>NW_027507748.1:509923136-511164070 GCF_037356315.1 Lithobates pipiens
TAGTGACCTCAACATTTCCTGTGACCCCCAGTTTCTTCAGTGATTTGTGCACCCTTGTGCTTTCCATGGCTATGTAACCCCTGTGCACTCTTGTAACCCCTGTGTATCCAGTGACTTATATTTCTTCAGTTACCCCAGGGTCCCCTATGAACTCTGCACTTCAATGTCTTCTGTATTTATTGATAATAAACTCAGTGTCTAAAGTGACCCTTATGCTCCTACGTCTACATTAATTCTTGTGTCTCCAGTGGTCCCAGAATCCACTGTGTCACCCAGTGACCTGTCAGTTTCCTGTGTCACCCCCTGACCCCAGAGAATCCTGTCTCACACAGTAATCCGAGAGCACCCTGAACACCTATGTAACACCTGCCCCCCCCCCCCAGCCTCTGGTATGCGCCTATATTTCTTGAACTGTCTTACTGTCAGTGGCTACTACTACTATTTACAGTATCCTTCAGATAATGAACCTTGAACCCTGTCAGGACTCTCCATTGCACCCATTTATCTCACTTGTGACCTCCAGGCTTCAGTTGTAATTTTCATCATGCTTCTTCAGGGATCCCAAAGGTTGCCCAAGTCTTAGCCTGGTCATCTCAATTGTGGGGAGAGGGTGATCCTGTGACCAACAACAATGCTGCTCTTATCAATAAATGATTCAAGGTGCTTGCTCAAGTTTCAAGGTGATTGCAGTAAGTGCATAGAAAAGTATGCTTTCCAGTTTCAAGTTCTCATGCTATCATGACTGAACTCATCTGAAATAATGACACCCTATTGACCACTTTCTGGCAGGGTTTGTCCCAGAGTGTCAAACGCAAGCCCGACAAACTGACTGGACTTCAGATTCCTACCATTCTGAAATATATGTTTACCTTGGCCTTACAAATAGATTTTCAAGCATACACCAAAGAGCAAAAGGCTTAGAATAAACAGTTTGGACAAAATTGAAAATCTTTGGTGTGCTGGTGAATATCTACATTATGTGTGGGAGGCTGACATATATACAGATGTAAGGGGGGCTGAGTGTGTACCAGTGTGGGGGACTGAGTGTGTACAGGTGTAAGGGGGGCAGAGTGCATAAAGGTGTGAGGGGAGGCTGAGTGCATACAGGTGTGTGGGGGGCTAAGTGCATACAGGTGTGAGAGTGGGCTGAGTGTGTACAGACATGATTGGAGGCTGAGTGAATATAGCTGTGAGGGGGGCTAAGTGTGTACAGGTGTGAGGGGTGTCTGACTGCATACAGGTGTGGGGGGACTGACCCTGCTGATTTTCCAGTCCCTCAGTAGGGTTGGACACTTAACACTTGTTCTTCTCTAAAAAGTTCTCCATAGCAGAGAAGAACTATTCCATTGGAGTGGAAATATCATTCAGAAAGTGGTGCAATCAAATTACCATTTTTAAAGATATAAAAATCTTTAGTTCTTACACACAGCCCATTATTTAAATCCAGACAAGCCCATTCTTATTTGTCATTTTCCTGGTTTCAAATCATGATTGCATTCAAGCCTGGGACTGTGAACCCCAGAACTGACACATTGTTTACTTTAAATCTCCAGATTTCTAAGATCTAGCTGAGCAAGAGTTAAATATTCCTACCACTTACATTCTGGCTTTGACTTCTATCTAGGAATGGTCCATTCTATCAATCAAGATTTTATTGACCTGCCTAATTAAGAACTAAACTCCTACATTGGGCCTTTGGCTTCAAACATCAAGACAGCCTGTCAATCACTGAACTCTCACATTCCTTTCCCATCAGTACTGTTGGCCAAGGCTCTGAAGGAATGTAGGAGACTGTAAAAGCCTGTGTGATATTTGTCTGGACCAAATCTCCTACAGATGCATCTGCCAGTCCTCTTCTTCCACTACCTGTTCCCAGAACCTTTGTATGATCTCTCTATAAATGTACAGTTCTCTCGCACAGTCATGGGCGTCCGCAGGTAGGGGCAAGGGGTTCAAGTGCCCCCCCCCCCCCCCCCGGAATCAGGGATCAGATCTTAAATTCAGCACAGTTCCATCACTATTGGGGTGACACCATAAAGGTTCTGTCAAGCCCCCCTATCAGTGTAACGTCACTGTGGGCTACTTTTCCCTGCTCAGTCCAGCAGAGAACTCGGCGGCGCTGTGACAGGAGAAAGGTGAGCTGTGGGCTATCAGGTTTCCCCCGGTCACCCCCCTTTCTCCTGTCAGGGAGAAGAGACGACGGCTCTCACCAGGTTCCCTGCCCAGCTTCCTACCAACTCTGTTCCTTCCCTATTAGCCACAACTGAGGGCCAATCAAAGGAGACTAGAAGAGGAGAGCATCATGGGACATGTAGTCCCTAAGATTGGCGGCCCCATTTTCCACAGGAAGGAGGCTACAGCTCGATCAAGAGAGAGATTGAGAGACTGCAACCTGAAAAAAAGCTGAGGGAGAGAGTGCTACAGGACAAAGAATGAGGAGTGTGTTGGGCAGAAGCCAGAGAGAGTGACACTGCCCAGCACCACCAGAGAGAGAGCTACACTGCCCCACGCCACCAGAGAGCCATGCTGTCCAGCGCCACCAGAGAGAGGCACGCTACCCAGCACCACCAGAGAGAGAAAGACTGAGCCACTGCCAGGGTACAGGCATGCTACACTACTGACCAGAGTCGCCCCCGGGGAACCCAGAGTGAGCGATCGTGCGGCCAGAGGGATCACTGCTGTAGTTTCACTGGGTCTGGTAAGAGGGCCCGTCGGCCATTATCCACTACTTATCCTAGGGACTGTACTATGCCTGCAGTCTCTGACCATGATAATGTGATAATGACATTGTCGAAAAGGGGCGGTGCATGGTTGACCCTAAAATTATGCCCCCCCCGAAAAAAAGTTCTGCAGACGCCCATGCTCTCAGTGTATATGGGTCTTGTCAGTTGATTTCTTTGAAATGGTAGAGGCGGGAGTTGGTATGGAAGAAGATTTTTGTAAGGAGAAATTCTGCTCTCTGGGTTAAAATGTTTACCTTGGGTGGGGAAATTTTTGCTAGAGGATGAGGGAGAGAGGAATTTTTGCTTGTGAGGTGGCTGAATAGGTGTGGGGGAAGTACTTTTGAACTCTGCACCCAGTAGCCAGGGATGAGCATTGAATTCTGGGCTGTGTGTTAAGTACTCCTAACCACTGCACTCTGTACACTGGCAGCATAGTGGTCAAGGGCATACAATGTACAACAGAATATACAGAGTGCAGCAGTCAGTAGTATGTTACATTTGGTACAACATTTGAAGTGCACTGACCATAAATATGTAATGTACAGTGTACGTATTTTTAACCATCATAAAATTTACATATTTATGGCTGCTGCACAATTACATACCCTGACCTCTGCAAACTCCTGACCTCTGCATGTTGTACACTGAGATGTACCATATTTTTCCGTGTATGAGACGCTATTTTTTTCCTAAAATAATATCCGGAAAATTGAGCGGCATCTTATACACGGTCAGTCAGCCTGGGAGACAGCCGCGTGGGTGCATCACTGCCCATAGCTTGCCCATAGCTTGTCAAACGGCTTCCTCCAATCACAAGCCTTATGTTACTGACATCAGCTGGAGGTGGAGAGTGCACAGATGCAACAGGGACTGGAGTGTTCTGAGATCAAGGTGTCAGAAAATAATATAAGTAAGCGATTGTCTTACTCTGCAAAATTCAAACCAAATGTAATGTAATGTAATAATCTTGACCCATGTATTCCTTATTCTATATGGTAAATTTCACGCTCCTGGCCAAAGTGTTCATTGTATAAATAGTTGCTGGTTGTTAAGTGGTCCCTAATTATTTTTATTAGGTTTTTCATTAAGATAGGTTAAAGTAAGCTCTCTTCTATGTGCAGAAAAGCTTATGAAATTAGTGGGGTTAAACATGTCTATTATGCTTTACACCTAGTGCAAAAAAATGGTATAGGTTCCCTCCAAATGCAGACGTGATGTTTTGATGCCACTTCTGCCTTGCAATGGTATGGAGACCGATGGGGGCCATCTTCCCTCACTCAGTGCCATACAGCAGATGCAATCACCTCCACTGCTGCCGGCAGATTTGGTAAGTGGTGGATGGCACTGGAGCGTGGTGAAAAGGGGGTCCCTCTCCAGTCGCCGATAAAAGGGATCTCGTGGGGAATCCGCTGCAGAGATCACTTTTATCTTAAAGTGGACTGCCCGTGAAGAATAGCATACCAGGGTTATGGCAGCTAGTTGCTGCCATAACAATGATATTTCTCTTCAAACAGCCGATGTATAATGACGGTGGGCAGTCCGTAAGTGGTTAAGCAACATTTAGCACCTACAGCGACTCTCTATGGGATTTGTGAGCTTTACTTTCTCCTTATTGTCAAATTTGACACATTAAAACGATTGTTAACCCCAAAAAAATAAATAAGTAATATCCTTGTACCTTAAAGCAGATCAAACAGCACAGTGCTTGTGCTGTGTAATCTGCAGCCCTCTAAACTGTAAAAAAAACCTCCCTGAACCTGAAACTTCCCATATGCTCTCTCTGCGCTGACAATAAAAATCATGGCTGCTGAGCCATGACCACTGTGGTCAGAGTGCATCCCTCCATCATACACTGCCCTGCTCTCAGTTCTCCTCTCTCTCCCTCACCACCTCCTTCCTGCCCCTTGGCTGCCTCTCTCTGTCTGTCTCTGTTCAGCCCCACCCCCTGCTAATATTGAAAAAAAACTACAATTATCACTGCCAGACCCTCTATTAGAGCCTGGCATAGCACACTGTGTAAAGATTTTTTTTTAAATGAGCAGTGTAAATACTGATTTTCAGCTGTCTTTAGACCTGTCATGTGACTCACGGCTACTTTACAGCTCTGAGACAGGACTTCTGCGGTTGAAACCAAGCAGACATGTGATTTCCCTGGCTGATGTCAGAGGGAGATCACGGCCCCTCCCGCAGAAGCAATCCATCTGAGCTGGAAAGCAGCCGCGAGTCCTGTGACTGGCCTAAAGACAGCTGAAAATCGGTATTTACATTGCTCATTTTTTTTTAAATGCTTTACACAGTGTGCTATGCCAGACTCTAAGAGCCAGTTCACACAGGGGCGACACGACTTCCAGGACGACTTTGTGAGGCAACTTGGAGACGACTTGAACACGACTTAGACACGACCTGGGGCGACTTACAACACGACTTTAAGTCGCCCCAGGCCAGGCGACTTTTGCTGTGGCCAACCAGAGAATGAGCTCTGAAGGGGGAACTCCACGCCAAATTTATGAAAAAAATTGGCGTGGGTTCCCCCTCCGAGAGCATACCAGGCCCTTAGGTCTGGTATGGATTCTAAGGGGAACCCCCTACGCCGCAAAAACGGCGTGGGTCCCCCCCAGATCCATACCAGACCCTTATCTGAGCACGCTACCCGGCCGGCCAGGGAAGGGGGTGGGGGCGAGCGAGCGCCCCCCCTCCTGAGCCGTAACAGGCCACGTGCCCTCAACATGGGGGGTGCCTTGGGGAAGGGGGGCCGCGCGGCCCCCCCCACCCCAAAGCACCTTGTCCCCATGTTGATGAGGACAAGGGCCTCTTCCCGACAACCCTGGCCGTTGGTTGTCGGGGTCTGCGGGCGGGGGGGGCTTATCGGAATCCGGGAGCCCCCTTTAATAAGGGGACCCCCGGATACCGGCCCCCCACCCTATGTGAATGAGTATGGGGTACCCCTACCCATTCACCTGTGAAAAAAAATGTAAAAAAAACACAACACAGGGTTAAAATAGTTTATTGCACAGCTACGGGGGTCTTCTCGCCGGACTCCTCCGCTATCTTCTGCTAGCTCTTTTGCTAGCGGAGGAGCCCGGCTTCGGGGGTCTTGTCCCCCTCTTTGGTTCTTCTTGCCGGGCCACCGCTTCTTCTTCCAGCTCTTTTACTAGCAGTGGCCCGGTCTTCGGTCGCCGCCGCCGCCTTCCGTTCTTCTTCTTCTTCTTCTGGAGAGGTTGACTCGATGCTCTCTCCGGCCGCAATGCCAGGGACGTGGTGCACGGCGACTTATATAGGGACAAGGGGCGGGGTTACCAGTTGATGTCACATGGTGACCCCGCCCCCTTATGATGTCACCATGTGACATCAACCGGTGACCCGTCCCTTGTCCCTATATAAGTCGATGCGCACCGCGTCCCTGGCATTGGGGCTGGGGAGAGCGTTGAGTCAACATCTCCAGAAGAAGAAGAAGAAGAAGAACAGAAGGCGGCAGCGGCGACGGCGGCGACAGAAGACCGGGCCACCGCTAGTAAAAGAGCTGGAAGAAGAAGCGGTGGCCCGGCAAGAAGAACCGAAGAGGGGGACAAGACCCCCGAAGTCGGAAGAAGAGAGGGGCGGTGACGAAGAAGAAAGCCAGGCTCCTCCACTAGCAAAAGAGCTAGCAGAAGATAGTGGAGGGGTCCGGCGAGAAGACCCACCGAAGACGGAAGACCCCCAGAGCTGTGCAATAAACTATTTTAACCCTGTGTTGTGTTTTTTTTTTTAAATTTTTTTCACAGGTGAATGTATAGGGGTACATTGTACCCCATACTCATTCACATAGGGTGGGGGGCCGGTATCCGGGGGCCCCCTTAGTAAAGGGGGCTCCCGATAAGCCCCTCGCCCGCAGACCCCGACAACCAACGGCTAGGGTTGTCGGAAAGAGGCCCTTGTCCTCATCAACATGGGGACAAGGTGCTTTGGGGTGGGGGGCCGTGCGGCCCCCCTTCCCCAAGGCATCCCCCATGTTGAGGGCACACGGCTTGGTACGGCTCTGGAGGGGGGGGCTCGCTCGTCCCCACCCCCTTTCCTGGCCGGCCGGGTAGCGTGCTCGAATAAGGGTCTGGTATGGATCTGGGGGGACCCCACGCCGTTTTTTCGGCGTAGGGGGTTCCCCTTAGAATCCATACTAGACCTAAGGGCCTGGTATGCTCTCGGAGGGGGAACCCACGCCAATTTTTTTCATAAATTTGGCGTGGAGTTCCCTCTTGAGAGCTGATAATTCTGTCAGAGTCGCCTCCGTATAGACGGAGATTCGACTTGGAGGCGACCTCCATTGAAATCAATGGGTACCAGTTTCCTACAAGTCGGATTGAAGTAGTACAGGAACCTTTTCTGAAGTCGGAGCGACTTCAGTAGCGTACATTAAGATGGCTCTCATTCACTTACATTGATTTTTAAATGTTGTCCGACCTGAGGCGACTAGGGGCGACCTGAAGTTGGATCTGAGTCGCCCCTGTGTGAACCGGCTCTTACAGAGGGTCTGGCATAGACTTATACAAATTGGTTCACAACCCCTTTCATATTGCATTCTAAGCACCATCTATAACTCTTTGTTCTATGTTCATGTCATATTCTGTGCATAAGCTTTACTTGCTAAGAAGAACACTAAAAAGTCAAAGTTATACTTGGACGCACAAAAAAGTTTTTTATTGCCACTTCAACTTCTGTGTTGTATCATTTATATGCAAAGATTGCTTTTGTTTGCACACCTGTATGTACAAGAGGGTATGTAACTAGTAATAGTAAACAGTATGCATCATACTTACAGGTGTTAAAATGTATCCTTCCTATAATATATAGGATACAGAATGTACTGACTAATATCCTGCCATCAGTGCTCTATAGTTTCTCTGTTTTATTGTATTTGTAATACACTGAAAGTATCTCTCTGAGCAGTGTTGAGAATTATATTTTGAAAATGCAGTCAGTGTGACCTTAATATGTCAAATAGTATGCTTTATGACAAATGCAGCGCATTACTTCTTAAGCTATTAATCTACTGCGGAGCGTTAAAGAGCAAACTAGCATTTCTGAGCTAATGCTATTTCTAAGTGGTATTCCCAGGAAATGGTAAAGTAAAATATCCTTATTTAATAAGCACAGCACATATGAAAAAATAGAATTTATCAAACATGCTGTAGTTTTTAAGTCTGAATGTGTATTTTGTAGAGCCCAAGAGTATTAAGAGTTTATAAGCAATATACATACCCAAGAGGTAACTATGATATTAGAGCGAGTCTTGAAAGTGTAAAGCAGGACAAATGAATCCCAGATGTAACCTGTTAAATATGCAGTATCTGCATATACTTTTGCTAGGTGCTGTGCTTCTCTGCGTGACATGCTGAGCCAGTCACTTGTATAGATGAGTGCTTCCTAGCTCACTTAATCAAATATGTCACTTGATCAGTGTGAAACAGCACGATCTCAATACCTTCATTTTTCAGACTCAAAAATGAGACCCCACAAGCAATTACACTGTAAATTACCATGCAGCCAACAAATATACATGTGACTAACAATCAAAAGGATTTAATTTTAGAGAGAAATTCAAGAAAAAAAACAAGATGAAAAAAATATATTTTCAGGCAATTATAATGGCTGTTGCCAATCTGCAAGTTATTTTCTTTCTCCGTGCAGCCAGTTCTTTATTCTATTTTACACTGAGGAGAGACTGTTTTTCTGAACTTGCAATTTCTGAAGACAGTGTCCTGTAGTACGCTTTTTTGTGGCATAAGTCTACATGTGCCTTTCCTTAATAATCCGTTTTTTTTTTTATATAGTCATTATTATAGCTACAAATAAAAGAAACTGCATATCTGTATAAGTAGACATTACTTCTAATTTTCCCTTTCTCTCTCATTTAAGCATTTAGTAAATTGACTTGTTGATATCCTGATTAAAAATGACAGCTGATATACAAGGAGTATAAAATAAATAAAAACTTGATTTTTTTCAAAGAAACTCTTCCTTTTTCCCATAGTGATATCCTCTCCTTAAAGTGATAGTAAACAGAAAAAAATATTATAGGCTTACCTGTAGATACAACAAAAAACATATAGACCTAACTAACATGTTAAAACCCACTTTCCCAACACACTTATACGCATACCTTACCCATCCTTCCTTCTCTAACCCTTTGTAAGCTTTATGTCTGATGGTGTCAGTGTTTACACAGGTTTGATCATGTCGCACCCTCCCTCATATGACAATGTTAGAGACTGATGATTGTACACTTAGGCCTGACAACTGCATTGTGGGAGAAGGTCACATGAACCCTCATAGCCAAAGCACCTGGTAATTTGAGGCAATTTCAATTAATCTGCAGGTGAGCATGGAGAAGGTGATGTTAAGTGGATTGGGGGGTAAGGTTTAAAAAGACTCTTTTCCATTTAAGAAATTCTCCTTAAAGCAGGACTGCACTGCGGAAAAAAATATTAAAAGCCAGCAGCTACAAATACTGCAGCTGCTGACTTTTAATAAATGGACACTCACCTGTCCCGGGGTCCAGCGATGCCGGCAGCCGAGGCCGATCGATCGCTCGGCTCTCGGCTGCTGCCGCCACCATTCTAGGTGAGGGAATCAGGAAGTGAAGTGAAGCGGCTTCACTTCCCGGTTCCCTACTGTGCAGGGACCCAGACAGCGCGCAGGGACAGGAAGAGGCATAGACTCCTGTGGGAGTCTATGCCCGGAAGTGGGTGTAAATACAGTGGTGTGAAAAAGTGTTTGCCCCCTTCCTCATTTCCTGTTCCTTTGCATGTTTGTCACACTTAAGTGTTTCGGAACATCAAACCAATTTAAACAATAGTCAAGGACAACACAAGTAAACACAAAATGCAATTTGTAAATGAAGGTGTTTATTATTAAAGGTGAAAAAAAATCCAAACCATCATGGCCCTGTGTGAAAAAGTGATTGCCCCCCTTGTTAAAACATACTATAACTGTGGTTGTCCCCACCTGAGTTCAATTTCTATAGCCACACCCAGGCCTGATTATTGCCACACCTGTTCACAATCAAGGCATCACTTAAATAGGAGCTGCTTGACACAGTAAGGTCCACCAGAAGATCCTTAAAAGCTACACATCATGCCAAGACCCAAAGAAATTCAGGAACAATTGAGAAAGAAAGTAACTGAGATCTATCAGTCTGGAAAGGGTTATAAAGCCATTTCCAAAGCTTTGGGAATCCAGCGAACCACAGTGAGAGCCATTATCCACAAATGGCGAAGACATGGAACAGTGGTGAACCTTCCCAGGAGTGGCCGGCCGCCCAAAATTACCCCAAGAGCGCAGCGACGACTCATCCAAGAGGTCACAAAAGACCCCACAACAACGTCCAAGGAACTGCAGGCCTCACTTGCCTCAGTTAAGGTCAGCGTTCATGCCTCCACCATCAGGAAAAGACTGGGCAAAAATGGCCTGCATGGCAGAGTTCCAAGGAGAAAACCACTGCTGAGCAAAAAGAACATCAAAGCTCGTCTCAATTTCTCCACAACACATCTTGATGATCCCCAAGACTTTTGGGACAACATTCTGTGGACCGATGAGACAAAAGTGGAACTCTTTGGAAGGTGTGTGTCCAAGTATATCTGGCGTAGAAGGAACACTGCATTTCATAAAAAGAACATTATACCAACAGTAAAATATGGTGGTGGTAGTGTGATGGTCTGGGGCTGTTTTGCTGCTTCAGGACCTGGAAGACTTGCCGTGATAAAAGGAACTATGAATTCTGCTGTCTACCAAGAGATCCTGAAGGAGAATGTCCGACCATCTGTTCATGTACTCAAGCTGAAACGAACTTGGGTTCTGCAGCAGGACAATGATCCTAAACACACCAGCAAGTCCACCACCAAATGGCTGAAGAAAAAAAAAATGAAGACTTTGGAGTGGCCTAGCCAAAGTCCTGACCTGAATCCTATTGAGATGTTGTGGTATGACCTTAAAAAGGCCGTTCATGCTCGAAAACCCTCTAATGTAACTGAATTAGGACAATTCTGCAAAGATGAGTGGGCCAAAATTCCTCCAGGACACTGTAAAAGCCTCATTGCACGTTATAGCAAACGCTTGGTTGCAGTTGTTGCTGCTAAGGGTGGCCCAACCAGTTATTAGGTTTAGGGGGCAATCACTTTTTCACACAGGGCCATGATGGTTTGGATTTTTTTTCACCTTTAATAATAAACACCTTCATTTACAAATTGCATTTTGTGTTTACTTGTGTTGTCCTTGACTATTGTTTAAATTGGTTTGATGTTCCGAAACACTTAAGTGTGACAAACATGCAAATGAAACAGGAAATGAGGAAGGGGGCAAACACTTTTTCACACCACTGTACCTGTCTTTGACAGGTATCTGCACCCCCCTCCCCCCTGAAAGGTGCCAATTGTGACACCGGAGGGGGGGAGGGTTCAGATCAGCGGAAGTTCCACTTTAGGGTGGAACCCCGCTTTAAAGGAGGTGACCACTGACAGAAAAAAAAGATGACCTTTCATTGCTCACCTTCTAAAGCAGGCCATAAATGGATTGAATCTCTGTTCAGCATAGACCAGCTGACATTCGATCCTTCTATGGTCAGGTTGGTGGATCTGAAGTCAACCCATTGATCAGTTTTAGCACAACCAGCCTGTTGGATTTTTTTTTTTTCATGCAATCACAGTTCGTGACTATAGCAGCCAGCAGTGATCATGAAGGGTCCCCACTGGCAGAACACAATAGCACTGTGGGAGGGATTCTCTCATCAACAATGAATGCATTCATAGGAGAATCAAGCAATTTGGTGGAAGAAAAGAAAATTGCATAATCTATAGGCTACTTAAGAAAACTAACTTGTGTTTCCCAGGTGTCACTACTTGCTGAGTCATTTAACTGAAACAAGTACGGTAGGCTGATTTAAAAGTCAAAAGTCTATTTTCACAAAGCTAAAACACCATGCCTAGGATGCTTAATTTGAAAAAAGTGACAGTTATGTTAAGCTAAGACAATGATATTTTAAGACTACAGCCACATGACTAAAAAAGCAATCTTTATCCTTGTGTAAAGGTTTGAGAAAAAAATCTTAAGTGTTGTCAGGGCCCATAATCTGCATACTTGTTCCACATCAGTGCCTTAGAATGTGTTGAAGCTAGTGGATCAGCATGCAATGTATACAACTAGCATCCTCAGGAGAGGTCAATAGCAGCTTCTATAACTTACTACAGTTTTCTTCAATAAATAATTTGAAGAAAATGCAGCAAGGCACATTGTGCTGAGTTATCTTTGTGTTATTTTGTTTTCTTAACTAAAATCGTAAAATATAAACTTTTTCAAAGTTCCTCGTAATTGTTTAAAATTTATCACTGTGGGTATAAATGTCACTTTCTCTGTACAGTATACAACATATTGCCTGTGAAGTTGCTGTTGAATAAATGGATACATTCATTTCTAGGGTGATAATCTCCTTAAAAATGGCTTTTAATTTTCTTAGAACCACATTCTAGTAGTCGTTTTTCCTGGAGCTGAAATTTGTTGGCCATATGCCATCTCATTGGACAGATAGTTAGTAGAAAACAGTTGGGGAGAACTTTACAGTTGACATTAAATGGGTATGATGTTCTTGAGAACTCTATTATTTTGATAAGTTCTATCCCAAAGCAGATCACTAAACTGCAGGAAGATTAGTGATTTAAGTACATTTTGACAGCAGCTCATATTTATAATTCACCACAGCATTTGTCATTCCTCATTACTGCAGATTTTTGTTAAGTCCTCCGAACAGACACCAAACTTCAGAACATGCCTGAAGCTACTGCAATTATGCAGTGAGTCTAAGAATATTTCTTTAAAAGTACATTAAATATAATTAACTTATGTTTCTTTCATCACTGAATCACACAAATTGGCCTATCTCTAATAATGCATTTTTGCAAGTAAAGGAAATAGATTTAGATTATGATATGAATGAGAACACATTTTATCTTGTAAAATGTCAGCTTTCTAGAGGTGGCTGCTGGTATTACACTATGAGTGTGGTTACCAAAATATTAATTGTTATTCAGAGGTGGGATCAAGGAAAAGTATATAAAGCAATTTCATTTGTCTGAACTTAAATTAAGTTTATCTTCAGTCTTGAAAAAAATTTATTTGTACCACCTAAATCAGGAATCTCCAAACTGCGGCCCTCCAGCTGTTGAGGAACTACATATCCCAGGTGGCATTGCAAAACTCTGACACTCACAGACATACCTAGGCATGATGAGAATTGAAGTTCCTGAGCAACTGGAGGGCTATAGTCTAGGGACCCTTGACTAGACTTGTGCACAACGGAAAATTTTGTTCAGTTCGTTGTCATTCATAAAATACATCATTTCGTTCTGTTATATTCGTTATGTTACGTTAATACATTTTCGGATAATTCGTTGTTATTCGTAGAGTGTCAAATTCATTCGTTCGTATTTGTTGAAATTCGCTATTTATGTATGTATAGACATTCGTGATAATGATTCGTAGTTTGGAAAGTCGTTTGTTTATTGAATCTTTTAACACACACAATGACAACGTCTCTTCTCCTCGGCTCAAATACAATACAACACCACCACAGGTCTCGTTCTTTCACTTTCCAAAAGCTTGATTCATTATTGTACAGGATGTATTTGCACCCTTTTTCCTCACTAGATTCTTCCTATGTACCCCTTACTTATATTAGTAGGTAGTTTAAACCCCGATTATGCGGTCTGATAAACTAGCATACTAGCAGACTCTGCCATAAATGGACCCCTACACTTTTCTGTTTACCTCCCTCATTCAATCACCGTTCACAGCAAGATCCCTTTTGGGGTGTCCGGTGGCTTGACAGTAAGGTCCAGTTATTACAATATAATGCAATACCACTATGTTTTAGTTTTTCTGTTTCTAAATAGCGCATTAGAGTTGATTTCTTTCCATGCGATTGAGATGGGAGTATATTTACGCTATTTGTACTTGCCTACGGAGGCCATTGGCCTCTATCTTTGTTTTGTTCCTCCTTTATCTCGATTATCTGACATTGTTGTTGTACTTTATTCATTGGTAAATTGATGTTCAGCCACTCTTGACTTGTATTTGGCTACATGTACTTTATGCTTATTTGTATTATTGAAGAATTTCAATAAAAATTTATTAAAAAAAAAAAAAAAAAAAAAAAAACAATACAACACCCTTCTAAATCAGTTCTCAGGAATGCACTTGGCCAGTAATCCAACCTCCGGCACAAAATGAATTAGCTGATTGGACTATAAGATTTACTTTGAGCTGACCTTTTGCTTCATTAGATCTTTAAATAATTACCAAATTCATTTGAATTCATTCGAATTCATTCGTTATATTTCTTTCGTATTCGTTGTTATTCGTTATTTTTTTATTCGGACATTCGGATACATTCGAATGTCCGAAAGATGCAAAATTCGGCCGAATTTCGATTCGTTACGGAACGAATTGCACAAGCCCACCCTTGACCTAAATGATACCTGTCCAGTTAAGCCAATTAAAAAATGAAAGAGGCACAATAAAATAAAAACATTTTATGAACCCATTCAGAGAGCTTTTCCCTAATTATTAAAAGTAAATATTGCTAATACAATACAACTCATTAATAATTGCCATTATTGGGGTACATGATGGGGGGAGATCTTTTCTGGTAAATAGATGTAAAGGATTACACCTTCAAATTGACTCATTTAAAATTCAGTAATATTTGCACCTTGATTCATGTCATTTTCTTAATGGTGGGCTCTTATAACATCCGTTACAATCTTTCTATATAATTTGCTCATTACTGTATAGCAAAAAGTGCTGGTTAGAAACCTACAGCCAACTGCTTCTAGATTTAAATGAGCACCAAGCATAATAGGTTGGTGTGATGAGATATTAGTAAAATACAACAGCTGTCCACTTCTAATTGAGAATTCTACTTAAAGAGGTTGTAAACCCTGGGGAAAAACACCCCCAAAAAATCCTGTAAGACAATGACATAATGAGCTAGTATGCATCGCATAATAGTTCATTATGAAATAGTTACCTTAGAACAAAGCCCTCCAGTGGCACCCGCACACTGCTGAGAAGCCTGAAATCTTCCCCGGTGTTTTTTTGGGGTCTGTGAGCTCTGGCACTGTGAGTGGCTGGAGCCACGATGATGTCACTCCCACGCACATGCACGGGAGCCACCGTTTATGGCGTGGGCTTTGAAGGTTCAGCACGGTAAGTCAGACCTTTAGAGAGCATGCGGTGATGACGTCATTGGCTGCATACACTCTGAATATCTCCTAAACTGTGCAAGTTTAGGAGGTTTTCAAAGTACCTACAGGTAAGCCTTATTATAGGCTTACCTGTAGGTACAAGTAAAAAATAAGATTTACTTCCACTTTAAAAAGATTATTGCCATTGGCCTTTATTTGGTTGACTGGAATCTGATCTATAACCACCCAATTCATGTGGTGAAGTGAAGACAGATCCCAAATCATTTGGATTTTCTCATATTTGCTAGCACTTAAATTAAGCTTTGGATCTGTCTTCAGTCTTATAACCTGGGATCTGTCTTCAATCTTTTTTAAAGGTTTACTTTCTTCTTTAAAAATAAAAATAGTTTCATAGTTACATAGTAGGTAATGTTAAATAAAGACAATAGTCCATCCAGTTCAACCTGTTTAGGGGCATGTGTGTAAGTGTCTATAACTATTTCAAATATACCTGTATGTTGTGTTCTTTAACTGCTTAAGGACCGCCTCACGCCGATATACGTCAGCAGAATGGCACGCTGGGTACAATCACGTACCTGTACGTGATTCTTTTAGTGCCCAGCCGTAGGTCAGGAGCACGCCAGCGGGGCGGCGCGCTCCCGACCCGGTCCTGAGCTCCGTGACCGTGGTCGCGGGACCAGTGGACCCAATCGCTGCTGGTGTCTCGCGATCGGGTCACAGAGCTGAAGAACGAGGAGAGGTCTGTGTAAACCTCTAAACTGTGCTTCCTAGTGTGGCTGTCACCAATCGTCTGTTCCCTTTTATAGGGAAGGACGATCAGTGGCATCACATGCCAGGCCACACCCCCTACAACAACAAAAAACATAACGTTATACATAACACCTACACTGCCCCCTAGTGGTTAACTCCTTCACTGCCAGTGTCATTTACACAGGAATCAGTGCATTTAAATAGCACTGATTGCTGTATAAATGACAACAGTCCCAAAAATGTGTCAAAAATGTCCGTTGGGTCCACCATAATGTCACAGTCCCAATAAAAATTGGTGATCGCTGCCATTACTAGTAAAAAAAAATTAATAAAAATGCTATAAAACTATCCCCTATTTTGTAAACGCTATAATTTTTGCGCAAACCAATCAGTAATCACTAATTGCATTTTTTTTAACCAAAAATATGTAGAAGAATACGTATCGGCTTAAACTTAGGGAAAAAATAAATTATATATATATTTTTTAGGGATATTTATTATAGCAAAAAGTAAAAAATATTGAATTTTTTTCAAAATTGTCGCTCTATTTTTGTTTATAGCGCAAAAAATAAAAACCGCAGGGGGGATCAAATACCACCAAAAGAAAGCTCTATTTGTGGGAAAAAAGGATGCCAATTTTGTTTGGGAGCCACGTCGCATGACCGCGCAATTGTCACTTAAAGTGACGCAGTGCCGAATCGCAAAAAGGGGCCTGGTCCTTTGGCTGCAAATTGGTCCGGGGCTTAAGTGGTTAAGATGCACACCCAAGAGTCTTTTAAAAATATCCACATTCCCCACTGCCACCACCAATTGTGGAAAAGAGTTCCACAGCCTTATTGCCCTGACAGTAAAAAAAACCCTGCTCACTTTAAGTTTAAACTGCTTCTCCTCCAACCTCATTGTGTTCATGACAGAAACCGAACGGCCATGAACTAATGAAAGCTCATTAACATGTCTCATTTACAAATAAACTGTTATAAAGCAATGAATGACTAAAATATAGTTACATTGGAATAAACAATAAACATTGTATCCCATCATTGCATTCCAATCATTACAAAGAAAGAAAATAGAGTGTCACCTCCAAAAAAGGAGGTCAAGGTAAATAGCATAGTACCAAAAACACACTATGAAAAGGGTGGATGAGGTACACCTTATTTGGCACAGACTTAACATAGACACTACAAAATAATGGTATGATAAAAATCACAGCCTATAATATACATACATACGGAGAAATCATAGATCAATAGTAACAACAAAGAGTAAATCAATGCAAAAGAAGAACACATTTAGGGTGAGGAGGTGGGGAAGAGGTAGCTACAATAATATAATGTCAGGAATTTTCAGCCTTCCCAAAGAGTTGGTAAGATTGATATCCAGATCTGCACATAGAGTCTGGATTTAGTATGGATTATTTGCAATGTTGCAATTTTGTACTCATCCATTCCTCATTCTCAGGGACTCCACTCTGTGTCATATTTTTTGAGACATTCAAGTAAGTATTCCTTAGTTCATCAGGAATGTATCTGGCAAGGTTTGCAATACCTGTTACTCCATAACTATTTTACGCTTGATGAGGACTGCTACCTCCAGAAGTGTGGGGCCTCCATGGAAGTCAAGTTCTCACCCTCCCTGGCCCATTTTTACATAGGACAGTAGGAGAGGTCCCACATCATCCAGTAACCATAGTATACATAGACTGCAGTAGGGCTCTGGCAGTGCTCATCCTGTCCCTCCTTGCACAAAGGAGCATGTCCTGCTGATGGGTTAAGGGCCTTCTACTGCCCTGTCTAGCTCTCCTAGAGTAACTCCTAGAGTAACTGCCTGTCTCCTGGAATCTCCTCCATGCTCTTGAGACTGTGCTGGGAGACACAGCAAACCTTCTGGCTATGACACGTATTTATGTGCCATCCTGGAGCAGTTAGACTGTCAGTTCAACCTCTATAGGGTCCAAAATTACACTTTGCTACAATATAAACTAGTGAGTGTACAGCTTGTATAACAGTGTAAATTTTCCATCCCCTCAAAATAACTCAACACACAGACATTAATGTCTAAACTGCTGGCAACAAAAGTGAGTACACTCCTAAGTGAAAATGTCCAAATTGGGCCCAAATTGTCAATATTTTGTGTGGCCACCATTATTTTCCAGCACTGCTTAACCCTCTTGGGCATGGAGTACACCAGAGCTTCACAGGTTTTCACTGGAGTCCTCTTCCACTCCTTCATGACAACATCACAGAGCTGGTGGATGTTAGAGACCTTGCACTCCTCCACCTTCCATTTGAGGTTGCCCACAGATGCTCAATAAGGTTTAGGTCCAAAGACATGGTTTGCCAGTCCATGACCTTTACCCTCAGCTTCTTTAGCGAGGCAGTGGTTGTCTTGGAGGTGTGTTTAAAGTTGTTATCATGCTGGAATACTGCCCTCTGGCCCAGTCTCTGAAGGGTGGGGATCATGCTCTGCTTCAGTATGTCACAGTACATGTTGGCATTCATGGTTCCCTCAATGAACTGTAGCTACCCAGTGCTGGCAGCACTCATGTGGCCCCAGACCATGACAGTCCCACCACCATGCTTGACTGTAGGTAAGACATACTTGTCTTTGTACTCCTCACCTGGTTGCAGCCCCACACGCTTGACACCATCTGAACCAAATAAGTTTATTTTTATGTAACTCATGTCCTTAGTCTGCTTGTCTTCAGGATTTCTTGCACATCATCTTTAGAAGAGGCTTCCTTCTGGAACAACAGCCATGCAGACCAATTTGATGCAGTGTGTGGCGTATGGTCTGAGCACCGTCAAGCTGATCCCCCACCCCTTCAACCTCTGCAGCAATCCTGGCAGCACTCTATCTCCCACAACAACCTCTGGATTTGACACTGAGCAAGTGCACTCAACTTCTTTGATTGACCTGTTTCTGAGTGGAACCTGTCCTGTTAAACTGCTCTATAGTCTTGGCCACCTTGCTGCAGTTCAGTTTCAGGGTCTTTCCAATCTTATTATAGCCTAGGCCATCTTTACGTAGAGCAAATTTTTTTTTCAGATACTCAGAGAGTTATTTGCCATGGGGTGCCATTTTGAACTTCCAGTGACCAGTATGAGAGAGTGAGAGTGATAACACCAAATTTAGAACACCTGCTCCCCATTCATACTTTGTCAGGGCTGGACTCAGCCCTTCCTTTTCTGAGCTGGCCACTCAACTGTCGGCTAATTGGCAGCTCCTATCTCTCCACAGTGACTCACCTGTTGATAATATGGAATCCTGGACCTTCTTGCGCTCCTTATTATATGTGCTCCTCAGGCCACCAATTTTGGCCTTCAAATAGATCATGTTTGCTGTGGGGATCTGCAGCTTCACCAATTCCAGCAATTGATCCAGCGCTGCCTGCCTCTTTATTTTATTAGTATAAAAGGGGTGTAAGACCTGACACTGACAGGGCAGCTCTCTGTACATATTAATGAATTGGGGGAGGAAGCTGTTATCATTGAATCGATCCATTTTCTCTGCAAGACACAACACAAGGAAAACCCTAATGTCAGGGTAAACTCTCCTAGTCTTGTCCCAATATAGGCCTCAATCTATAAGCAGTATAAGCCACTGATGCCCCAAGTTAAAATTGTACCTTTGTTAGCACGATCAGTGCTTATGCTACTCTGTCCTCCTCTCACAGATTGTACATATGACGCACGCATGTTATGCTTTATATACACTGCACGAGCATGAAACTCCGCCCACCCCTGACCTTTTTCTAGTATATTCCCCACCCCTTCTCTTTCAGCACAGTGGGAGAGCACATGACGAAGAAAGAGCAAGTGCATGCAGAGGAGAGCAGCAACGAGGAGGACAACAAAAGCCCGGAGTCACAAGCGTCCTGACCCCAAAGGAGATTTAGGGCGTCAAACATGTCCTTTGTAGAGATGGTGGAGATAGTGGACTTCTTAAAGAGGGCCGGCTATGATGGGAAGCATGGACCTTACTCAAACCCAAATGTGAGAAAGGCCAAGATCATGGCTAAAGTTGTGAAAAGTCTGCAGAAGAATGTTGGGGTACGGCGAAACAAGGATCAACTGAGGAAACAATGATCAGACCTCAAATTAAGGGAGAATGATCAGTAGAGAAGAATTAAGAGAGTGCTGCAAAAAAGTATTTTGTCATGTGTTCCTAGTATTATTATTACGTTTGTGCTGCTCCATGTGCTTTTCTTTACTGATGTACAGTTTAAAATGGCAAGTTTCAGGCTCGTGGGCACAGTAATTTTTCATAGTAAACATTGTTCGTTCGCTCACTAATACAATTTGGCAGATGCAGGTTAACAACATTTATTCATGCCTATTTGTATTAAAATATGTTTAGTACAAGATCTTAGCCAAGATATTAGCACTTCGCCTGAACCCGCTAATCGGTAAGTCGGTCCACAAAGACCAGGTCGGGTTTATCCCCCAGAGACAGGCCAGCAACAATTTTAGGAGAGTAGTCCTCCTACAACACATAGTCAGAACCAGGAAAATCCCCATGCACTTACTCTCCTTAGACATACGCAAAGGGTTCGACACAGTTTCATGGCCCTATCTCCGCTATATTTTGCAACACTGGGGCTTTGGCCCCCACTTTCTAAAATGGTTAGGTGCCCTGTATACCCAGCCACAAGCCTATGTGAAATATGCTGGCTTCCGCTCTGAACCCTTTCCCATCCAAAGGGGGGTGAGGCAAGGCTGTTCCCTCTCCCCCTATTATTTGCGCTGGCAATTGAACCCCTAGCTGAACTGATTACAACAAACCCAGATATACGAGGACTAGAGGTCGCTTCAACATCGCACAAATTGTGCTTGTTTGCGGACGACGCTCTGTTATTTGTCACCACCCTCATGTCACCCTACCCAATCAATGTAAATTGCTGGATAAGTTTGCTAAGATTTCAGGCTTAGAAGTAAACCAAGCCACAGCTAGGGCCCTTAATGTATCCCTGCCAATGGATGAACTTAAACCACTACAAACCAATTTCCCCTTTCTATGGTCCACAACCTCTATGCCTTATGTGGGAATTAATTTGATGAGTGACCCAGTTTTGCTTTTTCAATCCAACTATCTCCCCTTGCTTAGTAAACTCACCGATACCCTGACATCTTGGCAGCCCATCTGTGTCTCGTGGCTAGGGCGGATCATGGCGGTTAAGATGTTCATGCTGCCTAAATTGCTCTATCTCTACCAGGTCCTACCGATTGCGGTCCCACCGTATTTTCACCGCATTATGCAAAGTAAAGCACATAAATATATATGGGGTTCCATCCAACTATCTCCCCTTGCTTAGAAAACTCACCGATACCCTGACATCTTGGCAGCCCATCTGTGTCTCGTGGCTAGGGCGGATCATGGCGGTTAAGATGTTCATGCTGCCTAAATTTTCTTCTATCTCTACCAGTTCCTACCGATTGCGGTCCCACCGTATTTTCACCGCATTATGCAAAGTAAAGCACATAAATATATATGGGGTTCCACTAGACCAAGAATCTCTAAGCCCACACTCTTTCGCCACAAGACACAGGGTGGCCTAGGTGTAACTAACTTTCACCATTATTACCGCGCAGCTCAGCTAGCCCAAATCACCCTATATCATGCTAAAGCTGAAGTACCGCTATGGGTCAGCTTAGAAGCCATTGATGTCCACCCTATCAGCATATCCAACATCCTGTGGTTCCCTCCCTCTTTGAGAGGCAGAGTTACAAACCCTGTAATGCAACACCCCCTTAAAATTTGGGACTCCGCCCAAAAATCCTTTGTGCTTACATCAGTGCACCCACCCCTACTCTCCTTTCTAGGTAATCCATGTTTCTACCCCGCCTTCTCTGAACCAGGCTTGTTCTATGCTTGGTCTCAGGCTGGCATAGATAGGGTGTGTGACCTCATGAAAGGTGGATCGCCCAAACCTTTCCCTGTCCTGCAAGCTCAAACCCGAATCCCACACAAGGAATGCTTTCGCTACCTCCAGATCTCACACTTTCTACAATCACTGCCTAAACCTAACCCAGATCATGATTATATGTCAGTATTCAAGAGGATATGCGGCCCAGATCCACATGCCCCTGGTATTATCTTTCAACTATACTACCACTTTGTGTCCCCTCCTGCCTCCTTGTCACCATATGCAACACGATGGTCTGCTGACCTCACCTTAGATCTAGATGCTGATGCCTGGATGGAGATCTGGACTAACACCAAAAAAGCCACTCAGAATGTTATCGTTTCTGGGGCCAATTTTAATGTTCTCAGGCTATTCAGCAGCCTGCTTCAGGGGTTGTGCGGAGGCGGGCATGCACTTTTTGGTGGACATGCCCAATAGTCCAACACTTCTGGGTAGCAGTGTTTCAGATGGCATCGGCATTACTATAGGACACTCTGAAACCAGACCCTTCCTTAGCATTACTTAACCTAACGCCTCGGCATTGCACCCGCAATCAGCTCAGCCTCTTCCTCCAACTCACCATGGCGGCTAAGCAAACAATAGCGAGAGCTTGGTAGATGCCAACACTACCTATACCTGCAGTTAAGAATAGGGTTACCCAGGCTATGATACATAGCAAAATCAAAGCTAAAATTCTAGATCGTCTCCCCCAACATAACAAGATATGGCAACCATGGGTTGAGCACTTCTTGCCACCCAACCTTGACCCCGCTCTTTTAGAGCCTTGAGAATGCCCCCCTCAATCTGCCCCGCTTTAGAGCATAATGCCCTGGGCCCGTGTGGGCCGACCGTCCCCCTATTCTTCCCAAACCCTAATCCTTCTTACATGCCTCTCTTCTATCCTCTTTACTCTTCGTCTTTTTTTCCCTCCCTTCTCCTCTTCTCTACACCTAAAACTATTACTTACGCAGTACCTGTATTCCCTAGTTGGACTGCACACTCAATCTAGTGAGGACCATGGACACCTGTTCCAGGGTGTCTCTGAATTTCTGACCTCCGCAATGTACAAGGATGTACAAGGATGATATATCAAAACTGTTGTACTCATGATGCTATGACAAAAATCTTTGTTTATCACATTGTTACTACATACTGTGTACTTTTTCTACTGTATACTAATAAAATTTGTTAAAGAAAATATGTTTAGTACATTGTTGTCTAGATGGGCTTGTAACTATAATGAAATGCAAACTTGATTCAGTGTAAGGAGAGGACACTCAGCAGCTGTTTACACATCTGGATGCAGCAGCACTAGTGTGGGACACCAGAACAAACTTTTTAGGGTGTCCCACACAGGTGCTCCAGTGCATACTATGGGTGACTCCATGTGTGAAACTTGCACAAAACAGGTAAGTATTCCAGCTTTAGAAAGGGAAAAAAATAATGTCTTCAACTTGGAACGCTGCCAAAACAGACAATTCTACGACACTTCTAAGCAATGTTTCATATTCATATTTCTGGCCTCAAATGTCTGTATGCTATGTATACCTTTTTTTTAATTCACATAGGGGAGAAGAATTGGGACATTAGAGGACACCAGGGACCCCAACCTCATAAAGAAGGGGAAGTCACCACATCACTACCTCAGGATGTGGAGGAAGGAGAGGTTTATGAAGTGGGAGGAATAGTGACCACAACAAGTGAGTGTCTGAGATCACAGGTTCAGGTAATAGATGTATATTTATAATACATGGTGTGTTTTTTTTTTATTTTAGGTGATGTGGACGTTGTAGAAGTAGAATCTCATTTCACAAGTGCAAGTGCACAGATCCTCATCGGGGAGATAATGGTGTGCAATTGTGATTTACAGAAGATCAAGGAAGACGTCAATGATGTGGAAAAAAGACTCAAAAACATCTTTAATGTTTTAGGCCAGGTTCACACCGCTGCGATGCGGGAACGCCGCGAATCCGCGGCGTTTTCCCGCATCGCACGACTCCCGCCGGCAGTTCACACTGCCCTATGCGAACGGCTGGGAGTGTCAATGATATGTTAATGACACCCCCAGATCCGATCGCATATCGCAGTGCGATCTGCCGACTCGCACAAGAATTGGATCGCATGGTGTGAACGCCCATGCGATCCGATTCTGTTGCGGACGAAAAAAGGGTCCCGTGCGAGTTTGCTGCGGGACCGCTGCGAGTTCAGCCATACTATCTGTATGGCTGAACTCGCAGCGCTACGGAGATCGGATGTGATTTGCGGTGCGAATCACATCCGAAACTCCCCCCGCAGCAGTGTGAACCCAGCCTTAAGCAGTATTTGATGTTTAAGGAGTATTTAAGGACCAAAATGTAAAGTCCACTTATCATATTCCTTACCCCCTCTGATGGCCCATTGTAAAAATTTTAGGTTGAGGGGGAGATGTTTTGGACAGGTAACCCGCTCCACTTCATTGAGAGCTAAATGCATAAATAATGTGTTTTACTTTGGCCAGCCCCTCCTTACTTACACTATTGGCAGCCCACTGGACAGGTAAGAAGTGTCATAATACAAAAACATGAATATACACTGTCCAAATTGAAGAACATTTTTACATTCTGCAATTACCTATCAAGATAATAGGAGAACAAAACTTTAAACAGTACCATTTGAAAGTATTCAGGCAGGCCCTTTCACTACATGCTTTGGTGAATTCATCCATAAATATGACCACAAAAGAGGTAGGTATAGTGCAGGCATGTCCAAAGTCCGGCCCGCGGGCCAATTGCGGCCCACGGTCCGGTTTTGAATGGCCCCCTGGCTATCAGGGCTGTCAGATGAGCGATCCCCTGCCAAGCTGTACAACGGCACTGTGAGAAGCTCCTCAGTCCCAAAAGTGAAAGTAAAATGCAGGGAAGTGTGCTGTGCTCTCTGCTTCCCCCTACAACGCAGTATCTGGCTGAATGAGGAAGCTGGAAAGGTACTGTATTATGCTAGAAGTTACATTCATTTTAAAAGTGCTTTATTCATGTATGTGTGTGTGTCTGTCTGTCTGTGTGTGTCTGTCTGTGTGTGTGTGTCTGTCTGTCTGTCTGTCTGTCTGTCTGTCTGTCTGTCTGTGTGTGTCTGTCTGTGTGTGTGTGTCTGTCTGTGTGTGTGTGTCTGTCTGTTTGTGTGTGTGTCTGTCTATGTGCGTGTGTCTGTCTATGTGTGTGTGTCTGTCTATGTGTGTGTGTCTGTCTGTGTGTCTGTCTGCGTGTATGTTACTTTTAATCCAGACCCCCCCCCCCCACCCATTCCTGTACAATCAGAACTGCTTTTGTAGGGCGTGTGTGTGATAGCAGCCAGGACTGCTGCTCCTC
The DNA here is from genome assembly GCF_037356315.1 of Lithobates pipiens. Taxonomy (NCBI): domain Eukaryota; kingdom Metazoa; phylum Chordata; class Amphibia; order Anura; family Ranidae; genus Lithobates; species Lithobates pipiens. The sequence continues at coordinate 509,948,086 of NW_027507748.1, forward strand.
TGCAAAGCAATCCATGCACAGATCGCTTTTCAGAGGCATTTGAAAGGCGGTAAAGAGGCATTATGTTGCCTCCTCACCACCTGTTTTATAAGCCCGTAAATGCAGCATCACTATACCGCAACTGTGCAATGCACACAAAAACAGCTTAACCATGTAGTTTTACTGCACCCTCCAACCTGACATGTGAACAAGCCCTTGGTTCACATCTGTGTGGCTGCGTGCAGGGAAGCCCATTCATTTCATCACAAAAATGCAGAGAAAGGTCCCCAATCTTTTATTTTTTTTTATTTTATTGAACTGCACCAAAAGAACCCCACGTTTTCCAATGTGTGGGCTACCGTACCCCTAAATAGCAGATGCAAGAGAATTCTTGCTGGGCGGTGTATTAGTGCTTGAATGAACACGCAGACAGAATTTTAATGGTTCAATGGTCGGCCCTCGTGCATGTTCACTTCATCAAATCTGGCCCTCTTTGAAAAAAGTTTGGACACCCCTGGTATAGTGTGTATGGGTTTGGCAAAGTCAGCAGATAGAGTATTGGTATTGGTTGACTTAGCGTTTGGGGGGAGGGAGGGTTCCAAATGAGTTTGGGGCCCCCCAAAGAAAATCCTCTTGCAATCTGTCTGAATTTAAGGACACAAATAACATTTGTAAACATTTTATGGGGTGTTTAGGGTAAACCATTACTATGGAGCTGACAAAATACATTGTTAAGTGACTAGGCTAGGTGTGTATGAGCCCAGGATAGCATGCTGGGGAGGTTAATGAAGGCAAATATGAATGAAGGACAGTTAAAAACTCCCAGCATGCATGAGAACAAAGAGGACATTCACAGCATATTACAATCATGGTAATTATGGAATGATTAAATAAATACAATACATTAGCAAACATTGAATACATAGAATGTGATGTTAAAGGAGAAAACTTACTCTAATATATTCCTTCTGTAGGACCTGAATGATGGAAGAACAGGTCTCTGGAATAATAGTTCCCAGAGCCTGGGGGAAGATGCCTGTCGAGAACTTAATGTCCTGCAGACTTCTCCCCGTCGCCAAGTACCGCAACGTGGTGATGAGCCTCTGCTCAGAAGTCATGGCTTGCTGCATGCAGGTGTCCGTCATCCTGACATAATTCCTGAAATCATCAGGATTATTCTCCTGGATCTCCTGCAACAAAGGCATGTGCAAGAATTGGTAATGCTGGAGCAACCAATTCTTTGTCCATGAACTCCTCCCCGTCTTGTTCATGGACTGGGCTTGGGTCAAAGTAAGAACCCCAACACCAAGCCCCTGCATAGCACAAACACTATGACAAGTACGTAACCACAACATGGGTTCAAAACGGTTGGCTAGTCAGAACGAACCAACAGAACACACTGAAAACCAGAAAGACCTGAGAAGAGTGACCTGAAATTCAGAAACTAACGGACAAGAACGCACTGAAAATCAAATTTGTACTAGAAATAGCACGCACTGAAAACCAAATGCAAACTGACTACACGCACTGAAAAACAGATAGGAACCCACAAGCACAAACTGAAGAACAGTAACAATCGGAAAAGCAAGAGGCTGAAAAGCGTGAATCCTCTCTCACCAAACTTCTACTAACATGAGATTAGCAGAAGGAGCCCAAAGGGTGGTGCACTGGCTATTGAACTTACCTTTTCTAGTGCCGTCGCACGTGTTATAGTGCGTTCTTGGCGTTCGGAATTTCTGACAACATTTGTGCGACCATGTGTATGCAAGACAATAAATCCAGGATTTTGTTGTCGGAATGTCCAATCGCGTGTATGCGGCATTACAGTGTTGCCAAAATATTTTTCATCTTTTGAGGTTTTTTATATATTATCATAATACATCTTGTAATTTTTTTTTTATCTTCACATCATTTTCATTCTCTATATTATCCCCTGGATATCATATAGTGCCTATTTCACCCCATACCCCATTGTGTTTTTTTATGGAAGAAAGCAGATTATCTTTCACATCAATGGCAGCACTTACAACATACTTTTTCTACAACTTGAAAGTGTACATTGTCTTTAACATTAATAAACTGGCTTTTCGATTATGACTCTGTGCTTGTGGAGACATTATTTGAAATCTAAGTTGAAGATTCACCAATTTTTCACAATACAGGACAGGGATTAAATGGAATATGACTGATTCTGGTTTACATTTATAGTTACTGAAACCATACTAAAACAGCAATTGGCATTTAAGTAAAAAAAGATATTAAGGTTCTCTAACATGTGATTCCCCATTTCACATGCTAAAGCATGAACAAAAATGGAAACTTGCTATCAACTATCCATTCTTGACTTACTACTTCATAATTAAACAACTTACTTATTGAACTGTACAAAGGTAAACGCATGAAGAGTATTCACTCTGCTAAAAGCCTACATTGTTCACAATAACTCTGCTGCTAAATTAAAATGTGACATATACGGTACATGATAATATAGCTATAAAGAAACAATAAAGTAATAAACAAAGAGCATATCATTTAGCTGTTGGAGAAGAAGTTGAAAATGTAATACATACTAGAACACAGTTAATAATGGTGAACAATGTAAAATGTTCTATTTAAATTCTATTCAAGAAAGATATGGATATTTAATTGAGATCTGAAGAGTGGGAGAATAATAGCGTGACAGGTGAATAAAACGTTGAAAAGAGAATTATTAATATGTGCAGAATGTTCAATCAGAGCAGGTAATGAGTGCATTATATTATTATTATCAGAGTTAAGTGTTATATAGGGTAAAATATATACAGTACAAAAATGCAGGTACTAAATGATTAACCCATACTTGTACATGGATTATTAGCATGGGAGGTTCAAATGTATATTATTGTGCAACCAAAATGTTTTACTCTTTAAAATCTTCTCTGTTATATATACAAAAAAATAATAATAATTGTCCCTGACTGTTCATTTTCACTAAACCAGGGATACCATAATGCAGCTGGTGGGTAATTTATTCAGTGAGAGTACAAGAAAAATAATAATGACACATCTCATCTCCCAGCCAAAAAGATAAGATGCAACCCATTGCTCCAGAAGCCATATTCCCTACAGTACAAATGAAGGATTTAAAACAAAATCACAACTGTTAACATCATTTTAAAAATGAAACACATTAGTCCACCCATTTTTATTTCAAAACCCTATCTAAGCTCTTAACTATTTACAATAACAAAATATGTGTCCAAGTTTTACTATATTACATGAATTTGAGATTTGAAAGATTCCCATACTCTATCTCCCATACTCCAATTAGTTCATTTGTGTTTACACAAATGTGTTTGCCAGAAGGCTTACATGCACAACATACAGCACCTACACCATAGGTGTGCACAGGGGATGTGCCAGGTGTCCCTGGGCACACCCTAATCACTTTGTGTGGTTGATTCCCCCTATTACCTGGTCTTCCACCCCAAATTGGGCCCCCACAGTGATTCTGGCACAGAGCGCTATCCCGTTCATTCACTGTCCAGTGCAGCTGAGGCTGCAGAGAAATATATGTGTGTTGGAGCTTTGGGGTACACACCCTAGTGCAATAGGTTGCGCACACCTATGACCTGCACATACATCCACACATCCACATACCTACATCTCCTATAGACACAAGCAGTGCAGAAGTCTCAGATGCCAGTTAGAAAAGGGGAGGGGTTGGACTCTTCTACTTGACGTACAGTACCAGGACTCAGAGTCTGGAACCAAAAACAGTCCTGGAATGTTTTTTTTTTGACAGATATAAAGCACTGATCTAAATTCATATCCTTATCTTGCACCCTTGTAAATTAATTTAATCTACAGTACACATTATTTTACATTATATAGAGTCTAATTCATAGATACATATACATTCCATGACAAAAACAAGACAATATATCAGCTTGCTGTAGTAAATTGTGGTGATACTACAAAACAACCTATCATTACTTTTCTTACTTCATATTATTACCCTTTATGTAAAATTTAATCATAAAGGGTATATGAAAACCAAATTAAAATCATAGTCATATTAGAAGTATTTTGGTTAGAAGACATATGTAGTTTAACCATAATACCAGCACAGGCACTGAATATAAAGTACATAGTGGATTCTTTAGCCCTTATGCAGATCTTCTTTCATTTAATTATCACCACTGGTCTCCTGAAATCTAATTAAAAAAAATAAAATAAAAAGATTTGAAAAAAATAAAAGAGTTGGACATTTCTCTTGTGTAGTAGAGTTTCAGGCATGGAAAAAAACAAAAAGAAAAACATATTCTGTACTTTGTGCTATGTGACATTGACCTCAGCCTTGTATCTATTAAATATATCCTCAAGAAGTTACTTGCTCCACAAAACATACAATTTTAGTTCATGATGGTTAGTAGTGTTAAGCTGATCAAAACCAGTTTGATTTTTCTTAGATGTGTTAGGTATGCTAGGTTCAAAACAATCAATTTATTTTTAAGAAAGGCAGGCCCTTTTACTTTATAGTCATGGAAAATGTTGTTGACCTAGCAGAACAGATATGTGAGATATGTGTATGTAAAAAGAATTGTGGTATGTTTCTCTATCTATAGATTTTAATCACATTAAAATTAATTCTGGAGGAGTATATCTTATATTAATATCTTTCCATGTTCTCAAAAACAATAACACCATTTTTTGGTGATACTTTTATTCATTTGTATTCTGCTTCTCAATGCAGTCATATAAAATAATAAAACAAAGCAGATTGCATATTGCTATATGTTTTTCTTTACTTTTGAACAAATGTCACCAGATCAGAAGGTAAAGGGAAATCTTCCAAAAAGACACATGTTCCAGTGACAACTGTCTTAGCCCTTGTACACACGGTCGGAAATTCCGACCACAAAATCCGTCAGATTTTTTCCAACGGATTTTGTCCAAAACTGGTGTTGCATACACATGGTCGGACAAAGTTGTTGGAAAATCTGATCGTTCGGAACGTGATGACGTTTGTCCATTCTGACGGGACTACGTTCAGCCTAGTAGCCAATAGCTTTGCTCTCGTACTTTGATCTGAGCATGCATGGCACTTTGCCCGATTGGAATTCTCTACAAACAATCTGAAATAGTCTGATCGGATTTTGTTGTCGGAAAATTTGAGATCCTGCTCTCAAATTTTTTCCGTCTGAATTAGCAAGGGAAAAAGTCAGATAGAGCCCACACACAATCGGAGTTTTCGACAATATAATCCGATCGGAAGCAAAGTGAAAGACAAAGGAAGAAAAAAGGAAGAGAAACAGCGGACTGTTTCCATTGGAATTTCTGACCGTGTGTACAAGGGCTTAGAGGGAATATATGCTCACTTGGTGTGATTGCTTCTCACTTCCTATTTTATCTCCAAAACATAAAGTGTAAATAAATCTGCTGAATGACAACAGCATGAGATGTGATAGGTCGATAGGTATGGCTATGCATATACTTTAACCATTTGTAAACATGTTTGATTACTTCTCCACTTAAGTCATTTGCTTAGTTGGGTACAGAACCTCTGCCAGGGTTTAGTTGCTATGTGTGACAGCACTAGAAACATTGATAAGATAGGATAAGATAAGATAATACTTATACGTTGTCATTGTATACATACAACACAATGTATCCAGGTATTCTTTACACTTTACAACATCAATATTTAAAAACATTTCTCAACACAGCCACACATGCATACTTCCTAACATGCCCACAAATCTGTTCTTGAATGTAGAAAAAATCTAAAATCTTGTTTTTAAAAGTAAAAAAAAAATCCCATACAGTTCCTAAAACTCTGCACCTAGTGGGTTTATAGACACAACTATATTTGACGTAATTGATCATTTCCTCACCCTTTAATATCACAAGTATTGATGGACGAACTTCCAACGGGACGTTTCGCGAACATGGCCAAAAGTTTGCGAACCGCAAAGTTCGCAGCGGACCCTATTGACTAATGGCAGGCGAACCTTAAAAACCTACAGGTCATATTTTCAGCCACAAAATACTTACTAGCTGTGCACACATAGTCCCACAACATGGACACTGACATAACAAAAGTATTAAGTGAATCTGAGATCGACAACGACAAGCATTCTTTTTTTATCTGTGAAATTTTGACAATTCAGGAGCGCATGAAGGCCATGGAGGAGAGGCAAAGTCAGGGCAGCCTATGAAGGGGGTACAGGAAATGATCAGTGCCACAGTCAGGGCAGCGCAGTTCTGTGCCAGTGTCCCAGTGTGCCAACCTGTGCTTGAGCCCCTCCCTCTGCCCGGCCCTTACCCCCACCTATGCAGGGCTCCAGGTGCAAGTCCAGTGCTGATCCTCAGCCATGGTGCTGGCACTGCCTGCTGATTGGCTTCTCCGCTGTTATCTCCCTTACTGTCTGAAACCAGCACCATTATAGAGACTGAGCACTGACACCAGCACTGAGATAGAGAGCACTGACACCAGCACCGAGATAGAGAGCACTGACACCAGCACCGTGATAGAGAGCACTGACACCAGCACCGTGATAGAGAGCACTGACACCAGCACCGAGATAGAGAGCACTGACACCAGCACCAAGATAGAGAGCACTGACACCAGCACCGTGATAGAGAGCACTGACTCCAGCAATCTGGAGTTTTTGGGGGCCACTGGCCTATCACACCAGTTATAATACTTTTTTTTTAATTGCGTTTGTCACTCTTTGTAGTATCGCTGCTGAACCACTCAGCAGTCACAATGCTGCACAGTGGAAATGCACTATACTATGCTTTCTATATGTGCAAGTATTTTATACGTGTATTACACCCCTATATACTGCACACCAAATAGTACACATATACCAGTCCTTAAAAAGGACCTTTGTGGACCTAGTAGCTAGTGATTAGCAGACTGTCCCTCAGCCCCTACACTGATAAAAGACAGATGCAGAATCGGTCAGCACTCAGCACAGCAGTCAAGTATAATATGCTTTCTATATTTGAAAGAAAGTATATTATACGTGTACAACCCTATATACTGTACGCCTATACCAGTCCTTAAAAGAACCTGTATGGACCTAGTAGCTAGTGATTTGCAGACTGTCCCTCAGTCCCTACACTGATAAAAGACAGCTGCAGTATCAGTATTAGGAACTTTGTGGACCTAATAGTAATAGCTAGTGATTAAACTGACTGTCCCTGCTCCACACAGCATCCTGTCCCTACACTGACAAAAGAAAGCTGCAGAATCGGTCAGCTGTGCACTCAGCAATCAGCAGCACAGCAGTGAGCAGCAGTGCACCAGAACCTTATATACTGTACACCTATACTAGTCCTTAAAAGGACCTTTGTGGACCTAATAGTAATATCTAGTGATTAAACTGACTGTCCCTGCTCCACACAGCATCCTGTCCCTACACTGACAAAAGACAGCTGCAGAATCGGTCAGCAGTGCACTCAGCAATCAGCAGCACAGCAGTCAGCAGCAGTGCACCAGAACCCTATATACTGTACACCTATACCAGTCCTTAAAATTACTTTTGTGGACCTAATAGCTAGTGATTTGTGTCACTACCGTCTGTCCCTGCTCCATACAGCAACCTCTCCCTACACTGACAAAAGACAGAATGTAAAATGGCCGCCAGATCAGGTCTATTTATAAGGTGGGGAATGTCCAATTGTCCATGTGCTTAAATGTCTCAATTGGCTGTCCTGTACCCCATGATGGATATGTCATCATGGGTCAAAGTTCTTTCACAATGTAAATGCATATGTCTGCCACGCGAACAGCGCCAGAAGTCCACCGGTTTGCGCCGCAAACCGACTGCCGGGCGAACCGCAAGGCCATCCCTAATCACAAGATATTTTGAAAAACAGGGTTCACCAAGCCAGGAAGACAGAAACATCATTAACAACTTAACAAATGTTAAAATCCTAGCCACTCTACTCTTTTTTTCTGCTGTCTTTGTCCCCACTGGATTGATGTTCACACTATTTTCTGTTCCTTTTATAGTGCAGTACAAGATGGGAAAGTCCCCAACAGAGACATAGACAGCAGTTAATCCCTGAAATAATCCATAATCTTTCTCAACTCTATTCAAACATGAAAAAATGTAAAACCCCCAAAAAATTCAATGCAATTGTGATAGACTAACTACAGAAAGCAAACTTGTACCAACAAAGTGTGGATGCTTTCTTTTCTGACCTATACTTTTGAAAATACCAATCCCTTAGATTCCATTCTGATCCAATGGCAAGACTTTCTTTATCATTGTCCTGAAAAATGTATACAGATCAGGAGTTTCACTCTGATATTCCTGATTTTCACACTTACAGTGCCTTGAAAAAGTATGCATACCCCTTAAAATTTTCCACATTTTGTCATGTTACAACCAAAACCGCAAATTACTTTTTTTTCCCACAAAAGATTTAATTGAATATTCAAGAAATTATTACAATATGTACATCATAACAGGTACAATGGGATCCAGAATAATTTAATATAATAACATTTTTAAGGCAATGTATATGTTGTACGAACTTACACTACAGTATGAAGTTTAATAAGTGTCAGTTATGGGTCAAAGAGTACAGTAAGTAAACACAGTGCCATTGAGATCAATATCACCAGGTCTAACTATGGTTATGTTCTGTTAATTTTTTTGACCATCGCTTAGTTAGGGGATCCCCGATTATTAGTGATAGGGTATCTAATTCTTCAGGGAAATTGAGATATGGAAGAAAGAGGTAGGCCGTAAGGTAGGATGGAGAGTGAGAAAAAGGAGAGGGGGGTGGGTGGATTGAGGACCACCTCTCGATTCAGCCAGGCCTCCCCAGACATGGGGGGGACACCTGGGGGTCGCTAAATTCAGCTCAGCTATTTGTATGCGTAACGCGAAAATAGACCCTATATTTTCCAGTGGATTTAAAAGGTGTCCAGCAGGCCCAGGTGGTTGTAAATTTGTGTATTCGTTATTGGGAGGTGTGGATCAGCTCTTCCATCTCTTCTATCTTTGATAACCTTGTTAGCCATTCCCTACATAAATCTATTTTATTGGTATTTTATGTAATAGACCAACACAAAGTGACACATTGTGAAGTGGAGGGAAATAATAAATGGTTTTAAATAAATATCAGAAAAGTGTGGTGTGCATTTGTATTCAGCCCCCCCCCCCTCAAGTCAATACTTTGCAGAGCCACCTTTCACTGCAATTACAGCTAGCAAGTCTTTTTGCGGATGTCTTTACCAGCTTCGTACGTCTAGAGTGACATTTTTGTCTGTTTTTAGCTCAAATAGCTCTGTCAAATGGGATAGAGGGCAATTTTCAAGTCTTGCCACAGATTCTCAATTGGATTTAGGTCTGGACTTTGACTGGGCTATTCTATCACATGAATATGCTTTGATCTAAACCATGTCATTGTGGCTTTAGCTGTATGTTTAGGGTCATTGTGCTGCTGGAAGGTGAACCTCTGCCCCAGTCTCAAGTCTTTTGCAGACTCTAAGCCCTTGTACACACGGTCGGAGAACCTGCCGGAATGAGTCTTATCAGACCATGTCGTCAGATAATCCGACTGTGTGTGGTATGCATCGGACTGATTCCGTCCGAATCTCCGTCGGACCCAATTTTCCAACATGTTGGAAATATTTCCCGACCAACTGGGCCGGTCGGACGTAATCCGATCATGTGTAGAGAATTTTGATCAGACCAAGTGCCACGCATGCTCAGATCAAATTCCTACATCAAAGCTATTGGCTACTAGCCTGAATCTAGTCCCATCGTAACGAAATTACGTCATCACGTTCTGAAAGATTGGATTTTTCAACAACTTAGTCCGACCGTGTGTATGCAACAGTTTCAGACACAATCCGTCAGACTAAATCTGATGGACAAAATCCGATGGATTTGGTTGTGGAAATCTCCGACCGTGTGTACAGGGGCTTAGCCCTTGTACACACGGTCGGAGAATCTGTCGGAATGAGTCTTATCGGACCATGTCGTCAGATAATCCGACTGTGTGTGGTATGCATCGGACTGATTCCGTCCGAATCTCCGTCGGACCCAATTTTCCAACATGTTGGAAATATTTCCCGACCAACTGGGCCGGTCAGACATAATCCGATCATGTGTAGAGAATTTTGATCGGACCAAGTGCCACGCATGCTCAGATCAAATTCCTACATCAAAGCTATTGGCTACTAGCCTGAATCTAGTCCCATCGTAACGAAATTACGTCATCACGTTCTGAAAGATCGGATTTTTCAACAACTTAGTCCGACCGTGTGTATGCAACAGTTTCGGACACAATCCGTCAGACTAAATCTGACGGACAAAATCCAACGGATTTGGTTGTGGAAATCTCCGACCGTGTGTACAGGAGCTAAGAGCCCTTTCACCTAGGGCGTCAGCGGAAAAGCGGCGCTATTTTTAGCGCTGCTTTACCATCATTTTAGCGGCACTATTCAGCTGCTAGCAGGCAGTTTTTAACCCCCCGCTAGTGGTCAAAAAGGGGTTAAATCCATCCGCAAAACGCCGCCAGAGCGGCATCTTGCCGGTGGTATCGCAGAGCAGTCCTATTGATTTCAATGGGGAGCATCGGTGGAAGAGTGGTGGAGGAGCAGTGAGTTCACTACTCTTTCACCATTTCAAAGAAGCTGCTGGCAGGACTTTTTCATGACGCCCTGCCAGCGTACCGCTCCAGTGTGAAAGCCATCAGGCTTTCACACTGGAGTACATGGAGCAACTGTTTTAGGGCATTTTGCAGGCGCTATTTTTAACACTATAGCGCCTGCAAAATGCCCTCAGTGTGAAAGGGGTCTAACAGACTCCATCTTCCAATGAACTCTGACCAGCTTCCTTGTCCCTGCTGAAGAAAAGCATCCCCATAACATAATGCTGCCACTACCATGTTTCACATTTCCCCCCACACATAGATTTTCGATTTTAGGCCAAAAAGTTCAATTTTGTTCTCATCTACCCAGAGCACCTTCTTTCACATGTTTGCTGTGTCTCCCACATGACTTTTTGCAAAATGCAAATGGGACTTTTTATGGCTTTCTTTCAACAATGGCTTTCTTCTTGCTACTATCATCTGAGCTGTGGATCTCTGCAGCTACTTTAGAGTCACCAGGGGCCTTTTGGCTGCTTCTCTGATTAAAGCGGAGGTCCACCCTAAAATGGACCTCCGCTCATTGGAATCCCCCCCCCCCTCCGGCGCCACAATCGGCACCTTTCAGGGGGGAGGGGGGTGCAGTTACCTGGATAATCCAGGTAACTGCACCCACTTCCGGGCTAGCTCTCTGCGGAAAGGGGCGTACGTTACGCCCCTTTCCGCAAGCGCCCGCCCCCTTCAGCAAGTGCCCCGCTGCCTGCTGGGAAACACACAGCTCCCAGAGGCAGCGGGGACCGTCCGGATTGCGCCGCGCGGCTCGCGCATGCGCAGTAGGGAACCGGGAAATGAAGCCGAAAGGCTCCATTTCCTGATTCCCATACCCAAGATGGCGGCGGCACGAGCGAGCGATCGGCTTCGGGTGCCGACATCGCGGGCGCGCTGGACAGGTAAGTGTCACTATTTAAAAGTCAGCAGCTGCAGTATTTGTAGCTGCTGGCTTTTAAAAAAATAAAAAAAAACGCGGAGTCCCGGTGGACTCCCGCTTTAATGCTCTCCTTGCTTGGCTTGTCAGTTTAGGTGGACAGCCATGTCTTGGTAGGTTTGCAGTGCCATACTCTTACCATATTCGGATAATGGATTGAACAGTGCTCCGTGAGATGTTCAAAGCTTAGGATATTTTTTTTATTCTGTAACTCTGCGAGAGCTTCAGGGAGCATGAAAAATAAACTAGAAAAAATTGGGGACTTATTGCTGGTCTTATATGGCATCTGGTGTTTTTGGTGGGATTGTCCCTTGTCCACATTTTCTAACTTTCTTGCACTGTGGCTATTTGCACATTTGGCTTGTTTTCGATATGTCCCTCTACTTGGTCTCTCACTCTTTTTTTCACGCTTACCCTCCATCTTGTGGTTTTGTTAGTTTACTACCTAATCTGCTCACTATTATATACAATTATCTATTACAGTTACCCTTTTGGGTTCATACGCTACACTACAATATTGGAAGGGGAACTTTTCTGCCATTCACTTTCATACGTGTTTCCTGGCTTGCCGTGCCTTGCTGCCGTTTGGCTACCTCCTCAGCTCCCGGAGGGATGCTTTACTCATCCCCTGATGCCCTCCATCATCATGAATACTATCACATATGCTTTACTATTTTTATACAATATACCCATAGGTAAGAGTGTTAGGACCAGTTATTTTGCTCCCTCTCTTCCTATTGTTGTTTAATATGACTAACAATCATCTATATTATATTATAGGGATCCCCATTTAGCTGCTCCTGATGAGTGGACAAACTTCCACGAAATGCGCCGAGCATTCACAATTGATGTTATGTCATAGCAATCATGTATCTATCAAGGGGTCTCAATGTTTAAGCCATCAATTGTATACCAATATAATTTTGTTTGTGTATATACATGTTGGGTGGAGTGCTGAATGTTACTATCATGTATCATGTGTTACAGTGTTTAACATATTATTATTTTACTATAATGTGACTAAATGATCATGTTTTATCTACTCTGTACCATATTTATTGATTCTATGCCTGTAGCATTTATTGCATTGTGCTCTCATGTGGTACCAGCAAATAAATATACTACTTTAATGACATTTGATGACTTATTCTGCCCAGTGATGTGTTCCATATAAAGTCCCAATTGCCCCAATTGTCCCATATTTTTCCCCCTTTATTTTTCATATAAATAGGGATGGAGACCTGTATACTGGATGGTCACAGTCTCATATAAAGTCCCAACATTTCTTTCTTTTTTCAAAAAAGCTTCAGAGAGCAGCCATATTTATACTGAGATTATATTACACACAGGTGGACTCTGTTTACTAATTAGGTGACTTCTGAAGGCACTTGGTTCCACTACATTTTAGTTGAATACAAATGCACACTGCACTTTTCAGATATTTATTTGTAAAAAAAATTGAAAACCATTTTTATCATTTTCCTTTCCACTTCACAAATATGTGCCAATTTGTGTTGGTCTATCACATAAAATCCCAATAAAATATATTTACGTTTTTGGTTGTAACATGACAAAATGTGTACAATTTGAAGGTGTATGAATAATTTCTTAAAACACTGTACTCCAAGTCTCAGAAAGTAAGGTTTGGCAACTAACATTAGTAAAAAGAGGTTGACAATGATAGCCTCTGCGTTTCTATCAGCATAGTTATCCTTTAACACTTTCCACATTGGTTAGATACATACAGTACACATTCAAGAAAATGTATAAAAATTATGACCCCCAGTGGTCTGTTTGCGGTACCAGGCCTGTGTTTACAGTCTTTTTTTGATAATGTATCACTGGCCAAAAAGGTGGACTGTGGGACTGCTGCTGCATCTACCATAACATGCTAGCTTAAGTGCTACTTTTTCCACTTCACCAGTGAGGCGTGTAGAAACCCCATTTTGCTAAATCAGAAGGTGAGAGCAGAGCATCCCAAAGAGTGAAAGAAAAGAAAGGGAAGCAAAGGCAGAGGAACACTTCTAGGTTCGTCCAGGATTCAGACTGATGTCCCGGGGCACAGGGAGATGTTGCAGTAAGGGGCCCAAGGCCTCTTACTGCCTCTTTCAAATGGCGTTAAATCTTCCTACGTTACCTTTTATCCCTGAGGTTGATGCTTATGAGACTGGAGTTGTCGCCCTTTTGTCTCAACGCCCTACCTCTGAGAGCGCTTTGCATCCTTGTGGCTACTTTTCCAAGAATTTTTCACTTGCGGAGTACAATTACAAGATTGGTGACAGAGAGCTGTTGACAATCCTTTTCGCCCTGAAAGAATGTCGACATCTCCTCAAAGGTACCATTGTGCTGGTTCTCATTCTTACTGTCCATAAGAATTTCACATTCTTGTCTGAGGCTAAACACCTCTCTTCCAGAAAGGCACAATGGGCTCTTTTCTTTTTAAGTTTCAATTACATTGTCTCATTCTTATCCAGTACTAAGAATGTAAGGGCTGACACCTTGTTACAACAATTTTCCTCCACTTCCAAGTTGGAGTCGGTTCCGGTTCCTGTGATTCCTACTGATCATAAGCTGGCTACAGTTCACACCAGTCTCACTTCTCCATTGGTTGACAAAATTCTTGCTGCTCAGGTCCATGCTCCTCCTGAGAAACCTTGTGAGACTGCTGCTTTGTCCCAGAGAGCCTACGTTCTGCCATGCTCCAGACTTACCATTCTCCCAAGACTGCTGGCCACCCTGGGAAGAATCCACTCTTTTGGGTCATTTCCCAATGTGGTGCTTACCCCCGAAGGAACGGCTGAATTATTCTGGGCTTACCGATTACCTCCACCAGCTCTTCAATAAAAGTCTCTCTCTGTACATAATCCTATTAACATGTAGAGGGCCTCTCCAAACCCGAGGCAGCAGCACAACACCTTAGAATCCTCCTTCCAGTTACTGCACCTCGGACTAGCCAGCACCGAGGCTCGGAAACAGATGGATCCACACCCCAGGCCATGAGGGCCCCTGGGGGCTGGTCAGGAGGACCAGGACCACAGAGTCAGCAACAACTTCTGGACTGTAAGCCCAAACCACGTGACTTCAGCTCCTTAAGTACCCTCTCCCAGAATACACAGTGAGACAAACTCCCACTGATTGGCTCCAAGAGAGAGATTGGTACCTAATGCATCCACCCAGACTGCATTCTAAGGCCTCTCACAGGTGCGAATCCCACCTATAATCAGGCAGAACCTTAATACAGCCCAGCCAAACTGATTCCAAGCACAATTTAGCATGATTATCCCCAAAACTCAACTACAGTTTTGGGCAAAAACGAAATTTACAAACATAGCGCATACTCATTAGGAGTGCCGGCACTACACTTCTGCCTGTTCTGTGTGTGCTCAGAGTAAGACTTTGCGACACCTTACATTGGGCCTCCTACAATCCATACCCAATTGAGAGAGGTCCTGGACCCACCTGTCTATGGATTTTATTATGGAGTTACGAACCTCCCAGAGCAACACAGTTATCCTTATGGTGGTTGACCGGTTCTCAAAGATGTGTCATTGTGTTCCACTTAAAAAGTTGCCCACTTCTAAGGAACCAGTTTCCATTTTTGCTCAGGAGATCTTTTGCTTACAAGAGCTACCCAATGTGATTGTCTCGGACAGGGGTAGTTAGTTTTTGTCCCAGTTCTGGCGAGCCTTTCGTGTACAGTTGGGAATTCAGCTTGAAACTATGTCACCCCCCCCCCCCCCCCCAGTAGCCTATGTTTTGTAAGAAGAGCTTGGGAGCTTCAAGAGTGTTTTTTTCCATAGGTATTGCTTAAGTATGTTCTGTAGGGCTTTTAAGTGGTGTTTTTTCAGTGGGATAGGTAAGGTACAGAACAAGTATAAAACCTGAGGTGCGGTAAGCATAGTAATTTCAAATGAGGCCAAGGGCCCTGACCAAGTTAGTTCCACCTTGGCTAAGCATTTGGTTTCTTGGGTTATTTTATTTACCAAGGGTATGTAGTTGATATCAGCCGGTTTAGATGGGTCTGCTGTCAGCAAGAGTCCCAAGTAGGAAATGGTGGAATCAGTCCTTGAATAGAGAACTAAAGTTTGGAGTCTGCATTTAAGAGAGGGATTAATATTCACATCTAAAATTATTGACTTACTAAAATTAGCTTTATACTATGAGATCTCACTGAAAGCAGTCAATACTGTATGTACATTAGTTAAGGAAGAGGAGGGGTCGGTTAATCATAAAATAACATGATCTGCGAAGAGACTAATAGTATGGGATCTATCTTGGAATGTGAAGACATGGATATTTGGATGGGATCTAATAGATGCCTCAAGGGGCTCTATGAGAAGGTTAAAGATAGAAGGGGATCATGGGCAGCCCTGTCTTGTTCGGTTAGTTATAGGGAAGGACCTTGAGAGAGTTTTAGATATATAAATATATATACTTGTGCGGATGGGGAATAATATAAGGCTAAAATAGCAGAAAGAATAAGACCAGAGAAACCAAATTTTTTAAGCGTTTTGAGTCATATAGTAGCCCTAATGAACCCTAACAAATGTCTTCTCTGTGTCCAATGAGAGGAGTAGAGAAGGCATGTGATGAGTCCCGGATTGGTGAATTGTGTATATGATTCTTCAAGTTGCATCTGCCACCTGTCCAAGGTAAATCCAGTCTAGTCAGGATGTATTAAGTGAGATAGAATAGGGAGTAATTGAAGGGCAATTAACTTTGCATATATTTTTATGTTCATATTCAATATGAGATGGACCTGAAATGAGGTGGTGTTATAGAATCTTTCCCAGGTTTGGCAGAAGAAGTTATTGCAGACAAATACACAGATGCAAGGGTGGGACTAAGGTTAGCCAGGAATTCTTTGTAATAGTCATTTGTTAGACCATCTGGTTCAGTAGATTTAGCATTAGGCAGAGTCTTTACAACTTTAGAAATCTCGGACACCATTAGAGGCTCGTTTAATGAGATCAATTGGGTTGGAGAAGGAGAAGGTAGGTTGATATCAGACAAAAATTGCTAAATTGCACTATACATTATACTCCACTATAGTTCAATAGTTCTGAGGTCTTAGGAGAGGTTGTATAAGGAGTAGTAATAATCACCAAAAGAGTTTGAAATGTCTTTAGGATTCATAATTTTGCTTTTGTCTAGAGGGTGGAGTAGGTAATTACTTTTAGTTTGGGCTTTACGATTTTTTAATCTTTGAGCTAGGAATTTTCCAGTTCTATTACCAGTGAAATAATGTGAGAACGTCAGGGAGGCCAGTTGTTTGTCAAATTATTCTAAAAGAAGGAATCTCAGCTCCAGTCATAAATTGTACAATTTGTGTATCACCTCAGTGTCAGGGTTTGCTTTGTTAAGAGCCTGTTTAATTTTAGAGAGTAGGTTCTCCAGTTTCTGCATTCTCTGTTTTTTAACATGAGAACTAAGTTGTAGCAGTATATCCCTAATAAAGGAATGTGGGAAATGAGTTTATAGGGTCTATTAACTCCCTGTCCCCTGTCATCCGGAGTGATGTGCCCTTTAAGTAGCTCTGTAGCTGGGGAGTCAGTGTCTAGCTTGGGTTTGGATTTGGCTGGGCTGCTTGAAAGAGAGTCTGAAATGCTGGGTGAGCTCCTCTGAGAGCCTGCCTGTGAGCTAGGGATCTCTGGAGGCTTGGGGAGAGCCAGGCGAATGGCCGCTGGTGCCATCTTGGCCCTTCTTCCTTTCCGCCAGTGGGAAGAAATGTGGGGGTGGTTCATGTTCTTGCTCTTTCGGGTCATGGCTGGTGAGGTTGGGGACCTTTTAGGGAGGTTTTAATGGAAGCTCGGGTGGTCAGGCTCACCTCTTTTTTCGATTTTCGGTGCTGGTACGGAGCTCCTGTACTAGGCAGCCATGATAGCCACGCCCACTCACGTAACATTTTCAAATGTATACATTTAACAAACCAAGAAATAAAAGAAAAGTTAATTGTTGAGGTTTATCCCAACCATGACACTACCTGCCTGGAGTTTGCATGTTCTCCCTGTGCCTGCGTGGGTTTCCTCCGGGTACTCCGGTTTCCTCCCACACTCCAAAGACATGCAGGTAGGTTAATTGGATTCTGTCCAAAATTGGCCCTAGTATATGAATGGGGACCTTGGATTGTGGGCTCCTTGAGGGCAGGGACTGATGTGAGTGTGCAATGTACAGGGATAGGGACAATTGTAGACACTCACTCAGGTTGAACTGGATGGACTGGTGTCTTTATTCAACCTTACTAACTATGTAACTATGTAACTATGTAACTATATACACCTGTTAAAAATACAGGACAGAGTTTGATAACTGTGCTTCTAGTGTAGTTTATTGGCTCAAAAAGATTGACTGTGGGCTCTGATATAAAGATTAGAGTAACATTTGAGTATTTCTCTGGTTATTTGACACATGTAGAAATTGGCATCAGAAAAAGCCTTAGCGGGACTGGTCCCTGAGCAATCCCTGGAGCAATCTGTGTGTGTGACAATCAAGGTCAGTTTTCAGTCAAAACTGAACCCTAGTATACTGATAATTTACTAGCTAATAGCATAATGATCAGAGTTACATTCACCCATAGTAAAATATAACATGCTTTATTCTCATAGCATACTTTTAAATTAAACTAAGGTCTCAATTATGGAAAGTGGAACAGTGTATGTGTTTTGCTAAAAGAAGTCAATGACACTGCTGCTGTCAATTTTCGAATGCGTATAAAGAGATTTAAACATATATATATATATATATATATATATATATATATATATATATATATATATATATACTGCAACTGCCTGTGTTACCAGCTTTCTTTTATTTCTTTTACAGGTGTATAATTCTTTTAGATAAGGCTAACTGTACACACAATGACACTTAGCTGTCAGTGCAATCATATTTCTTGTAGGTAATAAAACACCCCACTACGATCTAGAATGTAAACTACTTTTATTATTTTCTTAAACCTTGCAACTTTCGTTGGCCAAGTGAATTTTAAATTTGGTGTAGTCTAGATAGATATTCAGTTTCTAATAAGGTGTATGACCAGCCAAAACATTTTTCTTTTTCATTTTGGGCAGAGTGGGGTAAGTTTAGAACTCGTTTTATTTATTTCTTTCCTGCTATACAAGGGCTTGCTTGTATAGCAAGTTCCCCTCTCTTCCTGTCCTGCTGGCAATGTTTTACTAGACAGAAAGTATCCAAGGCCTCTAGCTTTCTTGGATTTCCACTAACGTTTCTGAATTACCATTTTAGTTCCTATCTTTTTCATATAACAGTCTCATTGTATTTCATCTGTTGGTGTACCACAGGGTTATGATCTTTAGCTTCAAATATTTTCCATGCTCTAATGGTTCTAGCCAGCTTTGTAGCTGCTCTGGATTTCAATACTACCTAAATGCACATGATATGCAAATGTTTAACAACTTTCTTGTCTTTCATGTCCCCTCATTTTCTTATGGGACTAGCCACCTTTTGCATTTTATGCAGATTTTGCCTAATGCATGGTCCAATAAAATCCACTGAAATCAAAACATATGTTAACCTGTGCTGCAATGTACTTTAAATTGCAAATCAGTGCATTAAAGGCATGTGTTAGTATATGTTTTGAGGAGTTTCCAATGAGTTCTACTTTGAAGTTTAAGTGATACCATTTATTGGTTATTGTAAGTTATTAAATATGTTTTTTTTTTTTTCAGAAAAAAGTTTATATTAATGGAATAATAATGGGGTACAACCAAAAACAACAAAGCATACAGTCAAGAATGTAGACATAAAGCTTACAAAATAATAAAATTGCAATCAAAAATCATAGAGTAAATGCCACCATGTAGACACTTAATATATAAAGGTCAAGCAGATGCTGAAACCCAAAAAACATACAGTACAGACCAAAAGTTTGGACACACCTTCTCATTCAAAGAGTTTTCTTTATTTTCATGACTATGAAAATTGTAGATTCACACTGAAGGCATCAAAACTATGAATTAACACACGTCCAATTATATACTGAACAAAAAAGTGTGAAACAACTGAAAATATGTCTTATATTCTAGGTTCTTCAAAGTAGTCACCTTTTGCTTTGATTACTGCTCCGCACACTCTTGGCATTCTGTTGATGAGCTTCAAGAGGTAGTCACCTGAAATGGCTTTCCAACAGTCTTGAAGGAGTTCCCAGAGATGCTTAGCACTCGTTGGCCCTTTTGCCTTCAGTCTGCTGTCCAGCACACCCCAAACCATCTTGATTGGGTTCAGGTCCGGTGACTGTGGAGGCCAGGTCCTCTGGCGCAGCACCCCATCACTCTCCTTCTTGGTCAAATAGCCTTTACACAGCCTGGAGGTGTGTTTGGGCTCATTGTCCTATTTGAAAAATAAATGATGGTCCAACTAAACGCAAACCGGATGGAATAGCATGCCGCTGCAAGATGCTGTGGTAGCCATGCTGGTTCAGTATGCCTTCAATTTTGAATAAATCCCCAACAGTGTTACCAGCAAAGCACCCTAACACCATCAAACCTCCTCCATGCTTCACGGTGGGAACCAGGCATGTAGAGTCCATCCGTTCACCTCTTCTGCGTCACACAAAGACACGGTGGTTGGAACCAAAGATCTCAAACTTGTACTCATCAGACCAAAGCACAGATTTCCATTGGTCTAATGTCCATTCCTTGTGTTCTTTAGCCCAAACAAGTCTCTTCTGCTTGTTGCCTGTCCTCAGCAGTGGTTTCCTAGCAGCTATTTTACTATGAAGGCCTGATTCACACAGTCTCCTCTTAACAGTTGTTCTAGAGATGTGTCTGCTGCTAGAACTCTGTGTGGCATTGACCTGTTCTCTAATCTGAGCTGCTGTTAACCTGCGATTTCTGAGGCTGGTGACTCGGATGAACTTATCGTCCGCAGCAGAGGTGACTCTTGGTCTTCCTTTCCTGGGGCGGTCGTCATGTGAGCCAGTTTCTTTGTAGTGCTTGATGGTTTTTGCCACTGCACTTGGGGACACTTTCAAAGTTTTCCCAATTGTTCGGACTGACTGACCTTAATTTCTTAAAGTAATGATGGCCACTCGTTTTTCTTTACTTAGCTGCTTTTTTCTTGCCATAATACAAAGTCTAACAGACTGTCTATCAGCTGTGTACTGTATCCACCTCCTGCACAACACAACTGATGGTCCCAACCCCATTTATAAGGCTTGAAATCCCACTTATTAAACCTGACAGGGCATACCTGTGAAGTGAAAACCATTTCGGGTGACTACCTCTTGAAGCTCATCAACAGAATGCCAAGAGTGTGCGGAGCAGTAATCAAAGCAAAGGGTGGCTACTTTGAAGAACTTAGAATATAAGACAAATTTTCAGTTGTTTCACACTTTTTTGTTCAGTATATAATTGGACATATGTTAATTCATAGTTTTGATGCCTTCAGTGTGAATCTACAATTTTCATAGTCATGAAAATAAAGAAAACTCTTTGAATGAGAAGGTGTGTCCAAACTTTTGGTCTGTACTGTATATAATAATGGTATCATTCCAGCCACCAGTGATACCTTATAGGTTTTCATCCAACATTCATTAAGTCTTAGTAACCTATCCATGGACATATCTGCTGGAGCAAGCCCGGGTACATCTAGCCATGTCAGCAATCCATTCCCCGACAATAGGAGGACCTCTGACTTCCAAAATAGAATTATTGATTTACGAGCTAGCAATAGTGCCCTACAAATCGCCTCCCTAATATCCTTATCCCATTCATATTCATCCAGCATCCCCAACAAGCATGGCTTGGGATCTATAGGGAGAGATACATGAAACGGAATATCCACAATCCCTCTCCAATAGGAGTGGAGCTTTGGGCACCTACACAATAGGTGGATCGGGTCTCCATGATCACGCTTACATCTAGTACATTCAGGCTTAGATAACAGACCTATAATACACAATCTGCGATGGGTTTAGCACACCCTCAGAAGGATGTACAATTGAGTCAAGCACTGTGACACATTAAGGGAGCAGGTCATTACGGACTGGAGGGCTTCCTCCCATTGATCCCCAGTGAGTTGGCCGATATCCCCTTCTCACTTAGCCAGCACTCTCAAAGGGTGTTTCTTCAAAAATGTCTGAAGCAGCATGGCATAGCATTGTGAGATAAAACCCTTAGCCCTTGTACACACGGTCGGAGATTCCGACAACCAAATCCGAAACTGTTGCATACACACGGTCGGACAAAGTTGTCGGAAAGTCCGACGTGATTACGTTATTTCGTTACGACGGGACTACGTTCACGCTAGTAGCCAAAAGCTTTGGTGTAGGAATTATATCTGAGCATGCGTGGCACTTTGTCCGATCGGAATTCTCTACACACGATCGGAGTATGTCCGATCGGAGCATTTTGTCATACTCTGACGGAAACAGTCCGATGTAGACCACACACAGTCGGAATATCCTACAAAATGGTCCGATCGGACACATTCCGTCGGAATCTCCGACCGTGTGTACAAGGGCTTAGAGGTTGTAGCCTCCCTAATCAGATTGAAAAATGGCGTAGAGCGATGGCGAGTCCACTCAGACATGTTACTCTGGACTAGGAATGGGCGAGCAGTTCAGCCCGAGCATAAGTTCAGGCTGAACTTTGGTTGTTTGGATATTCTGTGAACACCAAACAATATGCTGTGTTTGCGGAAAATTCAGAACACCGTTAAAGTCTATGGAACATTAACATGACAAATCAAAAGTGTTCATTTTAAAGGCTTATATGCAAGTTATTGTCAAAAAAAGTGTTTGGGGACCTGGATCCTGCCCCAGGAGACATGTATTAATGATTTTTTTTAATGTCCTTGAGCAGTGATTTTAATAATGCTTAAAGTGAAACAATAAAAGTGAAATATTCCTTAAAATTTTGTACCTATGTGGTGTCTAAATTATGCCTGTAAAGTGGCATATTTTTCCAGTGTTTAGAACAGTCCCTGCACAAAATTACATTTCTAAAGGAAAAAAAGTAATTTAAAAGTACTAGTGGATATAATGAATTGTCGATCCCAGCAATACAGATAAAAGGCATTGAAAAAAATGGCATGAGATCCTCCACAGTCCATTACCAGGCCCTTTCGGTCTGGTATGAATATTAGGGGGAACCTGAACTCCAAAAAAAAAATTGCCTGGGTGTCCCCCCAAATTCCATACCCGGCCCTTCAGGTCTGGTATGGATATTAAGGGCAACCTTGCACCAATTTCTTTTTAATAAATGGCATAGGGGTCCCCCTCAAAATCCATACCAGACGTTTAAGGTCTGGTATGGCTTTTAAGGGGAACCCCTTGCCAAATAAAAATAATGTCATGAGGGTCCTCCCAAAAATCCATACTAGACCCTTATTTGAGCATGCAACCTGGCAGGCCGCAGGAAAAGATGGGGGGATGAGAGAGCACCCCCCTTCTGAACCATGCCAGGCCACATGCCCTCAACATGGGGAGGGTGCTTTGGGGTAGCCCCCAAAGCACCTTGTCCTCATGTTGATGGGGACAATGGCCTCATCCCCACAACCCATGCCTGGTGGTTGTGGGAATCTGTGGGTGGGGGCTTATCGGAATCTGGAAGCCCCCTTTATCAAAGGGACCCCCAGATCCCGCCCCCCATTTGAAATGGTAAAAAAATTGTCAAAATGTAAAAAAAACACAAGACACACTTTGAGACAAGTCCTTTACTAACCGGTTCTGGACCGGCGCACGCCGATGTACGTCGGCAGAATGGCACAGGCAGGCATATTGGAGTACAGATACGTCCAATCTTCAATGCCACCCTGCCATCGCGAGCACGCCGCCGGCGGGTCCCGCGGACTCGATCGCCACGGGCATACCCGTGATCGTCTCACGGGATGGCTGAATGGAGGAAATGCCATGTAAACAGCATTTCCCCATTCTGCCTAGCAACTAGTGACGCTGATCTCTGCTCCATGTGATTGGAGCAGAGATCAGTGTTCACTAGATGAAAGCCCAGCCCCCCCACAGTTAGTAACACACCCCTAGGAACACTTAACCCCTACACTGCCACCCACTGGTTAACCCCTTCACTGCCAGTATCATTTACACAGGAATCACTGCATTTATATAGCAGTGATTACTGTATAAATGACAATGGTCCCAAAAATGTGTCAAAAATGTCCGATGTGTCCATCGCAATGTCGCAATCACAATAAAAATCGCTGATCGCCGCCATTACTAGTAAAAAAAATAATAATAAAAAATTATTAATAAAAATGCCATAAACTATCCCTATTTTGTAAACGTTATAACTTTTGCGCAAACCAATCAATAATCTCTTATTGTGATTTTTTTTACCAAAAATATGTAGAAGAATACGTATCGGCCTAAACTGAAGGAAAAAAAAAATTTTATATATTATTTTTTAGGGATATTTATTATAAAAAAAGTAAAAAATAATGCTTTTTTTTTTTCAAAATTGTCGCTCTATTTTTGTTTATAGCGCAAAAAATTAAAACCGCAGGGGTGAACAAATACCACCAAAAGAAAGCTCTATTTGTGGGAAAAAAAGGACGTCAATTTTGTTTGGGAGCCGCGTCGCACGACCGCGCAATTGTCAGTTAAATCAACGCAGTGCCGAATCGCAAAAAGTGGTCTGGTCTTTGACCAGCAAAATGGTCCGGTCTGTAAGTGGTTAAAAAATAAAAATGTTCCACAAAGTCCATTCATCTTCATCTCTCGCTCTGCTGACAGACCGAAAAATCTAAAAAAACTCACAAGCTGCCACCGATCTGCCTCCATGGGAGGCACCCACTGTATTGGCCACGCGTCCTCGCAGGTGGCAGTTCTTTTATAACTGAGGGCGTCATATGGCAGGTGCCTCCCATGGAGGCAGATGGGTGGCGGCTTGCGGGATTTTTATTTTCAGTCCATCGGTGGAGGGAGAGAAGAAGATGAATCGACTTTGTGGGACATTTTTATTTTTTAATAAAGGATATGTCCCAAATTGTGTCTTATGGTTTTTTACATTTTGACACTTTTTTGTGAAATAGTATGGGTTCAATGTACCCGTTACCATTCCAAACAGGGGGAGGCCAGATCTCGGGGTCCCCTTGTTAAAGGGGGCTTCCAGATTCCAATAAGCCCCCTGCCCACAGATTCCCACAACCACCAGGCATGGGTTGTGGGGATGAGGCCATTGTCCCCATCAACATGAGGACAAGGGGCTTTGGGGGCTACCCCAAAGCACCCTCCCCATGTTGAGGGCATGTGGCCTGGCATGGTTCAGAAGGGGGGTGCTCTCTCATCCCCCCATGCCACCCACTGGTTAACCCCTTCACTGCCAGTGTCATTTACACAGGAATCACTGCATTTATATAGCAGTGATTACTGTATAAATGACAATGGTCCCAAAAATGTGTCAAAAATGTCCGATGGGTCCCCCACAATGTCGCAGTCACAATAAAAATCGCTGATCGCCACCATTACTAGTAAAAAATAATAATAAAAAATGATTAATAAAAATACTATTAAACTATCCCTATTTTGTAAATGCTATAACTTTTGCGCAAACCAATCAATAATAACTTATTGCGATTTTTTTTAACAAAAATATGTAGAAGAATACGTATCGGCCTAAACTGAGGGAAAAAAAATGTTTTTTTACATATTTTTGGGGGATATTTATTATAACAAAAAGTAAAAAATAATGCATTTTTTTCAAAATTGTCGCTCTATTTTTGTTTATAGAGCAAAAAATAAAAACCGCAGGGGTGATCAAATACCACCAAAAGAAAGCTCTATTTGTGGGAAAAAAAGGACGTAAATTTTGTTTGGGAGCCACGTCGCATGACCGTGCAATTGTCAGTTAAAGCGCGCAGTGCCGAATCACAAAAAGTGGTCTGGTCTTTGACCAGAAAAATGGTCCGGTCTGTAAGTGGTTAAGGAACAACCATCCCAAATTTACTGCAGTGGATTTATTGGGCATAAATCCAACTGGGTCCAAGTGCACAATGGATGTAATAACCCTTACTAAATCTGATTGCCAACACCTTTGCCAAAAGTTCAATATCACTTTGCAGGAGTGATATAGGTCCATATGAACCCAGGTCAACCGGTTCTTTCCCAGGTTTTGAGATTAAAACAATATTAGCCTTGGACATAAAGGGAGGCAGAGTTTCCTGCTCCAGGGCTGCATTAACGACTTTCAGTAATTCTGGCAACAGGACCTCAACATACTGTTTAACTGGTTCCCAACTGGCTCATGCGTGGGACCCGATGCGTGTGGCTGGCCACACATGATCGTGTGCATGGGTATTTGTGTGTGTAAACACACAAATCTCTGTGCTGTCAAAGGAGAGGAGATATATTGTTTGTTCCTACTAAGTAGGAACAATGGTATGTCTCCTCCTCTAGTCAGTTACTATCCCAGTACTGTTAGAACACACCGAGGGAACACACATTTAACTCATTGATCACCCCCTAGTGTTAACCCCTTCCCTGCCAGTGACATTTACATAGTAATTGTTGCATTTTTATAGCATTAATTGCTGTATAAATGTCAATGGTCCCAAAAATGTGTCAAAGGTGTCCAATCTGTCCATCGCAATGTCACAGTACCCATAAACAAACGCAGATCACTGCCATTACTAGTATATAAAAAAAATGCCATACATCTTTCCCAAAGTTCGTAGACACAAACCAATCAATATATGCTTATTCTGATTTTTTTTTACCAAAAATATGTAGAAGAATATATATTGGCCTAAACTGATTAAGAAATGTATTTTTTTTTTAATTTGAGATATTTATTATAGCAAAATGTAAAAAATATTGAGGTTTTTTTTTTTTTTCAAAATTGTCGCTCTTTTTTTGTTTATAGCAAAAAAAACAAAAACTGCAGCTTGCATTAGAGCTGTGGAGGAGAAAATTGCAACACTGGCCATAATTGACAACCTTGAAAGGGGTCCTCTGCTTACTGAGGAGGTGGCTAGTAGGGTTAATGTGGAGGGTAGAGGGGTAAGTCAGGTTTATCAGGTAGGAAGATGGGTTAATGTAGTTAGAGGGAGGGGTAGGGCTCACAGAAAAAGGCCAGGCCCTTGATTTGAGCACCCTAACATGTTTGCCAAGTTGGGTGAAGATGTGATGGTATCAAGCTCAGAGGTGGCAGCCCTAGATGTCACTGCTCCCCCTAACAGCCGGGGGAGCAGCTTATATAGTAAGGGTGGTGAGGGGAGTGCAGGTAGGCCTAGACAGCTGGTGGTAATAAGGGATTCTATAATAAGAACGACTGATAGAATAATTTGTCACCAGGATTGCCTCAACCAAATGGTTTTCTCTTCTCTACATTTCTGTTCTCTACATTTTACCTACCCGGAAATTGACTGGAGTAATGGCACTGCTGGGACAGTTAAAGGGCAAAAATGTATAAACCTATTACAAGACAATTTTATGGTCCAGATTATTGAGGCCCCATCTAGGAATGATACTCTGCTGGACCTGGTAATCTTAAACCATGCAGAGATTATTACCAATATTCATATAAAAGAACATCTGGGTAGCAGTGAATATAACATTATTTAATTTAATGTTAGCTGTAACCAACAAACATGGGAAATATAAAAAACACTTTACTTTAAGAGAACTAATTTTCCAAGGATGAGGGCTGCTCTCCGGGACTTAGACTGGGAGGGAATTTTGGCATCAATAGACACAGAAAAAAAATGGTAATTCTTCAAAAAGTCTGTATGCAAACTCACTGCAAAGTATATTCCTATAGGCAATAAGCTTAAAAGGCTAAAAATAAAATGAATGTAGCT
Source organism: Lithobates pipiens (assembly GCF_037356315.1). Taxonomy (NCBI): domain Eukaryota; kingdom Metazoa; phylum Chordata; class Amphibia; order Anura; family Ranidae; genus Lithobates; species Lithobates pipiens. Next base: position 509,975,426 of record NW_027507748.1, read on the forward strand.
CATGACCAAAGTTAAAAAAAGATATACATAATAAGAAAATAGCTTTTAAAAAATATAAAAATGAAGGAACACTATCATCATTTAAATGTTGCAAAGAAAATAACAGAATATGTATAAAAGAAATCAAGACCACAACAATTCAAAATGAACAACAGGTTGCCAAATATAGTAAGGCAAACCCCCAATAATTATTCAAATATATAAATAGTAAAAAGGTTAGGTCTGAGCATGTAGGCCCTTTACAAAAATAATCTAGAGTGGGTGACTGGGCACAAAGAGAAGGCAAATGTATTAAATACTCTGTGTATACAAAGAAGCATGGGGAGCTCATGTGCATAATGGGGAATGATGGTGACACAGCCCCAAATGATCCACAATGGCTCAAAAGTTATATGGTCCAGTAATATTTAGTCAGAATAAAGGTGGACAAAGCACCTGGACCAGATGGCATTCACCCACAGATCCTAGAAGAATTGAGCGCTGTAATTTCAAAGCCATTGGTTCTAATATTTAGGAGCTCATTAATGAGTGAAATGGTATCACTGGATTGATGTAGGCCAATGTGGTTTCCATATTTAAAAAGGGACCTGTTAGTTTAACTTCTATAGTCAGGAAGATACTGGAGGGTTTAACCACTTCAGTACTGGGCTCTTTCGCCCCCTTCCTTCCCAGACCATTTTTCATCTTTCAGCGCTCTCGCACTTTCAATGACAATTGTGCGGTCATGCTACACTCTACCCAAATTAAATTTTTATCATTTTGTTCCCACAAATAGAGCTTTATTTTGGTGGTATTTATTTAATAAAAATGTTCTTCTTTCTATTTTAAAAGAAATCCAATAAAATCGAATTTTGTCATAAATTTAATCCAAAATGTATTCTGCTACATGTCTTTGGTAAAAAAATTCTGTTAAGTGTATAAAAATTGGTTTGTGTGATCATGGACATACAGTATGTACGCAAATGATCATGTACAGATGTGCGCAGGTGATTATGGACATATGTGTGTAGATAATCATTGGGACATGTAATTTTAGTGGGACATATGTTGGGGACATCTGTTTTTATTATTTGGGGACATGTGTTTTGGGGACATTGTGTTTTGGGGACATGTGTGTTTACACTGTGTGGTGACGTGTGTTTACACTAGGTTGGTGATCAGTGGGTAAAAAGCTGTAAAAAACAGCACATACTCACTGATCACCATCCAACTGCAGTGATCTGCTCTCTTCTCCTCACCGATAACTTCCGTGTGAGGAGAGGAGAGCCGTTTGCCTAGCAACTGCCTCTGTGTTTACATCACATGATGGCTGTGATTGGACATGGCCGTCATGTGACCAGGAGGGCCAATCACAGAGCCCTCCTGCCATTCGGAGATGTGCCGTTTCCGGGTGACACAAGAGCATCGGGATTGCGCCGCTGCGCGGGCACGAGCGCACGCGATCCCCCTCTTTCTGAAGGACGTTCCTGAACGTCCACTCAGAAGGAGAGCGCCCACCCAGCCATATATGTACATTTTTCAGGTGGGAAGTGGTTAATAAAAGACCACATACACGAGTTCTTGCTGGAAAAAATATTTTAAGAAACAGACAGCATGGGTTCATAAAAGACAGAAGTTGTCAGACAAACCTGATTTCTTTTTATGAGGAGGTAAGTAAAACCTTGGGCAGATGGGTGGCTGTGGATGTGGTATACTTGGATTTTGCAAAAGCATTTGATGCAGTTCCCAACACACAGCTAATGTGTAAGGTAAAGTCTACAGGCTTGGAAAGATCAATTTGTAAATGGATAGAAAACTGGCTAAATTACAGAATTCAGAGACTAGTGGTTAACCATTCTTAAACTAAATGGTCTAAGGTTATTAGTGGTTGAAGAAATTCCTTCTTGTCCATTTTTTACTGGAGACTCGATTTTGAGCCAGAATATTAGTATGCAGCACTGCAATAGTTACCATTAAAATACCAAAAAGAGACAATATTGAACTATTGGAGTCTTTGTTTCTTTGCATATCTACACTTTCTGGTATTGTGGATATCTGATCTGATCATTGCCTGGTGTCTGTGAAGGCTTCTGGTGGGAGATGCTCAGGACATCTGGACATCCTTTCAGTGGACCCCTGATCCAACAAGTGCTTTGTGACCCCTCCAAATAAGGGAGGTCACTGACTGGTAACCCTCTTACCTCACTGTGGTGATGGGTATCATGCAGTCAAGTATTTCCTCCATGCTCCATATCTCGCGTGGGATCTTTTTCATTGAATTCCAGCCACTTATGAACTTTTCACATTTGTACTGTTAAATTATACCATATCAGTGGTGTACCAAAAGATTCAGTGCTGGGACCCTTACTTTTTAATATCTTTATAAATGATATAGGGTCTGGGATTAAAAGTACAATTTCTGTCTTTGCAGATGACACTAAGCTATACATGTCCTTACAGGATGTCCTAAATGTATAAGCTGACCTCAATGCAGTGTCTAATTGGGCAACTAAGTGACAAATGAGGTTTAATGGTGATAAATGTAAAGTTATGCACTCGCTGGCTAAGAATACGCATGCATCATACATACTAGGGGCAGTACAATTGGTAGAATCAATGGTGGAGAAGGATCTAGGGTTTTAGATCATAAGCTCAATCATAGCATGCAATGCCAAGCTGCAGCTTCCAAAGTGAGCAGAGTCCTTTCTTGTATTAAGAGAGGGATGGACTCCAGAAAGAGAGATATCATTATGACCCAGTGCAAATCATTAGTAAGACCTCATCTGGAATAATATGCAGTTCAGTATTGGGCACCAGTTCTCAAAAATATATTGGGGAACTGTTAAAGGCGCAGAGAAGAGCAACCAAACTGATAAGAGGCATGGAGGAGCTCAGCTTTGAGGAAAGATTAGAAGAACTGGATCTATTCCCTCTTGAGAAGAGGAGATTAAGAGGGGATATGAGCAACATGAACAAATACATAAGTGTGGACGGAAGTGCACCGCATTACAGAAAAAATATCCTCCTACAGACTAGAATTTACTCCTGCCCAGTTTCTCTTACACCATTCCAGTCTACCGCATAACACTTATCACAAATAGCTGACGATGCATCTAATCAACGCGGCTAAGCAGTGCATACCCATTCATTGGCAATCCTCCCGAGTTCCCACCATTAAGGATTGGTTTCTCAGAATTCAAAAAGTCGCGGAAATGGAGAAACTTATTAATATCTCCCGAGATACCCCTTCTAAGTACAACACGAAGTGGGCTTGTTGGATACACTTTCAGACTTCACAAGAGTATTTGTCACATATGGCAACTCGCTCGTAACTCTCTACCCAGTTCTTACGTTATGATGTACCTCTCCTTTACTTTATGATGGGGGTAAGCCAGAGACCCTTCCCCCCCTTGTTTCTCCCTTATTTCCCCCACACCTGAAGCTCATATCATAATCTCCTCCCCCCATCCCATCCCATCTGTACTTCCTTACCCCCTCCTTGACATCCCCCCCCCGTTTTCTTTCTATATCTTTAGACTTATCTTTGCCGTACATACCCTATATCAACATATATCTCCAGACTCCACACTCAATAATACTCCTCTTCATGACAATAGTGCACCACGCACTATGCAATTTTTCACCTATGCACTCTTTGAACGATCTATAACCCCAAGGTATTCACCACTCCCCATGTTCTTCAACGACCCTCTTTAGCCTCCAATTAAGCATACCCCCCCTACATATCAAGCCACAGTAGGTCTGCCTAGATCACGTTCCCTCAGGTCATCCTAAAGTGTACCTGGACATTTTGTCTACAGATGTATACAAAGAGGGTGTACAATAGAGGTCACCTTAGGACTAGGCGGTTTTATTTCTTATGATGTTACCAGGGGTCATAAGATCCTCCTGTTGCTCTTCTAACTTCTGCATGGGCACAAAATCCAGTTGAACAATTGGGTTCACTATAATCTCCAGTTTCGCCTACTACTAGTTCTCTATGGTAGTAATAAGTACTCCGATTGTGGAAATGGAATGTAAAATTGAGTTATGTAACCTGCTTTATACATATGTCATTTGTTCTTTGTTAATACTCTGTTTTATATTAATAAAACTATTTGAAACAAATACATAAGTGGTCCATATACTGAAATTGGTGTTGAGTTATTCACTTTAATGTGATTACAGAGGACAAGGGGGCACTCTTTACGTCTAGAGGAAAAAAGATTTAATCTACAAATACGGAAAGGGCTGTGATAATGTGGAATATAATCCCTCCAGATGTGTTCTGGCAAGCTATATTGCTTTAAAAAAGGTCTGGATTCATTCCTAAATGTACATAATATAACTGGGTACTAACATTTATAGATAAAGTTGATCCAGGGAAAATGTGATTACTTCATGGGGGATCAGAAAGAATTGTGTATATAGGATCGTATGATTTGTTTTTTGGTTGAATTAGATGGACTTGTGTCTTTTTTCAACCTAACTATGTAACTGAAATGATCATGTGCTATTGAGGTAAGCAGGTAAGCTGAGGTAAGCAGAAATTGAATGTACTTTCGTCCTATGAATGCTAATGAAAAAAATGGGTATCGAGGCAACCTTGGACTTTCAAGGTACAGTATAGACTTACAATGCTGAAACAGCTTTTTATAAAAGTATACATTTATTTCAAATCATTGATTAAAAATACACCTACAGGTGATTCAAGTCAATCTGAGCTAAACATTATGAATTTAACCACTATCCAAATTAGTCCAATACAAATATCTGTACTAAAGCTCGGTTTGGGTTTCTGTCCAGCGCAACCCATTAATATATCATAAATCATTAAAGATTTATATTTATTTGCACATAGATTAACCTACAAATTCATATTTGACTCTGAACACAATCAGAAGAAAAAAGAAAAGACCTTACTGAACACGTTTAGAGCACTCAGAGATTTGATGCTCCTGTATGAAGAAAGCTTTGGTGGATCCATCCCCTCTTCTGAGACAATCCTGGATAATGTCACGCACACACTTATCAAGGTCAATGACACTCATTTCCAAACCAAGTCTCGCCACTTTTACAGATTTGTTGACATGCCCTAATGTGTGGGCATTTGTCCAATTCATGATTAGGGAATTGAAATCTAGGCAATGGTGTAAGCCTTAGACCAATCTTACCCCTGATCGTATGTCTCACCCTCAGTAACAAAGGATGTATCTGAATATTCTTATGAATTGGGAGTGGTATTGTAGGATTGGTAGGGAGCAAATTCCTATTTACACCAACGAGCTACGTATAGTATGCATCAATGCCTATTTTTAAGGGTTGATTGATCAGAAAATTTGGACTATCTTAACCCTAAATTTCCATGGCTGGCAACTTTTTATGCCCTTCCCAAAGTTCATAAGGGTCACTCCAACCCCCACAGGTAGATCTATTATTTCAGGGAATTAATCGCTTGCCGAAAAAGCCAGTAGATATGTTGAATTATTTTTAATGCCTCACATAATTTGCTTTGGATCTTTTGTAACATATTGAGAGGGACTCATTTTCTCCCGGATGCCCTGCTTGTGGCTGTGGATATAGAGGCTTTGTATTCTAGCATCCAGCATGAGTGGGGCATCCGGGTGCTCGAGTCCTTTCTTATAGAGCAGGACAACACCACCCAGCACCATAATCATTTTGTATTGGATTTAATTAAATTCATATTAACTAGAAATCATTTCAACTTTATGGATCAAGTCTACTTGCAAATGCAAGGAGTAGCAATGGGCCCTGGCAATGTTGTGCCCCATCATATGCAATCGTATACCTCAGAGGTTAGGAAATATGGATTTTTGTCATTGATAATTATGGTCTTTGACTAACTAAGGTGCTATATTGTTTTTGCTACATTGATGATTTGCTAATTATTATTGAATCATTGAATTCAACCTCAGATTCACACATACTTTCAGCACGCAACAGCTGTCCTTTCTTGATCTTACCATTACCATTGATGAGAATAGCTATATAATGACTGATCTATATCTTAGCCAAGTTATGGCAACACTATTTTGCATGCTTCCAGTTTGACCCGCTCCATTACTTAGGAGTATACCTTATGCATAATGTTCCTCAGATATAGATTTTTTTCTATCAATCTGGGTTATTACAAAACAGGCTACTAGCTTGTGGTTATTCTAAATCTCTGTTGAGAAAAGCCTTTAACAAGGAAAGATTAAGATCTAGATTGGAATTTCTTTATAATAGTGCCCCCATGACTGCGGCCAATATGGATTCCCCCCAATACCTGTTTTTCTGCCCATGAACAATCTTTATGCTCACCAATCTCTTGTCATTGGAACCTACTAGTAGAAGATCACATACTATCTAAGTATGTACAGCAATTCCTGAATTTTTGTTTAGGCAGGCCAACTCTTTACGTGATACCTTAACAACCAGCCACTATTGAAACAGGCCTGATTCTTCTAATTGTACCCCTAGGGAGACTTATCGTTGTAGAAATTGCAATCACTGCCCTTGGGTAATGGAAGGCAGAGGTATCTACCTACCCAATGGTCAATGGCATCAATCATGACAGTATGCTGATTGCTCTACTCGTGGTGTAATATATTTGATGACATGCAAATGTCATGCCTTGTACATCGGTAAAACCATATGTGAATTCAGCCATAAGAATAGAGACTGTGTGTATTATTTTAGTAACAGTAATATCATTACTCCCATTACCAGGCATATAGGTCTCCATCACAAATTTGACAATACCTCAGTTTCTTCCTTTGTGCTAGAGGTAATTCCTTGCAATCCCAGAGAAGGCAATTGGGACAATTTAATCCTTAGATCTGAAACTTTTTGTGGCTGTTTTTGGTCTGTCCACTAGATGGGGCTGATACTTGTTGAGATGGGTGGACAACGTCATTACAGAGATTTTCTTTGTGATGTGCCATTTTTCAGTACTGTGTATGTGCCACGTTCACACACGCATGGACCGAAATCATGTCCAGTGGAGTCATCTGTCTGCACCTCTGCACAGCGTTAATGTAATTAACTGGACAGGAGCCAGGTGTATTTAATGGGAACACATTTCCCATTGTTTGTGAGTGGTAATTTTCATGGCAGCAGGAACTATCCTTGAATTTGGCTTCCTGGTGAGTGCTTTATCCACTTAACTCCTGAACCGATTGTATGAACATATAGGGGTAGTGGTAATCTTTCTTCCCCTGTTGATTATGGCTTATGTGTTCTGCCTTTCCAGGGTTTTCCAGCTGGGTACATGTTTGGCTATATTTAATTTGCAGCCATACTATCACCTGTATCTTAAGTTACCACCCCACATTTTGATCTTCAGCTGCATTCATGTTCTTAGGACTGAATTTTTTGTGGTCTTAGTGAATTGATTAATATTTTAAATGATTCATTCTCTGAGACAGGTGAGTGTATTCTTGGCTATTTTGAGGCTCTTTTTTGGTTTTCCTGTATACATATGATGGTTGGTAGGTTACTGTAGCTTTGTATTTCTCTATTTATTTTATAGAGACTTTCCAATATATTTGGAAAACAGTCTACTATCTGCCCTGAGCCCTCAATTTGAGGTTTATAGCTCTTCCTCAGCCCCGCCATGTCATGTGCCACTATTTGAAGGTTATTATCGGTGTGTATTGCCATATATCCCTTGTACAGTATATCCACCTGGTTTTGTTTTGTGAATTTGGTCCAGGAGTCTGCTAAAAAAAACTCCATACCCCTGTTACAGACCCTGAAACACCCACAAGTGTGCTTTTTTCTTATACTATTTCTTCTTTTATTAAACAGCTTCCTATTCTGTTTTACTTTCCTCTGGCTCCCACACTCACCCAGGAGGCTGCCATTTTTGGCCTTGAGATGCCTGATGTGTTGATGCTGGCCTCATTAGTGAGTATTCTTGCCTATGGGATATTTCTCCTGGTGGCCATAAGTGGTTGAGGATTAATGAATGTATTTATTATGTTTGATATATTTAGATGAGGCTGTGGAGCATCCCAATTTTTTGGCAGTTACCTGGTGGTCTGCTCCACATCCTACAGTACCACCATATTACCATTATTTGTTATATGAAGATTCCTTATGCATATGTTCTTTTTTCCTAGAAAAATATTTTATTTGAATCATACTCCTGAAGAAGCAGTTCACCACGAAACATGTAGAGTTTATAACTGGATTAAAATGAATATGTGATTCCCCATTGCTGGTGGATACATCTTTCCTTTTCCAGTTTATATCTGAGGAATTTGCTTATTTAAGGGTGTTTCCTGTCATGGGATACTCCGCACTGGTTGTATGTTATATATCTGCCCATCTGGGTATTTTTTTTTAATCAATGATTTGTAATAAATGTATATTTTTATAAAAGAGATGTTTCATTGAATATGTAACTAAATAATTCCCTCTTTTGAGCATTTGTGGAATTGTAATTCCATTTAAATATTCCTCTAGTGCTAAAGAAGTATAACCAGAGGTGGAGAGGTCCAGTGTCTCATAAAATACCGCCAGCTCTTGCATTACCTGATCTGGGGAGTGCATCCCGTCGGGTCTTTAATTACTCCAATAGCAGGGACTCCATCACTACTGAGAATTAGCAATCCTAGCCAGAAGGTGACCTGTGCACTCCCCTTACTCAAAGAATGCCAATTTGCTGAGAAGGATAGCAGGTGCCCATAAACAGACTGAAAGTGGTTGTAAACCCTTACAAACCACTTTGACCTACGGATAAGCCTAGATTAAGGCTTACCTGTAGGTCCAAGAAATATCTCCTAAACCTATACGGTTTAGGAGATATTTGCCCGAAGACAGGCACCGCTGTCTACGGCGCATGCGCCATAGACAGCGGCGCGCAGGCGCACTGAGCATGGCATTGTCAATGACGAAGATGCCGCACGATGCAGCGTGATGCCGCGCGTGTCGGCTCCCGTGCGCATGCGTGACCCCACCGAGAAGATGGATGCGCCAGACTACAGGGGACAGCGGTGACTTCGCTGGCTCCTGTGTCAGGTAAGTGACACATAATGGGCTACAATGCGATGCATAGTAATCCATTATGCTTTGCCTTTGCAGGGAATGAAAGAGGAAGTAAACCCATCAGGGTTTACTTCCTCTTGAATCATCTACCAAGCCTCCTGGGTGGTGTCAGTAGGGTAATGCACATACTGCATCTCCAGGTCACGAACTTGAGACTCAAGTTCCTCTCGCCAATACAGAAGAGGCCCTTTTCACTTTGGTTATTTCTACCAATTGCCACCCAAGCCAATTCTGAAATTTCTCTCCTACATGTAAAAATCATATTTTTTTGCTAGAAAATTACATAAAACCCCCAAACATGATATATGTTTTTTTAGCAGAGATCCAAGAAAATACAATAGCGGTCATTTCAACTTTTTATCTCACAAGGTATTTGAGCAGAAATTTTTCAAACACTTGCTTTAAAAAAAATAAAAAAAATAAAAACAGTAAAGTTAGCCCATTTTTTTTGCATAATGTGAAAGATGAAGTTATGCCAAGTAAATAGATACCTATCATGTCACGCTTCAAAATTGTAAGTGCTCATGGAATGGCACCAAACGTAAGTACTAAAAATCCCCATAGGTGACACTATAAATTTTTTTTACTGGTTACATGTTTTGCGTTACAGAGGAGGTCTATAGCTAGAATTATTGCTCTTGCTCTAATGTTTGTGGTGACACCCCACATGTGTGGTTTAAACACTGTTTGCATATGTGGGGGACTTGTGTATGCATTCGTTCCTGCATGGGAGCACACAGGTAAAGGGGCACTTAACATTTTTGTTATTGTTAATTTTACTTTACATTTTTAGTTTGACACAAAAAAAATCACTTTTATTTCTATTACAAGGAATGTAAACATCCCTTGTAATAGGAATATGGCATGATCGGTCCTCTTTACAGTGAGATATGGGGTCAAGAAGACCCCACATCTCACCTCTAGGCTGGGACAGCCGAAATAATAAAAAAGATCTCAGCTTCCCAGCCAAGGCGGCGGGGTTTGTTTGAATGCAGAGGCCAGGTGTGACATCCTAACATTGTGCCCAGCCTATGAACGATCATAGAGACTCTGGCGACAATCTGGTCCACCGGAAATCTCAATGGTAGACAACCTGGGCCAGGCAGATCCGTTCTCCGACTCACCGATGCCATTGGTGAGTCGGTAGAAGCACCGGAGGGTGGCCATGGGGCATACGCTCTCACAGCCCACAAGAACGATCAAGTGACTAGCCACTATGATCATTCTTATGGTTTAGGGAATTGCTGGCTGAAAAAGACAATTCATTCAGCTATACTTGCACAAAGTCAAGGATGTCATATGACAGCCGGCGGGTGGGAAGTGGTTAAGTGGTTATCTGAGTCCTCTTAGATAAGCTTTAAACATCTCCCATAGAAGGAGAGTAGAGTCACTCAGCAGGAATCTGATCAGCAAAGAACTGGTGAATGCTCCGCTCCATCTCCCCATGAGAGGAGAATAATTTCAGCCAAAAGGCATTGAATTTCCAGGGAGCCCTGGACAGTTGAGAGGGTAGAGAAACTATAAGTCATTTCACCAAGTGTGAATTGATACGCTGCGGGGCTTATACAGAACTTCTGAGATGGATAGGAGCATGGCCAAGTTACCCAGTATGAGGTTGATCCTGGATAGAGTACCGTGAGTTTTTTAAAAAAACATTCTTTATCAAGAGGGTTTATATACCTCCAGATATCAACCCAGCCCATATCATTCAGCAGCCTTAGCAGAAGGGTTCCCCCCACCAAAAAAGATCCCAAGGAGCTGGATGTTTATCAATAGATAGGTTCAGCCCATGATTAAAATCCCCAAACAATCAGTAATGGAAGGTCCGGCCTCCCATCCAAATAGGACAACAGAAGCCGGAGCACAACCACAGTGAACCCCAATACGACAATGCAAAAAACAAATCGTCTTTCAGGATCAATATTAGCATCATATTCCTGGTAATCCAGGGAGCCATGTGCCAGAACACTTAAACCCCAGGAAAATAAGGTGTGAGTGAATGAATGAATGAATGAAATACTTGTATAGCGCACAATGCGAACTGAATCGTCTCTAGGCGCTGTGGCGAGCTTTGATCATCTGCTAAAAGAGGAAGGTCTTGAGTTTTTTCCTAAAAGCCAGGTGATTTTCTTCTAGGCGGATGTTGATTGGTAGAGCATTCCATAGCCGAGGCCCTTGGACAGCGAATCTCTGATCCCCCTTGGATTTATACCGGGCTTTGGGCATGAGGAGGAGGTTTTTGTTGGCTGATCGAAGACTGCGGTTTGGTGTGTAATGATTTATTTTCTCCATTAGGTATTGCGGAGCTTCTCTATGCACGCATTTGTGGGTGAGGCAAAGGGTCTTGAACGTGATCCGATTTTTTATGGTTAGCCAATGTAAGCTCCTCAGTGAAGGAGAGATGGATTCCCAGGTTTTTTTTCCTGTTATCAGCCTTGCAGCTGTGTTTTGGATCAGTTGTAATCGCGCAAGTTGATATTGTGGTAATCCTATGTAAAGCGAGTTTGCGTAGTCCAGTCGTGAATTAATGATTGTTCCAACTACCACTGCTTTGTCATTCTTTGGGATAAAAGGGATGAGTCTGCGAAGCATGCGCAACAGGTGGCGAGATCCACTGACTACTGCTCCTATTTGCGCATCCATTGACATTTGTGCGTCTAAAATAACCCAGAGACTCTTCGCTTCGGTCTTTGGGGAGATAGTCTGCCCAAAGACGGTTGGTGGAGACCAGGAGGTTTTGGTTGCGGGCTTATGATTTGTAACTAAAACCACAATTTTCATACACCTCGCGCGCCGTCTAGCTCAATGTAAAAAAATTTAACAAGCGCTTAAATCAAAAACTGCATATATGCGTTTTGCTGGAGGGTGTGGAATTACAATCCTATTTCGCAGCTGTTTTAATTAGGATATATACGTGGATATAGCCTTATCACTATTATATAAAGAAAACTCTAAAAAAATGGTGCAACTCCTGCAACAGGTGAGTTAATCCATCAAGAAAGAGTTAGAAACAGCGCGTATTAATCTAACCATAAACATTAACAAAAGACAGCATTCACATAGTCAAAAAAAAAACTCCTAAAAAATGATCAAGCAAAAAAAAGGGAAGATAAATGATTCCCAGGATCAGTCTTTGATATTATGTTTATATAAAACAATGTCCAACTGAAGATTAAAGCTTGATAGCGAAGATTCCGGTCTCACAATTAATTCATTGAAAGATATATGTAGTTTTATATTGCACCAATGCCCGACATACACCTCCACACATGCATACATGTAAGATCCTGTCCCAGATTACTGCCAGTGGAGAGGTAGTCCCCCTTAGGTATTACTCTTACCAGACAATAGCTGGGTTCTCGCAGTTAGTAAGTCAATTCTCATAGGCGAGGGGTGCAGGGATCTTCTTTCACTTCTTCATATACTCCTCCACTCCATCTCCATCAAGGTATAATCAGAAGAAAGAAAAGTGCATATAGCGTGATACCGTAAAACCAATAAATGCTTTATTAAATTAAAAACCCACAAACATTGCACTCACAAAGGTAGAAAGAAAACAAGCATAAATACAATATGCAGATTGGCAGCTAGGGTAGCTAGGGTCAAGGAAGATGGTTAGGCTAAACGGTGGTCATACCGCCTTCGGCAACAGCTCACTCAGCTAGTATTCACGTATGGTTCCACCCTGACGCGTTTCGTCTTACTGACATCATCTGAGGGTCGATGATGTCAGTAAGACGAAACGCGTCAGGGTGGAACCATACGTGATTGTATGCAGCAGGAGCGACAGGAATTAGAGGGGGAGAAGTGCTAAGCCGAGGAATACTAGCTGAGTGAGCTGTTGCCGAAGGCGGTATGACCACCGTTTAGCCTAACCATCTTCCTTGACCCTAGCTGCCAATCTGCATATTGTATTTATGCTTGTTTTCTTTCTACCTTTGTGAGTGCAATGTTTGTGGGTTTTTAATTTAATAAAGCATTTATTGGTTTTACGGTATCACGCTATATGCACTTTTCTTTCTTCTGATTATACCTTGATGGAGATGGAGTGGAGGAGTATATGAAGAAGTGAAAGAAGATCCCTGCACCCCTCGCCTATGAGAATTGACTTACTAACTGCGAGAACCCAGCTATTGTCTGGTAAGAGTAACACCTAAGGGGGACTACCTCTCCACTGGCAGTAATCTGGGACAGGATCTTACATGTATGCATGTGTGGAGGTGTATGTCGGGCATTGGTGCAATATAAAACTACATATATCTTTCAATGAATTAATTGTGAGACCGGAATCTTCGCTATCAAGCTTTAATCTTCAGTTGGACATTGTTTTATATAAACATAATATCAAAGACTGATCCTGGGAATCATTTATCTTCCCTTTTTTTTGCTTGATCATTTTTTAGGAGTTTTTTTTTTTGACTATGTGAATGCTGTCTTTTGTTAATGTTTATGGTTAGATTAATACGCGCTGTTTCTAACTCTTTCTTGATGGATTAACTCACCTGTTGCAGGAGTTGCACCATTTTTTTAGAGTTTTCTTTATATAATAGTGATAGGGCTTATGATTTGGGTGTAAGATAAGAAGCTCTGTCTTTGATTCGTTCAGCTGGAGGGAGTTAGTGGTCATCCAGTCCTCTATTGATTTGAGGCAGTTTTCAAGTTGTTGTTGGTGATCTTTTTTTCCATTGATCCAGAAATAAAGTTGCGTGTCGTCAGCATAAGAGTGGAAGCAGAGATCTAAGCATCTGATGATTTGAAGGAGTGGGGGAATGTAAATGTTGAAGAGAACGGGTGACAAAGGAGAGCCTTGAGGGACTCCGCAGGTGACTGCCCGAGTTTCGGAGAGGAATTTTCCTAGTTTCACTGTCTGTGACCGATTTCCTAGGAAGGACGCAAACCATTGGAGATCTATGTCTTGGACTCCGGCTACTTCTGTGAGGCGGACGAGTAGAGTATTGTGATCTACTGTATCAAACGCTGCACTTTGGTCTAGCAGTAGTGGAGTGGTATGCCCATGCCCATCCCACCCAATTGTATTTTAGGTAACCCTGGGAGTCCACAAATGTTCCAAGAAATCACAGGGTCCTCAGTCATGTGGGATGTTCGAGTAATAGGAGAATCCATGGCAAATCGCTTGTAGTAACACATCTGCTACCAAGTTGAGACCATTCTGTTCGGTAGCAAGCGGCCTATACATTATCCCAACCGAGCAAACCTTCAAACTTGCCCATCATGCTGCATGGTTCATTATAAAGGGCTGTCAACAGTGACTTAGGCACAGCAGTGCCAGCTTTATAGAACTCATATGTAGGAACCTGCTTGTGTCCCAAATTTTATTAAGGAGAAACACAAAAATGTAGAAAAACAAAAACAAAAAGTAGGCCTGTCAACATCAAGCTGCCTAGATAAGTGCAGGGCTTTGATATCTTGACTTTCCTCCGGGGAGGGGGATGAGATGTTGCCACCCTGACCAACTGACCGGGGGGGGGGGGTTGATTGCAGCCCCCCAAATGAAAAAAACACCAGCCGACACTGATTTGGACTAAACCAGTAATCACTGGCAGGGGTGATTAAAATCAGCTTTTATGTTTGCTGTAACTGATTATAGTGTGAGCTGGAGCTCGACTTCAATTTGTTAATGTAAATAAATCTGCTAATACGTTTAACAGCCCAGCCCCCCCCCCCCCCCGACTGACAATACCTCTTTCTGCTGTGCCTTAAATGCTTATTCCTCCATAGTTGTGTCTCACTAATATAGTGGGTGTATTACTGGCCAGATCACCATGTGAAAACAGAGGGAAAAAAGCCAAAGAAAAGAAAAGCCACAACATCAAATGGTTGGTAATCTTCAATATATATGATTTCTGGTTTTGGGTTTAATATCGCTTTAAGGAGTAAAGATGAGTTATGGTATCTTTTATATTTCTGTAAGTGCAGTTTCCTTTCTGGTTCTCTGTGGGACTACATATTTAGCGCTCTCAAGCTAACTTGCCAGAGCTGCCTTTATAATATACAATGCTCATATATTTGGGACAGGCTTCAGACTAGTAAGAATGTGAATATAGTCAGTCTATCACATTGCCAAATACAATCGATTCTTCATATATAAAACCAATAGGAGGACATTCTTCACATAATCAACCCTGTGCAGCATATACTGTATGTTGTCTGCTACAAATTCACACAAACTGTTACAAACTAAAGCTTGGCATACATACATCATTTTTTTTGACCAGCCAGCAGACCGATCAAAAAAAAAAACGAAATGGATTCCCCCATCCACACAATTGTGGATACTTCCTGCTGCGCTATTCTATTCTGACAGCGTGGACTCTGCTGTCAGAATACACTGATCAGTGCCACCGTCAATTGGCTGCAGTGCTGATCAAAGTAAAGTTTTTCAACAGTCCCATTCCAGAGGAGTTAATTATTTGATCAACTTCTCTTGATTGGGAATGGCCATAGGTGAATCGAAATCCACCCATCTATGGCCAGGTTAAGAAAAAACTTAAAATAAGAACGCACACGCAAGTATAGTGCCCCAGTGACCTATAGTACAATGCTTGAAAAAAGCTGTTAGCTGTGTTTTAGTAGCATTTATTTCAAGTTTTTTTTTTTTTTTTCTGCTGGGAAAACACTCCCAGATACTCTGCAAAAACATTTTTTTTTCTGCTCCTAAATGCTGAAGCTTGAAAAATGCTTCTAGCACAAAATAATGTACACTTACACATAGGATAACACTATTATCTTCTAGGAGCAGAAGAAAAATATGCTCATAATATTGTAGCTTCTAGGAGCTTAAAAAATGTTAGTGTGCATTGAGCCTTACCAGCTATATCAATATCTATTGATAACAAATGGGTGGGATCACATGCTGTGGAACAGTTTTTGTACTAACAGCATTGCTCTTTTCTCATACCATACAAATAAACTACTTTTTATCTGGGTATTCACATAAAAAATAAAAGTAATTGAAAAACGCAAGACTACCAATCATCACTGCAGCTGAATAACACTCATAATACTGTAAATAAAGGGCTAAAGGTCTGTCTTTATATACTTTGTTTTTATGAGATTGTTTTTATGTTCAAGGTTAAAATGTTTGTAGCTCTGTTTAAATGCTAGGCTATAACTGAATATCTTCAAAAATAAGTGAAAAGATCAACTCAAAACTAGCATACCTTTTATCAGCAAAAAATACGGAAAATAGGTAACAATTAATCACATACTATATATACAGTATTGCACTAAAATGGAAATATTCAGGGACATAAGAATAGCACAGGAGTTTACAAAATATTTGCTATAATATTAAAATTTTCTTTTTAATGTAGATTTTATTTGCAAAATCTGTTTATAGCTACCCTAATATGTATATACCCTGGCTACAGTATGTTTATGTTAAAGTGGTAGTAAACGCTGGCTTTTTTTTTTAATCTGCAAGGTAATGCCATAATGTGCTAGTATGCATTGCAGGCACTTTAATTTTCATCCGGTCTTCCTTCCGGGTTTGCAAACTCCTCCTGTGTGAGTGCCTGGAGACTCGATAACGTCATCACACAGAAATAGTAAGAAGGGCTGGCAAGACTGTAATCCTTGAAGTGTCATTTATTGGTGAAAATAAAACAATTATACTGATGCGTTTTGGCAATAGCCTTAGTCGTAGGAGCTGTCAGTTACAGCACAGGACTCTGAAGGAACAGCACGGGTATGTCATTCCTTCAGAACACATGCACCAGTGACATCATGTTTAGGAGATATTTACAGTACCTATAGGTAAGCCTTATTATAGGTTTACATATAGGTAAAATTCATGCATGGGAGTTTACTCCCACTGTAATGTACTGGTTTAAACTTGTGTGCCATGCATTTGTTATTAATAGAGAGAAACCATCAACTTACTTATATATAAAATATATACTTAAAAAAAAAAACTGTAGTATTTATTAGAGCTGTTTAAAAAAATCATCAAAATAGCTTATTCAAATAAGATGTACATCTAACTAGATGGAATTTACTGGTAGTTAATTAAAGCACTGTGTATTCATGTAAAAAGCTCTTACTTTCACTTGGTCAATGAATAGGGATACCTCTAGTGAATCTGCTGTTCATGCAATGAAAGCCTAAAACAACATAGACAACCTTCTCATTACCAGCACCTTGTTTTTAAGAAAAACCTGTTCAAGGTTGCCGTTGCTGACCTCTTCTAAAAATGATAATTATATTAGTGTGAAGCCAAACCAATACTTTTGTTACTTTGGAAGCCACTGACCTAAAATACATTTTGACTTTCCTTGCTGCTTGTTGAAGGTCATTATTCAGAAAGTGCTGAAGCCAGAAAAAGCCAGGCAACAAGCAATTGGAGAAGTTCAGCAATGACAGGCAATATATTTATTTTAGTACTTGTTTCCTTTCAGTGTGATGTGAGAGTGTGGTTGCTGCCAACAATATCTTAGTAGCCAAGATAGAAAGGTTAGGGTTACATGGCCTATTATATCTAGATTTACTACTTGTTACTTATCATTTTATTTGTAGCACACTTAAATCCAATGTAATGCTAATTAAATGATTGCTAACAAATGTTTAACCACTTCAATACAGGGCACTTTCACCCTCTTCCTGCCCAGGCAAATATTCAGGTTTCAGCACTGTCGCATTTGGAATGACAAATACGAGGTCATGCATGGTCATTTTTCAAATGAAAAGTTTGAAAAAAATAACAATTTCTTTGTTTCAGTTATAAAACCTTATAAATAAGTACCTTTTCTCCTTCACTGATGAGCTCTGATGAGGCTGCACTGACAGCACTCATGAGGCGGCACTGCTGGGCACTGATGAGGTGGCACTGATGAGGTGGCACTGATGGGCACTGATGATGAGGCACTTATATATAGCACTGATGGGCACTGATATGTAGTACTGATGGGCACTGATAGGTAGCACTGATGGGCATTCATAGGCAGCACTGATGGGCACTGACAGGTGGCACTGATGGACACTGATAGGTGGCACTAATGGGCACTGATGGGTTGCACTGATGGGCACTAATGGGTGGCACTGATGGTTCCTGATGGGGGCACTGATAGATGGCACTGATAGGCATCACTGATTAGGATGCACTGAAAGGCATCACTGGTGGGCATAGATTGGTATCCCTAATGGGCACTGATTGGCACTGATTGTCATCCCTGGTGGGCTCTCATGGGCATCCCTGGTGGGCTCTAGTGGGCATCCTCGATGGGTCTGTACTGATAATTAATAATTAATAATCAATACACTAATTATCAGCGCATAACCCCCCCAGTCAGGAGAGCCGCTGATCAGCTCTTCTTTACACGCACCTTGTCAGCATGAGTAGGGGAAACGCTGATAAATGGCGTTTTCTGGTTACCATGTGATGAGCTATGATTGGACACAGGTGATCACATGGTAAAATGCTTACATCATAGGCTCTTTACCAGGATCAGAGATGCGGTGTGTCAGAGCAACATACCACACCACCGATCACTGTACTGTGTGCCCCCAGTGGGCACGTGCTACCAGCTTATCCTACTGGATGTCATTTGACGCCCAGTCAGGATAATACAACCACTTTCCGGCCGTCATTCTGCTATATTTTGGGCGGGAAGTGGTTAAAATCTGTGATTACCAAAAATACGTTAATCATGCATTTATTATAGCTACTGTAAAAGCTGTCTCGCATTGGGGTTGATTTACTAAAACTGGAGAATGAAAAATCTGGTGCAGCTCTGAATTGTAGCCAATCTGCTTCTATCTTCTTCAATTAAGCTTTGACAAATATAAACATAACCTGGAAGCTGCCTGCTTTCTGTGCATCACTGCACCAGAGTTTTCACTTTCCAGCTTTAGTAAATCAAATCCATTATGTATTTTTCTGACCCATGTGTGTCCTACAAAATGGGTCTAAAAAGTATATACTGAGCCAAATGACTAAATTCACATACTGGGAAGAAAGGTGTTGCAGGGTTTGGGCTGTAACTGCCTACGTTTTTTTATAATGTCTTTGCCAGTCATTGACTGAACCTGAATGAAATAAAATGCACGATTCACCACACTCGCAAGCTTTGTACACAACTCTGACAGTGTACATATGGCTAAGTTACTAATTAAATTGCTAAGTACCTAATGTTCCAGCATCCAAATGATTGTCGGCTAAGTAATAGAATGTGTAGAAAAAAGTATATTTTCATAATGTATTTGGGGCTACTTTACATCTGTTAGCTATTTAGTATTTGACTTTTTGAACATCACTGTACAATGTGTACTGATATTAATGAAGATGACTGCAACAAAATACTAAAAGTAAAAAATGGCAATAGTATATGCTATACAGAAGTATTAGTGCTTACATGTTTTGCACATTAAGTGTGCTTGCACAGTTTCAAAATCTACTGCCTGGGGATTCATGTTTTGATGATAATTATCCATTCTTAAGTTGTCTTTTTTGTCAAATGGGCATTATGTACTGTATTTCCTTTTAATAAATTACCTAGTCCGCCGGAAAAGTCCGGTCATGTGTGGGCAGGTCTACTAATTCAGAAAGTCTGGCGGACCTCTGCTGCAAAGTCCGGTGGTTTGTCAGCTGGATAGTCCGATCGTGTGTACGCGGCATTAGAGGTCATAGGCTTATAATTATTAGTCCTCATGTGGATCGCTGTAATCCTTGTCTGTCTGGGGAGAAAATGGAACCAAGCTGGAAAGCAGGCATCCAATGTAACATCAGGTGAAGGTAGTGGGCAGTAACGCATTTCAGAGAATGTATGGCTTCTTCGTCAGACCCGTGCATGCTCCAAAACATGTTACTGCCCACCATCTTCACCTGATGTTACATTGGCCGCCTGCGTTCCAGCTTGGTTTCAAAACCCAGGCCACCTCATCGCATCTTCACCTCCTCGCTAATCCACATCACCAGGGAATCTGACAGCTGCAGAACGGCTCTCTCTCCCAGACAGATAAGGATTACACTGATGCGCATGAGGACTAATAATTATATGCCTATGACCTCTTACTCTCTTGTAAATCTGTTTAATCCCATTGTACCTGTAATAAATCTTTTAACCAGTGCACTTAGAGGTGTCTTTCTCTCTTCTTTGACCCTCCAGAGCTGTTTCTTCTCTACAAAGTGTTGCCTTCAGTGCCATCTGTCCACTGCTACTAAGGATCTGATACACAGCCTCACCACAGTACACTCATCTCTCCCTCTTTTCTGCACCTGATTGTGCATGCTGCAGTTTTACTAAATCACCCTCAGTGTGTTCTACGCTCCATGTATAAGGCCTAAATGTGCATTTACTGGAAAACATGTGCTATTCATATTAGAGCCAAATGACAAATGACATGTACAATAAATACCAAACTTCTTAATTAGTTATCTAAAATATTTAGCAAAAGGAATATAAAGTAACTGACTATTTTGCAGGTTTATTATTTTAATTAACTCTAGTGCAAATAAGTTTCATTTTATCTGCAATACACGCTTTTCTCTAGCTATCCATTTCTTGGAAATTGATTTCAAATCTCTTTGTCAGTTTTTCCTGCCTGGTGAATGAAATGTCACCACAATAGTAAATGGGTGAATATCTCTCTAATGGAAGCCTCAACAACCATTTATAATCTTTTGGTGGCCTGATGTCAGCAAGGCAAATTTTGGTTAGTTTCTAAGGGGCACTGCACTTAAAGTAGAACTTAACTGTAATGTATATGAGCACTACAAACTGAAAATGCTATTAATATTAATGTTTTTAATATTTAAAGCTAGTTCACTCATCCATCCATGTCTTTGTGCTTTATTTTGTTGAGAAATCCCTTTGAAAAACACCCCATAGCATTTTTAGCTGTGGCTATCTTGAGTAAGGGTAGATGATTCATGGGGAGACCTTGCTTTTTCTGAGTGAGATATGTGGCATATGTTAAGGTACATGTGCTGGCTGCATTTGTTTTCTTTTTTTTAGGATTTTCTATTTTACTTTCACCAAGTGATTTGGCCAAGTATTTTATTTTTTGACTTCTTTAACAGATCAAGTTGTCCCAAAAAAGTGTCCGTTTGAAGTTTTAGCCCATTTAACACTGACATGGGTAAATACAATCATATTCAAAAAGAAAAAAAATCTGTTGCTGTAACTGCTTAACCACTTAAGCCCCGGACCATTTTGCTGGATCACTTTTTGTGATTCAGCACTGCAATGTTTTAACTGACAATTGCACGGTCGTGAGACGTGACTCCCAAACAAAATTGACGTCCTTTTTTTCCCACAAATAGAGCTTTCTTTTGGTGGTATTTGATCACCTCTCTTGATCACCTCTCATGGACATGGTTCATCCTTTGCAGGTGGCCATGGGGAACGCTTTTTTTCTGCTGCTGGCCATGTTATTTAGCCAGAACATGTAGAAGAGTTGGTGGAGTGGATAACAAAGCCCTCCTCCTCATTCTCTGTCTCCCAGGCTCAGAGTAGTTTGCCTTCCAATGCAGCTGCCAAAGCGGCCTATTCCACTGGCTGCTTGTTCACAGTCACTCCTTCCCTAGCCCCACCATCATGCATGGAGGAGTCCCCCGAACTATTCAATAACATTGTCGGGTACATGCTGCTGGAGGATGCGCAGTGATTTGAAGGCTCTGTTGTTGGCTTCCAAGCTGAGGTAGGGAATAACGTGAGCCCAGAGATAGGGGGTTCCCAAGAAGGATAAGAACCTGGCAGTCATGTTCCCCCAGCTGCAGCATTCTGGCAAGTTTGCTTCAGTGATGAGGAGGGAGGGGATGATGAGGTCACTGACTGTACTTGAGTGCCTGAGAGAAGAGAGGAGGAGGAGGGACAACTCAAACAAGACAGGCTATCCTCTAGGGGGCAGATTAAGGGCAGCCACTCTATTACATCACACCACAGAGCTCTGCAGGTTCAGGGTGCTGCTGACTGCACACTGACTTTTAAAAGTTCCTTGGTGTAAGTGTTTTTCGACACATGTGCAGCAGATCACACCATTGCTGTTTGGAACCTATGTCTGAAGCAGATCAAGCGTGGCCAGAACAGCAGCCACTTGAGCACCACATGCTTGACCATATGTATGATGACCTGCCATGCAGTTCATTGGCAACAGCACTTGAAAGACCCACATCAAAGAAAAAGGCGGACTTCTCCTTGCTCCTCATCTGGGATCTCCAACCTCACTATACCTCCAGTCCTCTCAAAAACCTTCACTGAGAGGAATGAAGGTATAGCACTAGGTGTCCCAATACTTGCAGACAATCTGCTAGCAGTACAACACCATCTGGTTTTAGCAGGCAAATTTCCCTACCCCAGTTGCTGAAGCGTAAAAAGAAATTCAGTCCCAGCCATCCACATGTTCAATGTCTAAATATTAGCTTGGCCAAATTTCTGCCTTTTCAGCTGGTAGACTCTGCCCCCTTTTGTGAATTTGTGGAATGTGCTGTACCTCAGTGGCAGGTTCCAAAACTGCATTTCTTTTAAAGGAAGGCTATTCATTCCGGCTCTCTACTGGAATGTGGAAGGCAATTTTTTGGCCTCATTGGACCAGGTGGTCAGCAGGGCAGTGCATATTACTGCTGACTCATGGTCCAGCAGACATGGGCAGGGAGGTAACCTTTCCTTCATGGCGCACTGGGTAACTCTGCTGGCAGCTCAGAAGGATGCAGAACAAGGTTCAGTATTGTTGGAGCTTGTTCCACCACCACACCTCCAAAATGCTAGTGGTGATTCTGCTACACCCCTCTCCTCCACCCCTTCCTCTTCTTCTTTCTCTATGGCCTCTTCTGCAGATATGTCCTTGGAATCAGTGATGCTCCATAAGTGTTCAAGAGGCTACGCAAGCAGTCAGCTAAAAATATGCCATGTGGTGCTTGAGTTGGTCTGCTTAGGGGACAGGAGTCACACTGGGGCAAAAATTCTGTTATCTCTGTGGGGGCAGGCCCAGAGGTGATTCATGCCATGCCAGTTTCAGCCAGGAATGGTTGTATGTGACAATGGCACTTGACTCATGTTCCATGTTTGGCACATGTCCTGAATTTTGTGGTGCATGGGTTCTTGAGCAGGTACCCAGGCTTATAGGATCTCCTAAGGCAGGCCTGAAAAGTCTTTGGTAATTTCTGCTGGTCATACAATGCCAGTGCTCAGCTGGCTGACATCCAAAGGGAATGCAACCTGACCACCAACTACCTCATTTGTGACATGCCCACCAGGTGGAACTTAACATTAGCAATTCTGCAGCAGCTGCACACACAGCAGAGGGTCATTAATGAGTACCTGTGTGAGTATGGCACCAGAACAGGGACAGGGGAGCTCTGCTTCTTCTCGCCACACCAGTGGCTACTGATCAAGGATGCATGCACCTTCCTGTAATTTGAGGAGGCCACAAGGATGGTGAGCATCGACAATGCATGCATCAGTGACACTGTCCCTCTAGTCTTCCGGTTGGAGCACACGCTTTGTGTAATAATGGACAGGGCATTTGAGGCAGAACAGCAGGAGGAAGAGGAGGACTTCCTTACCTCTCAAGGCCCCCTTTATCCAGATAGCACTCCTGCTGGCCCACCAAACACACAGGAAGAAGAGGAGGAGGAGGATTGGGTCAGCATGGATGTAGAGGATAACACTCAGCAGCAGTCTTCATGGGATATTTTTCAGTCCCCAGAAACCCAAGGAGTTGTATGTGGCTAGGAGGAGGTAGTTATGGATCATGTAATCCTTAGTGACTCAGAGGACTCAGAATCAAATGTCTCTACAAATTTACACTGCATGGCCTCCCTGATTCGGCAAAGGCTGGGAAAGGACCCTAGGATTTGTGGTATCAAGGATCATTACTGGCTGGCAACCCTTCTTGATCCACGTTACAATGGTAAAGTTGCAGAACTAACCCTGCCTTCACAGAGGCAGCAGAGGATTAAACATTCTAAGGAGGCCTTGAAGAAAGGTATGTGTAACACATGCCCAGACCCTGGGAGGTTACCATTTCTTGGTGCTGAACAATGAGTTGCCGAGGCATTGCTCAGTCAGAGAAAGAGCGGTGGAGAAGGTGGCCGGCTGGCCAATGCCTTGAAACTATTTTTCAGCACTCAGCGCCAAGGTCTGATCGGTTCAATCAACCATCATCTGCATTACATGTTGCAGGAATATCTAGGGGCAAGAGCAGGCTTGGAGACATTTCCAACAGAGCATCCACTGGGTTACTGGGTCTTGAGGATGGACCACTGGCTAGAACTTGCTCAATATGCAGTTGAGCTGCTGGCCTGTCCTGCATCCAGTGTTCTTTCTGAACACACATTCAGTGCCTGTCCCCAGACTCCGTTGATAGGCTCACATTCATAACAAGGGTTTTACCCATGTGTGTTATCCAGGAAGTGGTGGAGGGTGGCGATGCAGACTTCCAGCCCATTAATATAAGTTTCCTTGCCTGAAATAGTGCCCTGGAGAATGCAACCCTGATCAGTTCCTCAGGGACTACCTCCTCCAGAACCCCCAGTATGCAGCAAATAGGGTTTGTTTGAAACACCCCATTGAGTGTACCAACTACCTCATTCCAGTAGCGGTGGAGCTTTGGGCATCACCACATGAGATAGATGAGGTTCCCGTTGTGCTGCTGGCACCGACAACACAAGGGGTATATTGATCGGCCCATCCTATTAATTTAGTTGGGGTGTAGTGTGCTCTCAGTATTATGTATAGTTGGGAGACTTTTTGTGCCACATTCAGGGAGCATGCAGATATGGATTGTAAGGCTTCTTCCCACTGTTTCCCCAAGATTTGGCTAAGGTCCCTTTCCCATATGGACAGAGCTTTACAGGGATATGTCCTTTGGTGTCTTGCTAATAGCATGTGGTAGCATTGGGATATAATTCCCTTAGTTGTTAGATTGCAGCACAGGTGGGGTGGGCGACAGTGCCCATCCCCCCTCACCCCCCTGCGCATGCAACAGCGTGCCAAAGCTGTAGGTACGAGGAAGCCATAGTGGTGGGTAAGTTGAATTTGGCTTGTTGTCTGCAAAAGACAGCAGTTTACCATCATTAAATATGTGTTACAGCAAAGTCACACCATGAGCGCTCCATCTGGGCCCCTGCTGTAGATTAACCATCTCCACATATTTATGATTACCCCATATTGGGCTATATTCTGTGAATCCCTGTACCCCCTGGAGCTGTCTGCCCTTATTCCAGATTTTTTGTACCAGTGAAAGCGTTGGGGTCTTTTTATTGGATTTCTTGAACATTTATACCTCCAGACCCATAGGGATGGTCTCTGCTCCAGATGCAAACAGCATCAACTGTGGGGCCCAGCCCATCGGATCATGAGACATAGAGCCGACCAAATGTGGCAGTTGGGCTGCTATATAGTACAACCAAGGTTTGGGTATCGCCAACCCTCCGCTGTACTTAGAATTTTGCAGCTGCCCTAGCCTGATTCTAGGGGGCTTATTGTTCAACAGTCACCGAAAAAGGGTATTTACCACTCTAAAGATTTTAAGGTGTATTACTACCAGCAGATTGTGTAGGAAGTATAGCAACTGGGGCATTAGAATAATTTCGATTAAGTTAGCTTTTCCTGCCAGTGACATCTTCAGGTTGTTCCATGTGTTTATCTTATCCCGAAATCGGAATACTAGGGGACATATATTTAGCGAACAGTAGTCTCCAAGGTTGGGTGTAACTTGTACCCCCAGGTACTTGAAGCTGGTTACCATGGGTATGATACATGAATCAGGAAGTTTCACCTCCCGGTCTTAGTCCAGCATCATTATGGCTTTCTTGGACCAATTTATGGTCAGGCCCAAATAGTAACCAAATTGCTCTATTGTGGACATTGCCATTATTATGGCAGTGAGTGACTGGGGTCTCCCAGAAAGAGTAACATGTCATCTGCATATAACATCATTTTTTCATGGAGGACCCCATATTGTAACCCACACATTTGTGTGCTGTCCCTTGTCAGGGCTGCCAATGGTTCTATTGCAATTGCAAAGAGCAGTGGAGACAGCGGGCATCCTTGCCTTGTTCCCCTGCCCAGTGCAAAACCATGCAACATTCTGTCCGCCACTCTAATGTTCGCCTGAGGGAATGCATACAGCAGTTTAACTCATGCAACAAACCGATCCCTGAAGCCAAACTTAGTCAGCACCGCCCACAAATATCTCCAGATGATACTGTCAAATGCCTTGTTGGCATTGAGGGATATGGGAGCCCTGTGTCCCCCCATGTCAGCTTGTAGCTGCATGTTTATGAATAGCCTTCTTAAGTTTGTGGCCGTGGAGTTTTGTGGCATAAAGCCACAATATTTTGCCATATTTTGATATAATATTTCAATGCAGGGCCCGTTCCTGTGCCCAGCAAGTGTACCTGTAAGGGGGTTACATTGCTGTGGCACCACCATCACCCAAGGCACAATGTTTCTGCCCCGTTTAACAGGGGCATGCAATTACAATTCTTTTGATATGATATTTAATAGCAAGGCCCGTTCCTGGACCCAACAAGTGTAACTGTGAGGGGTTACAGTGTTCTGGTACCACCACCAGCACCACCAAAGACCCAATTTTTCTGCCCCTTCTTAACAGGGGTATGTAATTACAATTTTTTATATAATATTTCACAGCAGGGCCCGTTCCTGCACTCACCAAGAGTAATGCTGCGTACACACGCTCTGAATTTCCGACAACAAATGTTCGATGGGAGCTTTTTGTCAGAAATTCCGACTGTGTGTAGGCTCCATCGAACATTTGCTGTCGGAATTTCTGCCAACAAAAATTTGGGAGCTGGTTCCGATCATGTGTACACAATTCTGATGCACAAAATTCCACGTATGCTCGGAATCAAGAAGAAGAGCCACACTGGCTATTGAACTTAATTTTGCTTGGCTCATCAAACGTCGTGTACGTTACCTTGTTCTTGAAGTTCGGAATTTCCAACAACATTTGTGCGACCGCTTGTAGGCAAAACAAGTTTGAGCCAACATTCGTTGGAAAAAATCCAGGATCCGAGTGTGTGTAGACAGCATAACTGTGAAGGCTTACAGTGTTCTGATGCCACCACCCCCACCACCAAAGGACCACTTTTTCTGCCCCTGTTTAACAATATAATAATCAGGAAGTTAATTAAATTTTTCCAATAGGACTCAAGCAGCAAACATAATCCCAATCAAGGTTTTATTTGTATCTATGCTAATCTAAAACTAACAAAAATACCTAAACATACACTTACTTTAAGAATGAATACCAAGCACCACAAACCACATTAAATAGCTGCTCTACCATTGCAATGGTGTGTGATAAAATGTGGGTTTTACTGCATCTTATTGTTATGTGTTGTGAATGAACTGCTAATCGCGTTATATATGTGAAGAGCTAAGAAGTGTATTTTTAAGTTTGTCTCTTTAGTGAACCTAAAAAAAATCTACAAATTGCCAATAAAAACATATTCACTTTAAATGAATAGGTACATTGCATATATCTACTGTTTTTCATAATATTTACATTATTCATTGTTTTAATTTGTATATATAATAGTAGTGAACCATTGTTTTAAATCTTTTTTTTATCTTTGCTCACAGATGGACCACTTGGGCCTAGAGGATTAGCAGAAGCTACAGAAATGTGTACTCAAGAATGTCTGGTATTGGGCCACTCAGATAACTGCTGGATGCCCCCAAGTCTCGGTCCATACCAGCAACCAAAGTCTCCTCTTTCTACATTTGCACCTCAGAAAGATTGGCTGAAAAAGGACAAGTTGGTAAATGGACACACACTAACAAAAACCTGGAAAGAAGATAGCAACAAAAACCAGTTCAATGATCGAAACCAATTTGGGAGTACTGATGGACACTTCACAAGTGGGAATCATATGAGTGACATTCCTTTGGCTAATTTAAAATCCTACAAGCCAGTCTCAGGTGCTCTGGATAGCCCAAAGGAGCAGCAACTATAACAAGTTTTTGGACTAATCATTTTAGCCAAACTAGATTTGTTATCATTGTGTGTTCAGAGCTTCATATACTGAGTAAACCTCTAGAACTATGTGACATATTAAAAAAAATTATGCATACTTTTGTGTTGGCACCAATGAACATGTGGTGTTCTACTATATGTGAATAAACACATTTCTAGATTTGTTATTTTTGGTGAACAGAGTTTAAAACTCTGCTAAATGTTTTTTTTTGTTTATTTTTTAACTTTTGTTTTTACCCTGGACTGCTGCTACCAATTGCAGGAGGCATATTATGGTACTGAAAAGGGATAGGAAGAGTACAGAATTCAATGTGGATTGTTGTAGTTGAAAAGCATATCAAATTAGATGAACTGTGCTCTTGTTATTGTCAATCTGTGCTGGAACAGTAATACTTGACATCATAATTTAAAACAAACCAGCTAAATCTTTCAAGATGAAACCTATTGTGCTATTAATAATGTTAGTGGACACTTGTATATCATTCAGAGATCAGATACCTGTACATAGAAACAAGTTACTACTAACAACTTTGTGTACTTATAAAAGAAAAATATCACTTATATACTGTAGCATACTTTTGTGTCAAGGTTGCATTCTACAGTATTATTTTATGTTGTTTTTCCAAGTGTTAAGTGTTTCAATGTTTTCTGTCTAACATATAACAACTTGAAACACTTGTGTTAAACTATTGAAGATCATGTTTTAGTGTGGTAGGAAAGTCTGTGGGCATTTGGCAAATAAACTGTTCTCTAAATGTTATATTTTGAAATATGAAAATGTTATTTATTCCATATGATACTCTAGATAATATATCAAAGTCTAAAATTATTTTCTTAAATACAGAGGCAATAAATATATTACCCATGATACAAACGTATTTTAGCCTTTCAAAATAGAATAACCCTAATATTATGCAATTGAACGAATTTGTGAAAACAGTTTATATTGCCAAATTGGCCACTTTTGTAGCTAGCGTGCTGTAATAACACAAGTGTTTTTCTTAGATCATAGCCACAAAATAATAAATGTGTTGTGACTCCATAGTGTAACAGGGCATTCTTTCAGTAGGCCAGTTGGTGGGAGTAGATAGTTATCAGTTTTTGTTGTTGAATAATGTTTGTTAACATCAATGGCTAATGCCTGGCAAGAATAAATATCATTTCACTGTTTAGCCAAAAAGTGAATTCTGATGTTCATAGAATCTCAGTTGCACGTAGACATAAATTGGGACATACTATCAAGGTTTTAGTTAAGGCATGACAGACAATTAAAGCAAATAAGTAGCATGCAAAATTCCTTACAAAAAATATCCTATGCCACAGTTAAACATCTATGAAAAGTTTGTTAATCAGATGTTTTTTTTTTTTTTTCTTCAAAAAATATATTTTTTTGTGTATACCAACTCACAATTTTATCCACAGTATAGGCGTGGAAAGGGGGTGCATTGCTTTTTTGCAGTAATTTGTCAGTTTGTGAGGGGTGTTTGGTGAATATGACAGAATACGTATCTAACCAGTTATTCTTGTTACTGCTTTGCCAATTCAACGTTATTTACAGTTATTAAGCACTTGCAATAAATGTTTTAAAATGTATGCTGTTTTGAATCATTTCTTATAATATTATCAAACTGTGTTTGTTCATATTTATTGAAAGCTTGATAAGCAGCATGCTATAGTCAAAAAAAATAGAATTTTGATAAAACAATATTGGACAATATCTAAAGAGAACAAGGTTAATTATAGTGGCAACTTTCTCTAACAAGAGAGAATACCCTTTCTGGAGAACCAGCATGTAGGCATATATTCTAATTAATAATAAATAAATGAGACACCTCTACTAAAAGACCTTAAGGTCTAGAGCTTGAGAACATGAAACAAAGTAGAGCTTTTCAGTAATCAAGTAATAGCTAAATTTAATTTAAAATAAATCAATGCAAGTATAGCTTTAAGATGCTAGCCACCCATTACCTGCAGCTTTAAAAGGAATAGATGATGACAGTTGAGCTGTGTCTGAGATATGTTCCAGCTATCACTTATAATATTGTAGGACAAACAGTATATGAACTGGCTGTAGGTTTTTATCTAAAACTTAGTATATTCAATTGTAAATTCAATCTCATGTAACATGTCCCTGTCAGATAAGGACAGTCAGATTATTACACAATAATTGTTTACATGCAATATACATATTTATTATTAGTTTAAGCTCTTTGTCCTATGTGTAATTTTCAATCAGCTTTAGCTCTTTGTTCCCCAGTATTAGTAAAATTCTGTACAATAGAAATCAATTTTATATGTAATATAGATGAATTATACATTAATCAATATATTGTTTTTTTAAACTAGCTCTGTATTTATTTATTGCACACACGTAAGCACCTTGTTTGTGCATTAGGGCTCATTCACACTAGCTTTGCCTAGTTAGGCACAAATTAATAAGCTTTAAATATGTGATGAATTTACAAAAACTTAAGAGTTCAATAAAACAGTATGTGATACAGATTTTTTTGATTTTATGAAATTCTTTTGGTGTTCCTATAATATGTGAGAAGAGCTAATGAATCATGTACTAACTAGCTTCTAACTAGCTTATAGCAGGAAGCTTAAAGTGACCTTAGCACCTGGAATTAGATTTTTCACCTTTTTTGAATTTACATTTCCAATTGCAAGTGAAACCTTTCATGCTGTAATAATGCATGGCACTTTACCAACTTTGATGGATCAAGAAATACTGTTATCTTGAGAATGACAGTAGATGTGCTGTCATTAAACCTGTTATAATGTACCTTGTGATTGAGTCAAATAGAATCAATTTATACATGGAAAACATAGGCACTGGTGATATTCAAACAGGTATGATACTTTCTTCTCTGTGAATGATAATGAGTGTTTCATGTAGGCAAAATAAATTCATTATCACCTAATCCTAAAGCTGTATGCAGTCCAGGCTTCAACCTGTTGCCACAGGCAATTCTAAAATTAGCCATACACCTGAGAATTCCATAGATTTTGCAGTTACAACTTTTTTTTCTTTTTCACAGCATCCAGGGGTTAGATAAAATGTATGGCAGAATATCTGTTGGAGTCTTTGCAGTTCGAAGGGATATTTTTATTGGGGAGTAAGCAGCCTTGCATTCTTGTTTATGGGTATGCATCTCAATGAACATTACCATTTCTATGACGGCTACACCCACATTCATCTCTCTACCCCTCAGCTGACTTCTTCAGTCTCCTCACCTATCACTAATTTACTATCAGACATATCAGTCTGGATGTTCAACAACTTCCTCAAACTCAATCTATCGAAAACCAAACTCATTATATTTCCTCCCCCGAGTGACTCTTCCCCTGATCTCTCTGTCATGATTGATAGCTTGACTATCAACACATCCCTGCATGCCAAGGTTCTAGGTATAATCACTGTCCAAATCCCCCCTTCAGTCCATCATGAATGCTGCTGCCAGGCTCATCAAACTTACCAACCACTGTGTGGCTGCTACCCCTTTCTGTCAACCCCTCCTTTGGCTCCCCAAAAAATTTAATACAAAATACTAACAACAACAACTTACAAAGCCATCCACAATTAACTTACAAAGCCATCCACAATTAAGCCCTCAGTTACATCACTGACCTAGTCTCAAAATACCAGCCTAATTGTTCTCTTTGTTCCTCTCGAGATCTCCTGCTCTCTAGTTCTCTCATAACCGCCTCCAGGACTTTTCCAGAGCCTCTCCCATCCTATGGAACTCCCCACCCCTATTATCTCCTACTATGTTTTCTTTTAGACGATCCCTAAAACACATCCTTTTCAGAGAAGCATATCCTGCCTTCACCTAATAACTGTACTTTTTTTCATCATCTCATTCCCCATAGTTATTACCCTTTGTATCACTTGACCATCCCTCCTAGATTGTAAGCTCTAATGAGCAAGGCTCTCTGATTCTTCCTGTATTGAATTGCATTGCAACATATGTTGTAAAGTGCTGTGCAAACTGTTGGCACTATATAAATTGTATAATAATAATATGAGCTGAAAAAAAATCAATATTACAAATATGGAATCAGTTTAACTAATAGTTAAAAGGGGCATTACTGCTAACAAACTATATAAAGCACTTTGAGCTGTGTGAATTCCAAAAACACAAATGTTGAGCATCTGCTATAGTGTGTTTTTCATATGGGATCCTTAAAGTACTGGTTCATATGGGATCCTTAAAGTGTTTAAAGGTTTTGGTGTACATATAACTAATTGGCAATGAAAGGGACTTTGACTTACACAAAATGCTTAAAACCTAATATTAACACATTGCTGCCTAGAAAAAATATGAAAGGGCGTGTCATCCACACTCACTCTTAGCTCCTCTTACCGTATTTAATAATAATCAATACTTAGACTGCAAACAACAATGTCTCCACCTAAGAACTATCCTTCTTTGAGGTGTTTCACTATTCCCAGCTTGCTCACAACTTACTGATTGTTAATAAATATGGTAAGAGTAGGTAAGAGTGGAATGTGGCTGACACATCCTTTCATATTTCTAATGGAGAATGGAGACAAACTACAATGGCCAGCACTCAGATTGTCCATGTATAAGAGGGGCAAGGCTTGAGTAGAGCTCTGGATTTGTGTATGAGACTGCTACCTAGATTTGAGCTTAATGTTTGTGTTAGCATTATGACAGATTTTTTGCGTGAGTCACAACCCAAACTGATTCCACAAGGGTCACTCAACATAATTTTTCTCCAGAAACTGACAACAGTTCAGGTATCTTAAGTAATATTGAAACCTTAGAAGCTGTTCTTTGCTTACTTCACCTGCAAGCTGCTGGAACATTGTTTTGCACATCTGGCCTTAGTGCAGTTTTAGATCTCCGGACCTCTGTAGCTTGACCTAATCTGTTGCCATCCTAGTTAACCAGGCTGGTACCCTGATCTTGCTCTCTCTGGTTTTACTGCTGGTACCACTGAGATGTACCTGAGTTCTGCATATTGAGAGTGACATGCAATAAAAAAATGCTTACCTTTATATGTGAATTAGAAAATTTGGGGAATTCAGGTTTTACATCCATGAAAACCTCCTTATTTATGCAATTTGTTTCTTGGGTGCAGTGTGCACCATATCCTTAGTGATAGACATGTACCTTCATGTAG
Source organism: Lithobates pipiens (assembly GCF_037356315.1). Classification (NCBI taxonomy): domain Eukaryota; kingdom Metazoa; phylum Chordata; class Amphibia; order Anura; family Ranidae; genus Lithobates; species Lithobates pipiens. Next base: position 510,008,570 of record NW_027507748.1, read on the forward strand.
GATTACAAAAAGCAGTAGACATGTGCATTCGTTTTCGTCCGAATGCATTTAACGAAAGCATAGAATCCGAAAAACGGAAGATCCGACGTAAATAAATGCTTTATTTTCGTTTTCGTTGTTACATCAGTTCAATATAGAATAGGAGATTCGACGTGTCTCAGACAATAACAATCTGTGTCTATTAAATCTGTGGTCGAATATGCCTAACCTTACCTCTATTAGTCCAAGATTATATAGAGAAAATATTCGACAGAGAGAAAATATTCGACATAGAGAGAAAAGATTCGACAGAGAGAAAAGATTCTGGAATTGGGTGGGGAAGTAAAATAAAAATAATGATGATGATGAATGTTATTGGCTGATTGTAACCAAAGAGGAGGAACAGTAAAATAGATAGAACTAAGTACACACATACAGCCAACTTACTTTCACTTACGATTGCTAGCAGAGAGAGACACACACACTGAATAATTTCAGAAGACAGTCAATCTTAGCTGGTCCATTTGAATTGTCACTTGTCAGAGAACCCAAATTATTATTAAGCATAAGCACAGCAGCAGAACAATAGTGAAGCAAGCTACAGTTCAACTTAGCTTTTTCCTAATAATCTGCTGCTATTGTGTTAGTGTGAGAACCTTATAGTGATACTAGTGTTGCTGCTAGTGTTGTTGTGATGGCCTCAGAGGCTGCCTGTGTTGTGGGGGGGATTTATTATTATAGAATCTTGTTACCTGTCTGATCAGTGATCACTATCACCAGTCCACCAGTTTCTGTTTGAATGAGTATATAATATATATACACACAGAAACACTTGTAGATGGCCCAGGAACATCCTCCAATGCCTCCATGTCGCTCTCACAATGGGTTGCCCCCATATTCGTTATTATCAGTAACTCACTATCTGATACCTGACACTGTGAGACTTAGACCATTCATTCAACATGAACGACGAAGATTCGATAAAGCAACAAAAAACACACACGTTTATATTAATATTTGACGGAACATCGAAACTGTACGACGCTGCAATCGTACAATTCTGGAGTCAAATGCTTCGCCTATAGGCTATATAGAGTTTAGCAGCTCTGTTGAATCTTCTTTATACATTTCGACAGACACCATAAGCCTTCAAAGACAGATTCAACCATAATTCATGTGGATTTTCAGACGAATGCAACGAAATAAATAAAAACTAATTTCAGGAGTAACTATATAAATTTATTTTTCAGACGAAAACGAAATTCCAAAACAAAATATTTCACTCTGTACATGTCTAAAAAGCAGTGCTCAATTACTGACCCTCCTTACTCATGGACATTAGGAATCTTTTATCACATGGGAATCTGGAAAGGTGTTCAGCCTAGGTACAATCTCTCACAGTTACTATTTCATAGTCTATTATTATTAGTACTACTATATTTTTTGGGTGTGACCAGCAAAACTTTTAAAATGTTAAATTGAGCAAAAATTTTTCCCTTTTTACTACAATTTCTGTGGAGGAAAAATGTATTCTAACGATTCAGTTCAGAACAGAAAATATTAATTTTGTTAAAATAAGACTCAGAAATGAAGTATATTAGTAAAACATACTATATTGCCTCATCTTTTTCCAATCAATCGTTCACATGAATGGTGAACTTGGTCGAATGAGCCTAGGAACAGCCAGATCAAATCTTAATTATCTATCCTCCGCTCCAATCTCCCACATCTGAAAATCAAGCTCAGCCAAAAGAGCCGGTGTTCTGCCTAATATAGTCCGCCCATCAAATGCTGTCCGCTCCGTACTGCGCATGCGCAGTACGGAGCAGACGAAGCTTCGGAAAAACTCCGAAGTTGAACGGCGCCTGCGCCGTGAGTGGAGGTGGTAGCCCCACCATCCAAGCGGACATAGGGTTGTGAATTTTAGAGGGCCCCTCGCGGGCGAGCTTCGCTCGCCACGCTTCGGGCTCGGCCTCGCTCCGCTCGGCTCTTTTTTATTCTAACTCTATGTCCACTTGGATAGTGGGGATAGAACCTGGACTCACGGCGCAGGCGCCGTTCATCCTCGGCAATTTTCGGAATCTGTGTTCCTGTGTACTGCGCATGCGCAGTACGCAGGGGACACTATCTGATGGAGGACACTATTTTACAAGACACCGGGAAAGGCAGATATAGTGTAGTATCATTTGTTTATTGTTAAGAAACTTACAATATTTCCAGGTGGGGAGTGCATCAGTATATGGGAAACACCTAGTGCGGTGGAAGTCCGTTCAGACAGCGCTATCTGACCAGCGATGTATGCTATGCATTAGGCAACCCCCAGCAGAAGTGACATAAAGTACGTGTCAGATCTAGCTTCTATGTATGTTGCGTTGCAGCATGCATCATCAGGAAGTGGTTCTGACACAGATTTAATTAGCTTAAATAGCGGACCAGGCGACGTGATTGGTCCAGAACAAAATATGGGCTAAAACCTAAAATTCTTCTTAAAATCTAAAATATTTTCTATTGTAAACAACTGAATTCCACAAGTGCTAGGGAATCCCATTTAGTAACAGATATAGAATAATATGGTACATTTAAAATATAATTTAAAATATCATTGGGGGCAATGTCATTAACAAAGGACGGCTTATTTTCCGGACCTTTTCTGATGAGAAAATGAACTATGTGAACAAGAGAGAAAACAGAACCTTCCATTCGGATGAAACAAATGATAAAATATGCTCTGCCAAGACAGCCATGCCTTCTACAAAACACATGTACCTTCAGCAGAACCAATGCCCTACTGGCTCATTGATATATATATTATCATACATCTGAAAAAATTAAAAAAATTATTAATAAGATAATAGAAAAACCAAATACTAGCTGATTGGATGTAACCATTTACTTACAAAAAAGTACAGTAATGTGCATAAATATAATAGAGCTCTCTACTAATAGTCCGTAAGAAAACAACTGAAGCCTATGTCTATGCCCACATAGAGTAAACCACATGGGCAGGATAGAAGATAAGCCACATATTTTGTATTTCAAGAAATAAATTTATCCACTGTGTAATCTTTTCCATTATAACCAAAACATTTTTCCATTTTTCTTTTATCTGTGTCAGGGCTGGCTTAGCCCTTCCTTCTCTGGGCTGGCCGCTCAGCTGTCGGCTAATTGCCAGCTCTCTTCTCTCTCCACAGTTACCAGCTGTTACTGATGATGCTCGTCTGACCTGCCTACTTAAAGCCTTCCAGCTCACTTCACCTCTGCCTTCGCCTTGGTCACATCACTAGAAGCCATCTCCTGAGGTTTGTTTAAAGACTGGCTTGCTGACATTCCTTCTGGCTCCTTATCCTGCTTGCTGTTGCTCTATTTGCATCCCTGACTTCTGGCCTGGCTGACTAACCGATCTGGTTACTGGACTCTGGCTATGCTTGACTACACTTTTTCTATTTACCTTTTTATTTTTATTAATAAACAAGTGGGATTTAATTGTACTTCTGTCTCAGTCTGATTCATGGTTTCTGACAATCTGCTGTGGTTTGGGAAGAGATGCATTTCCCACACCTGTTGCCGACTACGCCATTTAATTCCGTACTCTGGCAGCAGTGGCTGCTTTTTCTCATGGTCTCTTGGATTCCATCAAGGATGAGATAGCAGCCCGAGATATACCCACTGAGGTGGAGAGCTTGATCTCGTTTTCCATCCTCATGCCTACCCGATTCCATTGATTACAGAGTTATTTGACCGCCTCAAGGGAGCAACGGTTTTCATGAAGCTTGACTTGAGAGGGGCATACAATCTTGTGCACATTAAGGAGGTCGTCAAGTGGAAAACTGTGTTTAATACCAGAACAGGCCATTATGAATACCTGGTAATGCCTTTTGGCCTTTGTAATGCCCCGGCAGTTTTCCAGGAATTTATTAATGATGTCATCCGAGATTTTTTGCAGTTGTGTGTGGTGGTTTTTCTCGATGATATCCTCATATTTTCCAAGTCCCTGGAGAGCCACCACACAGATGTCTGTTGTGTGCTTCAGAAACGAAGAGAGAACAATCTCTATTGTAAACTGGAGAAGTCCTAATTCCATCGTGGACAGGTTACATTCTTGGGCTATGTCATTTCCACTGCTGATTTTTCGATGGACCCAGAGAAACTTTTGACAGTCCCACAGTGGCCTCGACCCATGGGTTTACGTCCTCTGCAGCGTTTCCTTGGCTTTCCCAACTACTATCGGAAGTTTATTCATAACTTTTCATATTTGGTCAAGCCCCTGACTGATATGAGCAGATAGGACAGTAACCCACAGAGTTGGTCTCCGGAGTCCATTAAGGCCTTTGAGACTCTCAAGGCTGCCTTTGTTTCTGCTCCTGTGTTGGCACATCCTGATCCTATGTTGCCTTTTATCCTAGAAGTTGATGCTTCTGAGACTGGAGTTGGCGCCCTTCTGTTTCAACGTCCTAACTCTGAGAGCGCTATGCATCCTTGTGGCTACTTTTCCAAGAAATTTTCACCTGCTGAGTGCAATTATGAGATTGGTGACAGAGAGCTGTTGGCGATCATTTAAGCCCTGAAAGAATGGAGACATCTCCTTGAAGGTACCACTGTGCCTGTTCTTAGTCTTACTGACCATAAGAATCTTACATTCTTGTCTGACGCTAAGTGACTCTCTCCCAGAAGGGCGCGATGGGCTCTTTTCTTGTCGAGCTTTAATTACTTTGTCTCATTCTTACCAACGAGTGGAAAAGAATGTAAGGGTTGATGCCTTGTCACGACAATTTTCCTCCACTTCCAAGTTGGAGTCGGTTCCGGTTCCTATGATACCTCCTGATCATATCTTGGCTACAGTTCGCACCAGTCTTACTTCTCCTTTGGGTGACAAAATTCTTGCTGCTAAGGTCCATGCTCCTCCTGATAAACCTTGTGACCGCTGCTTTGTCCCAGAAAGTTTCTGTACTGCTGTGCTCCAGACTTACCATTCTCCCAAGGCAGCTGGCCATCCTGGGAAGAATCAACTCATTTGGGCCATTTCCCAACAATTCTGGTGGCCTAGTCTACGGGCTGATGTTACTGCCTTCGTAGCTGCCTGTCCCGTGTGTGCTCAGAGTAAGACTCCCCGACACCTTCCAGTGGGCCTCCTACAACCCATACTCAATGGAGAGAGGCCCTGGACTCACCTGTCTATGGATTTCATTGTGAAGTTGCCCAACTCCCAAGTCAACACTGTTATCCTTATGGTGGTTGACCGGTTCTCAAAGATGTGTCATTGTATCCCACTTAAGAAGTTTCCCACCTCTAAGGAACTGGCTTCTATTTTTTCTTTCGCTTACATGGGCTACCCAAGGTGATTGTCTTGGACAGGGGCAGTCAGTTTGTCTCCCAGTTCTGGCGAGCCTTTTGTGCACAGTTGGGAATCCAGCTTGCGTTCTCTTCTGCATATCACCCGCAGTCTAATGGGGCTGCAGAATGAGCCAATTAGTATTTACTAATCAGAGCAATTCCTACGTTGCTATATTTCTGACCATCATAACAACTGGTCTGACCTATTACCTTGGGCAGAGTTTGCTCACAACAGTGTCCGCATACAGTACCTGGTGCATTGGAAGGGGTACGGTCCGGAGGAATGCTCCTGGGTTTCAGCCGCTGACATACATGCCCCTGTCCTCCTCCTTGAGTTCCATAGACGGTTTCCCCTCAATCCCGGTGGCCCTCCGAGGGAGAGGGGTAATTGAGGAGGGGGTACTGTCAGGGCTGGCTTAGCCCTTCCTTCTCTGGCCTGGCCGCTCAGCTGTCGGCTAATTGCCAGCTCTCTTCTCTCTCCACAGTTACCAGCTGTTCCTGATGATGCTTGTCTGACCTGCCTACTTAAAGCCTTCCAGCTCACTTCACCTCTGCCTTCACCCTGGTCACATCACTAGAAACCATCTCCTGTGGTTTGTTTAAAGACTGGCTTGCTGACATCCCTTCTGGCTCCTTATCCTGCTTGCTGTTGCTCTACTTGGATCCCAGACTTCAGGCCTGGCTGACTACCTGATCAGGTTACTGGACTCTGGCTATGCTTGACTACACTTTTTCTATTTACCTTTTTATTTTTATTAATAAACAAGTGTGATTTAATTGTACTTCTGTCTCAGTCTGATTCATGGTTTCTGACAATCTGCTGTGGTTTGGGAAGAGATGCATCTCCCACACCTGTAAAACCCAGTGGTGTCCAAAAAAGTTTTCTTTCTCATTTTAGGGGGGTCCACTATGTTTTTAGCAATCATGTTCCTGAGCTCTCCTATAAAGGAAGGCTTTTGTGGCAAAATATAGAGAATTGGTATCAATTCTCTATATTCTCGAATTGGAGAATATCTTTATACTTTTATTCAACCCATGGCAGCCAGAGGGGAAGCTTTCCTGAAGAATGACAAAGAACTAAATAAACTATTAAAATATGTTGGTGTGGATGGATCATCCTTTCTGGTAACAGCGGATGTGGAGTCCCTCTACACTAATATCAGGCAAGGTGATGCATTGGACACAATTAAATGGTCCCTGCATAAACATACCAATCTTAGGTCTTCCCAGATCAAATTCTTGGTGGAGGGGCTAGAGATGGCCATGTTCAACTATTTCTTCTGATAGGTGTAGATTTTTTCAATCAGGTGAAAGGTGTCACCATGGGGCAAAATATGCCCCCAGTGTGGCGAACATCTTTTTAAATAAAGGGGAGGATGAAGATATTTTCATGGGAGATTGGTCACAATTAAAACTCTACAAAACATACAGTACATTGACAATGTGTTTTTCATATCTGAGGGCACCCTGGAGTAGTTGGAAGGGTTTATGTCCCATATGAACAGCAGTCATTATAACATTAAACGGACAGAAAAATTGAGCTATGAGAGGATTCAATATTTGGATTTGGAGGTATTCAAGAAGGAGAATAGGATATATACAAAAACTTTTTTTTAAAGAGGTGGATAAAAATGGGTACATCTCCACTAGAAGCTGTCACCATCCAGGATGGATTAAGGCCATCCCTAAGGGCCAATTTGTTATAATTCGAAGAAACTGTGAATTAGATGATGACTATTGGGTCCAATCAGAAACCTTATTGAATAGGTTCCTGGAGAAAGGATACAGACAATTGGACCTAGAGAAGGTCAGAATGGATTTTTATTTACAAGAATAGAGAAGAACTACTGGATAATAAAAAGGAAATCAAATATGAGTCAGCCTTGGTTACTGGATTTAATCTAGATTACAAACAGGTGGAAAAATAATTCAGAAAATGTTGGCCTATCCTCCTAAAAGATGACACTTTAAAGAAAATGTTGCCACACAAGCCTTCCTTTATTTATAGGAGAGTGCCTGGTCTCAGGAACATGATTGCTAAAATCATAGTGGACCCCCCTAAAATGAGAAAAAACCATGACACCATTGGGTTTTATAGGTGTGGGAGATGCATCTCTTGCCAAACCAGAGCAGATAAGAAATGAAAAACTGAAACATTTTTGGTTATAATGGAAAAGATTACACTGTGGATAAATGTATTTCTTTCATTAAAAAATATGTGGTTTATCTTCTATCCTGCCCATGTGGTTTACTCTATGTGGGCAGGACTATAAGATGTCTTTATAAAAGGAAAGCATAGCATTTCCAATCACTTTAGGACTCACCATAATAAAAATCTAGGCCAAGATTCTACCACACTGGAGAGGTAGGGATCTGAAAATTCAGGTGTTGCAAGTTGAAACCAGGTGGATTTTTGAAATAGGCTCTCTTGGCCTCAGCATAGACATAGACCTCAATTGTTTTCTTACAAATTATTAGTAGAGAGATTGAATTTATGCACATTACTGTACTGTTTTTGTAAGTAAATGGTTACATCCATTAAGCTAGTATTTGGTTTTTCTATTATCTTATTAATTATATATATTTTTTTCAGATGTATGATATATATTCATAAGCCAGTAGGGCATTGGTTCTGCTGAAGATATATGTGTTTTGTAGAAGGCATGTTTGTCTTGGCAGAGCATATGTTTGTTTCATCCCAATGGAAGGTTCTTTTTCCTCTCTTTTAACATAGTTCTTACAGACTTAAAGTGGTTGTAAACCCTTACAACACACTTTGACTTACAGGTAAGCCTAGATTAAGGCTTACCTGTAGGTCCAAGAAATATCTCCTAAAACTACACGGTTTAGGAGATATTTGCCGAAAGACAGGCACCGCTGTCTACGGCGCATGTGCTGTAGACAGCGACGCGCAGGCGCACTGAGCGCTGCACCCGTAAATAGCGATATGCCGCGTGTGGCGGCTCCCGTGCGCATGCGCGGGAGTGATGTCATCACGGCTTCGCCGAATGACAGCGGCGGTGCCGCGAGACCCACCGAGAAGATGGATGCGCCGGACTACAGGGGACATCGGTGACATCGCTGGCTCCTGTGTCAGGTAAGTGACACATAATGGACTACTGTGCGATGCATAGTAGTCCATTATGCTTTACCTTTGCAGGGAATGAAAGAGGAAGTAAACCCATCAGGGTTTACTTCTTCTTTTTTTTTTTTTTTTTATAAAATTTTATTGAAAAAAGGTATATAACAAATAATACAAAATACAAAGACGAAAATTTTTCTCATTGAAATAGAAAGATCGAGTGAAAGCAGTCATACAACCTAGGGTTTGGTAGTAACTAAGCATTGTGTACATTGCTTAAGGGAAGACTTACCATTCTCCCCAAAGAAGGGAGAAGGGGAAGCTTCAACTGGATGGATCTGGAGGTCATAAGGTAACCTGGTATGTTTTATAAAAGTGAACTACAGGGTAAAATAAAGCATATAATGAATATGAAATAAAATAACCATGGGGGGGGGGGGGGGGGTGGTCAGTAGCAGGTGCAGCTTATTGCATATTGGGGGGGGGGAGAGAGGTGCTGCACAGATCCCGGCTGTCAATGAAAGGTGATGAGTCCCTGTGTGAGGGGGAGAGAGAGTCAGGAGCACAGAGGCCCGCTTGGTACGGTTTTAGGTTGCAGCGACTATCGCCGTTGGCGCGTGTCCCTTATGGATGAAGGAGTGGTCCTCAAGGTGGGCTCGTTCCTGTGGGGTTAGTTTAGATGCTATATACAAGCCCCATCTGTTCTGAAAGCGTAATTTGGCTTTTGCGTGAAGAAGGCTAGTATTCAATTTGTCCCGAAAGAGAAGGTGCATGAGTTCCCTGTTGACTTGTGGGACAGAGGGTTTAGTCGTGGTTGTCCAGTTGGCTAGGATGGTTCTCCTAGTGAGTAACAGGCAGAGCAAGGCCCACTCCTTGCCCAGAGGTGTGGGGGTAGCCGACCAAGGGAGCAGTTTGGGGTCCCAATACCCAAAGATGAGGAGTAGCGGGTCCTTGGGGAGTTTCAGGAGTGTTATCTTGAAGATAAAAGCCAAAATTCCATCCCAGAATGAGGAGATGACCAGGCAAGACCAATAGCGGTGAGTGAGGGAGGGTCTAGGATGCCGGCATAGAGGGCACAAAGAAGCAGCGGATTGACACGAAGGTGAGGAAGGTAGAAAAGGTATGTGCGCTCGATGTGCAATTTTTAGTTGGGTTTCTCTCCAAGTTTCATTTGGGACCAGATTATAAACTGATTGGAGTCCGTGTAGGATCTTATCCACAATATCGGTACTTGGGAAATCTTTGGCCCAGTTAGAGACCGAGGATGATTCCAGAGAGGGTGTAGTATGCAGTAGTAGAGGTTTGTAGATATCAGAGATGCCATAAGAGTCTTTGTGGAGAAGTATTTTGATGAAAGAGGATTGGAATCTTGCATGTTCCGCCCTGCAAGTTTTCTGCAAGAAGCTGAGGCATTGGCCATGGTGGAAGGCGGATGAATCCGGCAAGGAGAACTTGACAGCCAGCCGGCGGAAGGGGAGTGCTCGACCAGAGTCCGGCTCACATAAGGAGTAGAAGGTGTCGAGGCCCTTTTGACGCCATGTTTCATAGGGTTGGCAGTCCAGCCCCGGGGTGAAGTTCGGGTTACCCTGTATCGGGAGATGTCTAGAGATGAAGGGAGACAGCTTAAGGCTCTTCCGTGTTTCTCTCCAGGCAATAGCCGTGTCTCTCAGTAAAAGGTTGTGTTGCAGTGACGGATCTAATTGTTTCCATTTGCAGTGGAGAAGAGCAGCTAGGGAGTAAGGATGGGTCATTGCAGCTTCCAGTGGGTAATTTGAGCAGCGGGATTTTTGGGTTATCCAGTCCAGACCTATCCTCAAAAGACATGCTAGGTTATACATTCTAAGATTGGGAAGGTTAATACCCCCTTCGCTCCTGGGAAGGTGAAGTTTAGAGAAGGCTATGCGGGGTCTCTTGCCTCGCTACAGGAATTTAGAGATTGCTGAGTTTAAAAGTTTTGTATCCTTATGCCTAAGGAGTAAGGGTATCGTCTGAAGGGGATACAGGAGGCGTGCAAAGCTGACCATTTTTACCAGGTGGCACCTTCCCAAGAGCGAAAGAGGCAGATCCATCCAATTGTCCAATTCCTGTATAAGTTTGGCAAAGAGGGGGGGGGGGTAGTTCAGGTGGTAGAGAGACGAGGGGAGCCTCCCTATCTTAATGCCCAAGTATGTGATATGAGTTCTAGCTACCTTGAAAATGGAGTGGTTTGCCCATGTCGGAGGTGGAAGGGATCCCAAAGGGAGTATTTCGCTCTTGGAGTAGTTGATACGCAGTCCCGAGCACTGTCTGAAACGGTCAAATAAGGATTTAATCGTGGGCATGTCTGCTGAAGGGTTGGCGGAAAATATCAAGACGTTGTCAGCAAAGAGGGAGGTTCTTAATTCGTGCGACCCGATTTCGATCCCGTGTAGCGGTGCTTTATATGTCAGGTATCTGGAAAGTGGCTCCAAGGCCAGGTTAAAAAGGAGTGTGGACAGGGGGCAGCCTTGTCTGGTTCCCTTATGTAGCTGGAACTCATCCGAGAGGAGGCCAGCGGCCACCAGTCTGGCTGCAGGGGAGGTGTACATGGAGCTGATCAGGTGTAGAAAGGGTCCGGTGAAACCCATATCCCCCAGTACCATGGAAAGCCATTCAAAATTAACATTGTCAAAAGCCTTTTCGGCATCTAGAGTAATAATAGCTAGATCGCTGGTAGGGTTACATCTAGCATGTTCTAGTGCCATCATCACCTTCCTGATATTAATAGTTGCCGTTCTGCCCTTGACAAAACCTGACTGGGCGGAGTGGATCAGGGAGGGGATGATGTCAGCCAGCCTATTAGCTATTATTTTGGAAAGAATTTTGACATCAAGATTTAGAAGCGAGATGGGTCTATATGATCCAGGCTCTTGTGGGTCCTTCCCCTTTTTTTCTAACAACTTAATAATTGCTTGATTACCGGACGGGAGATAGGGGCCACCAGACCATATATGTTGGTAGACATCGGCCAGGGTCGGGGTTAGAAGTGCGTTGAAAGATTTATAGAACTCGCCTGATAGGCCATCCGGGCCTGGGGCTTTGGAGAAAGCTAGCTTACGAATCGTATCGGATATCTCCGAGGGGGAAATGGGGGCGTTTAGCGAATCGAGTTGAGAGGGAGATACTCGGGTCAATTGTACTTCGTCGAGGAAGTCGCGAGCCGTGGGTCGGTCAACAGGGTCCGCCGCATAGAGGGTGGAATAAAAGCGGAGCATCGCCGCATTGATGCCCTTCTGAGTGGTCGTGACTGTGCCATCGGGGTCGCGTAGCGACGATATAACCGTGGGGCGGTAGGGTCCCTTGCATAATCTGGCAAGAAGCTTGCCAGCCTTATTGCCAAATTTGTGCAGAGTGGCATCGAAGTGAGCTTGTTTAGTGGTTTCCAAGGTTTCGGCCCAAGTGTCAAATGACTGCTTGGCTGTATGCCAGGCCTCACGATTTTTGGGGGAGTTTAAGGCATAGAGTGCTCGCTGGGCCTGATGTAATCTGGAACTGGAGGCTTTGTATTGAGACAGGGCGTGTTTCTTGAACGAGGATGCATAAGAGATAATGCGTCCCCTAAGGAACGCCTTACCTGTGTCCCAGAACAAGTGTGGGTTATCAGCGTGTATTGCGTTCGTCTGCGAATAGGATGCCCATTCTTTCATCATGTAAGCTTGAAAGTCTGCATTGTGTTGCAAATAGGAGGGGAAACGCCATATTTTGGGATTAGGGTGTATGTCAGGGGTCTCTAGAGTCACTGAGATCGGAGCATGGTCTGATATAGCTATGTCATGAATTTCCGCTTTCGGAAGGAAGGGGATTAGGTCATTAGAGCTAAAAAAATAGTCAATCCTAGAAAAGACATTGTGGGGATAAGAGTAAAAGGAAAATTCTCGGTCGGTCGGGTGGTGGAGTCGCCAAATGTCATGCAGGTGAAGGGATACCATAGTCATTGCCAGGCTCGTGGGAATAGTAACAGTCGAGTAAGATACGGGGCGCAATGATGAGGATTTGTCATCTACCGGGTGGGCAACAGAATTGAAGTCGCCCCCCACCAGGTGCGGGAGGTGGGGGAAGCGCAGAAGCCAACTAGTCAATGCGCTGAAAAAGGGTTTCGTGGGGCTATTGGGGGCATAGACGTTGGTAATTGCAAGTTCCTTGGTCCCTATGAGGGCCCTAATCGTAAGGAGTCTGCCCTGTTGATCTGTGTTCGTAGATAGGATCTTACAAGGAAGATTCTTATTGATGAGAATAAGAACCCCTGCTTTCCGGCCTACAGCCTCAGAACCTACCACCTCACCCACCCAGAGCTTCCTCATCCGAACAAAGTCCGATGAGGAGAGATGGGTTTCTTGTAACAGCGCTACGTCTGTTTTGAGTCTCTTGAGGTGTCGCAGTATCTTCAGACGTTTGTTGGGGGAACGAAGCCCTTTAACGTTCCACGAGACTACTTGTAGCATGGTGGAGCGTTAAGTGAAGTAACAGTGGGGATTAATAGTACCATGTGGTAGGGAGGACCCGGGTCATGTAACAACAGGAGCTGTGCTCCAGATAGGGCCAGGGCGGCCCCTGGTAAGGTAGCAGCAAGGGAGGGTAGATTGGGGAAAAGTGCAGCTGGGGGAATAAGTAGAAGGAAGAGGTGGGGAAGGGAACGGCAAATGTGCCAAGCATAGTAACCAAGAAAGTAAAAACAACTCACTATTAACTTCACTTTTTTCCGCATGGGGGTCACTGTGTAGACCAGCTCCCAGAACCAGGCCTCCGAACTGACATAGAAATGGCTGCCCTAGAAAGAAGGAGCATGGCACGCCGTCAACCCAGGCAAGAATCAGAACGAAGTGAGATGGTCTGCACAGAAGAATCCACAGGGGGAACAAGTGGGTGTAACCTGAAAAAAAAACACAAACATTGAGGAAAAATAGTTATAATAGAACAGCCAGAAGCCGATGGCTTATGGGACATGGTAAAAGACATAAGTTCAGTCAATGCAGCACACGGGACCAGTCACGGCCCTTGGTCAAATATTACCTGAGGAGCGCATGCATAGCGCAAGTGGCCCAGGAGGAAATTATTCAAACAGAAGCCACTTCTACCATGAGAGAACGGGTGGTAGGCAAAGCTTCGTCCCTGGAAGGGAGGGAAGACAAGAAAGGTCACAAGGTCCTGGGGTCCATCAACGTGGGTTCAGAGCGTGTGGAGCTGGACCTGAGGCCCTGAAGCGATTGGGGGAATCCTTCCGTGGGCTCCTCTGGTCAAGAGCCCTATTAACTGGAGCCGCTTTGGGTGCCGGGCTGAGTGGAGGGCCCGAACGTAGCGATTTCAGAAAACGCGATGCATCGTCCGGGTCTTGAAAAGAGAGCTGTTCTCCGTTGGGTGCTTTAATCCGAAGGATTGCCGGAAATGCCAGAGTAAATTTCATCTGCCGTTGGAATAGTTCCGTGCAGATATGTTGAAAGGCCTTCCGTTTCTTGGAAACATCCACTGAATAGTCAGCAAAGATCAGGATTTTGACCCCGTCAATCTGAAGTGATCTGGACTGGCGATACTGCTGCAGAATGGAGGCTTTGTCTGAATAATTCAGGTATTTGGCAATTATCGGGCGCGGGGATTTGCGATGCGAGTTGGGCGCCCCCACACGATGTGCTCGTTCCACGGTGAAGGGTTCACCCAGACCCAGAGCCTCCGGGATGCGGCTTGCACACAGGTCTGACAGAGCGGATTGGTGAAGCGACTCGGGGATACCTACAAAACGCAGGTTGCTCCTCCTGGACCTATTCTCGAGGTCATCAAGCTTTTCCAAAATATATTTGTTAGTTCTGTCCTGAGCTTGTTCCAGGGACTGCGTCTGGTATAATTCTTCCTCTAAAGTAGAGATGCGATTTTCAGCCTCATTGAGTCTGGATGCATGTTCTCCGAGCTGGGCTTGAAATTTATGCATGCCTTGGGTGACAGCTTTCTCAACAGAGGCAGCTATCATAGGGGAGAGGAGAGCAGCAACAGCTTGTGCCAGAAGCTCTGTCTGTTGATCCTGCAGCGGTGGGGATGGCAGAGATTGCAGCATGGCAACAGGCGCCACAGGCCCAGGTACATGTGTGGAGGCTGGAGATTGTAGGGAAGAGGGTGCCTTGGAGGTTGTCTGGCCTTGTGCTGGGTCTCCTACCTCCATGGCAGGCGCTGTCTCCTCCGGATAGGCCGCGCAGGCCGGAGCGGTGACCGGAGCAGTGTAGGCCGAAGCCGGGGCCTCGATTTGCGGTGCGGCCTGCCGCGCGGTGGCGGCCGCGTACGAACGCGGCCCGGTTTTTTCCACGAACCGGTCCATCCTGGAGCTGGTAGCGTGGGGAAGGCAGCTGGCCGGTGGAGCGGGCGAAATCGCCGGATTTGTAGCCGATTTAGAGGCCGGTTTGCGGGAGCTGTGAGAGAGGACAGCAACTCCATGCGGCGCCGAAACCGGAAGTTACTACTTCTTCTTTAAGTCTGTCCACTACATGTCTCCCTATGTCTTTTATTATTCTGATAAAGTTTAGGCAGGGTTTTTTTATGTGTTTTTTTGTGTGTGTTTTATAAATGTACTGTATACCCTACTGTATCAATGAGTTTTTGATGGATTATCATTTGTGCAGCTTGAATTCTCAGATTGTAGATGGTATTGAGAAATTACAGTTTTTATTTAATTTTCCCATAAGAAAAGGTTTGGATAGTTGTCCTTTTTTAATGCCATGTTACCAAATGTTACCAAATGGAATTCCCGAGCAGCTGTGGAAGTCAGTTGTTTACAATAGAAAAATATTTCAGATTTTAATAAGAATTTTTACGTTTTAGCCCATGTTTTGTTCTGGACCAATCATGTCGGCTGGTCTGCTATTTAAGCAAATTAAATCTGTGTCAGACCCACTTCCTGATGATGCATGCTGGAATGCGAAATGCATAGAAGCTTGGTCTGATATGCACTTTATGTCACTTCTGCTCGGGGGTAGCCTAATGCATAGCATACACCGCTGGTCAGATAACACTGCCTGAACGGACTTCCACCGCACTAGGTGTTTCCGATATACTGATGCACTCCCCTGCTGGAAATGAGTGACATTTTTTTACAACAATACTACACTATATCAGCCTTTCCTGGCTGTTTTTTGGCGGAGCTTGATCTTCAGATGTGGGAGATTGGAGCGGAGGATAGATAATTAAGTTTTGATCTGGCTGTTCTCAGGTTCATTCGACCAAGTTCACCATACATGTGAATGATTGGAAAATATCGTTGAATGGTTTCCAGTTTCCATTCCATTCCATTCTATTCCAGTTTCATGTCTTATGGTCACTTGCTGGCCAGGGCCATCTGGTGACTGCAATTTGTTGTCACTTTGGGTGAAAAGTCACAAATATTATTTGGAACACAGATTTTATTTCTCACATGTAGGGATGAGTCGAACGCCCCCGATTCAGTTCACACCAGAACTTGCGAATGGACCGAAAATTTGCGCAAACTTTAGAACCCGGTTAAAGTCTATGGGACTCAAATGTTTGAAATCAAAAGTGCTAATTTTAATGGCTAATATGCAAGTTATTGTCCTAAAAAGGGTTTGGGGACCCGGTTCCTGCTCCAGGGGACATGAATCAATGCAAAAAAGGTTTTACAAATGTCAATTTTTTCGGGGAGCAGTGATTTTAATGATGCTTAAAGTGAAAAAAAAGTGAAATATTCCTTTAAATATCGTACCTGGGCGGTGCCTATAGTATGCCTGTAAGGTGGCACATGTTTCCCGTGCTTAGAACAGTCCCTGCACAAAATGACATTTTTAAACAAGTAAAAGTCATTTAAAACTGCTTGCAGCTTTAACCACTTAAGCCCCGGACCATTTTGCAGCTAAAGGACCAAGCCCCTTTTTGCGATTCGGCACTGCGTCACTTTAACTGACAATTGCGTGGTCGTGCAACGTGGCTCCCAAACAAAATTGGTGTCCTTTTTTCCCACAAATAGAACTTTCTTTTGGTGGTATTTGCTCACCTCTGAGGTTTTTATTTTTTGCGCTATAAACAAAAATAGAGCGACAATTTTGAAAAAAAACCAATATTTTTTACTTTTTGTTATAATAAATATCCCCCAAAAATATATAAAAAAAATGTTTTCCTCAGTTTAGGCCGATACGTATTCTTCTACATATTTTTGATACAACAAATAGCAATAAGCGTTTATTGATCGGTTTGTGCAAAAGTTATAGCATCTACAAAATAGGGGATAGTTTTATGGCATTTTTATTAGTAATGGTGGCGATCAGCGATTTTTATTGTGACTGCAACATTATGGCATACACGTCGGACAATTTTGACACATTTTGGGACCATTGGCATTAATACAGCGCTCAGTGCGATTAAAAATGCACTGATTACTGTAAAAATGTCATTGGCAGTGAAGGGGTTAACCAATAGGGGGCAGTGTAGGGGTTAAATGTGAGTGTGTGTTTTTTTACTGTAGGGGGCGTGGCTTGGTGTGTGATGTCACTGATCATCTTTCCCTATGACAGGGAACAGACGATCAGTGACGGGCTCACTAGGAAGCACGGGGAGAGGTTTGTTTACACTTACCTCTCCCCATTCTTCAGCTCTGTGATGGGTCCCGCAGCTACAGTCCCGGAGCTCAGGACCGGGTCGCAAGTGCTCCGCCTGCAGCATGTGCGTGACCCACGGCTGGGCACTTGCCATTCTGCCGATGTATATTGGCATGAAGCG
Organism: Lithobates pipiens; assembly: GCF_037356315.1. Taxonomy (NCBI): domain Eukaryota; kingdom Metazoa; phylum Chordata; class Amphibia; order Anura; family Ranidae; genus Lithobates; species Lithobates pipiens. Next base: position 510,025,686 of record NW_027507748.1, read on the forward strand.
GCCCTTAAGTGGTTAATGTAATGTCTGGTCCCGGCAATATGGATGAAAATCAGTGAGACAAACGGCATGGGTACCCCCCAGTCCATTACCAGGCCTTTTGGGTCTTGTATGGATATTAAGGGTAACCCCACACCCAAATTAAAAAAGGAAAGGCGTGGGGCCCCCAGGCCCTATATACTTTAAACAACAGTATACAGGTGATGAAAACAAGACAGGGACTGTAGGTTTGTTGTTAAGTAGAATCTGTTTGTAATTTTGAACTGGTACATTTTTAAAGTGTAGCTCCAGTCAAAAAACATATTTTTAAGCTTTTTGGAAAACATAGGGAAGGGTTATCACCCCTGTAACATTTTTTTTTGCTGTCTGTGCACCTCTTCAGAAAATTTCACCTCACTTTCTGTCCCAATGACAAATGTTTTTTGAAAATGTTGGGTTTTTAGTAAAACAAGGATTGGTGATAAAGAATCAGTGGAGAGGAGACACATTTTCCCATATTAACTCTTACAGGAGAGAATTTCCCTTCCTAGGGGTAGATTTCATCTCACTTCCTGTTGTCTCCTTCCATTTGCAAGTAGGAGACGTTTGTAAGTTGGATGTTTGAAAGTGGAGGCCTGCCCTATATGCTCTGCAGAAATTTGGGCCTGAGGTGTTGGTGTTGCCACAACAGTATAAGCCCTCAGAGTCACAGATACTCTTGGTGGGTGCTGGAACGCCCTGCTGTGAACTATTATATCAACAATTGTAATCAAATGCCATTGTTGAACAGTCGTGGAAAAATTGGACCTTTGGTGGTGGTGGTGGTGCTGGTGCCACAACACTCTAAGTCCTCAAAGTTCCTCTTGGTGGGTGCTGGAACAGGCCCTGCTGTGAAATATGATATCAAGTTGTAATTACATGCACCTGTTGAACAGGGGCAGAAAAACTGGGCCTTTGGTGGTGGTGGGGGTGTTGCCACAACACTGTAAGCCCTCACAGTTACTCTTGGTGGTGCTGGAATGGGCCCTGCTGTGAAATATTAGATCAAGAATTGTAATTACATCTCCCTGTTGAACAGGGGCAGAAAAATTGGGCCTTAGGCACTGGTCCCACAACACTGCAACCCCTTACAGATACTCTAGTTGGAGTGCAGGAATTAGCCCTGCTGCGAAATATTGCATCAAAAATTTTAATTAAACGCCCCTGTTAAACAGGGGTTCAAAAATTGGGCCCTAGGCACTGGTGCTGGTGCCACAACACTGCAACCCCTCACAGATATTGTAGCTGAGCGCAGCAATGAACCCTCCTGCAAAATATTGCATCAAAAATTTTAATTACACGCCCCTGTTAAACAGGGGCTGAAAAATTGTGCCTTAGTCACTGGTGGCGGCGTCCAGAACCAAAAATTTTCTTCCAAGCTATCAGCATGATCATTGAGGAGGAAGAGGATAGTCACTCAGCATAACAGGATAGTCACTCAGCATCAGCATAGGCAGTCTTGAAGGGATCTGACATTTCAAAAAAAATAATTCAGTTACATCAGCATCAGGTGCTTGGTAGCTGGTGGTGATCCAAGACTGATTTATTTTTATGAAAGTCAGTTGATCAACTGATTCGGTGGACAGGCGCACCCTGTGATTGGTTACAAAGCCTCCAGCAGCACTGAATGTGTGTTCTGAAAGAATGCTGGATGCAGGACCGGCCAGTAGCTCAATTGCATACTGTGCAAGCTCTAGCCAGTGATCCATCCTCAAGACCCAGTAACCCAGAGGATTTTCGGTGGAAAAGGTGTCCAAGTCTGATCTTGCCCCTAGGTATTCCTGCTCCATGTAAATCAGACTCTGGCAATGTTTTCTGGAACCGATCATACCTTGGGGCTGCGGACTAAAAAATTTTCTGAACGCATCGGTCAGACAGCCACCTTCTCTACTGCTCTTTCTGTGACTGACCGAAGCCTCAGGACAAGGAATTTGTAATCTCCCAGGCTCTGGGAGCGTGTTGCACAGACTTTTCTGCAAGGCTTCCCAAAGATGTTTCATCCTCTGCTCCCTCTGCAACGGCAAGATAAGGTAACATGGATCAAGCAGGGTTGACAGCCAGTAATGATCCCTCTCCTTGATCCGACGAATATGAGGATCCTTCTGCAGGCTTTTCATGATCAAGGAGGCCATGCAGCATAGGTTAGCTGAGGCATTCGGTCCAGGGGCATCTGGGTCACTAAGGACGACATGATCTGCAGCCACCTCCTCCCAGCCACTTACAAGTCTATGGGTTTCTCTAAGAGACTGTAAATGATCCCTTAAAGACTGCTGCGGATGCTGAGTGCTAGGCTCCACCTCCATGCTATCACAGTCTTCCTCCTCCTCCTCTTCCTGTGTGATTGGCAGGACAGCTGGAACACTGTCTGGATAAAGGGGGCCTTAAGAGGTAAGTAAGTCCTCCTCTTCCTGCCACTGTTCTGCCTCAAATGCCCTATGCCCTGGTGCCATAGTCGCACAGGTACTCATTGATGGCCTCCTTCTGCGTGTGCAGCTGCTGCAGCATGGCCAACATTGAGTTCCACCTGGTGGGCATGTCACAGATTAGGCGGTTCTTGGGCAGTTTAAATTCCTTTTGGAGTTCAGCCAGCCGAGCACTGGTATTAAATGCACACAGACTTTCATGGCCTGCCTCAGGACATCCTGTAAGCCCGGGTACCTGCCCAAGAACTGCTGCACCACCAAGTTAAGGACAGGAGCCAAACAAGGCACATGGGTCAGTTGTCCCTGTTGGAGGGCGGAGAGGAGGTTGGTGCCATTGTTGCAAACCACCATTCCTAGGTTAAGCTGGTGAAGTGTCAACCAACTCTCAGCCTGCCCCTGAAGAGCTGACAGAATCTCTGCCCCAATGTGGCTCCTGTCCCCCAAGCACACCAGCACAAGCACCGCATGGCATATTTTTGCCTGTGTACATGCGTAGCCCCTTGAATGCCTATGGAACACCGCTGGTTCCGAGGACAAAGCACAGGCAGAGGCCATGGAGGAAGAAGAAGAGGAGGGGGTGGAGGAGAGGGGTGTGTCAGAATCACCAGTAGTAGCATTTTGCGTGGTGGTGGAACAACCTCCAACACTACTGCACCTTGTCCTGCATCCTTCCCAGCTGTCAGCAGAGTCACCCAATGCGCCATGAAAGATAGCTAACGACCCTGTCCATGCCTGCTGGACCATGAGTCAGTAGTAATATGCATCTTACCGCTGACCGCCCTGTCCAGCGAGGCTAAGACATTGCCTGCCACATGCCGGTAGAGAGACGGAATCGCCTTCCATGCAAAAAAGTGGCATTTGGGAACCTGCCACTGAGGAACCGCACATTCCACAAACTCATGGAAGGGGGCAGAGTCTACCAACTGAAAAGGCAGCAGTTGAAGTGCTAGAAATTTAGCCAAGCTAGCATTCAACCGCTGGGCATGTGGATGGCTGGGAGGGAACTTCTTTTGGCGGTGCAATAGCTGGGGAAAGGAAATTTGCCAGGTACAATCTGACGCTGGTGTACCAATAGCAGATTGACCGCAAGTACTTGGCTGTGACACACCTAATTCTACAACTTCATTTCTCTCAGGTTTCAGAGAGGGCTGAAGGTATAGTGGGGTTGGAAATCCCTGTGTGTGCCTGCCAACAAACTGCATGGCAGGTCGACATATGTCTGGTCAAACATGTGGTGGCCAAGCGGCTGATGTGTTTGCCACATGAGATATGCTTGAGACATATGTTGCAAATAGCAGCGGTGCAATCTGATGCACTCATCTCAAAAAAAGCCCACATCAAAGAACGTTTGTAATAACGTGCAGAGACAGCAGCGCCCTGCACATGTGGAGCTCTGTGATGTGATGCAGTTGGTGTGCTGCCCTTAAGCTGGCCCCTGGAGGGCATTCTGCCTCATTGGGGATGTGCTTCCTCCTCTTCCTCCTCCTCCTCTCACCTATCAAGCACCCACATGGAATCTGTGACCTTATCATCCCCTCCTTCCTCATCACTGGAGCAAACCTGGCCATAAGCTGCAGCTGGGGGAACATGACTGCCAGATTGCTGTCCTTCTTGGGCACCCGCTCTCTCTGGGCTCATGTTACTACTGGGTACCATCATCAAAGCCTTCAAATTGCTGGGCATCCTCCTGGAGCATGCACCCAACACTGTGTTCAAACAGTTCAGGGGACTCCTCAGGAGGACATGGTGGGGCTGAGGAGGGAGTGACTGATGCCATTGAGCCGAGGGAAGAGGCCACGTTGGCAGCTGCTTTACCAGACAAAGTACCCTGAGCCTGGGTGAGAAAGGATGAGGAAGATGAGGACAGCCATCCACTCTACCAAGTCTTCAGTATGTTGCAGCTCAACGTGGTCAGCTGCCAAAAAAAAGGACGAATGTGTCCCACAGCCACATGCTGATGAGTGTAATACACCGTGTCCACAACCAGCACTGTTGCCTGTAGACACAGAGCCTGCTTGCCCTCTTTTATTGGCTCGTGACTGTCCTCTCCTTGTTGGCCTTCCAAACATACTAATGGCCTGCAGGGAGATGTAGCTACACAAAGCTGGGACATATATATATATATACTGATTATACTGCAGCTAGCAGAATCAACTGCCTGCCTGTAGTATTATTAGTATGAGAACACTGACAATTGTCTTCAGGTAAAGCTTTAGGTGCACACTGTGCAAAGGACAATAAAACAAAATACTGCAGCTCCTGCCTGTATTTGTATGAGAACGCTGGCAATTGTATTCTAGTAAAGCTTTAGGTGCACACTTTGCAAAGGGCACTAAAACAAAATACTGCAGCTCCCTGCCTGTATTTCTATCAGATCACCGGCAACTATATTCAGGTAAAGCTTTAGGTGCACACTGTGCAAAGGACACAATACACTAAGTGAAAATAGTGTAGCTCCCTGCCTGTCAGTATATTATCAAGAGAGTAACAGGATCAGATCTAGCTAAACTGAATACAGTGTATAAATATATATACAACACACCTGTGATGCATATATATCCTCTACACACTGTAACTGAAGCTAACTGACTCGCCTGCATATTCTATCTAACTTAAATCAAATGACACTGTCTCTGTCTATCTCTCACACAGGCGGCCTTATATAGCGTGGGACATGTACTAAACCCCCTGAGACATAATTGGCCAAAGCCACCCTGGCTTTGAACAATCATGGCTCTCTGTTTTTTCTACACTGTGATTAGCCAAATCATTCAGGTCATAGTGCATGCTTGGCGAATCAGCAGCTAGCAATGCACTGCAAAGCCGCAGTGAATTATGGGCCGTGACGCGCCACTCGAATTTAGCGTGAACGGCCCATAACGTTTGGAATTCGCCAAATGGGCGAACAGACAATGTTCGAGTTGAACATGGGTGTGACTCGAACAAGAAGCTCATGCCTACTCACATGATTTTGGAGTGGAATCACTTTGAAAGAATTTGAGCTGTTTTGAACCTTTTATGATATATTTGTTTGCGCAATCATAAATGTATTAATATTATAACTTTTTTGAAACATATGTCTACATAAATAAAGTGAAGTCATTCACTAATATGTGTTTATACATGCTTTTGTTTGTGTAAATCACCATCGACAGGCGGCTTAACCTTTCAATAAGGCACAGGATATTTATCTTATGCAATAGAATCATCAGGTTTGGTCCATAGTGGTCAAAATGCATTGGGTTGACCTTTATTAGGGTGACAGCAGCACATTGAGAGGGGGCAGCTTGCTAAGCAGAAAGTGCACTGGTGTAATAATCCATTAAGGTTTTAGCTGTCAAATCCTTGGTGCTTGTCTGAGCATTCTGTTTGTGAGTATGCTTAACCAATGGGTTTTTTATGTGACTTTATAGTAAATAATTTGTTTTACTTCATGAGCTTTTTTTCCTTTTGTACTCCTTTGAATGGGACTTTACTTTCATAGGCATTGGGATGATCACAGGAACCAAGGGATTCCTGTGCTTTTAAATACAGTAATGTTGCCCCACACAATATTTTATTTTTTTTATCAGAAAAAAATGTTTATTGTGGTAAAAAGTTGCAGCATAAAATCAATACAATAAACCACAAAATAAGTGATTGGACATTGTACATTACACATTTGCAGAGATAAATAGTGATGGATGAACTTTCGACTTTCGAACGCAAACCGCGAACACGGCCAAAAGTTCAAGAACCGCAAAGTTTGCGGTGGACCCCCATTGACTTTAATGGCAGGTGAACCTTAAAAACCTCCAGCTCATAACATAACAAAATCATTAAGTGAACCTGGGATCGACAACGACAAGCATTCTTTTTTTATCTGTGAAATTTTGACAATTTAGGAGTGCATGAAGGCCATGGAGGAGAGGTAAGGTTAGGGCGGGCTATGAAGGGGGTGCATGAGATGATCAGTGCCACAGTTATGGCAAGCACAGTCCTGTGCCAGAGTCCCAGTGGGCCAACCTGTGCTTGAGCCCCTCCCTCTGCCCGACCCTTACCCCACCTATACAGGGCTCCACTGCGGTGGTCCGGAGGTGTCAGTCCAGTGCTGATCCTCAACCATGGTGCTGGCACTGCCTGCTGATTGTCTTCTCCGCTGCTATCTCCCTCACTGTCTGAAACCAGCACCGCAATAGAGACTGAGCACTGACACCAGCACCGTGATAGAGATCACTGACACCAGCACTGAGATAGAGAGCACTGACACCACACCAGCACCGAGATAGAGAGCACTGACACCAGCACCGAGATAGAGAGCACTGACACCAGCACCGAGATAGAGAGCACTGACACCAGCACCGAGATAGAGAGCACTGACACCAGCACTATGATAGAGAGCACTAACACCAGCACTGAGATAGAGAGCACTGACACCAGCACAAATATAGAGAGCACTGACACCAGCACCGAAATAGAGAGCACTGACATCACCGAGATAGAAAGCACTGACACCAGCACCGTGATAGAGAGCACTGACACCAGCACCGAGATAGAGAGCACTGACACCAACACCGAGATAGAGAGCACTGACACCAGCACCATGATAGAGAGCACTGACACTAGCACTGAGATAGAGAAGACTGACACCAGCACCGAGATAGAGAGCACTGACACCAGCACCGAGATAGAGAGCACTGACACCAGCACCGTGATAGAGAGCATTGACACCAGCACCGTGATAGAGAGCACTGACACCAGCACCGAGATAGAGAGCACTGACACCAGCACCGTGATAGCGAGCACTGACACCAGCCCCGAGATAGAGAGCACTGACACCACACCAGCACCGTGATAGAGAGCACTGACACCAGCACCGAGATAGAGAGCACTGACACCAGCACGGAGATAGAGAGCATTGACACCACACCAGCACCGTGATAGAGAGAACTAAGACCACACCAGCACAAGATAAAGAGCACTGACACCACACCAGCACTGTGATAGAGAGCATTGAAACCAGCACCGTGATAGAGAGCACTGAGACAACACCAGCACCAAGATAGTGAGAGAGCACTGACAGCAGCACCGAGATAGAGAGCACTGACACCAGCACGGAGATAGAGAGCATTGACACCACACCAGCACCGTGATAGAGAGCACTAAGACCACACCAGCACGAGATAGAGAGCACTGACACCACACCAGCACTGTGATAGAGAGCATTGAAACCAGCACCGTGATAGAGAGCACTGAGACCACACCAGCACCGGAATAGTGAGAGAGCACTGACAGCAGCACCGATACCAGCAATTCACTGCGGAACCCAAAAATATGACATCGCTCAACCTCTTCAAACAGGAGGGTACGGGCATATAGTAGGGTGTGCTTTTTTGTACAAGGAAGTGAGTCAAAGGTAGAAAAAAGGTCTGTGTGCTTTATTAAATAAATTTTTTATAGAGTTATGCATATACATGGTCTACTGGTCACATGTGTTGAATTCCTCTGAGATCCATGCCTCATTCATTTTTATAAATGTGAGGAAGTCAACACTGTCGTGAGCTATCGGTCACGATCCCCCCTGCTGCGCTGAACGTCCTTTCGGACAGCACACTGGATGAGGGGCAAGCCAACAGTTCCATTACAAATTGGGCAAGCTCTGGCCAGAGGTCAAGCCTGCCCACCCAGTAGTCCAGGAGTTCATCACTCCTCAGAGCGTCCACATCGGCCGTTAAACCCCATGTAGTCGGACACCTGTCAGTCTAGGCATTCCCTGATGCTAGAGTCCTGTCGATGAGTCGGCTGAAAGAATGACCTCATATCAGAAGTCACCAACACATCTTCAAACCGCCCTCTTCTTGCAGGCGCTGTTGGATTGGTACCCGCAACTCTTTCTCTGGGAGTGGGAATTCCTCCTCTGCCAGAGCACGCAAAAGCAGAATGCAGCAGTTGTCGAAGCAAGGTCTGTAAGTGCTCCATTCTGACAGCCCTCTGTGATGGTGGTAACATTTCTGCCATTTTGTGTTTGTACCGGGGGTCTAAGTACGTTGCCACCCAGTACTGGTCCTTGACCCTTATGCTTTTTATACGGGAGTCCCTGTTAAAACACTGGAGCATGAAGGCCCCCATTTGCACAAAACTGGAAGCGGTGTGGTGGTCTGGCTCCTGCTCATCATCCAGGATAATGTCGTCCTCCTCGTTCTCCTCTCCCCATCCACGGTCAACAACAGGGATCCCAGAAAGGTTTAAAGCATGCTCTTCTTGCTCCTCCTCATCCGCCCCGGCACCATCCTCCTCTGACTCCTCTTCAGACTCCTGTTGTTGACTTGTCTCAGATAGAGTAGCCCCCCCTGGGAATTCATCCAACATTGCGACTTCCTCATCTTCCAGCTCCTGCTCCTCCACAGCTTCATCAATGACACAACTCAATGCATGCTCTATAAAGAAGGCATAAGGTACCATGTCACTGATCGCGCCATGGTTGCGACTGACCAGTTTGATGATCTCATCAAATGGGTTCAGAAGTCCGCATGCATCGTGCATGAGCAGCCACTGGCGCAGTGAAAAAAAAACAAGCTCCCCAGAACCTGTTCTGCCGCAGAGTTTGTACAGGTAGTCGTTAACTGCACGTTTCTGCTGGAGCAGCCTATCAAGCATATAGAAGGTTGAGTTCCATTGCATCGGGCAATCGCAAATAAGACGTCTGACCGGCAGATTGTGTTGCCGCTGAATGTCAGCGAGGCAAGCCATGGCCGTGTAAGATCTTCTGAAATGGGCCGAGATTTTTCTTGCCTGCCGCAAGATGTCCTGGACCCCAGGGTATTTGACAAAGAATCGCTGCACGACCAAGTTTAAGACGTGTGCCATGCATGGCACGTGCGTAATTTTGCCCTGTTTCAATGCGCTAAGCAGATTGGCATCATTGTCACACACCACTTTACCAACAGTCAAATTGAGCGGTGTTAGCCACTGATCTGCCTGTGAACGCAAAGCTGAAAGGAGTGTAGGGCCAGTGGGGCTCTTGGCTTCCAGAAGAAGAGGCAGGCCTGCATGCAATCCGTGGCGGTAAAACCAAATCTACACGGGTGCCACGGGTTACATGCTTGACTGCCGTCAGAAGGTTCACCCAGTGGGCAGTAAAAGTGATATACCTTCCCTGCCCGTGTTTGCTAGACCACATGTCTGTGGTCAGACATATCTTGGCACTGACACTGTGTGCCAGAGATACATTCACTTGCCTCTGAACATGGCCATATAGATCTGGGATGCCCTTCTATGAGAAATACTTCCTTCCTGGGACCTTCCATTGTGGTGTTCCAATGGCCACAAATTTTTGAAAGGCCTCTGAGTCCACCAGTTTATTTGTCAGTAGTTGGCGGGCTATAAGTTCTGACAAGCCAGCCATCAACTGTTGGGCAAGAGGGTTATCCGGCATCATCATTTTTTTACGCTTGAGCATTTGGCCCACGGAAGCCTGCCTTTTTCCAGAAAAACATGAGGATGGCATGAAGGAAGGTGGAGTGGAGGACAATTGTTAGGAGAGAGGAGAAGGAGAAGTAGAAGATGAGGCTGGATGGTGAGAGCCTGGAGTGTGGCTTTGTGTGTTCCGTTGCTCCCACTGGGCTCGGTGATGGCAGCTCATGTGCCTTCTTAAGGCGGTCACCCCTAGGTGAGTGTTGGACTTACTGCGACTTATGAGTTGACTGCAAAGGCTGCAAATGGCTACACTATTGTCAGCAGCGGACACGTTAAAAAAAGCCCACACTGCGGAGCCATGTGCCGGCATCCTGGGAGTGACAGATGTGACCGAAGATGGTTGATGCCTCGCAGTCTGCTTTGTCCCTCCTGTGCAATTCTAAGTTCTGCCTGCTTCTCCTCCCTATCTGCTGGTCCATATCTCCCTCTGAACTCCCCTCCTCTTCCTCTCTTGTGGGCAACCACGTGACATCACTAGACACGTCATCGACGTCACCTTCCCCACCACTATAATTAGAGATCTCGGAGTAGGCAGTAACAGCAGGGACCAACCTCCTACTTGGGCTGATCTGGGTACTGTGGTCAGACTGCTGAGTGGCGGTTGTTGCTACCTCCTCTTCCCGATCCAATGCCAAGAGTGGCTGCGCATCGGCAATGTCTTGTGATGGATCGGAAAATAATTCTTGTGACTCAAGCGGAAGGTATATGGTGGTGGTGGTGTTGGTGGTAGTGTTTTTGGGGGTGCACACAGCAGAGAGTGAAGAAGAGGGTGCAGATCGAGAGGATGAGGAGGGTGCAGAAGAGTAAGGCTGAGTGAGCCACTCAACCAAGTCTGGTGCGTCCTTTGACGTAATCGCACGTGCCTTCTGCAATTTGCCACTTTGGCTCAAGTCTATTGCTCCTGCCCTGCCCCTACCACCCCTGCAGAAGGGCCTGCCTCTTTCTCTGCCTGTCATTTTTCAAATGACCCTGTGACAAAAGTCTCTAGAGAAGTGCAGTATGTATGTGGAAAATATATTATACGTGTACAAGCCTATATACTGTACATCTGATTTGCAGACTGTCCCTGTTCAGAACACCAAACTGTCCCTCAGTCCCTACACTGATAAAAGGCAGCTGCAGAATCGGGCAGCACTCAGCAGCACAGCAGTCAGCAGTGCACCATAATATACTTTGTTTATTTGAAAGAAAGTATATTATACGTGTACAACCCTATATACTGTACACCTATAAAAGGACCTTTGTGGACCTAGTAGCAAGTGATTTGCAGACTGTCCCTGCTCAGAACACCAGACTGTCCCTCAGTCCCTACACTGATAAAAGACAGCTGCAGAATCGGGCAGCACTCAGCAGCACAGCAGTCAGCAGTGCACCATAATATACTTTGTATATTTGAAAGAAAGTATATTATACGTGTAAAACCCTATATACTGTACACCTATAAAAGGACCTTTGTGGACCTAGTAGCAAGTGATTTGCAGACTGTCCCTGCTCAGAACATCAAACTGTCCCTCAGTCCCTACACTGATAAAAGACAGCTGCAGAATCGGGCAGCACTCAGCAGCACAACAGTCAGCAGTGCACCATAATGTACTTTGTATGTTTGAAAGAAAGTATATTATACGTGTACAACCCTATATACTGTACACCTATAAAAGGACCTTTGTGGACCTAGTAGCTAATGATTTGCATACTGTCCCTCAGTCCCTACACTGATAAAAGACAGCTTCAGAATCGTCAGCACTCAGCTCAGCAGTCACGTATAATAGGCTTTCTATATTTGAAAGAAAGTATATTATACATGTACAACCCTATATACTATACACCTATACCAGTCCTTTGGACCTTTGTGGACCTTATAGTAATAGCTAGTGATTAAACTGACTGTCCCTGCTCCACACAGCGTCCTGTCCCTACACTGACAAAAGACAGCTGCAGAATCGGTCAGCAGTGCACTCAGCAATCACCAGCACAGCAGTCAGCAGCAGTGCACCAGACCCCTATATACTGTACACCTATACCAGTCCTTAAAAGGACCTTTGGGGACCCAATAGTAATAGATAGTGATTAAACTGACTGTCCCTGCTCCACACAGCGTACTGTCCCTATACTGACAAAAGACAGCTGCAAAATCGGTCAGCAGTGCACTCAGCAATCACTAGTACAGCAGTCAGTAGCAGTGCACCAGAACCCTATATACTGTACACATATACCAGTCCTTAAAAGGACTTTTGTGGACCTAATAGCTAGCGATTTTTGTCACTACATTCTGTCCCTGATCCACACAGCAACCTCTCCCTACACTGACAAAAGACAGAATGTAAAATGGCTGCCAGATCAGGTCTATTTATAAGGTAGGGGGAATGTCCAATTGTCCATGTGCTGAAATGTCTCAATTGGCTGTCCTGTACCCCATGATGGATGTGTCATGGGTCAAAGTTCTTCACAATGTAAACGCATATGTCCGCCGTGCGAACAGCGCCAGAAGTCCGCCGGTTTGGCGAATTGCAAACGACCAAAATTTGCAGCGAACCGACCACCGGGTGAACCGCAAAGCCATCTCTAGAGACAAATAACAAAATCAGTAAGATGTGTATGTTCAAATTGTTCCAGGAATATACAGGGTTCATTGTACACACAAAACAGACATATGGCACTTTGGTATATGCATAAGCAAAAAACTAAGCCATAAACATAAAAGTATTAACTTACATAAAGTACCTCTTCTCCTATTGAGAGGAAGACCAATAGCAATATATTTAATATACTGCGCAATATCTCTATTCTTTAAGGGAATCAGAAACAAAAAAATGCCTCTCTGGAGCAAGTAAAACACTCAGTTCTGCCAATATTCTATGTACAATTAATCAGAGCTGGGATTCTCTTTTGTGCTAATCTGTTCAGTGGGTATATACCAGGGCATTTACGTCTGCAACAGTCTTCCCAGTACTAGCTGCGGTGGGGCAAGTTCTGGGGTGTCCAGCCATGCCTGCCATATAGGAGAGAACTTTCTGTTAACGTTCCTGTGCTGGTATGTCAAACATTCCTTTATTAGTATAAGGTTAACCTGTTCTATCCAATTTTATTTTGGTAGGGGTATGTGGGGAGAACCAAAAATGTGCTATTTGCTTCTGAGTTAAATATACAGTAAGCATCTAATTACAGCTATTTGAGCCATGGGTAGGAAGATCTCCTCATCCACTACACCCAATAAGCAGACCAGAGGGTCCAATGGGAACTTAATCGCACTAATGATATCTGTCATGTCCATTCCAGTAGTGAAATAGTTTGGATCATCACCACATTAAGTGAATCCGTGCAGTAAAAATAGCTGTGGCAGTTTGTGTGACGGTGAAAGAGAAATAGCAGGTACAGTTTGCAAACATAGTTTCCACATTTCCTCACTGATGTCCCCTAAATCCCATTCCCAACCCCTCCTACATGGCAAAGCTTTAGCCTCTTGTGTAGTGGATATCAGTGAGGAGTAGATCAGGGAATACATACCCTTCTTACGGGGTTCAATAAATACTTGCCGCAACAAGGGAGGATCTGATAGTGTTAGGGTAGAAGCCTGTTTGTAAAGCATGTCGTAATTGTAAATACTTATAGAGATAGATAAAAATCATTTTTACACTTCTCCAGAACTCTATGAGTTCCTTCTACAGCACAAGACGGATGCATATGGGACCAATAGAGCTAACTGGCGTGACATGCCACCAACCTTTGGCAATAAAAAAAGCTCAAGGCAGGAGAAATAGATGTCTGGCAGAAAGGCAAAATGATGGCACTGAGATGGTGCAACAAAAAAGATGTGTGCCTAATGAGTACTATTCATAACACCTCTACTGTCATGGGACACATAAAAGGTGGAAAAGACATAATGAAACCACAAATCGTGATGGACTACAACCACACCATGGGAGCTGTTGACAGAGCAGACCAGGCCATAACTTTTTATCCAGCCATGAGAAAGCAATAAAAAAAATATTACAAAAAAATCTTCAGGCATCTTCTTGAACAGTGCCTGTGGAATGCTTGCATTCTTCTATAAAAAAAGAGTGACAAGCCTGTGGTTCATTCAGACTTTATTTCTAAAGTTGCCAAACTTATATTTCTCAAGCATAAAACACCAACGACTGTAAATAGATTTGGACATCGTGCTGCTGGCGTTGTGAAACCGGAACACCTGACTGGCCGTCACTTCCACCAATGGAAAAGAGGCAGCACTCACAAGGATGTGTGTAGTTTGCTGCTCTATGCGTGATGACACTGGAAGGAAAATCAGAAAAGAAACCAGGTCCTACTGTCCTGACTGTGACGTTGAACTTTGTGCTGTACCATGTTTTGAAATTTTCCATACTTGGAACGTTTACTGAAGCAATATGTCTACTAATATTGCACCCTTGTTAGGCCAAAAAAAGGCAGTGTTTTTTATTATATTAATTTACAAAAATGTATTGAATAAAAGTATTTTTATTATTATATTATTATTTGTTATTATTTATAGTTATTTATTACATTATAATTTATGATTTTGTGTTTCACACTTTATCATACCCGGGATGTCTACTAGACTCTGGTTTGCACAGATTTAAGTGAGTTATTCCTAATGCTGCGTACACACGAGCGGACTGTATGGCGTACTTAGTTCGTCATACAATCCGACGGACAGTCCGTCGTACTTTCGACTGAATGGACTTGACCACACACGGATGCACAAACAGTCCGTCGAAAGCTTGCGCGATGACGTGTACAGCACGTACGACGGGACTAGAAATAGGAAGTCCAAGACACAGCAAAGCACCCTTCCGCCGTGTAAATCCTTTCTGGGCATGCGCCATTCTTAGTCCGTTGAACTAGCATACTGACGATCGGATTGTCCGCTGAAACCAAAGTACGACGGACAGAATTTAGAAAAATCCGAAATTCTTAGTACGCCGGACTGCACGCTGAAAAAGTCCGCTGAAGCCCACACACGAGCGGATTGTCCGCTGAAATGTGTTTCGACGGACTAAGTACGCCATACAGTCCGCTCGTGTGTACGCAGCATAAGAATTACAGGCATACAATATAAAACGCCAAATTTCCATGCAAAATAATGGTACCGCTTTCAGCACCTAAAATCTGAAATAATCATACCGCCAGGGAGGTTAATATATGCAGGCTCCTGTTTAAGCAATGTTAGCTAATTACCTTTTGTGACATTTTATCATAGGTATATTTTGCCATTCCCCCCTCTGTTAGGATCTGAGTTATCTTACCACTCACCCCTGTGGCTTTTTAGATCTCTGTCTGTGCTATATGGTGTTGTTTTTAAAATTGCATATGTTCAATTATCCTGCACTACTCAGTAAGCATATGTTCTTGTTAATACTACCAATATACATTATAATATATATGGATATATTTCTGGGTCTTAGTATTAGTAACCATATCAGACATACTCTGGGATATTGGCTTCTCTCTAAGGGCCTTAGATGTTCCATATTGATACTTACCCTTTCCTTGGGTGCCCCTAGAGTGATTATATAGTATCAATTAGATTGAGGTTGCCTTTAAGGGGCTGTCACCTTCAACTCCCACAGACATGCTACATCATATTATACACGTTCCCATAGTATTTTGGTTTGTACCAGAGATGCTTGTGGAATGGCCACCCTGGGTTCAGATGTTACTGCTCATTAATTGTTTATTATATTGATATTTTGTTGTTTTTGTAACATTATGCAGCATATTATGTATGTTTCTTTTCTTCCCTTTTCCTGATAGTCAATGTTAATTCTCCTGAAGAAGCACAATGAGCGCGCAACATGTAGAGCAAATAGTTTGTTTCTAAACATCTTCTTACTGCTTATCTGTCAATTAACCATACTCCTGGATTCATATATAATATGGAATGACCTTGATTAATCTCCTAGTCTTCTTGTACAAACAAGCAGGACAAAACTCTGGATAGCCGCACACTGGAAAAAGACTTGAAATCCCATCTTTAATTGAAACAACGTGGGTCACATCAAAACAAAGTAAAAAAATCCACAGCAAAAGAATAACAGGGTACAGGAAAACTGACACGTTTGCACCGTAATCAGTGCTTACTCATAGCTATGATGGGATTTCAAGTCTTTTTCCAGTGTGCGGCTATCCAGAGTTTTGTCCTGCTTGTTTGCTCATGGTGTGTGTAATGGTCAGCACCTGAGGCTAATCAATGGGAGACAGAGCTTCAGTCCTTGAGGATTACTTTGGCATTTTTCAAAAGTGTGTTTGTCTTATTTAACCATTTTTACACTTTCTTTGTGAAATAGTAGGGGTACTTTTGTACCCCCTTACCATTTCAAACAGGGGGGGCAGGATCTGGGGGTCCCCTTGTTAAAGGGGGCTTCCAGATTCTGATAATCCCCCCGCCCTCAGACCCCCACAACCACCGGCCAAGGTTGTGGGGATGAGGCCCTTGTCCACATCAACATGGGGACATGGTGCTTTGAGGGTTCACAGACCCCCAAAGCATCCTTCCAATGTTGAGGGCATGTGGCCTGGTACGGTTCAGGAGGGGAGGGGCGCTCTCTCATCCCCCCCTCTTTTCCTGCAGCCTGCCAGGTTGCGTGCTTGGATAAAGGGTCTGGTATGGATATTTAGGGGGACCCCCACGTCAATTTTTTCTTTAAAAATTGACACGGGGTTCCCCTTAATATCCATACCAGACCTGAAGGGCCTGGTAATTAAATTTAGGGGAACCCCCATG
This sequence comes from Lithobates pipiens, assembly GCF_037356315.1. Classification (NCBI taxonomy): domain Eukaryota; kingdom Metazoa; phylum Chordata; class Amphibia; order Anura; family Ranidae; genus Lithobates; species Lithobates pipiens. The sequence goes on from NW_027507748.1 coordinate 510,042,318, forward strand.
CTTTTTTTATCAATGAATGAATTGTCGGATAATACAGAGAGCACTCATTGAGTGTTCTCTGTATTATGGGAGCTGACAATGGAAAGTGATTTTAAAAGACTTTTTTTCCTTGCGAAATGACACTTTTGTGCAGGAACAGTTCTAAGCACGGGAAACATGTGCCCCTTCACAGGCATACTATAGACACCCCACAGGTACAAAATTTAAAGGAATATTACACTTTTATTGTATCACTTTAATCATTATTAAAATCACTGCTCCTGAAAAAACGGCCGTTTTTAAAACTTTTTTTGCATTGATCCATGTCCCCTGGGGCAGGACCCAGGTCCCCAAACACTTTTTAGGACAGTAACTTGCATATTAGTTTTTAAAATTAGCACTTTAGATTGTGAACGTTCGAGTCCCATAGACTTTAATAGGGTTCTAAAGTTCACACAAAGTTTAGGTCTGTTTGCAGGTTCTGGTGCGAACCGAACAGGAGGGTGTTCGGCTCATCCTTAGTGCTGATAAACGTTGCTGATGGCTCTGTGATGAATGGCGGAGAGTCCTTCCCATGTCGGTGCCTCTGGGAGATATGTGTGAACTAGAAGGGTTACAGGGTTTACGGAGCTCCTCTAGTGTGCTGCCATTCACCACGCTGTCTGAACCATGCCCCCAGCAATATTAATATTAACATTCATCATAGCGGCTGTTTATTAACTCAATAATCTTACCTATTGCACAAACCTAATTTCTCAGATTTTACTCACAGGAACTTGCGAATTGCTATTAACACAATAACACTAGGTGATATGCGATTGTCCTAAAATGTAGCAAAATCTAAGAAAATTTGAACTTAATCCGTAAATTGAACATTTACCGTATATACTCGAGTATAGGCCGACCCGAATATAAGCCGAGGCCCCCAATTTACCCCCAAAAAAACTGGCAAACTTATTGACTCGTGTATAAGCCGAGGGTGAGACATGCCTGTCCATCCCTGTGTGTGTGTCCGTCCATCCCTGTGTGTCCGTCCATCCCTGTGTGTCCGTCCATCCCTGTGTGTCCGTCCATCCATCCCTGTGTGTGTGTGTCCATCCATCCATCCATCCCTGTGTGTGTGTGTCTCCATCCATCCATCCATCCATCCCTGTGTGTGTGTGTCTCCATCCATCCATCCCTGTGTGTGTGTGTCTCCATCCATCCATCCATCCCTGTGTGTGTGTGTATCCATCCATCCCTGTGTGTGTGTGTGTCTCCATCCATCCGTGTGTGTGTGTGTGTGTGTGTGTGTGTGTGTGTGTGTGTGTGTCCAGCCTACCTGTGTCCCGAGCCTTTGTCCCGAGCCTCCGTCCCGTGCCTTGCCTCCTTGCCTCCGTCCCGTGCCGTGCCTTGCCTCCGTCCCGTGTCGTGCCTTGCCTTGCCTCCGTCCCGTCCCGTCCCGTGCCGTGCCTTGCCTTGCCTCCGTCCCGTGCCCTCTTCGTCGGCTCCTCGGCGGCCATTGTAAAATTCAAAAGCCGCGCCTCCGCCTTCGCCTGTGATAGGCGGAACACTGAATTTCCCAGCAGCCTGTGTTCCGCCTATCACGGACATCGTATCATCCTCGTCCGTAGTACGAGGATGATACGATGTCCGTGATAGGCGGAACACAGGCTGCTGGGAAATTCAGTGTTCCGCCTATCACAGGCGAAGGCGGAGCCGGAGGCGCGGCTTTTGAATTATAGAATGGCCGCTGTCTGTCTGCTCGACACGCTGATCGAGCGGGCAGACAGCGATGACTCGAGTATAAGCCGAGGGGGGCACTTTCAGCCTCAAAAAAGAGGCTGAAAATCTCGGCTTATACTCGAGTATATACGGTATACGTGTACCGTGATCATAAATTTTAGCATGCATGAATATCTCAGTTCCAGCACTTTTTTGGCAAATCAAATGCACAGTTACATTTTCCTTACAAATCTTTCCTGTGTAAATATATATATATTAATATATTAACCACTTTCAGACCAGACTATTTTGCTGGCTTAAGACCAGAGCACTTTTTGCGATTCAGCACTGCGTTGTTTTAACTGACAATTGCACAGGCGTGCGACGTGGCTCCCAAACAAAATTAACGTCCTTTTTTTCCCACAAATAGAGATTTCTTTTGGTGGTATTTTATCACGCCTGCAGTTTTTATTTTTTGCGCTATTAACTAAAAAAGAGAGACAATTTTGAAAAAAAAACGCATTATTTTTTACTTTTTGCTATAATAAATATCCCCCAAAAATGCATAAAAAAATGTTTTTTCCTCAGTTTAGGCTGATACGCATTCATCTACACATTTTTGGTAAAAAAATCACAATAAGCGATTATTGATTGGTTTGCACAAAAGTTATAACGTTTACAAAATAGGGGGATAGTTTTATGGCATTTTTTTTTTACTAGTAATGGCGGCGATCAGCAATTTTTATTGTAACTGCGACATTATGGCGGACACATCAGACATTTTTGACACATTTTTGGGACCATTGTCATTTATACAGCAATCAGTGCTATACAAATGCACTAATTCCTGTGTAAATGACACTGGCAGTGAAGGGGTTAACCCGGATGTGGCAGTGTAGGGGTTAAGTGTGTCCTAGGGGCGTGTTGCTAACTGTGGGGGGCGTGGCTGTGTTTTATACATCACTGATCTCTGCTCCAATCACAGGGAGCAGAGATCAGTGTCACTGTTGCTAGGTAGAACGGGGAGATGCTTGTTTACTTTAGCATCTCCCCGTTCTTCCTCCCCGTGAGATGATCGTGGGTATCCCTACTGCGATCAAGTCCACGATTGGACTCATGGGGGTCCCGACCAGCGTGTGCATGCACCGCCGGTGATGCGCACGCGATGGCATGGCAGCACATTTAAAGGGATGTACCTGCACGCCCATGTGCCTGTCCGTGCCATTATGCCAACATACCTCGTCATGCGCCGGTCGGGAAACGGTTAATACAGCGAGCACAACATTAAGGTGGATGAGGCACATGCTGTAAATTTTTAAATTTAAAGAGCAACATAAAGCTTAACTTGAGCTTTGCTATTGCTTTAAATAGTTTAGACCAAGCTGACACAAACTATTAATTTTTCTAAAACATGCAGCTGCATCAGCTACATACTGTACATTATACAGCTCTGTGTTTTGACAGCAGTATGGTGACTTCCCATCCTGTTTCTAGAACAAAATTAAGTCAGGCTGACTGCTTTTCAGCTAGTCCACCAACTATCCACCTGCCATACAGAGTAAGTTGTGTATTCATTGATGAAAATACAAGGCTTCCTGTGAATGTCTGAGCAATGCTTTGCCCAGCTCATTTTGGTTCTATGAATTGGATGAGGAGTCCCTGTCCTTCAGTCTGAACACATTGCTGTATACTGTATGCAGACAGCCATTAGTAAAGGAAACAGTTTGCTTGGGCCAGCTTGGACTAAATTAACTACTTAATGTGATAGCAAAGTTTGATTTTGGCTTTAATTCTCCCCTCCATATTTTTCTATGCCACTCTTACTTGTATATCCTGGTTGTTTCCCAAAAGCACACTCACAAGCCTGGAGAGTCAGTAATGTTCTCTAGGGATCTGCTTCCTCATAGCAGCACATTAGGTCTACCATCTTCTTTTGACATCACCAGAAGGGCCAGTACTCTCTCCTGGATTGTGCAGCTGCCCTGTGATGATGCACTTGTGCTATATTGTGTCATCAAGGGGCAGTTGAAAAAAACATGAAAAAACAGCCCCCCTCAATGATGTGTCATAGTGTACATCCTGAGACCCATGAAGTTGGTATCTCAACTATACATGTCATTCTTTACTAGGCCAGAAATAAGTGCCTGCAGGGGTCCCCAAAAAAGATATTCCCCCATCCTCACAAAAAATGGTCAATTTTGTTAGATGAGGGGGGCGGGGGGGGGGGGAATTTGTTTAAGTTGCCAAGGAGGGTAACGTTCAACTTTATATAACCCCTACATACTTTATATAAATCCTACGTACATATATACAGCCCCCATCCTGTCCACCTTTAGGAGATCCCTGAAAACTAATTTATTCAGGGAAGCTTATCCCACACCCACCTAACTGTCCCTGAGCCACCCCCATCAAATCATTCTCTGCAGATATTACCTTTTGTACCACCCCCTCCCTTTAGAATGTAAGCTCTACGAGCAGGGCCCTCCTGTACCTTTTGTTTTGAACTGTACTGTAATTGTGTTGTCCCCCCTATACATTGTAAAGTGCTGCGTAAACTGTTGGCGCTATAGAAATCGTGTATAATAATAATAATAATAATAATAATAACAAAAAGTGCAGCGCTAGAAATTATCAGATGCAAATATGTGCAAACTAAAAATGAAGTGCAAATGTGCACACGTAAACCATAATTAATGTACAATATTCATGTGAAAAAACTGTGCAAAATCAAAAATGACTGAATTACAAGCAGAAATTTAAATAAAGTGCAAATTAGACACATGGAAAAAAGTTCATTGGTGATAAGAGTTCATAAGGAGAAATCCTCATAAAGCATGGATCCAATAGGTGAAATCATGTGAAATATAAGATAAAAACTTGACCACGTGAAACCTATCACCACAGAAAGATGAGAGGCTTACCAGAATGCCCAAAGCACCCTGAGCCCCTGTAGACACGGTTGGAGATTTTGCCAACCAAATCCATCGGATTTTGCCCGTCGGATTTAGTCTGACGGATTGTGTCCGAAACTGTTGCATACACACGGTCGGGCCAAGTTGGCGAAAAATCCGATCTTTCAGAACGTGATGACGTAATTTATTTACGATGGGATTACATTCAGGCTAGTAGCCAATAGCTTTGATGTAGGAATTTGATCTGAGCATGCGTGGCACTTGGTCCGATCAAAATGCTATACACATGATCGGATTAGGTCCGACCGGCCCAGTTGGTCGGGAAATAATTCCAACATGTTGGAAAATTGGGTCGGACTGAGATTTGGACGGAATCAGTCCGATGCATACCACACACAGTCGGATTATCTGACGACACGGTCCTATAAGACGCATTCCGACAGATTCTCCGACCGTGTGTACAGGGGTTGACTCAGGGGGGTCATAAGGTGCTTGTTTGATCTAGGATCCTATGGGAAGATGATCTAATGTCCTGGTGTGTCCCTCTCTGACTAACACCCTGTAGAGAGGTAACCTGATGTCCTGGTTCATCCCTCACTGAAAATCCTCACAGATACCAATCAGTGTTTGGGTCTGATATAAGAGCACTAAAACCAGATTGCTGCAGACAATACGTCCGACTTTATTGTCTTACAGTGCTTAGCTGCTTATTTTTCTGTTTTTACTAAGCATGGCTATCACTCTTATCCAAAGTTTAACTTTAGGTATCAAAGATTAGGGGACATAATAAACTATGTTTACCCTTACATCATCCTGTTCAGGTTTTGCATGCTACTGCTTGTATAACTAAGAATAAGTGAAGGGAAATCTATAATCAAATTGTTCACATTAATTTTATAATATGAATATTATTATAGCAGTATAAAAACACTAGTTATGTTTAACCATCCAATATCAGCTTACTTGAAAAATCTTGTGAATTCTGTCTGTCTGCTGGCCATGTCTTTCCACAAATTCTTAGATTCTGCATGCCTTACAGCCTCTTGTCTGCTGTTTACTTTAAATTTATTATAAATTAATTATCAATTTATAATGTCTAACACATGGTACTTTCCTGCCTGCAAGCAACAACTCCTGTACTGACAGTAACTTTTATGTCTGATACCTTAGATTTCATACATTATTGATATTTAAATGAAATTACCGTCACACTACTTGTGACAGTAAATTTACTACAGTATATTAGATTTTATTTGATAGGTCTAAACAGTAAGTTGGTGTATGCCTATGATTTCACAATGCTTTGGCACAAGGCTTCTAGCTCAAATGCTGCTTTGTTTCTGGGTGATAAAGTGATTTTTTTTATCAACAAGGAAATTCAATATTGCTCAAATCTTCGATTTTTTTTCTTATTTAATAACACTGATGGGGTAAGCATATCTCTGTTGAAAAATTGTATATTCTTTGCATAATATTGTTTCAAAAATTTACATGTGTTTGTTTGTATTCAAACAAGATAACATTTAGATAAAGAAAATGGTACTTTAACAAAATAAAAATGTAAATATTTCTTTACAAGCCTGAGCTGTAGTATTTTCCAGGCATTATGATTCTTTGAAAGATTGAAGTCTTTGAGAATTACAGCATACCTTTTAGCTTTAGAAAGATTTATGTATGTACAAGTTCCTTTGTCACTGTACAGTAGTGTAAAATAAATGTACACCCCTGGGACTATCCAGGTGCATTTGACTAGTAAAGACTGTTTTGTTTATTGGTAGCAAAAAGGTTTGACATTTTAAATAAGAAATAACATACTATGGAGAGTCATTCATTTCCTTTTAGGATTTTTTTAGGATGAAAATGTAAAAAAATCATTTTAGGAGGGAGGAGTTACAATGAAAGTTGGCAGGATTTGTGGTCCCTCCCTAATATTGACCTAGTGGTATAGGTGTGTCTGTATTAGGATCCATAAACGCAAGTGATATTCCCAGCAAATAAAGCATGAACAGCAAATACATGTCAACTAAACTGCTAAAGCTAGCCATACACTAGTAGATTTCTGAATGAATGTTCATACATACATTCAAATGAAAATTCTCAGTACATTTGATGACTTGAATAAATAAACTTGAAATGACTTCAACATTTTCTTTGCTTTTATTCAGACAAACACAGTTAAAGTATCAGGGGAAACAAACATGAATAATCAGAAGTGCTCATTCCAAAGCCTTATATGCAAGTTATTGTCATAAAAAGTGTTTGGGGACCCGGGTACCGCCCCAGGGGACATGTATCAATGCAAAAAAAGTTGTAAAAACTAACGTTTTTTTGGGAGCAGTGATTTTAATAATGCTTAAAGTAAAATAATAAAAATGAAATATTCCTTTAAAAATTGTGCCGGGGGGGGGGGGGGTGTCTATAGTATATAGTATGCCTGTAAAGTGGCACAGTCTTCCCATGTTTAGAACAGTACCACAGCAAAATGATATTTGTAAAGGAAAAAAGTCATTCAAAACTGATTGCGGCTGTAACAAATTGTCGGGTCTCGGCAATATAGTTAAAACTCATTGAAAAAAAGGCATGGGTTTCCCCCCCCCCCCAGTCCATTCCACTCACCTAACGAATAAAATTCAAAGTACCAACAATAATTTACAAAGCCATTCATAACTCTGCCCCTAGTTACATCACTAACCTAGTCCCAAAATACCAACCAAGCCACTCTCTTCGGTCATCCCAAGACCTCCTGCTCTCTAGCTCCCTTGTCAACTCCTCCCATGCTTGCCTCCAGGATTTCTCCAGAGCTTCTCCCATCCTTTGGAACTCCCTACCCCAATCTGTTCGACTGTCCCCTAATCTATCCATCTTTAGACGATCCCTGAAAATCCTTCTCTTCAAAGAAGCTTATCCTGCTTCTAACTAACACTGTTTTACTTCCTCCATCAGCTCATCTCCCCACAGCTATTACATTTTGTATTAATTGACCCTTCCTTTTTAGATCGTAAGCTCTAACGAGTAGGGCCCTCTGATTCCTCTTGTACCAAATTGTAATGTAACTGTAATGTCTGCCCTCATGTTGTATACGCTGAGCAAACTGTTGGCGCTATATATAAAACCTGTATTATAATAATAATAATAATAATAATAATAATACCAGGCCCTTTGGGTCTGATATGAATATTGAGGGGAACCCCAAACCAAAAAATTTTAAAAAAATTGTGTGGGGTCCCCCCAGAATCCATACCAGGCCCATCAGGTCTGGAATGGAAATTAAAGGAAACCCTGTGCCAAAAAAATATAAATGGCGCAGGGGTCCCCCCAAATTCCATATAAAACCCTTATCCGAGCACACATCCTGGCAGGCTGCAGAAAAAGAGTGGGATGAGAGAGTGGCCCCTCTCCTGAACCATACCAGGCCACATGCCCTCAACACAGGGACGGTGCCTTGTCACCATGTTGATGAGGACAAGGGCTTCATCCCCACAACCCTTTCCAAGTGATTGTGGGGGTATGCAGGCAGGGGGCTTATCAAAATCTGGAAGCCCCCTTTAACAAGGGGACCCCCAGATCGCAGCCCCCCATGTGAATTGGTAACGGGTATATTGTACCCCTACCATTTCACAAAATAAAGTGTCAAAAATAGTAAAAAAAGACAGGAAACACTTAGGGACAAGTCCTTTATTAAAAGATAAAAAAATAAAAATGTCCCACAATGTAGGTCCATCTCACGTCATCGATGATATGAAAAAAGGAAAAAAAAGCCGCAACACCTCCGCCTCCATTGGAGGCTCCCACTGAGTGATGCTTCTTCTCAATGATAGCTGTTATATAGGTGAGGGTGGGGCTACACGTGATGTAATCGGGTGACCCTGCCCCCCCCTTTGACACCATGTGACATGATAGGGTGTATAATTCCTTTTGTAGCCGTGACATGTGTATACCCCTGGTCAATGCAATTAAAGGGGCTGTAATTTGAGAGTAGTAAAAACACAGCTCAACTATGGTGTTTTACTGCTCCAAACCACAATTGTAAACAAACCCCTACTTTTCTGATCCCCCATAATAGTTGCTTGCCCTATTGTAGAAGCTGTTATGCCCAGTTCAGTGTTTCTTGTGTAATGCACTCTAACCTGAAGAGCTTATAGCAGAAGTGAGGAGAGTCCACTTTCAGTGCAATACAGAGTTTTTCTTCTAGCTGTCTTGCCGTATCACTCTGACTCCTACTAGCATGGATAAGTGATGAAGTGCAGTAAATATCACAGTGCTTGGGACTGCAGCCAGCACTACAGAGGAGGTATCATCTTATGTGGCTGCTCTCTGCTCCCTCCTAGGCCAGTGCTGGCTCAGCTGCAATATGGATATGGTCCCACTGCTTATATTGCACTGACTGCACTCTGTTAGATGCTCTGTGGATGGCGAGTCAGCATGATCTACCAGTCACCTGACTTCAATAGACTGGTAGATTGCAATCGACTGTAGATCATGTTGGATGTGTTGCCAAACTCCAACCTAATGTGACAGGGAGGCTACACTGCCCCCCTGCAGCATGGGTGGGTTCATTATTGAGACCCATGTGGCCCCTCAAGCTACACTCATGGAACCAGTGATAGCTGTGGGAGATCCAGTAGATTAACACTCCTGGACGTGTCAGATTTCCAGATGGCTTACAAGTGCCATTTCTTAGAAATGGAGTTGTGTTTGGCATAGCAGACATCAGGAAACATAAATATGTACAAATGTATTTCACAGTGAATTTGTTTCTAGAAATATTAAATACATGACATGACGGTCACTTTAACTGCCTTTTTTTGGCAGCAAAGCACAACAGCATTCTGTAAATCTGTTGTTGAAAACTTTATCTAATCTTAAGGCATAACCTTATGCCTAATCAACTTGTTTTGCTTTATTTTGCTATAAATGTGTGGGAACAGATCAAAGGGGAAGTTGGCATGGGGGTCCCCCCTAGGTCCATATCAGACCCTTATCTGAGCACGCTACTCGGCCGGTCAGGAAAGGGGGTGGGGATGAGCGAGCGGCATCCCCTCTCCTGAACTGTACCAGGCCGCGTGCCCTCAACATGGTGGGTGCTTTGGGGAAGGGGGGCCGCGTGCCCCCCACCCCAAAGCACCTTGTCCCTATGTTGATGAGGACAAGGGCCTCTTCCCGACAACCCTGGCCGTTGATTGTCGGGGTCTGCGGAAGGGAGGCTTATCGGAATCCAGGAGCCTCCTTTAATAAGGGGGCCCCTGGATACCGGCCCCCCACCCAATGTGAATGAGTATGGGGTACAATGTACCCTTACCCATTCACCTGTGAAAAAAATGTAAATAAAACACAACACACAAGGGTTAAATATAATTTATTGCACAGCTCCGGGGGTCTTCTTCCGTCTTGGGGGGTCTTCTCGCCGATGCGTTTCGTCCACAGAGACATCTACATGAGCATCTATCTGCTCCCCCACATTGCACATGTATATATAAATATCTAAAAAATCCATATCCAATCAGCATCACCCAATTAGACATGGAAATACAAATGACTTGTTATTGGTGGAAGAATGGTCGCTGACTAAGCCTCAGTTCTATTCACCAATAAGCTGGCAATTACATATTAACAGCCAATAATACGATCTCTGACAGAAAGCTATACACCACCAACAAAGCTAGCATGTAGTGTGTATGGTGTTGAAAACGCCAGCGAAAATTGTTTAACCAATCACATAATCATACACAATAGTGTTCAGCTCCATTATGTCCAATAGACGAGGAGAGATCGGTAGCGAAACGTACCAATAGTGCTATGCTGCAACGCATCCAAAATACGTGATCAGCGTACCCATATTGATATCACATGGCTAAACTTCTAGCCAGTCACATGACCCAGCAACCAATCACACCGCGTGGCCGGCATGGACAATGGGCCACGTGACATATAGTAAATGTCAACACAGCGCCCAGACGTAGCGTAACATATGAACCCAACCTGGTGGAAAGTTTCACACCAGTATATAACAATGTGCAGTCCAAGAGGGGTTCTTTTAACCACTTCAGCTCCGGACCAATAAACACCTTAAGGACCAGAGGTCTTTTTGCAATTTCGCACTGCGCTGCTTTAACTGGTAATTGCGCGGTCATGCAATATTGCACCCAAACGAAATTTGCGTCCTTTTCTTCCCACAAATAGAGCTTTCTTTTGATGGTATTTGATTGCCTCTGCGATTTTTTTTTTTTGCGATATAAATGGAAAAAGAGCGAAAATTTTGAAAAAAAAAGATATTTTCTTCTTTTTGTTATAAGAAAAATCGAATAAACTAAATTTTAGTCATACATTGAGGGCAAAATTTATTCAGCCACATGTCTTTAGTAAAAAAAATGTCAATAAGCGTATATTTTTTGGTTTGCGCAAAAGTTATAGCGTCTACAAACTAGAGTACATTTTCTGGAATTTACACAGCTTTTAATTTATGACTGCCGATCTCATTTCTTGAGGTGCTAAAATGGCAGGGCAGTACAAATCCCCCCCAAATGACCCCATTTTGGAAAGTAGACACCCCAAGGAAATTGCTGATGGGTATGTTGAGCCCATTGAATATTTTTTTTTTTTGTCCTAAGGGATTGAATAATGACAAAAAAAAAAAAAATATTTTTTTTTACAAAAAGTTGTCACTAAATGATATATTGCTCACACATGCCATGGTTATATGTGAAATGACACCCCAAAATACATTCTGCTGCTTCTCCCGAGTACGGGGATACCACATGTGTGGGACTTTTTGGGAGTCTAGTCGCGCACGGCACCCCGAAAACCAATCACCACCTTCAGGATTTCTAAGGGTGCAAATTTTTGATTTAACTCCTCACTACCTATCACAGTTTCGAAGGCCATAAAATGCCAAAATAGCACAAAACCCCCCCAAATGACCCCATTTTGGAAAGTAGACACCCCAAGCTATTTACTGAGAGGCATGTTGAGTCCATGGAATATTTTATATTTTGCCAAAAGTTGCGGGAATATTACAAACTTTTTTTTTTTTGCACAAAGTTGTCACTAAATGATATATTGCTCACACATGCTATGGGCAGAAGTCAAATTACACCCCAAAATAAATTCTGCTGCTTCTCCCGAGTACGGGGATACCACATGTGGGGGACTTTTTGGGAGCCTAGTTAACTAGCTACCTAGCGACACTAGCGACACTGATGCAGCGTTCAGAAAAATTATCGCTTAGTGACACTGGCAAAAGGGGGTGAAAGGGTTAACTAGCGGAAATCAGGGGGTTAAAACCATTATTGGGTAGTATATTGGGGTACCTAGCGCTATAAAAACCTGGCGGTGAACCTAAAAAAATAACTAGCTACCTAGCGACTGTAGCGACACTAATGCAGCGATCAGAAAAACGATCGCTTAGTGACACTGGCAAAAGGGGGTGAAAGGGTTAACTAGCGGCAATCAGGGGGTTAAAAACATTATTGGGTAGTATATCGGGGTACCTAGCGATATAAAAACCTGGCGGTGAACCTAAAAAAATAACTAGCTACCTAGCGACACATGCAGCGATCAGAAAAATGATCGCTTAGTGACACTGGCAAAAGGGGGTGAAAGGGTTAACTAGCGGCAATCAGGGGGTTAAAAACATTATTGGGTAGTATATTGGGGTACCTAGCGCTATAAAAACCTGGCGGTGAACCTAAAAAAATAACTAGCTACCTAGCGACTGTAGCGACACTAATGCAGCGATCAGAAAAACGATCGCTTAGTGACACTGGCAAAAGGGGGTGAAAGGGTTAAATAGCGGCAATCAGGGGGTTAAAAACATTATTGGGTAGTATATCGGGGTACCTAGCGATATAAAAACCTGGCGGTGAACCTAAAAAAATAACTAGCTACCTAGCGACACTAGCGACACATGCAGCGATCAGAAAAATGATCGCTTAGTGACACTGGCAAAAGGGGGTGAAAGGGTTAACTCTAGGGGCAATCAGGGGGTTAAATCTTTATTGGGGGGTGATAGGGGGCTACCCTGGACCTAACACTAACTGTCCTGACAGTTTTTACTGTCACAACTGACACTGAATGCATTGATCAGTAAAGAAATGATCAATGCAATCAGTGACACTGTGACTGGGGGGGGAGGGATCGGGGGGGGTTTGTGTGCCTGTGTGTACCTACATGTCAGTGTAGTGTTCGTGCAGACTTACTTTTACTCTTCTCCTCGTAGTCCGGTCAAAAAGACCGCCCCGAGGAGAATAACATCACTTCCTCCTTCCTGTGTAAACAATACACAGGGGAGGAAGCTTCTCATTGGCCAGGAGCGATCCAGAGGGGGTGGCCGAAAACCAACGGCCATCCCCTCATCACGGAGCGCTCCTGGACCGAATCGGACCGCCGTAACCAGCGGGAGGGGGTCCGATCGGACCCCCCACCCGCTGGAAGGCAATCACGTAGATGTACGTGATTGTGCCTGCCTGTGCCATTGTGCTGACGTACAATGGCAATACGGCGGTCCTCAAGTGGTTAAACCACAAGATCGTGGAAATAGTCCTTTCCACCCTCCCAAGCCTTATTTCCCTCACCCATCCAATCATAGGGGGAGAGGTTCTAAGAATAGGGAGAGGGCAACCACGAGGACACTATGTCCAGCCATATCGACAAGATGACCCTAGAGAACCTCCACCATACTTTATTGTTAGGTTTTTATTTGCCCCCTGCAGCAATAGACGATGCACCTGGTTGGGAGTGCCTGTTGGTTTTTTGGGGGTTTCCTGCCCCCCGCTCTGGTGGCCTTTGTGGTCTGGGGGTATGTACTGCTGGTGTGTCTACTAATTGAATGGCCTCCTTGGGGGGTGAATGACCGTGCCATGCATTCTGAACTGATACAATTATGTTTTTGATTAAAATTGCTCTGTTATTTAGTCCTATACTGTTTTTTGTCATTTACCTTTAGTATAAGCAGATATCATTTCCCTGAGGAAGCCAATGATTTGGCGAAACATGTAGGAGCTAATATCTCAAATCACAGGCTAACACAAGATCTATGCCTGCGTTGTTTTTCTGTTTGTTCAACAGCTGTAAAATTAACTGCTTAGTACCCACTGTATTAACCTTTGTTTATGTCATACTGTTTTTTTCTTGTTCAGTGTTTTTGTATTTTTGCTGTTAAATAAAATTATATTGTTAAGTATTTTATATATATATATATATATATATATATATATATATATATATATATATATATATATATATATATAGTGTCTTTGTAGTTTTTGGCACCATGATAATCCCTTTCCCCATTATTTTCTTCCCCATTATATAAAAATTCAGTAATAGGGATAAGGTGGTGTATATATTGAGGTTCGTCCAGCCTCACTCCCCTTTTTCCATTCCAAGATATTATGTGCATCTAACTGATGTAAAGAATTAAGATTAAACAAGAATTAGGAAAATTTTATTAAAAAGTTCATATTTGATGTGTGAGAACAAAAATATATGTGATGAATTTAGTACATATATATGAATTGGGCATGGGTATCAGGGGGAGGGGTAATACATTTATTAAGGGAAGGGAATTTGAATTTAATAGTTTATTTATTTATTTATTAAAGCAAGGACAGTGTGTATGTGTTCATACCTCTGCTCACAGTCTTGTATAAAATATATATATATATATAAAGAGACATAATTATTAGATATGTGTAAATAATATGCACACATAGGAATAATATAAAAAATTGTTGTAATGTACTATTATAACGGGGGCTGCATACCACGCCACAGGAAGGAAAGGGAAAAAAGGGGGAAGGGGGGAAGGAGTGGAAAGAGGGAAGGGGGAAGGGAAAGGGGGGAGAAATATAAAAAAAGATGTGAATGAGAAGGCCAATCTAAAATTGTATCAACAAAGAAAATGGATTAGATAATTTATAACAAATCATTACTCCTAATAATGCAAATGAAATTATTATATTGGTGGGGGAAAAACTATACTAGTATTATGTGCAAAAAAATTTAATATATGAGACATTTATAAAGAACATTGGATGGGTAAAGGTAATCAGAGAATAGTGCCTATTTTTATGCATTCATTGATACCTCCTGGTGAGAGGGCATCAAGACTATAAATCCAATAGGTTTCTCTAGCGCACAGCTTTTTAAATCTTTTGGCTGTCAGGAGGGATCTTGGGATTTTTTCTATTACCCAAACTTTTAGACCCATGGTGGATCCTTGGTGGACCATAGAAAAGTGTTTGGGAACACTATGTGGGCCCGTTCCACCTTTGATAAACCTTCTGTGTTCTCCAAAACGTTGACTGAGCGGTCTGATGGTTCGGCCCATGTAGATTAAGTTACATGGGCAAGTAAGGCCATACACAACATATTTGGAAGAACAGTTGTAGAATTCTTTCAACAGGTAGGTCTTTCCTTTAGTACAGAATGTTTTTTGGCCGTGCTCTATGAATTTGCAAGTCTTGCACAGCGCTTTCCGACATTGATACATCCCTACTATTGGTATCAAGATGGGTACTACGGGTGAAATAGCAGTGAATTTTATTTTGCTGGGGGCAAATCTATTCTTGAGATCCCTACAGTATATGACTCTCAGGTATTGGGGAAGAATTGTTTTTAAATGAGGGTCTTGTTGTCAAATGTTCCAGTGCTCGGACAATATTTTTTAAATATTCTTGTACTGGAAGTGAAAAGTAGTAATAAACCTGCTGGAATAGTCTTTTTCCTATTGATTGGTTTTAGTAGGTTTTCTGTGGAGATATAGATGATAAGCTTCCTCTACCAAGCTCTCAGGGTATTGTTTTTCAAGGAATTTGTTTTTTAGAGGGGCACTGAGTTCAATATAGTCCGAATCTCTGTTGCAGTTTTGTATTTTTTTATATATTCTTTATTTTCATATTTTGGTTTGTTTTACAAAAAATTTAATTGTACAGTCTTTTACATTCATTATTGTCCTTACAATTGTTGCCACATCATCCTCCCTCCCCCCTGCCCCCAAACAAAACAAAAAAAAGAAAAAAGATTCTTAAAACCTCCCCATCTCACTCACTTCCTTCCCTCTCTGTCAGTACTTTCTATTAACCTCAGGTGCCTCTTTGTTTTCCTAAATACCAGCCATTGATGCCGTATCCTCTGGTATTTCCCCTCTGTGTCTTCTACCATGTGAATTGACTCTTCTGAGGTTCTTATCCACTCTATCCTTTCAATCCACTCTTTCATGGTCAGGGTCTCCTGGGTTTTCCACAAACGTGGGATCAGGGCCTTCGCTGCATTCAATAAGTAAGGGATTAAAGTCTGTTTATATTGTGCCACCCCCTTTTCTGTATCACAGAACAGGCATACCCATGGTTGTTTTTTAATCCTTTCACACGTTATATAAAAGAATGCTTCTATTATTTTGTCCCAATAAGTTTGTATTTTGGGGCACTCCCACCACAAGTGTGAGAAAGTCCACAACGCAGAGCAGCCCCGCCAGCAAGTTGGGGAGTTATCTCCTCTAAAACCATGCGATTTTTGTGGGGTTACATACCACCTTGCAAGAAGCTTATACAACATTTCAGCTGTTTGCATGTCCTTTGCTACTGAATGAGCCAGCCTAATTATCTTATTCCTATGATCATTGCTACTTAAGGGGCCTATCTGTCAGGAACCATGAAACAGACAGAGACAGAAGTACAATCAAATCACACTTGTTTATTAATAAAAATAAAAAGATAATTAGGAAAAAGCGTAGTCATGCATAGCCAGAGTCCAGTAGACAGATCGGGTAGTCAGCCAGTCCAAAGTTCATAAACCAGATCGGGTAATCAGCCTGTCCAGACGTCAGGGATCCAAGGAGAGCAACTGCAAGCAGGATAGAAGCCAGGAGGGATGCCAGCAAGCCAGTCTTAAAACAAACAGCAGGAGATGGTTCCTAGTGATGTGACCAATGTGAAGGCAAAGGAAAAGTTGTATGGAAGGCTTTAAATAGGCAGATCAGATGAGCATCATCGGGAACAGTTGGTAACTGTGGGAAGAGAAGAGAGCTGGCAATTAGCCGACAGCTGAGCGGCCAGCCCAGATGAGGAAGGGCTAAGCCAGCCCTGACAGTACCCCCCCACCAATGTCCCCTCTCCCTCGGAGGGCCACTGGGCTTGAGGGGAAACCGTCTATGGAACTCGTGGAGGAGGACAGGGGCGTGTACGTCAGAGGATGAAACCCAGGAGCGTTCCTCCAGACCATACCCCTTCCAATGCACCAGGTACTGTATGTGCCCACGGAACCTATGGGAGTCAACAATGGATTGTACCTCATACTCCTCATGGTTCTCAACCTGAATAGGGTGAGGACGTGGCACAGAGGTGGTAAATCGGTTACAGACCAACGGTTTCAATAATAAAACACATTTGAGATGCGCATACTAGGAGGAAGGTCCAATACGTAAGCTTCTGGGTTAATCCTGCGAAGGATGCGGAGAGGCCCAAAAAACTGAGGTGCAAACTTCAGTGAGGGAACACGAAGCCGGAGGTTGTGAGATGACAGCCAGACCCTGTCCCCAACCTGGTAGGAAGGCACAGGCAGGTGTCTGCGGTCAGCATGAAGTCTGTACCTATCATTAGCATGACGCAAAGCCTCCTGGACTTGTACCCAAGTGGAACGAAGACCACGGAGATGCTCCTCTAACACAGGAATACTCTGCAGAACAAACAAATCAGGCAACATGGAAGGTTGGAAACCATAATTCACCATAAATGGAGACAATCGGGAGGCAGAATTCAAGGCACTATTGTGAGCAAACTCTGCCCAAGGTAATAGGTCAGACCAGTTGTTATGATGTCAGATATATAGCAATGTAGGAATTTCTCCAAGGACTGATTGGCTCATTCTGCGGCCCCATTAGAGTGCGGGTGATACTCAACTGTGCACAAAAGGCTTGCCAGAACCGGGAGACAAACTGACTGCCCCTATCCGAGACAATCACCTTGGGTAGCCCATGTAAGCGAAAGATCTCCCGAGCAAAAATGGAAGCCAGTTCCTTAGAGGTGGGCAACTTCTTAAGTGGAATACAATGACACATCTTTGAGAACCGGTCAACCACCATAAAGATAACAGTGTTGCCTTGGGAGTTGGGCAATTCCACAATGAAATCCATAGACAGATGAGTCCAGGGCCTCTCTCCATTGGGTATGGGTTGTAGGAGGCCCACTGGAAGGTGTCGTGGAGTCTTACTCTGAGCACACACGTGAAGGGCAGCTACGAAGGCAGTAACATCAGCCCATAGACTAGGGCACCAGAATTGTTGGGAGATGGCCCAAATGAGTTGATTCTTCCCAGGATGGCCAGCTGCCTTGGGAGAATGGTAAGTCTGGAGCACTGCAGTACGGAGACTATCTGGGACAAAGCAGCAGTCACAAGGTTTATCAGGAGGAGCATGGACCCGAGCAGCAAGAATTTTGTCACCCAAAGGAGAAGTAAGACTTGTGCGAACCGTAGCCAAGATACGATCAGGAGGAATCATAGGAACCAGAACCGACTCCAACTTGGAAGTGGAGGAAAATTTTCGTGACAAGGCATCAGCCCTTACATTCTTAGTACCGGGTAAGAATGAGACAATGTAATTAAAGCTCGACAAGAAAAGAGCCCATCGTGCCCTTCTGGGAGAGAGTCGCTTAGCCTCAGACAAGAATGTAAGATTCCTATGGTCAGTAAGAATAAGAACGGGCACAGTGGTACCTTCAAGGAGATGTCTCCATTCTTTCAGGGCTTAAATGATCGCCAACAGCTCTCTGTCACCAATCTCATAATTGCATTCAGCAGGTGACAATTTCTTGGAAAAGTAACCACACGGGTGCATAGCGCTCTCAGAGTTAGGACGTTGAGACAGAAGGCCAACTCCAGTCTCAGAAGCATCAACTTCTAGGATAAAAGGCAACTTAGAATCAGGATGTGCCAACACAGGAGCAGAAACAAAGGCAGCCTTGAGAGTCTCAAAGGCCTTAATGGACTCCGGAGACCAACTCTGTGGGTTACCGTCCTTTCTGGTCATATCAGTCAGAAGCTTGACCAGAGACAAGAAGTTACGAATAAACTTCCGATAGTAGTTTGCAAAGCCCAGGAAATGCTGCAGAGGATGTAAACCCACGGGTTGAGGCCACTGTAGGACTGCCGACAGTTTCTCTGGGTCCATCGAAAAACCAGCAGTGGAAATGACATAGCCCAGGAATGTAACCTGTTCATGATGGAACTCGCACTTCTCCAGTTTACAATAGAAATTGTTCTCCCTTAGTTTCTGAAGTACACGACAGACATCTGTGTGGTGGCTCCCCAGGGACTTGGAAAATATGAGGATATCATAGAGATAAACCACCACACCCAATTGCAACAAATCTCGGAGGACATTGTTAATAAATTCCTGGAAAACTGCCGGGGGGTTACAAAGGCCAAAAGGCATTACCAGGTATTCATAATGGCCTGTTCTGGTATTAAACGCAGTTTTCCACTCGTCTCCCTCCTTAATCCTCACAAGATTATATGCCCCTCTCAAATCAAGCTTTGTGAAAACCGTTGCTCCCTTGAGGCGGTCAAATAATTCTGTAACCAATGGAATCGGGTAGGCATTCTTAATCATGACACGATTGAGACCCCTATAATCTATACAAGGTCTCAGTTCAGCGCTCTTCTTTTTCACAAAGAACAAACCAGCACCAGCAGGAGACGAGGACTTGCGGATGAAACCTCGAGAAAGTGCATCAGCAACATAATCCTCCATGGCCTTATCCTCCAAGACCGACAAGGGGTAAACCCAGGTACAAGGAGGTATGGCACCAGGCTGAAGGTCAATTGCGCAATCATAAAGCTGGTGTAGAGGCAAACTACCGACTTGACCTTTATCAAAGACATCGCCGAAATCACGGTACTCCTCCAGCAGGGAGGGGAGTGAAGCAGTGCACAGGACCTTGGATACCTTCAGGAAGCATGTCTCACTGTATTTAGGTGACCAGAAGAGAACCTCAGCACAGAGCCAATCAAAAGAGGGATTGTGCCTCTGTAACCAAGGATAACCAATAACCAGCGGAAATCTGGGTGAGGAAATAACTTGGAATTGGATTATCTCATGGTGAAGAGCCCCTACGGCCATGGACAATGGAACCATATCATGAGTCACATGGGCAGGCTGTAAAGGTCTCCCGTCAAGAGCCTCAATGGCAAGTGGAGTGTCACACAGCTGCAGTGGAATCGAGGGCTGCGAAACAAAAACAGCGTCAATGAACAGGCCTGCAGCCCCAGAGTCGATTAGCACCTGTATCTCGATGGACGACTCAGCCCAAGAAAGGGTGACCAAAACCAGGGGCTTATCCTTCTGGATAACTGGGGACGAACCAACGCCACCTAAGGTCTGTCCATGACATGACCTCGAGGTTCGGGTGTTCCCTGGACGGGTAGGACAAGACTTCAAAAACCTGCCTGGCCACAATAAAGGCACAATCTCTCCCTCCTCCTAAAGGCTCTCTCATCCGCAGAGAGAAGCATGAAGCCCAGGTGCATGGGTTCATCTTCACTGACCAACTCGGTACCAGGAGGCATGGGAGGTGAGGGAGGCATGGGTGGGACTACAAAGCTCGGAGGCAAACGTACAGGAGGCTTCCGCAAGCACTCCTTAAGAGAAAGTCTTTCTCTGAGTCTGGAGTCAATGAGGATGGCAAACGAGATCAAGCTCTCCAACTCAGTGGGTATATCTCGGGCTGCTATCTCATCCTTGATGGAATCTGAGAGACCATGAGAAAAAGCAGCCACAAGGGCCTCATTGTTCCAAGCAACCTCTGCTGCCAGAGTACGGAATTCAATGGCGTAGTCGGCAACAGTTCTTCATACTGTTTGATGGACATGAGGCACTTGGCAGCAGAAGCGGAGCGTGCAGGAACATCAAAAAACCTTTTAAAGGAGGACAGAAACTGAGGGTAACTCAAGACAACAGGTTTTTGCGTCTCCCATAAAGGGTTAGCCCAGGCCAAGGCTCTCTCAGAAAGCAAAGATATCACAAAACCTACTTTGCTTCTGTCCGTGGGAAACGCCTGGGGCAGCATTTCAAAGTATATCTCAACCTGATTGAGAAACCCTCTGCATTGAACTGGACCACCCCCAAATCGCTGGGGAAGTGGAGCAGAACCAGACATACCTCTTATAGAGGTAATACTCAAGGCGGGTGCCTGCACAGAGACTGGTGCAGAGCAGCAGGGACGGCCTGCAACTCAGGTTGTAACGGAGCAGCCACCGCGGGGGATTGAGCCATGCGATTCAGGAGCGTTTGTAACGCCAAGGCAAACTGATCCATGCGGTGATCTTGCTCGTCCAATCTGGAAAAAATATTACCAACAAGTGGATTGACTGTATCTTCTGAATTCATGGCCTTCACGTACTGTCAGGAACCATGAAACAGACATGGCGCTCGCTCGTCCCCCCTTTCCTGGCCGGCCGGGTAGAGTGCTCGGACGAGGGTCTGATGTGGACTTGGGGGGAACCCCAACGCCGTTTTTTTTTCGGCGTTGGGGTTCCCCTTTAAGTCCATACCAGGCGGCGGGGCCAGCGACATATCCTTCGCGGGCCCCGCCTACCTGGAGACGCGCTCGAAATGAGCGGACTTTGCTCCACGTGTGTGGGCGAGTCCGTTCATTTCAAAAGTAGGGCGGATAGTACGACGGACTTAGTACGCCGTATTAGTCCGCTGAAAAAGTGCTGTGTGTGGGCAAGTAGCCCGTTCGGAAAGTCCGACGGACAGTCTGGCGGGAAGTCCGCCAGACTAAGTACATCGGACAGACGGCTACGTGTGTACGCGGCTTTAGTATTCTTTCTAACTCCACCCAACTCTTCTCCTTCTTATTGTGAATCCAATCTACTATTCTGGGAGATCACGATAGCTTCATAATATTTTTTCAAATCTGGTGCTGCGACTCCCCCCCTATCTTTTTCTCTAGCTATTGTACTGTATGCAATATGCAAACGTTAATGTCCCCAAATAAATTTTGAGATCATGGATTTTAGTTTTCTAAAATACGTCTGTGCGAGGGGGAATCGGGATCATTTGAAACGTGTAGATTAACATAGGCAGTATGAACATTTTGGTTGCATTTATCTTTACAATTCAAGAAAGTGCTTTATATTGCATCTTACATAGTTGATCTTTGATTTTATTAAGTAAGGGGATATAGTTAGCTTCAAAAAGGTCACCTGATTGTGCTGTCAATTTTATTCCCAAATAACCCAGTTGTTTCTTGCACCACTTAAATGGTAATTTGGCTTGAACTGCTCTTTGATCTTCTATTGGTAAAGTTAAATTTAATACGGGATCTTCCTTTTCTGTGGAGGGACCGTGACAGTTGCAAGTACTTCAGGTGCAGGAAAGCGACACTGCGAAGCAGCAGCAACAATATCGCCTGACGTAACGTCAATAATGGCCGAACCACTATTGGTGTTGGTATCTTTAATCAGAGAAATTTGGTTAGCTTTAGGTTAGCGTCAGTGGCGGTCCCAATGTTGGTGTCTGCAATGCTGGTATTTGACATCGTATCGCTGGTACTGGTAATGGTGTCCAATACCTACTTCAGACCCTTAGATGATTGTAGTATTAGTTACATTGTCAAAAATGGTGGCAATAGTCGAACCGTTATTAAATTCTACTGCTATAACACTAACAAAAGGGCGTATCTAAAAAAAGATAAGGAAGGTGGGACTTTGTATGAAGCACCGGACAGCTTTACATGCGTTTTACACGCGCTTGCTCCTGACGAGTGGCGTGAAAGCCACGAAACGCGTAGAGCTACCGGTTGCCGTGTACTTATCCACCTACCAAGATTTTTCAAATGATTATTAATTTATCCTCTCAGGTTCAGTGAGGCCATAGGTCCTGCAGGCAATACCATTTGAATACCATTTTTATCTATTTCCCTGGAGATGAATTGTGGAATTTTATGTATCTATATTAATGTATTACTACTATTAACTGTATTGCTATTATTTTTATTGCTCATTATTGTTATCACCATCAATTTGTATGGATTGTACCTAAATGACCCAATTATTATGCATGTAACTGTTTATTGATATTATGTATGTTTAAAATTTCAACTGAGCTTTCCAATAAAATTCCGTATATTCATCCTAGTACCCTTTTGCTGTCCGGTGCTTCATACAAAGTCCCACCTTCCTTATCTTTTTTTAGATACGCCCTTTTGTCCAAATGTATATGGGATGGATATTCATGACTTTACCAAATCATGATATCATTGTAAGTCCCCAGGGATGGAAATACATGACCTTACCCGGCATTGGCTTCCTAAAAGTCCCTAACCCTTTCCTGGAAAAAATTCCTATTTTTTTCCATTTTTCTCTGGCTATAACACTAACATCCACATTGATAATAGCAGCGATGATAGCAGTAATGGGTTTCTTACAGTTATTGAATATTAATGTCAGGCTGCACTCTGTTATACTGTCTATTGTACTGTGATAGCAGTAGTGATGATATAATAACAGTTGATATAGTAACAGTGGTAATATATGGCAGGGAAACAAGGATAGCAGTTCTCAGGTTCTGATATCAGCTGCTATCAGAATCGCAGCGATGTTCAATCGGTTAGGTTCTTAGGGCAAATGGCGGTGCCCACTGTGGCGGCATGACACAATTGTAAACAGCAGCATCAGTAGTTCAAACAGCCCACTCACCGCTACGACCCCTGAGCCAGGCAGCCTCCTCTGTCCGCCCGCTGGTCTCAATCTGCTGACGGCCATTCACCGCTCCTGCCTCCAGTAGTCTGACTGATATCGGCCACCGGCCGCTCCCGCCAAGTGCTCAGCTTACCTCCCCGGGTGCAAGGGGGGGTGCTTGATGTAGTGTTTAGCAAGAGGGTCGGGAATATCCAAGGGTGTGGTGAGGGTTGCTTGTTCAGTTTGTGTGGTGGGCGAGCATGCTTCAAGCAGAATGTCTCAGCTTCTCCTAATGCCAGTCACCTGTAGCTGTTGGCGTGGTGGAGCGGGATGGAGCAAGGGATTTCCGAGGAGAGCTCGGGGTTTCCGGAGAGCACCTAGAGCACGCCTACATCATGGTGCTCCTCCCCGCTGGTGCAGTTTTGTCTAAAGTGGCAAAATTGCCCTTTCGGAATATTCATGATTAAAATGTAGATATGAATTACCAGCCATCGTTTTTGTGTAGTTTTTTTTCCCAGTTCAATGTCCAGAACAGCTAAAGAAGTTGAATTACTTTCATGTGTAAAAGATAGCCCGTATATATTGTCATTGCAATGCTTGACAAATGAGGTGATGAGTTCAGGGGTGCCGTCCCAAATGATGATAAGGTCATTAATGTACCTTTCAAAAAATACAACTTTGGCAGAAAAAGCCCATAGCCAGATTGGCAAAGGAGGGGGTCACTTACTATTAGGTCAGACTAAGGTAGACCTGATAACTGCTGGGGATTCAGGAATGAAGGGATAATATGCTATGGGGATGGGGATGATCCCTCTGAAGGGGGATGTAGAGATAAGGACTATGACTGCCCCCTAGAAAATTGTGATGACAGCAAACAAAACTAGGAGAAAACTAGGTCTAAGAGAGTTAAATAATTTAGTGATTCGTGGAAAGCCAGGACTATATAGAGGGTAAGTTGCTCCATGGGGATTGGTCCGATGCTTAATTCAGGCAATCCAGGTGAGTCTTGAGATCCTTGTCCTGGGTAGAAGAAAACCAGTAGAGGGACTAGTTATAAGAGACAGGCTTGATCGAAAGGGGAAACAGGAGCTCCTTGATGTCAATTGGTTTGTAAATCCAGGTGAGTATTAATGCCCAGAGGGCCTAATGGGCCCAGCCCCAAAAAGGGGGATGATAGGAGGTTAATGAAGACATTATCTAGATAAGGGGGTATTGCTTCTTTGGCTTTTTTATTTTTAGGCTTCTGCTCTTTGGTCAGGCTGGAGGTGGAGGACTGCATTGGAGAAGGTGGATCTCTAGGAATTATGAAAAGTTTCTGCAGAAGGTTCTCTCCTTCAGGAAATGTAGAGAATCTGAAGGGCTTGCTATTAAACTCGAAACTTCAGGCTAAAGGGGAAAAGCCACCAATATTTGATGTTCTTCTGTGTCAGCACCGTCAGAAGGGATTTGAGTGCTCGCACTCTCTGAATGGTGAAAGGGGAAATATAAGCAAAGATTTGGATTGGATGTCCCATAATCTGGATTTGCGGAGTGCTCCCCTCTCCCAAACTGTGATGGCAGATCAGTTTACATCCCAATCTTCAGCTTCATACCTCCTGTTTAGTGGAAATCCACATGTATGAATCCCTTTGGCTCAGAACAGCTGCTACAGATGCCTTAGCATTGCAGTCATACAGTGTATTTAAACTTTTTCATTTTGTGTATCTTTGTTCTCACAGCTATAAGTTATAACAAGGTTGTTGTGAGTTCTCTATTTAAGGTTAGTTGGGCCTTACGAGCTGTCTTAAGGATGACCATCCACACTTCCACTCTCCATATATGATATAATCTATACTAGTCTATTTTGTTTCGGTTGCCCACCAAGCCTTTCACGACTAGCTAGCATTTTATGTTCAAGAGGAGCTGCCCCTCACTTCCCAACACAGCTAGATCCCTTGAGGGGTGTCAGGAGTGAGGAGTCCTCTCCTCCTTCAAAGTTTGCAGATGTAATAGAAGCCCTATTGAGGGTTCATAAAATCTCATTTTTTTTAAAGCATTGTGCTATGCTATGTTTTTGTGCACCTGATGTAAAGAAACCGTTACACCTGTATTACAATGCTTTCACTGAAAATTTAATAAAAACAATTAAAGTAAAAGAGAGGTAGGAGACCATGGCAATAGAGTATAACTTGTGAGGTTGTTACCAACAGTAACGTTCAATTAACATTGAAGTCCTGTAAGGCCGCGTACACACGGGCGGACTGTTCGCCCAACTTTGTCCGCTGAACAGTGTTTGGGCGGACAGTCCGCTCGTGTGTGGGCTTTCAGCGGACAGTTTCAGCGGACAGTTTGACGGACAAGGTTTTTCGGAATTTCCGAAAAACTGTCCGCTGAAACCTTGTTTCAGCGAACAGTCCGCTCGTGTGTAGGCTTGTTCGTCAAACAAAGTTGCGCGCATGCTCAGAAAGGATTTTCACGCCGAAAGCTATAATGCAGTGTATAGGACGTCGTATTTTTCGTCCCGTCGTACGTGCCGTTCACGTCATCGCGCACGGTTTCAGCAAACTGTTCGTCCGTCGTGTGTGGCCATGTCCGTCCATGCTAAGTTTGAGCGGACTGTTTGCCGAAACTGTTTGACGGACAAAGTTGGGCGAACAGTCCCCGCGTGTGTACGCGGCCTAAGTGTTTCACAAAGAGGCCACATGATGGCAGCGGCTCCCTGAGAGTTATAGAGAAATGGTGATTGTGGAAAGTTCAGGTTCCTGTGAGAAAGAAAAGAGATTAATAAAATATACAGTACATTACATATGAAAAGAAAAACAGATCCAGTGTTAAGGAGGAGGAAAACATTAGCCAATATCATGCTGAGCTTGTCTTCTTTCATGTCTGGGGGAGGCGGATGTTCCAAAATTGGGAGTGGAGGGTTGTCTAGGCCTGAAGTCTAGTGGTGGTATGGGTTTAAGGAATGATCAATTTAAAGTCGCTATCTATAACAAATCCTAGTGTAGCGCCGGCTCCTGAAGAGCGCTCGCTATTTTTTTTTCCATTTAAAACTCCTAAAGCCACAGTTGGGTTTTAGGGTTAATTATACCAAATTATGGTTTCAGTGCCAGTTTAGCTGGATTGCACTGGGTTCTGCTTGGCCACAGGTGTCGCTATCACCACTGGCAAGTGTGAGAACGCAGTTTAGCTAGGCGTATTGAGTGCCATTCTTTCTCAGAACCAGCCCAGGGAGTGTCATCTTGCTGTGCATTCTGGGAGAGGGTACTTTAATTCACAAGTGTTCTACATTCAAGTCTGTGGCAGAAACTTTATTCACAAGTGTTCCACATTCAAGTCTGTGGCAGAAACTTTATTCACAAGTGTTCTACATCCAAGTCTGTGGCAGAGACTTTGCTTTATTTAAACACTCTATCTGCTGCTAAGCCTAGTGACAGGAAGTCTATCCGGTAGCTGTGAGAATCCAGTTGTGAGCAGTAATTCTCTGGATTTCTAGAGTGAGAGACTTCCTATTTTTTGCAGTTCCAAGAGTACCTGAACTTCCTACCCAACCCTTTGACCTTCATTGAGAGACTGTTTGTCTACTTGTTGTAAAATAAATATCCCGGGGGGGGCGTGGCCGGAAGCTGAAGAGGATGGACATGTCAGAGAGGAGCTCCGCGAGTGCCTCTCACTATCCACGTCCATCCTCCCCCGCAATACGTTTTTTGAGCCCAATGCGCCATCCACCTAAGTGGCGGGACATCTGCGCTCCGGACGGGGCTGTTTTTGACAGAAATCAATGCCGCGTTCCTGTTCGCGGCCATATTTTTTAGCCCTTTTTTTGGTCTTTTTTTCATTTTTTGCTCATTTTGGTTATTTTCTTTTTCACTCTTTAACTGCATTGTTGTTATTATATGCTATTACCTGTTTTCCATCTCTAGGATACACCACGGAGCCCAGTATTTTCTTGGTTTGTATGGTTATCTCTGGCCAATGTCTGTTTATTATGGATACCCTGAGCTAAAATTATTTTGTAAACAATGGCTTTGAGGGTACTTACTTACAACGTTAAGGGCCTGAACTCTATTCATAAGTGCTGGTTGGCTCTGAAGGAGTTCAAGTCCTCAAACGCAGACGTGGTCCTAGTCCAGGAGACTCATTTCTGCCCAGGGGGCTCTCTTAAATTTGCCGCCAAGCATTTTCCAGTTTCTTTTATGGCCTCCGACCCCTCTGGTAAAGCAGGGGTTGCGATACTGATTAAAAAAACCTGCCCGTTACGGGTTAAGTCTTAATTTATTGACCCTCAGGGTAGATACATTCTCCTGGACTGCGACTACCTATCCCGCTCTCTTACTGTGATTAATGTTTATGCTCCCAACTCGGGGTCAGATTCAATTCCTCACTGAGGTCTTGGGAAATCTGGACACATATGCCCAGCCATTCATGATCATCGGAGGGGACTTCAATATGACCATGTCTGCTAGAAGAGACAGACAAACCCTGTTCTCAGATAACCCCTCCTCTAAAACGGAACGTCAATCTACTCCGTTTCACAAACTCATTAGGTCTCACAATTTCTTAGACATATGGAGGATTAAGCACCCTACACACAGGCAATTTTCCTTCTATTTTCCCCCACACAAGATGTACTCCAGATTGGACTATATCTTTGTTACGGCACCCTTACTAACATCCGCAGTGGCCTCGGAGTTGAGCCCCATGACGTGGTCGGACCACGCTTCGGTGCAACTCGACCTTACTCTCTCCTCCTCCACACCCAGAACCTGTCACTTGAGACTCAATGATTTTTTCCTACGCGATCCGATTACTGAAACCCATCTGTCCCAAAGTTTAGCCAAATTTTTTCAATTTAACGAAGGGTCCGTGCAGGACGTGTCCACCCTCTGGGAGGCCCACAAGGCCTTTTTTAGAGGATTGTGTATTTCAGCCGGCTCCCGCCTTAAGCGGGACTCAGCTGCGCAGAGACTGGACATTCTCTCGCAACTGCGAAAAGCTGAAGCTCTGCTCTTGTCCTCCCCTTCGGTGCCATGTCTTCGCACAGTGACCTCCCTACGTGAACGGTTAAAATCTTTAGATATGCATAAATGCTCCAAAGCCCTACTTTTGGCAAAACAAAAATTTTATGAGTTTGCCAATAAGCCCCAAAGGATGTTGGTGAATAAGCTCAAACCCTGTCTGTTCCACTCCTATCCTGAACTCCTTATTCAGTCAGATGGCACTCCAACCTACTGCCTCTTAACAATGACTAAAGTCTTTGGTGTGTTTTACAAAAAACTATACAACTGCCTAGCTTCCAATCCCAAACATGTGTTCTCTAAGGATAGCTTTGATGCTTTCTGTACTTTCTTGAAATTACCAGTGTTGTCATCAGCCCAAGTAGATTCCCTTAATGCTACTGTCACGCCAGAAGAACTGGCAGCGGTTGTGAAAGATCTCCCATCCCATAAATCCCTGGGGCCCAATGGACTACCCTCTATTTATTATAAAACTTTCCTTCCGACACTAAGCCCCCACTTGCTGAATCTTTTTACCTCCCTACAGAAGGGTATCATACCCCATTCCCAGTTTCTCCATGCACACATTACAGTTATCCCGAAACCGAGCAAATCACCTACTTTACCGGACAACTACAGGCCCATAGCCTTACTTAACTCCGATTATAAAATCTTCACTAAAATTCTAGCTAATAGACTTTCCTCTATGATTCCTACCTTGGTCCATAACGACCAGGTGGGGTTTGTCCTGGGTAGATGGGCAGGTGACAATACCAGACGTACCATCGACCTCATAGACCTACTCGATAAAACATCTCGCCCTGCCATTATCCTGAGTTTAGATGCGCAAAAAGCTTTTGATAGGCTAGGATGGCCTTACATGTTTGCCACACTTCAGTACTTTGGTTTTTCTGGTTCTTTTCTGTCGACCCTGCAGGCTTTATACTCTCTTCCCACATCTCAGGTCCATTTGGCATCTTATATATCCCCACTTTTTACACACAGTAATGGCACTAGACAGGGATGTCCCCTCTCCCCTTACTGTTTATATTATGCCTTGAGCTTCTAGCCACAGCTATACGGGAGAACCCCGACATAAGCGGAGTCTCCCTTAGACAGAAGGAGTATAAGTTGTCTCTTTTTGCGGACGACATACTCCTCACTCTGACGAAACATCACATCTCTCTCCCCAACCTTCACACCCTTTTAGACACATTCAGCAGACTCTTGGGATATAAGGTTAATACAACTAAAACTGAAGCGCTTCCCATCCATATACCACCCTCACTCCTCGCTTCTTTGAAACACAACTTTCCCTATCACTGGTGCCCTGTTTCCCTCAAGTATCTTGGCATTAACTTAACCGCCACATACAGCTCTCTCTACGAAGCCAACTTTATCGCCCTAATCGCGGAAACACATAGTTTGCTTCGGAGTTGGACAACCTGCCCTTTGTCTCTCTTGGGCAGGATTAACGTATTAAAATACTCCCTAAATTTCTATATCTTTTGAAACTTTACCAATCGCTATTCCCATGCCACAGCTTAGGAATATCCAACGGGCCTTCACTAAATTTATTTGGGGAAATAAATCACATAGAATCGCCCAAACAGTGGTTTTTGCCCCACGTTCCCATGGAGGGCTAGGAGCTCCCGACATAATGAAGTATTACTATGCAACTCATCTTTTGGCAACTATCTCCTGGTCATCATATTTCGCTACAAGTAGATGGTCGAAGCTGGAAATGTGTGTCACCAGCCCTGTCCATCCTTGCTCTATGCTGTGGTCAGACCTACCCTCCTCCACAGCCCAGCTTAGACGCATTAACCTTGGGCCAATGCTCTTTACGCTATCCATATGGAAAAAATGTCATAGGAAGTTCTCTCTCTCTTCTCCATGCCCACCCCTGTTGAATGTCATCTTCAACCCAGATTTACCAGACAGTCTCTCTGTGAAGAATATGTTCCCATGCTTTAAATCGGGCATCTTCCAACTCCGCCACCTGGTGCACCCGATATCCCGTAAACTCCTATCTTTTCCAGAGCTTCAGAATAAATATGACATTCCGAATCAGCTCTTTTTTTCATACTTCCAATTTAAACACTATTTTCGTTCCAGATCTCCTGCCCTGACCTTAGCCAACCCTAGCGCCTTTGAGACTTTATGCACTTAAGGCCCTTGTCAGAAAGGCCTCATATCCTCTATATACACTATCCTCCACAATTCAATCTCTCCTATCATAGAATCCCACCTCTATATGAGGAGATGGGCCAAAATTCTACCAATTTCTTTAACTCTTTCTCAATGGCAGGAGATCTGGACGTCCACTTCTAAAGTTTCTAGGTGTGTGGAGCAGAGAGAGACGGCCTATAAGATACTGATGTTTTGGTATAAAACCCCGGAAGTGTTACACAAATATGATCCCACCGTATCTAAACTGTGTTGGAGGTGTCTACGGAATGAAGGCACCTTTTTGGTCCTCGATCCAATCCCTACTCCACTCTGTGCTGGGGATAGATATCCCTTTAGACCCTAGGCACTATTTACTAGGCCTGCCTATAACGGCGCTATCTAAACACGCCAAGAAGTTGACGGCTTTTATCCTTTTAACTGCCAAGAGAGTGATCCCTGCCCTCTGGCTGTCCCCTACCCCCCTATCCACTCACAGCTAATCTCCAATATTGCACATATGCGTAGGATGGAACACATGACTGCACTGGTACAGGATTCCCTACCCAAGTTCTCTAAGATATGGGATAGGTGGGATAACTCCACATTCAACCCAGAGACAGCACCCTGATATGTTGTCACAGACTCCCAGGAATGTTTTACTAAGGTTCGGTCTCGGGACTCTAATTATACATCCCTTTTACGACTTACAGTTTTTATTTTAACTATGTATCTTTTGTTTTCAAACCTGTGGTGTATCCTCCCCCCCCCCCCCCCCAATGTGATTTATATATGTCTCAGCGCTTTGTACCCCGCCTGCGGCGTTTTTTTTTTTTTTTGCTGTTATGCTTGTAACGACAATTCTGACTGTCTGTATCGAGAGTATATTTTTTCTGTTATGCAAACAAATTTTTTTTCAATAAACATACATTTAATAAATAAATAAATAAATATCCCAAGAGTGGATCCAGTGTCAGTTTCTGCAATTCTTTTGGCCATCTACCCCGGGATACCCCTAGATGCACACAAGGTCAAGAAGGTAATGGTAAGCCCAATAAAACCAGCGCTCCTTTGGGGGGTCCGTGCTACACTAGTTAATGCTAAGACAGTGGTAACCTCCTTCATCTTGCAACATCTGTTGAGGGTAGCAGAAGAAATATCTGGATATATTTGGAGCTTGTTGCCCTATAAAAGAAAAAATCTTTAGAAATTCCTGGCTGCTCTAAGTCTGTCTTTCACAAAGAAATCCTCAATGTAGAGCATAATACATCTAGGTGGTTTATCTGGTGGGGCTTAGGGCATAAAGCCCGGTGGATCAAATCACAAGAGAACACACTGGATTCCTGTTCAGGTAGTAATGCCTTGAAGAGTCTGAGAACATCTGGCATTAGATGAGTAACTGTTTCAGGAACATCCATAGGTGTGCACCCCACCCATGCTCCAGGAAGGCTAGGGAAGCATTGGAATTGGATGTGGGCAGGAGAGGGAGTGATTGCTGTGGTGGGGGGAACTTACAAGAACTGATCATGTTGTGTGTCTCTCCCTGAAGCAGCTGTAAGGCAGCTTTTCCTCCTCTGTCTCTCCCACCCAGCTTTAAGCTGCTGCAGAGTGAGACACACAAAGGGTTCATTTCTTAGAACTGCCCCTTTGCCACATCGATCACCCTGCCTGTCCAGGATTTGATCCTTCTTCTTCACAGACCTTCCAGTGTGCTCCCCACCTCCCCTGCATCTCTACCAGCTTTCTTCCAACCCTCTCCCACCAGCTGCTATGGGCACACAAGGCAGGAGATCTTCAGGATGGAGAGGGGATGGTAAATATATAATTCGGTGGCCCTCTCCTTTTGTAAATAAACACAGTGAGTGATCAGTACTGATCACTCACTGTTCTCATTCATAAATGAAGCATAGTAAATGGTTGCTAAGCTTCAGTTTGTGAATGAACAGGAGCCTCTGTACAGAGCCTTCTGTCCATCCATTGTCCAGAGCAGCTGAGGCTACAGAGAAAGGGACGGAGGAATTTATATTCTCAGCCCCTTTTTCTGACTCAAAAGAGAGACATCAGGTGTCTATTTAGATCTCTGATATTTCCCCAACAACATTGTAAAAAAAAATCAATAATAAAAAAAATGGTAAAAAAATGGTGAAAAAATTCAAGGGCTTTTTTGCATGCAGGTTCTCTAGCCCATACAGTGCGAAAGAGTGGTTTGTTTGTGAGGCTGGAGCCACCTGTTACTCTATGAGGACACAATCGGCTGTATGAAAACAGCTGTACATCCTAATTTAACAGGTGTGCAAGTGTGGGTGAGGGGCCACACTGTGGAGCCATAGAAAAAGAGGAATGGACTTTGTGGGACATTTTTATTTATTTATTTTTAATAAAGGACTTTTTTTCCTATTTGTGTATTTTTTTAACATTTTGACACTTTTTTTGTGAAATGGTATGGGTACAATGTACCGTACTTTCACTACCATTTCAAACAGGGGGGCCGGTGTCTGGGGGTCCCCTTGTTAAAGGGAGCTTCCAGATTCCGATAAGCCCCCCACCCACAGACCCCCACAACCACCAGTCAAGGGTTGTGGGGATGAGGGCCTTGTCCCCGTCAACATGGGGACAAGGTGCTTGGGGGGCTTGTGGCCTGGTACAGTTTAGGAGGGGGGAATTCTCTCACCCCCCTCTTTTCTTCCTGCCTGCCAGGTTGCATGCTCAGATAAGGGTCTGGTATGGATTTTTGGGGGGCCCCACACCATTTCTTTTTAAATCTTGGTGCGGGGTTCCCCTTAAAATCCATACCAGACCTCAATGGTCTGGTATGGATTTTGAGGGTGACCCATACGTAATTTAAAAAAATGACACAGGGTTCCCCTTAATACCCATACCAGACCTGAATGCCCCCCACATTTTTGTAAATATTTTATTCTATCTTTTAATGTGACAACACTGAAGAAATGACACTTTGCTACAATGTAAAGTAGTGAGTGTACGGCTTGTATAACAGTGTCAATTTGCCATCCCCTCAAAATAACTCAACACACAGCCATTTAGTCACTCCAAGGTGACCCCCAAGTACATGACTATGAGCCAAATGCATCACCCCAGACCTAAAAGGTTTGGGTACCACCAGTTGTTCCAACACTTCTTTATTGACTTTAGTTACTCGGTACAACAAGTCATGATTCACAGCAAAATGGGGGAACTTCAAGTCTGCCCCAGGGTGCTGTGGTTCACCGTTTAAGACCGTAGCCTGTTCTTTGGTGGGGATCAAAGTGGGGTCCCTCATCTGAGCACTAAGGAAATCTTCCCGGGAGCCCCAGAGACCTTATATATCTGGCTCAGACGAGGTATTTTACGCTTCCATCCCATGGTTAAATGAGGTCTACTGAGATCACTGTATGCCAGGGTAAGTTGTCATGTTCCATCTCTAAACTGTCTGTGCAGTTCCTCAGGGCTGCTAATTCCTGTGAAAGAGTGTTAGCAGTTTTGTGGAGCTCAGACTGGATTTGACAGCCAATTTATTATACATTGCTTCTAAAGTGCAGTCAATATCCTCCTTAGTGAGCTTACTAGTGTACTCACGGTCTTATGTGGACATAGCAGTGATAGTGTCATGTACAACAGTGTAGAAGAAGCAGAAAGGTCCATTTTGAGCCATGTTGCTCTTCTCTCTTTTCCTCAGTAAGTAGTTGGTGAGGGACTTTTGGGAGCCTTTGTGTGTTTTTTTTTTTTTTGTTGTGCCAGCATACACACAGATTCTGGGGAGGGTGGGATGCTATGCAAGTATATGTATGGTGATTGTTGGCCCCTCAAAGCAGGCAGATATCCCAACAGGAGAGTGGAGCTAAGCTGGCTGGCTGCAGCTCTGCACCATTTAGAATCAAAGAAGGTAGAAAAGAATTTGTTAAAAGAAGCAAATAAAATCACAATATCCATTATGAAAAAGCCATTGATCCTTATGATGAAACATATGGCTATTAAGAAAATCTACATTTGGTCATGCTGCTGCATCCCAGTGTATTTCTAAAGATAGATTACATATAAATAATCAAAAGTGCACTTTTACGATTTTTGTTAGTCCAGGTGCATTGACCATTGAAAATGTATACCATACTTTTTCACTGTGCTGATCAAGGTTAAATACTAAATTAAAGCTTAAATCTTAAAGAATGTAGTAGGGATTCTTTGTTTTAATTAAAATTAAATATTTTAAATATGCATATTCATTTTCATTTTGTATGAAATTGTAAACAAGCTATGAAAGCACTCTGCAAATTCTTACAACCAGCTTGAGTTGCCCATTATTAGGTTTATGCTTAATTACTTATATAACAATTATTGCGCAAAGTAGTGGTTTTAGTTTGTTATTATTCTTGCATATTAATTAAACATTTGTATAGCCCACAAGATCATTGTTATGGTAAACAGACTGAAAATTAGCCGCACCAGTTGATCAAGCATATCTATTCATTTTGTCCAGTCAGGCATAAAATACCTTTTCTGGAAACTTTTCCAAATGTGTAATGAATGGAAGAAGTCCAAACATTTGTCAACAGCTTTTCTCAGCATGAACATCAGTGAAAGCTTTCCTAAATTTCCTCTCTTAGAAACTCATACTATGAGTGCATAGAATGCAAGTCCAATTTTTACTTAAAACCCCCAGCATCTTCAATTGTATTCAAATATAAATAACTGTATTTTTAATGGAGGCAAATGCTATAAAATCTATTGTTATTAAAATAAAGAATGTGTTTCCAAAACAAGAAAATGGATCCTTGTATCTATTATATCTATGTTTTTATAACTGTGGTCAAAATAATGAATAAAATACATATACCTTTTACATAACTAACACGTACAAATAAACAAAACAACCAATAAATAAATCCCAGAACAAGAAATTCTCTTTCCCCCTTTTCCCTTCATTTCCTCTCTCTCTTCCTCTCTCCTTTCCTTACTGCTCAGTAGAGCTGATAAAACTTTAACAACAACACATTTATTTAATTATTATCAAGTAAACTAGAAATTCTATAAATATTCCAGGACAACCAATACACTTTAAAAAAAAGTTACTGTATTTATTGGCGTATAACACTCACTTTTCACCCTGAAAATAGGGTGAAAATAGCGTGTGCGTGTTATATGCTGATACTGCAATTTGGGCTGCCTGGGAGGGAACAGGGAGGGGACAGGATGAGAGACGTCAGATTACATACAGCGAGAATCTCCTGTTTACTCAGCAGCCTCTGTAATAGGAAGTCCCGTCTCCTGGTCCGGTATTATACCAGTGTTCTATCTATCATAGAAATTTGTATTAAAGAGGCTGCAGAGTAAACAGATTGGCGCTGTATGAAAACTGACGGCACTCATCCCGTCCCATCCCTGTCCCATCCTTGTCCCCTCTGAGGCAGCAGTAATCTAAGGTGAGGCTGCAGATGGGCACTGATCAGGCTGCATTTATGGTAAAGGTGAGGCTGCATATGAGCATTGATCAAGCTGCATTGATGGGCAATTTTGAGGCTGCAGGTGGCATTGATCAGACTACAGATGGGCAATAGTGAGGCTGCAGATGGGCAATGGTGAGGCTGCATTGATGGGCACTGACCCTTATTTTGCTTCAAAGTTCATTTAAAATGTATGTTTTTTTCCTGAAACTTCCCTCCTAAAATGAAGGTGCGCGTTATACGCCTGTGCGTGTTATATGCCGAAAAATACGGTAAATAAAAGAGGCCAACCTACTCTTCAAACACTTCATCTCTGTATTATGCATTTAGGCTGGAGAATGGAGCATCTATCAATTTGTTCCATATTTTTTCAAACTTTAGGGATGCGTTTTGTTTAACATAGGGGTGTACTGAGCTCATTGCAAATGGAAACTAAAATAAAAAGCTTGCATGTTAATGTGATTGCATTTCTTATTTATGGCCGTCTAACAATGGTGTATACACACACCCTGAGAAAAAAAAAAAAAAAAAAACTTGTTTACACAGAGACAGTTCATACACATCTACGAAATCACCCTCACACATTGAGATGGAACCCCAAATGTTCTGGATCGAGAAAGATTTTGTAATCACAAATGAATTGCTATGTGTTTCTGGCAACTGGGAGAATACAAAAGAAGAGAAAAAAAACAATGGAACTGGGGTACCTAGTCTATTATACTTTACCTTCTGTTAGGTGTGTGTATTATGCATTAGACTTGTGCACAAAGGAAAATTTAGTTTAGTTTCGGTTCGTTGTCATTCGTAAAATACATAATTTCGTTCTGTTATATTCGTTATGTTACGTTAATACGTTTTCAGATAATTCGTTATTATTCGTAGAGTGTCTAATTAATTTGTTCATATTCGTTGAAATTCGCTATTTATGTATGTATAGACATTCGTGATAATGATTCGTAGTTTGGAAAGTTGTTTGTTTATTGAATCTTTTAACACACACAATGACAACGTCTCTTCTCCTCGGCTCAAATACAATACAACACCCTTCTAACTCAGTTCTCAGAAATGCACTTTGCCAGTAATCCATCCTCCGGCACAAAATTAATTATCTGATTGGACTATAAGATTTACTTTGAGCAGACCTTTTGTTTCATTAGCTCTTTAAAGAATTACCGAATTCATTCAATTCATTAAAATTCATTCGTTATATTTCTTTCGTATTCGTTGTTATTCGTTATTTTTTTATTCAGACATTCGCATGCATCCGAATGTCTGAAAGATGCAAAATTCGGCCAAATTTCGATTTGTTACGAAACATATTGCACAAGCCTATTATGCATATGTACAGCTATCTACATACGGCTTTATATGTAAATCCAGAACCATAGCATATGAGCTAAGTTGTCCGCCTGTCCACACTCCCTCCAGCACAGATTAGAATAATTCTTCATGAATTGTGCTAGCGTATATGGTGTCTTGTACTATCTCAGATGTATCTTTTGGGCTATTTCCCTGTGTCAGGCTAGGTGCAGATAACAAGTAACAGTTCAGGTGTGCTGATTATACAAAGAGTTCAAAGCACATACCATGAGCAGGTCTAAGCAGAGCAGGTCAGCTGGGACTTGTAGTACACCGCTGCAGACGAAGGTAGGTGATTGCTGGACCTTGTAGTTCACTGCTGTAGATGAGGGTAGATGAGTGCTGGACCTTGTAGTTCACTGTTGTAGATGAGGATAGATGATTGCTGGACCTTGTGGTTCACTGCTGCAGATGTGGGTACTAGTAGAATCAGGCAAAGCGTAGTCTAGGCAAGCTGGGTCATACACAGGTAGATCAGAATCCAAACGGTACAGAATCAGAAGCAAGCAAGGAAGGTCAAACAAGCCGGGTCAAACAAGAAAGTCACAGAGCAAATATCAGCTGGATCAAACACAAGTGAACTCTAACACGAGCGCTGACTGAATGCTGATACAGGTGATTTAAACGTGAGCTGGCCAATCACTGTTGTTTCCCAGACACAGGCTGTGTCAGGTGAGTTGTGCTGGGTCCTAAAGGGATTCTAGTACTGACAGTACCCCCCCTTTCTCGAGGGGTTGCTCCTGCACCCCCAGGCTTACTTGGATAACGGAGATGGAACTTCTTCTTAAGTCGATCAGCATGAAGATCACGAGCTGGTACCCAAGATCGATCCTCTGGGCCGAACCCTTTCCAATGAACAAGATATTGTAAGGAATTGCGCACTCGTCTGGAATCAAGAATAAATGCCACTTCATATTCTTGACTGTCCAACACATCCACAGGTTCTGGTTCATTTACTAGGAGGCTGGAATGAACAGGTTTCAACAATGAAACATGAAAGACATTTGGAATGCGCATGGATGGGGGCAGTTTTAATCTGTAGGACACAGGATTAACAATCTCCGAGATTTCATAAGGCCCGATGAATTTTGGGCCAAGCTTTTTAGATGGAACATGCAGGGACAGATTCCGAGATGATAACCACACTTTGTCACCAACTTTATATTCTGGTGCCTTTGAGCGCTTCTTGTCAGCAGTTTTCTTAAAAGCCTGCACAGAGCGGGAAATAGCATGATTTACATCGGACCAGATTTTGGAGAAATGTTCAATCGTGGTGTTGGCATCTGGAACATCAGAGGGCGGAAGATCAAAGGAGCACACACGAGGATGCAACCCGTAAACACAAAAGAAAGGAGAGGTCCCTGTAGATGTGCTGGCACAATTATTAAAGGCAAACTCTGCCCATGGAAGGATGTTGACCCACTCCACCTCATCTTTGGCCATCAGACAACGTACCATCTTCTCTAGAGTCTGATTAGTCCTTTCTGTTTGGCCATTAGTCTCAGGATGATATGCTGAAGAATATGATAATTTAATCCCCAGCTGAGAGCAAAGGGCCTTCCAAAACTGAGCTATAAACTGAGAGCCATGGTCAGAGACAATGTTAACTGGTGCCCCATGGAGCCTGAAAATGTGCTTAATGAATAAAGATGCCAGTTCTTTAGCAGATGGAAGCTTCGGAAGCGGAACAAAGTGGGCCATTTTACTGAACCTGTCTACCACCACCCAGATCGTGGAACATCCCTGGGACAGAGGCAAGTCTGTGATAAAGTCCATAGATAAATGGGTCCAGGGACAGGTAGGTATTGGTAGAGGACGAAGGAGACCGGGGGGCTTAGAGGTACTGCTCTTGCTTCTGGCGCAAACTTCACAGGCCTGGACGAAGGCTAACACATCCTGCCTAAGCGATGGCCACCAGAGGTTGCGAGAGACGATCTCAAAAGTTTGTCTAAACCCTGGATGTGCTGCAGGTTTTGATGCATGTACTTGTTGCAATACCTGCAAACGAAGAGCCAGGGGCACAAAGAGCATACCAGGGGGAGTGGAGGGAGGGGCTTCAGCCTGTGCTGGTAACAAGGCCTCAGAGATGTCAGTCTGGGTAAAAGCCAAAATCCTATCCTCAGAGATAATGGGTTGAGGAGGAAGCGGAGGAGGAGACTCTGATAAAAAACTGCGAGACAAGGCATCGGCCTTAATGTTTTTTGGACCTGGTAAATAAGAAATTGTAAAGTCAAATCTGGAGAAGAACAATGACCACCTGGCTTGACGCGAGTTCAGTCTTTTAGCAGAACGGATATATTCAAGGTTTTTGTGGTCAGTCAGAACTATGAATGGATAGCGAGCTCCCTCCAGCCAATGTCTCCATTCCTCTAAAGCTAGCTTTATGGCTAAAAGTTCTCTGTTGCCTATATCGTAATTGCGTTCTGCTGGGGAATATTTACGGGACAAGAAGGCACAAGGGTGGATGGCAGCACTTACAGGATCTTTTTGTGACAAAAGCGCCCCCACTCCTACTTCAGATGCATCTACCTCTACAATAAAAGGTAGCTCAGGAACAGGATGGCGTAGAATTGGTGCAGAGGTAAAGGCTTTCTTTAACTGGGTGAAGGCTGCCTGGGCTTCAGTAGTCCATTTAAATGTACTAGGAGTCTTCCTGGTGAGAGAGGTGATGGGATGTGCAATGGTGGCAAAGTTCTTAATGAATTTTCGATAGAAATTTGCAAAGCCCAGGAAGCGTTGAACTGCCTTCAGGTCTGAAGGTGGTGCCCAGTCTAGAATGGCTTGAACCTTGGCTGGGTCCATGGTGAGGCCTGTGTCAGAAACTAGATAACCCAGGAAAGGTACTTGTTTAACATGGAAAAGACATTTTTCAGGCTTTACAAAAAGGGAGTGAGTCTTTAGTCGGGCTAATACCGAGCAGACATGCTTCTGATGTGTTTCAAGATTGGGAGAGTAAATCAAAATATCGTCTAAATAAACAAGCATGAAGCGACCCATCATGTCACGGAAAATGTCATTCATGAAGTTCTGAAAGACGGCTGGTGCATTCCTGAGGCCGAAAGGCATGACAAGACATTCATAATGACCATCCTTGGTGTTAAAGGCCGTCTTCCATTCATCGCCTGCACGGATTCGCACCAGATTATAGGCTCCCCTTAAATCCAGTTTGGAGAAGATTTTGGCTCCCTGGATTTGAGAGAACAACTCTGTGATGAGAGGGAGAGGATACCGATTGGGAATGGTTATTTTATTTAGGCCTCTGTAATCAACACAAAGTCGCAGTCCTCCATCCTTCTTCGGGACAAAGAAGCATCCTGCTCCTGCGGGAGAAGTGGAGGGACGGATGAAACCCTTAGCTAGGTTTTCCTGGATGTATTCTTGCAAAGCAAGATTCTCTGGTTCAGACAGTGGAAAGACTCTCCCTCGAGGAGGTGTAGTGTCAGGCAAGAGGTCAATGGGACAATCATAACTGCGATGAGGAGGTAAAGTGTCAGCAATTCCTTTAGAAAACACATCCCGAAAGTCCTTATAACAAAGTGGAATCTGTTCTATTCCCACTTGACAGGTAGCAAGTGGAACAAGGTGCTGGATGCAGCTCTTTTTACACTGATTGGACCAAGCCAGAATATCTCCTGTTGGCCAGTCAATTACAGGATTGTGCTTCTGAAGCCAAGGAAGGCCTAGGATCAAAGGAGTGGATGGAGAGTCAATGACAAGACAAGAAATCTTCTCCCAATGCAAAGCCCCTAATTGTAACTGGAAAGGGTTGGTGGATTGGAGCACTAGGTCTTGTGAGAGAGGCCGATTATCCACAGAGATCAGGCGGACTGGACAATCTAGAGCATGAGTTTCCAGGGACAAAGAGGTGATCAGAGTTTTATCAATAAAATTCTCAGCTGCTCCAGAATCCACCAAGGCCAGCAGTTCATGAGCCCCTGTCCCAAAGTGAATGACAGCGGGTAAAAGTATACGATTGTCCCCCTGGGGAGATGAGAGTAGACCTAAGGTGACCTCCCCGCAATCACCTAGGTCCTGGCGTTTCCCGGACGTGTAGGGCACGAACGGAGCATATGACCCTTGAGGCCACAGTATAAGCAGAGTCCCGTATTACGCCTGCGTTTGTGTTCCTGGGCCGATAACCGGGTGGAGCCTAACTGCATAGGTTCTTCCTCAGATTTGGCACTGGAGATGGAATAATCAGGTGGTAAGGAAGGTATACAGTTTGCCACAGCCATCGTTTGTTCTCGCCTCCTCTCTCGCTGGCGGCGGTCAATTCTAATAGCTAGACACATAGCCTCCTCCAGTGAGGCTGGATAGGAGAAGTTGACCAGAGCGTCTTTAATCGCATCTGAAAGGCCAATTCTAAACTGGCTGCGGAGAGCTGCATCATTCCAGCCAGATTCCGGGGCCCACCTGCGAAACTCTGAGCAATACATTTCAGCTGTGGTAGCTCCTTGTTTTAAGTTACGCAGGGTCGATTCTGCAGTAGCAGCACGATCTGGATCATCATATAGCAACCCAAGGGCTTCAAAGAAGGCATCTACTGTTAGTAAGGCTGGATGGTTAGGTTCCAGGTTAAAGGCCCAAGCCTGGGGGTCACCCTGTAGTAGAGAGATAATGATTTGAACCCTCTGAGTTTCAGGGCCAGACGAGGATGGCCTCAACTTGAAATATAATTTGCAGCTGTTTTTAAAGTTGCAAAACGCTTTACGGTCACCAGAAAACCGGTCGGGCAAAGGAATTTTTGGTTCAGATGGAGTTTTAGTAATGGTGGTAGTAGAAGGAGATTGCACCTTGGTGAGCTCTGTGGCCATTTCCTGAACTTGATGCGATAAACGGCAAAGTTCTTGTGTAAACAACTGAGCCTGTTCAGGATTCATGATAGGTTTCCCTTTATGTATTGGCTCGTGTTAATGTCAGGCTAGGTGCAGATAACAAGTAACAGTTCAGGTGTGCTGATTATACAAAGAGTTCAAAGCACATACCATGAGCAGGTCTAAGCAGAGCAGGTCAGCTGGGACTTGTAGTACACCGCTGCAGACGAAGGTAGGTGATTGCTGGACCTTGTAGTTCACTGCTGTAGATGAGGGTAGATGAGTGCTGGACCTTGTAGTTCACTGTTGTAGATGAGGATAGATGATTGCTGGACCTTGTGGTTCACTGCTGCAGATGTGGGTACTAGTAGAATCAGGCAAAGCGTAGTCTAGGCAAGCTGGGTCATACACAGGTAGATCAGAATCCAAACGGTACAGAATCAGAAGCAAGCAAGGAAGGTCAAACAAGCCGGGTCAAACAAGAAAGTCACAGAGCAAATATCAGCTGGATCAAACACAAGTGAACTCTAACACGAGCGCTGACTGAATGCTGATACAGGTGATTTAAACGTGAGCTGGCCAATCACTGTTGTTTCCCAGACACAGGCTGTGTCAGGTGGGTTGTGCTGGGTCCTAAAGGGATTCTAGTACTGACACCCTGAAATTGGAACATTTGGTATGAATGTGGTTGAATTGGATCGCTCAAATACATTGTTCTCAGCACACTTTTATGTTTAAATCTGTTTCCCATTTTAAAATTTGTTTTGGGGTTTCAAAGTGCAATTTTCTATGCAACAGGTTATAGAACTCTGTTGTTCCTTTTTTGGGAGCTGAGGTAGAGTACCACATGTTGTAAATAACTTCAGGGATTGCTACATATTCTTTTTTAGTTGTGGCTAAGATACTGGCTACTCTGGCGTAGGTCATCATAAATTCTTTTCCTGGTAATGAATTTATTGAATGGAGGTCTGAGGACATTTTAATACGGTTTTGCTGCATCAAGTCAGAGATTTTTGCAATACCATACTTCCCCCAGTGTTGCAGTTTTAAGTCCAGGGTTAAAAATGATAGTGCTGTGACTGGGATGGGTATATTTTTATGGCTCACATGGTTGTTTTTATTGTGTAAAAAACAGTCCCAAGCCTGTAGAGTTGCTGCTATGGTTGGATGTTGCTTATAATGTGACTGCTTAGCTAAAGTTGCGGAGAGCAGTAGATTCTTGACATCACCTTGTTCTATTTGGGCCTGTTCTGCGGTACACCAGTGTGTCTGTGCAGATGAGTTAAACCAGGATTTAATTTGATCCATAATTGCTGCTATGTGATAGTCCTTTATGTCTGGGACTCACATTCCACCTATTTTCCTGTGTTTAATGAGAACATTATGTGGGCATCTAGCTTTCTCCCCTTCTCAAATAAACCTAGATAAGGATTGTTGCATATTTATGTAGAATGAAGATGGACTCTGTATTGGTAGAGCTCTAAAATAATACAACAGCTTGGGCAGCAGAAGCATTTTATATGCTGCTAATCTGCCCGACCAAGAGAGTTAAAATTTCTTGAGCCTATTCATTTCCTGTATGAAACTGGCTAATAGGGGTTTGAAGTTGCTTTTGTATAATTGTGATAACGGGTTGGTTAGTGTGATACCTAAGTATTTAATAGAACCATTCACCCAAGGGTATGGTAAGGAACCTTGAATCTTGGTTTTTGTCTCACGGTCTACTGCAATGCTTACTATACTGGCTTTAGATGCATTT
Source organism: Lithobates pipiens (assembly GCF_037356315.1). NCBI lineage: Eukaryota > Metazoa > Chordata > Amphibia > Anura > Ranidae > Lithobates > Lithobates pipiens. Next base: position 510,086,106 of record NW_027507748.1, read on the forward strand.
ACCTTGTAATAGGAAACAGCATTGAAGTTATCTAATATGTCATGAATTTCCCTGAGAGAAGGAGCCAAATTGGAGAGCAACAGAATTATATCATCTGCAAATAATGTTATGATGTTTGTTTATTTCCCTAAGTGAATTTGTGGGATCTAATTTTGGGGATGGGATCTAATTTTTTCAGCCAGAGGCTCCATTATAAGGTCAAAGATTAGGGGTGACAAGGGGAACCCCTGTCTTTAACTGTTCATGATTGAAAATTGTTCGGAAAAAAGGTGAACACATTGGCATAAGGACTGGAGTATAAAGCTGTTATGGCTGAATATATATGACTTGAAAATCTTTTTCGTGAACCTTAGATAAATAGCCCCAGTGGATCCTGTCAAAGGCCTTTTCAGCGTCCAATGGCAGGAGAACTGAGGGCTGGTTATTGTCGCTCGCTGAGTAAATTAAGTTTAGTATTCTTCTTGTGGCATCTGTAGCTTGCCAACCCACCACAAAGCCCATCTGGTCTGGTTTTATCAGTGCGGGAAGTAGACAAGCTATCCTATTTTCCAGGATTTTAGCATTTACTTTCAGATCAACATTTAAAAAGGATATAGGCCTGCGCATGCGCGAGGCTTCCAAGATGGCCGCGATCATCTAAAGCTCCGCTGCCTCGCGGAACGACGGAACCCCTACCGCACGACACGGCTACCCTTCCGCTTCCCGAGCTATAGGGACGGACTCCCGAAGTGTTGGGGCACATTACCGAATGACCGGTGGACTGGCTAAACGCAATCTGGGCCCGCTGTTCGCTTCATTGGACGTGAGGAAGAAATCCAAGATGGCCACCGCAGCACAGCTCCTATCTCAGGATCACAGATCCGCAGGCACAGTGGATTTCAGGTCAGATACAGACTTTCCTCCTCTCCACGCCACCCCAGGCAACCCCAGGGGTCTCCCCAAGGAAGCCACACCGTCCCCGGCCTCCACGGTCTCTCTGCTGGAACGCACCATCCAGGAGTTCTCCCCCTCCCCAGCGGGGACTCACAGGGTTACCCAGGCCGCCATGGCCCCCCATGAGGCTGCTCATGCAGACCCAGTCTCCCACATGGATGCCCTGTTTGGCAAATTCTCTGAACTATTAGAAAGGGGCCTCTCCCAAACTGCCTTGCAAATCACGGGGGAATTGAAAGCTGACTTTATTAACCTAGGCTCCCGGATCGAAACGATCGAACATAAAATGGAGGATACCATAGCCAGATCCATCCAAAACTCCAGGCACATTTATTCAGTACAGGAGCAATTAGACATAGCCATGGCCCGTATCGATGACCTCGAAAATAGGTCACGCAGATATAACATCAGAATTCGCGGGCTTCCAGAATCAATAACTGATGTGTCCAGGGCGGTGCAAGACCTCATTCAACAGCTAATCCCTGACATCCCAGCTACTAAGCTTGAACTAGACCGGGTCCATAGAACCCTCGGCCCCCCTAGGAAGGATGGCACCCCGCGCGATGTTCTGGCCAAGCCACATCACTTTTCGGTGAAAGAAGAAGTTATGAAGAGAGCCAGATCCCTGCAACTCGTCACATACCAGGGCCACCAGGTTCAGATCTTTGCGGACCTCTCCCCCTCCACTATACAGAGACGGAGAGCTCTGAAACCCCTCTTGCTTGCAATGTCGCAAAAAGACATAAAATACAAATGGGCATTCCCATTTGCGGTCAGGTTCACGGACAAAGGGAAGTCTTTTGCTTTCTCCACTTTCTCCGAGGGGGAAAAGCTCCTCACCAGGCTGAAAATCATTTCTCAAGAAGCTGATATGGACACTTCTAACCCTAGCCAAGGCTCCAACAAACGGCCCACTCCTAACAGCCCACAATCCCCGTTGTGGACCTCCGGAAGAGCCAAGAAGGTCAAGGATAATGCACCCACCTGAGCAACATTCAGACCCCTTTTCAGACTCTCCATTCTGTGACTGACCGTCCGAGGTCCTGGAGAGGGCCGGAGGACTGCTCCCCAAACATTGAAAGTTTGGCCCTCCACCCTTTTTGCCCTCCCCTTGCCTAGGACTTGTGCTACCCTTTTCCCCATTGCCTTCAATATCCCGGGACGCTATGCAGTACTTCGTCCATCTACTGGACTGCCCGTAACCCCTCATATTTTTTGCGTCCCCTCGAAATGGGCCCTAAGGCTGCTTTGAGGACTCTTCAGGGGGCTGCATTCCCCAGCACCCTCCCTGGATATACCATCCTACCTTTTGCCTAAAGAACAGCATTCATTGTTTAGCCCCAGTGTCTTCTAATCATTATGCTTAGCCGTGCCTTAAGTTTTTTTTTCTTAATGCTGCTTATCTTCTATTGTTATTTAATGTTGATTTCACAGTTCGGGTAGTTACCCGACTAGGGGTCCCCAGTTCCACGAGGGACCACATGTGTAACTCTCCCTCCCTCGGCCTTTCCCAGGCGTCTGAGCGTCGGGACTTCTGACCTTATGGGTCGGTTGTCTACATTGTTCTTTCTTGGGATTTCGGGGGGTGTCTCCTGCCCTGATCTCCTCTTTCTCTTCTCAGGAACGCTTTCTTTCCTTGCCCTTTCTCCTCCTCTCTCCCCCCTTGATGGTAAGCTACCGCCGTTGAATGTTTACATGACACTACTTTTTTTCTCCTCAGGTCGGGCTGAGCTAACCCAGTCGGCATGGTATCCTGGGAGACAACCACGGGCCACCGATCCCAATGCTCTTACCGAGAACCCCGCTATGGATTGGGTAAGTGAGGTCGCTTTCAGAAGCTGGGCTCCCCCTCTGCTCCATGGCTGATCCACAGACTGCTAGGCTTAAGATAGCCACCCATAACATTCAGGGTCTTAATTCCCCCATCAAACGGAGAAAAGCCCTTGATTACTACAAATCCCTGAAACTAGATATAATTCTACTTCAGGAAACGCACCTTCCTATCCGGTATAGTCCCAAGTTCCTACATGCCCACTTCCCTCAGTTCTACTTAGCCAACGCGGAATCCAAGACCAGGGGGGTGGCCATTTTTATTGCCAAAACATGCAAATTCAATAAAAGTTTTGAAAAAGCGGATCCGGAGGGCAGGTATTTACTTGTAAAGGGCACTGTGGGGGACCAACTTTACTCCTTGGTCTCCTACTACGCCCCGAACACGGGTCAGGCCAAATTCTTCGAATCCCTGCTGCGCACCTTAGCACCTCTTTTAGAGGGAACGGTTATTGTCGGAGGGGACTCTAACGTCGCCTTTGATCAAGGACTTGATAAATCCTCCCCCTCACATTCCCGCTTAACCAGGCCCACGAAGGCAAGCCTACGGATCGCCAAATTGCTTCACGCCCATGGGTTATCCGATGTCTGGCGGGAATTAAACCCCACAAAGAGAGACTACACTCACTTCTCAGCGCCACACCAATCATATGCACGGATAGACCACATACTTGTCCCCTCCTCGCTCCTTCCCAGGATGCTCAAAGCCTCCATCACTGACACAGTGATCTCGGATCACTCGCTGGTAATTGTGACGGCCCTAGGGGGTTCGAGTGGGAGACACCCCAGGCATTGGAGGTTAAATGAATCTCTCCTTTCGGAGCCATCACGAGTTATGGATCTCGACAAAGCACTGCAGGAATATTTCTCTATTAATGCGACTTCTGATGTCTCCCCCGAAACCCTGTGGGCGGCGCACAAAGCGTTTATTAGGGGAAAACTCATGCAATTAGGTTCTCAAATAAAACGGGAAAGGCAATCAACCATCCTGAAGCTAGAAGAGGAATACTCTAAACTCAGACCTCTTCACAAAAAGGACCCCCTCCGCACCCCCACCTCCATACTAGACAAGACTCGCTTAGAACTCAATCTCGCCCTCACCACGAAAGCAGAAAAATCGGTTAGGTGGTCTGGCCACAAGTTTTACTCACAGGCGGACAAAATAGGCACACTCCTGGCTAATAGACTCTCCCCTAGAACCAAGCTAAGCACCCTCCCTCGTATCAGAAGCGCAGGACACCCGCCCACGTCTAATCCGGTCACAGTTCTGAATGCCTTTCAGAACTTTTACACCTCTCTCTACAGTAGCCCCCCATCTCCCAAAGATAACCTCCTTCCAAAGTTTTTGGAGGGACTCCCCATCCCTGCCTTATCGGACGTTCACAAACAAGTCATGGAAGCCCCCTTCCAGGTAGAGGAGATACTGGGAGTCATAAAGGATCTTAAAAAAAGCTCCGCCCCTGGACCCGACGGTCTTTCGATCCCTTACTATAAAGCCTTTGCCAACACGCTAGCCCCTCACCTGGCCAATCTCGGTAATCATAAAGCTAATGGAGGCCCCCTGGATCCCCACCTTAACACGGCATATATCACGGTCATCCCCAAACCTGGCAAGAACTTGGAAGATGTCAGCAACTACAGACCGATTTCCCTTATTAATAATGATCTCAAAATTCTCACGAAAGTTATGGCCAATAGGCTAGCCTCCTTCATCGGACGCTACGTCCACAAGGACCAAGTTGGTTTTATCCCCGGCAGACAGGGACCTGATCAAATTCGGAGGGCGATCGATATTATCTCCATCTTACAGTCTAATTGGGAAGGGGGACCCAAACAATCTGGCTTCCTCCTTTCCTTAGATATTCAGAAGGCTTTCGACTCGGTCTCATGGCAGTACATCTTCCAGCTCTTTGACAGGTGGGGATTTGGGTCTCGTTTCCTGGGCTTATTACGGGCCTTATACTCCCAGCCGAGGGCCCAAATTCGAATGCAGGGATACCTCTCCGCTCCAATTCCCATCACCAGGGGGACCAGACAGGGGTGCCCCCTATCCCCCCTCATATTTGCAATAGCCATTGAAACACTGGCGATCGCAATCCGCCACAACATAGACATTGGAGGTGTCCAGTGCGGTAGTCAAACGCACAAATGCGGACTCTTTGCGGACGACATACTGTTATTCCTCACTTCCCCCCTCACAACCCTGCCCAACTTATCCCGGGTACTAGACGACTTTGCCAAGGTCTCAGGCTTGCGGGTTAATTACTCCAAGTCTGTGGCTTTGAATGTTTCTCTCCCCACCCACCAAGTCCTCTCACTCAAACAATCCTTTCCGTTCCAATGGAGTGACACTGCCATCCAATACTTGGGTATCTCCCTTACACCTAAAATAGAGATGTTGTATGCCCACAATTACCCCAAATTATACAGACAGCTGGAAACTGATCTCTCCTCATGGTCTAAACATGAACTATCCTGGCTTGGCCGGATTAACTCCATAAAAATGACCCTTCTCCCCAAAATCCTCTACTATTTTCGAGCCCTTCCAATACCAGTTCGGAAGGACCACCTTTGCTCTCTGCAAAGCAAAATACTGAAATATATTTGGGGTAATAAGGGGTACCGTCTACCGCAAAACACGCTCTTCCTGCACAGACGCAAGGGGGGGCTGGGCTTACCTAACCTTCACAAATACTACCTTGCAGCTCGCCTAGCCCAACTCTCCTCGATCTACTCCAAATACGAGAAACCGGATTGGCAGTCCATAGAACGCTGTTCCGTACCCTCTTTTACACTAGATTTTCTATTGTGGTGCCCGCCCAAAGCCAGGCCGCCCATCATGTCCCCATCCCTATCTCACTCCTGCGCCCTATGGGACGGTCTTCGCAAAGAGCCTTCCCTAGTCTCCACTTTAAGACCCCTTGCTCACATGTTCCGTAATCACGACTTCCCCCCTGGTCTGGACATTGAGGCCTTCAGATGGTGGTTGGACAAGGGACTATACCGGATAGGTCACTTTTTCAATTCAAGGGGTCCGATTTCCCTGGCTTATTGTATTGAACACTTAGAGCTACCAGACTCAGAGAGGTTCCGCTTCCAACAAATATCTCACTTCTTGAACTCACTTTGGAAAAACAAACCCCTTCCTCCTCCCTTTACTGAATATGAAGCCTGGTGTGGTAGGATCGGGGAGCAGAGGGGTGGTATTTCAGTGATCTATGCGGCTCTCACTTCCCCAACGGGCAAATCCCCCTATATGACGGCATGGGAATCTGATCTCCAGACCTCTGGCAGTCTCGAAACCTGGCAGCTGGCCCTAGCCAGATCCTTTCGTGGGATCCAAAACACCTCTCTAATGGAGGCTAGCATTAAATTGATAACCAGGTGGTACCTCACTCCAGTCAGGCTAGCCAAAATATACCCCACGGCTAACCCCTTATGTTTTAGGGGGTGCCAACTTCGTGGCTCCATGATCCACATCTGGTGGGAATGCCCTAGGCTTCGATCGTTCTGGACTAAAATCTTTAACTTGATTTATTTAGTCACAGGCTGCCGGGTTCCGAGAACTCCAGAGGTTGCGTTACTCAATGCCCCTGTTCCTTTGCTGTCTGGTATCACTCAGAAACTAACTTATTTTATCCTATTAGGAGCCAAAATTGCGATTGCCTCCGCATGGAAGCAACCCAGACCCTCCTTCCTCGCAGTTAAGAGGAAGATATCGTGGATAATGTCCCAAGAAAAACTGTCAGGTATTCTGTCAGATACCACACCTAAATTCCGAAAGGTGTGGGACCCTTGGGCCCGTTACATGGGAATCTCTCTGCTGCCTGGGGTGCCCCCAGGCTCTCCTCTAGTGACCAGACCTCACCCCTAAAGCGCCCCCTCTTACATTGAATGCTAAACATTCTCCCGCTATAACCTTCCACCCTTTTAGGACATAGCTTACATCCCCTTACCCCTCTGTCCTCCTCTTCTCCTCCTCTCTTCTTTCCTCTGTCCTTCTAGACGTTCTAAGTTTTTGGTTTGCTCAACAGAGCTGCAATTGACAGGTTCACCGTACAGTCCAAGTCAATGTTACGGGGCCCACTGCGGACGGTCCATCAACTTCTTTATCCCTCTGAGAGGGGGGGGCCTGGGAGGATACTCCCCCATCCTGGCACAGCAAGTTCCCTATTAGGGGTGTCGGGGTGGGGGCTCCTGGGTGCTACCCCTAACGGTTCTATTGGGTGGGCTCTCCCCGGGGGGTCACCCTTTGTTTACCTCTCTTTTGTTTAACCCCTCCCTGAGGAGGGGCATGCCGACTGTACCCTTTTGATATTGTCTGTCTTTCACTAATGTCTCCTGTTTTCATTACTTACATTGTGTCAGCGGGCCCTCCCTGCTGCAGATTGTTTATATTCTGGTATATGTATGTAAGTGCCTTTATCGTAAAAAATAAAATCTTTTGAAAGAAAATAAAAAGGATATAGGCCTGAAATGCTGTGCTCTGTCTGGCTCCCTCCCAGGTTTAGGCAATGTTATAGCTGTGGCCTGTAACATTTCTGGTGGAAAGGAGGCAGAGGAGACAGCGGCTTGGAACACTCTTAGCATTGTTGGGGAAAGAATTTCGAAGTATTTTTTTATAGTATTCTGAGGAATACCCATCAGGGCCTGGGGATTTATAGCTCGGTAACTTGGATTTAGTCTCCATAATTTCTGGAGCTGAAAATGGAGAGCTCAACTCGGCTACATCCGATGGCCGTAGAGTAGGTAAGGAAATATCACAAAGAAATTGCTCTATAAGCTCTGGGGTTGGTTGGGGTATGTCTGTATTGTCTTTCATATTATAAAGATTCCCATAATAACTAATAAATGCATCCACTATTTCTTTAGGGTTAAATAATTTGGACCCATTATTGGGGTGGTACAGGTGTGGGATTCATTGTTTAATCGTTTTCTCTATGATTTGGTTTGCCAATAATTTACCTGCTTTATTGCCATGAATATAAAATTTAGCTTTAAGTTTATGAATGTTTTGCATATGGTGTGATAGTAGTAAGGCTTCAAGGTCATTTCGTGCTCTAGTTATTTTATTGCTTGTGTCTGCTGTAGTTGATTTTTTTATTTTGGGACTCTAGGTTCGAAATATCATTTAAAATGGATTCCATCCTCTGTCCCCTCTTCCCCCTTAATAAGGCACTTTTTTTAATTAGTATACCCCTCATGAATGCCTTGTGGGCATTCCACAAGACGAATGGATCTACATCCTCTATGTCATTTGTTCTTAAGTACTCTGTTAGTGAGTTTTGAATGTACACTGCGGTTGCAGGGTTTGTGAAGAGTTTAATGTCGTTTTCCATCTGTTTGCTCGGGTTGATAAACTATGGCTCCCCACAGTTATAGATACTGGAGCATGGTCAGTCTATGTAATGTTACCTATAGCTGAACTTCAGATCCTCTGCAATAGAAACTTATCTACCAAAAACATATCTATTCTGGAATAAGGTAAGTGGACCTGGGAGAAGAAGGTGAAATCCCTCTCTGTGGAGTGGTGGCATCTCCATACATCGAAAAGGTTATCTGCAATTGTGAAATTAGATAAGGTTGCGCTAAACTTTTGCTTGTTGTGTTAGATATGTCCAGCTGTTGATTAGATATAGCATTAAAAACGCTACACATGATCACATGAGCAGAGCTGTGATTTTTTTACTTTTTTCCCTAGCTTATTCAGAAACATTAACTGCCTGGTGTTTGGAGTATATATATATATAAATTATGGTATAGTCTACATTGTTAATCTGGCATATTAGAATAATATACCTGCCATCTTTGTCGCATATGCTTGACACAAATTTAAATGTCACTGTTTGCTTTAGGAGAATGGCCACTCCTCTCCTTTAGAAGGAGCATTTCCAAAATAAGCGTGGGTAAAATGTTTGTGCGATAAGTTTGGATGGTTCTGGGCCTTGAAATTAGTTTCTTGTATGCAGAAAACATCACAGTTTTGGGCGCGCACTTCCCTCCATAGCATGTGTCTCTTCTGAGGGATATTTAAGCCATTGATGTTCAGGAAAGTAATTTTAAATGCCATAGTTAAGTATATTGCCCCTTAATTGGGAGAAGTTGTGTCAGTATCCTTCCATTAGACAGCAAAAGTCTTACCCGGTTGATGACCTTGCTGGTGTAGCGCACCTTACACTTGGTAGTGTGGGTCCTTGCATCTGCTGGGTGATGAAAAAGGCCTGTCGTCTGAAGAGAGCTTCTTGGAGTACTGTCCATAGGACTGTTTGTGGAACTGAAATACAAAACAACAGTCTGGAAAACGTTAACGGCCAAGAAGGGAACCAAGCAAGCATGTAAAAACATAAGAGAAAAAAAAAAAAACAAGAAAATTTAGCTTGAAACCATGCACTGTTTTAAAAAAAAAAATGATTTCTATCGAAATCTGAGCAGGGATTTGACCTGCTAATTCTGGGGTGTGAAGAAACAATATTCTATCGCTGGTTAGAATATCCGGGGTATGCTGGATTGGGTAATAGTGGTAGGACATTATATATGTCTTCAGCCACAATGTCATTTAGTAGATGCCGGAGGGGAATCCAATGATGGAAGGTGTTGTGGTTAAAATAGTATTTCTATATACCTGACAAAGACCAGCTAGAGGTATAACTAATGCAATTGCAATACTCATGAAACCCTTTACTTAACACTGCAGTATTAAGGAGACAAGAAGGTGATGAGTCAAGATTAAAACTCAGCGGTTTTCTGGTTTATTGTGGGAGGGGCTGCATTTTATATGCACCCTTATCAGCCAATCATTGCATAGAACATGGTGTGGTTAATACAGAGGCGTACATTACATATCATCATTACATATCATTAATTATGTCATCTGCTTCTGAATCACAGTCATGAGATATGTGGCCCAGACATATTGTGACACAATTTCTTTATTTAGACAGTACAGAATAAAACTGCTTATGCAAGCTATGTTTTCTCATATGCATGTTTTATAGAAAAACTGCCATAGTCTGCAGATACAGAGTTTAAACCAACTAGTAAGGTTAACCCAAGTTAATCTTATATGAATTTATAAAGATGGAGTCATTCTGATTCAGCCATATAGCAACAATCCCCTCTAAGTCATGAAATCAAACCATGAACATGACTTACTTCTTCTCATTGTGACATACTCATCCTGGTGACCATAGTAAAAGTTAAGATATATTCTATTAGCTGCAGCTGGGTCGGAAGGTCAAGTACCTCGGAAATCATGCACATAATAAACTTGAAGCAGGCATATAAAAGTAATACCATAAGCAAAATCAGTACAACAAACATTGCAATATCCCTAATCCAGGATTAATCCAGGATTCAGCATTGAGACCAAACCCCACATATTACCCAGGGGACTCCCAAGCAATTATTTAGCTTTTTCATCATGTCAATACCCCCTCAGGCTCCTAAGAGGAACCATGCCCAGGTCATGCTCTTTTCCAGAAACAATGACCCAGCATAACGGTGTTTGAGGGGGCATCCAGGATGAACACTAGCCTTGAGCAAGTGACGTTCCTCACTGTACCCGAGAATCACCACCATCGGAACCAATGAGGCCAAGTAACACCATCCCTTGGAATCATTCAGAATCCATGGATGGCATGTTCTTCCCCAACAAATGTACGTGCTGTCGTCCAAGGCCAGTGGCTGTCTGCTTAAGGAAATGTTGGGCACCCTCAGCAAAAGCAAGCTGTGAAAGTAGCTTGGCCATCTCAGTATGGGGGCCAGAGGCATGCATGAAGTGTGATGTAGGGCACGATCTAAGGTGTCAAACACTGTGGAGTTCCTGTAGACTCTGAATGCACATCCCCTCTATGTCCAATGAGTGTGTTACTAGTGATTTTATCAGGTAGGCCACATATAACCTTAAGGCTCCCCCTAGAACACAGAGGCTGGTAGATGACATGTGAACCAATACATATATAATACAGTGCCTATGCCAGCATCCCTTCAAACAGTATATACACTGAAATGATCGAGCATGTCCTGGGCGCACACTACAACAACAATCACAATATTACCCCCTGACCCTCACCCGGACCACCTTCTAAACATGCAAAAATAGAAAACAACAAACATGTAATCTCAGCTGTATAGCAATTGTCCATGGAATGCAAAAGGGAGGAAGGGGCATGGCAACAAACAAAACATAGATGGATAGACAACATTTCATCATCAACACTTCATGACTGACACCCTGGGAATTCAGAAGATAAATATCCAGAATAGTCATTCTGATTGCTTATTTCAAATAAATCCTCCCCATCACATTCTAGTACCCCATGGAGTCAATATATGCAGCAATGTATCTTGATCCCAGTCATTTAATTTCAGTAACTTCTTCAAACATTTTTTCAAATGTTTACCCTTCTTTTACCAAAACCCCTTTATCAATTCTTTTAATTTAATTTAACCCCAAACTTTTAGGGAAAATATAACATGGGCCTAAACACAATATGAGACACCCTGTTGTGCACATTCCAGACACACACTTAAAATATTTTTACTAATCGAAATGATACCCTGTGTGTTCATTAGACACAATACAACCACTCTCTCATTTCACATTCATTTGGCCATTCCATTCATCCTTCATTCGTCCATAACACCTTTAAACCTTAATATTTTTCTCTCTAGTGTCTGGAATTACACAACACAGTTACTTCTCTTTTTCTTTACTAACCACAATTCCTCTTGCATAGCGCCTGGAATATACAACTTCCTTTCATTTACTTTCAAATTCTGGACTCTTAATTATAATATTCTCAACCCTGTCAAAATCAATATTTTTAAAATCATTGTTAATAAAGCTAAACACTATTAAAGCAATTTGCACAAATATAGCACATTTGCTGTCATCAGAAAAAAAACACACTTTAACTCTAATAATGTAAGGATAGGCAACCACACCCAAAACAGTCTTAAAGTCAGACTCTAAAAATTTGTATCTGATCAGATTCCTTTAAAAAACATTTGGTACCAGCGCATACATATAAATTTTATCAGTGACATGTCACATTCCCCTTTTATTGTTCCCAATTTACTATTGGAGTGGGCATGGGCTTTATATGTGCCCAGCACATTTCATAAATAGTCTGACACTAGTTGCAACATTTTAACAATGGACATGTACCTTTTATAGATAACTTTTCTGAATGAAATCCTTCTTTAACATTCATCTTAAAGCACCACACACAGATGAGTACCCAAGTGTCCCTTTCACCTGACCACTTTAGCAATGCTCTCTGTCTTGGCAGGATCATAGGACATATATCAACTACCCAACAATTTATCTGAATTCAGAAAACAAAAACAATCTTATACTCTAAATTGGAATTCCAAGACAAGACAAAAATTCACATACACATAAAATTAAGCATTTCTCTCTATTAACCAGTTTCCTCTACCTAGGTGTCTGTCTTATGGAACTGCGAACAGGGCGACCCCAAGGACTGCCACTGACCACAGTCCACAAATAGTCCATGAAACAGAGACCGTGGTGGGAGAAGTATTTAAACATGTTCTCCCTCCGATGATCGCTGCACTCTGAGAATCCTCACTGATCAACACAGAAACAGTCAGTCCATGAAGCTGCGACCCTAGCGCCTCACCGGAGATCCATGTCAGAATTCACACCCTCAAACCCACCAGCTCAGAGGTGGAGAATCGGGGAGCGATGAGGGAATCTGGGGGAATCCGAGGGGGAAGGAGGAAGATTCATAATCTCCCTCTACCTCATTCAGACCCCCCAAAACAGTAACCCTGTCCCCCTGTCAGTGCATCCAGCAGCAATTTAATCACTGCCCAATAAATCAACATTTCTGTGTCTCCATGAATCTCTGGTACCGTAATCCCGCAAAAGTCTCACGAGACCCCAGCACCAGGGCTGCTCATTGCACGAGGTGGGGTGCTTTCAACAAGGGTTCTAGCCTCCCCACCAGCTCTCTCTCTTTTTACCCTTGGTTGAATCTTTTCCCGTGCCCGTTGCCAAACAAGGATCTGCACATTCCACCAACCCACCTGTACCGACTCATTATAACTTTATCAAACAACAATAAACAAATAATCAACAAACAAATAAACAGACAAACAAACAGACAAACAGGGTAACAGGGTAAGTCTACACTAAAAATCCCTATTTTAACAACACCTTTTATCTGATAATCCAAATGAAACTAGCTGTGACACTTTAAAAATCCTTTATTTTATTTTAATCTCTGTGTTAATTTCCTTACCTGCCCAAAACCTCCTATCACGGCTGTCCCTTTTAAATCTCAAAACAAACTCTGCTTACTTCCCCTTTTTAAATGTACTTTCCTTCACTTTATTTTCTCTTTCTCTATGTGTCAGTTTTAAAACGGCTTTGAAATTGGCTTGTCTAAAAAGAACAATGCATTGAAAAACCCTGCAAAATGCACACCTTCCTTTAATAAATAACTCAAATCTCTCTTTTACCTTCTTACTTCACTTACCTTACCCTCAACAAAATGTAAGATGTTCTTAATTAACACCCTACTCACTTACTTAAATCTCATCACTTCTGGGCATCCCAAATACCCACCTGTCTTCAATCACCTTCCATCTAACTCATACCTTTTACAACCTGCAAAAAATACCATTCCGATACCCTTCCAAGAGTTACCAAAACACATGTTAACCACTTAAGGACCAGGCCTTTTTTTCAGATTTGGTGTTTACATGTTTAAAAGTTTTTTTTTGCTAGAAAATTACTTAGAACCCCCAAACATTTTATATTGTTTTTTTTCTAACACCCTAGAGAATAAAATGGCGGTCATTGAAATACATTTTTTCTCACCGTATTTGCGCAGCGGTCTTACAAGCACATTTTTTTGGGAAAAAATTAACTTTTTTGAATAAAAAAATAAGACAATAGTAAAATTAGCCCATTTTTTATATATTGTGAAAGATAATGGCATGCCGAGTAAATTGATACCCAACATGTCACGCTTCAAAATTGCGCCCGCTCGTGGAATGGCGTCAAACTTTGAGCCTCAAAAATCTCCATAAGCGTCATTTAAAAAAATCTACAGGTTGCATTTTTTGCGTTACAGAGGAGATCTAGGGCTAGAATTATTGCTCTCGCTCTACCGATCGCGGTGGTACCTCACATGTGTGGTTTGACCACCGTTTTCATATGCGGGCGCTACTCACGTATGCGCTCGCTTCTGTACGTAAGCTCGTCGTGACGGGGTGTTTTTAAAAACCTTTTTTTTTCTTATTTGTTTTAATTGATTTTATTTATTTTTACACTGTTTTAAAAAAAAAAAATGAATAACTTTTATTTCTATTACAAGGAATGTAAACATCCCTTGTAATAGAAAAAAGCATGACAGGTCCTCTTAAATATGAGATCTGGGGTCAAAAAGTCCTCAGATCTCATATTTGGACTAAAATGCAACAAAAAAAAAAAGGAAAGAAAAAATGACATTTAAAAAAAATATACCTTTAAGAGGTATGGACGGAAGTGACGTTTTGACGTCGCTTCCGCCCTCCTATGGTATAGAGACGAGTGGGGGCCATCTTAGCCTCACTCGTCTCCATACCAAGCTAGCGAAAGGACCCGATCGCCTCCGCCGCTACTGACAGCTCCGGTAAACGGCGTAAGGTGCGGGAGGGCGGCGGGAGGGGGGTGGCACCTCTCCCGCCACCGATAGCGGTGATCTCACGGCGAATCCGCCGCGGGGACCACCGTTATCGTACAGCCGACCGGCGCCTGAAGAGATGGATATCTGGGTTGTGGCAGCAGCTGCTGCCGTTACCGAGATATCCCTCTTCAAAAATAGGACGTACATCGTCGTGCGCTGGTCGGTAAGTGGTTAAACATGCCCAAACAAATTATACACTTTTCAAGCAGAATCAAGCACCTATCATTAGTGATGGATGAATTTCCTACGGGATGTTTCGCGAACGCGAAACGCGAATGCGGCCGAAAGTTTGCGAACCGCAAAGTTCACGGCGGGCCCCATTGATTTCAATGGCAGGTGAACTTTACAAACCTACAGGTCATAATTCCAGCCACAAAATAATTACTAGCTGTGCACACATAGTCCCACCACATGGCCACTGACATAACACATGTATGAAGTGAATCTGGGATCGACAACTACAAGCATTCTTTTTTTATATGTGAAATTCTGACAATTCAGAACTCAGGAGCGCATGAAGGCAATGGAGGAGAGGGAAGGTCAGGGTAGGCTAAGAAGAGGGTGCAGGAGATGATCACCAGCACCGTGATATAGAGCACTGACACCAGCACTGTGATAGAGTGATCTGACACCAGCACCGTGATAGAGAGCACTGACATCAGCACCGTGACATAAAGCACTGACACCAGCACCGTGATATAGAGCACTGACACCTGCACTGTGATAGAGTGCACTGACACCAGCACCGTGATAGAGAGAACTGACATCAGCACCGTGATAGAGTGCACTGACACCAGCACCGTGATAGAGTGCACTGACACCTGCATCATGATAGAGTGCACTGACACCAGCACTGTGATAGAGAGAACTGACATCAGCACCGTGATATAAAGCACTGACACCTGCACCGTGATAGAGGGATCTGACACCAGCACTGTGATAGAGAGCATTGACAACAGCACTGTGATAGAGAGCACTGACATCAGCACCGTGACATAAAGCACTGACACCAGCACTGTGACATAAAGCACTGACACCAGCACCGTGATATAGAGCACTGACACCAGCACCGTGATAGAGTGATCTGACACCAGCACTGTGATAGAGAGCACTGACATCAACACCGTGATAGAGAGCACTGACATCAGCACCATGACATAAAGCACTGACACCAGCACCGTGACATAAAGCACTGACACCAGCACCGTGATATAGAGCACTGACACCAGCACTGCGATAGAGTGATCTGACACCAGCACCATGAGAGAGAGCACTGACATCAGCACAGTGATAGAGAGCACTGACATCAGCACCGTGACATAAAGCACTGACACCAGCATCGTGATAGAGAGCACTGACACCAGCACCGAGATAGAGAGCACTAACAGCAGCACTGATAACAACAACTTGCTGCTGGGCCCCAAAAATATGACACCGCTCAACCTCTTCAAACAGGAGGGTACAGGCATAGAGTACGGTGTGCTTTTTTTGTACAAGGAAGTGAGCCAAATGTAGAAAGAAGGTCTGTGTGCTCGATTAAAAAAATCGTTTATAGAGATATACATGGTCTACTGGTCACATGTGTTGAATTCCTCCGAGATTCATGCCTCATTCATTTTTATAAATGTGAGGTAGTTAACACTGCCGTGAGCTATGCGAGTACGCTTATCAGTCACGATCCCCCCTGCTGCGCTGAACGTCCTTTCGGACAGGACACTGGACGAGGGGCAAGCCAACAGTTCTATTGCAAATTGGGCAAGCTCTGGCCAGAGGTCAAGCCTGCCCACCCAGTAGTCCAGGGGTTCATCACTCCTCGCCGTTAACCCGATGTAGTCGGACACCTGTCGGTCTAGGCGTTCCCTGATGCTGGATCCAGATGACACCTGTCGATGGGTCGGCTGAAAGAATGACCTCATATCAGAAATCACCAACACATCTTCAAACCGGCCTCTTCTTGCAGGCGCTGTTGGATTGGTACCCACAACTCCATCTCTGAGAGTGGGAACTGCTCCTCTGCCAGCGCACGCAAAAGCAGAATGCAGCATTTCTCGAAGCAAGGCCTGGAAGTGCTCCATTCTGACAGCCCTCTGTGACGGCGGTAACATTTCCACCATTTTGTGTTTGTCCCGGGGGTCTAAGTACGTTGCCACCCAGTACTGGTCCTTGACCCTTATGCTTTTTATACGGGGGTCCCTGTTAAAACACTGGAGCATGAAGACCCCCATTTGCACTAAACTGGAAGCGGTGTGGTGGCCTGGCTCCTGCTCATCATCCAGGATAATGTCGTCCTCTTCATTCTCCTCTCCCCATCCACGCACTACAACAGGGATCCCAGAAAGGTTTAAAGCATGCTCTTCTTGCTCCTCCTCATCCGCCCCCGGCACCATCCTCCTCTGACTCCTCTTCAGACTCCTGTTGTTGACTTGTCTCAGATAGAGTAGCCCCCCCTGGGAATTCATCCAGCATTGCGACTTCCTCATCTTCCCGCTCCTGCTCCTCCACAGCTTGATCAATGACACGATGCAATGCACGCTCCATAAAGAAGGCATAAGGTACCATGTCACTGATGGCGCCATGGCTGCGACTGACCAGTTTGGTGATCTCCTCAAATGGCCGCAGAAGTCTGCATGCGTCGCGCATGAGCAGCCACTGGCGCGGTGAAAAAAAAAACAGCTCCCCAGAACCTGTTCTGCCGCAGAGTTCATACAGGTAGACGTTAACTGCACGTTTCTGCTGGAGCAGCCTATCAAGCATATAGAAGGTTGAGTTCCATCACGTCGGGCAATCGCAAATAAGACGTCTGACCGGCAGATTGTGTCGCCGCTGAATGTCAGTAAGGCGAGCCATGGCCGTGTAAGATCTTCTGAAATGGGCCGAGATTTTCCTTACCTGCAGCAAGATGTCCTGGACCCCAGGGTATTTGACAATGAATCGCTGCACGACCAAGTTTAAGACGTGTGCCATGCATGGCACGTGCGTAATTTTTCCCTGTTTCAATGCGCTAAGCAGATTGACACTGTTGTCACACACCACTTTACCAACTGTCGAATTGAGCGGTGTTAGCCACTGATCTGCCTGTGAACGCAAAGCTGAAAGGAGTGCCGGGCCAGTGTGGCTCTTGGTTTCCAGGCACAACAGACGCAGCACGGCATGGCAACGTCTCACCTGGCATGTCGAATAGGTTCTGGGGAGCTTGGGCATCGCAGCGGAAGAGACGCTAGCAGCGGAAAAGGAGGAGTCAGCCGAGGAGGAGAGGGAGGAGGATGGAGTAGGAGGAGGAGGAGAAGAAGAGCCAGGTCTGCATGCAATCCGTGGCGGTAAAACCAAATCTACACGGGTGCCACGGGTTACATGCTTGACGGCCGTCAGAAGGTTCACCCAGTGGGCAGTAAAAATGTGATATACCTTCCCTGGCCGTGTTTGCTAGACCACGTGTCTGTGGTCAGATGTATCTTGGCACCAACACTGTGTGCCAGAGATAAATTCACTTGCCGATTAACATGGCCATATAGCTCTGTGATGCCCTTCTGTGAGAAATACTTCCTTCCTGGGACCTTCCATTGTAGTGTTCCAATGGCCACACATTTTCGAAATGCCTCCGAGTCCACCAGTTTATATGGCAGTAGTTGGTGGGCTATCAGTTCTGACAAGCCAGCCGTCAACCGTTGGGCAAGGGGGTTATCCGGCGTCATCATTTTTTTTACGCTCGAACATTTGGCCCACGGAAGTCTGCCTTTTTGCATAAAAACGTGAGCTTGGCGTGATGGAAGGTGGAGTGGAGGACAATTGTGAGGAGGGAGGAGAAGAAGTAGAAGACGAGGCTGGATGGTGAGAGCCTAGAGTGTGGCTTTGTGTGTTCCATTGCTCCCACTGGGCTCGGTGATGGCAGCTCATGTGCCTTCTTAAGGCGGTCGTCCCTAGGTGAGTGTTGGGCTTACCGCGACGTATGCGTTGACTGCAAAGATTGCAGATGGCAACACTATTGTCAGCAGCGGACACGTTAAAAAAAGCCCACACTGCGGAGCCATGTGCCGGCGTCCTGGGAGCGCCAAATGTGACCGTACATGGTCGATGCCTCGCTCCTGATACATTAGCAGTCTGCTTTGTCCCTCCTGTGCAATGTAAATTATTCCTGCTTCTCCTCCCTATCTGCTGGTCCATATCTCCCTCTGAACTCCCCTCCTCTTCCTCTCTTGTGGGCACCCACGTGACATCACTAGACACGTCATCATCGATGTCACCTTCCCCACCGCTATAATTAAAGATCTCGGAGTAGGCAGCAACACCGGGGACCAACCTCCTCCTTGGGCTGATCTGGGTACTGTCGTCAGAGTGCTGAGTGACGGTTGTTGCTACCTCTTCTTCCTGATCCAATGCCAAGAGTGGCTGCACATCAGAAATGTCTTGATATGGATCGGAAAATAATTCCTGTGACTCAAGCGGAAGGTATGTGGTGGTGGTGGTGTTGGTGGTAGTGTCTTTGGGGGTGCACATAGCAGAGAGTGAAGAAGAGGGTGCAGATCGAGAGAATGAGGAGGATGCAGAAGAGTAAGGCTGCGTGAGCCACTCAACCAAGTCTGGTGCTTCCTTTGACGTAATCGCACGCACCTTCTGCAATTTCCCACAATGCTGCACAGTGGAAACGCACTATACTATGCTTTCTATATGTGCAAGTATTTTATACGTGTATTACACAACTATATACTGCACACCAAATAGTACACCTATACCAGTCCTTAAGGACCTTTGTGGAACTAGTAGCTAGGGATTAGAAGACTGTACCTCATTCACCCTATATACTGTACTACTCTATACCATACCAGTCCTTAAAAGGACCTTTGTGGAACTAGTAGCTAGTGATTAGCAGACTGTACCTCAGACCCTACACTGATAAAGGACTGCTGCAGAATAGGACAGCAGTCAGCAGTAGTGCACCACAACCCTATATATTGTGGACCTATACCAGTCCTTATAAGGACCTTTGTGGAACTAGTAGCTAGGGATTAGTAGACTGTACCTCACTCAACCCTATTTACTGTACTACTTTATAACATACCAGTCCTTAAAAGGACCTTTGTGGAACTATTAGCTAGTGATTAGCAGACTGTACCTCAGTCCCTACACTGATAAAGGACTGCTGCAGAATAGGGCAGCAGTCAGCAGTAGTGCACCACAACCCTATATATTGTGGACCTATACCAGTCCTTATAAGGACCTTTGTGGAACTAGTAGCTAGGGATTAGCAGACTTACCTCACTCAACCCTATATACTGTACTACTCTATACCATACCAGTCCTTAAAAGGACCTTTGTGGAACTATTAGCTACTGGTTAGCAGACTGTACCTCAGTCCCTACACTGATAAAGGACTGCTGCAGAATAGGGCAGCAGTCAGCAGTAGTGCACCACAACCCTATATATTGTGGACCTATACCAGTCCTTATAAGGACCTTTGTGGAACTAGTAGCTAGGGATTAGCAGACTGTACCTCACTCAACCCTATATACTGTACTACTCTATACCATACCAGTCCTTAAAAGGACCTTTGTGGAACTATTAGCTAATGATTAGCAGACTGTACCTCAGTCCCTACACTGATAAAGGACTGCTGCAGAATAGGGCAGCAGTCAGCAGTAGTGCACCACAACCCTATATATTGTGGACCTATACCAGTCCTTATAAGGACCTTTGTGGAACTAGTAGCTAGGGATTAGCAGACTGTACCTCACTCAACCCTATATACTGTACTACTCTATACCATACCAGTCCTTAAAAGGACCTTTGTGGAACTATTAGCTAGTGGTTAGCAGACTGTACCTCAGTCCCTACACTGATAAAGGACTGCTGCAGAATAGGGCAGCAGTCAGCAGTAGTGCACCACAACCCTATATATTGTGGACCTATATCAGTCCTTATAAGGACCTTTGTGGAACTAGTAGCTAGGGATTAGCAGACTGTACCTCAGTCCCTATACTGATAAAAGACTGCTGCAGAATAGGGCAGCAGTCAAGTATAATATTCTTTCTATATTTGAAAGAAAGAATATTTTACATGTACAACCCTATATACTGTCCTACTCCTATACCATGCCAGTCCTTAAAAGGACCTTTGTAGACCTAATAGTAACAGCTAATGATTAAACGGACTGTCCCTCCCTGCTACACACAGTGTCCTGTCCCTCCCTGCTAAAGACAGGCTGCTGAATTTACAAGCACAGCAATTCACTCAACCCTATATACTGTCCTACTCCTATACCATATCAGTCCTTAAAAGGACTTTTGTGGACCTAATAGCTAGCGATTTGTGTCACTGCAGTCTCTCCCTGCTCCCCACAGCAACCTCTCCCTATAGTGACAGAAGAAAGAATGTAAAATGGCCGCCGGATCGGCTATATTTATAAGTTAGGGGGAATGTCCAATTGTCCATGTGCTGAAATGTCTCAATTGGCTGTCCTGTACCCCATGATGGATGTGTCATCATGGGTCAAAGTTCTTTCACACTGTAAACACATAAGTCCGCCGGGCGAACAGCGGCAATAGTCCGCCGATTGGGCGAATCGCGAACAGGCAAAATTTGCCGCAAACCGACCGCCGGGTGAACAGTTCGGCCATCCCTACCTATCATTCCAGAGCTCTATAACCAACATACTAGCAAAGGGGATAAGTCATATTATTCATATACTATACCATTGTTTCTTCAAAGAATACCTTAGCAAACTTATATGAACATGCATATAACAGTACTCACCCTTTCCACGATACCTAAACATAACAAGGGAGATTTACTTCACTCTAATCTAATTTTCCCCTTTTGGGACATCATATAACAGTGAAAACAGGGGCTGCCTTACCTCACAACCATGTTTCACACAACAATTTCTTATTACTTTAATGCAAATGCGATAGACAAGAAAATCCAGATAGAGCAAAAGTTTTGTGGGTTCCGGTAGCAATTGGTAATTGCCCTATTACCCTTTTCTCATTCTCTTTCCTAAAAAGAGCGTAATATCAAGTTTTAAACTTCTCAACAGTCCCACAGGACACAGGCTTCCCAAGAGCCTCTTCTTAACAGCCTGGTCCGTCTCACAATTCTCTTCTTAATTAAAATCTATCCAACCAGGGTTGTGTCTGTCAAAGCTTCAAAGTTTGACCACACCCTGCCATGTCCTAAATTCCTAAATCCCTAAATTCCTAAATTCCAAAATCTCAGCGACTGCCTCCATTCTGTTGTGATTAAAATGGTATTTCTATATACCTGACAAAGACCAGCTAGAGGTATAACTAACGCAACTACAATACTCACGAAACCCTTTACTAAACACTGCAGTATTAAGGAGACAACATGGTGATGAGTCAAGATTAAAACTCAGCGGTTGTCTGGTTTATTGTGGGAGGGGCTGCATTTTATATGCACCCTTATGAGCCAATCATTGCATAGAACATGGATGTGGTTAATATAGAGGCGTACATTACATACCATTACATATCATTAATTATGTCATCTGCTTCTGAATCACAGTCATGAGATATGTGGCCCAGACATATTGTGACACAAATTCTTTATTTAGACAGTACAGAATAAAACTGCTTATGCAAGCTATATTTTCTCATATGCATGTTTTATAGAAAAACTTCCATAGTCTGCAGATACAGAGTTTAAACCAACTAGTAAGGTTAACCCAAGTTAATCTTATATGAACTTATAAAGATGGAGTCACTCTGGTTCAGCCATATCACAACAGAAGGTCCTCCTCTGCCTCGTTGGTTAGGATTTTCCACTTTTCCAGTAATCGGATACCATCCTCTAGTGTAGTTACCAGAAATTCACATTCCGGCTTGGTGTTAATCAAATTAGCCAGGTAATTCCAGTGGTAGGGAATCTTGTGGTTTCTGAATGGTTTAGTTATAGTCATGAGATTGTGCCTCCTTTGCATTGTGTGCGCAGACAGATCCGCAAAAAAGGATAGATCTTGCATACACTCGGGTAGGTTTTCAGCCTGTCTTGTGATAGACATTAACTTTTCTTTAACTCTGTAGTAGTGGATCCTAGCAGTGGTATCGCTGGGCAATTTTTCAGGGATGTGTTTAGGTTTTGGCAGTCTGTGTATGTGGTCTATGACTAGTTCCTACAGGGGCAGGTCAGGGAGGGCTTCTTTCATTATATTGGTTAGGAAGGCTGTCAGTTCTGACGTTTTGACCATTTCGGGGATACCTCTTATCTTAATGGTGTTCCTCCTGGAATGGTCTTCAAGGTCAGCCACCTTTGATTTGAGCCATAACATGTCATCTTCATGTTCATTATGTGCATCAAACATGCTGTTAAAGGTCTCAGTGAACTCCCCCATTTTACTTTCTATGTGAGTCACCCTGTCTCTGAATTTGTTCCCCTCTGGTTTATATTGTTTCATGAGCTACAGCATATCTGTGTGAATGGCACTTCTGAGGGACACTAGCATGTCTTTTAAAATAGAGTCCATGACAGGCTGGTTATTTGTAGGAAAGGCAGCTATGGCGTCCTGGAACTCTAATGTATCATCTAGGCCGTTACATCTGTCCCCTTCATCAGTGACTGAAGGTGGTTGCTGTATTATCCTCTGTTTGGCTTTAATAGGGCTATTTGAGCTGGAGGAAGACTATGAGCCTGGCTGCCTCTGGATGAACTGAGAATTGGGAGTGCTTTCCGCCATCCAGCTTGTCTGAGCCTCCTGGCTGTGTGCAGAGGAAGAGCCCTGCACGCCGCCAGCGCCATCTTGGCTACTAAGGTGGCTGGACAGTGTATAAAAGTCTATCATCTTGGCTGTGAAACTGCTTCCATTTGCTGTCCTGTGTTGCTGTATAAGGCTCCAGAACGTTCGTTTGGCCGGGAGCAGCCTTACACAGCCTTACTCTTCGCTTGTCAGCTCCACTCCCCAATAAAATTTATTTTAAAGATTTGAATTCTTTCAAAATGCATCCCGTTCCAGTTTAGTTTGCCTAATCTCATACTGTAATGCCTCATTTTCTGCCTTAATAGTTGAGGAAGGGATGTATGGTCTAGTATTTTCTGATTTATTACTAGGCCCTGTTCCCCATCATGGTGGGTACATTTCAATAAAAATGGGTGTCTATTGTTGTTTGCTGGTGGATAGCATTCCAATTTGTCATAGAAACTTTTAGAGTACTGATATTACTTTTGGCTATTCAGGCACTTCCTTGAGAGATATGTTTTGAAACAATAACTGTTTGCAATTGTTAGCCAACCAGCGAGCAGCAAAAATTAGTGCAGTCTTACCCTCGTGTTTTCTGTATTTTTTCTCTGTTAGTTTTGCATTTACATACTCTTGCACCTGGTGCCATGGGCTTTTATATTCCTCCATTGCTCTTATTATTTCAGAGCTATTTTTAACTTTAGAAAACTTGGCCATCAATTTCTCCATGCTGTACAACAAGTTGAGTGAGGAAATACAACAATACACCACAGAACAGACTTCTGAGACAGTAGGTCACCACTAGAATATGCACAGGAGTGGAGACACAAACATTAAATTAACTCTGGTATCTTCGTGGAATAGAATCTACACCCAAGAAACAAAGGATAGAGGTGAGATGCTGAACAATAGAGATAGAGATACAGTATGTACAGTATAAACACAACAGACAATAGTTCTGAGATAAGCACACAAGGCACAATAGGGGTAACCCTCTAGGTCAGGGATCTCAAATTGGTGGCACTCCATTACATGTCCCATGAGGCATTGCAAGACTGACAGTTACAAGCATGACTCCCACAGGCAAAGACATGATGGGACTTGTAGTTTTGCAACAGCTAGAGGGCCACCAGTTTTAGACCCCTGCTCTAGGTAGACAATAGAAAGGTAAACACAGCATGATTTGCCCTTTCTAAAGTGCACATGTGCCGTAGACATCAACGCACAGTTTTATTGTAAATATCTCCTAAACTGTGGAGGTTTAGGAGATATTTCTAGCACCTACAGGTAAGCCTTAATATAGGCTTACCTGTAGGTAAAAGTGGTTGTACAGGGTGTACAACCACTTTAATGGAGATTTCATATAAACTCATAAGGCAACAATGTTCTTCGTTATTTGATCCAATATATGTCTCCTAGAGACACATCAACATCCAACTCCCATTTGTGCCTACATAGTATAGGACATTTAATGCCCCGTACACATGATCAGACTATCCAGGGACAAGAGACTTTTTGATCCCAGACTTTTGAAATGAACGGACTTGCCCGCACACGGTGAAAAGTCCATTCATTTTGAACGCGGCTCCAGGTAGACGGGACTAGCGCAGGAGGTCAATGTCGCCGCCTACATTGGCAAGATTGACACCTCGCTAGCCCCGTCACCTGGTATGGACTTAAAGGGGAAGCCCTACTCTGAAAAAATGGCGTGGGGGTCCCCCCAAAGTCCATATCAAACCCTTATGCGTGCACGCAGCCCGGCTGGTCAGGAAAGGGGGTGGGGGCGAGTGAACGCCCCCCTAGCCGTACCAGGTCGTGTGCCCTCAACATGGGGGGTGCTTTGGGGAAGGGGGGCCCCCCTGCGGCCCCCCACCCCAAAGCACCTTGTCCCCTTGTCCCATGTTGATGAGAACAAGGGCCTCTTCCAGACAACCCTGGCTGGAAAGTCTGGTGGAGTCCCACCATAGTCCGGCGGTTTGTCCGCCGCACCTAGTCCACCGGAAAGTCCGATCGTGTGTACGCGGCATAAGAAGCAAATTAGATAGCAATCACATGTAAACTTTAGAAATGAGGCCGTTTGTGTTATTAGCTTTCACTACATTTTCCAAGATGAAAGTTACAAAAAAAGAGGCAAAAAGGTGTTATGGTCAGATGAGACTAAATTTTAAAATAATGGCCTTGATTTGTCCATGATTTGTCTGGTGGAAATCCAATAAATGGGAAGAGAAAGGAAGGGTGCCAGATCAGGATAGGTTAATGGCAACAAGAATTTAATACATAATCACTAAGCCCCCGTTCACACCTATGCAAATTAGATGCGGCTTACACCACATCCAATTTGCAGGACATTTTAAAATACATTCAAATTAATGTACCTTGTTCACATATGTGCGTTGCATTCACGCTGCATACTGTACAAAAAATGTGTGCGTATTCTGGGCACTGCGGTGCGAATTACAAGCACATTATCCTCTGTGTGAACGCATCTGATTTGCAGATGCATTGCATTCTGAACAAGAAATCTTTCCTTCTTCTCACTACACCTCCCCCTCCTCTCCCCCCTCTCCCTGCTCAGCTGATGCACAGATAGAACAGAGCGGCACCGCTGAACAGCTGCTTTTTTCTCTTCACAGAGAAAATGTAGCTGGAATTCACACCGCACTGGTGTAAACCCGGGCTTATATGAAGAATTCTGAAGTTATGTGTGCAGGGTAGGTGTAGTGTGTGAGGCAGATTAACAGTAATCTTGATGGATTGGTGAAGCTAGTTTTGACAGATCAGGGGGGTCCTCAGAAACACATTGTGGCATGCCTCCTCTGTTTGTTCCTGGCTCTCTGACAGCAGGTTGTGTGTGTATGCCAAAGATGCCGCTGGTTTCCATCTCCCATGGCGTGTTCTGGTTCTGTGCTCTGCAACTCCACCAGTCCATCCAGATTGTTGTTAGCTTGCCTTGCACACTACACCTACCCTGCACGCAGAGCATCAGAATTCTTTATGTACTGTAAGTGGTTCTGCATTAAATTATTGTTGCCATTAACCCATGCTGACCTGGCACCCTTCCTTTCTCTTCACATGTTAATAGGGGATTCCCAGACCCTATTGAGGAGATGCCACGGACTGCTGCTGTTGATTGTCAGTGAACTGACCAACCATATCTACACCTCTACTGTTTTACACATTTTTTATGGATGCTATGGACTCGGTATGATTCATGAATTTGCAATATGCATGTCAGTGGAGCACTGATTAACGTGCCATTCTCAGCTTGGGTTTTTATTGGAAATCCAATACAGCTCACCAAATAACACAATTCCTACAGTAATGCATAGACATGGTAATATCCTGTTATAGGTGTGTGTGTGTGTGTGTGTGTGGGATGGGGGGGGGGGGGGGGAGTTCTCTGCAGCAAGGACTAGAACATTTGTCAAGATAGAAGGAAAAATTAATGCGGCAAAATACAGTCAAATTCTTGAGGAAAATCTACTGCCTTATGCCAGAAAGCTGTCAATGGGATGAATGTTTACCTTCCAACATGGCAGTTACCCAAAGTACGCAGAAAAAAAGGAAGGAGGTAGGAGAAGGCGTGTCCTAGTCATAGCTCAGACTTAAACCCCATTACAAATCTGCTGAATGACCTGAAGACTGCAATCTACAAACGGTCACGATCAAATGTAACTGAAAGTGTACAATTCTGCAAGGAAGAGTGGGCAAATGTTGCAAAGTCTAAATGTGCAAAGTTAGTAGAGAGATATATCCCAACAGACTAAAGGCTGTAATTAAAGCAAAAGTTGGTTCAACAAAATACTGACATGAGGGGGTGATCCTTTTTCAAACTAAATGATTCTGTTTTTGAAAGTTTTATATATTTTTTTCAGACATGTTGGTGTTATATCTTTAACTTGGATGTTATAAATTGCACTAAGTGAATACAACTGGATAAAACAAAAACAATGTCTGTCTTTATTTCAGGCAGTGATGCAACAAAATGATTATTTTCTATACACTGTTTATCTGCAAGCACTGAATCTGAACCAGACTGAAGTCAATGGGAGCCAAATGTTAAAAACTGTCACTGTCTATTATAGCAATGGGATAATTGGCAAATGATTGTCAAGCAAATAACATGACAGGATGATGGGGACTACAATGGGGAACATTTACCAAAATAAAATAAAATAAAAGAATATTCAGGAAGCAGCATTTTTTTTTTTACAATATTTTTATTGAGTTTTCAAAGTTTTAACAAACATACATTAGTTACACACATAACTTGAGTTTGAGCTTTGTTTGGTTACCATATTACATATTTATTTATTTAACTTCAATATATGCAACGTAGAATGTTGGTTAGGCAATGTATTCAAAATGGAGCATAGTATTAGTTGATTTTATGTTTTTCAGTCCATGCTTTCCAGTGGCTGTCAAATATTTTACAGGTCAAAGAGTTCATAGCTAGTAGGCTTTCGAAGGTGTGATTTATATTGACTAGTGTAATCACCTCAGAGGGATTAATGGCCAAGGTGTTTTTCCAGTTGCGAAGAATAAGTGTACGGGTTGATAATAATATGTGTGGTGACCGCTCTGCTTTCTGGTGGAAATCTCATTATCCCAATGTTAAGGATTGCTAATGCAGGGTTTGGTGATACTAAAATCCCTGTGGTTGACGATATCAGTTTAAAAGTCTCGTTCCAGAGGCTGGTTATGCTCGGGCATTTCCATAGTGTGTGTAGTAGATTGCCTATTTGTCCACAATTTCTCCAACACATGGGAGATGTGTCTGAGAAAAAGATGGGCAGTCTATATGGCGTATAGTACCGTCTGTTGGTGATTTTTAAATGTAATTTCCCAGTGATTCACACAGTGCAAAGTTTTTCGTATTGCCTTGAAAGCATGTGTCCATTGTTCATCAGGCAATGTAGTGCCCAGCTCTATTTCCCATTTCCTAATGGCAACTGTTTTTCTAAAAATGTGTTTGTTTTGAATGAGGTTATAGAATAATAATATATATTTAGCAGACTGAGGCTTCTTTGTGTAAAAATGCCATGCTATAGATGATAACTTGAATTTAGGTATGGAACGTGCCCTTAGGAAGTGAGAAATGCACACGCAGGAGAATAGTAGATTGTTGGGTAGTTGGTATGCGGTCATTATTTGTGCTGCAGATTTGGGTGTAGGAAGCAGCAATTTTAATAATGCTTAACTTTTATACTGGGCACTTTCCCTCCTTCCTGCCCAGACCAATTTTCAGCTTTGAGCATGGTCATATTTTGAATGACAATTGTGCGGTCATGCTGTGTTGTACCCAAACAAAAATTGTATCATTTTGTTCCCACAAATAGAGCTTTCGTTTGGTGGTATTTGATCATCACTGAGTTTTTTTTTTTTTTTGCTAAACAAATACAAAAAACACACATTTTGAAAAAAAATAAGTCTCTGTTTTTGTTATAACAGTAAGTAAATGTTTCTCCTTCACTGATGGGTGCTGATGAGGCTGCACTGATGGGCACTGATAAGGTGACACTAATGGGCACTGATGATGAGGCACTAATATGCAGCACTGATAGGTTACACTGATATGCAGCACTGATGGGCATTGATAGGCGACACTGATGGGAACTAATCTGTGGCACTGATGGGCACTGATAGGTGCCACAGATGGGCACTGATAGGTGGCACTGGTGGGCACTGATAGATGGCCCTGATAGGCAGCACTGATGAGGAGGCACTGGCAGGCTTTACTGCTGGGCACTGATTGACATTTAAAATGGGCACTGACTGGCACCTTTGAAGTTAATACCTGTTGGTCTGGGTGGCATCCTTGGTGGCCTTTGGTGGGAATCCATGGTCAGTATCATTGGTGGCCATTGGTGGCATCCCTGGTGGTCCTGACTGGGCATCCTTTGGGAGGCTGTGCTGATAATCAATCAGTGCCAACCCCCCTGTCAGGAGAGCAGCCAATCAGCTCTCCTCTACTCATGTCTGTCAGACGCGAGTGGAGGAAAAGTCAATAAACGGCTCTTCCTGTTTGCACTGTGATCAGTTGTGATTGGACACAGCTGATCACATGGTAAAGAGTCTCTGTCAGAGGCTCTTTACCTAGTTTAGAGATACAGTGTGTCAGACTGATCGGGTTATCCTAATAACCTCATATCACGTCTGGTCAGGATAACAGAACCACTTTGCGTACATCATATTGCTATATGGAAGACGGGAAATGGTTAAAGAGCAACATTACAAACTAAAACCCATCTGTACAGTGTATACATCCTACAACAGCAAAGGTGATATACAAAGAAAAAAGTTCTTTATATTGTTGTCTGGGGATTCCCTTCATCTATATCAGTGATGGCAAACCTTGGCACCCCAGATGTTTTCAAACTACATTTTCCATGATGCTTATGCACTCTGCAGTGTAGTTGAGCATCATGGGAAATGTAGTTCCAAAACATCTGGGCTTCTAAAGTTCACCATTACTGATCTATATAATATCTATATCCTAGATAAGGGTTTGGTATAGATGTTAATTGGGATCCCACACAAAAATACATATCAGACCCTTATCCTTGATAAGGGTAGGGTATGCATGGATGTCAATAAAGACCTTTTTGAAAAAAAATGGAGCAAGGTCCCCCTAAGTTCAATGCCAGAATTTTTTGGGGTTTTAGTTCTGGTATGAATTGTAAGGGTGAACCTCATGCAAAAAAAATAAAAAAGCATGGGGTCCTACTCCAACAAAATCTTTACCAAACTTATGCCGCGTATACACAACCTGACTTTTTGACAGCAAAAGTCAGACGGAACTAATCCGTCGGACAATTCGACCGTGTGTGGGCTCCATCCGACCTTTACTGTCCAAAAATCCAACGGACCTTAGAAATAGAACATGTTTTAAATCATCCCACTGGAACTCCGCCAGACCCAGTTCCTGGCAGGAAACCGAGTCGTCTGTATGCTGGTCCAACGGACCAAATATAACGCAAGGGCAGCTACAGCACCTGCCCACGAAAATGTTTCCAGCCTGATCCTATCGCACTGCTTCTCGGCTGCAGGGTACTGTACATATCGCGCTTGCTGCAATAGGAAAAACACATTTTCCTATTGCAGCAAGTAGGCAGAGAGAGGGGACAATGTCCCTTAGGTCTGGTATGGATTTTGTCAAAAAAATGGCATGGGGGTCCCCCCAAGCTCCATACCAGACCCTTATCCAAGCATGCAGCCTGGCCGGTCAGAAAAGGGGGTAGGGACAAGAGAGTGCCCCCCTCCTGAACCGTACCAGGCCACATGCCCTCAACATGAGTGGTGGGTGCTTTAGGGAAGGGGGGTGCTCTGCAGGCCCCCCACCCCAAAGCACTTTGTCCCCATGTTGATGAGGACAAGGGCCGCTTCTCGACAACCCTGGCTGCTGGTTGTCGGGGTCTGTGGGCGGGGCGCTTATCAGAATCCGGGAGCCCCCTTTAATAAGATTGCCCCCAGATCCTGGCCCCCCACCCTATGTGATTAAGTATGGGGTACATCGTACCCCTACCCATTCACCTGGGGGAAAGAAAGTCAATAAAAAAACACACTAGACAGGTTTTTAAAGTAGTTTATTAGGCAGCTCTGGGGGTCTCTTCCATCCTACGGGGGTCTCTTTCGACTCCTCCTCTCTCCGACCTCTTCTCCTGCTCTCCGGCCTTCTCTTCTGGTCTCCGGTTCTTTTCCCGCTCTCCAGCCTCTTCTCCCACTCTCTGATTCTTCCCCTGCTCTCTGATTCTTCTCCCTGGCTCCTCCGCTATCTTCTGCTCTTTTGCCGCTCTTTTGCTAGCAGTGGCCCAGTCTCTTCTGTCACCTTCTTTCCTCTTCTCTTCTTCCGATGTTGACATGACGCTCTCTCCCGCTGTAATGCGGTGGACAAGGTGCGCAACAACTTATATAGGCATGGAGCGGGGACACCGGGTGATGTCACCCGGTGACCCCACCCCTTATGATGGCACAGTCCCAGCATGCCCCAGCGATGTCAAAAGGGGCGGGGTCCCAGGACATGCAGGGAAATACATTATCAGTACATCTGCATGGTAATTTCCATTGTCCTTTTGATTACTAAATGCTAAACAAATTGTGGTTGATTTACTGGAACTAAAAAAATCTGGTACAGCTATGCATGATAGCCAATCAGCTTTAAACATCAGCTTGTTCAATTAAGCTTTGACAAAAAAACCTAGAAGCTTATTGGTTTCTATGCAGAACTGTGCCGGATTGTGCACTCTCCACTTTTAGTAAATCCACCCCATTGCGTCATTGAATCCACTCTGGTTATTCATTATTCAAAAGGTCCTAATTCATGCTGAACAATATCCACAAAATGAAAAATCTGCCCACAGGCAATATGTCAAACCCGCATCCAATTTACAATGGTGTGAACCTAGCCTTAAAAAGGGTTTGGTTTGGAACAAACATACACATTTAAGAGGACTAAACAAGATATTGTATCACTAAGATAAAATTACATATATATATATATATATTTATATTTATTTCTATTGTTAGAATCAAAATACTTAGAAAAATCGAATTTTGCATGTCTGCTTTTGTGGTGTTATATCTCCTCCTTGAGGTATACTGTTGTACTGATTCATGTATTAAATTATAGGACTATTTTAATTTTGCTGAAACTGTTTTTAAAGTGCACATGCTAGTCTTTTTTATTTGGTTATGTAACAATACATTTCATGTAATAAAACTACATTTAACAAAATAAAATCGTTTGTTATTTCAATCTTTATCCGCTTGTATGCTGCATTTAATTTAAACAACTAGCAAGGTGCTAAAAAAATATGAATGAATACATCCAATACTTTTAAGTCAATAATATTTTCATGAAATATTGCTTGATTGCATGTTTATTCAATATATATGATTCAATAGAAAAAATACTGGACACTTGCAGAAAGTCTGCCAAGATAAGTCAGATGTGGCTCCTAAATCATTTGGACTGAGTTATATTATTCGGCCTAAGTACATAAGTAAAAATGTATATACAGTATATTTTTTTCTTTTTTTAAGGGTAAACAGCACCAAAAGCAAACAAACACAAAAACAGTAGAGTGCAAAATCTGGTGTAGCCCTGCACAGAAACCAATCATCCGATTCAAGGTTTTATTGTCAAAACTTATTTGAACAAGCTGAAGTTAGTAGCTGATTGGCTACCATGCACAGCTCTACCAGATTCTGAGTGCTCTAGTTTTAGTAAATCCTGCCCAAAATCTGTACACACAACAAAGTGTGTCCCTTGCAGCTACAGTATGTACATCATCAGCATTTTAAAGCGGGGTTCCACCATAAAGTGGAACTTCCGCTCATCGGACCCCTCCCCCCCTCCGGTGTCACAGTTGGCATCTTTCAGGGGGAGGGGGGTACAGATACATGTCTAAGACATGGGAGTCTATGCTGTTTCCTGTCCCGCCACGCTGTCTGCTGGGACACACACGGGTCCCAGAGACAGCGCGGACCATTCCCATTGCACTGCGCGACTCGCGCATGCACAGTAGGGAACCGGGAAGTAAAGCCTTGTGGCTTCACGTCCTGATTCCCTCACCAAGAATGGCGGTGGCAGCAACCGAGAGCCGAACGATCGATTGCCGACATCGCTGGACCCTGGGACAGGTGAGTGTCCATTTATTAAAAGTCAGCAGCTGTAGTATTTATAGCTGCTGGCTTTTAATATTTTTTTGTAGGTGGAATCCCTCTTTAAAGCAAGAATCTGGATATGATGAAAATTGATGCAAAGTAATAACTGGATAACAAAAATATACATGGAAACAAGGAAAACAAACAACAATCACTGCTCAGATATTAGGATAGGCTGAACAAATCCTAATCCAAAATAAATCTAACAGAGAAAATAAGTTTGTAGACAAAAAAAATCCAATCATTTTGGGGTTAATGCATTTAGTTAAAAAAATTCTCAAAAAAATGTATTTGTGCTTGAAGATAGTAATATTTATTTTATTCATAGGTATTTATATAGCGCTATCAATTTATGCAGTGCTTTACATATGTAGTTAACATCCATATCAGTCCCTACCTTCAAGGAGCTTACAATCTAAGGTCCCTAACTCTCATTCATACATACA
Source organism: Lithobates pipiens (assembly GCF_037356315.1). Taxonomy (NCBI): domain Eukaryota; kingdom Metazoa; phylum Chordata; class Amphibia; order Anura; family Ranidae; genus Lithobates; species Lithobates pipiens. The sequence goes on from NW_027507748.1 coordinate 510,119,369, forward strand.
CATACTGTACTAGGGCCAGTTTAACTACCAGCATGTATTTGGAACGTGGGAGGAAACCAGAGCCCCCAGAGGAAACCTACACAGACACAGGAATACCATGCAAGCTCTGTGCAGGTAGCAACATGATTGGGATTCACACCAGCAACCCTAGTTCTGCTAGGCAGAAGTGCTAACCACTTAATCGCAGTGCTGCCCATATTATAATTCATTTTAATTTAGGCACCTGATCTATTATCATAAATTCAAGATCAGTGTTCCTGTGCCACGCTTTCTGTTTCAGTAGTTTTTTATTGTGCATTTTCAGGATAAAAACATTGTCAATTTGTCGTAATGCATATTAGCAAACATATGAACAAATACAATATATAACACAAACATGCTATTGAAGATTGTCTGGATGTACATATATCTTATTAGATAAGTTTGGCTTTATAAATCTATGTGATATATCCGAAAAAAGTTCTGTAAGAACTTTCTTCAGTTATATAAGTAAACGCTATAGTTAATGCAACAATATTATTTTAAATAGCTGGGAGGGTAGGTGGACGGGTAAAATAATAACACAGAAAAAAAAAGTGGGGGAGATGGGGGAAGGTGGGTGGGACATGATGGGAGACCTGCATGAAGAGACTACCAAGTATTTACAACCTAATATATGCCTAATAACAAGTAGACCAGGAGCTCCACATTCATCTCAGCTTGGTGTAAGATTGATTATGTTTAGTCAGGAGAATTTCATAATTGTGATGAGTTTGGACCATCATAATGACATCTACAACAACTGGGGATTTAACCACTTGCTGTCCGCCATATAGCAAAATTACATTATATGATGTTTTCAGGATATTAAGCTCCGCCCCGGGGGGCACGCATCACGGCGATCGTTGTTGCGGTGTGTCAGTCTGACACACCGCAACTCCAATCTAGGTAAAGAGTCTCTGACGGAGACTCTTTACCATGTGATCAGCCACGTGCAATCACGGCTGATCACGATGTAAAGAGGAAGAGTCATTGATTGGCTTTTCCTCACTTGCATCTGTCAGATGCGAGTATAGGAGAGCTGATCGGCTACTCCTCTGACAGGGAGGGTCTGTGCTGCAATCGTACATTTCCAGTTGAATGTTCCGCCTACAAGTTATAGTAGAATTCTAATGTTGTATGACACTAGTAATAATTACATTTATTAATTATTATTACTAGTCAACCAACATTAGAATTCTTCTATAGCCTATGGGGGGAGCATTTGACCATAAATGTCAGCTTGCGGTGACTGCTTCGTCAAATCTTCATGTTGAATCTTTTCTCTCTATGTCAAATAATCTTGGACTAATAGAGTTAGGTTAAGCACATTTAACCTTTTTTTGCTATTGTCTCTATAATGTTGAATCTTTTCTCTCTATGTAGAATAGTCTTGGATTAATAGAGCTAAGGTTAGGCACATTCGACCACAAATTTGATGGACACAGATTGCTATTGTCAGCGTCATGTCAAATCTCCTATCTATTGCAATCTGTTGTCGCAATGAAAATGAAAATAAAGCATTTGTTTATGTTGGATCTTTTGGTTTTCGGTTTCTGCACATTCGTTATCGTTTGTTTAAATGATAACGAAAAAAAAACAAATCCAGACAAAAATGCATTCAGACTAAAACGATTGCACATGTCTAGTTAGTAGTGTGTTTTGCTTGGGCATTCCCAGAGAGTATGTAATAAAGAACCTGATGAACTGCAATTTCTCCAACAATTGGGAGGTGTGCAATTTTTTAATTGGGCTATTTTATCTGGGGTTAAGTATCTCCTTTGAAAAATGTTTTGCACGTGTTCCCAGAGTGCAGTGCATTTTGTGGCCTCATATGTGGATTTGAGAGCCCTTTGCCATTGCTTTACTGTATATAATCTGCCTAGATCTTGCTCTCATTAGTTGAAGGCCAGGGAGTGTTGGAATTGTGTCTTTTTTTGCAGCATGTGGTAAATAAGGGAGATACCATTACCACCAGTGGAGTGGGCTGAGCAGTATGTTATTGCCTGTGTGGAAATATGGATTAATAGTTGTGGGTTGCTCTTGAGACAGTGGGCAATTTTCAGATATTGGTAGTAAGATTCTGGGTTACGTTTTAGATAATGTTTTGAGAGTGTGGAAAGGTTTGATCTGACCTTTTTGGACTAGGTCTGTAAAGAGTAGGGATTTATGTTTGGGCCATTTATGTATATGAAGGTCGGGAATAAGCTATTTAAGAACAGATATGGGTAATTTGATAGGTGTTGTAGGAGTACCACTCTAAGGGGTGTAAGTAAATTTAGACCAGGCTCTAAATGTTGCTATAATGGTTAGTGGGAGTTTTGATCTTGGATTTAGGCTACGGATGCAATTTTTTAGGTCTTTGCCTGGGATGGCATTCTTTTCTAGATCCCCCCCATCAAGTGGAGGCCAATGGAAGGAACCACTCTCTTAGCTGGCCTAATATGCTTGCTGTGTAGTAATCAGCAATATCTACTAGGCCTGAGCCACCTACTGATCTATGTTTGATGAGTCTACTTCTAGACACTTGTGGATTTTTTCCCACCCAAATGTTGTTTTATAGGGATGTTTGGAGGGAGTTGGTGCAGCTTTTAGGTATTGGGATAAAAAAAGGTATAGGAGTTGAGGGAGGGTGGTCATCTTAAATGGCGCTTATGAGATTTTGTGTTTTTCTAAATGTTGGAGGGACTGAAGAAATGTTTGTCTGTATTGGGTAAAGTTTTCATTATAGAGGTTTTTCAGGTATCTTGTTAGAGTAATTCTTAGATATTCTATGCTTGTTTCTGCCCATTGAAATGTGAATTTGAAAGATAAGAGGTTGCAGGTTGTGCCGTCTACCCCCAAATCTGGGATATGCAATTTGGTGGCATTGGCTTTATAGTAGGATACTGCACCAAAATCAAGTAGTAAGGAATGTACCGCTGGTAGAGACAAATGTGGATTAGTCAACATTAATCACTTGCAGACCAGCCGCCGTAGTTGCACTGCAGCAAAATGGCATGGCTGGGCGAAGCAACGTTATGTAACGTTGCTTCGCCCTGTGGCCACTAGCCCCCTGCTCAACCACAGAGCTGATACGAGTGCCCAGAGGTCACGATCACCGCCGGGCTCCCACGATCGCTCAGGGCATGCAGAGAACTAGGATGTGTGTGTGTAAACATACAGTTTACTGCTCTCTGAGGGGAGAAGTGACTGATCATCTGCTCATACAGAGTATGAACAGTGATCTGTCATCTCCCCTACACAGTCCCCTCCCCTCTTCAGTTATAACACACACTAGGGAACACAATTAACCCCTCGATTGCCCCAAGTGTTAACCCCTTCCCTGACAGTGACATTTTTACAGTAATCAATGCATTTTTATAGCACTGATCACTGTATAAATGCCAAGGGTCCCAAAAATGTTGCCTGACGTGTCTGCCATAATGTCAAAGTCCTGATAAAAATTGCAGATCACCTCCATTACTAGTTAAAAATAATAAAAAAAATGCTATAAAACTATCCCCTATTTTGTAGACGCTATAACTTTTGTGCAAACCAATCAGTATACACTTATTGTGATTTTTTTTTACCAAAAATATGTAGAAGAATACATATCAGCCTAAACTGAGGAATTTTTTTTAATACATATTTTGGGGGATATTTATTATAGCAAAAAATATTGCTTTTTTTCAAAATTGTTGCTTTTATTTTGTTTATAGCACAAAAAATAAAAACCGCAGAAGTAATTAAATACCACCAAAAGAAAGCTCTATTTTTGGGAAAAAAAGGATGTCAATTTTGTTTAGGTGCAATGTCGCACGACTGCGCAATTGTCAGTTAAAACGACACAGTGCCGAATCGCAAAAAGTGCTTTGGTCAGGAAGGGGGGTAAAATCTTCCAGGGCTGAAGCGGTTAATATGATGTCGTCCACGAATAAGCTAATCCTGTAGTTGTAGTCACTCACTTGGAGGCCGGAAATTAGTTTGGAGTTTCAGATACATTATGCAGATACATGGTGCAGATCAAGATTAAGTAACTTCCATTAGAGTCTGAGACACTGTCATGGAGAAGAAAGTCAGTAGCTTTGTTAATGGCCACTAGTACTCCTCTTTTTTTTATCTTATTTGGATGCTAAGAATAAATGTGGGAAGTTTTTGTGGTGACATGCGGGGGTTGCAGATTCTACAAAGTGGGTTGCTTGAGTGCAGATTACATTGCAGTGTTTTTGTTGTGCTGTCTGCCACATGCTTTGCGGGGTGATTTAGTCCTTTCACATTTAGTGATAGGATTTTAATTGCTATTTAAGGTGTGGTGTAGTGAGATATATATTGTACTCACAATTCAGCTGAGGTAGGAGGCAGTTGTTCCTTCGGTGGAGGTCAGAAGGTAATGATGGATTTCTGGGTGTTTGCTGGGTGTAGTGGTAGTTGATTTTTCAAAGTGGTTGCTTAGGTAGTTTTCTATCAGGGATCAAGCTGCGATATGAACCAGGGTTGTGGAATTTTGTCAAGCAGGTTGTGAGCTCCAGATTGAGGGGCTTGAGTGGGTATGATGCCCCATTCCCCAAGCAGTGAGAGACCTTTCTCTAAATGTAATGGTGAATGATGTTTTATTGTGTTCCACAATTAGTTTGGTGGGGTGTTTCTGTTGTTATGGAGTGTTTTTGTAGTCGTATTTAGCTGCATAGATCCAGGGTGTATTTGGAGAGATCAGCATAAATTTGTATGTTTGATAGGGGTCAAGGATTTTCCCTAATGAGCGTGACTTTTGCAGTATTTGCTCTTTGGTAGAGAAGAAGTGCACTCTCATGACCACATTCCTGCAAACTTCCTTGGACAGAAAAGAGAGTTTAGGTATACAGTGTATTCAATCTTTTGTGAGATTCAAAGGTGTTAATTCTGTCACCAGGGAGCTTTAGTGTATTGTGTGACGTCTTGGGCAGGCACATTTTCAGATGCCCCCTTAATTTTAAGTTATTTCACCCTGAACGATCTTCTAGGTCGGCAATTTTTGCACACATCCAGTGCATTTCTTCTTTGCCTTCCTCATTTGCATCAATTATATTGTTAACTGTGGTGGTAATGTCTGTGATTGCATGTTCTACCTGGTTAACTCTGCCCATCATGGACAGCTCTTTTGAGAATTTATAGGTGATATTGGTAAACTCAGCATGCAGGTAATAATGAGTGTAATGAGAGAAGCATTCTTTAAGCTGTGTGTCCAGTACAGGCTAATTAGAGGTAGGGAAGCTAGCAAAGGGGGATTGGAGCTCTGTGTGCTCTATGGCTGGGGATAGCACAAGACTCACCCCTGTGTCTGCAGCTGCTATATCCCGTTTCACTCATCCTGGCTTTGGTGTAGCTTGAGCAGGGAGGCCTGTGGAGAGGAGAAGAGCTTCTGGGAGTGGATCTCCCAGCACCTCCATCAACATCAGGCAGGTCAGAATAGTGATTGCTGCATGGTGTGGAGGAGGGTGCCGAGCAGCCAGAGCCATCTTTACCTCCTTCACTTACAGGCCAGTGGATGTAGGCTGTTAATTTATTGGGCTTGCAGTCCCCTTGTTGCTTCCTCAACATTTCCTGGAGGTAGCGGCTGTTGCTGGGAAGCTGTGCAGAGTTTGGGTTTGTGCGAGTGGTGCTCTGTGTCTGTCAGATGCTGGTGTCTCTGATAGGGCTTCGGAGCTCAGATCTCAGACAGCCATCCACTGTGTGTGTTAGCCATGCTGTCAGCAACCATGAATCAGACTAAGACAGAAGTACAGTTAAATCACACTTGTTTAATAATAATAAAAAAGGTAAACAAAGTAAACATAGTCAAAACATAGCCAGAGTTCAGGATCCGGAACAGATAGTCAGACAAGCCAAAACGTCAGGGAGCCAGAGATGAGCATATTGGAACAGCAAGTAGGATCTGGAGCCAGAAAGAATGTCAGCCAAGCAAGTCTTTAACAGGAACACAGGAGAGCATCTCTAGAGATGTGACCAAGGCAAAGGCAGAGATCGCCGGGACTGGATGGCTTAAGTAGGCAGGACTGACGAGCAGTGCATCATCAACAGGTAAGTTACTGTGGAGAGATAGGAGCTGGCAATTAGCCGACAGATGATCGACCAGCTTTGATAAGGAAGAGCTGAGGCCAGCCCTGATACACACCCCCCTGTGCCAAGCTTTTAAAAAGACCTGGACACAGGAATTTTTGTCTTCCTTGACCCAAGACACATCTGTTTTGTGATACCCTATCCTTTTCTTTTTATGCAGTTTATTCTATGTGAAGTGGATGACAAGGATTCAAGGACAGTAGGTAGACAGTGTAGGTACTCTGATCAGAGAAACTATTTTTTTCTTTTAGAGTTAACAAAAATTTGTTTTTGGATCAGAACCAAGGTCTGTTTTTTTTTATATCTGCCCCTGATCAAATCATTAAGTATAAAGCATGTATGCTATGAAGTAATCTTCCTGACACTGTTTGTCCAGTGTGAAAATTACTTTCTGATCTTTAGTTCCCCTTTTGCCATTTATATAATACCGGCTGGACATGAAAAAGACAATCAAGGCGAGATGTATGCAAAACATATTATTGCGACATATTGCTGTTTTACTGTAACAAATGTATGTATATATGCTTTTAGCTGATTTAGCAAGTTTAGTAATTATTCATAGCTATACTGGATATTTTGGTAACTTCTTCTTGCTCTTTCTTTGAGACAAGACCTTGGATGTTGATGTCATGTCTGTCTTGGGTGCACTTTTTGGAAAAGTGACACAGTCTTTTTGTAATTCTTTGCGGTTTTGGCTTCAAGATAAGGGGGGAGAGCTAATAGTTATCTGAAGTAAACTTAAGGTTTAGCAAGCTTATGTTGTGATATTACATATTGAAATAGGCATTTTAGCATTCTACCTACTACCTTATATGGTGATTTAATGTGATACCTTAGTCACATCCATTACAGTTCCTCCCTTAAAATGTCTATTCTAAATATGTCCCTTGCACTAAATCCTACTCCACCTGGCCCATTCCGTCAGCAACGAAAGGCAGAGACTAGCTCACTACCCCCCTCAATGCAGCCAGGAGAAGGGCAGACAGGTGTTTTCTGTCCCTATAACCCTTTTGGTGTTGCATCTTGGAGGAGGGAGTGTCTGTAATGGAGTGCATTTCATAATCTTCATCTGATATTTCCTGGCTCACAAATGTGGGAGTGGCTTGGTCAACAGCTTTTTCTACACACTTTTTTAAGACAGGGGAGAATACAGCAGACCATGGTAGCCAAAGTCATTAAAATTATCAGGATGGTTATTCCTATCTGTGTTAATAACCCGTGCCACCCTCCTTTGATCCAGGTGAAGTATTGATTCCAGGGGTTGGTGAGCCCTGAATTATTTTTTAATTCCTTAGACAGATCCTCAAGTTTCCTGATGGCCAAGGTCACTTTACTATTTGGGCTAGTGCTATCTGGGATATAAGTACAGCATATACTTGTTTCAGGTAACATTTTACACACACACCCCTTTTCAGCTAGGACCATATCTAAGGCCATGCGGTTTTGGAAGGTCATATGTGAAGCGACTTCTAGTTGTTCAGCCAAACCTTGGAGTGCATCTCTAGTGTAATTGACAAACCTTTGCTGGTTGTAGTAGATGTAATTTATCCAGTCTACATTCTTCTTTACAGTGATGATAGGGATTAGAGACTCGAATCCCGTTGGGACTTGGTCTCTTGCTTTGAACTCACCTGGGACTCCAGTAAGGGACCCCTATGACATCTATGTACACATGAGGGTCAAAGCTTCCTGCTGGGGAATTCCTACACCTCCTGTTAGGCCTGGGTGTGTTATTTGCATCTGGCTTTATCTGTATAGTGGCCTCTGAGAAAATATGCAGAGGCATTATGGCCTTGGCCAGTGCACATTCTCCTGTCCACTGTTCCGTCAACCTGCTAATGATTTTCATGTCTCCGCAGATCCAGTACACATCTCCCAAAGACTGGACTTGATTTTGCACTAGATCTGCAGAGGCCTCACTATAAGATTCACAGTAACCATTAGTGAAATTCCCAAAAGGTTTCCCCACCCCCTGGTACCATCCATAGCATGTGTAATTGCCAGGATATATGGTGATACCTTCTCCTGGCTTGGGGGTCTTGGTGACTATGGGATATTCCTTCTTCCAATGCTCACACAGGGAGTGGTTAGTGGTTGTATTGGTGAACAGGCTAAGGAAACATGTCTCATGTTCTGGGGGTATGTTCAGGGGTACTGTTCCCAAATGAGGCCTAGCCCCCCACATACATAACAATTGGTTTTGTTATGTTTCCCTGCACTGTACCTCATCCACTCTAGCCACAGGTTGACATCTGAGAACTGGGTTTCTGCAGCCATAGTATCCTCAAAGATAGGATCTGCTATGGCCACCATGTCCTTTAACGTCTGTATATGGGGCCTCAGGGGGTTGAGCCTGGATGTAGATTGGGGAACTCCCCACTCTGGGTTATTGAACATATCTTTCAGTTGGAAAGGTTTTTTAAGACCGGAATACCCACTTCCTCACCACAGGCCCAGAACATAGGCCCCGCTCTCTCCTGGGCTAGGATTCTCAATGGTCAGCCTGAACTCCTTGGAGAAATACTGATCTGTGTGCTTGTTGATTGTCATTCTATCTAAAAGTGACCTCCCATTCGTATCCTTTTTATTTTGGGCACTTTCAGGTTTGTACCCCCAGTTTGTACCCCCAGTGTTCCAACCCACTGCTCCCCAGGAAGTTATCCCAATAGGTGTCAGTGACGCATACATACACAGTCATGGGTCCTACTGCTCCATCCCAGGTCTGGATTTGGTGCATAGTACCTGGAAGTATCTGTTTGTAAGAGTATATAAAAGTGGTAACATGTGTATTGGATGAGTTATACCAGAATTGGGTCATACCATCTTTTTGTTTGATGGCGACCTCTTGGGCCTGAGCAATAATCACAATGAAAAGGATATATATAATCATTTGGTCCCCTCAGCATCTTCGTCAGGTACAGGGACTTTCTTGCAGTGGGAGGCATATATCCATGAGCTTCTTCCGGCCACTTTGACTGCTGTGGTGGTTTTTAGGAGAACCTGGAAAGGACCATCATATCTGAGTTCAAGGGTGTGTTCCCTCACAAACTTCTTCACCAGTACCCAGTCGCCAGGGACTAACTTGTGGGACCCTTTATCTAGCTCAGGATCTGGGAGGGAGGAAAACACTTGCTAATGTATACGGGTTAATTCTCGTGATAAAGCAGTCACATAATCAGTCATTACATCAGATTGGAGTTGTAATTGCTGTGGGAAGTAACAACCCAGTCTGGGGGCTGAACCAAACAGTATCTCATGGGGTGAAAAGCCATGGTTTCCCTTTGGAGTGTACCTAACACTAAATAAGGCTACGGGCAGACTATCTGGCCAACTCATTCTCATTTCCTGAGACATTTTTTGCATTCTATATTTGATTGTACCGTTTAACCTTTCCACCTTCCTACTGCTCTGAGGATGGTATGGGGTGTGGAAGGCTAGTGTGACCCCTAAGGCTGCCCATATTTCTTTGGTCGCTGAGGCCATGAAAGCCGGGCCCTGGTCACTCTCAATACCCTCTGGGATGCCATATCTGCACACTATTTCCGTTAAAAGTTTTTTAGCCGTGGTTTTTGCCATCATGTTGGTAACAGGATAGCCTTCTAGCCATGTGGAGAACATGTCAATGACAATCACTGCATATTCATATCGGCCACTCTTCGGCATCAGTATGTGGTCGATCTGTATCTTTTGAAACTGGGCCTTTGCTAAATGCTTCAAAGGTACTTTTTCCATTCTTCCTGGGTTACATTTAGCACAGATGGTGCATGACTTGCAAAAGTTGTTGGTAAGTGGAGTAATCCCGAGAACTAAGTAGTATTTGTTGATCAGGGCGTTCATCAAAGTTTTTGACAGATGAGAGGCACTGTGGGCCCACTGTACCACTGCAGGGAACATAGATCGTGGCAGACACAGCCTCTTTTTTAATTCCATGATTCCTTCAATTTCTGTAGCTCTTTTCTTTATCCACACTTCTTTTTCTTCTTTGTCAACTGCTTCTTGTTGCTCCTTGAGATAGGTCCTGCTCACAGGAGGGTTTTGTAGAATCATGGTGGTCTGTACAGTTTCCTTAGGTCTGCTGATCACTTCTAGCGTTCCTTTTGCAGCTTGTTTTGCAGCAGTATCTGCCAGGTGGTTGCCTCGTGCTTCTTGAGAATTCAGCTTGCCATGTACCTTTACCTTAACCACTTCAGCCCCGGACCATTTTGCTGGTCAAAGACCAGACCACTTTTTGCGATTCGGTACTGCGTAGTTTTAACTGACAATTGCGCGGTCATGAGACGTGGCTCCCAAACAAAATTGACATCCCTTTTTTCCCACAAATAGAGCTTTCTTTTGGTGGTATTTGATCATCCCTGTGGTTTTTATTTTTTGCGCTATAAACAAAAATAGAGCGTCAATTTTGAAAAAAATGCATTATTTTTTACTTTTTGTTTTAATAAATATCCCCCAAAAATATATAAAAAAACATTTCTCCCTCAGTTTAGGCTGATACGTATTCTTCTACATATTTTTGGTAAAAAAAAACGCAATTAGCGATTATTGATTGGTTTGCGCAAAAGTTATAGTGTTTACAAAATAGGGGATAGTTTTATAGCATTTTTATTAATATTTTTTTTTTTTTACTAGTCATGGCGGGGATCAGCAATTTTTATTGTGACTGTGACATTATGGCGAACACATCAGACATTTTTGACATATTTTTGGAACCATTGTCATTTATACAGCAGTCACTGCTATATAAATGCAGTGATTCCTGTGTAAATGACACTGGCAGTGGAGTGGTTAACCAGTGGGTGGCAGTGTAGGGGTTAAGTGTTCCTAGGGGTGTGTTACTAACTGTGGGGGGCTGGGCTTTAATTTAGTGAACACTGATCTCTGCTACAATCACATGGAGCAGAGATCAGCGTAACTAGTTGCTAGGCAGAACGGGGAAATGCTGTTTACAACGGCATTTCCTCGTTCAGCCGCCTCGTGAGACGATCGCAGGTATGCCTGTGGTGATCGAGTCCACGGGACCTGCGACCAGACTCAGGGGGGTCCCGCCAGCACGCCGGCACTCTTGCGATGGCAGGGCGGCATTAAAGATTGGACGTACCTGTACGCCAATATGCCTGCCCGTGCCATTCTGCCGACGTACATCGGTGTGCGCTGGTCGGGAATCGGTTAAGTATAGCCACTTGTGCTGGTAGGAGTAGGGCATCCATTAAGTCCTTGATAGCTGCAGGTGTTTTACAGGTGTACCCGCTGCTGTTAGGAACCCTCTGGTTTTACAAATGACACCAAAATAGCAGGCAACGCCGAGGGCGTATCTTGAGTCTGTATGGATATTAGCTCTTTTTCCTTCTACCAACTTACATGCCATTGTTAGGGCCTGGAGTTCTGCTTCCTGGGCAGACATGGAGGAAGGTAATGCTGAAGCCTGAAGAACTGTATCTTCAGTGGTGACTGTGTGGTACTGTCCAGCGCTGTCTGCATATCTGGAACATTCCACAAAGATTGTCAAATCATGATTCTCAAGGGCCGTTTCACTAACTGTCTGTAGGTGTGAAGTCTCCATCTTCATTACTTCAAAGCAGTCATGAGCAGCAAGGTGGGGATCATTCTCCAAAGAGGTTCCCCTTCAAGAAGTGGAAGTAGAGTGGATGGGCTAAGGGTATCACATCGGAGCAGAGTGATGTTATCGGGGAGAAGCAAGGCACACTGGAGTCTGAGGTGTCTTGCTGAAGACAGGTTTTTGGGCTGTACTTTGTTTAGTATGGCAGTTATGTCATGAGGGGCAAGGAGGATGAAAGGATGACCCAACGCCAGGTCAGCAGTTTTGACCAAAAGGGATTGGGCTGCAAAGACGGCTCTGAGACAGGAGGGTCCCCCCTTGGCCACTGGGTCCAGTTGGCAAGAGTAATAACCGATGGGTCTGAGCCTGTTGTCATGGCCCTGAGCCAAAACTCCTGTGACATGTCCTTGTCTCTCTGAGACAAACAGTTTGAAAATATTTTCATAGTTCGGGAGGCCCAAAGCAGGGGCCGTGGATAGGATCTCCTTCAGACTTCAAAATTGTCCACTGCCTCTGAGGAAAGCTGGAAAGGATCAGATTTTAGGGCATCATAGAGAGGTTACATCAAAAGGGAGGCTTCCGGGATACAAGAGCGGAAGTAGGAGATTAATCCTAGGAAAGCACGTAGGGGCTTTTGACCATGAGGCAAGGGGGTGGCTTTGATTGCAGCAACTATTTCTTTGGTGAGATGTCGAGTGCCTTGGGAGATGCAGTGACCTAGGAAAACCACCTTCTCTTTGCACCACTGGACCTTCTGCTTTGAGGCCTTGCATCCTTGTTCGGCCAGGTAGTGGAGGAGACTTTCAGAGAAGATTGAGGTGTCTTCAAGGGTGTCTGCACAGAGCAGGAGGTCATCTACATATGGGAGGAGTACAATGTCAGGGTGTAACTTCATCCAGGTGTCCATAATAAGGGTCATTGCTCTGGCGAATTGAGAGGGGGAGTTTTGCACACATTTTGGCATAACAATCCAGGTATAGCCCTGCCACTCATGGGTGAAAGTGAACAGAAATTGACAACAGGGGTCCAGGGGGACACTGAAGTAAGCATTCGCCAAGTCTACTACTGTAAAGTATTTTGCTGTGGGTGGTATTCCTGCCAGCAAGGTGTGTGTGTTGGCCAGGATGGGCGTTTCCAATACAGTAGCTTTGTTCACGGCCTTGAGGTCTTGTTCCATTTTGTATTTTTCTGGCTCTCCTTTTGCAGTTCGTTACTTCACTGGGAACAGTGGTGTATTGCACAGAGATGTGCAAGGCACCAGAGTGCCATTTGACAGAAGCGACTCGACTTGCTTTGAAATAGATACAGCTTGAGCTGGCTTCAGAGGGTACTGTGGCCTTCTGGGTAAGGGGGCCCCAGGCTTCAACTGCACCATGATTGGTGGCACTTTTAGATGTCCTACATCTTCAGGCACTGTAGACCACAGGCATGCAGGGACTCAGTCCAAGAATTCTTTTGGGATTCCAGCCTCACACTGTGCATCCAAAAATAATAAAAGAGGAACAGAGCACAGTGCTGAGGCATCATCGATGGTTAGCGGTGAGGAGACCAGTACACCACCACCGGGTTGGAAAGAAATAGAAGCCTGGACAAGACATTAGCCCCTAACAGATTTAAGGGGCATGTGGAAGAGACCACAAATCTTGCTAGTAGATCAGGAAAATTGCCAACTTGTAAAGGGCGGGTAAGGGGGTTTTTCCTGGGTGCTCCATCCACCCCCACGCATGTCACATCGAATGTCTGATAGGAACGAGGTATCGGATAGTTCTTCTGCCCTAATTATGGACCTGGCAGCACCTGTGCCACATAAGAAAATGGTAGGATGGCCCTCAATGGGGAGGGTTATTTTTGCAAGAGGGCCCCCTGAGTCTCCAGAGGATACCATTGTAGGGGTAGGTGACACAGGCTTGTCAGAATCCTAGTGGAGAAGGTCTATGTGGTCTGGTGGGGGTGGGGGAGGAAGAGGAGGAGTGTCATGTCGCCTATATTGGCCATCTTCGTGTAGATCACAGTGGGGGCCTGGTTGCCTGTGGGTGAACTTCCGAGGACTTCAGCATGCCCCCCTAAAGTGGCCGGGTCTTCCGCAGTTGTAGCAGACATGCAGATTTTGTGTTGGTGAGGGCAGATATGGCATGTCATAGGCCATCATGAGAGGAGCTATCAATTTCCTGCTGCCCTGCGCAGATTCTAAGCCTTTTGCCACAAATAGCAACGTCTCAAGGTCCATTACTCTGTACTCTGGGCGTGATATGATCAGACCCTTTCGGATTGACTCTTTAAGACCTGAGACAAATGCAGCTGCCAGCATGTGTTTAAGTGCTTTAGCCAGTGTGCTAAAACCCAAATCAGTAAACACTTGTGTTATCCTATTGTGATATTTCTCAACAGATTTACCTTTGTTCTGTGTTATCTCTTGTATACTCTTTGCTTGGTCTGCCAAGCGGTCTTGGTCCCATCTTTTTAATTGGGTCACAAAATCACACCCTGAGTCATAGGTACTGTCAACATGATATTCATCAAAGCATTTCTCCATCATAGGCCAATAAGCATCCCCTGCTTTTATCTCGCACAGGCTCACTAAATCCCACCATGCAGCCGAGTATGTCTTTTGGATCTGGGCGATCCTTCTGTAAAATGGCATGGGATGCCTTTCAGGATCTAGTAGGCTCGTGACAAGAGTAGTGTTGCCTTATGAGGAGTTTATGAGTAATCTCCATTAGCAACTGGGAATATTTGTATTATAGATGTATATATTAGGATAAGAAATAAAGAAGTAGTTTTAGCTTAACCTGCCCAGATGGTTTGATTTACAGGAACAGACGTCTGGTCAGCGTATATAATTCAATTAAAAATACCTTTGTCTTACAGGTATGCTAAGTGTGGGTGTGAGGGAGATGTCCTGCTGTTTACCTAATGTAATAGTCAAAACCCACAAACAGATACCATTTGGGTGTGTAGTCGGTACGGAGCCGAATTCATTTGCTAGATAAAGGCTTGTGTATTCTTCCGTGCTAATCAGCCATTTATCCATTTCAAAGGGTGGTTGATGTGCTTAAAATATTTATTTGATCTGTTCAGGAATGGACAATTTACCCCGGCTAGGACTATGCATAGTTAAGTGTCCTATTCAAGAGCAAACTTCCTCTTTAATTAAGTGGGCTTCAGACTAATCATCACTAACCAATTAAACCCAAAAGAGGAGGTGTTATTGAGGGGAAATTAAGTTATGAGAAAATGGACCAATCTTGCAAGAGATAAGCCCAGGGGAGGAGAGGGCTAACCAATCAGTGTGGTCCTATGCAAGTCAATGAGAGATGGCCCTTCTTAAGGGGACCCCAAACCCAGGATAATGGCAGATGAGAACTGACCAGAGCTATGGACCAATATTAGGTAAAATATCAGATCATCTCTCAGCACTTACAAGGTATACCTGCTTGTCATATGTCCTGTTTTGTATTGTAATGAATGTATTGTACTCTTGTTGTATTTTAACCTAATATTTTACTCCCTCACTTAGACTATAGATATTTTCTGTGTATTAGATAGACCTGTAAACTTACTCTAATAAATGGTGTTATGTTAAACCTTCCTTTCCTTTGTCAATAAGAATTCTCTTTTCAACCCATATCATATCTTCTGATTAATAAATCAGAAATATAGATTTTGAAGGTTAACAGTGGCGACCACGAAGTTGAGTACAGGACTGAAAGTATTTAATATAATACCACAATTTGTTTATTAGAGATTAAGCTTATTAAGGGAATTTAAGCTGAGTCCGCTTATTCAATCTATCTAGATAAAAAGGTTATTAGGGGGAATTTAAGCTGAGTCAGCTTATCCAATCTATATAGGGAAAAATATAGGTAAATGTTTTTTTTATTATATGTTTTTTATTATTAAGTGAGTATTAGATTAACTCTAAGGAGAGAATATACACCACAAGTTATTATTATTGTTTTTTTTATGTTTTGGATTTTTTTTTTTAATAATTTTTTTTTATTATTCATTTTTTTTTTTTTTTTTTTTTTTTTCATTAATATCTCAAAATTATAATTGAAAAAGTTCTTTGGATGTACCTTTATATACCGGTCGATGTAAGGGGGAGGAAGTAACTTTGCGGGAAAAGTGTTATTAATTTTTTTTTTATTATTGCATTCTTTGGTGCTCACCAAGCTTCATTGCTGTCTCTAACAATTGCTTGAGAGTCCTGCATGGTGAGTACATTTATTTTATTGAAAAGACGCCAATTGAGTGTGGTCTTGGTTTTGTTGAAAAGGTTCAACAAATGTTTGTTTTAATTTAAATGGTCTATCCACTAAATGCATAGCATAGCTTTAAGAAAGTAGTTTGTTTGTTTTTACGGTGGAATTTTACAAGCAGTAATATTCTCATTGTTGTCAGTTAAAGTACAGAGCTGTGGAAGTCTTGTTGCTGAATACTGAAGCTAATCTTTGAGAAAGATTATTAGTAGTGTATTAGTGTGAAATAAGGTGCACTGAGCATAGTATAATAGACCTTCCAAAAGTTTTTGTTGTTGGTTTTTTTTTTGTATTACTGAATTGAGTTACAAATACTAGTGTAAACACGGCTGCGTTTACCTTACTATTGTCAGCATATAGATCCTTGGGGGCTTACAGTACACATTCTCAAAGCTCTTGGTTCTATTGTCCCCTGGGTCAATTGTTGTATTGAAGGCTCAATGTTATGGTGAGCATAATTAGTGTTCCCCCACTAATATAAAAGAGGGTTTTATTGTGAGCTGAAATATTGTTTTATTTTTACTGTATTTTCTGCATTTTTATTTGAGTCTGTTTATGTTTTTTTTTATTATTTTTAAGGTGTTTTCCTTCCCTCCTTCTATACGGTAATCTCAAAGTGGCTGTATAGTACAGGGGAACAGTTAACATAATTTAGCTTACAAATTTTGCATTGTATAGATTGGTAATGGCTGCCATGTCCGGTCTAGAAAGTTTTGTAGCAACGTATACTCGTAAACATAAGAACAATGAATTTGCCTGTGATGCCAAGTTAAAAGCATCTCCTTGGACTTATGTCCAGGAGTTATTTGAGAAACAAGCTAAAACAACCAAAAAAAATCAGCATAAAAGTCTAGCCTTAGCAGGCATGTATGCAGCTTGCATGGCTATGAATACTAAAATGCAGAAATTAGAAGATATAGTCTATAATAAAAATATTACAATTTCTGAGAAGGAAAAAGAGAATACAGCTTTACAGAACCAGGTACAAACATTAACTACCCTTAATCAATTAGTTAATGCCTCACAAGAGGAAAATGTTAAAAGTGTAAATTTGGCCCAGAAAGAAGTGGTACAATATAAAAGCATGCTAACTAAAGTTGAGACTGAGCTGGACCACATAACTACTGCATACAAAGTAGTCCAAAATCAGTTACATGAAGCTAAGAAAGGAACATTTATAGATCACACACACTGCACGCAAACCGAGTCACAGTTGCTACAAACAATTTCTATCCTTAAAGGACAGGCGGCTGTGGCCAACAGATGCGAACAAGGTAATGCTACGGCACCTACTTGTGCCTATGAAATTGGGGACACAGAGGAATATGAAGAGTATTGGGGAGAGGAAGATATGGGTTCCGATTCCACATTTCCTGTGGCGATGGGAGAAATCGCAGAGCCACAGGAAAATCGAGAATGCACCATTGTCATAGACCCACCAGACAACGGGGACCAGCTATCTACAAATGAGGAGCATGACAAGTTCCCCATCATGGGTAGGACCCAGATTTCCTCCTCTACTGAAGGAAATCAAACATTTTTGGGCTTTGATAGTGAAGGAAATGAGGTGATTTCCAATGTATATCCAATTCAACCTGTAAAAACCCTTATGAGTGTAGCGGATTTCATTGGCAAAATTAAAACGAATGAACACATTACTTCACATGCAACCAATGTACAACAGAGGTGTGAGCTCTTAGGTGTGCAAAATCCTAGTGACCAAGTTAAGGTGTTACAATTAACCCTTGACGCCCACACCTGGAATGCACTCCCAGATCAAATTAAGGAAGGCAAAGGGAGCTACAAAGTAACCGTGGCCGAATTGCAAAAAGTCATAAACCCCTCAGCTATAGGTTTGATGGTGGCCTATCAAATCAAACAAAGTAATGAGGAAAACCCTTTAGTTTATGCCAATAGATTGTGGGCAGCATATAACACTAACAATGGTAAAACCACTAGAGAGGACATGGAATATAAGAACCTACTGATACACAATGCCCATCCCGCTATTCGAATAAAATGTGAGCATTTGATAGATCCTAGAAAACATAGCTATGAGGAGGTGATTGGATTAATACATAGATCATTCCATGCCATCCAAGCCTATAAACAGCACAGGCTTAAGGAAAGAGAAGAGAAACAGCTGTTTAGGAAGGTGGCTGCAGTACAATGCAGGACTACCACCGTAGAAGGCCCCCATGCCCCAGGAGAAGCCAATCCTCCATACAACCCTAACTGGGACAAAAGTTTACAAGGGAGGGGGAGGGGATATAGGGGGAAATCAGGTCATAGAGGCAGAGGCAGAGGAAGAGAAAACTCTCATAGCCACCCATCACAGGGCAAGCATGTCAGTGACACAGAAAGAGCTCCTACTTATGCAGAGTTGTGACAACAATTACAGGCCTTTCAAGTAGGCCCTGGAAAGGAAGTACAGGTAGCTTCCCAGACAGAGGCTAACCGTCATCAATGGTGACAACTACAAGGCCCCAAAATCTTAGCACCTATTTCTCTGGATAGGTGTGGGCGCCCTGTAGTGTCAGCGTTGATTAGGGGCCGTCAATGTACCATGTTAATCGACACAGGGGCGGCGATATCAATTATGCATGACAAAGATCCCTTAAACTCAACACTATCTTCAGGAAAGCCACTGAATCTCCAGAGCTTTGCTGGACATAATGTTGAGTCTGCCTTGTCCAAGCCCCTAACAATCCAAATTGGTGAGTTAACCCTAAAACAGCCATTAGCATTAATGTGTTTGCCAAATGAAACCAGCCTGCTGGGTTCAGACTTCTTAATTCCCAATGGATGTATGTTGGATCTGACCAACCTGTTACTACTGCAAGGGGTTCCAACTGATCAGAATAGCACCATTGTGATACCTGATTCTCACACAATTGCAGCCATCAAACGCAATGATTTAAAATATGACATACTGGAGATCATTACAGATCACCCAGAACATCAGCTGCTGCAGCCTGTGATAGAAAGATATCAGGGATCCTTTGCAAAACACAAACATGACTGTGGAAAGGTAAATACGGTAATACACATCAGTGGGCCAGACCCAGTTCCGCAGAAACAATACCCCTTTCCAAAGGAAGTTATCAGCTACTTACAGGAAACAATAGAGTCACTGCTTGACCAAAAGGTCATCAGACCATGTGTATCAACAACAAATGCGCCAATATGGCCGATTCGCAAAAGTACTGACAATTCGTGGAGATTAACAATCGATTACCGCAAATTGAACAGTATTACAAACAATTGCGCCCCCACCGTTGCATCTGTCCCGGATGTTTTGAGCATGTTAAATCCCAAACACAAATATTTCACAGTGCTGGACATATCAAACGGTTTTTGGTCATTACCGTTGTCAGAAGAATGTCAATACAAATTTGCATTTACATTTCTGGGAAAACAGTATACTTTCAATTCTGTCCCTCAAGGATTTCATAACTCTCCTACGTTATTTCATGCAACCATGAGAGATATTTTAATTGATTTTTCTTCTCCAAAGAATCTTTTCCAGTACGTGGACGATTTGTTGCTAGCCACATGCGACAAAGAAGAGCATTTGCGGCTATTGGAGGAACTTCTGCAGATCCTAGGAAAGGCGGGAAGTGTAATCCCATTAAGGCACAATTGTTGAAGGAATCTGTGTCTTTTCTTGGGATTACAGTGACAGCAAACGGACGTAAGATAGCAACTGAAAAGGTAAAAGCCATTCTACAATTACCGCTGCCAGTGAGCATTACGACTCTGAGATCTTTTTTAGGATTGGTAAATTATTCACGGGCTTTCATCCCTGAATTTGCACAAAAATCTGCACCACTGTATGATTTGTTGAAAAAGGATACCCAATGGCAATGGACTGAGCAACACACCAAGGCAGTGCAGGAGCTTAAAGAAGCTTTAGCGCAAGCGCCAGCATTAGCCAACCCAGAGTACCAACTGCCCTTTCACATTGAGACTGCCATATCAGAGACAGCCATGTCAGCTGTTCTGTCACAGGAAATCCATGGGCAACAGAGACCCATTTCATATGCGTCTAAATTATTATCTCCTGTGGAAATGAAGTACTCTCTATGTGAAAAACACCTCCTAGTTACGTTTTGGGCAGTGAAATACTTCACATACATCATAGGACTTAACCCAGTCATCCTACACACAACTCCCACTCCCACTAAATTTTTACTCACAGACCGAGTGAAGGATGGCAATGTATCCAATGCCAAATTGGCCCATTGGGCTTTGTTGCTTCAAGACAGAGACATTAAAGTTCAACACACAAATAATCCGTCCACTAGAGCCCATGGCCTCCTTTACCAGGGAGTACCACATGAATGTGATATCACCCCACAATCAGCGGCACAACAATTCTTTAGACCTTTGTCAGTAAAGGAAACAGTCCCTGAAAACGCAGGCCAAATTTTCACAGATGGATCATGTTTTTACGTGGAGGGTTCTCCACGTGCAGGATTTGGAATATACTATATCAATCCACAAGCAAAGACCCAAACATCAATCTTTCGGTCATGTCAAGTCAAATCAGCACAATTTGCGGAGATGGCTGCAATCGCTCATGCCCTAGAACTGATGAAAGGGGACCAAGAAATTGTTTTATACTCAGATTCTGCGTGGGTCTGTAATGCCCTTACAGAATTTCTGCCCTTCTGGCACACCCACCAGTACATGTCCTCAGATGGGTCTCCACTTAAACATGCATCCCTGTTGAAATATATTGTATCATTGGTGCAAAAGTTGCCAGTCAAACCATGGGTGTGCAAAGTTAAAGGTCATTCAGGTACTGCCCCATACTGGGAACAAAATGAGGCGGCGGATTGCTTAGCCAAACAAGGAGCACAGGGAGGGGAGATCTGGGAAATTCCGTCAAATTTACCAGACCTAGTCTTGTGCCCCAGTGTTTGCGCCCTCACAAAATCCTGCATAGTAGTTCCGGATATTTCGGACATACAATTCCAGGATGACAACATTAAGGAAATAATGCAAAAACTGCAAAATGAGACTGGAGAACTCTCTGAGGGGAATACCTTGGCAAAATATATAAAACACCTCACATTATCAGAAGATAAAAAGGTATTGTTACATCATGGAGATGAAGTAACTTGGGTGGTTCCTGAAAAATACCAAAATGAAATGATTTACATAGTGCATGACCTGCCTACTGGGGGTCATCAAGGGTCAGAGAAAACAGGTGAGCGGCTCAAGAACATAGGTTGGTGGCCCTCCATGATGACAGATGTGAAGCAGTATTGTGACAATTGTATTGTCTGTGCACAGGTTAACCCCGCACCAAGGAAGATCAATGCCCCTTTACGAATTAGACTGAAAGAAGGGCCATGGAATGCCTTACAAATGGATTACATGGGACCCTTGCCAGTCACTTCTAGAAACAACAGATTCATCTTCGTAGTCACAGATTTATTTTCTAAATGGGCAGAGATCTTCCCAACCAAAAGTAACACTGCACAAAATACGGCTAAGATTTTAGTGGAACAGGTGTTCAGTAGATGGGGGCTCCCAGGATCAATAGAGTCAGATCAGGGGACCCATTTTACTGGAAAGGTGGTAAAAACCTGCCTACAGATGTTAGGGGTGGAGCAAAAATTTCACATTCCATATCACCCAGAATCTTCAGGTCAGGTTGAAAGAGCCAATCGGCAGATTAAGACAATGCTAAAAAAAATTGTACACATCAATGGTAAGAACTGGGATAATCTGCTGCCATTACTAGCCATGGCCATCCGAGCAACCCCCTCATATGCTACCCGGCTGACACCCTTTGAAGTGCTGACAGGTAGACAGATGAGACTCCCTGAACATCTCTGGCTAGAGATGCATACACCTACCATAGACAGACTTTCAATGGACCAATACCTCCTTAAACTCCAAAAAGCGGTAAAAGAGATCCATGTATTTGCCGCAGCACAAATGGGTAAAAGTCAAAAGAAAGCCAAGGCGTATTTTGACAAAGGGGTTCGAGAATGCACTTGGGCCATAGGAGACCGAGTTATGTTCTTGGAACTACGTCCCCTGGATCACAGTCTAAGTCAAAAATGGAGAGGTCCATTTTCTATTATTGATAAATTAAGTCCTTCTGTATATAAAATCAGAATAGAGGCGGGCAAAAAGACACAAGATAAATGGGTTCATGCGAACCAACTGAAACAGTTCCATGGAGCCAAAGAAATCAACTAAAATGTGCTGCTTTCTTTCCTTTTAGAGCCATGAAGTCGATGTGGATCGTTATCCTGCTCCAGCTGATCACAACTACCAAGGAAGAAGAGACTGGACCACTCATCAGCGTGATCGTTGACAAGAATCCTGTCTACTGCCTAGAGGGGGAATCCATTTTATTACCTGTGGCCATTGTAGGGACTGTGGGGAAGCAAGTATATTGGTGGAGTCCCATTGATAATCATCTCGTCTGGGGTAACGGCGTCGCAGGGAATATCACTGACTACCGGGATAGAGTCATGAGTTTTCAGAATGGATCCTTGTTGATTCAAGAGACACGGTTGAGTGATGCCGGAGAGTGGAAATATTCTTTTGTTATCTCCATCCCCTTGTCCAGCAACACACAGGCATCCACTCTTCAGTACGTCCCAGGAAAAGTCACCTTGCACGTGTCCCCAAAGACTAACACCCCTGCTCCTACAATTTTGCCCAAAAATACAGCTGCAATCCCCTACTATGAACCAACATCCTTGGAATGCCCATCACTGCAAGAGGGACCACCTAGTGGCCTAACGGCAACATCAATCCCTGGAATTCTGTTCAATAACGTTAAGTTCATTCATGTACCCGTGGTACTTAATTTGTCTCAGTGGAACATGGCTGAATTCGGCTCATGTGCCCGGACAAATGTGTCTCTGTTTTACTCCTCCTTGCTGGTAGATTTGATTGCCTCCCATGCAAGCCGAACTCAGGACCCATTTGCAGAACCAAACCTCACTCCCCATAGGGGCATTTTCAGATCCAGAAAGTTAAAGGGGTTGGACAGCATACTTGGGTCCATCCCAGGACTTTTTGGATCTGGCATGTCAATTTGGAACCGAGCCGATTTGTCAGCGATTCGCAGGCATATCGGAAATTTTGAACAAAAAGAGGGTCGGCAAGTGCTGAAACCAGTTCTGCAGGGTGTTGAGGGGCTTGCAGAGGAGGAAAGGTTTACGGTGTATAACATGAAAGATATTGCCCAGTTGTTTGAAAAGACACAACAGAAAATCAACGAAATCATAAATAATCAGAAAGCTAGAGAGGATGGTATGGGGAAAGAGGTAATATGCACTGCGTATGGAAATTTTGTTTTAACCAAGGTCACTAATATCATCCGAGATATCCAAGCAGGTAAAATCCCTGATATATTAAGAGATACCGACCTTACCCAATGGTATTGTACTCACACTAATAATAGTGGTGGAATGAATGTACATTCTGGAGACAAGTGCAAACCTCTGCCAGTTTCCACAATTCGAAATATAGGGATAGTAACACCACACCCAAATAGAGGGCCATTTGCTTGCAAGAAGAGCCCGTCCCTGTGCGCCTACCGGGACCTAATGTATGTTTCCTTCACCATGTCGCTGCCAGTGTTCCATCCACAAGATGACTACTTTAACACGATGGCGTCCATACACTCCCTCGGGTACCTCGAAAACGGCGTGTACAAGGAAAGGTTGCACCTCCCCGAAATGCTCATTCAAGTTCAAGGGCGATGGAAAGCACCACACACTGCCTGCTGCACTGTCAAAGACAATAGGTACTTATGCCGTTGTGATGTGTTTGAAATTGACACTCCAGTCTGTGGTCTAAGCAATGACCCGGATCCCACCGCCAAAGTAGCGAGGGACCCCCAACTGGAAAGTCCACGCCACCCACCTCAAGAAACCAGCACAAGTGAGATGGAAGCTAACTGCCCAGTGAAGCTGTCAAAATGGAGAACACCTAGCACAAAGGTCACCTACCACATGGATGGACTGTACTGTGTCGTTACCAATCACCAGACATTTCTCTATGGGGGTCAGTCGTGTCCCATACCCTATCCAAATTTTTGCTTCATTCCACACGAGTACACTATTATTGGGCAAACTGTAGTAACCCCCATACCAGTGTTAACAGAAGACTATATCATTGAGAGTCCCCCTGATGTCCCAGATCCTATAACCTATCTACCCCATTTTGATATAAAAATTGATACTCTGTCAGTAAACCTTCACAATCTGCTCGCAAGGAAGGATACCCATATAATTCAAATTAGTAATGATATGGAGAAAACAGGGAAAAGGTTGAATGAACTTTTACATGATGGGGATTTCAGTTTGGTCGCCACCAGGACCTGGGTGGAAATGGGAATAAAAGGTCTTCTCATATTGCAGTGTGGGGTACTGTTATTTATGACGGGTATGGTGATATATCTCGGCCGACTTCTAAGATGGCAGAGGGAGAAACTGAACTCACTAATGGAGATTAGACATAAACAATTACTCACTTAAGTGTGGCGTCGTTTCATTGGACTCAACTTGCCACAAGGGGTCATCTGTTGCCTTATGAGGAGTTTATGAGTAATCTCCATTAGCAACTGGGAATATTTGTATTATAGATGTATATATTAGGATAAGAAATAAAGAAGTAGTTTTAGCTTAACCTGCCCAGATGGTTTGATTTACAGGAACAGACGTCTGGTCAGCGTATATAATTCAATTAAAAATACCTTTGTCTTACAGGTATGCTAAGTGTGGGTGTGAGGGAGATGTCCTGCTGTTTACCTAATGTAATAGTCAAAACCCACAAACAGATACCATTTGGGTGTGTAGTCGGTACGGAGCCGAATTCATTTGCTAGATAAAGGCTTGTGTATTCTTCCGTGCTAATCAGCCATTTATCCATTTCAAAGGGTGGTTGATGTGCTTAAAATATTTATTTGATCTGTTCAGGAATGGACAATTTACCCCGGCTAGGACTATGCATAGTTAAGTGTCCTATTCAAGAGCAAACTTCCTCTTTAATTAAATGGGCTTCAGACTAATCATCACTAACCAATTAAACCCAAAAGAGGAGGTGTTATTGAGGGGAAATTAAGTTATGAGAAAATGGACCAATCTTGCAAGAGATAAGCCCAGGGGAGGAGAGGGCTAACCAATCAGTGTGGTCCTATGCAAGTCAATGAGAGATGGCCCTTCTTAAGGGGACCCCAAACCCAGGATAATGGCAGATGAGAACTGACCAGAGCTATGGACCAATATTAGGTAAAATATCAGATCATCTCCCAGCACTTACAAGGTATACCTGCTTGTCATATGTCCTGTTTTGTATTGTAATGAATGTATTGTACTCTTGTTGTATTTTAACCTAATATTTTACTCCCTCACTTAGACTATAGATATTTTCTGTGTATTAGATAGACCTGTAAACTTACTCTAATAAATGGTGTTATGTTAAACCTTCCTTTCCTTTGTCAATAGGAATTCTCTTTTCAACCCATATCATATCTTCTGATTAATAAATCAGAAATATAGATTTTGAAGGTTAACAGTAGCAACCTGAGTAAGGTTGAAATTTATGTACATCAGGGGAGATCCCGGGGCCACAGGCATTCCCCTCAGTGGCGACATAAATGGGTCGTGTTGGGGTCACTTTCTCTGGTGGCATGAGGGTCCAGGGGGGGCAACAGGAGGCTGAGGCTGCTGTAAGAGACATGACATGGGGAGTAACAGAGGGAGTGTGTCACTATGAAATGGCCAGAGTGGGTTATCGAGTGGCAGACTGTCAAATGGATTATCGGACAATGGGCCTCCAGCTTCTGGGTCATACAAGAGAATGGGTTCAATGTGGGGTGTGCCTTGAAATGTAACTGTCTGTTATCTTGGGATTGTACCTGTGCCGGCATGCATGTCAGCTCCAGGCACTCTGACAAGGTTTGGGCGACATTAGTCAAGACTTTGATGGGCGGGACTGGGCTAAGTAGGATCAGGTCTTGTTGTCTGAGTCTCATGTGCTTGTGTGGTATTGGTTGCCTCGTCTTCCTGGCTAAACTCCTCAGATAAAGAACCCATAATTAACAGGGTAGGTTGGGCCTTATAATATGTTCCGGAGGATTGGTCTATCACCAGATACATGTGGGTGGGTTTTGACTCAAGGGTTTTAGATGGTGTCAAGTGTGTGTGGTGGCAACCAGATGAGGAGTACAAAGACAAGTGTGCCCCTCCCACATCCAAGCATGGTGAAGGTGGGGGGGGG
The DNA here is from genome assembly GCF_037356315.1 of Lithobates pipiens. NCBI lineage: Eukaryota > Metazoa > Chordata > Amphibia > Anura > Ranidae > Lithobates > Lithobates pipiens. Next base: position 510,145,538 of record NW_027507748.1, read on the forward strand.
GTGAGGTAGAGGTGTCAGAGGAGAAGTGTCACTGTGCACAGGGAAAGGGCGGTGCCAGAAGGGGCCACTTCCTAAGGACCGGAAGCCATCATAGGGCAGTGGCTGGCTGTCTGTCTTGGCTTTTGACCCCTTTTCTGGCTTTTTGTTCACAAACACAATACAACCATTCTGATGCATTTCCTGTTCTGTCCACCCTTCTTAATGAACAGCTTTCGCAACTTTGAACCAAGCGTCTGCTGTTCGCAGCAGCCTGTGGTCTGACAACAAACCCCTTTTCCCCTTCAAAAGAGCGCGCCATTCATTTGGCTGCAGCCGACCTCTTAAATACATAGTGACCCCACACACCTTTGCCAGTTTCTTCCCCTTCTGGACAGCATCTTCTCCTTCTCGCTCTAACACCAAATCACAAGCCAAACTACCCTCCTTAGGTCTCTCCAATTTATGCCCCATTTTTAGCTATTGGGAAGTTTATGTGTCCGGGCTCAGGATTTGTATGGCGGTTTTATGAAGCTGTTCTGGACTCAAAACGGTCCGACAATCCTCTGACTGCCACCTGTCCTCATTCGGACCACCACCCAATATAACACTACTTTGCTAAGTTCTGTCTTGATGACTGGGATATTTATGTGTCTGCTCAGGCTTCTAGATGGGTCATGAGGCTGTTCTGGACTCAAAAGGGTCCAACAATTCCTCTATCCATCGCCTGGTACCAGTTCAGACTATATCACAGTCTCAAGTTAACGAGGACAAGTTGACAAGGACAAAAGGATAGAGAGAGAAAGAGAGATAGAAAGGAACGTCTACAGTGTTCAACTGCTGCACAAGTCTCCTTACACGCGTCTTCGCAAAACGTAGACCAGTCAAAGCCCTGTTCGCCCTTGAGATGGTCACAGGTAGGGAACCGAGAAATATGTGACCACTTATTACTCTCATAAAGACATTTAACGAACAGGTAAGCAATACAGTGATTAATATTCAATGCACCACTTCAAATGTCATTTTGAATATTATCTGGACGTCCCAATAGAAATCCCCAAATTCTTACTCTGCTCTTTGTTACCTCTTCAAGTCCTTCTGGTTGTTCAAGGTCAACCTGTAAGGGACACCTTTCGTCTCCCTTTCCTCTTATTCTTGATTCAGCTTCTGTAACTTTCAATGATTTCCCACAAACAAATATGACTGGCTAATGCACATTTAATCTGAACAACAATACGTGTGCAATCTCCGGGAATAGGGGCTTACAACCAAAAGACTCAGTTCTATATCCTGGCTCTACTACTTCGACAAGACCTTCATTTATGGCAAACAACAGTCCACAAATACACTTAGGACATGACATTACCAACAAAATATGACCAACAACCAACTACACAACAAGATGTGTGACAACTTTAGAGAAATACAGGATTGTTCAGTTCTCACGGGATCACCATGCCACAACTGCCCGTATTTCTGATGCCCCCTCCTGGTCGTCCCGTGCTTCACCACACCCGTGCTTCATTGCACAATTATTTATTCCCCAGTAGGGATGAGCTTTGAGTTTGAGTCAAACTCATTTTTCGACTCGATCATTGCCTGTTCGCCTGTTCAGCGAACAGTGAACAATTTGGGCTGTTCGCGGCAAATTCGAAAAGCCGGAACACCCTGTGCAAGTCTATGGGAGAAATCTAAAGTGCTAATTTTAAAGGCTAATATGCAAGTTACTGTCCTAAAAAGTGTTTGGGGACCTGGGTCCTGCCCCAGGGGACATGGACCAATGCAAAAAAAAGTTTTAAAAACAGCTGTTTTTTTTCAGGAGCAGAGATTTTAATAATGCTTAAAGTGAAATAATAATAATTAAATATTCCTTTAAATATCATACCGGGGGGGGGGGGGGGGTGTCCTAAGTATGCCTGTAAAGTAGCACATCTTTCTCATGTTTATAACAGTGCCACAGCAAAAATAGGATTTTTAAAACAGCTTACCTGTAAAATCCTTTTCTTTGATGTACATCAGGGGACACAGAGCCATAGTAATAACTATGTGGGTTATATCGGCGTATCAGGTGCTGGACACTGGCACGCCCCTTAAGGCGTAAACTTCCCCCATATTACCCCTCCCATTACTGGGAGACCTCAGTTTTGTAGCCAAGCAATTAAAGTGTATAAGAAGAAGGGAGGGACCTCTGTGTCCCCTGATGTACATCATAGAAAAGGATTTTACAGGTAAGCTGTTTTAAAAATCCTATTTTCTTTTCTTACATCAGGGGACACAGAGCCATAGTTATAACTATGTGGGATTTCCTAGAGCAATGGCAACTGAAGGGGCGGAGACAGAATCAAGGAAAAAGGAGGCCAGAGGACTCATACTGCAGCCTGCAGTGTATGCTGTGCATAAAGGCAATATCCTCATAACCTTTAACATCTGCACCAAAGACCAATTTGCGGTCTTACAGATCTGAGCCATAGAGGCCTGATGATGCACCACCCAAAAGGCACTAATAGCCCTGGATAAGTGTGCTCTTAATATGAGAAGGAAGAATTTTCTTCTTTAAGCTGAAGCTTGATCAATCACTTGATAAACCCATTTGGAAAATAGTGGATCTTGATGCTGCCTGTCCATATCTTGGACCCTCTGGCAGTACAAACAAAACCTGTGTTTTGTAAACCTGAGTGGCTGCCTTTAAATAGATTCTGATCGCTCTTACTACATCAAGAGACTGTAGTGCTTTCTCTTCCCCAGATTGAGGCTTCTGGGAAGAAAGAAGGAAGAATAATATCTTGGTTTAAATGAAAACCTGTTCAGGATGAGGACATCAAACCACCTCATCCTTATGCATGATGAAATATGTCTCTTACAAGACAGAGCTGTTAGTTCCGATACTCTTCTAGCAGAAGAAATGGCAAGCAAAAGAGATTATCTTTCTTGTCAAAGAACCAAGAGAATTTCTCGTAAGGTTCAAATGGCTGATTCAGCGAAGCCGAAAAGACTAATTTTAAATCCTAAGGATTTAAAGGTGCCTTGATAGGGGGATAAACCATGTTACCCCCTGAATAAGCTACGCACCAAGAGTGGGAAGCAAGAGGTCATAGGAAAAGACATTGACACAGCCTGGATCTGGCTCTTGATAAAAGTCAAGGTCAGCTTCATTTAAATCCCATATGCAGGACTCCTGCCTATTGACATACTTCCTGGAGTGCCAACCCCTGGATCCATACCAAGAAACCTATGCTTTCCAGATTGTATAGTAAGTGATTCTGGAAGTCAACTTCCTGGGCTTAGTCAAAGTAGACACTACTGAAGGAGATCACCCACGATCTTTTATAGAGTGTGATTCAACAATCAAACCTGTTAAACTCCTTGTCCGTAAAGTAGGATGAAATACCGGACCTTGTGCAAGAAGGTCTGGCTATATTGGCAGACTCCAAAGGACTTCTACTGCCCTCTTTATGATCTTGATAAATTAAGATCTTCTGGGACCTGGCTGGGGTCACCAGAATCACCTACTTCTGTTCCTGCTTAATCCTGCTGAGAAGGGGTGGAAGTAGCAGAGCTGGTGGAAATGCATAGATCAGTGAAAACTGATCCCCTGGGAAGACTAATGCGTCTGTTCCGTCTGCAAGCGGACCCCTAGTTTGACATAAAATTGTCGACCTTATTGATGAATCTGGACGCAAATAGGTCCATGTCCGGAGTACCCCATCTGACATATTGCTAGGAAGATGTTGGGTGAAGAGATCATTCTCCTGGAAATAATTGTTGGTGTCTCAAGTAATACGCCTGAAATATTAAAATTGCCGATAGGCAAGGAGTGTTGTGTTCTGCCAGAGCTAGAACATTATTCACCTCCTCTTTTGGTCTGCATGACTTCTTGTGCCTCCCCTGGTGATTGATGTAAGCCACCGTCGTGGCACTGTCAGACTGAATCCTGTCAGGACAGTGCTGTAATCTGACCGCCAAGATTCTATGGCCAGATGTACTGCCTGAAACTTCCAACAAAGTTGATAGGCAAGGTCCTCTAACCTGGACCATCTCCCCTGGACAGAATCTTCTTCCAGGGCTGCTCCCCAGCCTAGAAGGCTGCCATCTGTTGTTAACACCTTGCAGGATAAATATTTTCCCTCCTGCTGGATAACAACCACCAATTTAGGCTCTGACCTATGTTGGGACCCAAGCGTATTGGAAACAAACAAGGCCTGGATCCTCTTTATTCCAGACTGACAGGATGGTGTCTTGAAGCAGTCTTTGAATAAAACTGTGCGTAAGGGATGGACCTGAAGGAGGCCACCATTTCCCTTAAAAATCTCCTGCAGCCGAATGAAGGAACTTTCCTTTCCTGATAAGATGAATTAGTCCTACAATGGAACTGATTCACGTCTGGAGTAAGAATACCTTCTTTTGTATGGTATCTATAACCAGCCCCCAAGTAACCTCCTTGATGGTTTTAAAGGAGAATCGTCCTAGGCTGAGAACCCAACCTAGAGATTTCAGATATCTACAGCTGAGATCAGACTCTGGTTTTAGATCTGAGACTGAATGATCTATTAAAAGTAGATCTTCTAATAGGCTAGGACTGTTATGCCTTGAGCCCTTAACCTGGCTAAAGGAGGTGCCAGAATCTTTCAGAACACTCGTAGTGCTGTGGCTAAGCCAAATGGCAGTGCCACGATTGATAAAAATAATTTTATATTTTCGCAGAGATTTCTGGTAAGTGGGAAACTATGGCACATGGAGATATGTAACTCCCCTCTTTGCAGGATGGACGCAGCCGATCGAATTATGAAATGAGCGGATGTTCAAGTGCCGATTCAGATCTCCGAGATCTAGAATGGGTCTTACCTCTGTGTTTGGCTCTGGGACCTTAAAAGGTTTGAGCCAAAAAAAACCTGTTCCACTAAGGGAATCCCTGATATCACCGACTGGGATAACAGCTGATCCAGAGGCCAGAAAGAGAGACTTCTCTTCTTTACATTTTTTTCTGGAACCTTAGGAGCATTCTTTGAGGAGACGGGCACTCTTGCATAAAGACTGCCACATCAGCAGCCCGAAGGACCCCACAGGCAGCACCCAAACAGTCGACTGGGCAATCCAGGCTTTTGAAACTCTAGATGTAACCTAGAGAAGAAAATCGCAGAACTCCCTCTGCTCTTAACATCTTTGAGAATCGCAGGACATTTCCCCTCACCCGAACGAGTGGGGGTGCTCCTTGATGAGAAGGCCTTAGCATTCTGCTTTATGGGCTTCCTGCCCAAGATCCTGGTGCTGCCCCTGGGAACTAAGGCATAGGAGAGGTTGCACAATTAAAGTAGAACTGTCTGAACCTCCTTTTACTGATAAGGAGAGCTTTAGCCCTTTTGGATGTACTTATCCATAAATAGTCATACCCTAGAAAGGGACACAGACTGACTAAGGGTTTTCACCTGGTGCTTCGGCTGATTAATATTTCAGCCATGGACCTCTGCAAAAATGCACTAGTCCAAGTATAAGCCACAGGCTTAAATTATTGAGTCCTTCATAGCATCTGGAGACACAGTGCATCAAATACACCAGCCCCTTAGAACCCTTAGAGGAGTTCCTGATCCCTTTGTCACTCATAGCTTACAGTACAAAGCAGAGGCAGTACCAGCAAAAGAATGTTACACTTGCTAGGCTATAGTACAGTACAAAAGCTGCTATTAGTCCTAGCTATACAGTATAATGTTGTCAACAAAATGGAGATGCCTGTGTCACCAAACCTGACCAGCAACCACTCTGCTTTGTCCCTCCACCGCCAGACTGCAGCTTTTCCTGTATAGCTTAAATGACTTCCTCCACATGTGGCGGGTGTCTGACACCGCGATTTTCCCCAACAAAAACTTTTTTGATGAGAAAAAAGAGGCAGCTGGCTGGCATTCAAGAGTCAAGAACAGCCAATCTGGGGGCCCAAGAAGTGATCAGAACCCCCTTTCATACCAAAGGGTCTGAGCTGGCTTGAACGGAGAGAAGAGTGAAACCTTCTGCTGTTTCCAGTGTCAGAATGGTGAGTGCTCAATACAGCTTCCAGTGGTGACACATAGACATGACATGACAACATAATACATGGAAAGAGCGATTCATGATAAAATCTCCCCTACCTTTCCTCGGTGCAGGGTTTTATCAGCGATAAAAAACCCAATCTTTGCCCTTCATGGTAGGCTTCGAGACCTTGAAAGGAAACCTTCAGGAACAGGGGTACACTCAGGTAATCCCACAATCCTGGATCTGCGAGAAGACCCTGCCCTTTTATTGACCTTACTACCAAAAACTAGTGGATCCCAGGGCCCAGCTTTAAAAGCATTTGCAAGCAAAACCTTGCGTCTTCGGATGACAAGGCCCGGGTACCATTCATTTAGTCCATTACGGAGACATCAGAATGGATCCGGTCAGGATGGCTGACTCTAATAAAAGGATTACTGCCCGTGGAGCTCAGTACAACACATCCTTAAACGTGCCCAACACCTTAGACACTGGCGAAAAAACTGAGGACTCCCAGTAATGGGAGGGGTTATATGGGGGAAGTTCACGCCTTAAGGGGCATGCCAATATCCAGAACTTGATATGTGATATAACCCACATAGTTATTACTATGGCTCTGTGTCCCCTGATGTAAGAAAATCAATTAAATTTGAAAATGAAAAAATTTAATCAAAAAATGCTTGTGGCTGTAATGTATTGTTGGATCCCGACAATATAGATAAAAATACCAAATATACCAATAAAAAATGGCATAGATGTCCCCCCAAAATCCATACCAAGCCCTTAGGTCTGGTATTGATATTAAGGGGAAACCTGCACCAATTTTTATTTTTTTTAAATGACAGGGTGGTCCCCCAGGCACACTCTATATTCTGCACAGCAGTATATATACTATACGGCCTGCCCTTTATACTCTGCAGAAAAACTGGGCCTTAGGTGTCGGTATCAATATATGTACTTTTTTTTTTTTACCAAAAATATGTCGAATAATACTTATAGGCCTCAACTGAGGATTTTTTTTTATTGGGATATTTATTATAGCAAAAAGTAAAAGATATTGTGTTTTTTTGAAAATTGTCTCTCTTCTTTAGTTTATAGCGCAAAAAAATAAAAACTGCATAAGTGAATAAATACCACCAAAGCTCTATATGTTTGGGTGCAGAGTTGCACGACCATGCAATTGTCAGTTAAAGCTGAGTTCCACTCAAAAGTGTAACTTCTGCTTTAAGTACTCCTTGCCCCCTGACATGCCACAATTGGCATGTCATTTTTTTGAGGGAGCTGGGTACCTGGTTTGGAATGGGAATTCCTGTCCCACTTCCTCCTTCCAACTTCTGACTGCCTAGGCGATTCCTAGGTGGCCCCTCTCTCCCAGCAATGTTCTGGGACACGTGACAGGTCGCAGAACATTGCCTGGCCATTCACGAAGTGCAGCGCAGCTCGCTCATGCATAATGCACACCCAGCTGTGAAGCCATAAACTGTCAAAGCCAGGCGCCTACACTCACAATGTCAGTGCCATGAAGAGAAGGAGAGAGAATGGAGGCTTTGGGCGGACACATCACTGGACTGTGTTTATTAAAATTCGGCAGCTATACTTTTTGTACCTGCTGACTTTTAATAAACTCAAAAACCAGTGGAACTCAACTTTAAAGCGATGCAGTGCCATATTGCAAAAAATGGCCTGGTTAGGAAGGGGGTAAATATTTGGGGATAAAGTGGTAAAACAGGGGCATAAAAATTGGGCCTTTGGTGTTGGTGGTGCCAGAACACTGTAAGCCCTCACAGTGAGGCCGCGTACACACGCGCGGACTGTTGGCCCAACTTTGTCCGTCCAACAGTTTGAGCGAACAGTCCGCTCAAACTTAGCATGGACGGACATGGCCACACACGACGGACGAACAGTTTGCTGAAACCGTGCGCGATGACGTGAACGGCACGTACGACGGGACGAAAAATACGACGTCCTATACACTGCAATGCAACCTTCCGACGTGGAAATCCTTTCTGAGCATGCGCGAGACTTAGTTGGCCGAACAAGCCTACACACGAGCGAACAGTCCGCTGAAACCTTGTTTCAGCGGACAGTTTTTCGGAATTTCCGTAAGACCTTGTTCGGCCAACTGTCCGCTGAAACTGTCCGCTGAAGCCCCACACACGAGCGGACTGTCCGCCCAAACACTGTTCAGCGGACAAGGTTGGGCGAACAGTCCGCGCGTGTGTACGCGGCCTTACTCTGGTTGGGTGCAGAAACAGGCCCTGCATTAAAATATTATAATAAAAATTGTAATTACATACCCCTGTTAAACAGGGGCAGAAAAATAAGGCCTTGGGTAATGGTGGTGCCACTGCATTTTAATCCCTCACAGTTACTCTTGTTGGTCGTAGGAACAGGCCCTGCTTTGAAATATTATATAAAAAAATTTAATTACATGCCCCTGTTAAACAGGGGCAGAAAAATTGGGCCTTGGGTGGTGGGGGTGGTGCCCTAATCCAAAAATATTGTTGGAAGCTATCATCATCAAGATTGAGGAGGAATAGGACATTCAGCATAGGTAGTCTTCAAGGGATAAAGGAAAAAAGGGTGGGTTGCGCTACAAAAAACTACTAAACAAAAAATACACCTACGTGAGAAAAACTCCAAAAACTTTGACTTGATAACTTATCAATCCTATGCGGAAAGATTTTAAGTGCAAAGAAATTTAAATAAGTATATATAGATGAAAGGTGCTATGAAGACAGCAAATATACCTTGATATTATTCATACAAACACCAACATGATAGTGGATACTCAAATGAATGTGAAAATTAAAGAAAAGGGTGAGCTGCACAAAAAATAAAATTAATAATTGTAAGCAGAAAAACCCCTACATAAAAATGTAATAAACTCTAAAGAATAGCTATTAAGTTAATAACTATACCCGAAGGTGGAATTACACTGGGTATAAATAGCAAATATGTACCAATATTAACAATAAGGATTCCTTAAATAATAATATAAATTATCATAATGTAATGTGAACCTACAAAAAAAACAATGTATCATCCAATAACCAGTTAACCTAAACATTAATAAACCATCGTTATATGTGGCAAAAAATGATAACATAAAATATTGGAGTGTTTATAAAGTCCATAGAGAGTCTCTATTTGCAAAGTATTCCACGGTGAGATAGTGACAACATAGGTATCCAAAACGAACGTGACCCGTGTATGACCTCCACCATAGATATTACTGCCGCTTACCGAAGGTGTATGGTTCCTTATTACAGAGAACCATGCAGAGCGGATGACTGATTCCCCCAGTCCAGGGTTTTCACAGATGGATGCGAAGGAACTCTGGAACCCGTTCGCCTCTCAATACACTCCCGCTCACAGGTTTACATAAAAAGTAATAAAACTCACAATAGTGTAAAACCCAAATAAATGTTAATCGAACGTAAGAGACAAATGCGCACTTACAGAAATGAAGATTAAAACGATCGTTAACCTCCCTGGCGGTACGATTATTTCGGATTTTAGGTGCTAAAAGCGGTACAATTATTTTGCATGAAAATTTGGCGTTTTATATTGTAGTCCTGCAATTCTTAGGAATAACTCACTTAAATCTGTCCAAACCAGAGTCTAGCAGACATCCCGGGTATGATAAAGTTTGAAAAAATAAATCATAAATTATAATATAATAAATAATTATAAATAATTGTACCAAATAATAATATAACAATAATAAAAATTATTCAATAATGTAATCAAATCAAAAACACTGAAATTTGCTCAGTTGCAGAATTGTCACTGTCATTACTTTTCAGTATTTGATGACGGATCTCCCCACAATTCGCTATCGCTCAATTCTGCGAGTGATTCTAATTTATTATCGCTGTTTTCTAGCTGGTCTAAAATCATTTTTGATGTACAGTGACAGTTTTGGTTGCTATGGACAATCTCCAGTTTCCAGGCATAAAGAACAGTTTTCACTAGGGACAACGGGGATGTGAAATATTTACATACAGCAATGTAATCTGTAAGATTACATTATACTGTATGTTTACTGTTTGTTTCACTTTTTGAATTTGGCGCCGATCTCCGTGCCCGTGCGTCGCAACGTTCGCAGGGCACGGAGATCGGCGATGTGATGCATCGAGCGAGACACGGCTCGCTCGTACAGCGGGGAGACAACGCTGGATCCGAGGGAGAAGGTAAGTAAACCTCCTCCTGGATCCAGCGATGCAGTCCCGAGTCTGACTCGGGGATACCGCTCTTGGTATAAAAAATCCACCCCGAGTCAGACTCGGGAATACCGTCAGGGGGGTTAAGCAAATCGGAGCCGGCCGGTTTCGATTCGCGCCCAATACTTCCGCAAACAAACAACACGAGATGGTGGCGTCAGGACGTCGCTCCTCCTCCCTACGCGTTTCGTCACTATAGGACGTGGTCACAGGGTATGGGCGGCGTCCTGACGCACCGCTTAAATAATACAAGCAATAAACCAAGCCTCGGTCTGACCCCAGAGCTGAGGCGAAAAACGCCATCTTGGTTTAGGGAAAAAACACTAACTAGTGCTGCCGAAAATAGCCTTAATATTGAGTAGATGAATTTAACATAAAATAAAAAACAATGAAAATATAAATTTTAAATTTAAACATCTCTGTAATCGAACAGAAAATGTACATACCATAAAAAAAGGGGAAAAAATAGAAAAAATCTTTGCCCCTAAAGGTATTAAAATTAAAAAAATATATACTGATTCTCTGTATGGTCACGTTAAAGAGACCAAAAAAATACCTAAATAGAAACTTGAAAAGGCTCCATTTAAACTTAATCGGTTCAGGTGAGCCGTCTAGGTGAAATAACCACATGTGTGATCCCCTCAATCCCAAGGGTCAAACCGAACAAGTACAGCTCATATAACACAATTTTGACCTCAAATAATAATAATAAATTGGAACAAAGATATACTACATCTATAATTACGTCCCAATGACAGAACCATAGATATATAAGCAGACACTAGAGCCATGCATAGCCCCAAAAAGAACTACGATATATATATGGAGACCTGAGCAGACCCCCATAATAAATTTAACCCCATGTATAATCCCATACCAAAAAAATCAGACCATAGATATCTGTTACATTTAATAAATGGCCATAATGGAATTAGAGTAAAGTTAGTTGTTACATCACAATAGTCGGCTAGAAACTATGCCATACTACACTCATGATCGTAACAATATGAGGGACATAGGGCCATGCATGGCTCATAAAAATGGTACATAAGAGTTCAAATATAAAGAACACAAATATAACGGAATAATATTTTTAGTAGACAGAGAAATAAGAAAATATGCAGTATTAAGAGTTGTCAATAAAACAATTGACATCAACGTCAATGTTTAACCCAAAAGGGGTATAGCTCTTTAGTTTATGTACCCAGGCCATCTCCAACCTGGAAATACTGCGAACCAAGCAACTACCCCTCCAGTTCGGCCTATATTTATCTATGCCGAGAAACAACGTATTTGAAGGATCCCTGTTATGAACAGTTAAATAGTGCTTGGAAACAGAATGCTTAGTAAACCCTTTCCTGATGTTGCTTATGTGCTCATTGATCCGGACCTGGAGGGGTCTCTTAGTCCGGCCCACATATTGCAGGCCGCACGGACATTGGAGCAAGTAAACAACACCGGTAGTCGAGCAAGTGATAAAAGTATCTATGGGGAAAGTTTTAGAAGTACAGGTCGAAGAAAAACTGGTAGTCCTTCTCGTAGTGCATCGGTTGAGTTGGCACACCTGGCATCTTCTACATTGATAGTATCCCTTTAACTCGGAGAACAAATTTGTTCTCTCTCTAGGGGGGTTTACGACATTAGGGGCCAATTTATCTCTGAGGTTAGGCACACCTCTAAAGAGAACCTTTGGCTTATCAGGTAAAATGGAGCTTAAAACCCTATCACTCTTCAAAATGTGCCAATATTTATTCATAATATTTTTCACGCTAAAATGTTGGCGCAAAAAGTAGTGATAAAAGGGCATCTATAAGAACCGACTCCACCCTCATTTCTCTCTTTGGCCTCCAATAGATCTCCTCGATTGGTGCCAATAACCTGATCTAAAGCGTCTTTAAGGAATTCAGAACTGTATCCCTTATCCAAAAACCTCTTAGTGAGGACCTCCGCCTGTGTCAAAAAGGTACTATCCTCTGAGCAATTGCGTTTAATTCTGAGGTATTGGCTTTTTGGAACTGAGTTAAGCCATGATTTGTGATGGCAGCTGTCTCGGGGTATATAGGCATTCCTGTCTGTAGGCTTAAAATAGGTGGAAGTGATAAACCTATCTTCCTTAACAGAAATAGTCAGATCCAAAAAATTAATTTGTTCTAAACTTGCTTCATAACTAAAGTGTATCCCTCTGTTGTTAGTATTCAGCAAATCCATATACTCAGAAAGAGCAGATAAATCGCCATCCCAAAGGAGGAGGACGTCATCTATATACCGGACCCAGAGGATAACCTCTGACCTGGGCTCCGCATAGATGACGTCCTCCTCCCACTTGGCCATGAAAAGGTTAGCTAGGCTGGGGGCATATTTAGCCCCCATGGCGACTCCCTTATCTTGACGGTAAAAATGTCCGTCAAACCAAAAAAAATGATGTGTTGCTGCATAATTTAAAAGAACCATAATGAAATCAATCTGCTCTTGTGGAAGGTTAGAACCCCTTTCAAGAAAACATCGAACAGCCTCTAGACCCAGATTATGAGGAATCACAGTGTAGAGTGAAGTAACATCGGCTGTTACCAGCCACATCCTTACTTTAGGTCTATATTGAGACAAAAGATTAATAACATCCCTTGTATCTTTTATATAAGAAGGGATAGAACGAACTAGGGGTTGGGGAAAGAAATCGATATACTTGCCCACCCGGGACGTGACTGAATCTATTCCACTTACAATAGGAGTCTTCAAGGGATCCCACATCCATAACAAATTCAATCAGTTACTGTATATCAGCATTAGGTGCTTGATAGCTGCTGATCCAAGACTGATTCATATGAATGTGAGCATATCAACGGAGTCTGTGGACAGGCACACTCTTTGATCCATTACAAACCCTCCAGCAGCACTAATGTGCATTCAGAAAGCACGCTGGATGCAGGACAGGCTAGTAGCTCAATTGCATATTGAGCATGTTCTGGCCAGTGGTACATCCTCAAGACCCAGTAACCCAGTGGATTCTCTGTTGGAAAGGTCCCCAAGTCTGCTCTTGCCCCTAGATATTCCTGCACCATGTAATGCAGACACTGGCAATGGTTGATTGAACCGATCATACCTTGGCGCTGAGGACAGAAAAGCTGTTTAAAAGCATCTATCAGCCGGCCGCCTTCTACACCGCTCTTCCTCTGACTGAATGAAGCCTCAGCAACACGATGTCCAGCACAAGGAAATTGTAACCTCCAAGGGTCTGGAAATGCACTGAACAAACCTTTCTTCAAGGCCTCCTGAAAATGTTTCATCCTCTGCTTCCTCTGTGAAGGCAGAAAGAGTTCTGCAACCTTACCCTTGTAACGTGGATCAAGAAAGGATGCCAGCCAGTAATGATCCCTCTCCTTAATACCACGAATCCTACTGTCCTTTTGCATGCTTTGCAGAATCAGGGAGGCCATGCAGCGTAAATTTGCATATGTATTTGATTCTGAGTCCTCTGGGTCACTAAGAATCACACTATCCATAGCTATCTCCTCCTAGCCATGTTGTACAACTCCTTGGGTTTCTGGGAACTTAAAACTATCCCTTGAAGACTGCTGCTGAGTCTTATCCTCTACATCCATGCTGACACAATCCTCCTCCTCTTATTCCTGTTTATTTGGTGGGCCTGCAGGAATGCTATCTGGATAAAGGGGGCCTTGAGAGAAAGGAAGTCCTCCTCTTCCTCCCACTGTTCTGCCTCAAGTGCCGTGTCCATGATTCCACAAAGCGTGTGCTCTAGAAGGTAGACTAGAAGGACAGTGGCATTGATGCATGCATACTTGATCAGTATCCACTGGTGTGAAGAAAAGAAGCTTAGCTCCCCTGACCCTGTCCTGGTGCTATACTTGTACAAGTACTCATTGATGGCCCACTGCTGTGTGTGCAGCTGCTGCAGCATTGCCAACATTGAGTTCTAACCTGGTGGGCATGTCACAAATGAGGTGGTTGGTGGGCAGGTTGCATTTCCTTTGAATGTCAGCCAGCCGAGCACTGGCATTGTATGACCAGTAGGAATGACCACAGACTTTTATGGTCTGCCTCAGGAGACCTTGTAAGTCTGAGTACCTGCTCAAGGCCGTTGCACCACCAAGCCTGCCCCTGCAGAGCTGACAGAATCTCTGCCCCAGTGTGGCTCCTATCCCCTAGGCAGACCAACTCAAGCACCGCATGGCATCTTTTAGCCTGAATGCTTGCGTAGCCCCTTGAACGCTTACAGAGCACAGCTGGTTCAAAGGACAAATTTGCAGAAGAGGTCATAGAGGAAGAAGAAGAGGAGGGGGTGGAGGAGAGAGCCTTGGCAGAATCACCACTAGCATTTTGGAGGCGTGGTGGTGGAACAAGCTCCAACAACACTGAACCCTATCCTGCATCCTTCCTAGCTGCCCAGAGTTATCCAGTGCACCGGGAAAAAAGGGTAACGTCCCTGCCCATGCCTGCTGGACCATGAGTCAGTGGTAATATAAACCTTATTGATGACCGCTCTGTCCAAAGAGGCCAAAACATTGCCTTCCACATGCCAGTAGAGAGCCAGAATGGCCTTCCGTGAAAAGAAATGGCTTTTGAAAAATGTCACGGAGGTACAGCACATTCCACAAATTCACAAAAGGGGGTAGAGTCTACCAGCTGAAAAGGCAGCAGTTGCAGTGCTATTAATTTGGCCAAGCTAGCATTTAGATTCTCAGCATGTGGATGGCTGGGACCTAATTGGCTGCAAGTACTTGAGACACCTATTGCTTTACCATCATTCCTCTCAGTGCAGGTTTTTGAGAGGACTTGAGGTATAGTAGGGTTGGAGATTCCAGATGAGGAGCAAGGAGAAGTCCGCCTTTTTCTATGATGTGGATCTTTCAAGTGCTGTTGCCAACGGACTGCATGGCAGGTCTTCATATGTCTGGTCAAGCATGTGGTGCCCAAGCAGCTGCTGTTCTGGTCATGCTTGATCCACTTCAAACATAGGTTGCAGACAGCAACATCTGCTGCACACGTGTTGAAAAAGGCCCACTGCTCTGCGGTGTGATGCAATAGGGTGGATGCCCTTAAGCTGCCCCCAGAGTAGGGATGAGCTTCGTGTTCGAGGCTGTGTAGTACACGCCCCACACTATATAAGGCCGCCAGCGTGGCGTCCTTGTGTAGTGTGTTGGCGTCTGTAGCAGTTAGTGGGTATTCTGTGTACCTTCAACACAGTATACACCGATCGTTATTGGCCGATTTTTCGTTCTTGCTCTTCTATAGTGGTTGTTGTCTGCGTGCCCTGACCGCAGTATACACCGCTATATTCACCTATATAGCTAGCGATATATCTATCTTTTATAATAGAGCTTTCAGTCAGTGTTAGGAGATTGTGCGTGCTGTCTGCGTGATCTGAACCCAGTATACACCACTATATCCACCTATATAGCTAACTATCTTGCTCGTTTTAAATAGAGCTCTCAGTCAGTGTTAGGAGATTGTGCGTGCTGTCTGCGTGCTCTGAACGCAGTATACACCGCTATATCCACCTATATAGCTAACTATCTTGCTCGTTTTAAATAGAGCTTTCAGTCAGTGTTAGGAGATTGTGCGTGTTGTCTGTGCGCTCTGAACGCAGTATACACTGCTATATCCACCTATATAGCTAACTATCTTGCTCGTTTTAAATAGAGCTTTCAGTCAGTGTTAGGAGATTGTGCGTGCTGTCTGCGCGCTCTGAACGCAGTATACACCGCTATATCCACCTATATAGCTAACTATCTTGCTCGTTTTAAATAGAGCTTGCAGTCAGCGGTAGGAGCTTGTGCGTGCTGTCTGCGTGCTCTGAACCCAGTATACACCGCTATATCCACCTATATAGCAAACTATCTTGCTCGTTTTAAATAGAGCTTTCAGTCAGTGTTAGGAGATTTGCGTGCTGTCTGCGTGCTCTGGACGCAGTATACAATGCTATATCCACCTATATAGCTAACTATCTTGCTCGTTTTAAATAGAGCTTGCAGTCAGCGGTAGGAGATTGTGCGTGTTGTCTGCGTGCTCTGAAAAAGACGGACGGCAAAACAAATTATAAAAGGGTGATAACCCTTCCCTATGTTTTCCAAAAAGCTTAAAAATAGTTTTTTTGACTGGAGCTACACTTTAAAAATGTACCAGTTGAAAATTACAAACAGATTCAACTTAACACAACAAACCTACACAGTCCCTGTCTTGTTTGCACCACCTGTATACTGCTGTTCTGAGTATATAGGGCCTGGGGGCCACACATATTTCCTTTTTTTTAATATGGGTACTGGGTTCCCCTTAATATGAGTACAAGACCCAAAGGGGCTGGTAATTGGCAGGGAGGGCTACCAATGCCATTTTTCTCAATGATTTTCAACCATATTGCAGGAACCAGATATAACATTAAAACGGCAAGCAGTTTTAAATGACGTTATTTTTGTTAAATGTCATTTTGTGCAGGGACTGTTCTAAACACGGGAAACACGTGGCACTTCACAGGCATACTACAGACACCCCCCAGGCACGATATTTAAAGGAATATTTCACTTTTTTTTTTCACTTTAATCGTCATTAAAATCAGTGCTCCCGCCAAAACGGCCATTTTTAAAACTTTTTTTTGCATTGACCCATGTCCCCTGGGGCAGGAGCCAGGTCCCCAAACCCTTTTTAGGACAGTATCTTGCATATTAGCCGTTAAAATTAGCACTTTTAATTTCGAACGTTCGAGTCCCATAGACTTCAATGGGGTTCTAACGTTCATACGAATTTGGGGTCCGTTCGAAAGTTCTGGTGCGAACCGAACCGGGGAGTTTTTGGCTCATCCCTACCCCAGAGGACATTCTGGCTTGTTTGAGTTGTGCCTCCTCCTCACTTTCCTACTCTCTTCTCTCAGGAACCCAAGTACAGTCTGTGACCTCATCATCCCCTTCCTCCCCATCACTGGAGCAAACACAGCAGTATGCTGCAGCTGGGAGAACATAAATGCTAGTTTCTTGTCCTTCTGCTGCATCTTCTCTCTCTCTCTCTAGGCTCACGTTACTCCCTTCCTGAACCTGTGAACTGACAATGGAGCCTTCAAATCACTGTGCATGTTCCAACAGAATATAACCGACACTGTGGTCGAATAATTCTGGGGAATCCTCCATGCATGTTTGTGGGGCTATGGAAGGAGTCCTTGCGGACAAGGAGGCAGTGGAATAGGCCGCTTTGGCAGCTGCATTGGAAGGCAAACTACTCTGAGCCTGGTTGACAGAGGATGAGGACGGCTTTGTTATCCACTCCACCAACTCTTAACCCTATTGTGGCTCAATAACACGCCCAGTAGCAGAAAAAAAGGACAATCGTGCCCCATCACCACCTGTAGAGGATGCACCATGTCCACGGCCACCAGTGTTGACTGTAGATGCAGAGGCTGCTTGCTCTGTTTTAGTGACCTGTGAGCATTTGCCTCTCCTTAGTAGCCTTCCGGACATTTTTTTTTTGTTTTGCAACACCACACTACACTGTATTAGATGTGTACACAGCCAGAACTGTATTAGAAACTGTACAGCGGCTGCACTGTATTGTATACACCACCAGAAGTGTAGTAGAAACTGTACACACTGTATTAGATACCATGTACACTACCAGCACTTTATTAACAACTGTAAAGTGGCTGCACTATATTGTATACTGTGTACACCACCAGAAGTGTAGTAGAAACTATACACACTGTATTAGATACTGTGTACACTGCCTGCTCTGCATTAGCAACTGTAAAATGGCTGCACTGTATTGTATACTGTGTACATTACCAGAAGTGTAGTAGAAACTGTACACACCGTGCATGATTGTGGGGCTATGCAATGAGTGATTGCAGACAAGGAGCCGGTGGAATAGGCCACTATGGCAGCTGTGTTGGAAGGGAAACTACTCTAAGCCTGGGTGACAGAGGATGAGGACGGCTTTGTTATCCACTCCATCAACTCTTCTGCCTATTGTTGCTCAATAACATGGCCAGCAGCAGAAAAAAAGGACAATTGTCACCCATGGCCACCGGTAGAGGATGCACCATGTCCATGACCACCACTGATGCCTGTAGATGCAGAGGCTGCTTGCCCTGTTTTAGTGACCTGTGAGCATCTGTCTCTCCTTGGTGGCCTTCAAACATGATGTATTTTTTGTTTTGCAACACCACACTACACTGTATTAGATGTGTACACCACCTGCACTGTATTAGAAACTGTACAATGGCTGCACTGTATTGTATACTGTGTACACCACCAGAAGTATAGTAGAAACTGTACACACTGTATTAGACACCGTGTACACCGCCAGCACTGTATTAGTAACTGTACAATGGCTGCACTGTATTGTATACTGTGTACACCACCAGAAATTTAAAATAAACCGTACACACTGTATTAGATACTGTGTATACCGCCTGCACTGCATTAGCAACTGTAAAATGGCTGCACTGTATTGTATACTGTGTACACTACCAGAAGTGTAGTAGAAACTGTACACACTGTATTAGATACTGTGTACACCACCTGAAGTGTATTAGAAAATATACACCACCAAATGCACTGTATATATATATATATATAGGCTACACTGAATGCAGAGTGTATATAAATATATATATATATATATATATATATATATATATATATATATATATATATATATATATATATATAAATACACTGCCTGGCGTCAATTATAAACTGTACACACTGTATTAGATACTGTATACACTGCCTTCACTGTATCAGCAACTGTACAACTTAACTTTATTAAGTACTGTGTACACCACCTGAAGTGTATTAGAAACAGTACACCACAGAATGCACTGTAGATATAGGCTACACTAGACTGACTGTGTAAATATATCAAATACACTGCCACTAACTGAATAACCTGCCTGCTTAATCTGACTCAAGCTATCTCTCTGTCCACGCCAACAACACTACACACGGCTGATCTGAAAGCTGCCTTATATAGTGTGGGGCATGGACTTAGTCCTGCTGAGCCATGATTGGCCAAAGGCACCATGCCTTTGGCCAATTATGTCTCTCTCAGCAGATCGCTGTTTGGCGAATGGGAGAACAAGCGATGATCGAGTCAAACTTATGTTCCACCCGAACATCGAGCTCAACCCTATACCATAGTAAGAACTACAGGGACAGTTATTATTTAGTATTGCAATTATACCTAGCCATATACCTGAATCGGGATGTTTCTCTGGACTTCATAGACAAATCTACTGGAATGTTACTTAAAAAAGAAAAGTGTGGGATATGAAAAAAAAAAAAAAAAAAACAATCATACTCGCCTACTCACTATTGATCTGATGCTACATCCGCCCCCCATCACCCCTACATAGATAGTTGAGTAATCAAAGGTTGCTAAGTGCTCACTGAAGCATCGGGCCTGTGGAAGAGATGGAAGTGGCTGGATCAGGCTCTAAGAGGCATACTGAGAGGCTGAGCCAGCTGCCAGTCAGGCATCTGGGTGGATCCTGATGTTAAGGATGGGATCTCTCCACAGCCAAAGAACAGTCAGTACTATAATTTGAACAACTATTCTTATAGCCACAGATTTTAATTATGACAAATTATCAGTGACAAATTCTAATAGCTCTCACCCTCTTCCTTGTTTTTGCAAACCTAGAAGTAAAAGATGTTTTTATTTTTTCCTGCTTTTTTAATTAAGATTTTTAAAATAGTGTTACTTTCCATACTGCTTGTCCAACTTTTCCTTATGTTATGAAAAAGTGTAGCGCTTCTCAAAATATCAAATATCCTTAATCTGATTTATATTTATTTTCTTGTAAGAATAGCGCAGTGTTTTGTTACAACAACTTTTCCTTATAACATTGCTACATTGGTGTATCCATATACACTGCTGTGCAAAGGTTTTAGGCAGATGTGAAAAATGCTGTAAATTAACCACCTCGCGCCCGCCCTATAGCCGAATGACGGCCGTAGAGCAGGCACGTTCATCCGGGAGGCCGTCCCTGGACGTCCTAATGTTTACTTCCGCAATGCACGCCGCCGCGGGCGCGCATCGCGGAAGTTCTGTGTTTGCCGTGTCCCCCGGGGACAGGCAAACACAGATCGCTGTAAACGGCCAATCACAGCGGCCGTTTACAGCGTGATCGGCGTGTCCAATGGGAGATGATCTCATATGTAAACATATGAGATCATCTCTCAGCGCCGCTCTCCCTCCTCACACAGAGTGTGAGAGGGGAGAGATGAACGGCTGCAGCGGCAGCCGTTCTGCTTTGCTTTGATAAAAAAAAAAAGTAAAAAAAAAGTGCCATCCTCCCCCAGCAGTGCTATCCTGCCCCAGTGCCATCCGCCCCAGTGCCATCCACCCCAGTGCCAGCCACCCCAGTGCTACCTGCCCCCAGTGCCATCCACCCCAGTGCTACCTGCCCCCAGTGCCACCTGCCCCCAGTGCCACCTGCCCCCAGTGCCACCTGTTGTCAGTGCCATTTTCCCCAGTGCCATCTGTCATCAGTGCCATGTATAAGTGCCATCTGTCATCAGTGCCACGTGTCATCAGTGCCACATAGTGCCATCTGTCATCAGTGACACGTATTAGTGCCATCTGTCATCAGTGCCACGTATCAGTGCCATTTGTCACCAGTGCCACCTGTCAGTGTCACGTGCCATCTGTTGTCAGTGTCACATGTCATCAATGGCACTTATCAGTGCCATCTGTCATCAGTGTCACGCGTCATCGGTGCCATGTATTAGTGCCATCTGTCATCAGCGCCACGTATTAGTGCCACGTGTCTTCAGTGCCATGTATTAGTGCCACGTGTCATCAGTGCCACGTATAAGTGCCACGTGTCATCAGTGCCACATATTAGTGCCATCTGTCATCAGTGCCACATATTAGTGCCATCTGTCATCAGTGCCACGTGTCATCAGTGCCACGTATAAGTGTCATCATTGCCACGTATCAGTGCCATCTGTCATCAGTGTCACGTGTCATTGTCCTGGTGCTTCAAAAGTGTAATAAATAGTCAACAAGTTAGATGTGTAATTTATGTTCCTAGAACACATGATGGCGCTACCTGCATGTTGGGCCTCTCTATGTGGCCAGGCTGTGAAAAAGTCCCACACATGTGGTATTGTAATACTCAGGAGGAGTAGCAGAATTTTTTGGGGGGTGTCATTTGTGGTATACACATGCCATGTGAGAGAAATAACCTATTACAATGACAATTTTGTGCAGAAAAAAAAAATGAAAAATCTTAATTTTGCAAAGAATTGTGGGAAAAAAATGACAACATCAAAAAGCTCACTATGCCTCTTACTAAATACCTTGGAATGTCTACTTTCCAAAAAGGAGTCATTTGGGGGGTATTTGTACTTTCCTGACTTGTTCGGGTCACAAGAAGCGAGATAGTCCACCAGTACATCAGATGTGATCAATTTTGTGCGATTCGCACCACAGCTTGTAGACTCTCTAACTTTCACAAAGACCAAATAATATCCACTAATTTGGGTTATTTTTACCAAAGATATGTAGCAGTATAAATTGTGGCCAAAATTTATGAATAAAAATTAATAATTTGCATAATTCTGTCACAGAAACAAAGAAATATGTGTTTTTTTTTCAAAATTTTTGGTCTTTTTTCATTTATAGCGCAAAAAATAAAAACCCCAGAGGTGATCAATTACCACCAAAAGAAAGCTCTATTTGTGGGAAAAAAAGGACAAAAAATTAATTTGGGTACAGTGTTGCATGACTGAGTAATTGTCATTCAAAGTGTAAGAACACAGAAAGCTGAAAATTGGTCTGGGCAAGAAGGGTGTGTAACCACTTGCTTACTGGGCACTTAAATCCCCCCTCAGTCCCAGACCAATTTTCAGCTTTCAGCGCTGATGCACTTTAAATGACAATTGCGCGGGCATACAACACTGTACCCAAATGAAATTTTTATCATTTTTTTCCCACAAATAGAGCTTTCTTTAGGTGGTATTTAATTACAGCTCAGAGTTTTATTTTTTGCTAAACAAACAAAAAAAGATGCAAAAAAAAAATCATGTTTAATAGTTTGTTATAAAATTTTGCAAACGGGTCATTTTTCTCCTTCATTGAAGTGCGCTGATGAGGCGGCACTGATAGGCTGCACTGGTGGGCACTGATGGGCTGCATTGGTGGGCACTGATAGGCTGCATTGGTGGGCACTGATAGGCTGCACTGGTGGGCACTGATAGGCATAGTTAAGGCGGCACTAATAGGCACAGATAAGGCGGCACCGATGGGCACAGATAAGGCGGCACTGATGGGCAAAGATGGGCACAGATAAGATGGCACAGATGGGGGGCACAGATGGGTGGCACGGATGGGCACTGATAGGTACCACTGATAGATGGGACTGATGGGCACTGATAGGTGGCACTGATAGGTGGCTCTGATAGGTGGCACTGCTGGGCACTGATGGGCGGCACTGCAGGGCACTGGTAGATGACACTGATGGGCACGGATATGTGGCACTGGGGTGCAGCACCTTTGTTGCAGATTGTGGGCACTGCTGGGTGGCACTGTGGGCACTGCTGGGTGGCACTGCTGGGTGGCACTGTGGGCACTGCTGGGTGGCACTATGGGCACTGCTGGGTGGCACTGACGGGGGGCACTTACTTTTTATTAATGTGGCACTGGCAGGGGGCAGGTGGGCACTGGCAGGGGGCAGGTGGGCACTAGCAGGGCTGGCCATGATCGGGACTGATGTCCCGATCACGGCCGCCGGTGATCGGCTTTTTTTTTTAATAATAGCCGATTACCGGCTCCGTTATATCACATGATCAGCTGTCATTGGCTGACAGCTGATCACGTGATAAGGGGTCTGGATCGACCCCATGCACGGATCGGTGATCAGGCAAATCTCATAGACTCGCCGATCACAGAGCGCGCCGCACGCCCCCCCAGGGGGCGCGCAGGCCGCTCGTGCACGGGACTACGTCAATAGACGTAGTCCCGGAAAAGGAGATCCGCGCTGTAGCCGTCATTCGGCTATAGCGCGGGTCTCAAGTGGTTAAGTGCCCAGTAAGCAAGTGGTTAAGGATGCTTTCAGAAGTAGAAGTTCAAAATGAAAAGAAACTGAACAGACGAGAAATCTAAATCAAATCAATATGTGGCATGACCTTTGCCTTTTGAAACAAGATCAATTCTGCTAGGTACACTTGCACACCGTTTTTAAGGGAACTTAGCAGGTAGGTTGTTCCAAAAAACTTGGAGAACTAACCACAGATCTTCAGTGAATTTAGGCTGCCTCATATCCTTCTGTCTCTTCATTTAAGCCCAGATAGACTCAATGATTTTGAGATCATGGCTTTGCAGGGGTCAAACCATCACTTGCAGGATCCCTTATGCCGTTTACACACGATCAGACTATCCGGTGGACTTAGTCTGGGGGCAAACCGACGGACTGTCCGCTGGACTGTCCGAACGAGCGGACCTGCCCACACATGGGACTTTTTCAGCAGACTATCGGCCGTATAGTCCGCCGGACTATCCGCTGTACTTTTTCATTTTGAGCGCTGCTCCAGGTAGCCGGGACCAGAGAAGGAAGCGTCGCTGGCCCCGTCACCTGGTATGGAGTTAAAGGGGAAGAAAAAATGGCGTGGGGGTCCCCCCTAGGTCAACATCAGACCCTTATCCTTTCACGCTGCCCGGCCAGTCAGAAAAGGGGGTGGGAACGAGCGAGTGCCCCCTCCTGAGCCGTACCAGGCCACGTGCCCTCAACATGGGGGGGTGCATAGCGGCACCCCCACCCCAAAGCACCTTGTCCCCATATTGATGAGGACAAGGGCCTCTTCCTGACAACCCTGGCCGTTGGTTGTCGGGGTCTGTGGGTTGGAGCTTATTGGAATCCGTGAGCCCCGTTTAATAAGGGGGCCCCTGGATCCCGGCCCCCTACCCTATGTGAATGAGTATAGGGTACAATGTACCCCTACCCATTCACCTGTGAAAAAAATGTAAAAAAAAACACAACACACAAGGGTTAAAATAGTTTATTGCACAGCTCCGGGGGTCTTCTTCTGTCTTCGGGGGTCTTCTCGCCGGACTACTCCGCTATCCGTGCTCAGATAAGGGTCTGGTGTGGACCCAGGGGGGACCCCCATGCCGTTTTTTCAGCATAGGGCTTCCCCTTTAACTCCATACCAGGTGATGGGGCCAGCGACGCTTCCTTTGCTGGTCCTGGCTACCTGGAGCTGTGCCCAAAATGAGCGGACTTTTCTCCAGGCGGGAAAAGTCTGTTCATTTCAAAAGTACAGCGGACTAGCACACA
The DNA here is from genome assembly GCF_037356315.1 of Lithobates pipiens. NCBI lineage: Eukaryota > Metazoa > Chordata > Amphibia > Anura > Ranidae > Lithobates > Lithobates pipiens. Next base: position 510,170,021 of record NW_027507748.1, read on the forward strand.
CATGGCTTTATTTGAGTGCAAACCTTTTTTACCCAAAAGTCCGGCAGACTAAGAAAGTAGTTTTGCACATCAATCTGTCCGCTGGACTCGCATTTCGGCGGACAATATGGCCGTGTGTGTGCTAGTCCGGCAGACAATACGGCCGTGTGTGTGCTAGCCCGCCCGGAGAAAAATCTGCTCATTTTGAGCGCGGCTCCAGGTAGCTGGGACCAGAGAAGGAGGCATCGCTGGCCCCGTCACCTGGTATGGACTTAAAGGGGAATCCCTACGCCGAAAAAATTGAGTGGGGGTCCCCCCCAGGTCCATATCAGACGCTACCCGGCCAGCCAGGAAAGGAGGTGGGGACTAGCGAGCGCCCCCGCCTCCTGAGCCATACCAGGCCGCGTGCCCACCGGATTGTTTGATCATGTGTACGCGGCTTTATTCTTCTTTACATTGAAGATAGTTTTTAATGACACTGGAGTCATCGTCTTGCTGCAGAATACATTTGGGCCAACCACACACCTCCCTGATGGTTTCTCATAATGGATAAATATCTGCTTGTATTTCATAGTATCAAGGACACCATTGATCCTGACCAAATCTCCAACTCCATTTGCAGAAATGCAGCCCCAAACTTGCAAGGAACTTCCACCATGCTTCACTGTTGCCTGTAGACACTCATTGTACAGACAAATTTGTAAAAAGAATACTTATGTGCTACTCTGTGTAGATTGCAAAGGTTCCAAAAAATAACAAATAAATAAAGTGCAATAATGAATATATAGGAGCTAGACTCCTATAGTGTCACAAGCATCAAAGAGAGTAAATGTATACAATGCAGCAGCGCTATATAAATACACAATAAATAATGAGTGGGTGGATTGAAAGGAAAAAGAAGGGGCCTACAAGTGTCACTAGAGATGACCTTGCGGTTCGCCCCGCGGTCAGTTTGCAGCAAACTTTTCGCGTTTGCTATTCGCCAAACCGGCGGACATATGGTTCTGTTCGCGGCCGCCATATTATTTTACATTGTGAAGAACTTTGACCCATGACACATCCATCATGTGGTACAGATCCAGCCAATTGAAACATTTAAGCACATGGACATACCCCCCTACCTTATAAGTAGACCTGATCTGGCTGCCATTTTACTTTCTGTCTTTTGTCAGTGTAGGGAGAGGCTGCTGTGTGGAGCAGGGACAGTCTGTAATCATTAGCTATTAGTCTACAAAAGTCATTTTAAGGACTGGTATAGGTGTACTATTTTTTGGTGTGCAGTATATATGGATGTAATACACGTATAAAATACTTTCAAATATAGAAAGCATAGTATAGTGCATTTCTACTGTGCAGCATTGTGACTGCTGAGCGGTTCTGCAGCTCTTTTGTCAGTGTAGGGAGAGGTTGATGTGTGTCGCAGGGACAGACTGTAGCTACACAAATCACTAACTAATATAGGTCCATAAAAATCCTTTTAAGGACTGGTATAGGTGTACTATTTGGTGTTCAGTATATAGGGGTGTAATACACGTATAAAATACTTTCAAATATAGAAAGCATAGTATAGTACATTTCTACTGTGCAGCATTGTGACTGCTGAGCGGTTCTGCAGCGATACTACAAAGAATGACAAATGCAATTAGAAAAAAGTATTATAACTGGTGTGATAGATCAGTGGCCCCCCAAAATGACAGATTGAAGTGGTGTGTCATATACCTTCTTCCACATATACTGCACTTCTCTAGAGACTTTTGTCACAGGGTCATTTAAAAAATGACAGACAGGGGAATAGGCAGGCCCTTCCGCAGGGGTGGTAGGGGTAGGGCAGGAGCACCAGACTTGAGTCAAAGTGGGAAGTTGCAGAAGGTGCGTTTGATTAGGTCAAAGGACGCACCAGACTTGGTTGAGTGGCTCACTCAGCCTTACTCTTCTGCACCCTCCTCATCCTCTGTATCTGCACCCTCTTCACTCTCTGCTGTGTGCACCCTCAAAGACACTACCACCAACACCACCACCACCACCATATACCCTCCGCTTGAGTCACAGGAATTATTTTCCGATCCATCACAAGACATTTCTTGACATTGGATCAGGAAGAAGAGGTAGCAACAACCGCCACTCAGCAGTCTGACGACAGTACCCAGATAAGCCCAAGGAGGTTGTTCCCTGCTGTTGCTGCCTACTCCAAGATCTCTAATTATAGTGGTGGGGAAGCTGACGTCGATGATGACGTGTCTATGGACGTCATGTGGTGCCCATAAGAGAGGAAGAGGAGGGGAGTTCAGAGGGAGAAATGGACCAGCAGATAGGGAGGAGAAGCAGGTGAAACTTACATTGCACAGGAGGGACAAACCAGACTGCTAATGTATCAGGAGCGAGCCATCAACCATGTGCGGTCACATCTGGTACTCCCAGGACGCCGACACATGGCTCCGCAGTGTGGGCTTTTTTAAGGTGTCCGCTGCTGACAATAGTGTTGCCATCTGTAGCCTTTGCAGTCAACGCATACGTCGCGGTAAGCCCAACACTCACCTAGGGATGACCGCCTTAAGATGGCACATAAACTCCCATCACCGAGCCCAGTGGGAGCATCACCGTTAGAACCCACAAAGCCACATTCCAGGCTCTCACCGTCCAGCCTCCTCTACTTCTCCTTCTCCTCTCTCCTTACAATTGTCCTCCACTCCACCAGGCAGGCTAACGTGGGCCAAATGTTCGAGCATGAAAAAATGATGACGCCGGATAACCCTCTTGTCCAACGGTTGACCACTGGCTTTTTAGAACTGATAGCCTGCCAAATACTGCCATATAAACTGGTGGACTCGTGGCCATTGGAACACCACAATGGAAGGTCCCAGGAAGGAAATATTTCTTACAGAAGGGCATCCCAGAGCTATATGGCCATGTTCAGTGGCAGGTGAATGTATCTCTGGCACACAGTGTCGGTGCCAAGATATATCTGACCACAGACACGTGGTCTAGCAAACATGGGCAGGGAAGGTATATAACTTGTACTGCCCACTGGGCACACCTTCTGATGGCCATCAAGCATGTAACCCGTGGAAGCCGTGTAGATTTGGTTTTACAGCCACGGATTGCATGCAGGCCTGCCTCTTCTTCTCCTCCTCCTACTCCATTCTGCCTCTCCTCCTTGGCTGACTCTTCCTTTTCCACTGCTACCGTCTCTTCCAATGCGCTGCCCAAGATCCCCAGAACCTATTCAACATGCCAGGTGAGACGTTGCCATGCTGTGCTGTGTGCCTGGAAGCCAAGAGCCACACTGGCCCTGCACTCCTTTCAGATTTGCGTTCACAGGCAGATCAGTGGCTAACACTGCTCAATTTGACAGTTGGTAAAGTGGTGTGCGACAATGGTGTCAATCTGCTGAGCGAGTTGAAACAGGGCAAAATTACACACGTGCCATGTATGGCACACATCTTAAACTTGGTCGTGCAGCGATTCGTTGTCAAATACCCTAGGGTCCAGGACATCTTGCGGCAGGCAAGAAAAATCTCGGCCTATTTCAGAATATCTTACATGGCCATGGCTCGCCTTGCTGACATTCAGCGGTGACACAATCTGCCTGTCAGACGTCTTATTTGTGACTGCCCGATGCGATGGAACTCAATCTTGTATATGCTTAATAGGCTGCTCCAGCAGAAACGCACAGTTAACGACTATCTGTATGAACTCTGTGGCAGAACAGGTTCTGGGGAGCTTGTTTTTTTTTCACCACGCCAGTGGTTGCTCATGCACGACGCATGCAGACTTCTGCCCGCCGCCATTTGATGAGATCACCAAACTGGTCAGTCGCAGCCATGGTGCCATCAGTGACATTGTACCTTACGCCTTCTTTATGGAGTGTGCATTGCATTTTGTCATTGATCAAGCCGTCGAGGAGCAGGGGCCGGAAGCTGAGGAAGTCGCAATGCTGGAGGAATTCCCAGGGGGCTACTCTATCTGAGACAAGTCAACAACAGGAGTCTGAAGAGGAGTCAGAGGAGGATGGTGCCGGGGCGGATGAGGAGGAGCAAGAAGAGCATGCTTTAAACCCTTCTGGGATCCCTGTTGTTGTCCGTGGATGGGGGGAGGAGAACGAGGATGACCTTATCCTGGATGATGAGCAGGAGCCAGGCCATCCCACCGTTTCCAGTTTAGTGCAAATGGGGGCATTCATGCTCCAGTATTTCAACAGGGGCCCCCGTATAAAAAACTTTACTCAGATCCCCGGTACAAACAAAAAATGACGGAAATGTTTCCACCATCACAGAGGGCTGTCAGAATGGAGCACTTCCAGGCCTTGCTTAGAGAAATGCTGCATTCTGCTTTTGCGTGCGCTGGCAGAGGAATTTCCACTCCCAGAGAAAGAGTTGCGGGTACCAATACAACAGCGCCTGCAAGAAGAGGGCGGTTTGAAGATGTGTTGGTCACTTCTGATATGAGATCATTCTTTCAGCCGACCCATCGACAGGTGTCATCCGGATCGAGCATCAGGGAACGCCTAGACCGGCAGGTGTCCGACTACATCGGGTTAACGAGCGATGTGGACACTCTGAGAAGTGATGAACTACTGGGTGGACAGGCTTGACCTCTGGCCAGAGCTTGCACAATTTGCAATGGAACCGTTGGCTTGCCCCCGTCCAGTGTCCTGTCTGAAAGGACGTTCAGTGCAGCAGGGGAGATCATGTCCGATAAGTGCACTTGCCTAGCTCACGACAGTGTTGAATACCTCACATTTATAAAAATCAATGAGGCATGGATCTCGGAGGAATTCAACACATGTGACCAGTAGACCATGTGTACGCATAACTGTATAAACGATTTATATAATCTAGCCCACTGACCTTTTTTCTACCTATGGCTCACTTGTATAAAAAAAGCACACTGTACTATATGCCCATACCCTCCTGTTTGAAGAGGTTGAGCGGTGTCATATTTTTGGGTCGCAGCGAGTTGCTTCCTTCCACTGGTTCTCCCTTCTAGAGTTTAGAGGCAAGTCTTTACCTTTCCCAAAGAAGGCCACACCACGCTTCAACTCCAACATGAGTTTATTTTCCTTTTATGCGTCAGTAACCGGAGAGTTGAAAAGAGAAAGGGGTTAGCAGATAGAACTGATTCAGGCACACTCTTGGCTTCATCGCCACTCGGTCCTGAGTGGGTACAGCTCACCCGGATAGTCACCCAATGGCACTAGCAGCCGGCATGTAGCTCGAACAGTGACTTAGTCCCCTCCAAGGACAAACTCAAGGAGATCCCTCCTTAGGTAGCAGGCTAGCAGCACTCCGCAAAAGCATTCTGCGGAGCAAGGAATCCTTCCCTCCGACAGGTCACCAGGCCTCTCCCAAGACAGCAATCTTTATCACTCGCCTCCTGTTATGGGACCGATCCTCCCCTGGCTTCCTCTTAGTTAGAGCGGTTGCCCTCACCTGAGCTCCCTGGGTTTCCTTTCTGGCTTTGTAGACCCAGTTAAAGGTACTGGGCCTACCTGGAACTCTGTAGCCTCGGGCTGAAGGTGCCTGAGACCCCACAGTCAATGCTCATATCCCCCCTCGAGGGGATACAGTCCTTCGGGTACAGGTCCCTGGGTATCCGCGCCCAGAACAATGGCGTCTGCCCCTTTTGTACCCTCTTCCAGGAAGGAACAGTGGGTAGGCCACACCCACTGCATGGCTGCCAAGAGAGGACACCCAATAGCCACTCCATCACCTGTGGTTCAACCCCGGGTACAAGTGTCAGTACCACCTATACACCTAAGGGGAACTGCACGCCAGGTGAAACAGCAGCAAGGCAGAGTCCAAACAATTAGAAGACCCGAGACAACTATTGCTCAGGTCACCCCTAAATTTGGTATACCCGCTACAATAACTTAGCAAAAAAAAAAAATTTGGAAACTTTTCCAATAGCAGGATCATCTCTTGCACCCCCTTCATAGCCTGGCCTGGCCTTGCCTCTCCATCATGGCCTTCATGCGCTCCTGAATTGATAAAATTTCACAGATAAAAAAAGAATGCTTGTTGTTGTCGATCGCAGATTTGCTTAATACTTCAGGAATGTCAGTGTCCATGTTGTGGGACTATGTGTACACAGCTAGTAAGTATTTAGTGGCTGCAAAATATTACCTGGATGTTTTTTAATGTTTGCCTGCCATTAAAATGAATGGGACCCCCAAACATTTGTGCGCGTTCACCTAATCGTGTTCGTGAACCATCCTGTTAGATGTTCGTCCATCACTAAGTGTCACATCACTTTGAATCAGTTTGTACTGGGCCACTTTACCTTTCCCTTTTTTTGCACATGTTGCACATATGAAGAGACTTTTTATTTAATAACACTTTTTTGCACTGGTCTGTTTTTAATGAAATATTGATTTCTCATTGTACCTTTGATATTTATTTTTCACAGTTGAATAACGTTTCACTGAAGTTTTGCTCACTTTTATATCTCTACTATTTTTGTATGACATCTTTATTTATTAATTATTGCAATATCGTACAGATTATTCATTTTTTGCAGTGTATTTATATAGCACTGCTCCACTGTTTACATTTACTCATTATTGTACCACTCCCCACTTCTTCAGCAAACAAACTGCCTGCTGCTACAGCAAAACATTTCAGATTTTGACATATCTACTGCCAGAGCACCTGCTGCCAATTTTCTGAACCCCGGTCCCTATGTTTTCATGTAGTTGAGTTGCTTAGCCTTGTTTCCACACCAGAGGTATTGCTTTTTGGCTGCAATTCTTCCATGAAGACCACCTGTGGCCAGATTTCTCTAGAGAGTGGATGAGTGTACCTGGGCCCCACTGGTTTTCCCCACTTCTGTGCTTATGGCGCCGTTAGATGTGTATGGTGTGTCTTCCATTTGCTGCAATACATTTCCTTGGCTGACCACTGCATTTATGGTCCTCAAAATTGCCTGTTTCTTGTGCTTCTTCAAAAGAGTTTGAACATCACATCTTGAAACCTCAGTCAGCTTTGAAATCTTTGCCTGGGAGAGACCCTGCTGATACAGGTTAACCATCTTTTGTCTTGTTGCCATGCTCAGTCTTGTCATGGTGTAAGACCTGTGACATGAAACTGTCTTCCGCAACCTCACCTTAGAAGAAGAGTTTAGTTCTTCCTCGTCCAGTTTTAATCCTCCTACACAGCTGTTTCTGTTAATTACTATGTTTGAACCTACATATGAAATTAATGATCATTAGAACCTGCTTGGTATAACTGGATAATCATACATTTGACTTTAATCCTACAAAATCCCTGACTTTGTGCAAATGTACAAAGTGTGCAAGTGTAAAAATGTATGCTGGTTGTGAAACCAAAGGGTAGTCATACCAAATATTGATTTCATTTGGATGTTTCTTCTGTGTCCTCACTTTGAATTTTGTAAATTGATGAAAACGAAACACTTAAAATAGATTTTCTTTAAAGCATTCTTACTTTACATCATTTTATAGCTGTCTAAACCCTTTTAACAGCACTGTACACCTAGGGGACATTCTCCCTTCTTTTATTTTATTCTTACTAGTTTTGTGTCCTTTATTTGGGACTTTATATACACGTTGTGTCTCCTTTTTCAAAAAAGTGTTTAAGAATAGTTTTAGTTTTCAATTTAATAGTTTTAATTTATATAGCCTCATCCTTGGACATGTATTATTTATTTATCATGTGTAATTTATTATATATTATTTTATGTTGTATCCACCCACAATCCATAAATACATACCCACATTAACCTCCAACTCCGTGTGCTGCACCACCAGACCCCCATTCCTCTTTACAAATCTCCCCAAAGCCTTGTTTACTTTTATCCGGGCTTTACTGAGTCTGACTACTGACCGGGCCATCCACCACGCAGTACGCGTGACAATGACGGACCATACCAGCACCATTCCCGGAAAATCCCTGCGAAGCATTAAAAAATCACATTTTACGTCAGCAATTAGATCCCTGGTGGATCTAACCCCCAAGTCATTTCCCCCCCACATGGAGCACCAACACATCCGGGGGCCTATCTAGGCTGGCGTACCGTTCCCGTCTCACTACGGGAAATCCCCAGCTGCCTTCCCTCTGGCCTGACATCTACTCTCCTGGCACCCCAAAAAACTTAAGAGTGCCCTAGGATCCAGACAAGACGTGTTTGACCTCCATCTGAAATAACAGAACTAAACAACATCTATTTTTACTCAACAACTTATTCCCCCCCGTCCCACATACCCTTGGAACTGTAAATGGGAAACCTCTTCCATATAAAAAAAATTTTTTTATGAAAAAACAGCCGACAACAAGTGTGGCCGCACATAAGACCTGAAACACCTGGACTCCCATCTTCCAATCCTTTTCACGCCGCCTCATCCAACCCACATCTGGCAGCCTCTGTGGCTGCCCCAATGTGGAAGGAGTATGAGGCAAATTGTGAGTTTCCATTGTTCATTTGATTGTACTTCTGTCTCTGTCTGTTTCATGGTTCCTGACAGTAATTAAATCACACTTGTTTATTAATAAAAATAAAAAGGTAAATAGGAAAAAGTGTAGTCAGCAAGCCAGAGTCCAATAGCCAGATCGGGTAGTCAGCCAGTCCAAAGTTCATAAACCAGATCGGGTAATCAGCCAGTCCAGAAGTCAGGGATCCAGGGAGAGCAACTGCAAGCAGGATGGAAGCCAGGAGGGATGTAGCAAGCCAGTCTAGAAACAACAGCAGGAGATGGTTCCTAGTGATGTGACCAAACGTGAAGGCAATGGAGAAATGAGCTGGTAGTCTTTAAATAGGCAGGCCAGAAGAGCATCATCGGGAAAAGCTGGTAACTGTGGAGAGAGAAGAGAGCTGGCAATTAACCGGCAGCCCAGATGAGGAAGGGCTAAGCCAGCCCTGACATCAACCTAATCTTTAGGTCCCGACATGCCGCTCCCCATAATTCCACCGCCAGCACCACCGGAAATAACTCCAGCAGCACCAGGTTCCGCATGAACCCTGCCTCCACCCACATCTGTGTCCAGGCCTCCGCACTCCATTGACCCTGGAAAAAGGCCCGTAGCCCATCGACCCCACCGAATCCCTTACCAGTTCCAGGTCGAAGTTACTTACCGGCCCTTTCACCCAAACTGATCTTCTATTATACGCTTCCAGAAAAGTGTGCCAAATCCGTAAGTCCTCCCTATGCTCCCTAGTCAATCTAATGAAATGGGTCGAAACCAGTGCCCCCGCTGTGGCTGCCAACAGCAGTTGACAGAGCACCCTTCCCATCGGAATGGTGCGGCAAACAAAGTTCAACTTACCCAAAACTTCTGAAGTTGCACCTTCCTCAGCCCCACCATCTCCTTAATCTCCAACTTGAGCCCTTCCACCTTGTCACTCGGCAACCGGCACTCCATGGCGACCATGTTTATCTTGATGCCGAAGAAGCTCAGAACCGTCGCCGGCCCCTCCATCTTTTCCGCCATCAATGGGATCCCTCATTTCTCCGCAATGTGCTGCAACATGGCCAAGAGGATAGCACACACATTGGAAGCAGGGGGGCCCACCACAAGAAAGTCATCCAGGTAATGGAAAACTGATACCCAGCCAGACACGTCCTGCACCACCCATTCAAGGAATGAACTGAATAATTCAAATAAGGTGCATGAAATGGAACAGCCCATGGGCAAACACTGGTCTACATAAAAACGTTCTTGTCAACAGCACCCCAAAAGGCGAAAGCTCTCCGGGTGTACCGGCAACAACTGGAATGCCGACTCGATGTCAGATTTTGGCATGAGCGCCCCCCACCCGTAATGATGAACCCAACCCACCGCAGCGTCGAAGGAAGTGTACGACACCATTCAGGCCTCCGGGTCTATGACGTCATTCACTGAACCCTTTTGGAAAGGAAAGATGATGAATAAGTTGGAACTTGTTAGGCTCCTTCTTAGGCACCACCCCCAACGGTGACACCACTAAATCCGGTAACGGCCGCTCAGAGAAAGGGCCACACATCCGCCCCAAAGCCACCTCCTTAGCCAATTTCTCCGAATCCACCCCCGGATTACGCAGTGTGGACCGTAAATTACGTGCCATCACCGGAACAACAGCCAAGGAAAATGGTATCTTAAAACCCACTGAAAACCCTTCCCCTAATAACCGCGCAGCCTGCCTATCCGGGTACCTACTTAGGAAAGGCTGCATCTTTTCCACCCTCACCGGTGTTATCCATCTTGCTACATAGGGTCGCCGGCACGCTTGCCTTTTTTAAAACAACGGGACAGTGCGTGACTACCCCCGCAACCGAAGCACTCGTGTCTAAAACGACAGTACCCCCCGAATTTGCAGGACCTTTCGTTAAACTGCCAGCACACCCCTCATTTTTTTCCATCCAGAGGAGGGAGGTCCCCGCCCCCCTCAAAAAACTGAGTAGGGGCCCTCACTGGCGACTTCAAGCGCAGGACGAACGGCCCTCCACTGCCTAAACTGTTCATCGTAGCGCAGCCACGCAGTACCCCCATACACCCTATGAGCCTCCCCAATGGCGTCCATATAACAGAACAGTGCCGAGCAGTGTTCTGGGGCCTTCTCACCAATCACGCTGGCCATAATGATGAACGCCTGCAGCCAATTTGTGAACGTCCGGGGTATCAGCCGATACCTCCTCTTCTCCTCGACGTCCTTCTTAGAGTCGTCGGGCTTGACCCTATCAAGGTTGAACTTCTCGAGGGGCAGCAGGGAAAATACCTCCACATCCTCACCCTTACTGATCTTGTCCCTCACCTCCTGTTTCAGATGCGAGCCCAATGGTCCCTCATAGCACACATACACTTCGCACCTCGCGGCATCCGCCAGCCTAACCACATCGACCCTTGCCACTACCACAGCATCCACCGTCTTTTCTCCCAGGCGTACTCACCGAGCTGGTCCCCGCTGCCGAGACCACAGCCTCCACTGCCATCAGCTGTTGGAAACCTGTTGAAGCCGGCGTGCCTACTGGCAGCTGAGTCACCACCGTATGTTGTGTCACCTGCGATGCACCTGTCCCCTGCAGTGTACCTGCCACCTGTAGACCACCGCCACCACCGATGAACCCACCACCTACAGAGAACACAGTTGTGCACCCCCCGTCAACTGTGTGCCCGTTTCGGACTGCTCCCTATGGCCCCCAACCCACGGCGCCACCTGTGGGGGCACCCTCATGGTGTTGTCCACAAAGCACTGTATTAACTCTTTCAGACCCCCCCAGAGCAACGCCTGCAAAGGCTCCTGTGTCCCGAAGGCAGCAGGCTGACTGCCCGCCCCCCGCGGTACCACCGCCTCTGTCCCCGCACCCATACCACCCCCTGCTGTACCCCCCACCTCCCCATCAATAATTCTACACAATGCAGCATTTAAAGCAGTAGGAGATAATTGTAATGTCTTACCTGGCTGCCTGGGTCTACTCCCTTCAGCCGCCACTCCAGATGCTCCAGCCACGTCGTTGCCTTCTAGGACCTCCTCGTCAGATCCCGACAGTTCCCCTTCCGAATGCACTTCTGCCGTATGGTAGCATAGGTGTAAGCATTCCCCCAGGCGACATGCGCCCAGTGGCCGTGAACTCTCCTCTTGGCGTAGCTTTCCCGTTGCCGGTGGCCCGATCGTCCTTGGTTCAGCTGCACGTTGCTGTTGCACTCTTCCCTCACACGGCCCCATAGGCCTTCCTCTGCCCTCTCTCATGGTACTTCTTCCATTCATCTCATTGGACCTGCCCGCAGCCTCTGGTGGCTGCCGCGCAGGTGTGCCACTGCCCCTCCAATTCCGGGTCCCTGTACTGAAAACTCAGCGGTGGAAGGGGGAACCATTCTCCTTCTCAAACCTGCTCTCTGTGGCGCCATCCTTTCCCAAGACCCCGCTCCCCGAGCCCCGCCAATGCTGAGGATTCCAGCCGGACCCCCCTGGTACTGCTACAGTTGACCATTTTTCTGGGGGGTGGCGGGTCCGTCAACGGGCTCCTAGGAGGGCGCTGGGCTCTGGTGGAGGGGCCTGGCGAAAAGCTCTCCAGAGGCCTGGACCTCCAAGCGCGTGGAGTGACTTCCCCCCGCTGGTGGCCACCAACTGACTCAGCAGTCAGTCTGTCCCCTGTGATGCTGCCGCTGCCCTCAGCCACTCGAATGACACATATAAGTCCACCATGCTGACTACAGCTGACTACAGCTGTCCGACAAAACACTTGTGATTTGCAGGCCGCTCGGCACCTCCCACCCCCCCGCAATATCAGCTATGACTGCCGGCTACCCACCTCACGTCCGTTCAGCGTAACTTCTCCCGTGCTCTGCCCCACGCTTGCTGCTAGACTCCTCCCCTTCCTTTTATATCTCTCCACCCCCTTCCTTTCCTTTCCATAACTCCACCCCTTCTTTCTCTTAGCAAAATTAACACCATACGTTACTTCACCCGAGCATTTGTCATGCCCGCCCCTCCACCTACGTCTTTCAGCCTTCTTTTACGGGCCTCCCTGACCATTATGAGTACTCCCCATTTATCAACACCCTCTGAACTCATGAGAATGAGGAAGTGTCTAGAGGAGATAGTATGTATCGTAGGGTGACACTACGAACACACCAGTATTAATGTGCCAACATCCCGATATGGGTTACATAAGGAAAAAATACTAATATTGGGTGGACTTTATACGGCACATGAGTATTCAATCTAAAAAGTATTAGAAATATTTTATTATTTAATTATCAAAAATGTCATACACATAAAACAGTCACATAAGTACAGCAATTATTTGAATATTCTCCAGTAGTAGTAGAGTCCCAGAGAGTGGTGTCAGGTATGTGGGTCCGTATTTTTAGTTAGCAAGATAGCTCGACATGTTCCACGCTAATTTAACGCTTCTTCAGGAGCGATTCGCGCTACAAAATATATATATATACAAATCAGTAAACAAGAAAAACAATTTTTTAATACATAAGTAATCAATAAAAACACAAAAAAAACAAGATAGAAAAACACCAGCTATGGTGTTAAAATACATAAACGCATGCTGATGTCCACGGGTTGCCAAACCGTACCTACCCAAACACAAGAGGGGACGAGGGAGCAAAGGGGTAGAAATACAGATCCCAACAGACCTCCGGGGACCCAGGAGCAAGGCAGGGAGATGGGAGTCTGCAGGCATATGAACAAACCAATGTGGTGCAAGTTGCACCAAAAATAACATAAAGCATGCATTGTCCATTTAGTTACCAAGCTGATATAGAGAAGAAAAAAAAAGGAGAGGAGGGGAAAAAAGAGCAGCTGCTCATAAATAATACATCCATACAGCCCGTAATTAGTATAGGGGGGTGGGGGATGCATATATTATTATCATCCCTGTCCCAAAAAAATAAAAATAAAATAAAATATATGAATAATTGTGGCAATATATGGGAAACAGTCCCCACCAATGTTCTTTCAAAAAGAAAAACAAAAACAAAAGGAGAAACAGAAGCCATATAATCTTACCGTAGGATTTGAAAAACTCTAAGTATAAATATTTTTCAGCTTGCTGGTAAGCAAGCAAAAGATGCTCCACCCCTTCTCTCTCTTAGTAAAATTAACACCATACGTTACTTTGTCATTTGTCATGCCCGCCCCTCCACTTACGTCTTTCAGCCTCCTTTTCCGGGCTCCCTGACCATTCTGAGTACTCCCCATTTATCAACACCCTCTGAACTCACCCTTGAAGCCAGTTTTCAATCCATGTACTCCCCCTATGGTCCATGCCAACGGACCTTATTTTGTACAGTAAATATTTATGGGGATTGTGTCAAATGCTTTTGTAAAATCCAGATACACCGCATCTACTGTCCTTACTGTAACACTTCCCTATCTAGTTGACAGGCACAGGAGTGCTGAGAAGCCCAGTGTTCCCAGATTGGACTGACACACTCTAATGAGTTAGGCTTTTTGAGTCCTGTGTCTGTCTTTTAAGGCATCAACAGGCATGAGAGTGCTCCTTATTCATTCAGCGGACTTCAATCTCAGGATCATGAGAACCTCTGCCATTACACAGATGGATACTCCCATTTAGGCTGCATATGATACTGATAAATGCGTTTTACTTTCTATTACATCTGACTGACTGTTTCTATTACATGTTAAGGATTTATTGCAGTAGTTTTATGACAACTTTCTTTTTTGCCTTTCTTGGATGTCCAAGGGCCCTAGGTTTTCTCCCTGAAACAATTGTGTGGCACTGTTATAGTGCAAAGCACTTGTATAGACCAGAATCACTGGCATCAGGTGGTAATAGTGGCATCATGGATACATTTAGTCTAGGACATATGCTCTGGGACACTTGGGTGGGCGTCTGCTGGTTCAGAGGAGTCAGAGAATAGTGCCTGCAAGGAGAGGGTGGGGGCAGTTTAACACTGTCAGCACTGGTTAAATCTGCATTAATTTTATCCTGTACAGGAGTGCGCATGCGCGAGAGCTCCGACATGGCCGCCTGAGCCACGAGCTCCGTACCACCCCGGACCGCCGATCCAGCTGACACCGCACACAGCCAACGAAGCTCCCTAACAGCTACTCCCCCGAGTGTGGGAAAGATCGGTGAACAACAGTGGATGCCTGGCCCCCCCGCAAGACGGGATTTAGGGCCGCAATTCAATCGTTCAGCGGGGAGAGGGTGTACCAAGATGGCCGCCACCACCTCAGCTGCACAACCACACGCCGCCTACACAGACAAACCGCCAGAACACAGGCAAGTGCTGACCCCAGCCACTTTATCCTACTCTCAGGTGGCACAGGGTGGCTCCCAACGCAGACTAAAACCACTTGACGAACCCTGCTCGCCGCAGGTCCCGTCACCTGCTTCCACCGAGTCCCTCATAGGTCACCATATGGAGGACTTCCCTCTATCCCCAGAGGGCCCCGCCACACCGCAACCCCAGGGACCTGCATCCCCGCACTTCTCCCTGACAGACATCTCCGCCCTCCAAGCAAATCTTTTCTCTAAATTCTCAGAATTACTTGACAGAGGGCTGGCTAATACTGCGACCCAGATTACTAATAACATTAAATCAGACTTTGCCAATCTGGGAACCAGAATTGAGGCCATAGAAAACAAAATGGACACTACGGTTTCCAGGACCAACAAAAATGAAGCTCATTTAAAACTATCCAGGAACAACTTGATGTAGCCATTGCAAGAATCGACGACCTTGAGAACAGATCCAGGAGGTACAACTTCCGAATCCGCGGCCTACCGGAATCCATTTCTGACATCCCCCTTATGGTCCGGGACATTATCTCCCAGCTGGCCCCACAAATCCCGCCGCAACGTCTCGACCTAGACAGGGCGCACCGGTCCCTAGGGCCCCCCAGAAAGGATGGCTCCCCCGGGACATAATTGTGAAACCCCATTACTATGCAACCAAAGAAGAAGTGATGCGCCAATCCAGAGCACAACCAGACCTCCAATTTCAGGGTCATCGCATACAGATATTCGCTGACCTGGCTCCCTCCACCATACAAAAGAGGAGGGCTCTCAAACCACTTCTGCTTGTGCTTAACCAGCAAGACATAAAATATCGATGGACTTTCCCGTTTCCAGCGAAGTTCACCCTCAACGGTAAATCATACTCCTTTTCCAATATGGTGGATGGAGAAAAACTCTTTCTACACTTGAAGCTGATTTCTCAGGAACTCCCCATGGACTTTTCCTCATCTTCTGCCGGGTCAGTCAAGAGACCCCCCCCCGACCAGCCCAGTCTCCCCTCTCTGGCTCAATGGCCGCACCAAGAAGAGCAAGGATGGAGGCCCCCCCTGACAGATGACTACAGAAAAGTCTGTCTCTTCATTACCTTTCCCAGTGTTGGGTGGATTTCCTCGGGCAACAGCCCGCTCGACGGACGGAGTGATAAACTCCTATCTCACAGTTTAATTGACTCTTTCCCCCCTGTACATATTTGTATTTTTTTTGACAGGGCATAGGCCACATGGCAGTTTAGTGGGTTTGTCCCCCTATACCCCCATAGCGGAATAATGTCATCTGGGTTTCAGATGCATCTTTCTTGCAGCTCCCGGCATGTTTCGGAAGAGACCCACTGCCCGATTCTTGAACCGGGCCCTCCTTTAGCTGTCTCCCCCAGGTCCGCGCAGACCCGCTTTTTATAACTGGACCCATGGTTTACATAAGTTTACATTGTGTTAACCGGTTTTTGGGTCTACAAATCCTCATGTTCCCCCTCCCCTCCCTTTATTTTCCACTGAGCCTTAGTTTGATGGCTTTGGGGCAGGGGGTGGGTGGGGCTCCGCTCGGACCATTAGATCGGGGGAGGGTAGGTCTGCCCTACATTTCCCTATCCTCTCACCAGGGTCTCATGTTACAGATCCTCGGGTTTGGCCCCAGCCGGGTCCGGATGGGTCATCTCCCCATATGACAGATGATCACCAGAAGCAGCCGGGGTCCAACAGCTGACAGGAAATAGTTGCTCTTAATATTATGGTGTTATGTTCAGAAGTTATACATTGTTTCTCTAAGTTTTTCAGTTAGGGTCCGGGGTGGGCCCTATGTGCTCTCACCCATCTCATAGAGGTAGTTCATATCTCTGTGACATGGGCCTTTGGGCGATCCCTAGGATCGCCCAAACTATTCTCGACGGGGTCGGTGGGTCCTTTCACACCGGCCCTACGTCAGTCTTCGTAGAAGACATGTTTCTATGTTTTTTATCTCCCTTCCCTTCCCTCCCTCATGTTCTTTCCTTCTCTTTCCCCAAGCGTGTCCGTGGACGAGTGAAGCTACCGGTCCCAGGGCTCTTCTCGATTTCGGCATCAGACTGGAGGTCTCGGTCCAGAGCGTCAAAATCCAAAGGGTAGGTGGATGTATTTGGTTGATCACTCCCCCTCTCTGTCCTAATGGCTAACACACCCCCTATTAATAGGGATCTGAGACTGGCTTCACACAATGTCCAAGGTCTAAATTCCCCCAGGAAGAGGAGAATAGCCTTCGAACGGTACCGAGCCCTTAAAATTGATGTTGTCCTGTTGCAGGAAACGCACTTCCCTATTCGCTATAGACCCAAATTTATCCACTCCTCCTACCCCACATTTTTTCTTGCAAATGCCCCTACTAAAACCAAGGGGGTTGCGATCCTCTTCTCTAGACACTGTAACTTTGCACACATTTCAGAATATAGGGACCCAGAGGGTAGATTCATCCTAGTGAAGGGAACGTTTGAAGGAATACTTTATTCCATAGTCTCATATTATGCTCCCAATAAAGGTCAAGCCAAATTCTTCAAATCTCTCTATTCGACATTGGGTCCGATGCTGGAAGGCAAAATTATCATGGGTGGGGACTCCAACGTAGCATTTGACCAGGGGCTTGACAAAACTAAACCCACTAAAGATCAGGCGACGAGACCCTCCAAAATGAGCAGTAAAATAGCAAAATTTCTCCATTCTAAAAGTCTAGTTTATATCTGGAGGGAATTAAATCCTAAGAGTAAGGATTACACACATTACTCGTCTCCACATCAGTCATATGCCAGGATCGATCACATCCTGATCCCCCCATCGCTAGTTCCCTTGGCCCTTAAAGCATCCATTATAGATTCCTCGTGGTCAGACCACTCCTTGGTTCTCCTATCCATCCGCAATGTCTTCACCAACAAAGGTGGAACACACTGGCATCTAAACGAGTCTATCCTCAGTAACCCCATTCATGCCAAATGCATAGCTGACTCTATCAAGGACTACTTTTCCACCAACGCAACGGAAGGCATCTCCCCAGAAATTATTTGGGCGGCCCATAAAGTTACCATCAGAGGAGAGCTGATTAAGCTCTCATCCCGCCTCAAAAAAGAACGACTTTTAGAAATCCGTAACCTAGAATCCAAGTTTGCGGATCTTAAAAGGGCGCATAAGAATCATCCTTCAAAGGCCTCTGCAGACCGATTAGACTCAACCAGATTAGAACTTAACTTAAAACTCACTGCATCAGCAGAGAAACACATTAGATGGAGTGGGGCCAAATACTACATGCACAAAGACAAGATAGGGTCTATGCTAGCACGTAAACTCACACCTAAATCCAAATCGTTTGCCTTCCCCAAACTAAGACTGAATGGACAACCCCCAACCTCCAACCCGACTAAGATCTTGAGTGCTTTTCATGATTATTACGCCAAACTATATAGCCAAGATGCCACAGAGAAGGCCCCAGCGATGTCTGCCTTTTTTCAAAGCCTCAGTTTGCCGTCCCTGACCACAGCCCATAAGGAGATCATGGAAGATTCCTTCACGGAGGAGGAAGTTCTGGCGGTCATCAAGGGCTTGAAACCTGCCTCGGCCCCTGGCCCTGACGGACTGTCTACACCCTACTATAGGACCTTTGGGGATATATTAGCCCCGCACATGGCCAAATTTTTCAACTCCAAAACAGAGGGATCCCCCCTAGACCCACACCTCAACACTGCCTACATCACAGTAATTCCCAAACCCAACAAAAATCATGAAGAAGTGGAAAATTTTCGGCCTATCTCCCTCATCAATAACGACCTCAAAATTCTAACCAAAATTTTAGCTAACCGCCTCTCTTCCTTTATTAAATATTACATTCACAAAGACCAAGTGGGCTTCATACCGGGCAGACAGGGACCTGACCAAATTAGGAGAGCGGTTGACTTTGTCTCCCTCCTCCAATCTAGCTGGAACGGCAAACAAGCTCAGGAAGGGATGCTTTTATCACTGGACCTACACAAGGCTTTTGATGCCATAGACTGGAAGTACATTTTCTTCCTACTAGACAAATGGGGATTTGGTCCCCGCTTTAAAGGGATCCTGGGTTCGTTGTACTCTAATCCTAAAGCTTTGATTCGCATACAAGGTCAACACTCAGAACCACTAGTAATAGCGAGGGGAACCCGGCAGGGATACCCGCTCTCCCCCCTAATCTTTGCAATGGCGATTGAGACCCTGGCCATTGCAATTCGCTCAAACCCAGACATACAAGGCGTCACAGACGGGACACAAGTACACAAATGCGGCCTTTTCGCCGATGACCTACTCCTTTTCCTTACTTCACCGACAGTCTCACTCCCCAACCTGTGTAAACTCCTTCAAGATTTCTCAGTCGTCTCGGGACTCACGGTTAATTACACTAAATCACATGCCCTGAATATCTCGCTCAGACATGAAACTAAATTGGCTCTGCAGAGCACTTTCAAATTTAAATGGAGCGACTCCTCTATAGAATACCTGGGCATCAACCTCACTGCCAAGGTGGAACAGTTGTATGAAGCTAACTACCCCCCCCATATATCGAAAAATTGAGGAGGATCTGGGACAATGGGAGAAGGGAGATTTATCATGGCTGGGAAGGATACACTCCATTAAAATGACTTTACTCCCGAGATTGTTATACCTCTTCAGAGCCATACCCATCAATATCAAACTGGACCACTTAAGGTCCTTCCAAGCCAAAATAAACAAATTTGTATGGGGAGGGAGAGGCCATAGGATCCCCCAGCAGACCTTGTACACCCACAAATCGCAGGGAGGTTTAGGGCTGCCTAGACTGCTCTGGTATTTTCAGGCAGCCAGAATAGCACAGCTATCCATAGTTTACAGTAAATCTGAAAAACCAGACTGGGTTTCCCTGGAGAATCAGGCAGCCCCGGCTTACACCATTGAATCTCTTCTTTGGTCCCCTCCAAGGCTCCGGCCTCCCATCCTCTCCCCGATTCTCTCACAATCGCTACATCTCTGGGACAGGTTGAAAAAATCCCCCCACCTCATATCACACCTAAAACCATTAGCTCACTTATTCAACAACCCGGACTTCCTACCAGGCAAGGAGTTCTCAGCTTTTAGATGGTGGCAGGACAAGGGTCTATATCGAATAGGGCACTTTTTGGATGCTCGAGGCCCTATTACCTTGGGACATTGTGTGAACCAGCTCGAGATGCCTTCCTCAGAACGCTTTAGATTTCACCAAATCCGTCATTTCTTACTAAAGATATGGACGGATAAGCAGGCCTCCTCAGGCTGCACTTCGTATGAATCATGGTGCGGACAGGCCATGGAACAGAGAGGGGCAGTCTCAGTGGTTTACAAGGCCCTGGCTCATCAACTTAATAGATCCTCTTACATGACTGCATGGGAGAATGAACTAGCATTTAGCACGACAGTGGAGCAATGGCAGGCCTCCTTCTCCAGAGCCTTTAAGGGCATCAGAAATGTCTCACTAATTGAAGCCAACGTAAAGGTCCTTACCAGGTGGTACTTAACTCCTTCGAGACTCTCCCTAATGTACCCCTCAGCTGACCCCAATTGTTTCCGGGGATGCCACCTGATCGGGACCATGGCCCACATCTGGTGGGAATGCCCCAGAATTAGGCCTTTCTGGAAAAGAATCCTGGCCTTAATAAGGAAAATCACTAACCATACCCTCCCGAGAAGCCCTGCCATTGCCCTACTTAACGCTAATCTCCCTGGGATACCGAAACATACTCGTAAACAAATTCAATTTATATTCCTGGGTGCCAAAATGACAATAGCCAAGGCATGGAAACTCCCTAAAGTCCCCTTTGCAGCCGCCATTAAAAAAAATTCTTGGATAATGTTACAAGAGAAACTTATAGGCTACATGGGAGCCTTGGGCTAAATTCATGGGCATTTTGCTTATTTCTGGAGTCCAGCCCTAGTTCCCTGGACCACTCTTGGTTCTAGAGGTTGCTCGTCTGCGAGCACGCCCCCCCCCCCCACCCCCCTCTTCCCTTACCTCCCACCCCTTGTTTGTCTGTACAGAGTTTCATCTTGTTTCCTCACTCTCCAGGACCTTTATCATACCCTTTTTTTTCCTGCAATATAATACTGGAGAGAAGAGGTGTTGGAGCATCAGTCACACCTCTAATATAGTCCCCCCCTCCATTGCAGTGGAGGTCTCTCACCTCTTGTGGAAGACGCAGGGGGTGCAGGGGAGGACTGGCTAGGGCCTATCAGATAAAACCTCAATATATCGCAAGCAGGTGGGAAGGGCGAATATACTCAAGTATGCAAATCTCCTAGTTCCTTGTTGACGTCCTAAGCGACCTTACCTGTATTCATTACTAGTGTCTTTTGTCTCCAACAAGTGAGCTATGTTTCCTGTATTTTGCTGTTTTGTTCTTTTTGGTTTGTAAAATCAATAAAATCTTTTGAAAGTAATTTTATCCTGTAGAGGATCTCTTGACCCGCCAAGTGTTGCCCCATGACCATCTACCTGGCTTGATGCTGTGTATCCTAAGCCCTTGAAACCCCTTGTGAGACTTTCCCCATCACTTAAGACCAACGATGTTGTGATGGATACAGTAGGAAGATGTTGTACAAGGGAGAGATGCAGAAAATGAGGAACGAGGAGTAGGAGTAGATAGGGTGCATGCCGTTTACTGCTTATTTGTCTCATTGAGGTGATACTCCCACCAACACTGTGGTGCACTGCCATATGTTTCCTCATGCATGGGTACCCAAAAAGCAGGTTCTTTTACCATGGAAGATGTACTTCAGACATAGGCAACCTAGAATATGGGCAAAGCCCACATTGCAGAGCACTTTTTATTTCTTGCCAATTACACAAGCAAAATATATCATGCTAGAATAAGATGTTGCTCACTCTATCTGTGACAATTGTACTGTTTCCTAACACCATATGCAGTCCAAAGCCACCTCCCAAGCGTGTAATTCAAATGATTTTTTTTCCAAGTCCCCTTCAACTCTATGTTGTACACTAAAAAGGGAACTCTCTTCCCATGGCGTGGTAGTTTTACTTTTTTCTTTTGTATTGGTTCATGTCCCCCATGGCAGTGCCCTGCTCCAATGCCTTTTTTTTTAGCAATTTAGCAATCCATAGCCTGTTCATCTTGAAAATAGCCAGAATGTATTTTCAAGAGGTGTTCCCATAGACTTCCAAGGGGGTCAGATCAAAGTTTGCTATTTTCAGAATTTATGATGGGTTCAACAAATCAAACTGTGATCCAGGTTAATTCATTCATCACTAGGGATGAGCCGAACACCCCCCGGTTCGGTTCGCACCAGAACTTTCGAACGGACCCCAAATTCGAACGAACTTTAGAACCCCATTGAAGTCTATGGGACTCGAACGTTCGAAATGAAAAGTGCTAATTTTAACGGCTAATATGCAAGATACTGTCCTATTATTAAGGGGAACCCTGTACCCATATTAAAAAAAGGAAATGCGTGTGGCCCCCAGGCCCTATATACTCAGTACAGCAGTATACAGGCGGTGCAAACAAGACAGGGACTGTGTAGGTTTGTTGTGTTAAGTTGAATCTGTTTGTAATTTTCAACTGGTACATTTTTAAAGTGTAGCTCCAGTCAAAAAAACGATTTTTAAGCTTTTTGGAAAACATAGGGAAGGGTTATCACCCCTGTATAATTTGTTTTGTCGTCCATCTTTTTTCATCTCACTTGCTGTTGTCTCCTTCCGTTTGCAAGTAGGAGATGTTTGTAAATTGGATGTTTGAAAGTAGGGGCCTGCCCTATATGCTCTGCAGAAATGGCGGAACAAGGTTTTGGTTTTGCCACAACATTGTAAGCCCTGAAAGTGACTCTTGGTGGGCGCTGGAGCGCCCTGCTGTGAACGATTATATCAAGAATTGTAATTACATGCCATTGTTGAACAGTGGTAGAAAAATTGACCTTTGGTGGTTGTGGTGCTGGTGCCACAACACTATAAGTCCTCACCGTTACTCTGGGTGGGCACAGGAAGGGGCCCTCCTGTGAAATATTATATCAAGAATTGTAATTACATGTCCCTGTTAAACAGGGGCAGAAAAATTTGGCCTTCGGCACTGCTGCTGGTGCCACCACACTGCAACCTCTCCCATATACTCTAGTTTTATTGCAGGAATTAGCCCTGCTGCAAAGCATTGCATCAAAAATTGTACTTAAACGCCCCTGTTAAACAGGGGCAGAAAAATTGGGCCTTAGGCACTGGTGCTGGTGCAACCACACTGCAACCTCTGCCATATACTCTAGTTTTATTGCAGGAATTAGCCCTGCTGCAAAGCATTGCATCAAAAATTGTAATTAAACACCCCTGTTAAACAGGGGCAGAAAAATTGGGCCTTAGGCACTGGTGCTGGTGCCACCACACTGCAACCTCTCCCATATACTCTTGTTTGATTGCAGGAATTAGCCCTGCTGCAAAGCATTGCATCAAAAATTGTACTTAAACGCCCCTGTTAAACAGGGGCAGAAAAATTGGGCCTTAGGCGTCACCCAGAACCAGAAATGTTCTTCCAACATATCAGCGGAGGAGGAAGAGGATAGACAATCAACATAACAGGACAGTCACTCAGCATCAGCATAGGCAGTCTTGAAGGGATGTGATATTTTAAAAAAAAATATTCTGTTACATCAGCTTCAGGTGCTTGGTAGCTGTGGGTGATCCAAGACTGATTCATCTTGATGAAGGTCAGTCGATCAACTGATTCGGTGGACAGGCGCACCCTGTGATCGGTAACAAAGCCACCAGCAGCACTGAAGGTACGTTCCGAAAGAACGCTGGATGCAGGACAGGCCAGTAGATCAATTGCATACTGTGCAAGCTCTGGCCAGTGATCCATCCTCAAGACCCAGTAAGCCAGAGGATTTTCGGTGGGAAAGGTGTCCAAGTCTGACCTTGCCCCTAGGTATTCCTGCACCATGTAAATCAGACGCTGGCGATGGGTGCTGGAACCGATCATACCTTGGGGCTGCGGACTAAAAAATTGTCTGAAAGCATCAGTCAGACGGCCACCTTCTCCACCGCTCCTTCTGACCGATGCCTCAGCAACACGTTGTCCAGGACCAGGAGTTTGTAACCTCCCAGTCTCTGGGAACGCGTTGCACAGACCTTTCTGCAAGGCCTCCCGGAGATGTCTCATCCTCTGCTCCCTCTGCGATGGCAAGATAAGGTCGGCAACCTTACCCTTGTACCGTGGATCAAGGAGAGTGGCCAGCCAGTAATGGTCCCTCTCCTTGATCCGAAGAATACGAGGATCCTTCCGCAGGCTTTGCAGGATCAGGGAGGCCATGCAGCGTAGGTTAGCTGAGGCATTCGGTCCGGAGTCCTCTGGGTCACTAAGGAAAACATGATCCGCAGCTACCTCCTCCCAGCCACGTACAAGTCCACGTGTTTCTTGGGACTGTAAATCATCCCTACAAGACTGCTGCTGCTGCTGCTGCTGCTGATGATGCTGAGTGCCAGCCTCCACCTCCATGCTGACACAATCATCCTCCTCCTCCTCTTCCTCCTCCTCATCCTCTTCCTGTGTGATGGGTGGCACAGCAGGAACACTGTCTGGATAAAGGGGACCTTGAGAGGCAAGGAAGTCCTCCTCTTCCTGCCTCTGTTCTGGCTCAAGTGCCCTGTCCATTATTCCACGCAGCGTATGCTCCAAGAGGTGGACAAGAGGTACAGTGTCACTGATGCATGCACTGTCACTGCTCACCATCCTTGTGGCCTCCTCAAACGGTGACAGGACAGTGCATGTATCCCTGATCATGCCCCACTGGCGTGGTGAGAAAAAACCGAGCTCCCCTGACCCTGTCCTGGTGCCATAGTCGCACAGGTACTCATTGATGGCCCTCTGCTGCGTGTGCAGCCGCTGCAGCATGGCCAAAGTTGAGTTCCACCTGGTGGGCATGTCACATATAAGGTGGTTCTTGGGCAGGTTCAACTCCTTTTGGAGCTCAGCCAGCCGAGCACAGGCATTAAATGATCGGCGGAAATGCACACAGACTTTCCTGGCCTGCTTCAGGACATCCTGTAAGCCGGGGTACCTGCCCAAGAACTGCTGCACCACCAGGTTAAGGACGTGAGCTACACAGGGCACATGGGTCAGTTGTCCCTGTCGGAGGGCGGAGAGGAGGTTGGTGCCATTGTCACAAACCACCATTCCTGGCTTAAGCTGGCGTGGCGTCAACCACCTCTCGGCCTGCCCCTGCAGAGCTGACAAAACATCTGCCCCAGTGTGGCTCCTGTCCCCCAAACAAACCAGCGCAAGCACGGCATGACATCGTTTTGCCTGCGTACTTGCGTAGCCCCTGGAACGCCTACGAAGCACCGCTGGTTCTGAGGACAGAGCACTGGAAGAGGCCAAGGAGGAAGAAGAAGAGAAGGGGGGGGGGAGGAGAGAGGTGTGTCACAACCAATAGTAGCATTTTGGAGGCGTGGTGGCGGAACAACCTCCAACACTACTGCACCTTGTCCTGCATCCTTCCCAGCTGCCAAAAGAGTGACCCAATGGGCCGTGAAAGACAGGTAACGTCCCTGTCCATGCCTGCTGGACCATGAGTCAGCGGTAATATGCACCTTACCGCTGACCGCCCTGTCCAGCGAGGCAAGGACATTGCCTTCCACATGCCGGTAGAGAGCCGGAATCGCCTTCCGTGAGAAAAAGTGGCGTTTGGGGACCTGCCACTGAGGAACCGCACATTGTACAAACTCACGGAAGGGGGCCGAGTCTACCAACTGAAAAGGCAGCAGTTGAAGTGCTAGCAATTTAGCCAAGCTAGCATTCAACCGCTGGGCATGTGGATGGCTGGGAGTGAACTTCTTCCGCCGGTCCAGCAGCTGGGGCAGGGACATTTGCCTGCTATAATCGGACGTGGGTGTACCGCTAGCAGAGTTTCCGGAAGCACTTGGCTGTGACACACCTAATTCTACACCTTCATTCCTCTTAGAGCAGGTTTCAGAGAGGACTGAAGGTCTAGTGGGGTTGGAGATGCCAGCTGATGAGGAGCAAGGAGAGGTCCGCTTTGTTCTTGGTGTGGGTCTTTGAGGTACGCTTGCCAACGAGCTGCATGGCAGGTCAACATATGTCTGGTCAAGCATGTGGTGCCCAAGCGGCTGATGTTTTGGCCACGTGAGATACGCTTGAGACATATGTTGCAAATAGCAGCGGTGCGATCTGATGCACTCGTCTCAAAAAAGTCCCACACCAAAGAACTTTTAGAATAACGCGCAGAGGCAGCGCCCTGCACAGGCGGAGCTCTGCGGTGTGATTCAGTCGGTGTGCTGCCCCTAAGCTGGCCCCCGGAGGGCATCCTGCCTCGTTGGACATGTGCCTCCTCCTCCTCCTCCTCCTCCTCCTCCTCCTCCTCCTCCTCCTCCTCTCTCCTTCCAGGCACCCACGTGGAGTCAGTGCCCTCATCATCCCCTCCCTCTTCATTGCTGTAGAAAACCTGGCAGTATGCTGCAGCTTGTGGAACATGACTGCCAGATTGCTGTCCTTCTTGAGCATCCCCTCTCTCTGCACTCACGCTACTGCCTTCCTCTAGCTGAGTGTCATCATCAGAGCCCACAAAACACTGGGCATCCTCCTGGAGCATGTACCCAACACTGTGCTCAAAGAGTTCAGGAGACTCCTCAGGAGGACGTGGTGGGTTTAGGGAAGGAGTCACTGATGATGACATTGAGAGGAGGGAAGACGATGCATTGGCAGCTGCTTTGCTAGTACCCTGAGACTGGGTGAGAGAGGATGAGGAGGATGAAGAGGGCTTGGTCATCCACTCTACCAAGTCGTTGGCATGTTGCGGTTCAATATGTCCAGCTGCCGAAAAGAAGGACAAGCGTGTCCCATGGCCACGTGCTGATGACAATGCACCGCGTCCACGACCAGCACTGTTGTCTCTAGACACAGAGCCCGCTTGCCCTCTTTTATCGGCTCGCGCCTGTCTGCCTCTCCTTGCTGGCCTTCCAGACATGGTAATGGCCTGAAGGGAGTTGGGTAAAACAGCAGTGTAATGGAGTCACACAACACCCACTAAGCCCTGCAGATGGCTCTATTAGAGAACAGCAATAAACGGTAGATACAGGTGTATATTGTGCTGGAGTCACACAACACCCACTAACTCCTGCAGATGCCTTTATTATAGAACACCAGAGATAAAGGGGTATACTGTAATTGAGTCACACAACACCCACTAAGCCCTGCAGATGGCTCTATTAGAGAACAGCAATAAAGGGTAGATACAGGTGTATATTGTGCTGGAGGCACAAAAAACCCACTAACTCCTGCAGATGCCTTTTTTTATAGAACACCAGAGATAAAGGGGTATATACAGATGTATACTGTGCTGTGCTGGAGGCACACACAACTTCCAATAACTCCTGCAGATGGCAAGTGGGCTCAAATAGAGAAGAGCTATGTAGGTGGATATAGCGGTGTGTACTGGGTACAGAGCACGCAGACAGCACGCACAAGCTCCTAACACTACTGACTGCAAGCTCTATTATAAAAGATAGATCACTAGCTATATAGGTGAGGTGAATATAGCGGTGTATACTGCGGTCAGGGCACACAGACAACAACCACTACACAACAGCAAGATCGAAAATCGTCCGAAAACGATCGGTGTGTACTGTGTTGAAGGTACATAGAACACCCACTAAATGCTTCAGACGCCAACACACTACACTAGGCCGCCGCGCTGGCGGCCTTATATAGTGTTGGGCGTTTACTACACAGCCTGAGCTATGATTGGCCACAGGCATCCTGCCTGTGGCCAATCATGGCTCACCTCGCTGCTGGCGCTGTGATTGGCCAAGCATGCGGGGTCACAGTGCATGCTTGGCCAATCATGAGCCAGCAATGCACTGCGATGACGCAGTGCATTGTGGGCCGTGAGCGCCACACGAATTTGGCGCGAACGGCCCATAACGTTCCTGAATTCGCCGAACGGGCGAACAGCCGATGTTCAAGTCGAACGTATGTTCGACTCGAACACGAAGCTCATCCCTATTCATCACTAAATTCTGCCCTTAGATGATTGCAAGATATCCCTATCAATGATAAAACTGCAACATTCTGACATACTGTACCACATCCTCTGACCCCCTTATTACATATGCATCTCATATCCCATGTTCCAAAATCACTTTGTACCAACATGTCCTGAATTGATCTGTCCCTCCTAAAGGTTATATTTAGGCTTCCCATAGCAAACTTACTTGATGAATTAATAATTGTAACTTCTTTTTTTCTGTAATATTACTGAAGAATATGTCTAGAACTTATATAAATGCAAAAACAAAACTTCTTTATCATGTTGTTTTCAGATGACCTACCCTGACAGCAGTATGCAAGAAAATAAATAGGTTTAAACTATAACAAATAGTCAGCCTAAATAACTGTCAAGCAAAAAAGACTGTCTTCTAATTTTACTTGACCTACCCTCATACCAGTTCATGAAAGGTACAACAGTTAAAGACATAAAACAGTCAACATAAATTACTGTCAACATTTTACCCCACCACAATATGAACTGTATACGTATTCTTATTACTGTAGATATGTGTTTTTTGCTTATGAAAAAAATAAAGATCTATTACAGCTATTGAAATTGTATTGATATTTTTTCTGCCTATTTCCAGTGGAACATTGCGTTAAATATTTTATGTAAGTAGGACCACAGTATTGCTTAAAATTGTATTTTATTCCCAAAATTAATTTATCAAAGCCCATTACCTTGCACATACTGTATAACCTCATCTGTTCCTCCCACCTCACTACCAGTCATTCAAACATGAAAAATCTGCCATTATGTATCCATCCTTGATGCCTCTTCTGGGAATAAAGATCAGTGATCCAACTCTGCAGCCCCTGCATTTCATTATTCAATGCAGTCCTTTGAAGTTTGGGAGAACCCCATAGCCAGTAAAAAATGTTTGTATGACCCAAGTGAAAACTATGAAGAAGGACCTTCTAAGTGATCAGTCTATAAGATACAGGACTAGGGACCTAGCGTGTCACATGTCCATATATTTATTTAAGAGAGCTACAGTTGTTTAGGGTTAACTTAACTGTTGCTGTTTTTTCAAAATGAATGCTGTATGTCTGTTTTCAATTGACAAGGGACAAGGGGAGCAGATATGAGGTAGCAGCGTACAGGATTCCACCCTCTGGTGGACACGGGAACTATACCCTTCGAGGTCCTGACACGCAGAACCCAAAAATAATTTAAACGAAATAAGTCTGTTCTTGAACGGGTGCATATTGTTTACTAATAATAATGTGCAAATGTTTTTTTGGTGTAACACTTTAATGTTTGATCTGAGATCAGTTTCACAGATTTTACTGAACCCATAATTTATAATTATGTTTTTTTTTTTTTTTTTAATATATCTGTAAATTAGCTTCTATTTTAAGATTGTCTCCAAGAAAATAAAATTATGTTACGTAATTAATAATATCTATTTAATGTGAAAGTAAATGCTTAACTCAAAGAGCAAAAACAGATTACTGTTGACAATGCTACTATTCATTTATTGGCAAAAAAAAACAAAAAACACAAAGCAGCACTAAACATTTTTTACAATGCATATACTGTTCTCACTCTAAAACTGTTAATCTGCAAATGATTTGTGTTAACCTTTCCAAGTATTGTTTTATGCTCCAATATAAAAGGTCAGTTAGGGTTTATATATCACAATATATATTGTGATATTGGGGAAGTTAGACAGTGGCATAGCAACAGGGGATGCTGGGGTCGCAATGACGACCCCGTCCTTGCTCTGAGGGGGACCACGAAGCTCATATAGAGAGGCTGTCAGATCAAATTCCCCACTGAGCATCAGCACTAGGAGCACTGTCAGACACAGAAAACACTCAGCAAAGTGAAATCAGAGGAGGGAGAGGCATCTTTCCAAGTGCTGTGCTCTTTGCCTCACACTACAGTGCAGTACCCTGCTTAAGGCTGTATATATATATATATATATATATATATATATATATATGTGTGTGTGTGTGTGTGTGTGTGTGTGTGTGTGTGTGTGTGTTTGATTGAGTGTGTGTGTGTGAGAAACTGTGTGTATGTGATTTTGTGTGTGTGCATGACAGTGATTGTGTGTATTTGTTTGAGTGTATGTGATTGTGTGTGTGTATGTGTGTGAGTGATTGTGTGTGCACTAGTTTGATTGTGTGAGTGTGGGTGTGATTGTGTGCGCGTTAGTG
Source organism: Lithobates pipiens (assembly GCF_037356315.1). Taxonomy (NCBI): domain Eukaryota; kingdom Metazoa; phylum Chordata; class Amphibia; order Anura; family Ranidae; genus Lithobates; species Lithobates pipiens. The sequence continues at coordinate 510,199,936 of NW_027507748.1, forward strand.
TGATTGTGTGTGTATTTGATTAATGTGTGTGATTTTGTGTGTTTTTATATCTGTATGTGTGTATATGTGTGCAGTGCATTACAACCATCACATGACACACTGCAGAGTATTTCAACCATCTCATGATACACTGCAAAGAATTCCACACATCCCATAACACACTTCAGAGTATCCCACCCATCCCATGATACATTGCAAAAAAATACTAAAAGGAAATTTAGTGCACACAAAATATAATACGCAATTTTGATAACACTAAAATAGAAAATAGATACAAAACATACTAAGATACCAAGCTCATAAAATGGCGACAAACTAAGGAACCTTAACCACTTCAGCCCCGGAAGGATTTACCCCTTTCTGACCAGAGCATTTTTTGAGATTCGACACTGCTCCAATTTAGCTCACAATTGTATAGCCGTGCGACATTGTACCCAAACAAAATTTACGTACTTTTTTATACAAATAGATGGTATTTGGTGGTATTTGATCACCTCTTCCTCTTCGGTTTTTATTTTTTGCGCTATAAATAAAAAAAGAGCAACTATTTTGAAAAAAGTTATATTTTTTACTTTTTGCTATAATAAATACCCCCCAAAAATATATAAAAAAAACATTTCTTCCACAGTTTAGGCCGATATGTATTCTTCTATATATTAATGGTAAAAAATCGCAATAAGTGTATATTGATTGACTGATAAATAAATAAATCTTTAGTTGTTTTACATTTTACACTATGGGAGGCATTTATTTTATTCTCACATGACATCTGGAACTCTGAGTGACCTGGTAATCGGGAGTCTGGAAGTGGAAACCTGCCACCACCACCATAAGATACCTGTAAGGCCGATTCAACACCACATAGAGACATCCAGAACTCCAAGTGACCTGGTAATCCGGAGTCTGGAAGTTTAAGCCCGCCACCACCATACCACAGATACCTTAAAGCTGATTTAACACCACATAGAGGTGAGAGTTCTGTGAACACTAAGCAATTGTGTGAAGTCATGGGTATTTTGTCTGCAAGAAAATACAATTGGAGTGATTGTTTTATCGACACATGGAAGAATTTATGGATTTTAGATCATTATGCAATTTTGTTTCTGACAATTAGCACATTACTGTTTATAGGTTTTGCAATTTCGGACACATTATAGAAGTTGTGCTGATCATTTTATACTTACATTTATCTATGTGCACTGTGTACACTACAGGTCTAGCAGCAGTTTAATTTCATTTATTATATATTTTTTTGTTTTATTCACTTGGTAGTGTGAGGGACCACACTTTGACTGATCTGCAATTCCTATTATTACTGCGACATTGGGACGGACAGATGGGACACTTGTGACACTATTTTGGGACTATTGACATTTATACAGTGATCAGAGCTAAAAATAGCCACTGATTACTGTATAAATGTCACTGGCAGGGAAGGGGTTAAATACTAGGTGGTGATCAAGGGGTTAAATGTGTTCCTTCAGTGTTTTCTAACTGTAGGGGGGGTGGGCTCACTAGAACATGACATAGATCACTGCTCCCTCTCACTGGGAGAAGTAGATCCCTGTCATGTTGCTAGGCAGAACAGGGAAATTCCTTTCAATTCTGCCTCTCCTCCTTACAATTTTGGGCCATCTGCAAACATTGAGTCCCTGGGACTATGTGGGTAATATGAAAGGATATATGGGTATGCCCTTTTGCGCACCCGTGCCATTCTGCTGACATAAATTGGCATGCAGCATTCGGCAAGTGGTTAAATAAGCAACACTTTAAAAGCCTTTTTGGTTTTCCAGGTATCACTTTAGAGTTAGTTGTGAATAGGGATGAGCCGAATACCCCCCGGTTCGGTTCGTACCAGAACTTTCGAACGGACCCCCAATTCGAACGAACTTTAGAACCCCATTGAAGTCTATGGGACTCGAACGTTCGAAATGAAAAGTGCTAATTTTAACGGCTAATATGCAAGATACTGTCCTAAAAAAGGGTTTGGGGACCTGGCTCCTGCCCCAGGGGACATGGGTCAATGACTAAAATGTTTTTAAAAATGGCCGTTTTGGCGGGAGCACTGATTTTAATGACGATTAAAGTGAAAAAAAAGTGAAATGTTCCTTTAACCAGTTGCTGACCGCCGGCCGTCAAAAAACGGCCAGGCGGCGCAGCTATTGCGGCGGGAGGCCGTCATATGACGGCCTCCCGTTTAAACAGGGATGCGCGCGATCGTGCGCGCGCATCCCTGTTTCTTCGGTGGCGGCGTGTCACGGAGACACCGCTCGCCACCGAAGGGGGTGAACAGCCATTCGTTATGGCTGTTTACCACGTGATCGGCCGTGATGAAGTCACGGCCGATCACAGATGGTCACACCCCTACGTGCACGGCGCATGCGCGCGATCGCGAGCGCGCTGCGCGTGCACGTCGGTGGCGGCGTGTTCCCCGGGAACACTGCTCGTCACCGACACTGGTAAACAGCCATTGGCTGGCTGTTTACCCACGTGATCGGCTGTGATCCTTTCACAGCCGATCACTAAAAATGTAAACAAACCGCGGTAACGGGATGTTACCGGGTTCTCCTCCTCACACACTGATCGTGTGTGAGGAGGAGATTGCGGTAACATCTCGTTACCGCCTACAGTACACATCAAGCACACTGATTCCCCCCCCCCCCAATAAAGAGGACCTGTCACCACCCCTCATAATACCTGTCAATCACAGTCCATCAGAGTACCTGTCACAGTCCATCAGAGTACCCGAGTACCTGTCCCAGCCCATCAGAGTACCCGAGTACCTGTCCCGGCCCATCAGGGTACCCGAGTACCTGTCCCGGCCCATCAGAGTACCCGAGTACCTGTCCCAGCCCATCAGAGTACCCGAGTACCTGTCCCAGCCCATCTGAGTACCCGAGTACCTGTCCCAGCCCATCTGAGTACCCGAGTACCTGTCCCAGCCCATCTGAGTACCCGAGTACCTGTCCCAGCCCATCTGAGTACCCGAGTACCTGTCCCAGCCCATCTGAGTACCCGAGTACCTGTCCCAGCCCATCTGAGTACCCGAGTACCTGTCACAGTTCATCTGAGTACCCGAGTACCTGTCCCGGCCCATCAGAGTACCCGAGTACCTGTCCCAGCCCATCAGAGTACCCGAGTACCTGTCCCAGCCCATCAGAGTACCCGAGTACCTGTCCCAGCCCATCAGAGTACCCGAGTACCTGTCCCAGCCCATCAGAGTACCCGAGTACCTGTCCCAGCCCATCTGAGTACCCGAGTACCTGTCCCAGCCCATCTGAGTACCCGAGTACCTGTCCCGGCCCATCAGAGTACCCGAGTACCTGTCCCGGCCCATCAGAGTACCCGAGTACCTGTCCCGGCCCATCAGAGTACCCGAGTACCTGTCCCGGCCCATCAGAGTACCCGAGTACCTGTCCCGGCCCATCAGAGTACCCGAGTACCTGTCACGGCACATCAGAGTACCCGAGTACCTGTCACGGCACACCAGAGTATCCGAGTACTTGTCACGGCACATCAGAGTACCCGAGTACCTGTCACGGCCCATCAGTGTACCCGAGTACCTGTCACGGCCCATCAGGGTACCCGAGTACCTGTCACGGCCCATCAGGGTACCCGAGTACCTGTCACAGTCCATTAGAGTACCGAGTACCTGTCACAGTCCATTAGAGTACCGAGTACCTGTCACAGTCCATTAGAGTACCGAGTACCTGTCACAGTCCATTAGAGTACCGAGTACCTGTCACAGTCCATTAGAGTACCGAGTACCTGTCACAGTCCATTAGAGCACCGAGTACCTGTCACAGTCCATTAGAGTACCGAGTACCTGTCACAGTCCATTAGAGTACCGAGTACCTGTCACAGCCCATCTGAGTACCCGAGTACCTGTTCCAGTCCATCTGTGTACCAGAGTACCTGTCACCGCCCTTCAGAGTACCCAAATACCAGTCACCAAACCATCAGAGTACCTGTCACCAGGCCATCAGAGTACCCGAGTACCTGTCACCAGGCCATCAGAGTACCCGAGTACCTGTCACCAGGCCATCAGAGTACCCGAGTACCTGTCACCAGGCCATCAGAGTACCCGAGTACCTGTCACCAGGCCATCAGAGTACCCGAGTACCTGTCACTAGGCCATCAGAGTACCCGAGTACCTGTCACCAGGCCATCAGAGTACCCGAGTACCTGTCACCAGGCCATCAGAGTACCCGAGTACCTGTCACCAGGCCATCAGAGTACCCGAGTACCTGTCACCAGGCCATCAGAGTACCCGAGTACCTGTCACCAGGCCATCAGAGTACCCGAGTACCTGTCACCAGGCCATCAGAGTACCCGAGTACCTGTCACCAGGCCATCAGAGTACCCGGGTACCTATTTGCAGCCCATGTCTCATAGAATATACGTTGGGGTGTTTACTTTCCAAAATGGGGTCATTTTGTGGGTAATTTCACTGTCCTGGTGGTCCAGGACCTTCAGAAGTGTGATGGGTAGGAATGAAATAAGATGTGTCATTTATGCTCCTAGAACGCCTGAACGTACTACTTCAATGTTCGGCCTCTCTATGTGGCCAGGCTGTGTAAAAGTCCTACACATGTGGTATCGCCATACTCGGGAGGAGTAGCAGAATGTATTTTGGGGTGTAATTTTTGCTATATACATGTTATGTGTTAGAAATATCTTATAAATTGACAATTTTGTGTAAAAAAAAAATGCGTTTTAATTTTTTTCCACATATTCCAAAAACCTCTGGAAAAAAATGAACCGTTCAAAAGACTCATTCTGCTTCCCAGATTATACGTTGGGGTGTTTGCTTTCCAAAATGGGGTCATTTTATGGGAAATTCCATTGTGCTGGTACTCCAGGGCCTTCAAAAGTGTAATAGGTGGTTGAGAAATGAGATGCGTAATTTTTGCTCATAGAACGTCTGAAGGTACTACATCAATGTTAGTGCTCTGTATGTGGCCAGGCTTTGTAAAAGTCTCACACACGTGGTATCGCTGTACTCGGGAAGAGTAGCAGAATGTATTTTGGGGTGTCATTTTTGCTATATACATGCTATGTGTTAGAAATATCTTATAAATTGACAATTTTGTGTAAAAAAAAATGCGTTTTAATTTTTTTCCACATATTCCAAAAACTTCTGGAAAAAAATTAACCATTCAAAAGACTCATTATGCCTCACAGATTATACGTTGGGGTGTTAGCTTTCCAAAATGGGGTGATTTTATGGGAAATTCCATTGTGCTGGTACTCCAGGGACTTCAAAAGTGTAATAGGTGGTTGAGAAATGAGATGCGTCATTTTTGCTCGTAGAACGTCTGAAGGTACTACATCAATGTTGGTGCTCTGTATGTGGCCAGGCTGTGTAAAAGTCTCACACATGTGGTATCGGCGTACTCGGGAAGAGTAGCAGAATGTATTTTGGGGGGTAATTTGTTGTATGCATATGCTGTGTGTGAGAAATAACCTGATAATATGACAATTTAGTAAAAAAAAAAAAAAAAAAAAAAAAATCTTCATTTTGCAAAGAATTGTGGGAAAAAATGACAACTTAAAAAAACTCACCATGCTACTTACTTAATACCTTGGGATGTCTACTTTGTAAAAAGGGGTCATTTGGGGGGTATTTGTACTTTCCTGACTAGTTAGAGTCTCAAGAAATTAGGTACACCTGATGTACTGAAGGCCTGATCAGAAGTGATGAATTTTCAGTGATTGGCACCATAGATTGTAGACTCTATAACTTTCACAAAGACCAAATAATATATACTAATGTGGGTTATTTTTACCAAAGATATGTAGCAGTATACATTTTGGCCAAAATTTATGAAGAAAAATTACTAATTAGCAAAAATTTATGACAGAAACGAAGAAAAAGGCATTTTTTTCACAAAATTTACGTTTTATTTTATTTATAGCACAAAAAATAAAAAACCCACTAGTGATTAAATACCACTAAAAGAAAGCTCTATTTGTGTGGAAAAAAGGACGCAAGTTTCATATGGATACTGTGTTGGATGACTGAGTAATTGTCATTCAAAGTGTGAGAGCGCTGAAAGCTGAAAATTGGTCTGGTCAGGAAGGGGGTGTAACTGCACTGTACTGAGGTGGTTAAATATGGTGCCTGGAAGGTGTCTATAGTATGCCTGTGAAGTGCCACATGTTTCCCGTGTTTAGAACAGTCCCTGCACAAAATGACATTAAACGGAAATAACACCATTTAAAACTGCTTGCGGTTTTAATGCTATATCTGGTTCCTGCAATATGGTTGAAAATCATTGAAAAAAATGGCATGGGTAGCCCTCCCTGCCCATTACCAGCCTATTTGGGTCTTGTACGCATATTAAGGGGAACCCTGTACCCATATTAAAAAAAGGAAATGCGTGTGGCCCCCAGGCCCTATATACTCAGAACAGCAGTATACAGGCGGTGCAAACAAGACAGGGACTGTGTAGGTTTGTTGTGTTAAGTTGAATCTGTTTGTAATTTTCAACTGGTACATTTTTAAAGTGTAGCTCCAGTCAAAAAAACTATTTTTAAGCTTTTTGGAAAACATAGGGAAGGGTTATCACCCCTGTATAATTTGTTTTGTCGTCCATCTTTTTTCATCTCACTTGCTGTTGTCTCCTTCCGTTTGCAAGTAGGAGATGTTTGTAAATTGGATGTTTGAAAGTAGGGGCCTGCCCTATATGCTCTGCAGAAATGGCGGAACAAGGTGTTGGTTTTGCCACAACATTGTAAGCCCTGAAAGTGACTCTTGGTGGGCGCTGGAGCGCCCTGCTGTGAACGATTATATCAAGAATTGTAATTACATGCCATTGTTGAACAGTGGTAGAAAAATTGACCTTTGGTGGTTGTGGTGCTGGTGCCACAACACTATAAGTCCTCACCGTTACTCTGGGTGGGCACAGGAAGGGGCCCTCCTGTGAAATATTATATCAAGAATTGTAATTACATGTCCCTGTTAAACAGGGACAGAAAAATTTGGCCTTAGGCACTGCTGCTGGTGCCACCACACTGCAACCTCTTCCATATACTCTAGTTTTATTGCAGGAATTAGCCCTGCTGCAAAGCATTGCATCAAAAATTGTACTTAAATGCCCCTGTTAAACAGGGGCAGAAAAATTGGGCCTTAGGCACTGGTGCTGGTGCCACCACACTGCAACCTCTGCCATATACTCTAGTTTTATTGCAGGAATTAGCCCTGCTGCAAAGCATTGCATCAAAAATTGTAATTAAACGCCCCTGTTAAACAGGGGCAGAAAAATTGGGCCTTAGGCACTGGTGCTGGTGCCACCACACTGCAACCTCTGCCATATACTCTAGTTTTATTGCAGGAATTAGCCCTGCTGCAAAGCATTGCATCAAAAATTGTAATTAAATGCCCCTGTTAAACAGGGGCAGAAAAATTGGGCCTTAGGCACTGGTGCTGGTGCCACCACACTGCAACCTCTGCCATATACTCTAGTTTTATTGCCGGAATTAGCCCTGCTGCAAAGCATTGCATCAAAAATTGTAATTAAACGCCCCTGTTAAACAGGGGCAGAAAAATTGGTCCTTAGGCACTGGTGCTGGTGCCACCACACTGCAACCTCTGCCATATACTCTAGTTTTATTGCAGGAATTAGCCCTGCTGCAAAGCATTGCATCAAAAATTGTACTTAAACGCCCCTGTTAAACAGGGGCAGAAAAATTGGGCTGATGGCATCAACCAGAACCAGAAATGTTCTTCCAACATATCAGCGGAGGAGGAAGAGGATAGACAATCAACATAACAGGACAGTCACTCAGCATCAGCATAGGCAGTCTTGAAGGGATGTGATATTTTAAAAAAAATTATTCTGTTACATCAGCTTCAGGTGCTTGGTAGCTGTGGGTGATCCAAGACTGATTCATCTTGATGAAGGTCAGTCGATCAACTGATTCGGTGGACAGGCGCACCCTGTGATCAGTAACAAAGCCACCAGCAGCACTGAAGGTGCGTTCCGAAAGAACGCTGGATGCAGGACAGGCCAGTAGCTCAATTGCATACTGTGCAAGCTCTGGCCAGTGATCCATCCTCAAGACCCAGTAAGCCAGAGGATTTTCGGTGGGAAAGGTGTCCAAGTCTGACCTTGCCCCTAGGTATTCCTGCACCATGTAAATCAGACGCTGGCGATGGGTGCTGGAACCGATCATACCTTGGGGCTGCGGACTAAAAAATTGTCTGAAAGCATCAGTCAGACGGCCACCTTCTCCACCGCTCCTTCTGACCGATGCCTCAGCAACACGTTGTCCAGGACCAGGAGTTTGTAACCTCCCAGTCTCTGGGAACGCGTTGCACAGACCTTTCTGCAAGGCCTCCCGGAGATGTCTCATCCTCTGCTCCCTCTGCGATGGCAAGATAAGGTCGGCAACCTTACCCTTGTACCGTGGATCAAGGAGAGTGGCCAGCCAGTAATGGTCCCTCTCCTTGATCCGAAGAATACGAGGATCCTTCCGCAGGCTTTGCAGGATCAGGGAGGCCATGCAGCGTAGGTTAGCTGAGGCATTCGGTCCGGAGTCCTCTGGGTCACTAAGGACAACATGATCCGCAGCTACCTCCTCCCAGCCACGTACAAGTCCACGTGTTTCTTGGGACTGTAAATCATCCCTACAAGACTGCTGCTGCTGCTGCTGATGCTGAGTGCCCGCCTCCACCTCCATGCTGACACAATCATCCTCCTCCTCCTCTTCCTCCTCCTCATCCTCTTCCTGTGTGATGGGTGGCACAGCAGGAACACTGTCTGGATAAAGGGGGCCTTGAGAGGCAAGGAAGTCCTCCTCTTCCTGCCTCTGTTCTGCCTCAAGTGCCCTGTCCATTATTCCACGCAGCATATGCTCCAAGAGGTGAACAAGAGTTACAGTGTCAATGATGCATGCACTGTCACTGCTCACCATCCTTGTGGCCTCCTCAAACGGTGACAGGACAGTGCATGCATCCCTGATCATGCCCCACTGGCGTGGTGAGAAAAAGCCGAGTTCCCCTGACCCTGTCCTGGTGCCGTAGTCGCACAGGTACTCATTGATGGCCCTCTGCTGCGTGTGCAGCTGCTGCAGCATGGCCAATGTTGAGTTCCATCTGGTGGGCATGTCACATATAAGGCGGTTCTTGGGCATGTTCAACTCCTTTTGGAGCTCAGCCAGCCGAGCACAGGCATTAAATGATCGGCGGAAATGCACACAGACTTTCTTGGCCTGCTTCAGGACATCCTGTAAGCCGGGGTACCTGCCCAAGAACCGCTGCACCACCAGGTTAAGGACGTGAGCTACACAGGGCACATGGGTCAGTTGTCCCTGTCAGAGGGCGGAGAGGAGGTTGGTGCCATTGTCGCAAACCACCATTCCTGGCTTAAGCTGGCGTGGCGTCAACCACCTCTCGGCCTGCCCCTGCAGAGCTGACAAAACATCCGCCCCAGTGTGGCTCCTGTCCCCCAAACAAATCAGCGCAAGCACGGCATGGCATAGTTTTGCCTGCGTACTTGCGTAGCCCCTGGAACGCCTACGGAGCACCGCTGGTTCTGAGGACAGAGCACTGGAAGAGGCCATGGAGGAAGAAGAAGAGGAGGGGGTGGAGGAGAGAGGTGTGTCACAACCAATAGTAGCATTTTGGAGGCGTGGTGGTGGAACAACCTCCAACACTACTGCACCTTGTCCTGCATCCTTCCCAGCTGCCAGAAGAGTGACCCAATGGGCCGTGAAAGACAGGTAACGTCCCTGTCCATGCCTGCTGGACCATGAGTCAGTGGTAATATGCACCTTACCGCTGACCGCCCTGTCCAGCGAGGCAAGGACATTGCCTTCCACATGCCGGTAGAGAGCCGGAATCGCCTTCCGTGAGAAAAAGTGGCGTTTGGGGACCTGCCACTGAGGAACCGCACATTGTACAAACTCACGGAAGGGGGCCGAGTCTACCAACTGAAAAGGCAGCAGTTGAAGTGCTAGCAATTTAGCCAAGCTAGCATTCAACCGCTGGGCATGTGGATGGCTGGGAGTGAACTTCTTTCGCCGGTCCAGCAGCTGGGGCAGGGACATTTGCCTGCTATAATCGGACGTGGGTGTACCGCTAGCAGAGTTCCCGGAAGCACTTGGCTGTGACACACCTAATTCTACACCTTCATTCCTCTCAGAGCAGGTTTCAGAGAGGACTGAAGGTCTAGTGGGGTTGGAGATGCCAGCTGATGAGGAGCAAGGAGAGGTCCGCTTTGTTCTTTGGTGTGGGTCTTTGAGGTACGCTTGCCGACGAGCTGCATGGCAAGTCAACATATGTCTGGTCAAGCATGTGGTGCCCAAGCGGCTGATGTTTTGGCCACGCGAGATACGCTTGAGACATATGTTGCAAATAGCAGCAGTGCGATCTGATGCACTCGTCTCAAAAAAGGCCCACACCAAAGAACTTTTAGAATAACGCGCAGAGGCAGCGCTCTGCACAGGCGGAGCTCTGCGGTGTGATTCAGTCGGTGTGCTGCCCCTAAGCTGGCCCCCGGAGGGCATCCTGCCTTGTTGGACATGTGCCTCCTCCTCCTCCTCCTCCTCTCTCCTTCCAGGCACCCACGTGGAGTCAGTGCCCTCATCATCCCCTCCCTCTTCATCGCTGTAGCAAACCTGGCAGTATGCTGCAGCTTGTGGAACATGACTGCCAGATTGCTGTCCTTCTTGAGCATCCCCTCTCTCTGCGCTCACGCTACTGCCTTCCTCTAGCTGAGTGTCATCATCAGAGCCCACAAAACACTGGGCATCCTCCTGGAGCATGTACCCAACACTGTGCTCAAAGAGTTCAGGAGACTCCTCAGGAGGACGTGGTGGGTCTAGGGAAGGAGTCACTGATGATGACATTGAGAGGAGGGAAGACGATGCGTTGGCAGCTGCTTTGCTAGTACCCTGAGACTGGGTGAGAGAGGATGAGGAGGATGAAGAGGGCTTGGTCATCCACTCTACCAAGTCGTTGGCATGTTGCGGTTCAACATGTCCAGCTGCCGAAAAGAAGGACAAGCGTGTCCCATGGCCACGTGCTGATGACAATGCACCGCATCCACGACCAGCACTGTTGTCTCTAGACACAGAGCCTGCTTGCCCTCTTTTATCGGCTCGCGCCTGTCTGCCTCTCCTTGCTGGCCTTCCAGACATGGTAATGGCCTGAAGGGAGTTGGGTAAAAAAGCAGTTGGGTAGTGTATATTGTGCTAGAGGCACACAACACCCACTAACTCCTGCAGATGCCTTTATTATAGAACACCAGAGATAATGTGGTATATACAGATGTATACTGTGCTGTGCTGGAGGCACACACAACTTCCAATAACTCCTGCAGATGGCAAGTGGGCTCAAATAGAGAAGAGCTATGTAGGTGAATATAGCGGTATGTACTGGGTACAGAGCACGCAGACAGCACGCACTATGTCCTAACACTACTGACTGCAAGCTCTATTATAAAAGATAGATCACTAACTATATAGGTGAGGTGAATATAGCGGTGTATATTGCGGTCAGGGCACGCAGACAACAACCACTACACAACAGCAAGATCGAAAATTGTCCGAAAACGATCGGTGTGTACTGTGTTGAAGGTACACAGAACACCCACTAACTCCTGCAGATGCCTTTATTATAGAACACCAGAGATAAAGGGGTATATACAGATGTATACTGTGCTGTGCTGGAAGCACACACAACTTCCAATAACTCCTGCAGATGGCAAGTGGGCTCAAATAGAGAACAGCTATGTAGGTGGATATAGCGGTATGTACTGGGTACAGAGCACGCAGACAGCACGCACTATCTCCTAACACTACTGACTGCAAGCTCTATTATAAAAGATAGATCACTAGCTATATAGGTGAGGTGAATATAGCGGTGTATACTGCGGTCAGGGCACGCAGACAATAACCACTACACAACAGCAAGATCGAAAATCGGCCGAAAACGATTGGTGTGTACTGTGTTGAAGGTACACAGAACACCCACTGCTTCAGACGCCAACACACTACACAAGGCCGCCGCGCTGGCGGCCTTATATAGTGTGGGGCGTGCACTACACAGCCTGAGCTATGATTGGCCACAGGCATCCTGCCTGTGGCCAATCATGGCTCTCCTCGCTGCTGGCGCTGCGATTGGCCAAGCATGCGGGGTCACAGTGCATGCTTGGCCAATCATGAGCCAGCAATGCACTGCGCCATCGCAGTGCATTGTGGGCCGTGAGCGCCACACGAATTTGGCACGAACGGACCAAAATGTTCGGACTTCGCCGAACGGACGAACAGCCAATGTTCGAGTCGAACGTATGTTCGACTCGAACACGAAGCTCATCCCTAGTTGTGAATTATGGCCCTAGAATTATTTCTCTCACTCCAATGATAAATTAGTGTTTACATATGCATGCCAGACCTTTATTCATTTATCTTTATACATGGTTTATACTTTTTTATAATTATTTTTAATTATTTACTCTATTAATTTATATATTTTTTATACTTTTTGAATGTTTTCATTTAATTTTATTGCTATCACAGGGGTGCTAATAAGCCCTCTTGTGTTAGATCCTTGATGCATTCCCTGCCCTACAAAGCAGTTAACCAAGCACAGTTCATGCTTGGCTAGCTGTTTCTCTGTAATAGCCAGGTAATGAAGGTCATGAAACCAGAATGACAAAATCATTGTCACTTCCAGGTTCATTCATCACAGAGGAGATCAGGAAATGGATATTCCTACTTCTCCTCTGTTGGAAGCTGTCCTGACCACTTACCATTGTTGTTGGTGGGGGCACTCTTCACAGCCCTGTAAAGCTGCCCAGATAACTTTTACAAAACAGCCAGTTGATGGTATAACCACTTATTTGCCGGACCTTTCTATAGGTATGTCCACCAGCAAGTGGTTAAAAAGTGGCATTATGGGGGTTATTTACGAAGGGCAAATCCACTTTGCACTGCAAGTGCACTTGGAAGTGCAGTCGCTCTAAATCTAAGGGGTAGATCTGAAATGAGGGGAAGCTTTGCTGATTTTATCATCCAATCATGTGCAAGCTAAAATTCTGTTTTTTATTTTCCTTGCATGTCCCCCACACAGCGACTTTACAATGTTTCATTATTAGAGTTCATCCTCAAACATAACATCTTTACTTTTAATGGCTCCCACTATCTCCAGGTGAAGGGGGTGGCAATGGGGACTTGTTGTGCCCCATCGTACGCCAACCTTTACCTGGGGGAGTGGGAACATATGTTTCTAGAGGATGAGGCTTTGTCACTGTGTACGCACCACATTTTGAGGTGGTACAGATACATTGATGATATTTTCATCATCTGGGATGGGTCACATGCAATGATCGACCAATGTATCTCAAGGATGAATAGAAATAATTTCAACCTTGGTTTCACAATATCTCATAATGAAAACAGCATTACATTCCTTGATGTGGAAGTCTATAGGGGGGAAGGGGGATCCCTTTTCACTCAACTCTATAGAAAACCCACATCGGGAAACGCAATTCTATATTCCACGAGTTTCCATCCCAAACTACTTTTGGATTCAATACCTTATAGCAGTGTTTCTCAAATCCAGTCCTCAGGCCCCCCCAACAGGTCATGTTTTCAGGATTTCCCTCAGATGAAACGGCTGTGGTAATTGCTAAGGCAGTGAAACTGATCAAATCACCTGTGAAAAATAATGGAAAACCTGAAAACATGACCTGTTGGGGGGGCCTGAGGACTGGATTTGAGAAACACTGCCTTATAGCCAATTGCTCAGGGTAAGGTGGAACTGTGCCAACGAGGCAGACAAGAAAGGTGACCAATTACTTTTGAGAGGTTACTCGCATGCCTCCCTTAACCACTTCAATACAGGGCACTTTCGCCCCCTTCCTTCCCAGCCCAATTTTCAGCTTTCATCGCTCTAGCGCTTTCAGTGACAATTGCGCGGTCATGCTACACTGTACCCAAATTACATTTTTATCATTTTTTTGCACAAATAGAGCCATTGTTTACTTTCAGGAGAGCAACCTCCGTGAGAAATCAAATTGTCATCAGTGAATTCAAAGGGGGAAATAAAAAAGATCATTGCAAATATAAAGGGACTTACATGTGTGGGTCATGCCACTACTGCAGGTTCATGTTTACTGAAAAAAAATCCAACTTTACTGAATGGTCAGATCTTTCGGGGCTAAACATTTCGCTAATTGCAAAATGTTGGGAGTGGTTTACCTATTGCTATGTGACTGCACATGTTTCTATGTCAGGAAGACCTAGTTGGAGTTTAGGAGAAGAGCCTATAGACATGTCAGAAGCATGCAGGTGTGTGATCCAGACCTCCCATTTGGTCGACATACAACCATTGTACATAATGGTAAATTTCCCAAAATCACATTTCTTATTCTGGGCCGTATTCCTCCTAACCCTAGGGGAGGGGACTGAAATAAGTCCCTTCTACAGATTGAAGCAACCTGGATATATAAGTTAAAGGCAACACAATCACATGGCTTGAATAAAGCCATTTGGTTTAAGCCATTCCTAGATTGTTTCTCCTCTGGAGGAATGGAGAAGTAATAACACCTCACTTCTCTAACCTTATACTTGGCCTGCTCAGACAAATTTAATATCACTTATTTTTCTTCCCCCTTTAAAACAACACTGGATGATAGAATTTTCATCATCGATCAAACTATGTGCGAAAAAAAACAACCTATGTAGGTGTTTGGGTCGTATGTACTTTCCATCAATACCATTGCAATTGATTAATCTCAGTTGCAATATCTGTAACTCTTTATACCTCCCGATATCAATGTAAACCTTGTATATATATATATATATATATATATATATATATATATATATATATATATATATATATTATACAGGATATTTATACTGTTCCTTTTTTCCTTTACAGTGTTTAAAACTGCTTAAATTTGTATATACAATCTTCTGTCTCTTTGCAAAATATGTGGACATTGTTTTTTCTTTTTGTATATACTATATTCCCTGCCATGATATAACCTTATCATCTTTTCACTTTCTCCCTTAGGGACCCCTTGTGACAATCATGGATATGTGTTTTTGCATGCTTTCCATTTGGGAGGACTCCACTTTCTTTCACTTTTTCCCTCTGTCATTTAGATTGGGCTGGTGATGTGGGTATGTCCTGGGGACCACCATCACGCAGAGCCACCCTGTCTCACTCAAGCCTGTGGCAGTGTTCTGGCATATAGCATCCGTCCGCCCCGTAGCAGAAGGAGATTCGGAAAATCTCCAAAGATGAACGGCGCCTGAGTGAGTGAGTGGAGGTGCTAGCCCCACCATCCAAGTGGACATAGGGCTGCAAATATTAGAGGGATTCGCTCACCACGTTTCGGGCATAGGCTCGCTCTTTTTATTCCAACTCTATGTCCACTTGGATAGTGGGGCTAGAACCTATACTCACGGCGCAGGCGCCGTTCATCTTCGGCTATTTTCAGAATCTGTGTTTCCTGTGTACTGCGCATGCGCAGTACACAGCGGACACTATCCGATGGGGGACACAATGTGATAGCACACCGGGCAGCACGTGCACCACTCAGGGGGCCAGGTCTGGAGCCCCAGTTCCCTCCTATCCCCTCACAATCAGCTGTGTCTGCAATGCTGGCCACTACCCACTGGCGGCAGCTCGTACTCGCATCCCCTTCATTATGTGGCTGGATGACGAGACAATCGGCTGAAAAAACAATCTAGTGCCAAGGTACAGAGTCTTTTCTTTCTTTTTTAATTATCCTTTCAACTTAGGTATTCACTGCTAAATAAGGCTGTCATGATTACGTTCCTAGCATGACTTAATATTAACGTGTAAGGAACTAATGCCTGGGTATGTGAATAAAGTTAACTCTGAACCTATACTGCAATTGTGATATCTTATACACAACCATTTCTGGTCTACATAATATAGTTTATTAATTATACAATGGATTGAGAAATATGTTTAATTATAAAAAAAATGGCCATTCTATTGGTTAACTTGTCTCCTGTAATATATAGGTTGTGTTGTCGTGTTGTCGGATAATCCGACCGTGTGTGGGCTCCATAGGACTTTTTCATCAGAATGTCCGACCAACAAAGTTTGAGAGCTGGATATAAAATTTTCCGACAACATGATCCAATCAGACTTTGTCCGATCGTTTGTAGAGAATTCCAATCGGACAAAGTGCCACACATGCTCAGATCAAATTACGAGACCAAAGCTATTGGCTACTAGCCTGATCATAGTCCCGTCATAACGATTTTCCGACGGATTTTGTCTGACCGTGTGTATGCAACACCAGTTTTGGACAAAATCCATCGGAAAAGATCCGACGGATTTTGTGGTCGGAATGTCCGACCGTGTGTACAAGGGCTTAGGTTTCAGAGGAATATCTATTTTTTTTTTTTTTTTTCCAATAAAATTTTTATTCAAGAAAAATAATATAAATCAGTTACAATAAGAAAGATGTCATAAACTTCTCCAGTTAACATAAAATGTATATAAGGAAAGATCCAAGCTGGAACAAGTTGTAGGTAATTCACATCCATTTGTCGTCAGTAGAGAAATATAAAGCAAAAGAAAACATATTCTCCAAACAAAAGGTAGGAAGTGCGTTCAAGGAAGATGTGTCAGACAATTTGAATCAGCTAAATCAGGATGGACCAAAGGCAGATGCATCCCAATAGTAACGTAGCTGGGGTCAATTCGTGAAGGATGTATCGGTGGAAGTTCCTACCTAGCCAAGTCGAAGGGTATTTATGTTCTATAATAATTCTGCGAGAACATGTAGAAGGGTCGGCTTGGATATCTCAATTTAGGCATCTAAAAAATAACCAGTGAATTGTGGTAGATATGAAGGACAGGAGGGGGTGTCGGGGGGGGGGGGGGAAGAGTCGGGTTAGTAAATTGGGGAGGAGGGGGGGGTCAGGGTCAAGGGAATGCATATAAGGAGGGGGAAAGCTAAGAAAAGGGAAAGGGGGTGGATAATGTTTCTTCGGTCTCCACTCTGCACTACACGAGATCTGCCTATGTTTGCTTCTGAAGGGCTAGGGTGAAGAAAAAAAAAAAAAAAAAAAAAAAAAAAGAAGAGCTCTGTATGAAATCTAATGGTGATTCTCAGGCCCATCCCTCGAGAGGGGATGGGAGCACCCGTCACCCGGAGAACTGGGATAAATACCGGGTCCGATCTCCTTACGGACATTTACACCGCATTACATGGAATCGCACATTCGCTTGTCAAGTTTCGACACCTGTCAGTGGTAAGGAAATGCTTCCAGCAGGCCCATGTCTTGGAGAATTTGGTTGTGGAGTCTCGAGCTATGGCGATGAGCTCCTCCATTTCCGCTATTCTATTCACTTGCTTAATCCATTCTGAGATTGTTGGGGGGTGAGGTGAGGCCCAGTGCCTGGGAATGCACATTTTGGCTGCATTAAGCAGGGGCAGGATCAGGGTCCTACGGTAGTGAAGGATTGGCATATCAGAGAGATGAAACAGACAGTGAGCTGGGGTGAAGTTAATTGGATATGTTGATATTATTTCTGTGAGTTGTCTGACCTGTGTCCAAAATGGTTGTAAAATGGGGCAGTCCCATAGTATATGAAGTAGAGTACCTGGCGCTTCCGTACATCTCCAACATGTGATAGGGTACGAAGGGTTATATTTGTGTAAAATCATCGGGGTTCTGTACCAGCGCGTCAGGGATTTATAATTGTTCTCTTGTATGGAGACATTGAGGGAGCCCTTATGCACTATTGTGTAAATATGTTCCCATTGATCTGCCGTTATTTCTAGCTGCATTTCTTTTTCCCATGCTTTGGGGGCCTTCCCATCTTTGGCAGATATATTTGCAAATAACATGGCATATGTGTTGGAAATCAAGTGTCGTTGGGGTGTCGACTGAGAGCATAGGCTTTCAAATGGGGATAGGCCTCTGGAAACCTTGGCGTTTCGGTTTAATGTTTGTAGGAAATGACGAATTTGAAAATAGGACCAACATGGGATAGGAGCTTCAGTGTGATTGGGGATTAGAGCGAGACGGTCTAGTATTAGATCATTGTGGAAAAAATGATGCGCTAGCATGTCGGGGTGTTGCCATTGCTGCGCTAGGAATTGTGTAGACATGCCGGGGGGGAAGGCAGGGTTCATTCTAATAGGAGTGAGAGGGCCTGGGATAGATGATATGTGTGCCGATTTGCAGATTTCTCTAAAAGATCGGAGGGTCGCGTCAATAAAAGGATGGTTTTTCCATAGGGGAGAGATGAAAGATGATTCTATCCATGGAGATAGATGTAGTGGGACAGGGGAGGTCGAATTTTCCAGAGCAACCCAATCTTTATATCGGCCATGTATGGCCCAATCTACAATTCTAGAGAGGTGGCAGGCCCAATAATATTTTCTAAGGTCTGGGAGACCAATGCCTCCTTTTGACTTCGGGCGAGTTAGGACCTCATAGGCAATTCTCTGACGTTTATGGCCCCATAGGAATTTCGTAGCCATTCTTTTATAGGATAGAAAGTAGGATGGGGGGAGTCTTATAGGGACGGTTTGTAGAACATAAAGAATACGTGGGAGGATATTCATTTTGAGTATCGCCGCGCGGCCAAACCACGAAAATTGTGGTTTATTCCATCTATTCAAGTCATCAGAAATGTTTTTAAGAATGGGTAGGAAGTTTTTACTGTAAAGGTCAGAGAGGTTCGTAGTGAGATTTATTCCCAGGTACTTGATCATGTCGCGGCGCCATTGAAAAGGAAAGTTATTTTCACATTGATTAACTATGTCTGGAGATAATGTGATATTGAGGGCTTGGGACTTGGAAAAATTTATTTTAAAATTGGACAGAAGTTGGAAGCATTCAAGGTCTTTTAAAAGGTTAGGAATCGAGATATGGGGTTCAGCAAGGAAAAGTAAAATATCGTCTGCAAACGCAGCAAGCTTATAGGTCCGGTTTACAATGGGAATTCCTTTGATATTTGAATTAGTTCTAATACAATTAAGGAAGGGTTCTAGGGTTAAAATAAAAAGAATGGGAGATAGAGGGCATCCTTGTCTAGTTCCATTGGTCAAGGAGAAGGCGTCCGACAGATAGCCATTAACCCGCACCCTAGCAGTCGGGATAGTATAGAGGGACATTATCAGGTTAAGTAGGCGTTCTTGAATGCCTATATGTCTCAAGACTGCTGTCATGTAGTCCCAGGCCAATCTGTCGAACGCCTTCTCCGCGTCCAAGGATAGGAAAAAGCCTTTGAATTTGTTTGTGGACATCCAATGTTGAATATTGATGGCCTTAATGGTGTTATCTCTTGCCTCCATTCCTGGGACAAAACCTACTTGGTCATTCTTTATCAGGGACGGTAGGAAGGGAAGCAAGCGATTGGCAGTAATTTTGGCAAAAAGTTTTACGTCTACGTTTAGTAGGGAAATCGGCCTATAATTGGAGACTATCGCTGGATCTTTACCGTCTTTTGGTATCACGGTAACATGGGCTTCCAGAAGTCTGTGAAAGGGGCGTGTCGAAGATGAGAAGGAGTTGAAAGCTTTGAGAAAGGGGTTGGAAAGGGTATCTGTAAAGGTCTTGTAGTAAGAGGCCGTAAGCCCATCAGGGTCTGGGCTTTTCCCAGCTTTCAGTTGTTTGATTGCTAATTTGAGCTCTTCTTCAGAGATGGGATTTTCCAATTGCACAGCAGCTGCTTGGTCAATGGGCGTGGGGCAATGTTCATTTAGAAAATTTTCCATAAGGGTGCGTCGATCGCTCTGCAGTGAGGGGTTGTCTACCTTCGTGTTAAGATTATAGAGATCTGAGTACCGTATTTTTCGGACTATAAGGCGCACCGGATTATAAGGCGCACTAGCAACGACCGGCTGATAAAATAGATATTTCCATATATAAGGCGCATCGGACTATAAGGCGCACCGGATTATAAGGCGCACTAGCAACGACCGGCTGATAAAATGGATATTTCCATATATATAAAGCGCATCGGACTATAAGGCGCACGGTCGATTTTGGGAGAAAATTTAGGCTTTTACGTGCGCCTTATAGTCCGAAGGTTTACGTCAAGATGACAGATACTGTTAACAAAGAACTCCAGCGATGTCAACAGGTCATATATAAGGCGCACCGGACTATAAGGCGCACGGTCGTTTTTGGGAGAAAATTTAGGCTTTTACGTGCGCCTTATAGTCCGAAAAATACGGTAATATGATTCAAACTGGTCGGCTATGTCTGGGGTTGTGACTTTGGGTCTCCCCTGGGGATCGTTAATGGTATGGATATTGGTCAGGGCTATATTTTTCTGAATTGCCCTAGCTAAATATTTCCCACTTTTGTTGCCAAATTCATAGAACAATTTCTGTTGGAGAATGAATTTTCGTTTCGTTTTTTGGGCGAGTTCCGTCAGGAGAAGTTCACGTTGGTGTGTCAATTCAAGGTATGTTTGTTGGGCTTGGGTCTGTTTGTGTGCTAGTTCCAAAGTTTTAATGTTTTGAATTAGTGATGCAATTTTGGCTTGACGTATTTTTTTGCGAGCCGATTTTAGAGCAATAAATTCACCTCTCAAAACGCATTTATGCGCCACCCACTGTGTTACCGGGGAGGTCTCTCCGTTGTCATTTTCTAAGAAATAGTTGTGAATGACCTGTTTGAGGGCTAATATGTCCGCTTCTGCTGTCAGCAAAGTCGAGTCAAGGCGCCAAGTTTTAGAACAGGTGGTAAGGTCTGGGAACGTAAGTGTCATGGTAATGGGGCTGTGATCCGAAAGGAGCATAGGTTCAATGGTAGCATGGGAAAGGAGGGGGAGATCCTTCTGAGAAAGAAAGAAATAATCAATTCTTGAATGTTTGTTATGTGGGGCTGAGAAGAACGAATAATCTTTGTCAGTCGGATGTAGGGTACGCCAGGTGTCATGTATGAGCAAATTTTGAAGTTGGATTTTAATATGTCGGAGGGTTCTGTAGGGCAGTGATGTAGTACCCGACGAGGTGTCCAGCAAGGGGTAAAGAGCTACATTAAAATCTCCACCAAGAATGGTTATCCCAGTAGAGAATTCCATCAGGAGTTGGGAGACTCGTCTAAAGAAGGTCGCTTGTGCGGAGTTTGGGCTATAAATGTTAGCTAAAGTCATTGGTCGGCCATTGAGTTTCCCTTTCAAAAAAAGGTATCGTCCATCAGTATCTATAAGGGAATCCAGATGTTCCCATTGAACATTTTTAGAAAGCAGAATGGAGACTCCTTTTGTTTTCGCCTGTGGATTTGTAGAGTGATAGGAGATTGGAAACCGGTGATTCGTGATTTTGGGGATCTTATCCGAGCGAAAGTGCGATTCCTGCAAAAATACGATATTAGCTTTTAATTTGTGCATTTGGGCGAGAATTTGGCTGCGTTTTTCTGGTATGTTAAGCCCTTTTGCGTTCAAGG
Source organism: Lithobates pipiens (assembly GCF_037356315.1). Classification (NCBI taxonomy): domain Eukaryota; kingdom Metazoa; phylum Chordata; class Amphibia; order Anura; family Ranidae; genus Lithobates; species Lithobates pipiens. Next base: position 510,221,347 of record NW_027507748.1, read on the forward strand.
ATACGATCTTCAGCGTAGTGTGTTTAGTGGTACGCCCAACGTGAGCCATGCTCTGCAGGCGACAAGGTGCTCAAGGTATGGAATCAGGGAGCTCTCTGTGCAGGGGGTGGTACGAGTGGTCAAGAAGTGGTTCGGCTTTCCCACTAGCCGAAAAATGTCTCAGAAAATGGCAGTGTGGAGACCGAAGAAAAAGGGAAGGGGGGGGAGGTGAAGGGGAGACTAGACAGAGAAGGATAGAGGAGAGGGATAAGACCAGGAAGGGGGGGGGGGAAGAAAGGAAAGGGATCGGGTCAAGGAGGGAGGTGAGGGGGTAAGTAAGCAGCCGGGGAGGGAAGGGGAGGATTGGGGGTAAACCGGGCGTAAGAAGAGGTAAATATACCTCCTCTTAGGCGCACAGAAGGAAACCGGTAGGGTTTAGCGGGAATACTCAGTAATCCCGTCGTGTGGAGGCGTGGGTTAGGCCGGTAAGGAATCAGTAAGTTGTAAAGTGGGAACCACGGGTTCCCAGGGGACGATGACGGTGCTATAGGGGTGTGCCTCCATAGGTAAACATTAGGAAGAGGATGCTGGGTTCCGCAGAAAGGGGAGGGTACTGTGGGGTCGCCTATGTCAATGTGGGTAATGATACCACCTGCTCTGTGCATTGTTATTTGGTGCAGGCTAAGGTGTATGTGAGGGTATCCGTGTGCCGTGGGGGACCCAGCGGGCTCAATAGGTAGGTCAAGCGACTAGGTGGTAGACTTAACCTGGATATTAATAGAGAAGCTTGGGATATGTAATACGGGTCTCCAGAGTGTGGGGGTGTTCAGGTATATATTTGTTTCTGGAAGCAATTCCTCAGAGTAATAGGGGGGTTAATAAACCCAAGGTAACTTGTTACCCGGAAAAAGAAAGCAAGAAAGGTCAAGAGAGCCTAGACTGTACACGTGTATCAAGCGGCAGGTTAGGCATCTTGTGAAAGAGAGTAAGGGGATGGGACCTCCAGCAACAAAAAGCATGCAACATAAAACAATAACAGTAAAGAATCCAACGTACCAAACATATGCAACTTCATCCACTGACAATAATTTCTAAAACATGTATCCTGGTCTCGCTGTATACTGTTTATCTAGTAAGTGACATAGGATAATTATAATCGCCCTCAGGTCGCAATTATGGACGGTTTCAGACGGAGCGCCTGGAAAAGGGGGTTTATATTGTTTCGAAGGCACTTAGGAAGTTCTCGATCTCAGGCTGGATCGGTCTAGCATACCATAATTGGGCCACGGCAAAAAAAATAAATAATAATAATAAAAAAATAAATAAATAAATAAATAAAATAAAAAAAAAAAAAAGGAGGGGGGGGGGGTCCATAAGGTTCATGGATAAGCGATGTATATATAGGGAGGAGATTCAATGGTATCTCATCTGTAACTCCGTATGAAACCGTATGTCCATGTATAAAACAAGATGAAAATTACACCTTAAGAGCATAAATAAAATAGTGTTTTTCTCGCAAAGACGTATCTATGTCCCTAATGATATATTGTATATATATTTTTTTTCTTTTTAGTTTTCCAACCACCCCCTCCCCACCTATCCCTTATCCAATTTTTATACCGTCTCTGTCTTCCATAGACCCTCCAAGATCACGGGGAAGCCGTAAGGGCGGGAGAGGGGGGCTGTGGGGGCGACCATCTATAAGAGCGTAAAGGGGTGCTCTTGGAGGGTGCATTGGGGGGGATATATAGTCTTACAAGCTATACCTTCATGTAAAGGAATGTTCAGCATCTGATAAGAGTCTGTATACTTGCGTGTAGAAAGCCAGATCAGTGAAGCGTGTCTGATGGTGTGCGCGTGGACTTTTCTTGTCATCGACGGGAACGTGGACGCGACCTAAAAGCGGCCTAGTCTGTGGTGCAGGAGCAGTTTCGGCATAGATGCGGTCGATGGGTGAGCAGCAAGCCAGGTATACCGCAGATCCGGAGGCATGACAACTGAGGTGTTGGGTTCAAGAGTTCGAAGAGGGCATGGGAGAGGTGCGATTAATCAGGTTCCCCATGGCGTGGCCTCCTGTGTACAGGAGAAGCTGTAGGGCTGGAATTCGTTGCATTCCTGGGATCCCTTGCAGTGTTGCGACTCGGCGAGTTTGATCTGCGTCTTCGGATGTGGAATTCGTCCCTCACCGGGATCGCATCCATGGAGGCGGTTCTCCTGAGATGGGGCGGTTGGATGGATCTGTACCAATCTGGTAGCTCAATGTGGGGAAGGCGCAGCGTCTCACAGAATGAGCGGAGGTCTTCAGGGACTCTGAGGTGAGCCGTGCGGCCTTGGGCAGATGCGGAGAGACAAAAAGGAAATTTCCATCGATACTGGATACCATTTGCACGCAGCAGATCAAGGAGAGGGCGCAGATCCCGTCTGTTCTGCAGGGTGATGGGTGATAAGTCCTGGAAAATTTTAATCTCTGTGCCCTGGTATAGAAGGCTGCGACGGTCTCTCGCCCTGTGCATGATTTCTTCCTTCAATCTAAAATTGACAAGGCAACATATGACATCCCTGGGAGGGTCTGCGTCTCTTCCTCTGGGTCTAAGGGCTCTGTGTAACCGTTCACACTCAATGGGCGAGTCAGGGGGCCTGCCGAGTAGGTCATTAAATACTGCAATAGTGGCCTGGGCAAGTTGGGCCTGGTCAATAGATTCTGGCATGCCTCTTACCCTCAAGTTGTGACGTCGGCCGCGATTGTCCAAATCCTCCATATATCTGTGCAGGTCCCTGAACTGAATCGTGCTTGCTTGAGAGGAGGTTTGCAGCTGATGAATGGCATGTTCGTTACGTAAGGTGGTCTCTTCAATATCCTCCATACGCAGTGTCATGGAGTGGAGGTCTCTCCTGAGGTCAGTGATGGCTGATGCTAGCGCAGATTTGATCTCATCAGCCACAGACCTGAGATCTCTGACGGTCAGGGGGTGATCCTCTGCTGCAGATGGAGGGGAGGGTGAGTTTTGCTGTCTGCCTGATGGGCTCAGGCTGGATGAGCGCTGTGCTCCGGAGTAGGCCCGAGGTGAAGCCGGGGCCTCGCGTGGCTGTGACCGGAACATCTCCGGTATATTGCGGGGATGCTGCGCGGCGGAGCTCCGCGTGGAGCGCGAACGGGACGGGGACGAGTTCCCCTTCTGCTTTCCCATCTCAGCGGGTGAGGAAGGCTCGTTTGTAGGCTAGATCGTACCCCTGGGACCCGGAGCGCTCGGATCAGACGTCCATTACGATCCGGCTCCAAGCCACGCCCCTCGAATATCTATTTTTAGTAACATCATGTAATAATTATTATTACTTTTTAGAGCTGTGGCCCTACATTACCTTATTTGTTTGCTGTGAGAATTCGCTCATCATGAACAGGTATTAAATTATTTCTAATTATGCTGACACTTATATAAAACAGTATGTACCTTTTACTTATATAGATTTTTGTTTACATCATATAGGGCTCCTTCTCTCTTCCCGACCTCAGTGTGTCCTCAGGCTCTCCCTACCTTCCAGCCAGCTATCCCTCCCCTGCTGGAGGAGGGGGGTCCTTTTGGGTCTACTGCGGGTCTCCCCTGTTTGGTTTGAGAGCTATAAACTATTAATCATCCACACACGAGTCTCCCCTGTTTGATGTGACAGCTGTAAACTATTAATCATATACACACGGGTCTCCCTGTTTGATGTGACAGCTGTAAACTATTAATCCTCCACACATGCTCGTGCCACCGGGAATCTCTGGGGCGAAAATTTGAAAGGCACCTACCCCCCTGCAAAATACAACTGTTGAAATGTTGAATACATTGCTATAACAGCCGTAAGTTTTGTTTGATACTGTTTGTCATCAAAATACTAGTGTTACTATTGTATATTCATTCTATTCATCATTCTATTCTAGAAACATGGTTTCTCCTTGCTCTCTGCCCTGAAGAAGGAGGAAATGATTCACTCTGAAACACGTCGGGTGTGAGAAACCTAAAACTGTACTGTATATTTCTGTACATGATGGTGTAATAGCCTTAAGACGTGTTTGAACATTTCATGTTTTTTTATATACTTTCTCTACATTTTCTAATAAATATTTAGAAATTATTCATATACATTATTAAAATTTATTTTGAGCCACCTTGAGCCTTAAAGGTCCACCACATAAGGGGAATCTCTCTTTTTCTTTCTTTTTTATAAGTTTATTTTTTTGGGGAGGGCTTTGGTGAGGTTCTAGATGTCTGAACAGTCCCTCATATCTCTTTTTTGAGACAGAGAAAGGGACTGAAGATAGTCCCTTTTATCTGCAGCACTTTATTGGAATCAATGAAGAATTGGTATAGCGATTCCATTCATTCATATAATGACAGCCTGATACATAGTAACACTAGCGGTTTACTATGTATCAACTGTCAGTGGATATAGGAGAGATCCCTGCCTATATCCACTGTGCTACAGGGGGGCTTGGTAAACACATGTATACCAAGCCCCAACTTTACGCCCGCCCACACTGCTCCTCCCTCCCCCACCTCTCTCCCCAGCCTGATGGATCGCAGAGATCAGAACAGGGAGTGGCTGCAGGCAGTGGGAGGGGAAGGATAGATGCCACTCGGAGAGGCCATCTATCTAGGGTGCAGGGGCAATATGGAGGTGATCTGACTGGTGGGGGGACATATCTGTATCCCCCCAAGCCCCATGAAGCACATGAAGCTGGCAGGAGTGACAGAGGAGGGATGCTGACTAATGATGGTAGCTGCGGGGGTCTGGTTTTGGGAGGGGGTTGGATCGAGTGGAGGGGGCAACTCATGCTGGGGAAAGAAGGGGGATAAAGGGGATAGGAAAGGAGAGTGGAGGTCAGTTTAATATCAATGTTAGTGGTGGGAGGTGGAGAAGCAGGGGGCAGGGTAGCAGCGAAACAGGTGGGTACAGACTTGGTCACCTGCGGGCACTTTTTAGGTCCGTATGGACCTGACAGTGAAAGGGTTATTTGAGCAATTTGAGCAAGAGAAAGGCAAACTGATCTTAATTCAGCATCTGCCTCAAGCCTGGTCAGCAAGCTATCCCCAGTGTAAAGGCCCGTACACGCAATACGAAAATCGGATGGAAAATTGAGTCCAACGAACGATCTGCCAATTTTAGGATCGTTAATATGGTGCTTTCATCAGCTGATTATGGTTCTTCATCAGACAAAAGCTGGATGTGCAAGTTATAACATTTTTGTTGTACGTGAACTCAAAGTCTGATTTTCGTTTAATAAGTATGGTTTTCGTATGAAAAAAAATGTAAGCAGAAGACTACTCATGCTCAGAAATGAAAGAATACATACAAAACTAGTCAACACATGACATTACTTCTGAAGTTGTATTCTGTCGTATGAGAATTTTCATATGGTGATTAACCTCTTCACTTTCGACATGAGACTAGCATGCAACAAAAAATTGACGTTTGGTCGTCCGAAAATATGATTGCGTGTAAGTGGCTTTAAGCTGGATACACACTATACCATTTTTGTTGTTCTCTTTCCTTTAGATTTACCTTCAATTATGTAGTGAAAGGGCCTACCTGATTGCATATAGATTGGAAGTATTTAGGTATCACCTCAAAGTATATGGTTTTGGTAAACCTAAAGGGAAAATCTAAAGACAATTGTATAGTGTGTATCCAACTCATTTTCTTTGTTAGCGTTAACAACCACAGCTGCTACTGAGCGTTCTTTACCTCCTATTGATCAGTTCCCTGCTATCTGTAACCACACTTCCTCTGCTTGTGATCGACTGAAGGTTCCTGCCGCAGTACCAATACCCATACCAAACTCTCAGATCTCTTCCTGTACTTCTCTCAATTCTTTCCTCTATGCTCCCCAGTACTTTTATTACTTTTCCACCAGCAGTATACTCTGGATGGACAATGCAACTACTTGCAGGACTCCAGTATCTATGCCAAAAAAGAAACAGATGTTTCCCCTGTTCACACAATCCTCCCCCCATCTTCTGCTGCCTCAACCGTTATTCAGTCAGTTCCTGATTCCATACTGGTTGCTGTTGAGGACCCGTCTGCTGATGGTGTTGCTTCCTCCTTCATGCTGCCTGCTGATGGGGTCGATTCCTCCTTCATACTATCTGCTGATGGGGTATATTCCTCCTCAATGCAGCCTGCTGATGGGGTAAATTCCTCCTCCATGCTACCTGTTGATGGGTCCATTCCTCCTCCATGCTACCTGTTGATGGGTCCATTCCTCCTCCATGCTGCCTGCTGATGGGGTCCATTCCTCCTCCATGCTGCTTGCTAATGGGGTTCATTCCTCCTCCATGCTGCCTGATGACAGGGTCCATTCCTCCTCCATGCTGCCTGCTTATGGGGTCCATTCCACCTCCATGCTGCCTGCTTATGGGGTCCATTCCACCTCCATGCTGCCTGGTTGTGGAGTCCATTCCTCCTCCATGCTGGCTGCTGATGGGGGCCAGCCATTTTCCATGCTGCCTGCTGATGGGGGTTTACCCTTTTTCCATACTGCATGCCGATGGGGTTAAGCTTGCCTCTATGCTTGCCTCTGGGGTTCAGCCTGCCTCTATGCTTGCTGATGTGGTTTAGCTGCTGCTGGTGATCTGCTGCCAAGCCTGCCACTGGTGACTGGCTGTCTGCTACCAAGCCTGACACTGGTAACCTGCTTACTGCTGCCAAGCCTGCCACTGGTGATCTCCTGTCCACTGCCAAACCTACCGCTGGTGACCAGCCATCTACTGCCAAGCCTGCCACTGGTGACCTGCTTTCCATTGCCAAGCCTGCTACTGGTGACCTACTGTCGGCTGTCAAGTCTGCTACTGGTGACCTGCTGTCTGCTGCCAAGTCTGCCACTGGTGACCTGCTGTCTGCTGTCAACCTGTTTGTGATCTGCTGCCAGCTGCCCAGCCAGACTATGCTGATTCCTGGGATGCCGTACAGCTGGTCTATACTGATTACTGGTCTACCGCCCAGCTAGACTCTGTTGACTGGCTACTCAGCCAGATACCTAGTCAGCTACCAGACCCCGACTGTGGGGCATGATGCATCGTCCAAAGGCCTCTCCTTAAAGGGGAGGACTGTTAGGATCAATTCTTGTTTATATTCCCCTCGCACACATTCCAGAATCACAGGCGTATCTGTAGAAGGTGCTGTAGTTTTTACCAGCTGAGTACTAGCTATAACAGAGCAATACACATTATTGCAGAGAGATCACATCACAAAAGAACAAGTGCAATGTTTCAGAGCTACGCATGACCCCATTGTCAGGCATGTGACAAAGAAGTCATGTGAGGCTTTAAAGCGTTGCAGTTTCTCTTTTGTGCTGTGATCTCTCTGGAATAAAAGATTTGGATTGCATTTGAAGATCCATGGTTTTCTGGCTAATATGTATGTTGTTCTGTTAAGATAGAGTTCATCTGCTGGTGGCACTGTGGTGCTCTGGACCAATTGTTGCAGTTCCAGTGTCCACCAGCAGGTGTCCTTCAGCAGTCAGCAGATTCCAGCAATCCGATCAACCTGGCCACACCTGCTGGGAGGGTACTTAACTACTTTCCAATGTATATATATGGCCGGGTGGGAGCTCTCTTTCCTTCTGACTGGACGTTCAGGAACGTCCTTCAGAAGGAGGGTAATCCCACGCAGCAGCGCGATCCCGATGTGCTTGTGTCAACCGAACATGGCGCATCTCGGATCGGCAGGAGGCTCTGTGATTGGCCCTCCTAATCACATGACGGTCATGTCCAATCACAGCTGTCATGTGTAAACGAACAGCTGGTTGCTAGGCAATTTGCTCTCCTCTCCTCGGAAGTTGTCGCTGAGGAGAGGAGAGCAGATCGCTGCAGCCGGCTGGTGATCAGTGAGTATGAGCTGTTTTTTACAGCTTTTTACTCACTGATCACCAGTCTAGTATAAAACACACATGTCCCCACACATGTTCCCAAAACACACATGTCCCCAAACAATAAAAACACATGTCCCCCACATATGTCCCACTAAAATCACATGTCCCAATGATTATCTGCACACATATGTCCGTAATCACCTGCACACATCTGTACATGATCATTTGCGTACATATGTCCGTGATCACACAAACCAATTATTATACACGTAACTGGATTTTTTTACCAAAAACATGTAGCAAAATACATTTTGGCTTAAATTTATGACAAAATTAGATTTTATTGGATTCCTTTAAAAATAGAAAGAAGAAAATATTGTTTTTTTTTTCAAAATTCCCACTCTTTTTTCGCTTATATGTCAAAAAATAAAAAAGGGAGTCGTGAATAAATACCACCAAAATAAAGCTCTATTTGTGTAAACAAAATGATAAAAAATTTATTTGGGTACATAGTAGCACTAAAAGCTGAAAACTGGGCTGGGAAGGAAGGGGGCGAAAGTGCCCTGTATTGTAGTGGTTAAATTGTACTTCTGCTATGGCTCCTTGTCCCAGTGTTTTGACTTTTTTTTTTTTACATAACGCTGAGACCCACTAACGACCAGATCAGCTACACCAGGGCACTGAAAGCCATTTGCTTGAAGTATTTAATTCCCTTTTTTATCAATATGTTTAGAGTGAAGATTTTTTGTTATGTACAATTTTCAATAGGAAATTAAGACTTTTGTTGCTCATTTTGTCCGGGCTTCATTGATGAGGAATTGTTGGGAAGCATTCTGACAGCACATGCTTTAGATGATGAGGGCAGATTCTATGTTAGACCCCTTTCACACTGGGGTGTTTTTCAAGCGTCTTTCAGGCGCTTTAGTGTTAAAAAAAGTGCCTCTAAAGCGCTTGAAAGAAGCCTCATCTGCAATCCCAATGTGAAAGCCCGAGTGCTTTCACACTGAGATCCCTTTCACACTGGGGCGTTTTTAAGGCGCTTTAGCTTAAACAAAAGCGCCTGAAAGATGCCGCAACTGCAATTCCAATGTGAAAGCCCGAGTGCTTTCACACTGAGGCGCTGCGCTGGCAGGGCATCAAAAAAAGTCCTGCAGGGCGTGGCCTGGCACCGGAGGAAGATGGACACTAAGTCAGATAGCTCCGTCGCCCAGAGTCCTCTCAGCACAGCTCATCAGTGGGACACATCACCCATACAGCAGCAAAAATGATCGGGAGGAGCCCATCAGGCACCCGTTCCCCCCTGGATGCATCCACGCAGCTGAGCCACAATATACCGGCAATGTTCCGCACGCAACTCACAGGCCGCAGAACGGAGTTCTCCTGCTGCCGCTGCTGACAATCCTGGAGCCTCTGCAACTGCAGGTACACTCAACACGCTCCCCTCTCCCCACTTATGCCTAGCAGACCTTCATTTAGTGGCCTCAGATAAAAAGTACACTCTCTGCTGCCATTTCCGATCTAAAATCTGACATTAAAGCAGTGGCCTCCAGGCTGGAGCATGTAGAAGCAGCGGCCATGACACATGGGGCAGCAATTCACCAAGTGCAACAAGTCGCCAGTGTTCTTACACAGCAACTGATGGACATGCACAGACATCTAGAAGACCTCGACAACAGAGGTCGCAGACACAGTATACGTGTCAGAGGCATTCCAGAATCAGTGGAGGGACCCCAACTGCAGACTACTATCTGGGCGATTTAACACCTTGCTGGGTAGGCCACCAGACACGCCTGTGGAGATGGAAAGGTGTCAAAGAGCTCTCAGGCCGAGGGGGAGAGACACCGACCCCCCTAGAGATGCAGTGTGTTGTCTAGTGAACTTTACCCAAAAATAAGGGATATTGCGACTTGCACGCAACCAGGATCGTCTGGAACATGATGGGGCACGTATTCAATTGTTTCAGGACCTATCTGCCATCACTTTGCAAAACAGGAGCGATCTCCATCCATTACTGCAAACTCTGCATGACAGATGCATCCCTTATAGGTGGAAGTTACCCTTCTGCTTACAAGTGACCGTAGGCAACCGCACATCTCACCTGAGAACCCCTGCCAATTTGCAGCCCTTTTGTGATACCCTGGGCATCCCAGCTGTAGATGTCACGGATTGGTAAAATGCATTCATGCAACCAGATCCTTGGATCCCTGCCCAGCCTGACTTAACACCGAGATCACAAAGACAAAGGCAAAGAAGGTGCAGAACCTCAAATACCTCCCCACTGAGGATTCGGGGGGATATGGAAACAGATGAGAGCCCCAGAGTATCCCCTTCATCTGTCCGAAGCAGAACCGACCGCTAACCTCAGAACGATTGGATGGGTGAGCAGATGTATATCACCCCTTGTTGGTCTTATGTTTTTACCCTGATTTTTGCAACCAGTCCTTAGACATTGATGACCATGCTGGCGTCATTCAGCAAACTTACAAGAAGATGCCCCATTTTTTATTTTTTTTTGCAGCAGGAGACAGTTATGTTTGTGCCATTTACCAACAATCCGGTATCCCAATTCTTCTCTGGAACTAGACCCCAGGTAAAATCCCCCAGACTTGGGGGCGAATCTGCTTAAATGCCCTGGTACAAGCCTAACTACACTAAGACTGTGGGAATATAGGGAGCAGGCAGATTCCCTGGTCACAGGTTTTGATCAGTTAATGTGAAGGGGCATGCTCCCCGGGCTTAAAGGGAGTCACATATAACTTGGGCATAACATGAAAGAAATAACCTTAATTGACAATGCATAAAAGTCAATGGTACGCAAAGTTACAGTGGGAACCATGGACACAGCAGTGCTGCCTCACTGGGCTCCTGGTGTGACCTGCCAATCAGCAAACAATGTACACTGGACAAGCACAGTTCCTGATTCCTCACATAAATGTGACATTTGGCTAAGTTGACATCTTCTGGCTGGCAAGATCTGGATGCCCCCTCCTGTCCACAGGAGAACATAGAAGTCTCTTGTGAGCCACCATAATGCTAGTTATCCAGGTCTATTGATGCAGTTGCACATAGACGCAAGATGGTCGGGCCTGCCTTCCATATTTTAATTGTTTCAGGTTTATTATACACATTTGGTCTGGCTAGAGATGGAAGTGTTCTGGGGATAACTGTATCCAATTTTGGATGTCGGGGTTACCTGGAGGTTGGCTGACAGCTGCCCTCCTGGATCCCCGGACTCCAAAGCCAAAAGCTCCAACATCACGGGACACCCCGTGGATCACTTGCTATAGTTGATCGTTTTAGGCCTCAACACAAAGCTAAGAAGAGTAAGGACTGATATCCTGAGTGATCTGAATGACATTGACAGGTACTTGCCTAGAGGACACAGTGATCGGGGACTATTTCCTAGCTGGACCCAAAACGCGGAATCCAGTTGGGAAGTAGGGCCCATAGACACCGAGGTCACAAGCTTATAGACCCTGAGAAGGCTTATGTTGCCTCTAATATTAGACGCCCAAGGTACATGAACATGACCAAATGTCTGTTATATATGTTACAGGTTATATGTTTAACTCTCTTTGCAAAAATATAGGGGTTAAAGTTTCTATATGCTAATAGAACTGCAAAAATTCCTATACCTGAGGTTCGTTATTATTATTGTTATTATTTTCTCAGGGATAAGTAGTAGGGAGGGAAAAATACTCCTGATAGCATAGAAAATGGATGAATGTAAGGTAAAAGAGATGTGTCCGTTACATGCGGCCTCATAGAGTGGCGATATGTCCCATACAGTTCAATCCCAAACTCAGAGGTCTCTGGGTGGTGATAGCTCTTAGATAAACTTTGGTGTTAGGTCTCTTTCCCACCTAGAAGAGGCAGGTTCCTTCTTTGAAATATTACCGGAATAGTTTATTCCTCCATCTTTTTCCCTATAATTAGCTTATTAGGTGGGTAAGCGGGACTGTACCCACATCTGGTAATCCTAACTTCCTCCCCACATTAGGGGCATTCACTAAATAACAGTAGGGATCTCTAGTTAGTACTGGAATCGCCTACAGTGTGTACTTAGGCTTCCAAACCCCTCTTTCCCCTATATTCCAGCCCTTGACCTTCTAGCTCCATCTCCCCCACCCTTTCTTTTTTTTTCTCTTTCCCACCAAGACCCTCCGGTCCTCTTTCTCCCAGACACACCCTCTCCATCTGCAAAAACTGACAAAACTTGAACAGTCTCGCCTCAATTAATAATGTCCTCCGCAGTACAATCGTCAGCTCCTCTATTGCTTAAAGTGCTTTCTTTAAATGTAAAAGGCCTCAATGTCCCAGAAAAACGCATCCGTGTTTTAGCAGAAGCACACCGACATAGAGCACAAATAATTTTCTTACAAGAAACTCATTTTAAGACAGTATAATTTTATTGAAAATACAAATCTATAAAACATTTCCGGAAACGGAAAATATGTAAATATAAATAGCAAGTCCTAACATACAAGAACTAGTGCAGAGTCATACAGAACTACACATGTTACCGAATTTGTACATTATATATGCTGCATTTTTCTCTCTACATGTTTCGCTCTTCTGAGCTTCTTCAGGACATTGCAGAGTGTACAGTTACACAGAGAAACTGAAAAAGTATACAAAATAGTCAATAAATTTGTTAAATGCATCCCAAGAATTTGAAACACATATTCGTCTGTTCAAATGAGTATCTGCTCTGACCAATCTCAGTTGATCAAGGCAGATACATTCCTTATTACCCTCTCTGTCATTGCCGCTTTGGCAATTGATGGAGAGGGACCTCTGTGACGCTTTGATGCAATTGGAAGGAAATTTCCAAATTCTTTTCACATATCTTTGAAACACATATTCGTCTGTTCAAATGAGTATCTGCTCTGACCAATCTCAGTTTATCAAGGCAGATACATTCCTTATTAAATTACATTTTCAAGCAAGGACATTATTACAAAGTAACAAAGAGTAGATGCAGATTAATATATCGTAGAGTTATATATACATAAACTTTAACATTGGAACAAAATCGGACAGTTTCAAAGCTATCCAATTAGAGATTTAAATTAGGCTTTCAAAATGGCCGCCTTACCCAGTGGGTCTTTAAATTCATGCTTTTCAAAGGGTTAATTGAATCAAATGTTGATGAATGGAGAAGATCACAACATACAAATAATATATAGTGAAAGCGCAACTGAGGAGCCCCGATGTTCCCCGGCAGTCTGTAGAGGCATGGGAGATAAGGTAGGATAAATATAAGTCTAAAAAGTTTAGGATTAAGGAGAGGCAAATAATGGTCAGATAAAAACGTACCTGAGAGATGTCTAGGAAATGAATGTATTAGAGCCAATTTTAGAATGTAGAGGACAAAATGTCTCAAGATAGCCAGAGTATTGTCAGATGGTATTGGAAATGTAATGCCTTTACAGGGAACATTTGCCTGCAGGGGTTTAAAACAGAAAATAATTTCTAGTAAATAAATTGTTATCAGTTGGTGTGGAACCAGAAAACAGTTCCCCAGCAAGTGCTAAGCAAAGTTTTCCAAGTCCCAGGGAGCTCCCATATAGATAGTAGCCCATAAGGTTTATCTAAAAATTTACAAGCTTTACCTTTCCCAAAGATATGTGAAAAGAATTTGGAAATTTCCTTCCAATTGCATCAAAGCGTCACAGAGGTCCCTCTCCATCAATTGCCAAAGCGGCAATGACAGAGAGGGTAATAAGGAATGTATCTGCCTTGATCAACTGAGATTGGTCAGAGCAGATACTCATTTGAACAGACGAATATGTGTTTCAAATTCTTGGGATGCATTTAACAAATTTATTGACTATTTTGTATACTTTTTCAGTTTCTCTGTGTAACTGTACACTCTGCAATGTCCTGAAGAAGCTCAGAAGAGCGAAACATGTAGAGAGGAAAATGCAGCATATATAATGTACAAATTCGGTAACATGTGTAGTTCTGTATGACTCTGCACTAGTTCTTGTATGTTAGGACTTGCTATTTATATTTACATATTTTCAGTTTCCGGAAATGTTTTATATATTTGTATTTTCAATAAAATTATATTGATTTTATTCTCTGTCTTGATTTGGGTACCGTCTTAAAAGTCCCAGGGGTTGGTTACCCTCCAGTCCCCTGTTTGTTTCTTCCCTGTATCTTTAAAAATGTATAGTCTGGGATGTGGTACCATTTTATTTTTTGATCAAACCCTATCTATTTAAATCTTTTACATGTCATTTTAAGACAGGCTCCGTCCCTCGGCTAACAGATAGACGTTATCCAGAACATACAGGAAAATGGATACAAGATTAAAACGAGATGGTACAAAACCCGGGGCTGCTGCATAGGATTTTCTTGACTGTATCGGATAAGTGTTGGAGATGTGAAAAGGAAACAGGTACGTTCCTCCATGTATGGTGGACATGCACCCTAATCCAGCCATACTGGAGCAGGGTGCATGAGGTAGTAACTAATGTCTCTTCATTGCCCCTGGAATTTATGCCAGCGCAATACCTCCTTCACTTATCTGATATCCCCCAAAAACAATATTTTAAGTCAGCAGCCATACATATGATCAACGCTGCCAGGATGTGCGTTCCAGTACTATGAAGGTCTAAATCCCCACCCTTGATTAAAAACTGGGTACACCATATCAACTGCATAGAGACAATGGAGGAGTTGATCCACTCCTCTCAAGACAGAATATCTAGCTTTTCAGCAATCTGGGAGCCATGGCTCACTTTTAAGAAATCGCAGCAATATCAAACACTGATACAGAGTAATGACTGATACCTGGCGCGGAAGTGTTAACACTGTGACTGACACTCGGAAGACACCTAGTATATTTGGTTACTTAACTTGGTTTTTGAAAATAAAAAATAAAAATAAAAATAAAAAAACGAAATCGCTCTCAATTGCAGACGGAGAGGGTAGCTGGTGGAACTCTCCACCCCCTCTCTGCCCAGCAGGTCTACTCTATGCAACTTTTCTCAAACACTCAATTCTAGGCCCCTCACCCCCTCCTTGAACCGTGAACTCCACCCTCCGGTCTCTTTTTTTTTTCTTCTCTCTCCCTATCTTTATTCCATGCTTTTACCCCCCCCCCCCCCATCGATATCTTTCTATAGTGCTATTATTCCCTATGGGTGCTACAAGGCATTACAGCAAATAAGTGGAAAGAGGAAAGAAAAAGCTAACACTGGTTGTTGATATGACCGTGACTCCAGAAACAACCACACCTGGATTAGTCAGCGCACTCCAGTATAATCGTGAGTCTAGTCAGACCCTTAAATTGATACTTAATTTTAAGGGGAAATATATCTCTTGCAATAAGACTGAGGTAGAAGTACATGTGAAGCTCTGGGTAGTAACCTAGTCTTTAGTTACTGTTGAATTTACATAGCTTTGTAATTCCTTTACTCGTTTGGTTTGTTTGTCTTAATAGACCCTGCACTTGTACCTATCTACTCAGCTACATGCCGTGTTCACTGTTAAACGATATTACTACATTTTGTCTATTCAATGTGATTCTGTATGTTGATAAATATATAATAAAATACTTGGTAAAAAAAAAAAAAGTCCTGCAAGCAGCTTCTTTGCAGTGCATTTGGAGCAGTGAATACACCGCTCCTAAAGCACCCTTTCTCATTGAAATCAGTGGGAAGCACCTTCAAAACACCTGAAAAGCGCTTGAAAAGTGCTTTTGGCAGCGGCGCTTTGTGGGCACTTTTAACCCTTTATTTGGCCACTAGCAGGGGTTAAAAGTGCCCCACTAGCACTCGAAAAATGCTGGTAAAGTGCCGCTAGTTTAAGCAGCGCTTTATGAGTGTTTTTCGGGTGCTGGCAGTGTGAAAGCGCTCTTAAAGCACTTGGGCTTTCACATTGGGATTGCAGATGAGGCTTCTTTCAAACGCTTTACAGGCACTTTTTTTTTAACGCTAAAGCACCTGAAAAATGCCTGAAAAACGCCCCAGTGTAAAAGGGGTCTTAGTGAAATACAGCCTTTGGTTGGGGTCTGTTCAGATTTGTTATCCCTGCTTACCTCTCAGAACCATTATGTTTTCACTCTTCCTTTTACTATACTTCAGGTTGCATTTTTAAGATGGCTACATTGTACAGGTTGTTTTTCCCAAGAAGCATTTAGCCTTTTCACAACAGGTGGTGTTAGTTTGAATTACTGCTTTCACTTCTTCCCATCTGCTCCCTGTGTTTTTTCCCTGCCTTGTATATTTCTAGTGTATATATTTGTATATTTAGTTTTTTTTTAAGAAAGTTTATTTGAGAAAAAACAAACAAAGCAAAAGAATTACATCATTCTCGTACAACTGTTATTCATAAATGATAAACTGAGTATATCTAGTTTTTAACATATTAACAAACACAAACAACTCAGGGAACATCCTTCCTCATAAGCAAATCAACCCAGAACCCTTGCGTGCTCAATGTCGTAGTTTTAGGTGGCTGGGGTATGGTTAGCAGTATTTGAGGGTGTATTGTATTGTTTCCTTTGCTGTCATGTCCTGGGTGGTCCTGATTGGGTGCATCTAGAAGGTTTATGGTTTGAAGGAAGGTTACAGCGAGAATCTGCAAGAGCTTGAGATGAGGGTCGTATTATTGGGTGGGGGTTAGGAGGACTGGGATGAGGGGGTAGCGGTGGAGTATTAACTAAGGGAGATAAGGGGGAATGGGGTGGATGGGGGAAAGTCTGGGGAGGCCAGGTAGTAGGGGAGCTGGAGGGGGAGGGAAGGAAAGAAAGGAGAGAGAAGAAAAAAGAAAAAAAAAGGATGAGGAGAGGGGGAGAAGGTAGGGGGATCCAGCATTGACTACTCGCTCCCATGTGTGTATAAGGGGGGGGGGAGTATTTGTTACAGTTTCGGGTAACTTGAAAGGAGCAGCTGGCTGTTGTTTGACTCGTCTTTCTCGGGCGATTTGCATATTTAGTTGTCGTGATATTGTCTCTAGTTCTATATTCTTCTCAAGTTGGTATTTATTATTAGTCTTTGTGGTCAGGGCTAAATTAATTATTTGAGTTGATTACGCTTAGATATGCAGGTGTTGCTTGGAAGTGTGTCCAGCGAGCCCATCTTTTGTGAAATTGTGAAGGTGTGTCTCGCAAAATGTGGATCAACTCTTCCATTTCTGCTGTTTTGCAGATTCTGCAAAACCACTCTTTGACTCTAGGTATCTTGGGGGAACCCCAGATTATAGGGATGCATTGTTTTGCCACGTTTAGCATGTGCATTGTAAGGGACTTAGGGCAATAGCTGTGCGGTAGGGGAGAGTTGTGTAGGAGGAATTGATCCGGGGTGAAATTCAGTTCATATGAGGTTACAAGGGAGGGGATATGGCAGACCTCCCTCCAGAATGCTTGTAATGGGGTGCATGTCTACCAGATGTGTAGTAATGTGCCCCTTTCCTTTTGACATCTCCAACATGTTTCTGGAACGGTTGGATATATTTTGTTCAGGAGGGACGGAGTGCGATACCATCTTGCTTGTATTTTGTATAAATTTTCTTGCGTGGAGACATTCATTGAGCTTTTATGTATATTTAGGAAGATTTGTTCCCAATCCTCCTCTGTTAGTGGGTGAGATAGGTCTTCCTCCCATCGTGTACAGGCAATGTTGTCCTTAGGGCTAGTGTCTGCATAGAGGAGGTTGTGCGTCTAGGCTATCAGGTGTCTTTGGGGGGATCCTTGAGTGCAAAGATTTTCAAAGGGGGATAGTTGCCTGGAGCAGTTCTTGTTTTTGTCTAGGTTTTTGATGTAGTGGGATATCATTAATTACGTCCGGGGGGGGGGGGGGGAATGGCTGCCTTCTCTGTTATTTCTGCTAGTCGCGAAGCAGAGAGGAGTTTTCCGCTGGAGAAGAATTTGTGGGTTCGAATGTGATCTTGGGGCCATACTTCTGAGAGGAAATGGTGAGACATCCCTTGAGAGAAGTCAGGGTTAAGTTTTATTGGGGTTAGAGGGATTGGTATGGATGATATAGTGGTTTGGGTGCATAGTTCCCTGAAACATTGTACATTGTAGTGTTGGTTCTATCAATGGATGATTCCTGGTAGCCAATTGGTGATGTTTAGGGGCTTTCCATGGTAGGGAGGCCAGGGGGAGGGTTGAGAACGAATCCTCCAATTTAACCCAGTCTTTATACTAGGAGTGTGCATTCCAATCTACAATTCTGGAAAGATGAATGGCTCTGTAGTAGTTGTATAGGTCTGGGAGTCCTATCCCTCCAAGTCGTTTTGGTCGTGTCAATTGTGTAAAGCTGATTCTGGGTCCCATCACTCCAAAGGAACTTTGTACAGGCAGATTTGTATGTTTTAAAAAGGTTTGTGGGGTACGAATCGGGATTGTTTGTAGGACGTAAATCAGCCTTGGCAGTGCATTCATTTTTAGAATGGCGGCTCTTCTAAAGCATGAAAAAAATAGGTTTGTTCCAGTTTTTAATTTCAAGAAAGTTTTATTGTATTTTCATAGTTAAACAGAATAACATTGGCTCAATTGCCATAAAGATACATATAACAGTAATGTGACCATTATACATGTACCACTAAACAAAAGAAAAACGTTTAATTGAGACAAATAGAATATCATGAGAGAGCGATACAAAAAGCAAAACTTAACCTATTCATGAACACCCTCAAGAATGGTCTAAACTGATAGGGGAGAACCCCCCGATACAGATCAGTCAGGTTCAGGAGACCAGAAGTATGACAAAATCGAGAATAATAATAAAAAAAAAATAGATGAGAAAGAATTATAAAAAACGGGGGATCCGGTAGAAGGCCCCAGAGCGATCCCCAAGAGTCCAGGCCCCCCCCTCCCCAGTGGGAGCTAACTGTGTGAGGGCCTAGGACTCCCAGAGACCACCCCGACACCCCCCACCACACCCAACCCTTACTGGAAGAGTTTGTCCACACAACTGGCCCCCCGGGCCCCAAAGTCAAAGAGAGAAATTTGAACTATATGTACTTCTAAGAAGTAGGTCAGATCGTATTCCCCCAATGCCGTAACCAGCCTCTGACCTTCAAACATGCGTGGGTGCCATAACAAGTATAGTAGAACAAATGGAGAGAGGGGGAAAGATACCCCCCTAGAGAGAAAAGAAGAAAACGTGGGAAAAGAAAGAGCGAAGAGTAGAATAGAAACGGAAAGGGTAGAACTTGTGTATCTACAGGAAGAATCAAAGACAAATCAACAGGACAAGCCTGGTCTAAGGGGAAGGTGGCAATAAGCGGCCCATGGATCCCAGGTGATATAGAATCTCTCAACCTTATCATTCAATTTAGCCACTAGGTGCTCCTGTGACATAATCCAAGAGATTTTCCTTTTACAACACTGGAAAGAGACCGTAGGCTTTTTCCAGGCCTTCGCTATCGTAGTTTTAGCTCCCAACAGTATGAAGTAGGCAAGTTTCTGTTTATGTTTGGATAGGTTGGGTATGTATTGATTGAGAAGAGCTACATTTGGATTAGGATGTACATTGGTATCGGATACTATGTTGATGGTTCTAAAAATGTTCTGCCAAAAAGACCGGATATGTGGGCAGGACCACCATATATGTATCATAGTACCCTCCAACTCGCAGCCTCTAAAACATAGGGGTGAAGTACCTGGGAACATCCGTGCCAATCTAGCTGGGACATAATACCAACGGAATAAAATTTTAAGGCTGGCTTCTATTAATGAAATATTGAAAATACCTGTAAAAGAGCATGTGGCTGCCTGAGACCACTCAGTTGGGGACCATGAGCTTCCCGTGTCTTCCTCCCATGCTCGAGCGTAAGTCGGCTTTCCCATCCTCGTCAGGAGCGCTGTGTAAATCAGAGAGATGCCGCCTTTCTGGTCTGTAGTATTGACACACCAGTGTTCGTAAGGCGTAATGGAGGGGGGTGTCCGTTGATCAGACCATATTGATTTTAAAAAATGAGATATTTGGGAAAATCTGAATAGTTCCGTATCCGGCATTTCCAGTTTCTTTCTACAGTGAGAAAGGGTCAGGGGACCCCCCGGAGAAAGAAAGTGGCCTATGCGGTATAGCCCCTTGTCAGTCCACCATTTAAAAGCCTGAATGTTCAACCCAGGAGGGAAATTGGAGTTGTTAAATATGTGGGCCAGCGGTTTCAGTGGGGAGGTCATAGTATTACGTTTGAATAGCTTTGAACAGAGGGCTACAGAGTGGGATAGTGTAGGTGACATGATGGCTGGTCGCACCTTCGGGTTGCACCAAAGAAGGAAGTCTATAGTGTGAAGTGGGACTGCTTTCCTCTCCATAGAGAGCCAATCCGGTTTTGTACCTTTGGAGAAGACCAGAGAGATCTGCGACAATTGAGCTGCCAAGTAATAGTTCCAAAGATCAGGGAGACCCAACCGTCCTTGAGATTTTAAGCGAAGCAAATTTCTAGATGGGCATCGGTAACCCTTTTTCCCCCAGACAAAGCGAATGATCTCAGATTGTAATTTGTTAAGGAACTGTTTTCGAATTGGAATGGGAAGAGAGCGAAACAAGTACAGAGTACGGGGAAGTAGCGTCATTTTAACAGCATGTACCCTACCTAGCCAGGACAGACCACACCTCGACCACTGTTCCAGATCTCTCCTACAGTTGGTTAACATAGGGGGATAATTTGCATTAAACAGATCTTTGATGTTAGGAGTTAGTTTGATCCCCAGATAAGAGATTTCTTTGGGAGCCCATACAAAATCAAAGTTTCTAACAAGCTGCAGAAGGCGGTCCGGAGGAATGTTAACGTTCAATGCCATTGATTTATGCATGTTAACTCTAAGTCCAGAAATCCCACTAAACTTACCCAACACCTTATAGATCATCGGTAAAGAAATTAGGGGAGAGGTAATATACAGAAGAAGATCATCTGCATATAATGCACATTTATGAATCTGGTCCCCACATACCACCCCCCGAATGTCAGGGTTCGTCCGAATAGCTATCGCTAATGTTTCTATTGCAATTGCAAACAGCAGGGGGGATAGTGGACAGCACTGTCTAGTACCTCTTCTAATGTGGCATGGAGCAGAATATCTACCCATCAATCGTATTTGTGCTGAAGGAGTGGAGTAAAGTGAATTTATTAAATTAAGGAAAGAAGGGCCAAATCCCCATCTGTGCGGGATATCCGATAAATAATCCCAGTCGATCGAGTCGAACGCTTTATGTAGATCGATCGAAAGAAGGAACCCTTCCTGGGGGGGACCTCCATCCCATTGGGAATTGAGGAGAGAAATGACATCGATGGAACGTCTTATCTGGTCCGGACCCTGTCTCCCGGGAATAAAACCCACCTGGTCTCTATGTATGTATGAGGGAATAAAGCTCGCAATCCTATTGGCCAATATCTTAGTCATAATTTTAATGTCATTATTAATGAGAGATATAGGGCGATAGTTTCCCACATCACTTACGTCCTTTCCTGGCTTGGGTATTACCGAAATATAAGCCGAATTAAGGTCTACACTCAGAGGTGACCCCTTCCTAAGGGAGTTGAAAAGGGAGACCAGGTGAGGTGTTAAGGTGGAGCTAAACTTCTTATAGTAACCCGTAGAAAAACCATCTGGACCGGGGGAGAGTCTGTTTTCAGGGAGTTGATTGTACGTAACACTTCTTCTTGGGTAAACGGGGCTTCCAGGAGGTCTTTGTGATCAGTAGTAAGGGAGGGCAGTGGGAGGGAATCTAGGAAGGTCTTCCGAGTCGATTCCGAGAGATCGGGTGTCTGTTCATAAAGTTTAGTATAAAACTGTAGGAAAGCCTTCATTATTTTCTCTGGATTCTGTGATAACTCCCCTGATGGCAATTTAATTTTAGGAAAAGCTAAGATGCGTTGTTTGGGGCTTAGTTTAACAGCAAGTTTGGAGCCGATCCTATCTCGTTGACTATAGAATCTAGCCCCTGTCCATCTGAGATGTCTTTCTGCTGCTGTCGTTAAGTGTAAATTTAAAAGGGTCCTAGCCTTATCTAATTGAGCTAGGGAGGCCAGAGTAGGGTGACGCTTGTGAAGCCTAGCCAACGATCTGAATTCATTAGTCAGCTTAACCGTGTCAGCTTTATGTTCCGCTCTAGGTTTTGCCGATAATTTGATTATGTCTCCTCTAACTACTGTCTTATGAGCCGCCCAGATAGTCATAGGGGAAACGTCATCAGTCGTATTGTTACGGAAATAGTCTTGAATAAAGCCCTCAATAACCGAACAATGGGCCGGTTCGCTTAAAAGGGATTCTTGTAGACGCCAACGAGGTGGGGACCCCGTCCCCATTGGCCTGTTTATACTCAGAGTGACGATGGAGTGATCAGATAATGGAGTATCCACAATCTTTGAGCAATTGACAAGGGGGATCGATGTGGGTCTGACAAATATGTGGTCTATCCTGGCCAGAGTATTATGGGGTGCTGAAAAGTGTGTGTAGTCTTTTGTATGGGGGTTGACTTCCCTCCAAATGTCGATCAGTCCTGCTGAGTGTAGTGATTGGGCGATCTTAACGCTTTGTTTAGGTGGATGTCTGGGTTTTTGACCGCCATTACCAGATTTATCCAAGGAAGAATCAAAAGCAACGTTCGAGTCCCCCCCAAGGATGATAGTACCCCTAATATGAGGTTTAATCTTATGAAGTAAGGAGTCAAAGAAAGCCCTCTGCCCTTTGTTGGGGGCATAGTAAGATATAAAAGTATACATCTCTCCATCAATCTTCCCCGATACCACAATGTATCTTCCCAGTGGGTCCGATACAGTCTCATGGTGTGTGAAATTAACATGTTTGGCCAGGCATATGGCCACCCCCTTTGTTTTGTTCGAAGCAGAGGATAGAAAAAATTGGGGGAAGTGTTGGTGGAGAAAGGTAAGATTATATGAAGCTGGGAAGTGAGTCTCTTGTAATAGGAGAACGTCTGCATGCATAGACCGATAACTTTGGAACATTTTCCTGCGCTTGACAGGGGAGTTAAGTCCCTGAGTATTATGAGAAAAGATTTTGAGAGTGGGAGCTGAAGTGGTGGGACTAGGCATGAGATATGTGTGTAGAGGCTAGCTGATAGGCTGCATTCTTACCCGTGTAGTGAAACAGCACTACTTGGAGGAGTAGGCGCAAAGAGGGAGACGACTCGCCGGGGCATGGGAAGGAAGACCACGGTCCGCCACGTATCCAGGCACTGTAAAATTGAGCAAAAGAGAGGAGCCATAGAAAAGAGGTGAAAAAAGGAAGGAAAGATAGAGAAGGGGAAGAAAGTGACAATGTTAAAAACACCAGTGTAACATCAAATGTATTCATAGGCCGTAACAAAAACGTCTCCCCATGAAATCTGGGGTCCCCAGACCCCTGCCCACCCCACGGACGGAAAGTATTGGTCATTCCGCCCCCGTAATCTAAGAGGACCGGTAAGTCCTAATAATAGGACCACCAGTATAGTTCCCAAGGGCACCAGAGGTGCTCTAGAAACCTGTCGGAGGTGCACTGGGTCCACCACAGCCCCAGAAACCGG
Organism: Lithobates pipiens; assembly: GCF_037356315.1. Classification (NCBI taxonomy): domain Eukaryota; kingdom Metazoa; phylum Chordata; class Amphibia; order Anura; family Ranidae; genus Lithobates; species Lithobates pipiens. Next base: position 510,244,675 of record NW_027507748.1, read on the forward strand.
AGAAATAAAACAAGGAAATGAGAGCTAAAACAAAAGCCCATAAGAACACTCATAGGCAGAACGTCCCTGAGAATAAAAACAAATCTGAAATATAACTAACCACCAGTAATGAAACGAAGAAAATTGAAAAATACAAATAACAGAACCCTGTTACTGGTCACTGTGATTTCAGTCAAGAGGCCTACTCAGTAGGTCTATACACTCCCATATTCCCCCCTCCCCCTAATAAGACCCCGACAGAGCAGCCCACTCCAGCCGGGCATAGGGCTGGGTCAGGCTGTCCCTCACAACAGCAGGGACCCCGTTCGCCAAAACCCCCCCCCCCAGTAATTGCCAACTGAAAAAGGTATGCCCGCCTGTCCCAAAAACCGTGGATCCTGACGGGGAAAACTCAGAGAAACATATGGAAAGAAGAGAGCAATAAAATGAACCCCAGGTTATGATAAATACAATCAAAAGGAGTCCTGTAAAACTGTAAATTAACAGAACTCTCACAACCCACCCACCCCCCCAACCCCCAAGGGCCAAGGCCCCTCAATCACTCCCCTGTACCCCTCCCCACCTGAGTCCCCCAGTTCAATAACAATGAAAAAAAAAAAAAAAGGAAAAAAGGAAGGATAAAATTTGGGAAGTACAGGTAAATGGCCCTGGGCCAAAGGAGGGAGACTCAGAGAGGGTCACTGGATGTTTCTGGAAGTGGTCAAAAATCCAGAGAAAAAAGGAAGTTTCTGGCAAAAATCAGGAACAATGATCCATTCTTCTGTAGACGAATCCGCATCAGGGCGGGAGATTTTCCTTGGAGCGTTTGGAGTGCTGTTGTAGCCAATTTGGTTGTAGAGGACTGGCCGGAGGAGGCCTCTTTGAAGAAGCCGGAGTCCCTCTGATGGTTTGCCTGGAGGCTGTGTCCTGAGGAATCAAACCCAGCTGAAGTAAAAGTTTCTCACCGTCAGCAAATGAGGAGAATCCAAGATTCTTATTCATATAAGAGAAGTTAAGGCGCAGAGGAAAAGACCACCTGTATGGAATCTGCTTATCCGCCAGAATCTGAAGTAGGGGCTTGGGAGCACGTCTTTTCTGTACCGTATAGGGTGACAAATCTGTGAAAATCTGAATTTTATGTCCCAGCAGTTTGAGGTTGTCTGAGAACCTGGCTCTTTTCATAACCTCTTCCTTTACAGAGTAAAAGTGTGTTTTGACAATAATGTCTCTAGGGAGGCCATCTGAGCGGGGAGGCTGTATGGCCCTGTGTGCTCTGTCGAGTTCCAGACGTTGTTCAGCAATATCAGGTATTAGGTCCTTAATCAGTTGCTTCACAGCAGCAGGGACATCTTTCTCGGTTTCGGGGAGTCCCCTGATGCTAAAGTTATAACGTCTCGATCTATTCTCGAGGTCGTCAATTTTTGCGCATGCGGTTTCGAGCTGATCCTGCAGATCCTGTAATCTGGCTGTATTCTGATTAATTCGTGCTACTGCCTGATCTGCTTTCTTTTCAATAGTGTCAATTCTCACCCCAATGTGCTGCAAATCAGAGTGTATGGATGCAGAAATCTGTGCCGCATTGTCTGCCAGGCTTTTGGCTAGAAGCTGAGAAAAAGCTTTCATCATAGAGGGAAAGTCATTAGGAGCAGGGGCTGCAGTATCTGAATCAGCATGTGAGAGAAGCATGCCTGTGTGAGAATCCAGCATGGGGGTGGAAGGACAATCCCTGTCCATTCTGCTTAGTAAAGATTCTGTGGATGCTGGAGAGGCTGCCTGGGGGAGAGGAGGAAAGTCTGTACCTGGGGAGCACGGAGGGGCCAGGTCTTGGTCAGCTATGGACTCCTCAGCGAGGTCCGCGCTATGTGCTGTCTTGTGTCCTGCCGCCGCCATCTTGGCATAGCTGACAGGAACGGTTTGCGCCGACATCTGCCCCAGGAGATTTCGCAGCGGATGCGAGACCGACATCCCTGGATTCCGGGCGGTCTCGTCTATCCGCCTGGCCCGGTGGTGATCGTCGTGTGACGTTCCGAGGGCTCCGGTGTTCAAATTGGGGCCGTGGTGGAGCGGAGCTCTAGTAGCCAGCGGCCATCTTGTGAGCTGCCGCGCATGCGCCTTTGTTCCAGTTTTTAAGATCGGAGATTAGTTTGTTCAGAAGGGGTAGGTGGTTTTTTGTGTATAGATCAGAGAGTCTGTGAGGGAGCTGGATACCCAAGTATGTGATTGAGTCTGTCTTCCATCGGAAGGGGAATTTGTCTTTGCATTGTGTTTCTAGGTGTTGAGGGAGGGATATATTAAGGGCGAATGATTTAGAGAAATTAATCTTGAGGTTGGATAGGGACTGAAAGTGCTGGAATTCTGCTAGAAGTACAGGTATCGTGGTCAAGGGTTCCGCAAGGAATAGTAATATGGTGTCTTCAAAAGCAGCATATTTATATTCTTTGCTGGCAGTTCGTATTCATTTGATGTCTTTATTTAGCTGTAGGTTCTGGAGGAAGGGCTCTAACGTGAGAATAAAAAGTGTTGTTCGCTCTTACGCTCGCTATGGGAGTGGAGTATAGGGACATTATGAAACTTAACATGCACGGGCCTAGGCCTATTGTTTTCAAAACCTTTTCCATGTAGTCCCAAGCCACTCTGTCAAATGCCTTCTCCGCATCTAAAGACATAAAAAAAAATCCTAACCCCTGTCTGTTTCATCAGATGATGTCGATTTATTGCTTTTATGGTATTGTTCCTGGCCTCTCGCCCAGGGACAAATCCCACTTGGTCTGGGGGGATGAGTGAGGGGAGAAGGGGTGATAGTCTGTTTGCTAGTATTTTGGAAAATATTTTGATATCTACATTTAGTAGCGATATCGGTCTATATTTGCTGGTGTTCGTGGTGGCCTTTCTTGGGGATTACTGTGATGTGGGCTTCTAGCATGTAGCGTGTAAAGGAGTTTGAAGGGAGTTGAATGCGAGAAGGAATGGGGATTGAAGAGTTTCTGCAAACGTTTTGTAGTAGACTGCGGAAAGCCCATCCGGACCTGGGCTTTTCCCGGGTTTTAATTGTTTAATTGCCAGCTTCCATTCCTCCGGAGTGCAGTGTTTCAGTAGTCTCCATAGGTATTTTCATTCTAGTGAATTTGGTCAGGAATGTGCAAATCTCATTTAATCTCTTCTGAGTGGGAGGGTTATTGGGAGCACTTTTCTTGATGTTATAGAGAGAGGAATAGTATTGTTTGAATTTGCGTGCTATATCTGCATTCTTTGTGAGTACTTTGCCTCTCGAGGAATTCAGATAGTGTATTATGTTCCTGGCTTTCTTTGCGCGTAGTGATTGGGCTAATAGGTGGCCTGACTTGTTTCCGTATTCATAGAAGAGTTTCTGTGAGAGAATATTTTTTATTTTAATCTCGCGCCCTAGCTCTTCTTGTATGCTTGTGCGGATTTCCATAAGTTCTGCTTGAGTGTTTTGTGCCAGTGTGCGTTTGTGCATTGCTTCCAGAATTTTAAGTTTGGCAAATAGCCCTACAAGTTTAGTTTTTCATTGCTGTTGCCATGGAAATTAAGTTTCCCCCTCACTACGCACTTGTGTGCCTCCCATTGGGTCATTTTTGATATGTCAGGGGTATTATTATTAGTAAAGCAGTGAGTCAGGCATTCGTTAATCTCTTTTTCCTTAATTTTGTCTGTTAGGATATGCAGTTTCAACCTCCATATGTGCGTTTTGGTGACTTTGTCTGGGAAAGAGAGTGTAATTGAGATGGGATGGTGGTTTGAGATTGCCATAGGCTCTATTGTGGCCTTTATTAAGTTTGGAAGGTCTTGTTGGGTGATGAAGACGTAATCGATACTAGAGTACCTATTGTGTGGGATTGAGTAGAAGGTAAAATCTTTCTCTTTGGGGTGCAGGGTACACCAAGTATCATGTAACAAAAGATCTTGGAGGCATTTTCTAATTTGTTTGATCTCTCTGTAAGGCATGTGGGAAGTACCGGAGGATGTGTCTAGTAGGAGGTCTAATGGGGCCTTTGGCATTCAGTGAGATGAGTTTTGGAGAGGAGTTGGTTACGAGCGTCTTTGAGGTGGTCATCTTGATACCCAAAGTGGGTTGGTTTGGGTTGTGTTTTAGGTAGGAGGGAGTGTGAATGCTGGATGAGAAGAAGAGGGGGGGTTATCTGAGCATGAGACAGTGCTGGAAGAAAAAGAAAAAAAAATGTGGGGGGGGGGGGGGGGAAGAGGGAGAAGTAGTGGGAGAGAGGGAGAAAGGAAAAAGTAGGTGAGCGATGTAGACCCAGTAGGTAGGTATGAAAAGACCAGCAAAGAGGTTTACTCAGCAGGAGCGAGAGAGATGTTGAGCTCACAGAGAGAGACTTTAAAAGTGGGACCACCCTGATGTTGCGGCGTCTCCCTCTGTTATCGAGGTCCACCATGTGGCGGTTGATTTCTCTCAGGTGCATAGCGTGTGATTCAGTCATTTGTTGTATGTGGCACATGGAGGCATCATGACGTGCTTGAACTGTCTCCACTTCCTCCACCCTCAGGATGATGGCTTGGGTGTCTGGTCTTAAATCTGCTATGGCAGCCGACAGTGTGCTTTTTATGTCTGAGGGAACACTGCGGAGGTCATCTTGGCAAAGCGCTGGTGAAGCGTGTGACTCCGGGTCTGATCTGTCACGTTGCGAGCTTCTGCTGGGCGAGCGTGACTCATATGAGTACTGCGGCTGTGAGGCCTGAGTGCTTCCGCTAGGCCTTGTTCTGAAGATGTCGGGGATTTGCCGGCTCAACTGCGTGTTCTGCTCCCATGGGGAGCGCAATCTCGTTGCCGATATGCTCTGCGATGTTCTCCCCATTCTGTGGTCGCCGTGGCTTTGGGATACTGCTGTCTCGCTATCTATGCTGGACCTCAGGATGGGAGCTCCGAGATTACGAACCGTAGTAGCTATACGTCAACTCGTGGGATCGGGATAGCAGGCTCGCACACTGGCTGCCCAGCGGGGGTGCTGATGCTCATGGCTGATGTTTGTGATGACCGCTTGCCATGATCAATCGCCAGCATGGGAGACAGAACAGGGATGGGTGTGTGTTGAACACACACTTCCCTGTTCTGTTCTGAGAGCAGTGACAGGTTGTGTGTTCCTATTAGCTAGGAACCACAATCCATCACTTTCCTCTAGTCAGTCCCCTCCTTCTTCAGTTAGAACCATGTAGCAGGGAACACAGTTAACCCCTTGATTGCCCCCTAGTGTTAACCCCTTCCTTGCCAGTGGCATTTTTATAGCACTGATCGCTGTATAAATGCCAATGGTCCCAAAAATGTGTCAAAAGGCCCGAAGTGTCTGCCATAATGTCGCAGTCCTGATAAAAATTGCAGCTCACTGCCATTACAAGTAAAAAAATAATAAATAAAAATGCTATAAATCTATATCCTATTTTGTAGATGCTATAACTTTTGTGCAAACCAATTAATATATGCTTATTACGATTCTTTTTTCTTTTTACCAAAAATATGTAGAAGAATACATATTGGCCTAAACTGAGAAAAAAATTGCTTTTTAAAAAAAAAGGGGAATATTTATTATAGCAAAAAGTACAAAATATTGTGTTTTTTTCAAATTGTCGCGCTTTTTTTTATAGCGCAAAAAATAAAAACTGAAGAGGCAATCAAATACCACCAAAAGAAAGCTCTATTTGTGGGGAAAAAAAGGACATACATTTTGTTTGGGCGCAGCATCGTATGACCGCTCAATTGTCAGTAAATGCAACACAGTGCCGAATTGCAAAAAAATGGCTCAGTCATTCAGCAGCCAAATCTTCCGGGGCTGAAGTGGTTAAAGATTATACGTTGACCTGGTCTTAATTTCTATGTGTAGTTACATATGCTGACAATAATATACATTTTTACTTATCACAGTGTGATTATTATGCCGCGTACACACGGGCGGACTGTATGGCCTACTTAGTCCGCCGAAACACATTTCAGCGGACAGTCCGCTCGTGTGTGGGCTTCAGCGGACTTTTTCAGCGTGCAGTCTGGCGTACTAAGTATTTCGGATTTTTCGAAATACTGTCCGTCGTACTCGCATTTCGGCGGACAATCCGCCCGTGTGTATGCCAGTCCGCCATACTTTTGAAATTAGCGGACTTTTCCCGCCCGGAGAAAAGTCCGCTCATTTCGAGCGGGTATCCAGGTAGGCGGGGCCCGCGAAGGAGACGTCGCTGGACCCGCCGCCTGGTATGGACTTAAAGGGGAACCCCAACGCCGAAAAAAATCGGCGTGGGGGTCCCCCCCAAGTCCACAACAGACCCTTGTCCGAGCACGCTACCCGGCCGGCCAGGAAAGGGGGCGAGCGAGCGCCCCCCCTCCTGAGCCGTACCAGGCCGCGTGCCCTCAAAGTGCCCCCCACCCCAAAGCACCTTGTCCCCATGTTGATGAGGACAAGGGCCTCTTCCCGACAACCCTGGCCGTTGGTTGTCGGGGTCTACAATGTACCCCTACCCATTCACCTGTAAAATAAAAGTAAAAAAAAAACACAACACACGAGATAAAATACTTTATTGCACAGCTCTGGGGGTCTTCTGTCTTCGGGGGTCTTCTCGCCGGACTCCTCCGCTATCTTCTTGTAGCTCTTTTGCTAGCGGAGGAGCCCGGCTTTCTTCCTCGCCGCCGGCCTCTTCTCCCAACTTCGGGGGTCTTGTCCCCCTCTTCGGTTCTTCTGCCGGGCCACCGCGCCTTCTTATAGCTCTTTTACAGGCGGTGGCCCGGTCTTCTGTTGCCGCCGCCGCCGCCGCCGCCTTCCATTCTTCTTCTTCTTCTTCTTCTTCTTCTCCAGGAGATGTTGCCTCGACGATCTCTCCGGCCGGAATGCCAGGGACGCACTGCGCGGCCACTTATATAGGGACAAGGGGCGGTGTCACATGGCTTTATGTCACATGGGTTGATCACATGGGTTGATGTCCCATGGGGACTATGACATCGTAAGGGGGCGGGGTCACCATGTGACACCAACCCATGTGACATAAAGCCATGTGACACCGCCCCTTGTCCCTATATAAGTGGCCGCGCAGTGCGTCCCTGGCATTCCGGCCTGAGAGATCGTCGAGGCAACATCTCCTGGAGAAGAAGAAGAAGAAGAAGAAGAACGGAAGGCGGTGGCGGCGGCGACAGAAGACCGGGCCACCGCCTGTAAAAGAGCTATAAGAAGGCGCGGTGGCCCCGCAGAAGAACCGAAGAGGGGGACAAGACCCCCGAAGTCGGGAGAAGAGGCCGGCGGCGAGGAAGAAAGCCGGACTCCTCCGCTAGCAAAAGAGCTACAAGAAGATATCGGAGGAGTCCGGCGAGAAGACCCCCGAAGACGGAAGACCCCCGGAGCTGTGCAATAAAGTATTTTATCTCGTGTGTTGTGTTTTTTTTTGTACTTTTATTTTACAGGTGAATGGGTAGGGGTTCATTGTACCCCATACTCATTCACATACGGTGGGGGGCCGGTATCCGGGGGCCCCCTTATTAAAGGGGGATCCCGGATTCCGATAAGCCCCCCGCCCGCAGACCCCGACAACCAACTGCCAGGGTTGTCGGGAAGAGGCCCTTGTCCTCATCAACATGGGGACAAGGTGCTTTGGGGTGGGGGGGCCGCGGCCTGGTACGGCTCAGGAGGGGGGGCGCTCGCTCGCCCCCCTTTCCTGGCCGGCCGGGTAGCGTGCTCGGACAAGGGTCTGTTGTGGACTTGGGGGGGGGGATCGGCGTTGGGGTTCCCCTTTAAGTCCATACCAGGCGGCGGGGTCAGCGACGTCTCCTTTGCGGGCCCCGCCTACCTGGAGACGCGCTCGAAATGAGCGGACTTTCCTCCGCGTGTGTGGGCGAGTCCGTTCATTTCAAAAGTAGGGCGGATAGTATGGCGGACTTAGTATTAGTCCGCTCAAAAAGTGGTGTGTGTGGTCAAGTCCGTTCATTCGAAAGTATGACGGACTGTCCGTCGGATTGTATGACGGACTAAGTAGGCCATACAGTCCGCCCGTGTGTACGCGGCTTTAGTCTCAATTCTTTGCACAAATTACCCTGGTGATGAAAAATTAATGTACCTGTCATTCCGCCTACACACGACCGGACTTTCCAGCAGACTAGGTCCGACGGTCTTCCCGACTGACTTTTCCAATGGACTTTCCAAATGAACGGACTTGACCACACACGAACGAACTAAGTCCATTTGAAAGTCCATTAGTTTTGAATGTGATCACTTAAGACGGGACTAAAAAAGGAAGTTCAATAGCCAGTAGCCAATAGCTTCCCTTGCGTCGTATTTGTTCCGTCGGACCAGCATACAGACGAACGGTTTTCCCGATAGGAATTGAGTCCATCGGACAGATTTGAAACATTTTTTTTTCTGTGCATTCGTGCATGCTTAACGCAGTATATTTCAGTGGGTTACTGCAAGTTTAACGCCGTATCTTTCAGTGCGTTACTGAAAGTTTAACGTTGTATATTTCAGTGTGTTACTTTCCATTTAACGCAGTATAGTTCAGTGCATTACTATAAGTTTAACCCAAAGATTGTAGTTCGTTATATGCCGTGTAATGCAATATAATATTTCTGTTAGTGCACATTTAATGCAGTGTATTTCAGTGCGTTACTGCAAGTTTAATGCCATATATTTCAGGGCATAACCTTCCATTTAACGCAGTATAGTTCAGTGCATTACTGAAAGTTTAACAGCGTATATATATTTCAGTGTGTTACGTGCCGTTTAATGCATTACATTTCTGTGGGTTAGCGCACATTTAACAAAGTATATTTCTGTGCATTACTGCATGTTTGATACAGTATATTCCAGTGCGTCACTGCAGTTTTAATGCAGTATATTATAGTGTATCAGTGGACTGTGTCTGTGTAGTGAGTACTCAAGTTAAAGTGCACCAAACACCACTTCACATTGATTAAATTGGATCCACATACACATTTACAGATCTTACATTTTGCTAATAGGCACCCCCCATTATGTCTGTGAGGACAACAAGGAGATACAGATGTTTCCATGGCTCTGTGAGGGAGCCAACAGGCAAAGGTGGACATGGTCAGTTCACAGGAAACGCATAATTTCCTTTGTTTAGTGAAGTTGCCCGTGCTATCCAGCCACACCATGCAGAGGAGGTGGTGGAATGGCTTGTTAAACCATCCTTATCCTCCTCATCCTCCGTCACCCAAGCAGAGACCAGTGTGCAGTCCACTGCAGCTGCCAGAATGGCTAAACCTGCTTCCTTGTCCACAGCTATTCCTGCCATAGCCCCAGCATCAGGCATGGAAAATGTATTTGAACACAGCATCAGCCACATGCACCTTAATAATGCACAGCCATTACTTGGTTCAGATGTTGGTTCTGAGATTGAGGAAGGCAGGTACATGAGTCTACAGCCTGCCCTCCATGCCACAGCATATTGCCAAGTTGTCTCCAGTGGTAATGAGGATGGAGTAGATGGTGATGAAGTCACTGATGTGACTTGGGTGCCAGATAGAGCAGAGGAGGAAAGTGAGTGTGGGGCACAACCCCAACAAGGCAGTCATCATGGAAAAGTAGAGAGCAGCCACCCTATTCCATCACATTATGGAGCTGTTATCTCCTGGCCCAATTCCCACAGTTCAGCTGTCTGGGCCTTTTTTAGCACACGTGCAGTCGATCGCACTATTGCAATTTGCAAACTTTGTCTCAAGCACATCTAGCATGGCAAAAACACCAGCTATTTGGGTACCACATGCTTGACAAGGCATTGAACCTCCCAGCCACAGAAAAGGGGCACAAATCTTTTCCTCCTCCTTATGCCATGTACACATGACCAGTTTTTCCATCAGAAAAAACTCGGATGGTTTTTCTGACGGGGTTTCCGAAGGAGTTCCACTGAAACGGACTTGCCAACAAATGATCACATCAAAGTCTGATTGTTTAGAACGCGGTGACATAAAACACATACGACGGGACTAGAAAAAGGAAGTTCAATAGCCAGTAGCCAATAGCTGCCCTTGCGTCATTTTTGGTCTGTTGAAACAGCATACAAACATTTTTCCCAAAATAATTGATTCCATCGGAAAGATTTAAAATATGTTCTATTTCTAGGTCCGTCAGAATTAAAAAAAAAAAAAAAGTTCATACATGATTGGAATATCCGATAAAATTATTCCGTCAGACATTTTCTGCCGGAAAAAGTCTGACTGTGTGTACACGACATTACTCACCTCAGTCTGAACCCACTATACCTCAAGATCTCTCAGCAGCCTACACTGACAGGGATGATGAGTGCAGGGTGTCCCAGGTCCTTGCAGCACATCTGCCAGCTGCACACCACCATCTGTAGACTATAGCCTGAAAATTGCTCTGCCCCATCTGCTGCAGTGAAAAAATACAGTCACTGCCACCCACATGCTCAGCGTCTAAATGCAAGCTTGTCAAAGCTGATGGCTCTACAAACTTCTTTCCATCTGGTGAATTCTGCCCCTTACATGAATTTTCAGAATGTGCTTTACCACAATGGCAGGTTGGCAGTTGCTATTTATTTTTGCGTAAGACCATTACAGCTCTGTACCATCACATGGAGGCAATGTTGTGTCATCGTTGGGCAAGGCAGTCAGCCGCAAAATCCACATTACTGCTGACGTAGTCAAGCAAGCATGGTCAGGGATGATATATTTTGTTCACAGCACACTGGGTAACTCTGCTTGCAACTCGGAAGGATGCAGGACAGGGCTCAGTGCTGCAGCTTGTTTTGCCATCACACCTCAATACAGCTAGTGGTGATGATGCAAGATTTGTTAGCTCTACCCCCTCCTCCTATTACTTCTCCATGCCCTCCTGTGCCAAATTGTCTTATGAACTACAAGTAGCCCCTAAGCATTTAAGGGGCTAGTCAATGAGTCAGGCTAAAATGTGCCATGCAGTGCTTCAGCTGGTGTGTCTAGGGGACAGGAACCACACCAGAGCAGAAATTCTTGCAGCCCTGCAGGGGCAAGCCCACAGGTGGTTCACTCCATGCCATGCCAGCTGGAGCCAGGAATGGTGGTGTGTGATAATGGCACAATCCTCCTCATCACTTTTAGACAGGGAAAGTTGATATGTGCCATGCCTGGCACATGTCCTCAATTTGGTGGTGCAGTGTTCCCTAAATAGGTACTCGGGGTTTGAAGATCTGCTAAAGCAGGTCAGAAGAGTCTGTAGCCATTTCAGGTGATCATGTATGGTCAGTGCTCAGTTTTTGACTTGTCCACCAGATGGAACTCAACTTTGTTGATGCTGCAGTGGCTGCTCATGCAGCAGAGGGTACTTGTGTGAGTATGGTTCACCGACAGGATTAGGCTGGCTCTGTTTTTTTTTCCCACACCAATGGCTGCTCATAAGGGATGCCTGCACTGTACTGTCATGAGGAAGCCACAAGGATGGTGAGCCATGACAATGCATCCATCAGTGACACAATCCCTGTTGTGCTTCCACTGGAGCATACTCTGTATGGCATTATGGAAAGGCCACTTGAGGCAAAGCAGCAGGAGGAAGAGGAGAAATTCCTTTCCTTTCAAGGCCCACTTTATGCAGATACCATTGTTCCTACACCACAGAACACACAAAAGGAGAGGGAGGAGGAGGATGATTATGGCAGTTTTGGAGGCATTGAAGCAGAGGAATAAATACGTCAAATAGTAAGAGATGGTTTTCTATCCCCAGAACCCTTGGGAGTAGTACGTGGCTGGGAGGAGGCAGTTCCAGATACTATAATCCTCAGTGAGCCTGAGGAGTCTGCTTCTCATGCCTCTGCAAATTTGAGATGCATTGGCTTCCTCGTGATTCAAAGCCTGAAAAAGGACCCAAGAATACATGGCGTAAAGAAGAAGGATCACTTTTGGTTGGCAACCCTCTATGGCCGCAGTTACAAGGGGAAAGTTTCAGAACTCATTATATCACCACAGAGAGTGCAGAAGATTAAATCTCTTGAGGACACCTTAAAGAGGAGTTTATAAAACACTTTTCCTGACTCTGGTAGGTTACAATGTCATGGAAAACATAGTTCTGAGGCTTCTGTCCGTCAAGAGAGGGGCAGTGGAGAAGCCGGGCGCCTAAGTGATGCTTTTATACAATTTGTTTTAGTCCTTGCCACACAGGGCTGTCAACTTCCACATTCCGTCTGCATCATATAGTGGATGATTATCTAGGGGTGAAAACAGAGATGGAGAGCTTTCCAGTCGACAATCCACTGGCTTACTGGGTCATGAGAATAGCCCACTGGCCAGAACTTTCCCAGTATGCAATTGAGCTGCTGGGCTGCCCTGCATACAGTGTGCATTCAGGGCTGCTGGAGGTTTTGTTACTGATAATAGAATGCATCTGTCCACAGACTCTGTGGACCGTCTGACATTTATCAAAATTAATCAGCCCTGGATTACCAGCAGCTAATAAGCCCCTGATGCCAATGTTACAAATTAAGTGTTTTTGGGATGTGGAATCTCTGCAGGACTTCTAGATTGCCTAGCGTTGTGGGTGTTGATTTCATCTGAAATAATGTTTTTGGCGTAGGTTTCATGGGCACAATTAACACCCACAGACCAATTATTCTGCACCTGTTTAACAGGTGCATATCATTTACATTTTTGACAGCAAGGCCAATTCTTGCTTTCATCAAGAGTACCTCTTATAGGGTTATGGTGAGAAGGCACCGCCGACACCCAACGACCATTTTTTCCACACCTGTTTGACAGGTGCATATCATTGCAATTTTTGACAGCAAGGCGATATCTTGCTTTCATCAAGAGTACCTCTTAGCCCTTGTACACACAGTCAGACATTCCGACAGAAAATGTCCGATCGGACTGTGTTGTCGGATAATCCGACTATGTATGGGCTCCATCAGACTGTTTCCGTCGGAATGTCCGACGGACAAAGTTTTAGAGCTGGGCTATAAAACTTTCCGACAACATGATCCGATCGGACTTTGTCCAATTGTGTGTAGAGAATTCCGATCGGACAAAGTGCCACGCATGCTCAGATCAAATTCCTAGACCAAAGCTATTGGCTACTAGCCTGAACGTAGTCCCGTCGTAACGAAATAACGCCATCACGTTACCTATGATCGGATTTTCCGACAACTTTGTCCGACCGTGTGTATGCAACACAAGTTTCAGACAAAATCCGACGGATTTTGTTGTCGGAATGTCCGAACGTGTGTACAAGGGCTTATAGGGTTACGGTGTGAAGGCACCACTAACATCCTAAGACCAATTTTTCCGCACCTGGTACTTCTATCCAAAGTCTGCGTAAGAGACACCAGAATTGATCAAAAAAACTCTAATCGACCACAGCTACTGCAATTCATCCAATCTCTATACCATAACCCAACGGCGAAAATTTGAGTAAATAACACTCTGTCGAATGCCTTCTCCATAAGAAACGGGACCAGACAAGGTTGCCCTCTGTCTCCGATACTCATTATCCTCACCCTGGAACCTTTTCGAAATAATCTAAGGAGGAACCCCGATATCAATGGTGTCCATTCAAAAACAAAAAAATAGAAACTTGCCGCATTTGCGGACGATATTTTAATGTTCCTTACAAAACCCCTTACAATGCTCCCGTCCCTCTTGAAAGAATTCCGCAATTTCAATACTCTATCCAATTTGAAAATAAACTTTGGAAAGTCTTATGCCCTTAACATCTCCCTGTCTCGAGAACTTGCAGAACAATGTAAAACTAACTTCCCATTCCAGTGGACAAATGAGGCGATAACATATCTGGGCATACAACTCACGACCATTCTGAAAGACTTGTACGCAAAAAATTACCCGACTATATTAAACAAACTAACATTGGACTTAAAACAGTGGAACAAGCCGATCTTCTCTTGGTTTGGCAGAGCCGCCATTCTAAAGATGAACGTTCTCCCACACATCCTGTACATACTACAGGCAATGCCGATCCGGCTCCCACTGGCATTCTTTAAATCATATACTGTAGAAGCGTATGTACCAATTCTCTTTGGGGTACACGGAGACCCAGAATTAGTCACTCACAACTTTCCCTACCCAAACACCAAGGTGGCATAAGTCTCCCAGACATTCCTAATTACTACAAAGCTACACATCTAACCAGGATAATAGACTGGAACATTCACGCACCCTTTAAAGACTGGGTAAACCTAGAAGCCTCATTCTCAGACCTACCACTTTGCTCCATGCCCTGGATACAATGCACCAATATCCCCCACACGATCAAATCCCACCCGCTTATTGCTCCAACATTAGAGTGTTTCTACAACACCTGCACAAAAAAACATATATCATCTATTCCCGGCCCGTTAACACCACTGAAAATGAATCCTGACTTTCCCCCAGGGATGCATGAGACTTTCCTCAATCGACATTGGACACAGGAACAAATATTAGTGAGATCCTTTTACAAAAAAGGGCGACTACTAACGACAACACAACTAGCAACATGTATGCAAAAAGCCCCCATACCCGAATGGATTTACCAACAGATACAGCGTTACTTAAAACAGATTGGAAAGTGAACTGACTGCTCCAGACAACTGACCCCATATGAAAGACTCTGTTCCTCCATGTCACCCCAGGAACATCTCGTCTTCCAGACACACTCACTCTTATTCCAAGACTGTTTACCTGAGAACTCCCAAGCTTGCAAAGCCTGGGAAAGGGATCTAGAAATATCCCTGTCAAGAGAAGAGTGGGAAAACATATTCCTCAACAGACACAAAGGCACACTGAATGTATCGACCCAAGAGAATGGGTACAAAATTCAATCCCGATGGTACCGAACACCCGCCCTGTTACATGCTTGGGACCCCAAGACCCCTGATGCATGCTGGAGATGCCACCAACACCGTGGCACTCTTCTTCACCTATGGTGGCTCTGCCTGCCATACAACCCTTTTGGCAGGACATATACAAGTTGATAAGACAGGTCACATGCGGAATTACCTTTCACCCCAGCCCAGTACCTTCTCCACCACAATGTTACCCTGAAGGCTTCCTACCGTAAATCCTTAGCGCTACACCTAATCAACACGGCCAAACAGTGCATTCCGGTGCACTGGAAGTCCCCTATCATCCCCTCCACCAAAGAATGGCTCCGGAGAGTAAACAAAATAGCAGACTTGGAAGAGCTGATTCACATCAATAGAGACACACAGACAAGGTTTGGAATGAAATGGGCCCCCTGGAAGCATTTCATGTCCACCACAGACTATCACCGTATTGATCAACAATCTGTCTGAATGAGATACCTGCCTGTACCGACCTGTAGAGTACTGTACTGCAGACAAAAGACCCTACTTAATTCTGTTATACCATCCCCACACTCAGAGCACCTAGGGTCCACCAAGCAGGGCTACAGTATAGAATACCTTTCTGTTCCACACCTCCTGCCATGTCAAGGAGAGAGATATGTTTCTTGATGATGCATAAGTTAGGCTTTGCAGACGGCGAGGAGCGAGTATCCAGGACTACCCTTCCCCCTAATTCCCTTCCTTCCCTGTAAACTTCTCATGTATTCTTTCCTTTCTTTAGACCCCCCCTCCCCCCATAGTTTACGTATCAGAGGCGGGATCTGAGAAATTATCCTACCCTCCTTCCCCCACACCCTTTATTTTCGCAGTTCTAAAGAGTACCTATCGAGATAGGCTTCCGGAACAACACTAGGTTCATCATTACAGCCCATACCCCGAACTTAAGGGGACCTGCAGAGATGTCCTACATACGCTCTCCTTTCTTCTATTTTAAGAAAATAGGACTAAGTTTTATACGCTACCTTACTTATAGATGGTTCCATGTTGTCTTAGGTTGACAATACGCTGTCTAAACATTTGTTACACGATAACCTTTTGTAACAGCTAAATGTCATCTGGTTTCTATTTTCTGTATTCTTGTCAATAAAACAATAAAAAACAATAAAACAATAAAAACTTTTTGGGGAAAAAAAAACACAGTAATCTAGTTCCCAGTGTACTACATCATACAGACTGGCTCCCCAAGCCTTTGCTTAGAATATAAAGAAAGCTTGAAGGGAAAATGTAATTTATTCGGCTTTATAAATGCAATTATTGTTGCAGCAGCTTCTATACACAGTACAGATGTGCCACTTTACAGGTAGAATAAGGAACCCCCTCCCCAGGTGCTATATTGAAAGGAATTTTTCATTTTTATGCTTTCACTTTAAGGATCAATAAATCACTGCTCATTTAAAAATTATGTTTTTTACAATTTTTTTTTCATTGATACATGTCCCCAGGGCAGTATCCAGACCCCATAACCATTGCATGCCCAATTACTTGCATATAAGCCTTCATGGACACTTTTGATTTTTACAGTTTGGGTCCCATAGACTTCAATGGGGTTCATTATTCTGCTCCAAATTTTTGTGATGTTCGAAAGTTCTGGTCAAAACCGAACAAGGGGTCATTCAGCCCATCCCTACTGATCAGTGTATTCTGATGGCAAATAATTCCCCCCACTGTCAGAATATAAAGGGGTATCGGGAGGATACCTTAAATGTATAGATGGGGGAATCGAGTACTTTTTTTGTTCAAACCACTGGTCCTAACTATTGTTTATTATTTTTTAGCATTCAGGTCCCCTGTAGTTTCATAGAGATCTTGTACACATAATGATTAATGCAGAAGTATATGTTTATACCTATAGTTTCATATCAGTGTTTCCTTCTGCTGATAAATGTTCTCCTAGTAAGAACTCTCTAGTAGTAGAAATATAATAAATCATTAAATATAGGCAACACAAGTTTACTTTGACATGATGCAGAACAATGTTAAAAATATGATTTGCCAAATGTTTGTTTGCACTGAATTGTTCAGTTCAATGTACTTTCTATACTGGAATCGCAAGGTGCTCAACATGCATTAGAAATGTGCAAAACAAAAACCTTTTTTGGAAGTATTGCATACAGGACCTTGCTAATTCAATTTGTTTCAGATAGAATTAAACACATAAAGACACAATATCATTTTATTAATTTGTCTGTTATTACAAGGTCACCCTCTGTGTTATGTTACACAGCAATTAATTAATTCTTCATCACAGCCTTCATTTCTTATTTTACCATAATATATAGATTTTTTTCATGTCTTCAATAACTAACATAAAAGTACAAGTACAACAAGAAAAATCTCAGAAATAAAGAGAATGAAAATGTATTGTCCAGGAGTGTTCTGACAGTGACTGATGATAATAGACAAAAAAACATGTTATGTTTTCAATTCAGAGACATTGCATTGTATATGATTAGATTATGTTGTCTCCCTTTGAGTTAACATCACTCATCACAAGTTAATTGACTTTAAATTATACTTAATAAAGTAATACAATGCATTTATGTGAATAACATATCATTTTGGAGGACAGATATATACAGTGGGGTTTCAAGGTTCACCAGATCGTCATAAATCAAATGACTTCAACATATTTGAGGTCACATCCAAAAGAAGATGGCATAGAGAAGATTACATAAAATATTAAAAACATGACTATGCTTTCGCAGAGAAAACATTAAATATGTGGTTTGTATTATTACTGCTAACCAACAAGAAAAAAATCAGATATTGGGTTTCTTGATAAATTAAGATATTAACATAATCAGATTAACCACTTTCAGACCGGACCATTTTGCTGGCTTAAGACCACTTTTTGCGATTTGGCACTGCGTCGCTTTAACTGACAATTGCGCGGTCATGCGACGTGGCTCCCAAACAAAATTGACATCCTTTTTTCCCACAAATAGAGCTTTCTTTTGGTGGTATTTGATCACCCCTGCGGTTTTTATTTTTTGCGCTATAAACAAAAATAGAGCGACAATTTTGAAAAAAACACATATTTTTTTACTTTTTGTTATAATAAATATCCCCAAAAATATATAAAAAAACATTTTTTCCCCTCAGTTTAGGCCGATATGTATTCTTCTACATATTTTTGGTAAAAAAAAATATCAATAAGCGATTATTGATTGTTTGCGCAAAAGTTATAGCGTTTACAAAATAGAGGATAGTTTTATGATATTTTTATTAATAATTTTTTTTTTACTAGTAATGGCAGTGATCAGCGATTTTTATTGTGACTGCGAAATTGTGGTGGACACATTGGACATTTTTGACACATTTTTGGGACCATTGTCATTATACAGCAATCAATGCTATACAGTGAAGGGGTTAACCAGGGGTGGCAGTGTAGGGGTTAAGTGTTCCTAGGGGCGTGTTACTAACTGTGGGGAGCTGGGCTTTGTGTTAGTGAACAATGATCTCTGCTCCAATCACATGGAGCAGAGATCAGCGTCACCTGTTGCTAGGCAGAACAGGGAGATGCTGTTTACAACGGTATCTCCCTGTTCAGCCGCCCCGTAAGACGATTGCGGTTATCCCCGTGATGATCGAGTCCACGGGACCCATGACCGGACTCACGGGGGGTCCTGACCAGCACACGCATGCGCGCCGCCGAAGGCGTGCACGCGATGGCAGGGCGGCATTTAAAAATGGATGTACCTGTACGTCAATATGCCTGCCCGTGTCATTCTGCCAACGTACATTGGCGTTCGCCGGTCGGGAACTGGTTAAGATGTAAAATCACAAAAAATCCAAAAAGAAATTAAGCAACAACAGAAAGAGGCCATAGTCTATCTTACTGGCAGATGTCAAGTTGGCAACAAAACAGATCAACTTTTGTTAAAAGGTTTATAATCTATAAAGTTCTTTATATGATCATTTCGATTTTAGCCAGCTCCCACCCACCATATAGTAAAATGGCAGGCGCAAGGTGGCTCTCTCATTCTGGGATGATGTCATATGCGTGTGCGGTGATCGGGGGTGTGCTGTGTCCCTGGGACACTGCGCATCACTGATCTCAGTAAAGAGCTGATGATGAGGCTCTTTACCCATATGATCAGCTGTAGCCAATCACAGCTGATTACATATAAACAAGGACATGCTGGTTATCTGCTCTCCTCTCCTCTGTAGTGCATGATGTTGTATGTGCATCCATTTTACAGTAATTAGGTTTTGCTGTTCCTCTTATTACATTGTAACGTTAGGGAACAGCTCTGCTTATAGATAAAACATATAATGCACCCTATAGGTGGCTTATCTTACAACTTTTTGGAGATTCCTCTCTATCTATACCCCCCCCCCCCCCGGGCAACACCAGGGATTACTTTGTGGAGCAATCCATAACACGAATGGCCCCTGCCCCACCCCCTCTCAATCAGGGGACACAGCACACGCTGCAGTCAAAATGGCGCCTGAGGATTTTAGTGCTGTGAATACAGCATGAGTGCTTTCTCTCCCTCTGGAGCCTGCCACACTCACACAAATGGACCCTGCCTCTCCTGCCTGCATAGCCCAGGCTGAGGTAACTCTCCTCATCCCAATGGTCACCGAGGCAGTGAATCAGGCCGTCCTTAAAGGGCTAGAGCACCAACATAAGGAAATTCAACTGCAAACCCTCAGAATTGACCAGGCTGAGGACCGAATCTCCTCCATAGAAGACAAAGCCACTGCAACATTTGCTGCCGAAGCCAGGCTCTCCACAATCCAACGGGAACTCCAGGACCAAGTGGATGATCTTGAAAATCATTCCAGATGCAACAATCTGCACATCATAGGTCTCCCTGAATCACACTCTTTCTCCTCGCTCATTGCCATCTGCTCCACCACCATCCTGGAGCAGCTGTGGCTCTGCACCCCTTGCCTGGTGGAATGGGTGCACCGTATCGGAAAGCCATCAGAGTCTAGCTCCAAGCCCCATCCTGTGATCGTCAAGTACCTAAATTATGTGGATAAACAAGCCATACTTCAAAAATTCCACCGTTAACGCAATCTTTCTGTGGATGACCACCCATGACTAATATTTGCTGACTACTCACTTGAAGTTATGTGACAACGCAAGGCTTTGTCATGGATCTCTTTGTCCCTCTACAACAACCACATCAAATTTAATATGGCATACCCAGTGTGACAGACCTATCCGGGACACAGGCTTTTTTAGAGGACTGAATGCGAGCCTCTTGCCAACTGATTATGGGCCCTGGATTTTAAGGGGCACAGGGTGAATGAG
Source organism: Lithobates pipiens (assembly GCF_037356315.1). NCBI lineage: Eukaryota > Metazoa > Chordata > Amphibia > Anura > Ranidae > Lithobates > Lithobates pipiens. The sequence continues at coordinate 510,264,734 of NW_027507748.1, forward strand.
AACCCCACTATAATTTGTGCTAGTCAGATTCAATGCTGTATATATGTATATATAATGTGTGTTGCCTCATGCTGTTGGGACACAAACTGTTAGATGCTAATGTCATGAACTCCAACCACCTGTCTGTTGTGTAAATGAGTCTAGTCTGGCTTGTAGGAGTATTCACACATTGTTGTTTGTGCTAATTAACCCTGTGTTTATGTTTATGGTAATGTTTATTGAATTGTTAGTGAGCTAAGAGCCGAAAAGTCTTATCCCTCAGGCAACTAGTCTGAGTGTTGATTTAGATAATTAGCTCATGCTAATTAGGATAGGGTTTAGTCTTCTACTGTATTATAAATACTTGGCATTTTGGTTCTAATAAATGAGTCCATGTTGAGCAGCTTAGCGAGTGTTGTCTTGCTTTGTGCTAGTGAGCGATTGGAGTCAGATTGGAGGAAGTGGGATATACTGACGGAAGCACTCAGAGTGTGGGATTGGTTCCATCACACCCAGCAATCCTGCATATCCAAGCTGCCTCAGGTGAACGAGTCTCCTTCACCTCCACATCTGAAGCAGAGCACTACCTCAACGTAACACAACCCTCTGACATGGAATAGGAGGACCTCTCTGCCTCTAACCAATCTTCTCTGCACAGGATTTCTCCTCTGGCCTCTAGGAACCAGAAAAGTCCCCAAAAACCCCTCTACAAAAAAGGGTGCATGTCAGCCTTCCAGGGGGGTGCTTGGAACACCGCTGACTGCATGCTCTGTTTGCCACTTCTCTATCTGGGACTGATGTTTTAAACCCTCTCTGACCTAGTGATCCCAACCCGACATTTTGGACTTACGTCATTTGGTGGGCCCTAATATTAATATTATTAACAATGTTTATCACATCTGGCTATTCCCAACTTGCTTTATATGGGTCATCCCTGATTGATCTCAGGTCCCCCTTTCCTTCTCTACCCCATTTCTTTTTTTTTTCTTTTCCCCTCATTCTTCTCCCCCTTCTATCTCCCCCCTCTCCTGATCTCCTTCCACCTTCCCTTCCCTCTCCCCCCCATCCCCCTGGACCCCCTTCCTCTGAGCTACCTCATGCCGGGAAAAGCGGAGGAGGCGCTCCTTGGTGGGGGCGCTTTAGGTGATGGCTCCATGGGAAAAAGTTCATGGAATGTTTGAGGAGGCCTACTCTCTTGTTTGTTATTGTTTTATGTATCTGGTCATTCACTCTTCTATCTCTCAACTTACCTCTAGGATTCTGCCGAGGTTCCATTGATTCCAGCTCCGACGGGGCGATCACTGTGGTGGCGTTTCCCCTATTCAGGCCATTTCACATCTACCTACTACTGCCTCAGTGATGGCTCCTTCAGATGATGGGAATCACCTAAAGGTAATCTCATGGAATGTCAAGGGGCTACACTCCACATATAAGCGTATGCAGATTTTAAGACACTGTAAGCACCTGCGAGCAGATGTCAGTCTTTTACAGGAGACCCATCTGGCTGCAGATGACTTTTCTCGCCTGTGCAAACTATGGGCAGGTGAGGTTTATGGCTCACCAGCTGTGGGACGTAAAGCTGAGGTAGTAATTTTGCTCCACATAATCTCCACCATACCATTCGCTCTGTTGAGATGGATTCAGAGAGCCACAGAATCACCCTCCACCTAACGGTTGCCTCAGGTGACATGGCTATATCTAACATTTAATATCTAAATATGCACCTACAGCTATTCCCCTGGACAGCCCTTTTTTCATGATTTTATCTCCTAGGTCTTAAAAATCCCTGAACACTTGCATCTTATTGGGGGGGACTCAATACTGTCATGCATATGGCTGAAGACCTTACCCCGGGCCCTGCAAGTCGAGGTCACATGGGTGACACTCCCACCATTTTAGCTCAAATGGCCTCCTCACTTCACCTTACAGATACTTGGTGCATCTCCCAGCCCACTGATTGTGAATTCACCTTCTTCTCCCCTCCCCATAAGTAATTTTCCTGCATAGACTATCTTCTCTGCTTGCCAGGTATATACCCCTTCATCTCCTCGTCAACCATCCAAGACATGGTCATCTCTGACCACTCCCCTATTAGTGTGCAGTTGTCTGGGTTCTCAACCCCCGTAATGCAGGCACCTGGCACTTCCCATCTTTCTTGGCTAACGACAATGATCTCTTACACACCCTCCGCACTGCCTGGGCTGAATTTGTAGAAACCAATGAGGCCCATCTCCCTACCCCAAATTTGTTCTGGGAGACAGGAAAAGCTTTTCTTAGAGGAAGCATTATCTCCTATACAGCTCAATTAAAGAAACAAACTTGTCTCCAATATTTGAAGGCCAGTGAGTCCCCACACCTGGATTACTGTGCCTTAACGCTAAACTACACTATAGCCAACTCACTTGCGTGGCAAGCAGCCAAGCACATCTTTGACCACTGGTCTGCGTGGCAGGAGACTATTGGGCAATCTCACTCCGCTCTCCAATTCTATAGATACGGAAATAAGGCAGGCAAGCTCTTAGCGAAGCTGTGCTCGGGACGCCACCAGTCAACTCATATTGGAGCTTTACGCTCCTTTAACAGAGATATTATTAATGAGCCCTCTGAGTTTGGTGCCATCCTCACTCAGTACTATACCAATCTTTACTCAGAAGCCCCCATTGACATAGAGGCGGTGAACAAATTGCTCACGGCAATTAAACTACCTTCCCTGTCCCCTGACCAGTTGGACACTCTAAACGCCCCCATTTCTCTAATAGAAAAGCCCCTGGCCCAGATGGCTTTTCCAAAAAATGTACTCCACACCAAGGGCCTGCCTTGTTACTCCTAATTTCATCTCCTCTAACATACCACTCACTAAAGGCACATGATAAGGCTGCCCCCTATCCCCTCTTCTTTTTAACATAGCCATCAAACCACTCTCCAGACTTTTAAACTCACAGTCGGGGGTCAGTGGTATCACAGTAGGCTACCAAGTCCTACGCTTGGCTCTATTCGCTGATGACATCCTCTTATTCTCAACCGACCCCTCTGCAGATATTTCACTCCTCCGAGACCTATTTGCAACCTTCTGGGCCTGTTCGGGGCTCCATATTCATTTTGACAAGAGCAAAATTTTACCTCTCACCCCACAGCTTATGCCCTTTCATAGTAGCGAAACAACATATCACCTACCTGGACGTTCACATTGGCAGGGAACCCTCCTCTCTATATAGCCTGAACTACCACCCAGTGATAGCCAAGATTGCACAGGAGTTGGAAGCATGGGCAAACCTACCCCTTTCACTATTTGGGATCTGCCACCTCTTTAAAAGGGTCTCGTTCACTAGATTGTTGTATCCATTACAAACCTTACGTCTATTAATGTAACATACTGACATCCAAAAGATACACACTGCACTGATTGCGTTCATTTGGTGTGGCAGAAAACCTTGCATTGCACGTCAAAAATTCTGTCTTCCGAAGTGTGAAGGTGGAGCGGGCCTTCCCAGTATTAGATTCTATAACCTCTCCTGCTTATTGAGACAAGGTATTGACTGGTTGTCCAAAAACTCTTGTTACTCCAACTACATGCTGGAGGGCACCCTTGTGTCTCCTTTTATTCTCCAGGCTGTCCTTCACTCTAGGCTACACACCCTCCCCCAGCCCCTGAGATCCAACCTCTAGATTTAAGACACTGTGCTTGCCTGGAGAGAAGTACAGAGCCTCCTGGGCCTACAGTACCCTTCACCATCTCAAATCACCTTCCCATACTTGGCAACCCAATGTTCCTCCCTTCTATGGATCACAAGGCCTTTACTCAGTGGTCATCCTCAGGTATAACAACCATCTCTAAATTAATGGATCCTGCCCAAGGTTCTTTTAGACCCTTTTCGGAATTAACTAAACAGTACTCCCTCACACCATCGCAGGTGTGTATCCTGATCCTGAAAACCTGTCTCTTGTGCTTACTTACCCGGCTTGTCTCCTACCATCCCTGCCATCTGCGTGCACCTGACTTCGGCCTGTCTGTCTACCCTTCTCCTTGATCCTCTGGTACCTCTGCTGTCTGTCTGATCTCAGACCCGGCTTGATCACTCAATTCAGCTCCTTCTTGGTCCCAGCCTGTCTTCTGATCCTGTCGGAAGTTCCGCTACGCAGTGCTTCCTGGGTTTCAGATTCATCCGTTGCTGTTGATCCTGCCAGGCACTCATACCACTCCTGACTCTTGTGCTTCCTGTATTCCCTACAAGGGCCCTCAAGTTGGAGTCGCAAGAGAGGTCACTCCCTGCAGGTCTGGCTCATCCACTAGGTACGTTACAGTATCAGCCATGACCGAGCCTGCACGGGGAGCCTCTCTCTTGGAGGAACTTTGTTTGCATCTGGCAGGCCTTACCCAGGCTGTCAAGAGTCTCCAGGAAGGATGTGCCTGTCTGGAAGAAAAGGTCCAAGCACTTTTTTCATCCACTACCACCCAGGGGCCTCCTCTTCCGTCTACTTCTGCCTCCAGCACCACTTCTCCTACAGTAGTCATGTTGCCTCCAGAACCCAGAGTTCCCATCCCTGAAAAGTTTTCCGGGGAACAAAGTAAATTCAGGGCATTCCGGAACTCATGCGAACTGTACTTTGCTCTACAAACAATTTTTTTTTTGGGGGGGGGGGGAGCTAGAGGTCACAGACCTTGGGACTTTTTTTTAGGTGTTTGTTCTATTTTCACACATTATAAAGAAAATTCCCATAATGTATGGTTTACAAATTGCATATACAAATTTTTATTACAAAATTAATTAAAAACAACATTACAAAAAACAATAATTTGAAATTTGCATAATTCAATGTTGAAAGTGCAATGTTGCACTTTCAAAGCTTTACACATAGATTGTCAATACCACTCTTTTCTCAACATGTTTCACTCCACAGAGCTTCCTCGGGAGATATTGTGTTGTGGCTATTGGAACTATAAGCATCAAAAGATGTTGTAAATATTCATGCATGAATCAATACTCTTTACATGTACATATTGTATAGCCAAAAATGGAAGACAATTATCTATATAAACATATTATTCAAAGGGAAACATTTTTGAAAACATTAATCATATTTAGATAGGTATGAATTCTAGAGAATGCACATCTGGAAAAAAAAAAGGGGGGGAGGTGCCTTACCAGAACAAAATTTTGTATATATGATTAAAAGATTGAAAACAGAATTCTGAGATTGATGATAGATCAAACTCCTATATCTTCCCCTTCAGGTAGATATGTAGATGAGAGCTATATTTAATACTCTTCTAGGGCCCAGAAAGCTAAAAGATGATAATGATAACTATGCATATAGTTAACAGGGATGAGCTTCAAGTTCGAGTCAAACTTATGTTCTCTGAACAGGCGAACAGGCAATGTTCGAGTCGAACAGTGAACAATTTGGGGTGTTCACAGCAAATTCGAAAAGCCATGGAACACCCTGTACAAGGCTATGGGAGAAATCTAAAGTGCTAATTTTAAAAGCTAATATGCAAGTTATTGTCACAAAAAGTGTTTGGGACCTGGGTCCTGCCCCCGGGACATGTATCAATGCAAAAAAAAGTTTTAAAAACTGAAGTTTTTTTCGGGAGCAGTGATTTTAATAATGCTTAAAGTGAAACAATAAAAGTGTAATATTCCTTTAAATTTCATACCTATCTATCGTATGCCTGTAAAGGGGTGCATGTTTCCCGTGCTTAGAACTGTCCCTGCACAAAGTGTCATTTCTGCAGGAAAAAAAAGTAATTTAAAATCACTTGTGGCTATAATGAATTGTCGGCTCTCCGTAATACAGAGAACAGTCATTGAAAGTCATTAATAATAATAAAAAAAAAAGCATGGGGTTCCCCCAAATTCAATTACCAGGCCCTTCAGGTCTGGTATGGATATTAAGGGGAACCCTGCGTCAAATGTAAAAAAAATGACATGGGGTTCCCCCTAAATATCAATACCAGACCCCGGAGTTCCCCCTAAAAATCCACACCAGACCCTTTATCCGAGCATGCTACCTGGCAGGTCACAGGAAAAGAGGAGGGCGAGAGAGCGCCCCCCCCCCCCTCCTAAACCGTACAAGGCCACATGCCCTCAACATTGGGAGGATGCTTTGTGGATCTGTGACCCCTCAAAGCACCTTGTCCCCATGTTGATGAGGACAAGGGCCTCATCCCCCCAACCCTGGCCGATGGTTGTGGGGGTCTGCGGGCGGGGGGCTTATCAGAATCTGGAAGCCCCCTTTAACAAGGGTGTGACAGGCCTAGCCGGGACAGAGGCTGTTGGAGAGGACAGAACGTGAGCCTCTTGCCTTGCAATTATGGGCTCTGGCATTTGGGGGAATGGTGCTCTTTGTGAGCTGTATGCTTGGGGACCCCTGAGGTGGTGTTACTTGGATTCAGATCCATGTCCCCCTTCCAAGACACACAGACTCTGGATATGTAGTTGCCATATTAGCAATAGACTGAATCACAATGTTGGGACACAAACCGTTAGATGCTAATGTCATCAACTCCAGCCACCTGTCTGTTGTGTAAATGAGTCTAGTCTGGCTTGTAAGAGTATTCCGCACATTGTTGTTTGTGCTAATTAACCCTGTGTTTATGTTTATGGTAATGTGTATTGAATAGTCAATCAGTGAGCTAGGAGACAAAGTCTTACCCTGAAAAGTCCTATCTGTCAGACAACTAGTCTGGGTCAATAATTAGATAAATAGCTCATGCTAATTAGGTTAGGTTTTAGTCATCCTACTGTATATATTTGTGGGAGATCTCAAATAAAGGCTATTCCTGGTGTACTTCAAGACTGGTGTTGTCTAGTTATTGGGAGTTCCTATAGCCAGATCCATTGGTGTCGTGTTCCAGGACTTAGGAAGCAGTATACTGACGGAAGAACTCAGGCGGAGTGTGGGGTTGTTCCGTCACATTGTTGGCAAGCAGTGGGACACTTCCTGCAGTCTGGAACATCCAAACCTCCACCTGGATCCAAGGTCCGGATATCAGGAGAGGTACAGATACCAGCCGCCATGGAAGAGGAATTCAGAAGGAGGTTGCGAGAGATGCAGCTACAGCAAAGAGGACCAGTATCAGAGCAGGTCCTGCTGGGATGGTTTGATTCTATTCACTGCGAACTCTAAAAGGAAGCGCTAGCCCGTGAGCAGCATCACCAGGGAAAAGTTCTCCCCTCCAACCAGGAAAGGTACTGGTCGCAGTATGGATTATTTTTAGGAGAAAAACCGCACAAGGAGCAGACAGCTGAATTAAGCAGGCTGGTCTGGGCAGAGATGAAGCTGAATGAGAGTTACAGAGCCCTCCGGTGGCATGTATCCCAAGCATGTCCCTGGATAGCAGATGACAGCCCAACGGAAGGCTTAAGCTATGGCGGCCTGGGACTATTGTATGGGAAGCTGACAGGGGACTCCAACTTTGGGAGTGATTTGGAGTGGCGGTTGGATGAAATCATGGATTTCAGAAAAGTGCTACTGAACGTCTCAGAAGTGCACTGGGCACTGGAAGATTTGGAGTTTCTGGCCGTTCAGGAATGGGAGCTGGAGATCGCCTAAAGATGGCTGCTAGACTCTGCTCAGTGCCAGGGCTGGGCTCCCTTTGCCTGGGACTATCAGGAAATACCTGTTGACAACTCTGAAATCCTGGCTGAAGTGTCGGCAATGTGGCAGAGTAACAGTGTGCTTTGCCAATCTGCCCCTGCAGCTATGGACATGGAGGTTTTATGGCGGATGCAGCAAGTGCTGACTGACCTTGATGAGCCTGTTTCTGCATGGAATGATCTTGGATGGAGGAATGTGCCTGTCCAGCAGCATGCCAGAGAATCGGCAGTGGAAAATCCGGAGATTGCCATCCCCAAAGCTGAAGTGCTGACAAAAGGGCAAAGCTCTGCTAACCTCTGCTCAGCACTGATAGCATCTTCTGGGTTCCACGGACAGGAGATTGTGAAACTCTATCCCCAGACACCAGTTGCAGAGACAGGGGATTTGATAGACTTTTCTGCTGAGGAAGAAGAACCTGATGAGCCTCCAGCAGTAGTGATCACTTCCCAGCAACAGATACAGGGGGAGAAGGGAGAGGAGGTGTTTGTTGTCCCTCCTTAACAGTCGGCCAGGGTGGAGAAAGCAGTCTTTCCTCTCCAGCAAAGATCCGTGCACCTGGGAGACAGTACCACAGACATGTCATCCCAGTAGCCAGATGAGGGAACGGAAAGGAAAGCAGCCAGCTCACCTCCCCAATGACAGCTACAAAGTTTGGGAGTGGAGGAATCCAGCCTCTTGCCCCAACAGTTAGCCAAAGTGGATGATGTGGAGCCCCCAGCAGAAGTGCTGGCAACAGGGCAGAGTGCTATCAAACTCTGTCCAGCACTGGCAGCAACTGTGCAGTTCCAGGGAGCTGGGGCAGTTGGCTCATCTCTCCAGCCACAGATTACAGAATTTATGGACTTAATGGACTGTTCATCAGAGGATGTCATAGATTACGCATCACCTGCTCAAGTACTTGCAGCAGGTCAGAGTACTGCAGACCCCTGCTCCACACCCGTGGCAGTTTCGGAGGCCCAAGGTGAGAAGGTGATGGTCCCTCTCTCCCAGTGGATTTCAGAGATGAAGGGAGGAGAAGCAGACATTTTCCCTCCCCAACAAGGGTTCATGCACCTGGGAGACAATACCAGTAAAAGGGAGTTCCAACAGCAGATGGCGCCCCAGAATTATGACACCAACCCAGCTGAAGCACCGGAAACCGGGCAGAGTGCTACCAACCTCTGCCCAGCACTGGTAATGGCTGCAGAGTTCTTGGGAGCTGGGGCGGTCGGTCTGACTTCCCAAAAGTCAGCTGGAATGGATGATGTGGGGTCCTCAGCTGAAGTGCTAACAGGACAGAATGCTACTGCCCCCTACACACAACTGCAGCTTGAGATGATATCGATGGATGGAATTTCAGTCTCCACTTGTATACCCCAGGGATGCTGTGCGGTCAGCCCAGATCCCCAACAGCTTGATGGAGTGAGCCCAGTCACCCTGTCTTCTCTCCAGTGGCTGAAAAGACTCGAGGGAGAAGGCTAAATCCAGGCCTCTCCCCAGCAGCGGATATATTCTCTGAGAGAGGCAGAGGTTGGCTGGGTGAGGAATACTCTTTTTGGACCAATTTGTTTGGGGTACTGTGTGGATTCCTGGCATTGGGGGACTGGAATCACTGACTAACTTTGCAGTCAACCCGTCTGGAGTCTCCTCCTGTGTTAGTCTCCTGCCAAAAGGGGAGAAATGTGACAGACCTAGCCGGGACAGAGGCTGTTGGAGGGGACAGAATGCGAGCCTCTTGCCTTGCGATTATGGGCCCTGACATTTGGGGGAACGGTGCTCTTTGTGAGCTGTATGCCTGGGGACCCCTGAGGTGATGTTACTTGGATTCAGATCCATGTTCCCCTCCAAGACACACAGACTCTGGATATGTAGTTGCCATATTAGCAATAGACTGAATCACACTGTTGGGACACAAACTGTTAGATGCTAATGTCATCAACTCCAGCCACCTGTCTGTTGTGTAAATGAGTCTAGTCTGACTTGTAAGAGTATTCCACACATTGTTGTTTGTGCTAATTTACCCTCAAATAAAGGCTACTCCTGGTGTACTTCAAGACTGGTGTTGTCTAGTTCTTGGGGGTTCCTATAGTCAGATCCATTGGTGTCATGTTCCAGGACTTAAGAAGCGTTATACTGACGGAAGCACTCAAGCGGAGTGTGGGGGACGTTCCGTCACAAAGGAGACCCCCAGATCCTGGCCCCCCATTTGAAATGGTAAGTACCCCTACCATTTCACAAACAAAGTGTAAAAGAATGTTAAAAAACACAAAGACTCTTTTGAAAAAGTCCTTTATTAAAAATAAAAAAATTCAAAAAAGATTCCAGCGGTGGTAATCCACTTTTGCTATCCAGCGACTGATGATCATCTCTCTGGGGTCCAGCGATGGCTGATCTGATCCAGCAACGGGTGATCTCTCCCTCCAGTCCAGTGCAGCGCAGTCCATCCATCCTCTGTCTCCACTGGCGGAGACACTGTGGGGATGACATGTCTTATATGAGGAGGGCTGGGCCAACCGTCACCAGACTCCACCCCCTCTGATGCAAGTGGGGAAGCCCGACTTCCCCAATGACGTATGGGTGACCCCGCCCCCCTCCGATGTAACAGAAACCGGGGGTCCCCTTGTTAAAGGGGGCTTTCAGATTCTGATAAGCCCCCGCCCGCAGACCTCCACAACCACCGGCCAGGGTTGTGGGGATGAGGCCCTTGTCCTCATCAACATGGGGACAAGGTGATTTGAGGGGTCACAGACACCCAAAGCATCCTCCCAATGTTGAGGGCATGTGGCCTGATATAGTTCAGGAGGGGGGGCTCTCTCATCCCCCCTCTTTTCCTGTGGCCTGCCAGGTTGAGTGCTCAGATAAAGGGTCTGGTATGGATTTTTAGGGGGAACTCCACGCCATTTTTTTTTTAATTTGGCATGGAGTTCCCCTTAAAATCCATACCAGACCTGAAGGGTCTGGTATGGATATTTAGGGGGAACCCCACGTCATTTTTTTTTATTTGACGCGGGGTTCCCCTTAATATCTATACCAGACCTGAAGGGCCTGGTAATTGAATTTGGGGGAACCGCACGCTTTTTTTTCTTATCAATGACTTTCAATGACTTCTCTGTATTATGGGGAGCCGACGATTCATTATAGCCGTGAGTGATTTTAAATGACTTTTTTTACTGCAGAAATGACACTTTGTGCAGGGACAGTTCTAAGCACAGGAAACATGTGCCCCTTTACAGGCATACTATAGACACCCCCCCAGGTACGGGGTTTAGGTCTGTTCGCAGGTTCTGGTGCAAACCGAACCGGGGGGTGTTCGGCTCATCCTTAATAGTTAATATTAGTTAATTCTATGAGTGTCTTACTTCCATGAAGTTAAGTTAGTAAAAAAACATTTCTTTTGTTGTGGAAATTGAATCAATCTAATCATGAAAAATCACATCGTTTTCTCTATGGAATGCGGAAGGAGACCACCGCTCATGCAATGTCTGATCAATGGACTCGAGATGCAGAGCTGTTTATGGCTACAAGCAATCAAGTTTCTCTGAGTCAGTAGGCAATTTCTATAGATGAGGGATAAATAAAAGAAAATAAATATGCACATCAACAGAAAACTATTTTTATCTATTTCTTTCTTATATTCATTTGTAGGGGACAATCACTGGTAAAAAAATACATAATATAAGCTTACCGCAATTGTTTGAACAAAAGATTTCGGCCGGGAAGAAAAAAAAAACACCCTCTGTTCTGTGGCAAATCCTGGTCAGATTATATCGAAAAGAACTTCCGCTTTATAGTCTCACCCGGCGCCATGAACATTCTAAAGGGAGCCCCTAGTGCACATGCGCAGCTGTCTAGACAACCGGAAGGATGATGCAGCTGCAAAGACACCTCCGGCGGCCATATTTTCTAAGGGATGCCCTGTTCTTACTCTACGCAAGACACAGGTGGCCAACCAGATTATTTTCTTTGCCCTAAGCATTAATGGAGGGCAGGTTGTTAAGGGGTTGGTTTAAATATTTAAACCAAACTCCATTCACTAAGGCCGCGTACACACGGGCGGACTGTTCGCCCAACCTTGTCCGCTGAACAGTGTTTGGGCGGACAGTCCGCTCGTGTGTGGGCTTTCAGCGGACAGTTTCAGCGGACAGTTGGACGGACAAAGTCTTTCGGAAATTCCGAAAAACTGTCCGCTGAAACTGTGTTTGAGCGAACAGTCCGCCCGTGTGTGGGCCTGTCCGCTGTACTTTCGAAATGAGCGGACTGTTCCCGCTCGGAAAGTCCGCCCATTTCGAGCGCGTGTACAGGTAGGCGGGGCCCGCGAAGGAGACGTTGCGGGCTCCGCCGCCTGGAATGGGCTTAAAGGGGAACCCCAACGCCGAAAAAAATCGGCGTGGGGGTTCCCCCAAAGTCCACACCAGACCCTTGTCCGAGCACGCTACCCGGCCGGCCAGGAAAGGGGGGCGAGCGAGCGCGCCCCCCCTCCTGAGCCGTACCAGGCCGCGTGCCCTCAACATGGGGGGGTGCCTTGGGGAAGGGGGGGCCGCGCGGCCCCCCCACCCCAAAGCACCTTGTCCCCATGTTGATGAGGACAAGGGCCTCTTCCCGACAACCCTGGCCGTTGGTTGTCGGGGTCTGCGGGCGGGGGGCTTATCGGAATCCGGGAGCCCCCTTTAAGAAGGGGGCCCCCGGATACCGGCCCCCCACCCTATGTGAATGAGTATGGGGTACAATGTACCCCTACCCATTCACCTGTGAAATAAAGTACAAAAAAAAACACAACACAGGGAAAAAATATTTTATTGCACAGCTCCGGGGGGTCTTCCGTCTTCGGGGGTCTTCTCGCCGGACTCCTCCGCTATCTGTGTGTAGCTCTTTTACTAGCGGAGGAGTCCGGCTTTCTTCCTCCCCGCCGCCGGCCTCTTCTCCCGACTTCGGGGGTCTTGTCCCCCTCTTCAGTTCTTCTGCCGGGCCACCGCGCCTTCTTGTAGCTCTTTTACAGGCGGTGGCCCGGTCTTCTGTCGCCGCTGCCTTCCGTTCTTCTGTCGCCGCCTTCGGTTCTTCTGCCGGGCCACCGCGCCTTCTTGTAGCTCTTTTACAGGCGGTGGCCCGGTCTTCTGTCGCCGCTGTCGTCGCCGCCGCCGCCGCCTTCCGTTCTTGTTCTTCTTCTTGTTCTTCTTCTTCTTCTCCTGGAGATGTTGACTCGACGAGCTCTCCGGCCGGAATGCCAGGGCCGCGCTGTGCGGTCACTTATATAGTGACAATGGGGCGGTGTCACATGGTATATGTCACATGGGTTGGTCACATGGGTTGATGTCACATGGGGACTATGACATCGTAAGGGGGCGGGGTCACCATGTGACCAACCCATGTGACATATACCATGTGACACCGCCCCATTGTCACTATATAAGTGACCGCACAGCGCGGCCCTGGCATTCCGGCTAGTGATGGGAAGTTCGGATCTTTAAAATGAATCGGTTCATTTCGAACTGCTCACTGAAATGAACCGATTCAATGAATCGATTCTTCGGTTCTTCGGTTCACTTGCTGAGTCTACTGACAAGCAAGTGAACCGAAGCTCTGATTCAACCTTCTTAAATGTGTAGAATCAGAAGACTGATTCACACAGAAGGTTGGCAGGTCCTGGTAATGTTTACTTTGATTTAGTTCATCGGCGCAGAGCACAATTGTTGTCAATTGACAATTATTCCATTATTGTCAGATTAGCGCAGTGTCATGCATTTTGGTGATACACAAACAGCTGTGTTAGGCTGGGTTCACACTTGTGCGATGCGGGAACCCTGCGATTCCACGACGGGTTCCTGCATCGCACCCAACTCGCACGACAGTTCACAACGACATATGCGAACTGCTGGGGAGTGTCATACAATGTTAATGGCACCCCCATTTCAGTTCGCATGTCGCACTGCGAAGTGTCAGTTTGGACATGAATCGGATCGCATGAGTGCTATGCGATCCGATTCTGGTGCGGACCAAAAAAAGGGTCCTGTGCGAGTTTAGTCCGAATGCGATACGATTTCAACCATACTATCTGTATGGCTGAAATCGCATTGCACGGACATCGCCTGTGATTTGCACTGCAGTGCAAATCGCATGCGATTTTGCACTATGCTGCAGTGTGAACCGGCCCTGAGCCTAGGTTTCCGCAAATTTGATGGATAGCAATGTTACCTGTGAAGTTGCCCCAGAATGCAGTTCACATGCACACAAACCCCGCTTTTCATTTAGGCTCTGTTTCCACTTGTGCAACTTGTCCTGCGACTTGGGACTGCAAAGTTGCATAACAAGAAGTACCCGATTTCCAAATGAGTACCATTCATATCTGTGCGACTTCAAGTCACAGCGACTTCAAAGTAGTCCCTGCACTACTTTGGTCCCATTGTAATGTGACTTGAGGTCCATAAACCTCCAGAATACACAGGCATGGCTTCAAGTCGTGGCAGAATCGTGCAACTTTCTGGCTTTTCAGGCTAACGCAGCCTGAAAGTTGCACAATTCTGCCGCAATTTTGATGCGACTTTAAAGCAATGCCTGTGTATTCCGGAGGTCTATGGATCTCAAGTTGCATCAAAGTGGGACCAAAGTAGTGCAGGGACTACTTTGAAGTCGCACAGATACGAATAATACTCATTGGAAATCATAGAGTACAAAGTCGCAGGACAAGTTGCACAAGTGGAAATGGAGCCTAAATGAAAAGTGGGTTTTTGTGCATGTGAACTGCATTCTGATGGGCCAACTTCCCAGTTAACATTGCTAGCCATCAGATTTTCCCATAGTCTTTACAGCGCATGCGCAGGAATGATGATCAGATTTTACTACCACTACCATGGGCGAAGTACCCCTGGTAGTAAAATCCAATCGTTAAGGCTATTTTCACACTTGTGCGACTTGAAAGTCAAGTGCTTTTGCCATGATTTTTGCCATGACTTGAAGCAATGTCTGTGTAATCTTGAGGTCTCTGCCACAAGTCGCATCAAAGTCAGACAAAAGTAGTACAAAAACTACTTTGAAGTCGCACAGATATGAACTGAACTCGTTGGAAATCATGGGGTGTGACTTGTCATGTGACTTTGCAGTCTCAAGTCGCAGGACAAGTCGCATGAGTGTGAAAGGGCCTCAGGCTGTCCGTACCACCTGATCACTGCTGCTACCTCATTGGTTTAGTGTATTGTTTTACTGGTGGTGACTCATGGTTCTTTCAGTGTACTGTGTTCTAAAAACTGATACGATTCTTTAACTCGGTAACTTGTACAATTCTTTAACTCGGTAACTTGTACGATTCTTTAACTCGGTAACTTGTACGATTCTTTAACTCGGTAACTTGTACGATTCTTTAACTCGGTGTACTGTGTACTCCTGGCTCTTGTTTTAAGTTTGTATCCAGTTCCTGAGTGTCACTGTGCTTTGAGTCAGCTGATTGGTTGCAGGGAGGGGCGGAGCTCTCTCACTCTAGGATCATATTACCACTGCCAGCTCTGCTGCTCTGCTATGTACTGAGTGCAGAGTGAACTGTTTCAAACTAATCAGTTCACTGAAAAGAATCGATTCATCCAGTTCACTAAAAAGAACCGATTCAAAAGAACGATTCGTTCATGAACTGGACATCACTAATTCCGGCCGGAGAGCTCGTCGAGTCAACATCTCCAGGAGAAGAAGAAGAAGAACAAGAAGAAGAACAAGAACGGAAGGCGGCGGCGGCGGCGACGACAGCGGCGACAGAAGACCGGGCCACCGCCTGTAAAAGAGCTACAAGAAGGCGCGGTGGCCCGGCAGAAGAACCGAAGGCGGCGACAGAAGAACGGAAGGCAGCGGCGACAGAAGACCGGGCCACCGCCTGTAAAAGAGCTACAAGAAGGCGCGGTGGCCCGGCAGAAGAACCGAAGAGGGGGACAAGACCCCCGAAGTCGGGAGAAGAGGCCGGCGGCGGGGAGGAAGAAAGCCGGACTCCTCCGCTAGTAAAAGAGCTACACACAGATAGCGGAGGAGTCCGGCGAGAAGACCCCCGAAGACGGAAGACCCCCCGGAGCTGTGCAATAAAATATTTTTTCCCTGTGTTGTGTTTTTTTTTGTACTTTATTTCACAGGTGAATGGGTAGGGGTACATTGTACCCCATACTCATTCACATAGGGTGGGGGGCCGGTATCCGGGGGCCCCCTTCTTAAAGGGGGCTCCCGGATTCCGATAAGCCCCCCGCCCGCAGACCCCGACAACCAACGGCCAGGGTTGTCGGGAAGAGGCCCTTGTCCTCATCAACATGGGGACAAGGTGCTTTGGGGTGGGGGGGCCGCGCGGCCCCCCCTTCCCCAAGGCACCCCCCCATGTTGAGGGCACGCGGCCTGGTACGGCTCAGGAGGGGGGGCGCGCTCGCTCGCCCCCCTTTCCTGGCCGGCCGGGTAGCGTGCTCGGACAAGGGTCTGGTGTGGACTTTGGGGGAACCCCCACGCCGATTTTTTTCGGCGTTGGGGTTCCCCTTTAAGCCCATTCCAGGCGGCGGAGCCCGCGACGTCTCCTTCGCGGGCCCCGCCTACCTGTACACGCGCTCGAAATGGGCGGATTTGCCTCCTCCTTACGTGGGCGAGTCCGTTCATTTCAAAAGTTGAGCGAACTGTTTGGCAAACAGTTTGCTGAAACAGTCCGCTCGTGTGTGGGCAAGTCCGCTCATGCAAATTTTGAGCGGACTGTTTGCCGAAACTGTTTGACGAACAAGGTTGGGCAAACAGTCCGCGCGTGTGTACGCGGCCTAAGAGACTCGAAAAAACAAAGAAGGAAAATTTAAACAGCATTTCACCTGCAGGTGCAATCCAGGGATTTCGATTAATAAGGGCAACAAAAGGAAATGGGATATTGATTAAATCCTGGACTTCATGTGCCCTTTGTGTCCATACATATCAGGAGAAGGGCAAAAGATATGATGTGATCTATCATTATTATATATATATACTCTATTACAAATATATATTATGGCGAATATATTTCTTAAATTATATTAAAAAAAAAAATATGTCCAATTGTTTATTAAATTATATATATTAATTCTCAAGGATATCATTTTTAAAAATTATTGTTCTGTAGCAGCTCCAGATCATGAATATTCCAGATTCAATGCATTAGATGATTACTTTAGTATATTGTTATATATCTCACAAAAAAAAAAAAAAACCCACAACCAATTTTATATTTATTTCACAGAAAAGGCTTAAAACTTAAAGCATCATTTAGGCCTGGAGGTTTCAATGCATTTTGATCTGAAATCCATTTTGCTTCACGTTGTAAAAGGATTTTGTCATAGTCCACTCCTCTTTCATTGGGAGGGACATGTTCAAGAGCAAAGAAATGCATCATCGTGTCATCAAAAGCATGGAATAAACCCATGTGGCGACTAATTGGCATCTCCATCTCTTTCTTCCGCTCCAGGGATACAGGGTCCCTGATGCAGTGAAAAAAATGGACGTTTTGTCTTGCCTATGTAGAAAGCATTACATTCACAAGTCATCAAGCATACCACCCCAACCGACTGACATGTTGCCACAAATTTTGTTGCATACAGGCGTCCACTAGGGAGGAATGCCTCTTTAGAAGCATGGAGGTATCTACAGAACCCACACTTATGACATGGTCTAGTTCCCCTACTATTGACCAAATTTCTTGAAGGAGCAGTATAGTGACTATGTACAATTTTGTCTTTTATAGATCTTGATCTTCTAAATGTAATTTCCTTATAGTTTTTTTTAAATATTTGGAGACACGGGGGTCTCCCATCAGTAGACACCAATGCTTTTGTATTATATCTCGCATTTGTTGGTGTTGTCCAGAAAACTGCGTAATGACCCTCAAGCTGGTACTAGACTCTCTAACCTTTTTTCCATGGATTAGAGAGATTCTATCTGGTCTTTTTGCTCTAATATTTGCCTTTTTTATAAATTTGTTGCTATAGCCCCTTAATTGCAGACGATTCTGTAGGGCTTTAGCTTCTTTCTCAAAATGAGCATTTTTGCTACAATTTCTTCTAACCTAAAATATTGTCCATACAGAATATTAGTTATAAAGGGAATAGAATGAGAGCTAGTTGCATGTAACACAGTTACCTGCAGATGGTTTACGGAATAGAGTAGTTCCAACTAGGCAATCTTGATCTACAAAACTTTCTATATCTAGAAAAGCCAATCTGTGTTGATTTGCTTCCATTGTAAATGAAAGATTATATTGATTGGATATCAATTTATTAAAGAAAAATGTCCTCTCTACTCCCTGTCCAAACAAAAAAACACATCATCGATGTATCTTCTCAAAAGGGGTATATAGTCTAGAAAGATTTGTAAATCCTCCCTTGCAAACAAATCACGTTCCCACCCCCCAGATACAGATTGGCATACATGGGGGCAAACTTGGTCCCCATGGCTACCCCCTGCATCTAGAGGTAGTGGGAGCAATTGAACAGGAAGATATTGTTCATTAGAATAAAATACAAGAGATTCAAGATGAATTTATTATAAGGCCTTGGCACCCTATCATTTACCATAATGAAGCCCTCTATCACCTCCACCCCATCTAGTGCTCTAAGAAGGTCACTAGTGTCTTGAAGGTATGACGACAATCCCTCGACATAAGGTCGGAGGAAATCGTCTATTAGTTGACTTGCTCTTTCGGTTAGGCATCCATTTTGTACTTTGCTCTACAACCTCGCACCTTTTCGCTTGAGGCCACCAAAGTGGGTTTTGTGGTGTCTTTACTCCTTGGTGACCCTCAAGCTTGGGCTCATCGCTTGCTGGAGCAGAAAGCAGAGGTGTTAACTAACCTGACCATCTTTTTTGAGGTGACGTAGAGGACTACATTGCAGAATTCTGCCGTTGGAGTGCAGATACGGACTGGAACAATGCGGCCCTCTGTTACCAGTTCCGTATGGGGCTTTCTGACCCCCTAAAAGATGAACTGGCTCAAGTAGGAATTCCACAAACCTTGGATGCCTTGATTAACCTTGTTATTCAAATTGATTGGCGGCTGAGGGAGCGAAGTTGTGAAAGAGGTGTTGGGTCCACTCACCCCACCTGGATGTTGCCCAGGGTTCCTAACTACACCCATCCAGCTCCTACTTCTAGTCCAGCTCCGGAACCCGACACTCCCAAACCCATGAAGATCAGAGTTCTTTGCCCTGCTTTCACGATGGAGGAACGCCAATCAGGTCAACAACTTATGCCTTTACTGCAGAGAACCTGGGCACTATGTCAAGAACTGCCCTACCAAGCTCTGTAAGTGCATGTCTGCCTCTTCTGGTGCTACAACTGCTTGGCTTAAGACTTCCTCTCTCCTCGCCCTTTCTGTCTTTTGCAGCTCCCAGGAAGGACTTTGCAAGTCCCCGCTATCATTGACTCAGGGGCTTGTAGTTGCTTTATGGACTCCTCTTTTCCCAGTAAACATCAGATCCCTCTGTTGTACAAGACCCAAGGACTTTCTATCCACCTGGCCGATGGATTTGCAATAAAATCTGGACCAGTTATACAAGAGACTGCCTCCCTTTCAGTTGCTATCTCCAACCTGCACCATGAACTGCTTTGTTTGGACATTATCTCATCTCCATTTTTCCCTATCATTCTTGGCATGCCATGGCTGGAGGTCCACAAACCTGCTATAAATTGACTCACTGGGGTTTCATTCGACCTTCCACTTCCCCAGCAGGTGCGGGCATCTTTTTAGTGGAAAAAAAAGACCATTCCATTCGGCCCTGTATAGACTATCAGGAACTGAATAAAATTACTGCTAAAAACTGTTATTTCAGAGACTGGGGACTGCCACTATTTTCACTAAGCTGGACCTCTGAGGGGCCTACAATCTGGTCCATATCAGAAGTGGGGATGAGTGGAAGACAGCATTTCGCACCCGCTTCGGGCACTTTGAATACTTGGTAATGCCCTTCAGGTTGTGCAATACCTTTCAATATTTCATAAGTGATGTCTTCCGGGACTACTTGGATTTGTTCGTCATAGTCTACTTAGACGACATCCTCATTTTCTCCTCTTCTCTGGACTCCCACCGTAAACATGTTAGATGTGTCCTAGCTTGGCTCAGACAACATGTATGCTAAGGCTGAAAAACATTTTTTTTTGAGCAAGAAAGCATCCCATTTTTGGGACTAATCATTTCTGTAGAAGGAATTAAGATGGATCCACAGAAGATTACCGCAATCCTTGACTGGCTAGCCCCCACGGTCAAGAAAGGGGTTCTCAGCTATCATCTGCCCTATAACGGAACTAACCAAGCAAGGGGTTCATTTCCATTGATCTCCGGAAGCTCAAGCCACCTTCAAGTCCCTCAAAAGACTGTTTACTTCCACTGCTGTCTTGAAACACCCCGATTCCTCCTTACAAATTGTCCTGGAAGTAGAAGCCTCTGAAATTGCCATCTGAGCTGTTCTCTCCCAGCTACAAGGGACCAAAGCCTTGCTATTTCCAGTTGCCTTCTTCTCTCGCAAACTGTCTTCCGCGGAAAGGAATTATGATGTAGGTGATCGGGAATTACTGGCCATAAAATCTTCTCTGGAGGAATGGCGATACCTTTTGGAGGGAGCTGCTCATCCTATTCTGATTTACACAGATCACAAGAACCTGGAATACCTGAAGTCCGCAAAAAGACTGAGACCTTGACAAACTAAGTGTTCTTTTCCAGGTTCTCTTTCAATGTTACCTATCGGCCAGGCTCCAAAAACACAAAACCTGACATCCTCTCCAGGATGTTCCATAAATCCAAGGAAACTTCACTTCCTGACTAGGGATGAGCTTCGTGTTCGAGTCGAACATACGTTCGACTCGAACATCGGCTGTTCGCCCGTTCGGCGAATTCCAAACATTATGGGCCGTTCGCACCAAATTCGTGTGGCGCTCACGGCCCACAATGCACTGTGATGGCGCAGTGCATTGCTGGCTCATGATTGTCCAAGCATGCACTGTGACCCCGCATGCTTGACCAATCACAGCGCCGGCAGCGAGGAGAGCCATGATTGGCCACAGGCAGGATGCCTGTGGCCAATCATAGCTCAGGCTGTGTAGTACATGCCCCACACTATATAAGGCAGCCAGCATGGCGGCCTTGTGTAGTGTGTTGGCGTCTGAAGCAGTTAGTGGGTGTTCTGTGTACCTTCAACACAGTATACACCGATCGTTATCGGCCAATTTTTCGATCTTGCTCTTCTGTAGTGGTTGTTGTCTGCGTGCCCTGACCGCAGTATACATCGCTATATTCACCTCACCTATATAGCTAGCGATATATCTATCTTTTATAATAGAGTTTGCAGTCAGTGTTAGGAGCTTGTGCGTGCTGTCTGCGAGCTCTGTACCCAGTACACACCGCTATATCCACCTACATAGCTCTTCTCTATTTGAGCCATCTGCCATCTGCAGGAGTTATTGGAAGTTGTGTGTGCTTCCAGCACAGCACAGTATACATCTGTATTTACCCTTTATTGTTGGTGTTCTATAATAAAGGCATCTGCAGGAGTTAGTGGGTGTTGTGTGCCTCCAGCACAATATACACCTGTATCTACCCTTTATTGCTGTTCTCTAATAGAGCCATCTGCAGGGCTTAGTGGGTGTTGTGTGCCTCCAGCACAATATACACCTGTATCTACCCTTTATTGCTGGTGTTCTATAATAAAGGCATCTGCAGGAGTTAGTGGGTGTTGTGTGCCTCCAGCACAATATACACCTGTATCTACCCTTTATTGCTGTTCTCTAATAGAGCCATCTGCAGGGCTTAGTGGGTGTTGTTTGCCTCCAGTACAGTATACCCCTTTATCTACCCTTTATTGCTGGTGTTCTATAATAAAGGCATCTGCAGGAGTTAGTGGGTGTTGTGTGCCTCCAGCACAATATACACTACCCAACTGCTGTTTTACCCAACTCCCTTCAGGCCATTACCATGTCTGCAAGGCATGGTAACGCATCATCTTCCCTCGTCTCAATGTCATCATCAGTGACTCCTTCCCTAGACCCACCACGTCCTCCTGAGGAGTCTCCTGAACTCTTTGAGCACAGTGTTGGGTACATGCTCCAGGAGGATGCCCAGTGTTTTGTAGGCTCTGATGATGACACTCAGCTAGAGGAAGGCAGTAGCGTGAATGCAGAGAGAGGGGATGCTCAAGAAGGACAGCAATCTGTCAGTCATGTTCCACAAGCTGTAGCATACTGCCAGGTTTGCTACAGCGATGAAGAGGGAGGGGATGATGAGGGCACTGACTCCACGTGGGTGCCTGGTAGGAGAGAGGAGGAGGAGGGGGAGGCACATGTCCAACGAGGCAGGATGCCCTCCGGGGGCCAGCTTAGGGGCAGCACACCGACTGAATCACACCGCAGAGCTCCGCCTGTGTAGGGCGCTGCCTCTGCGCGTTATTCGAAAAGTTCTTTGGTGTGGGCCTTTTTTGAGACGGGTACATCAGATTGCACCGCTGCTATTTGCAACATATGTCTCAAGCGTATCTCGCGTGGCCAAAACATCAGCCGCTTGGGCACCACATGCTTGACCAGACATATGTTGACCTGCCATGCAGCTCGTTGGCAAGCATACCTCAAAGACCCACACCAAAGAACAAAACGGACCTCTCCTTGCTCCTCATCAGCTGGCATCTCCAACCCCACTAGACCTTCAGTCCTCTCTGAAACCTGCTCTGAAAGGAATGAAGGTGTAGAAATAGGTGTGTCACAGCCAAGTGCTTCCGGGCACTCTGCTAGCAGTACACCCACGTCCGATTATAGCAGGCAAATGTCTCTGCCCCAGATGCTGGACCGGCGAAAGAAGTTCACTCCCAGCCATCCACATGCCCAGCGGTTGAATGCTAGCTTGGCTAAATTGCTAGCACTTCAACTGCTGCCTTTTCAGTTGGTAGACTCGGCCCCCTTCCGTGAGTTTGTACAATGTGCGGTTCCTCAGTGGCAGGTCCCCAAACGCCACTTTTTCTCACGGAAGGCGATTCCGGCTCTCTACTGGCATGTGGAAGGCAATGTCCTTGCCTCGCTGGACAGGGTGGTCAGCGGTAAGGTGCATATTACCGCTGACTCATGGTCCAGCAGGCATGGACAGGGACGTTACCTGTCTTTCACGGCCCATTGGGTCACTCTTCTGGCAGCTGGGAAGGATGGTGGACAAGGTGCAGTAGTGTTGGAGGTTGTTCCGCCACCACGCCTCCAAAATGCTACTATTGGTTGTGACACACCTCTCCCCTCCACCCCCTCCTCTTCTTCTTCCTCCATGGCCTCTTCCAGTGCTCTGTCCTCAGAACCAGCGGTGCTCCGTAGGTGTTCCAGGGGCTACGCAACTACGCAGGCAAAACAATGCCATGCCGTGCTTGCGCTGGTTTGTTTGGGGGACAGGAGCCACACTGGGGCGGATGTTTTGTCAGCTCTGCAGGGGCAGGCTGAGAGATGGTTGATGCTACGCCAGCTTAAGCCAGGAATGGTGGTTTGCGACAATGGCACCAACCTCCTCTCCGCTCTCTGACAGGGACAACTGACCCATGTGCCCTGTGTAGCTCACGTCCTTAACCTGGTGGTGCAGCGTTTCTTGGGCAGGTACCCGGGCTTACAGGATGTCCTGAAGCAGGCCAGGAAAGTCTGTGTGCATTTCCGCCGATCATTTAATGCATGTGCTCGGCTGGCTGAGCTCCAAAAGGAGTTGAACCTGTCCAAGAACCGCCTTATATGTGACATGCCCACCAGGTGGAACTCAACGTTGGCAATGCTGCACCGGCTGCACACACAGCAGAGGGCCATCAATGAGTACCTGTGCGACTACGGCACCAGGACAGGGTCAGGGGAGCTCGGTTTTTTTTCTCACCACGCCAGTGGAGCATGATCAGGGATGCATGCACTGTCCTGTCACCGTTTGAGGAGGCCACAAGGATGGTGAGCAGTGACAGTGCATGCATCAGTGACACTGTACCTCTTGTCCACCTCTTGGAGCATACGCTGCGTGGAATAATGGACAGGGCACTTGAGGCAGAACAGAGGCAGGAAGAGGAGGACTTCCTTGCCTCTCAAGGCCCCCTTTATCCAGACAGTTTTCCTGCTGTGCCACCCATCACACAGGAAGAGGATGAGGAGGAGGAAGAGGAGGAGGAGGATGATTGTGTCAGCATGGAGGTGGAGGCTGGCACTCAGCATCAGCAGCAGCAGCAGCAGTCTTGTAGGGATGATTTACAGTCCCAAGAAACACGTGGACTTGTACGTGGCTGGGAGGAGGTAGCTGCGGATCATGTTGTCCTTAGTGACCCAGAGGACTCCGGACCGAATGCCTCAGCTAACCTACGCTGCATGGCCTCCCTGATCCTGCAAAGCCTGCGGAAGGATCCTTGTATTCTTCGGATCAAGCCACTCTCCTTGATCCACGGTACAAGGGTAAGGTTGCCGACCTTATCTTGCCATCGCAGAGGGAGCAGAGGATGAGACATCTCCGGGAGGCCTTGCAGAAAGGTCTGTGCAATGCGTTCCCAGAGACTGGGAGGTTACAAACTCCTGGTCCTGGACAACGTGTTGCTGAGGCATCGGTCAGAAGGAGCGGTGGAGAAGGTGGCCGTCTGACTGATGCTTTCAGACAATTTTTTAGTCTGCAGCCCCAAGGTATGATCGGTTCCAGCAACCATCACCAGCGTCTGATTTACATGGTGCAGGAATACCTAGGGGCAAGGTCAGACTTGGACACCTTTCTCACCAAAAATCCTCTGGCTTACTGGGTCTTGAGGATGGATCACTGGCCAGAGCTTGCACAGTATGCAATTGAGCTACTGGCCTGTCCTGCATCCAGCGTTCTTTCGGAACGCACCTTCAGTGTTGCTGGTGGCTTTGTTACCAATCACAGGGTGCGCCTGTCCACCGAATCAGTTGATCAACTGACCTTTATCAAGATGAATCAGTCTTGGATCACCCACAGCTACCAAGCACCTGAAGCTGATGTAACCGAATAATTTTTTTTGAAATATCACATCCCTTCAAGACTGCCTATGCTGATGCTGAGTGACTGTCCTGTTATGTTGATTGTCTATCCTCTTCCTCCTCCGCTGATATGTTGGAAGAACATTTCTGGTTCTGGGTGATGCCATCAGCCCAATTTTTCTGCCCCTGTTTAACAGGGGCATTTAATTACAATTTTTGAGGCAATGCTTTGCAGCAGGGCTAATTCCTGCAATAAAACTAGAGTATATGGGAGAGGTTGCAGTGCCGTGGCACCAGCACCAGTGCCTAAGGCCCAATTTTTCTGCCCCTGTTTAACAGGGGCGTTTAATTACAATTTTTGATGCAATGCTTTGCAGCAGGGCTAATTCCTGCAATAAAACTAGAGTATATGGGAGAGGTTGCAGTGTGGTGGCACCAGCACCAGTGCCTAAGGCCCAATTTTTCTGCCCCTGTTTAACAGGGGCGTTTAATTACAATTTTTGATGCAATGCTTTGCAGCAGGGCTAATTCCTGCACTAAAACTAGAGTATATGGAAGAGGTTGCAGTGTCGTGGCACTAGCACCAGTGCCTAAGGCCCAATTTTTCTGCCCCTGTTTAACAGGGACATGTAATTACAATTCTTGATATAATATTTCACAGGAGGGCCCGTTCCTGTGCCCACCCAGAGTAACTGTGAGGACTTATAGTGTTGTGGCACCAGCACCACAACCACCAAAGGTAAATTTTTCTACCACTGTTCAACAATGGCATGTAATTACAATTCTTGATATAATCGTTCACAGCAGGGCGCTCCAGCGCCCACCAAGAGTCACTTTGAGGGCTTACAATGTTGTGGCAACACCAACACCTTGTTCCGCCATTTCTGCAGAGCATATAGGGCAGGCCCCTACTTTCAAACATCCAACTTACATACATCTCCTACTTGCAAACGGAAGGAGACAACAGCAAGTGAGATGAAAAAAGATGTACGACAAAACAAATTATACAGGGGTGATAACCCTTCCCTATGTTTTCCAAAAAGCTTAAAAATAGTTTTTTTGACTGGAGCTACACTTTAAAAATGTACCAGTTGAAAATTACAAACAGATTCAACTTAACACAACAAACCTACACAGTCCCTGTCTTGTTTGCACCGCCTGTATACTGCTGTTCTGAGTATATAGGGCCTGGGGGCCACACGCATTTCCTTTTTTTAATATGGGAACGGGGTTCCCCTTAATATGCGTACAAGACCCAAAGGGGCTGGTAATGGGCAGGGAGGGCTACCCATGCCATTTTTCTCAATGATTTTCAACCATATTGCAGGAACCAGATATAACATTAAAACCGCAAGCAGTTTTAAATGATGTTATTTCCGTTTAATGTCATTTTGTGCAGGGACTGTTCTAAACACGGGAAACATGTGGCACTTCACAGGCAAACCACAGACACCCCCCAGGCACGATATTTAAAGGAATATTTTACTTTTTTTTTTCACTTTAATCGTCATTAAAATCAGTGCTCCTGCCAAAACGGCCATTTTTAAAAACATTTTAGGCATTGACTCATGTCCCCTGGGGCAGGAGCCAGGTCCCCAAACCCTTTTTAGGACAGTATCTTGCATATTAGCCGTTAAAATTAGCACTTTTAATTTCGAACGTTCGAGTCCCATAGACTTCAATGGGGTTCTAATGTTCGTTCGAATTTGGGGTCCGTTCCAAAGTTCTGGTGTGAACCGAACCGGGGGGTGTTCGGCTCATCCCTATTCCTGACACTATTCTGGCCTTGGGGAACCTTCTCCTGCTACAAGAATATCTGCTCATGTGGATAAAGCAAGGCTCACTGGGGTCGGCACTAAAGATGGCCTTGCGGTTCGCCCGGCGGTCTGTTCGCGGTGAACTTTGCTCATTTGCAAATTCACCAAACCGGCGGACTTCTGGCGCTGTTCGCGACAGACATATTTGTTTACATTGTGAAGAACTTTGACCCATGACACATCCATCATGGGGTACAGGACAGGCAATTGAGACATTTCAGCACATGGACATACTTTTTAAATAGTCCTGATCTGGCGGCCATTTTACATTCTGTCTTTTGTCAGTGTGGGGAAAGGACGCTGTGTGGAGCAGGGACAGTCAGTCTGTAATCACTAGCTATTACTGTTAGGTCCACAAACGTCCTTTTAAGGGCTGGTATAGATGTACAGTATATAGGGTTGTAATACACTTATAATATACTTTCTTTCAAATATAGAAAGCATATTATAGTGCACTGCAGTGCTGACCGATTCTGCAGCTGTCTTTTCTCAGTGTAGGGACAGTTTGGTGTTTGGAGCAGGGAAAGTCTGTAATTCACTAGCTACTAGCTAGCTACTATTAGGCCCACAAACGTCCTTTTAAGGACTGATATAGGTGTACAGTATATAGGGTTGTAATACACTTATAGAAAAACTTTCTTTCAAATATAGAAAGCATATTATAGTGCACTGCAGTACTGAACGATTCTGCAGCTGTCGTTTCTCAGTGTAGGGACAGTTTGGTGTTTGGAGCAGGGAAAGTCTGTAATTCGCTAGCTACTAGCTAGCTACTATTAGTCCCACAAACGTTAGGGTTGTAATACACTTATAATATACTTTCTTTCAAATATAGAAAGCATATTATAGTGCACTGCAATGCTGAAGTGAACGATTCTGCAGCTGTCTTTTCTCAGTGTAGGGATAGAGTTTGATGTTTGGAGCAGGAACAGTCTGTAATTCACTAGCTAGCTACTATTAGGTCCACAAATGTCCTTTTAAGGACTGGTATAGGTGTACTATTTGGTGTGCAGTATATAGGGGTGTAATAGACGTATAAAATACTTTCAAATATAGAAAGCATAGTATAGTGCATTTCTACTGTGCAGCATTGTGACTGCTGAGTGGTTCTGGAGCGATGCTACAAAGAGTGACAAACGCAATTAGAAAAAAGTATTATAACTGGTGTGATAGACCAGTGGCCCCCCAAAACGACAGATTGAAGCGGGGTGTTATATACCTTCTTCCACATATACTGCACTTCTCTAGAGACGTTTGTCACAGGGCCATTTAAAAAATGACAGGCGGAGGAAGAGGCAGGCCCTTCCACAGGGGTGGTAGGTGTAGGGCAGGAGCAACAGGCTTGAGCCAAAGTGGGAAATTGCAGAAGGTGCGTTCGATTACGTCAAATGACGCACCAGACTTGGTTGAGTGGCTCACTCAGCCTTACTCTTCTGCACCCTCCTCATCCTCTCGATCTGCACCCTCTTCACTCTCTGCTGTGTGCACCCCCAAAGACAATATCACCAACGCCACCACCACCATATACCCTCCGCTTGAGTCACAGGAATTATTTTCCGATCCATCACAAGACATTGTGATGCGCAGCCACTCTTGGCATTGGATCAGGAAGAGGAGGTAGCAACAACTGCCACTCAGCAGTCTGACGACAGTACCCAGATCAGCCCAAGGAGGTTGCTCCCCGCTGTTGCTCCCTACTCCAAGATCTCTAATTATAGAGGTGGGGAAGGTGATGTCGATGATGACGTGTCTAGGGATGTCATGTGGGTGCCCACAAGAGAGGAAGAGGAGGGGAGTTCAGAGGGAGATATGGACCAACAGATAGAAAGGAGAAGCAGGCGGAACTTACATTGCACAGGGGGGACAAACCAGACTGCTAATGCATCAGGAGCGAGGCATCAACCATGTACGGTCACATCTGGCACTCCCAGGACCCTGGCACATGGCTCCACAGTGTGGGCTTTTTTTAACGTGTCCACTGCTGACAATAGTGTTGCCATCTGCAGCCTTTGCAGTCAACGAATAAGTCGCGGTAAGCCCAACACTTACCTAGGGATGACCTTAAGAAGGCACATGAGCTGCCATCACTGAGCCCAGTGGGAGCAACGGAAATCCCAAAGCCACACTCCAGGCTCTCACCGTCCAGCCTCTTCTCCTTCTCCTCTCTCCTCAGAATTGCTGGATGAATTCCCAGGGGGGGCTACTCTATCTGAGACAAGTCAACAACAGGAGTCTGAAGAGGAGTCAGAGGAGGATGGTGCCAGGCTGGATGAGGAGGAGTATGAAGAGCATGCTTTAAACCTTTCTGGGATCCCTGTAGTTGTGCGTGGATGGGGGGAGGAGAACGAGGATGATGAAATTATCCTGGATGATGAGCAGGAGCCAGGCCACCACACCGCTTCCAGTTTAGTGCAAATGGGGGCCTTCATGCTCCAGTGTTTTAACAGGGACCCCCGTATAAAAAGCATAAAGGTCAAGGACCAGTACTGGGTGGCAACGTACTTAGACCCCCGGTACAAACACAAAATGGCGGAAATGTAACCACCATCACAGAGGGCTGTCAGAATGGAGCACTTCCAGGCCTTGCTTAGAGAAATGCTGCATTCTGCTTTTGCGTGCACTGGCAGAGGAATTCCCACCCCCAGAGAAAGAGTTGCGGGTACCAATGCAACAGCGCTTGCAAGAAGAGGGTGGTTTGAAGATGTGTTGGTCACTTCTGATATGAGGTCATTCTTTCAGCCAACCCATTGACAGGTGTCATCCGGATCCAGCATCAGGGAACTCCTAGACCGTCAGGTGTCCGACTACATCGGGTTAACGGCTCTGAGAAGTGATGAACCCCTGGACTACTGGGTGGGCTGGTTGACCTCTGGCCAGAGCTTGCACAATTTGCAATGGAACTGTTGGCTTGCCCCTCGTCCAGTGTCCTGTCCGAAAGGACGTTCAGTGCAGCAGGGGGGATCGTGACGGATAAACGTACTCGCCTAGCTCATGACAGTGTTGACTACCTCACATTTATAAAAATGAATGATGCATGGATCTTGGAGGAATTCAACACATGTGACCAGTAGACCATGTGTATGCATAACTGTATAAATGATTTATATAATCTAGCACACGGACCTTTTTTCTACCTTTGGCTCACTTATACAAAAAAAGCACACCGCACTATATGCCCCTGTTTGAAGAGGTTGAGCGGTGTCATATTTTTGGGTCCCGCAGCGAGTTGCTGGTGGCAGTGCTGGTGTCAGTGCTCTCTATCATGGTGCTGGTGCGGTGTCAGTGCTCTCTATCTTGGTGCTGGTGTCAGTGCTCTCTATCACGGTACTGGTGTGGCATCAGTGCTCTCTTTCTCTGTGCTGGTGTCAGTTCTCTCTATAATGGTTCTGGTGTCAGTGCTCTCTATCATGGTGCTTGTGTCAGTGCTCTCTATCACGGTGCTGGTGCTGGTGTCAGTGCTCTCTATCTCGGTGCTGGTGTCAGTGCTCTCTATCACGGTGCTGGTGTGGTGTCAGTGCTCTCTATCTCGGTGCTGGTGTCTGTCAGTGCTCTCTATCACGGTTCTGGTGTGGTGTCAGTGCTCTCTATCTCAGTGCTGGTGTCAGTGCTATCACAGTGCTGGTGTCAGTGCTCTCTATCATGGTGCTGGTGTGGTGTCAGTGATCTCTATCCCGGTGCTGGTGTCAGTGCTCTCTATTACGGTGCTGGTGTCAGTGCTCTCTATCAGAGTGCTGGTGTGGTGTCAGTGCTCTCTATCTCGGTGCTGGTTTCAGTGCCCTCTATCATGGTGCTGGTGTCAGTGCTCTCTATCATGGTGCTGGTGCGGTGTCAGTGCTCTCTATCTTGGTGCTGGTGTCAGTGCTCTCTATCACGGTACTGGTGTGGTATCAGTGCTCTCTTTCTCTGTGCTGGTGTCAGTTCTCTCTATCATGGTTCTGGTGTCAGTGCTCTCTATCATGGTGCTTGTGTCAGTGCTCTCTATCACGGTGCTGGTGTCAGTGCTCTCTATCTCGGTGCTGGTGTCAGTGCTCTCTATCACGGTGCTGGTGTGGTGTCAGTGCTCTCTATCTCGGTGCTGGTGTCTGTCAGTGCTCTCTATCACGGTTCTGGTGTGGTGTCAGTGCTCTCTATCTCAGTGCTGGTGTCAGTGCTCTCACAGTGCTGGTGTCAGTGCTCTCTATCATGGTGCTGGTGTGGTGTCAGTGATCTCTATCCCGGTGCTGGTGTCAGTGCTCTCTATTACGGTGCTGGTGTCAGTGCTCTCTATCAGAGTGCTGGTGTGGTGTCAGTGCTCTCTATCTCGGTGCTGGTTTCAGTGCTCTCTATCATGGTGCTGGTGTCAGTGCTCTCTATCACGGTGCTGGTGTGGAGTCAGTGCTCTCTATCTCAGCGCTGGTGTCAGTGCTCTCTATCTCGGTGCTGGTGGTCAGTGCTCTCTATCACGGTGCTGGTGTCAGTGCTCAGTCTCTATCGTGGTGCTGGTGTCAGTGTTCTATCTCAGTGCTGGGGTCAGACAGTGAGGTAGATAGCAGCGGAGAATCCAATCAGCAGGCAGTGCCAGCACCATGGCTGAGGATCAGCACTGGACTGGCACCTCCGGACCACTGCAGTGGAGCCCTGCATAGGTGGGGGTAAGGGCCGGGCAGAGGGAGAGGTCAGGGGCTCAAGCACAGGTTGGCACACTGGGACACTGACACAGGACTGCACTGCCCTGACTGTGGCACTGATCATCTCCTGCACCCCTTTCATAGCCTGGCCTGACCTTGCCTCTCCTCCATGGCCTTCATGCACTCCTGAATTGACAAAATTTCACAGATTAGAAAAGAATGCTTGTCGTTGTCGATCCCAGATTCACTTAATACTTCTGGTATGTCAGTGTCCATGTTGTGGGACTGTGTGTGCACAGCTAGTAAGTATTTTGTGGCTGAAAATATGACCTGGAGGTTTTTAAGGTTCGCCTGCCATTAAAGTGAATGGGGCATGTTCGCGGATCGCGTTTGCAAAACGTCCCGTTGAAAGTTCGTCCATCACTAGTCGGCACCCGCCATAGGAGCAGAACTACAAGCCAGGGATGGACTGTTTTGGTACAGAAGCAAAATCTTTGTACCTGAAGGCCTACGGGTCTCAATTTTACAACTTTGCCATGACCATGCACTGGTAAACTGGGCCCATAAACCTATAGTCTAGTCACTTAGCAATGTATTTTGTCAGCTCCATAGTATTTCTTTCCCCTAAACACCACCTACAATGTGTACAAATGTTATGTGTGTGCTTAAATTCATGCAGAGTGCCAGTTTTTTTTTTTTTTTTTTGGTTGGGCCAAACTCTTCAGGAACCCCCCTCCCCCCAACTGCTAGGTCAGCTGATAGCAATCCTCTATCTGCTGACATTGCCAAACCCAATACCCACTCTACTTACCCTTTTCCTGGTCAGATTTATGGACGAATTCACCAAAGCATGTAGTGCAAGGGCCTGCCTCAATACTTTCATATGCTACAGTTTCAAGGTTTTTTTCTCCCATTATTATCTTGATAGGTAATAGCAGAATGTCAAAAAGTGCTTCCATTTTTTTTGGTATTATGACACTTCTTACCTGTCCGGTGGGCTGCCAATAGTGTAAGTAAGGAGGGGCTGGCCAAAGTATCACACATTATTTCTGCATTCAGCTCTCAATGAAGTGGAGAGGGTTACCTGTCCAAAACAACCCCCCTCATTTTTTGCAAGGGCCCATCAGATGGGGGGATGGGGGGGTGATGACTCTGATAAGGGGACCTTATACTTTAGGCTTTAAATACTAATTTCCCAAAATGTTATACTGATCTTGGCCAAAAATGTTTGTGTCTAATATGCTTGCAATGTTGATGTGCAAAATTAGTAATTTTTTTTCTTGTTTCACTCCACAGTTTCCTTCACTGCCACAAGAATGGCAGACTGTGGCCTCCCACTTTGCCAGCTGTTGGGACTTTCCCAATTGTGGAGGTGCAATTGATGGGAAACAGGTCCGCATTGTCCCACCCTCCCAACTCGGGGTCGTACTATTATAATTACAAGGGGTTTAATAGTATTGTGATGTTGGCGGTGGTGTCAGCGACCTATGACTTCCTTTATGTGGACGTGGGGCAAAATGGCCAGATGTCAGATGGTGGAGTGTTGGCACGGACAGAATTCTACTGGCGTCTCCAGAGTGGCGTGGAGAACACTTTTGGAATACTGGCCAGCCGGTTCTGCCTATTTTTGACGCCAATCCACATGGCGGAATATAAACTAAATCACATAGTGCTTGCCTGTTGTGTTCTGCACAATTTTTTGAAAAGACATTCAGCTAACTATGTGGTCTCAGTTGGCCCCGTTGCAGACTTGCCTGAAAATGACAATCTCATGGCCCTTGAAGCTGCTCGTCCTGGCTTGCCCCCCAAAAGCACCCGCAAGGTCAGAACCCAATACATGGAGTACTTTGTGGGTAGGGGGGCCATTGATATGTCAGACAATGTCTGAGAGGCATTTTTTTAATACATTTTTCTTTGAAACTCTAATAATCCTAATAATTTTTGTTTTCATTTACTGCTTGGCTTTGTTTTAGGTGTCTCTTAGGTATTTTTGGTGTTTTTTTCGGGGCCTTTTTCTACAACAGTGCAAACCCAAGTTCTGAGCAAGATGAGGTGACAGTATCTTCTTCAGATAATCTTATTATGTTGTGGGTCTGCTACACACACACCTTGTTTTTTGTTGCTAATGTATGTAGTGCATTACTGATAAAAATATTGCTCATTTTCAGCACCATGGCAGAAATATGTGGGGTCATGAAAATGGATTGATTGGGGAAATGTAAACATCACTGTGGGTGTTATTTACTAAAGGCACATCCACTATGCACTACAAGTGCACTGCAAAAGTGCACCTAAAACTGCACTTGGAGTGCAAAGTGGATTTGCCTTTAGTAAATAACACCCATTGCCACAGAAAACAACAACTTTACTCCAAATCCTGCTTTTGCGCATTGAAAAAGGAAGCCACACATTGATGATAATTTCACGTTTTACTCAAAGCACATTCACATGTGCATTTAGAAAAGGGTTTTACAACAAACCAACATATTTGGTATATAGAAAACATTATTTTGGGTAACATTTTTATAACTTGTCGTTTTTGTGTAAACAGGCATGTATCAAAGCATAACATACAGTACACAGGAACTTACAAAGTTCAACTTTGAAAAGTGAAGACAATATCAGACATGACTATGTACAAACTGTGCTGATATTGCCTTCATCAAATGGGGTGTCACCCCTGGAAAAGCCAAATTTGGAAGATGCACACACTGAGAATCCAAAAGTGGCCATTTTCCTCCTGATCCCATGCCTAATGTCAACATGTGCTATCTCCCATCATGGGGTATCAATGTACATGTTTTGGGGGTACAACCCCTTCATCTCAGCCACTTGCCACAAAACACGGACATTGATCCCCCATGATGGGAGATAGTACATGCTGACACACTGTGTGCACCTTCCAAATTTGGCTTTTGGAAAAAATATAAAAGTTTTTTGAAAAAATTAAAAACTATGCTAGCTAGTTTGGGGTGTTTCAGACTCTCCCCAAAACATCAATGATGTTCTTCATTTTCTGTTGAACATCATTGATGTTTTTCTGTATATTTTCTAAGTCACGATTGCACCCCATTATCTCCCCAATGAGAATCTGGGCACTTTCACTGGTAAAAGGTGATTCTTCTTCCACATCACCTAAAAAAAAAAAAACACAGTGTATTATAAATATGCAGACATACATTGATTAGCTTACCAGAATCTGTGGTCTCCGACACTCATCTGTTGTGGTGACAATTTGTCCAACTTCAACCATCTCTCCTTCCTCCTCTGCTTCTGGTGTTGGAATTTCCCCTTCTTTGGGAGGTGTGGGGTCCCTGGTGTCCTCAGACGTCCTGAGTCTTCTCTCCCCTATGAGAATGTAAAAAAGGAATACTTAGCACGCAGAGGGCAGAAATAGGAATATGAAACATTGCTTGGAAGTGTCGTACAATTGTGTTTTTCGGCAGAGTTCAAAGGTGAGAACATTATTTTGGGCACTTTCTACAGTGTGAACAAATGTAGTGAAGAGTAATTTGGCAAAACATCATTTTGGGAGGGGGCTAGCGAATGATGTTTATTACGAACGATTGAACCCATGGACTTGAAAGTGGCCATTTTAAACTGTACAACATTAAATCAAAGCACATGGAGCAGTATGCAAGCAATAATAATAATATGAACACACGACAACTACTTACTTTTTTGAAGAACTTGCTTGATCCTTCTGTATTGATCGTGCTCCCTCAGTTTCAGGTCTGACCAGCATTTTCTCAGTTGATCCTTGGATCATCATACCCCAAAATTCTTCTGAAGGCTCTTCACAACTTTAGTCATGATCTTGGCCTTTCTGATATTTGGGTTTGGGTAAGGTCCATACTTCCCATCTTAGTCGGTCCTCTTCAATATGTCCACCATCTCCAACATCTCTCCAAAAGACATATTTGAGGCCTTAAATCTTCTCCCCTGGGATCGGAACGTTTCAGGCTCCCGGCTTTCCTCGCCTTCCTCCTCGTTAGTGGAACTCTGATTGCGCACCTGCGTTGTCTCCGCCATGTGCTCTCCCCACTGCGCTGAAAGAGAAGGGGCGGGGAATAGTCTAGAAAGAACGTCAGGGGCGGGCAGAGTTTCACGCATGCGCACTGTATATAAAACGCAACATGCGTGTGTCGTATGTACGATCTGTGAACAGAGGGAGAAGCTGACGCGCCTATCGTGCAAACTAAGGTACAATTTTTAACTTGGTACATCACTAGCCTATACTGCTTCTAGATTGAGGCCTGCATTGGGACAAGATTTAGTCGAGTTTAGCCTGACATTAGGGTTTGTCTTGTGTTGTGTCTTGCAGAGATTATGGACGGGTTTAATGACCACAGTTTCCTCCCTCTGTTCATCGATAAGTACAGGGAGCTGCCCTGCCTGTGGCAAGCTATGCATCCACATTACAGTAACAGACTAAAGAGACAGGCAGCGATGGAGAAACTGGTTGAGTTTGTGAAGCCGGTGGTCCCCAGGGCAGACATCAACTACTTAAAAAAAGAAAATTGGTGGCCTCAGGAGTACATATCTGAGGGAGCGGAGGAAGGTGCTGGACTCCATGCAAACTGGAGTTGCAGCAGATGATGTTTATGTCCCCAGACTGGGGTATTATGACAGGATGCAGTTTCTGTCAGACCAGGCTGATGTCAGGGAATCACTCTCTACCCTTCCTTCCACATGTCCTTCTATGGTACATTCCACACCTGATGAGTCTTCTGATGCCCAACCTGGGCCTTCCACTCAGGAAGAACTGGGGGAGCCCAGCTTGAGCCAGGTATAGTATTGTTGTACATATTTTGGGAGTAAAACTGAATGATGTTAACTTGATTTTTGCTCTCTAATTGCGG
Source organism: Lithobates pipiens (assembly GCF_037356315.1). NCBI lineage: Eukaryota > Metazoa > Chordata > Amphibia > Anura > Ranidae > Lithobates > Lithobates pipiens. The sequence continues at coordinate 510,300,506 of NW_027507748.1, forward strand.
ATTTTAAAAAGTGTTTCACATATCAATAGACAGTAGTGGCCAAAACCTTTGGGCCAAGAATGAAAAATTCTGGGCTCAGAATGATAGTCTTTTTTGTTTTTTAACAATTTGCAACAGTCTTGAGCTGAAAATTGTGTGCGTGTTTGATGAACCAAAAACTAAAACTATGTCCCTTTTTCATATACAGGAAGACATCAGCCAGGAGGAGGGTGTGGAATGCAGCTGCCAGGAGGTGGCTGTGGAAAGTGGCAGCCAGGAGGAGGCAGGGGTAAGCGGCAGCCAAGCGGTGGGCGGGCGGAGGAGCCTGACTCGATCACAGAAAGGGGGGAAATGTGGAGGAGTCGGCTCTGAAGCTGTTTGGGGAGGCTTCAGAGGCCCTCAAAGCCACCCCCACCTATCAAGAGGCCTTTGCTGCCTTGGCTGCCTGCAAACTCCAGCAAATGGAGGAGGGGTAACAGATCTTGTGTGAGGAGCTAATTATTCACACCCTCAACAAGGCGCTGTTGGGCCAAATCACACAAGCAACACACTTGTGTGATTTGGCCCATGCCTCTACTCCTCCTCCTCCTTCTGCCACACCTCCAGCACCACAGCCACAGCCTGGAAGGAAGCGTGGAAGGAAGACCAGAGTGTGATAACCTGGGTTCAGTCTGGTCTGACAGAAGATACAGCCTCTTGTAGTACCACAGCCTGGGGCCATAGATGTCATCTGGGCTGTTCCGTGTTTCTTGGAATTCAGGACCAGACTTCTCTCCCTCAGACATGTACTCCTCATGCCACCAATTTTTTCTTTTAAATAGTTGATGTGTGCCCAGTGGGGGCCAAAGGCTTCGCTAATCTGCCCAGTTTCTCCAGCGCTGCCTCCCTCTTTATTTTTCACTGACCCCTAAATAAAGTTTTTTTTTGGTTGAAGAAATACTTGCGTATGTGTTTTACTTCAAAAAGGACACTTTATTTGTGAGTAGGCAGGTACATTTCAAAAATACAAAGTCAAACAAATAACAAGGGGCACCAACACCAAACAACCTCCTGTAGATTAAAAAAGAAAAAAAGAAATGAAAAAGATAATAATGGTGTTGTGGTAAGTTGACACACAAAACACACCAAAAAAAATGCAAAGATGAGCAAACTGTCAAAAAAGGAGATGCTGATTAAAAAAACCAACCACAAAAAAAAAAAAAAATTGGGTAGATGTGACGAATTAAAATATTGTATTGCTGAAATGAGTAAAAAGAATAAAGAAATAAGTTTGGGGGAAGTGTGTGTGAATATGAACAGCAAAACAACTTCATTCTTGTAGCATTGTGAAGAAAAAGAGAATGCGCTGCATGAAAGAATTTTTAACATTGCAGCGTGACGAATGTGCTATATCGACTATGAGCGGTAGTTTTGCCTGAGCGAGCGCTTCCGTCTCAGAATTTTAATAAAAAAAAAAAAAAAAAGGTAAAAAAAAAAAATAAAGAATAAAAGAAAAATAAAAGAATAAAAGAAAAAAAAAAAAAAAAAAAAAGGATACAAAAAAAAAAAAAAAGAATTTTAATTGCAATAGTTTTTTATTGAAGTTTTACATGAAGATATACTTATACATACACATATACATCATTTCTGTTTGTGGTATATAATAACATGGGTCAACCTATAGGTATTATAAAAAAACAAAAATAAACAGAAAAGATTATTCCTCAGTGCATCACCCGATAGGTTCGGTTGTTCAAGGATTTATGGGAACAGTCCCTTAACTTAACAAGCTCACCATTAGGAAGAGGAGGCCTCCCCTCCGTCACCCCTAGAGGGTACTCGCTGTGCCTAGTGAGGGAATACCCCCTACCTCCCCTAGTTCGGTAATTTCTATCTCACAATGCCAAGCATCAGCATCCTATCTATTAGACTCTAAAGCGGATGTCAGGTATTGATGCATATTTTATGTATGTCTACAATGCAGGTGTTGTATCTCAAATCAGCAAAGCTATGTCAACGTATTGTTGCTCATCATGTAAACTATAACAGTCAGCGTACAAGACGCCATATAAACAAGAAAATAAAAATATACAATAAATGAAGGAGAATAATGGATGTTTAACATAAAAGAAGGTTAATAAATAAAAATTATAACCTAAAGTGAAAACTGTCATGCAAGTCTAGGTCATTATCAATGTAGAATCATATCAGTTTTGTGATTAAACCAGTCAGTCCACGGTTTCCAGTTTGTTTGAGCTATAAGAAATTTACCCTGGGTTGAAGCAAACATGGTTTCATACATGGCATGGGTATCAGTAGTTATAATGACTTCCTTTAACGTTGGTGTATTATGATCCTTCCAGTGTCGTGTGATAGCCAGTCTGGTGCTTAGAAGTAGGTGGGATACAATCGTTCTAGCAGGTTTCGGAATCAAATATATGTTTAAGGATAAAATGGCCAGTTCCGGGTTAGTAGGAATGTAGGTCTTTGTTATTTGTGAGCATATATGAAATACTTTGTCTCATAGTGTTCGTATTTTCGGACATTCCCAGAAAATATGGTACAAGGTGCCAGTACGGTCACATTGTCTCCAGCAGAGTGGGGAGGTGTTGGGAGCAAATTTGGATACCCTGTATGGGGTAATGTACCAACACCGTAGTATTTTCTGTGTCAATTCCCATAAATTAATACATTTGGTGGAGGGGGAGGTAGTTTGCAGTGCCGTTTGCCATTAATCTACCGTGAACGTGTTACCTAAGTCCTTTTCCCATGCATTAATAGTAGGGGTCTTGTGGAATGTTAATTTATCTTCAAGGGTATTATAGAATAAGGAGATCCCCTTCATGGTGGTAGAGGGTTTAGTAAGATATAAAACAATCCTCCAGGGGAGCTGTATATCTGGAAGGTTATTAGAATGAAGAAGATGCTTAATTTGAATATATCTATACTTATCAGGCTCCTCTAGGCCATATTCAATTTGTAATGCTCAGAATGTCTTTATTGCCGGTCCTATCCTAATATCATATATGTAAGTTATGCCCTTCTCTAGCCAATGAGACGTGTGCAAGTTGGGGATGAGCCCAGCAAGACTGGTAATAGGAATTTTTATTTGAGAGGTAGGAGTTGTGAAGGGTTGATTAAGAAGTATCTTCCAAGCCCGTAGAGATGCTATTATAGAAGGAGCTAGGGATTTGGTGCGGGAAGTGTTGGATGTGTATGTCAGTAGGTAGTCATATAGATTGTTGTTGAGGATTTGGCTTTCTTCAAGTTCCCGCCATCTCGTTATAGGTGATTCAGGGAACCATGCCCTTAATTGTGCTAGGATTGAGGCTATATAGTAATCATAAATCTGAACATTTTCCACCCCCGGCTGTTCTTGATGCTATTGAACTTTTAAGGGCCCACCTAGCTTTTTTCCCTTTCCATAGGAAGTTGTTAATGATAGCTTGCACCTTGTTGAAATAGTGTTTGGGGGCAGGGATGGGCAGAGACCTAAATAGGTAGAGCAATTGTGGTAGTATCATCATTTTTATTGCTGCTAATCGACCGGACCAGATAAGTTCCGTTTTACCTAGATCTTGTAGTTTCGACGGTAAAGATTTTAAAAAAGGAATATAATTGCCAGCATATAAACCTTTAGTAGTGGAAGTCAGGGTGATCCACAGGTATCTTATGCTGTCCTTACTCCATTTATATGGAAACCGTGTACTGATTCTCGTCTGCATACCTCTATCCACTCCCATCCCCAGTATATAAGATTTACTCTCATTAACTTTATAATAAGACAGTGCATTAAACATTCTTAGAGTTTCATGTACCGAAGCCAGGGATATTTCCAGGTTTGTGAGCATTAAAATAATGTCATCTGAGGGGCGTGTCCGGATGTAGAAGGAACAGGACGCGTTCCAGTGGAGCTCCGCACCTCCTGATTGCATCCGCAACCATCCTGAGCCTAAGAGTGCCGGAGGGATCTCCAAACCCTCCCTACCTGGCACCAGATACAATCCGCAGCGGCCCCGGGGAATATTGTGAAGTTCTGCCGGCTGATAGAGGATTTACAGGACCGGGCCTTCTACTCTGTCGCCCGCCGCCATCTTGCGGCCTACCTCTCCTCCGACGTCCTCGGGCTCCGGTGCCGCGATCTGCGGGTGGAGAGACACTATTCTGCAGCGCACCCACAGCGGTCAAGCCTGGGAGCCTGTAGGAGGGTGAAGAACCTGGATGGTCTAAGGGGGTCCTGCGAGGCCGCTCCTGGGAGTCCGCGGTCCGCCGCCATCTTGCGGCTTCACAATCTGCCGCCATCCTCCCTCCTCTAGCTCCTGGAGGGTCTCCTGGCAATCCCCCAAGGGTATCTGACGTCTGCAGCACCCGCCCCAGCTGATATTAGTGGAGCCAGGCCGTTCGTTTGGCCCCGGCAGGGCTGCTCCACATCTCGGACCCTGCAGCCATCTTGAGGCCTACCCCTCACTCATCATCCGCGTTCTCGGGCCCCGCTGCCCCTGGGAGGCAAGGCATCGGATCTCCTCACATCCGCTGGCAGATCCTGGAACAAGGTTGGTCAGGGGGGGGCCGGGGCAGAGAGGGGGACTCCTTTTAGAGGCCATCTTGCGGCCTACTCTCCTGGGCTCACCCTCCACCCTTATCCTCAGCCCTCAGATGCAGTGCCACGGCATTGCAATGTTGCCCTCCCAGTGATTGCTGATGTGCCTCGGAGGAAAACGAGTTGCCCCCCCGTGTGGCCAGCCGTGCACGTACTGCCTTGCCCTCTCTGTGTCTCCCCCTGTAGTGACTGTGCTCTTCTGGAGGCCCTGTCCTTGAGCGGGTAGCTTGTCCCACTCCTGTCATCTGGCCTGCAGGGAGGACCCGGGTGCCTGCCGCCCCTTCCAGTAAAGGACTTTGGCCCGGTCCCAGGGCACCAACGCTGTCGCGGCCTGCTGTTGCGGAATCCTCATCGCAGGGTGAACCTCGGATGGGTCATCCTAAGACCCGCTGTTCCAAATCCGGCTCCAGGACTCCTCGTGCCCCCCTGCCGGCTGCTGCCTCGTCCACAAGGCGATCCTCGGCTGAGATGGCGTCTGGCGCGCGGGAGGCCGCAGAATCGGGGGAGGTGGGGGCTCCCACAGGTGCAGAGATCCTAGCAGCCATAACGTCCTGTAAAGAAACTCTGACAGCAAAGATCGACTTCTTGAGTGTAGATGTTGGTCTCATCCGCCAGGACATGGATAAGTTCCGCTCACGTGTCGCTGAGGTGGAGGATAGGCTCTCCGTGGGGGAGGATACAGTCCACTCAGATTCCAGAGAAGTGAAGGCCTTACAGATGCAAGTGAAAGCGCTACAAGAACGTGCAATAGATACTGAAAATCGCCTCAGGTGAAATAATATCCGCATACTTGGACTGCCTGAAAGGGCTGAAGGCCCTAGACCCGCTGAGTTTGCTGAGAGACTCTTGTCCACCCTGTTCAATCTGGGGGAGCTGCCGCCCACCTTTGTGGTGGAGAGAGCCCACAGGGTCCCACCACTCCCTCCGAGGCCTGGGGCACCTCCGTGCCCCTTCCTGCTAAGGCTGCTAAATTACCGTGACAGGGACCGCATCCTGGTGGCGGCTCGTACCATGCCTGAAATCAAATATGAGAACACCAAACTTCTATTTTTTCCGGATTTCTCTCAGGAAATACAGCAGAGATGCAAGTCCTTTACCGAGGTGAGACGCCGGCTTAGGGAAAGAGGAATTCGTTTTGGCCTTTTGTATCCCAGCAGGTTACGCATTACTGACGGTGATAACACCCGCTTCTTCGACACTCCGGAGGCTGCAGCGGCGTGGCTGGATGCCCGCTGATTATCTGTGGTCAGGGGACGGGGTGGCTGAGCGTGATCGGTGGGTGGTAGCCAAGTATCCCTCTTCTTCATCAAAAGAATTGACCCGAGTGGACCCCTGACACCATTTGTTCTCTGTCCCCGGCCCTTTCATCCCCATTAACTCCTGGTTTGCCCTTAATGATTGCTTATTTGTCTTGCATTGCGGGATAAACTGCCTGAGGAGCTCCACTGGAAGCCACTGACTTAACCCACTTTCTGGGTGGACGCACCCCTTGTTAACTCCCCCCCCTTTTCCCCCTCCAAGGGGAAGGACTATACCCATCTGTGGCCCACCATCTGGGGGTCTCAGTGATCTGAAGAGTCTACAGTTATGGGAAGAAACCCCGCATCGGTTTGTATGGCTCGATGGCCTAATGTTTTGGTCATTGAACTTGGTTCGTATGATGTTGGGGTAGGTTTTTCTGTGTTTTGTGGGGAGGGGGTTTCTTGCTTTAAAGCTAAGTTTACATTTACTGCTGCTCGAATATTGATGAATATGTGTACTGAATTTGGGTTGGCCTGCACCTGCTGGTTCTCTAAGATCATCCTGATTTTGTTTCCCCCTGAGGTTCCATGATGGCTCCCTCAGATACCGAGTCGCTGACTATTATATCATGGAACGTCAGGGGACTCAACTCCAAATACAAACGTTCACTACTATTTCAATATTTAAAAATACATAACCCTCACATAGTCCTGTTGCAGGAAACACACTTGACCGGTAGCAAGGTTCTGGCTCTGAAAAAACCCTGGGTGCAAAGGGCGCTGCATGCGACCTACTCCTCAAACTCTCGAGGGGTATCAGTACTGATTAGTAAGCGAGTGCCTTGTGTGCTCCATGACGTTCACCTGGACCCCCAGGGGAAATTTGCGATGGTGGTATTGAGCATTTATAATAAGAAATATGTCATTGTTAACGTCTATCTGCCTCCTCCGAGCCAGATGCACGTCCTGTATAACTAGTATGAGAGGTTGGCTCCGCATTCCCCAGCGTGTGTCCTGTTTATGGGAGATTTCAACGCCACCTTGTCCCGTGATCTAGATAGGCCCTCCCCACAATCGACTTTTAATCCTGATCTTGGTACGTGGGCCCAGGCAACAGATTTCCGGGAGGTGTGGAGATGGCTTCATCCCCGGGATAGAATGTACTCCTGTTTTTCATCCACGTTTTAAAACATCCTCCCGTATTGATCTGGCGTTTGCTAATGACCTCCTCCTGGCTAACGTCCAGGAGGCTAGCTACCTTCCCTCCGGCTTATCAGATCACCACCCCTTAAGTTTAAATGTTCGGACCACCAAGATCAAGAATAAAGCCCTCTGGAGGCTACAGCCCCACTGGATCAGTAATGCGGCAGTTCATGTTAGAGTTTCTCTCTCCTTGCAGGACTACTGGGTGCGAAATGCGGGGTCAGCCTCCTTGGGGATGACATGGGATGCCTCTAAAGCCTATGGTAGGGGACAGTATATCTCTGCAGTGGCGGCTGTTAGAGCAGAACTTGGGGACAAAGTGTCTGATTTGCAGCACAAAGTTGAGGAGGCACTGAATCAGTACTCGGCCTTGGCAACGGTCCCCAACTTCGAGCGCCTTTCATCACTTAGGCGGGAATTACACCTCCATGTCGCAGACACTACCAGGCTTGATATACAAGACAGCAGACAGAAATACTTCGAATATGGTGATAAGAACAGCAAACTGCTAGCTATGCTGGCGCAGCAGGACAGGCCTTTAGCAGTTATACCAGAAATACTCACGGCAGAAGGGACACTGGTTACCTCTCCGGAGGATATTTTGACTGCCTTCACCAGGTTTTACTCCTCTCTGTATGTCTCCTCACTCCCTGAAAGCTTTGACCCCACATCAATGACCTCGTTGTTAGATACGCTGGCACTGGGATGGCTCTCTGACACGGAGCGACTACTCCTTGTCTCGGAGATCACACCAGAAGAGGTCCTGACAGCCATCAGGTCTTTCCCAGCAGGGAAGACCCCAGGGCCGGATGGACTACCCATAGAGTATTACAGAGCCCACGCGGAGCTGCTTGCCCCCAGGCTGGCTCAGATGTACCGAGCCTGTCTTCAACAAGGCTCCCTGCCGGCCTCTATGAGAGAGGCCCATATTGTTCTCATTCCGAAACCTAATAAGGATCCCAAGCAATGCGCCTCTTACAGGCCGATAGCACTCCTGAACTGTGATTTAAAAATATTGACTAAAATTCTGGCCACTAGACTCAATACAGTAATCAAATCTCTGATTGACTCAGATCAAACAGGCTTTATGCCAGGTAGGTCCACTGACATCAATATCCGCAGATTGTTTTCTAACATTCATGCCCCCCATGATAATCAAGGTACTAGGACCATTGCCACCCTTGATATGGAGAAAGCATTTGATACAGTGGAATGGGTGTATCTGTGGGAGGTCCTTAGAAGAATGGGTTTTCCACTGCGGTTTATTGCCTGGATACGTACACTATACACCAGTCCCATGGCATGCATTAAACTGAATGGCTCCCTGTCACCCTCGTTCCCCCTGCAGCGGGGTACCAGGCAGGGGTGCCCTCTCTCCCCGGCCTTGTTTGCCCTAGCCATGGAACCTATTGCTGAGGCTCTTCATAGTTCAGCCGAGGTCCGTGGTCTTCGGGTGGGCTGGCTGGAGGAGAGAGTGGCCCTCTATGCGGATGATCTTCTGCTTTTTTTAAATGATCCTGGTGACTCTCTGCGGGGCGCACTTGGAATCATGGATGCCTTCTCTGCCTTCACCGGGTTGAAGGTGAATTGGCATAAATCTCAGCTCTTCCCGGTGGACGAGGGGGCCTGGACCTCACCATCCTCCACCATGCTCCAATGGTTGGATAGGTTTACCTATTTGGGTATTGTCATTTCAAGAGAGAACAAGGACTTTGTCCAGCTCAATCTTGAACCTGTTCTGATAGAAATCAAGTCCAAATTAAAGGCGTGGGGCAATCTCCCCCTCTCTCTTATTGGCCGCATAAACCTTCTTAAAATGAAGGTCCTTCCCAAACTTACATACATATTTAGGAACTCCCCACAATGGCTGACTAAAACCTTCTTTAACTCTCTGAAACAACTTTTTCTCTCCTTCATCTGGGGACCCAAGTCCCCTAGATTCAAATACACCACGCTCACCAGGCCTGTGGGTAGTGGAGGGTTAGCTCTTCCTGACTGTCACAAATATTTCCTAGCCACTCAGCTTGTAACCGTCCACTGGTGGCTGCAGCCGGACTTGACCAATGCTGCTACGGTCCTGGAGGCAGCTATAGTAGGGTCTCTGGAGGCCTTAAGGGGGTTGGTTTTCAGGGGGCCAAAAACACCTCACTGCCTCACCCCTTCTATGCGCACCACTTTAAGGGCGTGGACGGTGGGAGAGGCACTGAGGGCGTCCCTGCCGAACTCCTGGTCTCCTCACACCCCCCTGTGGCTGAATCCTAGCCTTCCACAGATTAATACCATCCCGGACCCTCAGGCCTAGGCCAAGTGTAAAATACTGACGCTCGAGCATGTTGTTACCAACGGGGAACTCACTCCCTTTCATATCCTGCGTGATAAACTTAGTGTGCCTACATGGGCCCACTTCCGTTATCTTCAAATCGCGCATGCTTATCGCTGTCAATTTTTGGGACAACCGGTCGTACTGGAATACTCTGAGCTTGAATCCGTCCTTCGGGTAAGAGACTTGGAGAAACCCATGTCTCAGAATTACGGGTCCCTACTGGTTGCGGCCGTCCCCGAGCTGTCCTCCCTCCGCAGGAAATGGGTGGAGGACATACCGGGGCTGGATGATGATGACTGGAGGGAGATCTGGGATTTTCCGTTCTCCCCTTTGGTTTCGGCCAGGGACAAATTGGTCCAATACAAAATTGTACACAGAACCCACTACATGCCCCACAGACTGCACCAGATGTCGTCGACGCACTCCCCGGCGTGCTGGCGCTGCTCCTATCAGCCGGGAGACTTCATTCACATTTTCTGGGCTTGCCCAGCGATTGTATGCTTTTGGAAAGAGGTTCTCCTGGTGATAGTTAAGACCACTGAGGTTAATATTCCTTACGATCCTAAATATTGTCTGCTGGGGCTAGTGGAACAAATGTCGATCCTCAGGGCAAGGAAAACACTCATATCCCTGTTACTCTACTATGCACGCAAGGCCATCACCATGACCTGGAAACAATCGTTTCCCCCCTCTATCAAATTCTGATTCTGATTTGCCCTGTTGCGGTCGGTTGCTGCATCAGAGGCAGAATATATGTTATAATAATAATGTGCCTTTTTGTGGCCTGTTGCCACATTTGGAAGTTTGCCCGTGTGTGGGAAATGTTTGGCCCCTGCGTGGGCAATTTTCTATGTAACCAAAAAATTCAATAAAAATTATTTTACAAAAAAAAATAATGTCATCTGCAAACAAACTAATCACATGTTCAGAGTTTTGGGCCTTAAACCCAGTAATATGTGGGTGGGACCTGATACATGCTGCCAGGGGTTCTAATATTAAGTTAAAAATTAGTGGGGATAGAGGACACCCCTGACGTGTCCCATTAGTTATTTGGAAGGGGTTGGAGAGCACACCCGAGGTGTATACCCTGGCTGAGGGGTTCAAGCATAAAGCCATTATGGCCATTAGAATCGTACCGGAGAAGCCAAATTTGCTCAGAACTTTACTTAAATATCCCCAGTGAACTCTGTCAAAGGCCTTCTCTGCATCCAGAGCTAGGAGCAGAGAAGGCCTTTGTCCAGCTCCAGCCAAATGGATGATGTTCGTCAGTCTCCTCGTAGCATCCGAGGTTTGACGTCCCTTCGTAAACCCAGTTTGGTCGGGATGTATCAAGCAAGGAAGAATGTCTACTAGCTGGTTTGCTATCAACTTAGCATAAAGTTTCACATCTGTGTTTAATAAAGATATGGGACGAAAATTGGCTGGGGTATCCAGTGTTTTCCCTGGCTTCGGCTAAGTCACTATGACAGCGCTCAGCATTTCAGGTGGGAAGGAGGAGGAGGCTGCGGCATTGTTAAATAATTCAGTCAGATGAGGTAAGAGAAGCAGTTTGAATAATTTTTAGTATTCCCCGGAGAAGCCGTCGGGGCCTGGGGATTTTGAACTGGGGAGTGATTCTATTGTTTTGAGAATTTCTTCTGAGGTAAAAGGTGTATTGAGTCATTCTAAGTGTTGAGGGGAAAGTGTGGGCAGAGATATTTTTGTAGAAAGTCATTGATTAATGTGGGTGTAGGCTGGAAAGTATCAGTGTCATCGTTTAGATTGTAAAGGGAACTATAGTAAGCACTAAATGCGTTAGCAATGTCCTGAGGGTGTTGCAATTTTCTTTGGTCTACGGGATGAAGGATGTATGGTATTTTGGATTTTTGTCTATGACCTTTGATTTGGTGTGCGAGTAGTTTCCCAGCCTTGTTACCCTGTGTGTAATATGACATTTTAAGTCTTCTTGTCTGTTTCTCAAATGATTCCATTAAGAGGAGTCTCAGATTATGTCTCAGTCTATACAGTTTGTCAGTTAGAGGTTGGGAAGTGTGTTGTTTATTTTTATATTCTGTCACAGATTTCGTCTGTAATTTTGCGTATTTTCTGTTGCCGCTGCCTCCTCGCCCTGGCCCCTATTTTCATGAAAATACCCCTAATGTATGCCTTATGGGCATTCCAAAGTACAAATCTATTATGCATCAAGGGCTCATTAATGGAAAAAAATTCCTTCAAGTGATCCTCGAGCAGTGTCTTGTTTTCTGGTAGTTGCATAAGGTAGGAGTTCGCCCTCCAAAGAGGGATAGAGTAAAATGTGCAGTGGGGGGCAGAAAAAAATGTATAGTCCGTCTCCGCCGCATGTAGACATCTCCACACGTCAAATATACCTTCTTTATGCAATGTTCTGCACAGAGGAGTAGTCAGACGTTTTGGTTTGGACGTGGTGTCGATGGACGGATTGGGTGTTACGTTGAAGTCGCCACATACAGTAACACTAGAGAGCCTCTTTTGCATTTTCCGATTTTTTTCAGAATTTTGTAAAAGAAGCGGAGTTGCTGGGAGTTAGGGGCATAAACATTCACAATGGTGTATGTCACTTGATTGATATCACAAATCAGGATCAGATAGTGACCCTGAGGGTCTACAATCTCCCTATGTAGAGTGAATGCGACAGAGTCCTTGACCGCTATCATAACGCCTTTTGTTTTAGAGTTGGCATTCGCAAAAAAAATGTGTGGGAAATTTTTATGTTTACAGATTGGTGCAGAGTTTTGACAAAAGTGGGTTTCCTGGGCGCAGAGGACGTCCGATCCATTAGTTAGTGCTTCCTTCCACATAGATTTCCTCTTCATGGGGTGGTTAAGCCCTTTAGTATTAATAGACAAAAAATGTATTGCATGAAGAGGGTTGGTGGTGAAGATGGTTTTGGTTACTTTGTACATGGAGAAAGAGCCAGAACATCCCCCTGAAAATCCCAAGGGGAGTGAAGTGGCTAAACCGTAATAAAGGTACTCACATTTATGCCGGGGTAGGATTTGTTGAAGGTATCGCTCTTCAGGTTGCTCGTGGCGACTTCTATCCATGCGATGATTGTGCACAACTGAAGTAAGCTGCAGAGCAGGAGAATGCTGGTACGGCTCCCAAAAGAAAAACAAAAATTGAGGAAAGAGAAAAAAAAAAGAAAGTCCAGGTATTACAAACATAACTTAGAAAAAGAGAACAAGAGAACATGGTAAAGCCCAACATAGGGCTAAGTCACCCCGTAAAAGGTTAGGGGTGGCCTGTATGCAACTAAGTGCTGCTCAAGTGATTCGAGGTAAGAGTTCAGGCCTAGTGGGTGTCCTGCTTCCCAGTTAAGGATATATGATGACTCCGTCTGTGCTACAATTAAGTGTGTGAACTGGTGTTTTTTGGTGTCACTCTCTTCCAGTCCGGGCTGGGTGGTCGATGGTTGGAGGAGTCCGCATTGTTATCTCTAGCGTCAGGAAGGATCCCCCATTCTTTCAGCAGGGCGATGCCTTTTTCCAGGGAATCCACTACAAATGGTCGTTCCTTGTAGGTAATTGTAATTTTGGTGGGGTATCCCCAACGGTAGGGGATTTGATGATTTCTTAAAACTTTTGTTATCGTATTCAAGTTTCTCCATTTTTGCAACACATGCTGTGGCAAGTCAGCATAGAACTGCAAATGTTGGTGTTGAGGTGGGAGTTGTTCTTGTTTGCAGATGCATTGCATCAGCTGCTCTTTTGCATGGTAAAAGTGCATGCGGAGAATCACATCTCTAGGGATTTTTTCTGGGAGGTGTGCCGTTTTTGGCAGACGGTGTAACCTGTCTATAGTTAATTCAATGGCGGAGAGATCAGGCAGTAGGGAGGTAAAGAGGTCAGTAGCAAAGGAGCGTAGGTCTGAAGCTTGAACTTACTCAGAAATTCCTCTAATCTTGAGGTTGTTCCTCCTGGACCTGTCTTCAATGTCTGCCAGTTTATCTCTCACCCAGGTTGATTCTCCCTCCTGTTCCTCGTGGGCGTCCACTAGGTCGTTTATGGTGGATGCAAATTCCCCCAGCTTGCCTTCTATGTGATCCACTCTATCTTCAACTACTTTGACTTCCCCGCTAAGTTTATTCATACAGCGCATCATATCCGCTTGAAGCGTGCTTCTCAGTGATACTAACATATCTTTGAGAACTGTGTCCAGCACAGGCTGATTCGTAGTGGGATAGTTAGTTATAGAGTCATGGATTTCCCTGGTGTCATCCTCAGAGTCTACCACTGGGCTCAGCGCAGGACTGCATCCGATGCCATCCAGCTTTAGTTTAGCTTTAGCTGGGCTCCCGGACTCTCTTACTCTCTTACTCTGAATGGTCTAAGGTTATGAGTGGTGTACCCCAAGGTTCAGTGCTGGGACCCTTACTTTTTAATATCTTTATAAATGATATTGGGTCTGGGATCAAGAGTAACATTTCCGTCTTTGCAGATGACACCAAGCTATGTGGTGCAATAACGTCCTTACAGGATGTCACCAATTTACAAGCAGACCTCAATGCTCTGTCTAATTGGGCGACTATGTGGCAGATGAGGTTTAATGTTGAGAAATGTAAGGTTATGCACTTGGGGGCTAAGAATATGCATGCATCATACACGCTAGGAGGAGTACAACTGGGGGAATCCATAGTGGAGAAGGATCTGGGGGTTTTGGTAGATCATAAGCTCAATAATAGCATGCAATGCCAGGCTGCGGTTTCCAAAGCGAGCAAAGTCCTTTCCTGTATTAAGAGAGGTATGTACTCCAGAGAGAGAGATATCATTTTGCCCCTGTTCAAATCATTAGTAAGACCTCATCTGGAATATGCCGTTCAGTTTTGGGCACCAGTTCTCAAAAAGGATATCGGGGAACTGGAGAAAGTGCAGAGAAGGGCAACCAAACTGATAAGAGGCATGGAGCAACTCAGCTATGAGGAAAGATTAGAGGAACTGAATTTATTCACTCTTGATAAGAGGAGATTAAGGGGGGATTTGATCAACATGTACAAATATATAAAGGGTCCATATAGGGAACTTGGTGTCGAGTTATTCACTTTAAAGTCAACAAAGAGGACAAGGGGGCACTCTTTACGTCTAGAGGAGAAGAGATTTCATCTCCAAATACGGAAAGGTTTCTTCACAGTAAGAGCTGTGAAAATGTGGAATAGACTCCCTGCAGAGGTGGTTATGGCCAGCTCAGTGGATTGCTTTAAGAAAGGCCTGGATTATTTCCTAAGTGTACGTAATATAACTGGGTACTAAAATTTATAGGTAAAGTTGATCCGGGGAAAATCCGATTGCCTCTCGGGGGATCAGGAAGGAATTTTTTCCCCTGCTTTAGCAAATTGGATCATGCTCTGCTGGGGTTTTTTGCCTTCCTCTGGATCAACTGTGGGTATAGAATTGGGTATATGGGCTGGTATATGTATGTGTGTATATATATATATATATATATATATATATATATATATATATATGTATGTATATGTATGGATATATAGTATATTTTATTTTATTTTATTTTATTTTTTTTGGTTGAACTGGATGGACTTGTGTCTTTTTTCAACCTGACTAACTATGTAACTATGTAACTATGTAACTATGTAACTATGAGAGGATTCCAGGGGGGGGAGGTCTGGTCACTGTAAGAGTCATTATTTCTAGGGGATGAGGCACTGGTAAGCTGTTTCAGCCGGCTCTTAGGGATCAGTGAGGGTGGAGGGTCAGCGCCATCTTGCCTACCTCCATGTCACGGCTGTAGGAAGTAATCCATTAGCCGTTGTGGCTTTGACGATCCCTTTCGTTTGCCCATCATGCTCTGTATGTGTGCCCCACTCGAGACGCCAGGTGCAGGTGTCAAAAAACGGGGTCTTGATAGCCGCTTGTCGCCCTTTAATCCACGGGGAAGCAGGAGCTGTGGAATCAAGCTTCCATTCGGTTCCGCTGCAGGCCACGCCCCCGTCTCAGAATTTTATTGTGAGCATGCGTGGCACCTTGTCCGTCGGACTAGGCTACACACGATCGGAACTGACGTGATCGGATCATGTTGTCGGAAAATTTTATAGCCAAGCTGTAAAACTTGGTCTGTCGGATATTCCGACAGAAACAGTCCGATGATATTCCGACGGAAACACTCCGATGGAGCCCACACACAGTCGGAATTGTCCATCGGAATGTCCGACCGTGTGTACAAGGGCTAAGAGTTATGAGTCCTGCACTACCTGTGCTCAGAATAAGATCAGTAGAACCAGAACCTGGGGGTTATTAAAACCCCTGCCCGTTCCGGACAGGCTGTGGAAAATGTTGTCCATGGACTTTATTGTCGACCTACTTCCGGCGGAAGGGCATACTGCCATCTCTGTGGTGGTAGATCGGCTGTCTAAAATGGCCCACTTCATCCTGATGAAGGGTACTCCCTCTGCTCCTGAAACAGCACAAATGTTTATCAGAGAAGTAATTAGACTCCATGGAATCCCAGCCAATATAGTTTCTGATCCCGGAGTACAATTTACCTCTCGATTCTGGAGAGCTCTGTGTAAAGCCCTGTGAATTCCACCACCTACCACCCTCAGACAAATGGTCAGACTGAGAAGACCAACCAGACCCTCGAGCAATATCTGTGTTGTTTTTCATCCTTTTCTCATGATGACTGGGTCACTCTGTTCCCTTTGGCTGACTTTATCTACAATAATTCCGTTCATTGCGCTACAAAGCAAAGTCCGTTTTTGCTAATTACGGTTTCCATCCATCCTTTCTACCCAACTCCGTTCCTGAATATTTTGTGCCAGAGGTCCTTGAAGCAATACAGTTTTTTTCCTCTAACAATCAGTTACTACAGAAAACTATGGCAAAATCCCAGGAGCACAATAAAGAAGTGTTCGACAGGAAGAAATGGGGTAAATTGGTACTTGAACCCGGTAACCGTGTATGGCTGTTCACTGTAAATCTAAAATTGACTTGTCCTTCCAGGAAGTTGGGTCCCAAATTCTTCGGCCCTTTTCCTGTAAAAAGGGAAATTAACGAGGTGGCTTATGAGCTAGAGCTCCCGGATTCACTCAAGATCCCTCCTGTTTTTCACATTTCCCTGTTGAAACCCTTTGTCTCTAACCCTTTTCCTGACTGGAATGTAAATCCTCCGGATCCTGTAATAGTGAATGGCGAGGAGGTATTTTAAATTGAAGCTATCTTGGATTGTAGGAAAAGGAATAATCAAGTCCAATTCTTGATCAAATGGAAAGGGTATGGCCCAAAAGAGAACTCATGGGATCCTGAGGTGAACATTCACGTAAAAAGTTTAATACAAGCCTTCAAGAGATCCCACCCTGAGAAATGGGCCCGGTTTGGCATCTCTGGGCTGTCCCTTGGGGGTGGTAATGTCAGGAAGATCCTACCAGTGACAGACATCCTGGGCGTTCGTGCGCACCTGTGCGGCCTGTGTGGCGGTGCGCATGTGTGTGTGTGCATGTTGGCACCAGACGGGCTATTTAGTTCTGGTGGTCACACTGAAACCTTGCTGTCTGATCTACAGCGTGTGTGTATCCTGATCCTGTAAACCTGTCTCTTGTGCTTACTTACCCGGCTTGTCTCCTACCATTCCTGCCATCCGCCTGCACTTGACTTCGGCCTGTCTGACTACTCTTCTGCTTGATCCTCTGGTACCTCTGCTGTCTGCCTGATTACTGATCCGGCTTGCCCGACTAACCTCCTGCTTGATCCTCTGGTACCTCTGCTGAACCCCTGATCACGATCCGGCTTGTCTGAGTATCCTGCTCCGATGTCCTGGTTCCTGGTTCCTGTTGCCCACCTGCTGCTCAGTTCCAGCCTGTTGCACCTGCCTGCCGATCCAGCTCCTTCTTGGTCCCAGCCTGCCTTTTTATCCTGTCAGTGCTTCCTGGGTTCCAGATTCCTCCGCTGCTGTTGATCATTCCAGGCACTCGTGCCACTCCTGACTCTTCTGCTTCCTGTATTCCCTACCAGGGCCTTCGAGTTGGAGCCACAAGAGAGGTCACTCCCTGCAGGTTGGGTTTGTCCATCAGCTAACCAGCTACCTTAGATCCTGCTTCAGCAAGCGCCAAAACCCTTGTCAATGTTCTTTCATTGATGCCTTAATCGATCGGGACCAATACTCCATATGCGATATATACCCCAACCTCATCACCCATCAGGCTACAAAATACCACATTGTTCCCTTCAAACCCTGGATCTCTATTCTGGATTATCAAGATGCACCAGAGAAGATTCTTGCAGGATATCAAAAAATCCGCTCTCTAGTAACATGCGAAACGTGGCGAGAAACCCAGTTTAAAATCGCCCATCGGGCGTATCTTCCATTCTGCCACATAAAAAATTACTCATCCATCTCCACATACCCTTGGTGCTCTACTCCGGAGATACGAGATATGCCCCAGTCGATGACCTGTTGAGTCAAAATGCCTTGGGAGCGATTATCTTACGCTTCCCACATTGCTTTTTTATATTTTATGTGATCCCACTTTTTATTATCACATCTGTTTTTCATGTAAAATGTGAATAAAAATTTTATCCATTTTGACCTGCACCATTCTAGTATTTTCCATTTTTTTTCATATTTCCCATACCGTATTGGTTTTCCGCTGAGCCATTCCATTGCAAGATTACCATTTTGGATGGATGCTGTTCCTCTGTATGGTTATCTTCCAGCCTTTATCACCTGGATTTGGTTTGGTTTTGTCCCCCCAAGCGCTAGTGGTTTAGCGTTTTAAGCTCATACGATACACTGCTGTATGGTAGGTGTGTCCAACACATCTGGTAAGAGTGTTTTATCTTTCCATCTGATTTTCACTCTCAAAGTTTTCAGATCTATTGAGATCCATTTGGATTGTACCATTTGGACATTCAAGTTATTCATCACTTTATTAGACACTTTAATTTTGGGACTTTTTGGTTGTATTTATGTACATTTTTTTGTGGGTGACACCCTATAGGGATTTTTGCATGTACATATATGTACCTGCCTTCTATGTACACCAATTATGCTTGCCTTGAACGGCTTTTTTAACTTCATGTTTTTTTATTTTATTTATTTTATCATTTTTTGTCACTGTTTGAGTACACGGCTGATTTATGTTTATCGCTACACTAATTATTTGTATAACTTTTGGACTTTTTGAGTGTTAGCAGATTTTTTTCACCATTTTTAGGTTTAGCGCAGTATTTTCTCCCACTTCTATGCAAATACATATTTATGATTGAGTATCTTAAGTTTTCTTTTATAAATTATATTTTTGCTATTTGGGAGCCAAATAAAACCATTTGTTCTAGGTTTAGAATTTATCAAAGATGTATGACCAGGAATCAATTCACTCTCCTAATACCTGGAATTCTATTGAAAATGTTAGATTATCCATAAAATGGAATGCTATGCCTTCAAATTGTATCTAGTTATCATATCACACTAGTTCAAATGTGGTGATTAAATCAGTTTCAAGATGCCTAATCTCCTCGCTAGCCTGTACAGAGAGGTTGTTCTGGATGATTTGTCTAAACAAAGATTGCATTTTAAAAAACATTGCAATATTCTTCTCACGCAGCCATAAACCACATGCCTTCTCTTTGTATCTCTTTATATGTAGCCAGGGCTAAAGTTAAAATGTATGTAGTATGTATCCATTTGATAAGTTGAGAAATACCAATTGTGTAATAAAATATATTTTTTAATACTTACATCTACAACATGCTTTACAGAGAGAGGCAAAAACATTCCTATTAAAATATAATCCTTCAGCAATTTTAGCCTTGATAGTAACTGTAAAATTCTTTAAACAGGGGCTTATAGGGAATATATATTCTTCTTTACAAACATCAGTTGGAAACAATTCACAAGAGGCTACTTTTGGGCGATAGCGTAGCGTATAGGTGGCAAACACAAGGCCCACGGGCTGAATCTGGCCCGCCAGGCCTTGTCCTGTGGCCTGCACAGCAGCCTCCAGCTGCTACCTCCTTTTCCCTGCAGGTATCCAAGGCAACAAGAGATAACATCCTCCTCAGTCCCACGAGTGATGCGGCTTTGTATTAGCGCATGTGCAGACGGTCTCCATGACAATAAGAGTAAATATCTCCCCTCCGCTCTGTCTCCACCTCCATCCCGCCTCCGCTCTATCTCCATCCCTGCCTCAGTTTTGCGTCCGCCATCGCTCTGTCTCTGCCTCTGATGCCGCTCTGTCTCCACCTCCACCGCAGCTTTGTCTCCACCTTCGTTCTCTCACCTCCCCAGTCCCTCCAGCTCTGTTTTTTTTCCATCCAGCAGGTTGTGTCCTGAGGGTGGGCTTTTTAAGTACTTGTGTTGTTGGAGAGACAGTGTTGTGCTGCTTATTTAGTACTGATACTGAACACAGAGATCCGCCCTAGAGGGAGGTACTAACTTATACCCCGATACAAAGGGAGGGAGCAGCCTATACAGGGAGGCACCCGATCTGGGCCATGTAGGAAGATAGGAGAGAGTGAAGATGTGAGGAAACTTGGGGGGGGGGGATGTGGAGGCAGATCTGTGCAGATGTGGGGGGATGGGAGGAGAGTGATGGGTGCAGAGGTCAGAACCAAGGAGGTGGGGTGGAAATGAGATGTCGCACACTGCATAGTATACTCCTGACCCCTCCACTCTGTACATAGTGCAATCCTGACCACTGCACTCTGCAGGGCGCAATCCTGACCCCTGCACTCTGTACATAGCGCAATCCTGACCCTTGCACTCTATATGTAGCGCAATCCTGACCCCTGAACTCTGTATATAGTGCAATCCTGACCACTGCACTCTGTACGTAGCACAATCCTGATCTCTGCCCTACAGATACAACCAGTCATTTGAGGGCAACCATCCTGCCACTGCGGCCCCTGAAGAATTTGAATTTGACACCCCTGGCATAGAGACTTGTAGGCACTTAGTGATGAGGAGTGGGAACAAGCCTTGAAGGATTTATTTGAGGTGTTCTTATACCCCTCACAATGTTTGACTCAGCTATTCATCATTCATAAATTCATAAATCCCATTACGCTCCTTTCTACTCTGTAATTTTAGATCTCTTTCCATAGCTTTTACATCCAAAGTGAAACGTGATGCTATTTGCCTATGACTATTAGCTAGCAGGCCCTGTCTATTAATTTTATTGTTAAAGGTATTCAAATTGTAATAGTGCCTCTTTCTGTTTGAAAAGTTGGCCAATTCTCTTGAAAAAATATGACTTGCTAATAGGGATGAGCCGAACACCTCCCACCCCCCCCCCCCCCCCCCCCGGTTCGGTTCGCACCAGGACTTTCGTACGAACTTTAGAACCCCATTGAAGTCTATGGGACTCGAATCGAAGGATAAGCGTGTCTCATGGCCACGTGCTGATGATGACGATGCACCGCATCCACGACCAGCACTGTTGTCTCTAGCCTGCTTGCCCTCTTTTATCGGCTCACGCCTGTCTGCCTCTCCTTGTTGGCCTTCCAGACATGGTAATGGCCTGAAGGGAGATGGGAAAACCAGCAATTGGGTAATGTATATTGTGCTGGAGGCACACAACACCCACTAGCTCCTGCAGATGGCAGATGGCTCTAGAGAGAAGAAAAGAGCTATATAGGTGGATATAACTGTGTATAACGGTGTATACTGCGGTCAGGGCACGCAGACAACATGCACAATCTCCTACAACTGACTGCAAGCTCTAATAAAAAAGAGCAATATATCTAGCTATATAGGTGGATATAACAGTGTATACTGCGGTCAGGGCGCGCAGACAGCACGCACAATCTCCTACAGCTGACTGCAAGCTCTATTACAAAAGAGCAATATAGCTAGATATATAGGTGGATATAACGGTGTATACTGCGGTCAGGGAATGCAGACAGCATGCACAATCTCCTACAACTGACTGCAAGCTCTATTACAAAAGAGCAATATAGCTAGCTATGTAGGTGGATATAACGGTGTCTACTGCGGTCAGAGCATGCAGAAACCAGGCACAATCTCCTACAACTGACTGCAGACTCTATTACAAAAGCGCAATATAGCTAGCTATGTAGGTGGATACAACGGTGTATACTGCGGTCAGGGCACGCAGACAGCACGCACAATCTCTTACAACTGACTGCAAGCTCTATTACAAAAGAGCAATATAGCTAGCTATGTAGGTGGATATAACGGTGTATACTGCGGTCAGGGCACGCAGACAACAGGCACAATCTCCTACAACTGACTGCAAGCTCTATTACAAAAGAGCAATATCGCTAGCTATGTAGGTGGATATAACGGTGTATACTGCGGTCAGGGCACGCAGACAGCACGCACAATCTCCTACAACTGACTGCAAGCTCTATTAAAAAAGAGCAATATGGGGGCATGACGATGGGAGCGGACGTGCTGTGCCAGAGCTCCGACACAGCCGCCGCCTAATCTACCGCCATCGGGACGATCCGAGCGGGGAGAGAGCCCTTGACTCCCCCCGCTGAGTGCTGGAACCCTCCCGCACCATCCCGGGGGGTTTCTTGTTTATTTCGCCGGCCGCTCGAGCCCCGTTCAGGCTCGTGGCCTACTTCTCTCCGCCGGGCCACCGCCGCCATCTTGGGGCCTACCTCGCCTCCGGACCTCCGTGATACCCCCGGTGTCCTACAGCGCGGCTGAAGCCTCTCCACAGCCATCTGGGGACCGGCCGACCAGCGGAGGTAGCCTGAACCACCCCCCAGACGATCCGGCCGCCGCTGCGGCCTACTGCGTAGCCCCTCTCACACAAGGCCGGCCGCCATCTTTAGGCCTCAGGCCTGTACAGCCCATTCACCCGGTGGAGGTGCTGGTGGCCGCTATTGTGGTGGGCTGCATCCACCATCGCCCCCCCCCATCTGTGGAGCAACCTATCAGGGGATCCTGGGGGATTCCGGACTGCTCTCCTCCACTGCGCCTGGCCCCTGCCTGGACTCATTGGAACGCAGCGCCCCTGCCTCCCCCCATTTCCACCTGGGCTGACTGTTTTGCCCCCACCCCCCCCCCGAGTCCTCCTGTGCCTCTTCTGCCCCCCCTCTCACTCCTGGGCCAACCTGACCAGGCCTATTGACTGCCAGAACATGTGAAAATCCCTCTACTATGACAACCATGTGATTTTGGGGCCATGTCCTCACCCCCGCCTTCCTAAGACTCCTTTTCAACATTTTGCAGTTTTACTACATCCGGGAGTCGCATCCTCACCCACTCAGCCCAGCCGTGCACCCCATGGGGAAAATAGGAGACCAAAGAAAGTCCTACGCTTCTGCACTTCTCCCCCTCAAGCTTCATCCACCATGGACCATTATCTACACAAACCCACCCCCTCCTCCCAACTAGAGGGTGACCCTGCTTCAGACCCTCACGTTCGCCAGGAACCGTATTTGAACGTCCCGAACGCTCTTTCACCCATCTACCAGGGTTCACCCACTTTGCTGACGGCAGATGTTTTAGACGCTAAGCTCCAATCCCTGCTCAAAGCTATCACTCACTCCATAACTCAGGAAGTTGGGAAGCTTGCCAAGGAGCTGAAGGGTGAGATTGACCAATTGGGCGGCCGAACGGACACCTTAGAGACTAAATTTGATGAACTGGTCCAATATGTTCAAGTGTTAGAGGAAGATAACGCCGCTGTTAAACACTCTGTTTCTCAACTCCAAACACAAGAAGACCTCGAAAATCGTGAACGTAGACAGAACCTGCGGATCAGAGGCATCCCTGAAGTGGTGGAGGACAGGGATCTTCGCCCCTACCTTTTGAGCTTGTTTAATGTGGTGGCCCCCCAAGTGCCGGATATTGATTGGCATTTAGACAGGGCTCATAGATCACTGGCGCCTAAACCCCCTGCAGGTGCAAACCCAAGGGACGTGGTGGTTCGGTTCCACTACTTTGACAGTAAGGAAGCACTTACACTTGCCACTCGTAATCAATCCAGGCTGGACTTTAAAGGAGCCAAAATTCAAATATTTAATGATCTCTCGCCCATTACCTTGGCGAGATGAAGGAACCTCCGTCCACTGACGCTGCATCTCCAGGCCCACAAGGTTCCATACAGATGGGGTTTTCCCTTCCGCCTCTCGGTGACCCGAGAAGGCACCCAATTCTCTCTTCGTGATCTACATGAAAGCGACGCCTTCCTGCGTAGCCTTGGCCTCCCTCCTCTCCCAGATGAAGAACCTGCTCCGCTTCCCTCTACACCTTGGCCGTCCGCACTCCCTGCCCGGATCTGGACTCCAGTTCGACCAAAGCTTTCGAGATCCAACCTCACCCCTCAAAGGAGACCGTCCTTCAGACCCCCAACTTGAGGAACACTGCATTGGAACGCAATTGAGCTTATTTACCCCCTCTGATGGGGCCTTGTTGGACTTTCCATGGTGCAGTTTTTTGCCGTTCTACCATGGTGGATCTCCCATACCTATCCCCCGATGCCCACAGGGTGCACTGTTCACTGTTCACTGTTCATTGCTTTTTTCTTTACTGTTTACAGATCTGGTATATTGTTTTTTGACTGTTATACTATCTCTTTTTTTTTTGCATTTTCTTACACGGTTGCTGAGCTTGTTTTTTTTTTTTTTTTTGAAGGCTGGCTAAATCAGTTTTTCCGGCTATGGAAGGCGGGGGGCGGCCTCTGGGCTCCCCTCCCCCGTACTAGGTGGTCCTCGTGACCCCCGCTCTGGTCCCGGGCTCAGACCTGGGCTTCCTGGAGGTTGTTTTTCTCCATGTTTCTCTTCGGATGTCATTTCTATTTTTGTTTTTTCTTTTTTTTTGTTCTTTTTTGTTGTTGCTGTCTATGCAGTCTCCCCGTAGGCTGCTTTTTTTTGTTTTTTTTTACTTTTTTGGTTTTTGTCTACAGCTTTTTACCGGTGCTTCACTTATCCTTGTGACGCCGCTCACTGTTACATTTGGTTTTTTTGGGAAGTCCTTTTTGGTCAGGCCTCGGTCTCCTTTGTTTTCCTTGGTGACCGACAGCCGCAATTTTCTAGATGAATGTCATTGTCAATATTACTGTCATGCCACTGTTTCTCGAAGTGTCAGGCTCTCTCTCTTTCTCTTCCTTTGTTTCCTTTTCTCCTCTTGCTTCTTACTCCCTACTGCTTGGGACTCAATATCCACTGATTGTTTTATGTTTTTTTCTATGCTTTTTCACCAGTCTCTTTTGCTATGTCTTTGTGAAAGGTTTAAACTCTGTTCGGAAGAGGTGGTTGGCTCTGAAAGAGTTTAAAGCTTCCAGGGCTGACGTGATACTAATCCAGGAGACACACTCCCGTCCTGGGGGCTCCCTTAAATTTGCCAGCAAAGCATTTCCGACCTCTTTTCTGGCTTCGGATCCGTCTGGCAAGGCGGGCATGGCGATCCTGATTGGCCGCTCCTGCCCGTTGCAAATTCAATCTTCTTATCTGGACCCCCAGGGCAGATTTATTATTCTGGATTGCACATTTCAGTCTCAACCTATCACGATCCTGAATATATATGCTCCCAACTCTGGTCAGGTTCGCTTTTTCAATGCTGTTTTTGACAGGTTAGATAAATACGCACACCCTTTTACGGTGATTGGTGGAGATTTTAATATGGTCATGTCCCCTGGTAAAGACAAACACGTTTTGTTCCCCTCTAAGACCCCCTCCAATGTTGACTCCCTCTCCAAATCGTTCCGCAGACTTATCAGAGCCCGAAATCTATTAGACTTATGGAGGATTAAACACCCTACTCAGAAACACTATACTTTCTACTCCCACCCTCATAAACTCTTCTCTAGATTGGACCATTTTTTTATCTCCACACCCCTCTTGATGGCTGCAGTATCTTCGGAAATTAACCCCGTCCCCTGGTCGGATCATTCCTCTGTCCATTTAGAACTCTCCCTATCCTCGGCCTTCCCCCGCACCTGTCATTGGCAGCTCAATGAGACTCTCTTACGTAACCCTGAGACTAAGGCTCAACTGACCGCCTGCCTTACTGAGTATTTTGAGCTAAACACTGGCACCGTCTCCGAGCCCTCGACTCTGTGGGAGGCACATAAACCTGTATTCAGGGGGCATTGTATTGCAATAAGCTCCCGGCTCAAAAAAGACGCCACACACCAACGAGCCTCGGCTCTTCTCAGGCTTAAGGCCGAAGACCGTTTGTGCTCTTCTCCCACGGTGTCAGGGCTTAGGACTGTTGTCTACTTACGCAACCACCTTAGATCACTTGATATGCAGAAAATAGATAAATCCCTCCTATGGTCTAAACAGAAATTTTACGAATACTCTAACAAGCCACACAAGATACTAGTAAACAAACTTAAACCTAGACCTTCCCAAGCCTATCCTGATTCCCTTAAACAACCTGATGGTACCCCTTCTTACTGCCCTCTCACAATGTCCAAAATATTTGGCCACTTCTACCATAAGCTGTATAACTGTTTACTCACTGACGATCAATACACTTTCACCCAGGAGAAATTTAACTCCTTCGTGGAATCATTGCCCCTCCCCAAGCTCTCTCCTGACCATCTCCCGTCCCTGAACTCAGCTATCTCCCCTGAGGAATTAGCTGAGGTAGTGGAGAGTCTTCCCACCCAAAAAGCCCCTGGCCCTGATGGCCTGCCTTATTCCTACTACAAAACTTTTCTTCTGTTTTTGAGTCCACACCTACTTTCCCTATTCTCTTCCTTAATGAAAGGCACCATTCATGACCCCCAGTTTTTCCATGCCCACGTATCTGTGATCCCGAAGCCGGGTAAAGACCGCTCCCTCCCGGATAATTACAGGCCTATTGCGTTGCTAAATTCCGATTACAAAATTTTCACCAAAATCTTGGCAAATAGGCTATCCCGTTTAATCCCGCAGCTCATCCACAAGGACCAAGTAGGTTTTGTAATGGCTAGACATGCAGGGGACAATACTAGACGTACTGTAGATTTGATTGATTTACTAAATAAAACGAAATGCCCGGCTCTAATACTAAGCCTTGACGCTCAAAAGGCGTTCGATAGACTCAGCTGGCCATTTATGTTTGCCACGCTCTCTCACTTTGGCATTGCAGGTCCCTTTATCGCTGCCCTGAGGGCACTATATTCTAGACCCTCTTTGCAAGTCCAACTATCCTCCTACTTATCACCATCCTTCTCCATTAGTAATGACACTAGGCAAGGCTGTCCGCTGTCCCCCTTGCTCTTTATTCTCTGTTTGGAACCTCTGGCAGCTGCTATTCGTAGTCATCCTGATATTCGAGGGGTGCAACTACGCCACACAGAGTATAAATTGTCTCTATATGCTGACGATATTCTGCTGACCTTGACCAGACCCCACACCTCCCTTCCCTCTCTCCATGCTCTCCTGCACCAATTTGGCTCAATCTCTGGATATAAAATCAACACCAACAAGACAGAAGCTTTGCCTATCCTTATTCTCCCCGCAGACCTTGTCCCTTTGCAGCGCAACTACACTTATCATTGGTGTACAGATTCCCTCAAATACCTAGGGGTCAACCTTACCTCTTCCTACTCTAGCTTGTATCAAGCTAATTTCCCACCACTCTTTCGGGACATTGACCGACTCTTGCGACAATGGGACTCGTATCCCATTTCTCTCTTGGGTCGCATCAATGTCTTGAAGATGTCTATTATGCCACGACTTTTATACCTATTTGAAACGTTACCGATCCCCGTTCCCATGTCCCAACTCAAAGTGACTCAGAGGTCCTTCCTTAATTTTATTTGGCGCTGTAAGGCTCACAGGATAGCTAGTTCTGTTGTGCTGTCTCCCAGAGCAAGGGGTGGATTGGGGGATCCGGACCTCCTTAAATATTATTTTGCTACACACTTTAAACCGGTCATAGTATGGTCACATAGAATGTCGTCCAGTGTGTGGTCTGACATTGAAATGAGCATTACTACCCCGGTTCACCCCTGCTCGATGATTTGGGCAGAACTGGAAACTTCCATACATCAGCTTAGGAATCTTTGTCTGCGCCCCATGCTCTTTACTCTTTCTATATGGAAGAAATGTGCCCAGCGTTCCCCCCTGTCCATGCTCGCCATTACTAAACATATTGTTTAATTCTGACATTCCGGACAGCCTGTCTTACCCGCGCATGCTCCCTTGGACACGTGCGGGTGTCTTCCAGCTTCGTAACTTGGTACACCCACTTACTCATACGCTTCTATCCTTCACTGACATCCAACGTAAATTTCAGGTCCCCAAGGGTCTTTTTTACTCCTATCTTCAAATCAGACACTACTTTAGCTCCAAAAACCCCACCTTTACCCTGAACAACCCTACCCATTTTTGAACTTCTTTGCTCCCAAGGTCCATACCAAACGCGACTCATCTCTGAGATTTACAAATACTTACAGGCCTCTCCCTCTCTTTCAGGCCCAGGTCACCTCTATATGCACAAGTGGTCTCGACTTCTTGGCCAGACCATTACCACCCCCCAATGGCTGAAAATTTGGGAGACTGCTTCTAAATCGTCTCGGTGTGTTGAACAAAGAGAGACCATCTATAAAATTCTAATGTTTTGGTATAGGACCCCACAGATCCTACATAAATCCGATCCCGGGGTTTCCCCACTCTGCTGGAGATGTCGGAAAACTACCGGATCTCTTTTTTCACATTTTCTGGGAATGTTCTGTCATCCGACCTTTTTGGTCCTCTATCCATGCGTATTTGCAAGACCCCTCCGACACTACTCTCCCTCTAACCCCAATTCACTTTCTGTTAGGCTTACCCTTTCCTGGCCTCCCTGCAAATGACCAGAAACTTTTAGGGTTTATTCTACTGGCAGCGAGATGGGCCATACCAGTCAGATGGTTATCGCAGTCTCCGCCAACGCTCTCACAGGTACTATAAACTCTGGAACAGATCCATAGAATGGAGCACCTTACCGCTATTATTCACGACACATTGCCTAGGTTCTTCCGAGTTTGTGACTTATGGGACCATTCCCAGCTTAATCCAGGACTTCCTACAGCCCTCCCCTACAATTGCTGACCCTCTTGAGCGGAGGTACGGGAGAGCAGTCCCGTTACCCCCCTACCTATGAACCGTTCGAGATTCCTTGATATTTTCCCTTACCCCTCCACCTGTACATGTCTCTCCCCGAGGTTGCCTCAGTCTGGTATAGGCTCCCCCGGGAACTGAGCGTACCCCAGATCCGGTGGCTGGCTCTGCTTTCTTTGCAGGCTCTCATGTACCTGGCATACCCACCCACTGGATCCTTCCCTACCTCCTCCCCCCTCCTGACGCTTCCCCCCCTGTCCCCCCTATTGCTGGGTGATTTGCTGCTTTAATTGTGCCTATGACTAGATATTGCCTGACCATTATGATTTTTATTTTCCTGTGTGTGTATTCATTTCTTTTTTCTTGCTCTTTGGCCTTTTATTTGTAACATTGTTGACACTGACAATTAATTGTTGTTGCACTTCCCTGTGCATATTCTCTCTGAAAATCTTTTCAATAAAAACACAATTGATAAAAAAAAAGAGCAATATAGCTAGCTATGTAGGTGGATATAACGGTGTATACTGCAGTCAGGGCATGCAGACAGCACGCACAATCTCCTACAACTGACTGCAAACTCTATTACAAAATAGCAATATAGCTAGCTATATAGGTGGCTATAATGGTGTATACTGCGGTCAGGGCCCGCAGACAACAGGCACAAACTCCTGCAGATTGCTAACAGCTCAATTACAGAAGAGCAAGAATGCAAAATCGGCCGATAATGAACGGTGTATACTGTGTTGAAGGTACACAGAGAACACCCACTAACTCCTACAGACGCCAACACACTACACAAGGCCGCCGCGCTGGTGGCCTTATATAGTGTGGGGCGTGTACTGCACAGCCTGAGCTATTATTGGCCACAGGCATCCTGCCTGTGGCCAATCATGGCTCTCCTCACTGCCGGCGCTGTGATTGGCCAAGCATGCGAGGTCACAGTGCATGCTTGGCCAATCATGAGCCAGCAATGCACTGCGATGGTGCAGTGCATTGTGGGCCGTGAGCGCCACACAAATTTGGTGCGAACGGCCCATAACGTTCGGTATTCGCCGAACGGGCGAACAGCCGATGTTCGAGTAGAACGTATGTTCGACTCGAACACGAAGCTCATCCCTACTTGCTAAACAGGTATTGTTTGTACTCTGGTGATATTCCTTTGATTTTAATGACCTGGACCTTCTGAATATATGGAGAGACTTATGCATCAAGTCCACAATGATTTAATATAAGTCTTTAAGAGGATCCATAGAAAAAATCCACATTTAGCTTGAAATGTAGGATGAGCATTAGATATTAGGAGGGTTTTGTACGCCTGGTGTTCTATGTGTCTCTTCCTTCCCTTGCCAACATAGTAGGCTGACCATAGCCTGTTTGCATAATAAAGTGAATTCTCATTGTTATAATATTACATTTCCTGCTTTGTTCTTTACACTTGATTTAAACTTACCTAGGTGGAAGCAGCATCGGACTGATGCTGCACCTCCCCCCCGCTGCCTCTGCACTGAGAACCGAGCCATCGAACATCGCTGATGGCTCAATTCTCACAGATCCTCGAGTGGAGAGCTGCTGACTGTCAATCAGCAGCTCTCCTCTCTGCTTCTCCATGCTCACTGGAGCCCTGAGCTGTGGAGAGCCAGGGAGCATCCATCTCAGTCTCTCAGCGGCTCCCTGAGAGGCTGCAACAGGCATCAGTCCCTGCCTGGACTGATTCTAGTGATGTCAGCAGAGAATGGACTTCAGACCGCTCTCTGCTGAAAATGGGTCACAGGAGTGCAAAACAAATTGCACTCTTGTGTCGCATATAAGAAGCCCTTTTGTGCTGTGCTATCAATTCCTATTGATCTTCATATATGCACTTCACCAGATGAAGAAAATATATTTTTTTTTTTATATTCTATATCTTCATGCATAAACTTTTTTCATATCATTCTCATTTTAGCCTTAAAAATGTACAACTAAAGTTATGTGTATATATTTTGCATACCTCTAGCTTCCATCCCAGGGCTCTCATTAAATCTATTCCTTACAGCCAGTATTTCAGAGTGAGACACAATTGCTTGGATGACACCACTTTCTCTATTGAAGCAAAAAAAAAACTCCAAAAAGGACTACTATAAAGGGCTCATTCTTTATTTAAAGAAAGCCTATAAGTGCACCATATCCCAGACGAGACACAATATACTATACCCCAAAAAAATTGAGTGATAACAAAAATCCCCTTAGAATTATTACTAAATTTTCAAATCAACACGACTCAGTAAAGAAAAATAATAGGGATGTATTGGCACATCTTGACTATGGATCCAGTTCTAGGAAAATTGTTCCTAAAAATGCCTCTATTCACATTGAAAAGAGCCACTTCAATAAGAGATCTTATCAAAAGTGAGTTTAAAAGGGAACCCTGTGGAGACCCCTGCAAATACAAGGGCACTTTTATTGGTAGCTCATGTAGATATTGCAAATTTATGCATACTGTTCAGAAAGAAACCAATCAATTTCCCAATGGTCAGATATTCAAACCAAAACATTATGCACATTATAGAACACTTGGAGTTATTTATATGTTACTCTGTGACTGTGGTTGTTACTACATTGGAAAAACAAAATTGAAGTTCTGGAGGAGGGCGTAAGGACAAATCAGAAAAATGAAGATATGTGACCCTGATTTGCCTCTGGGCTGACATGTAAAGGCTGTCCACAATGGCAAATTTCAAAATATCAAATTTCTGATTCTTGATCGTATCCAGTATGAACATTAGAGGAGGGAATTGGAATAAAGCCCTCCTCTAAATGGAATTGAAATGGGTTTATAAACTTAACGCTACACAACCTCCAGAGCTCAATGAAGCAGTATACTTTAAACCCTTTTTAGAGGGTTTTCCTTCAGGAGGAATTGAAAACGAAATATAGGCAATAATCTTGCATACTAAGTAGTGATATATATTTGCCATTCAGAATGGCTATATGTTCTTTGCCTGTTTATATATATGTATGCTGTATGTATATATGTATATATCATTCAATGTCCTGTTTTCCTGCCTATACAATGCTACAAATTGCATATGTGTTTTTTTTTTCTTTTATGGGAACTTTTTTTAATGTATTTTCATTTTTGTCCACTAGATGGCACACCATCTATGACATTGATAGGAGGGTGATAATGTGACGTGCGGGGGTGACCACGGCCACCTGGCATGGATTAGCTGCTGGAGTTCTCTTCCCTTTCAAACAGAACTTTTGATAGATATAGGGGTGAGCCCCACGAACCCTGTAATCACCACACCCTACCTATTGCTTTCCCACAGGCTGCTCACCATGGAGCAGCTGCTGGGAGCAATCTGTGTTGGTGGGCCACGTGTGTGTGGCATCATTTAATACTGCGGACACTGTGGCGTGATGATGCCACTCACGCATGCGCGGAGGGCCTGTGCTGCAACTCAGAGGCTAATGGACTCCAATCCCTGCTGATTTCTCCTCTGCACCAGCTGTCAACAAGCTGGGCAGAGGCCCGGGGGTATTTTAGGACATATCCTGCAAAGCATATTGAGCATGCTGCCTTACACTTCTGAAAGACACAACTGCATGCACTCATCTCTTTTGTGCCTGGTAAAATTATTAATTGAGCTAGAACACTCCTTCAGAGACTATTTGTTGATTTGCTGGCCTCTTAATCTATTTTCCTCTTTTTTTTGTAATTGTGTTTTTATTAGTTCCAATAAAAGGACAACAATTCACAAAGTGACATTTACAAAATATATAAAGCACATAATAACATAAAAGAAGGAAAAAACACTCTGCAAATGTACTTAAAACAAAGTTACTACTTTTGGCGCCAATGCCTGAGCAGTTTCTTACCGCTTAGGTCGGACGCCCTCCCTAATTGTGGGCACTTGCGTGATGGTGGGAGGAGTCCGTGGTCATGCCACTGCCATATATACCATCCTGTTGAGGACTACACACACCTATGGACTTTCATTTTTACTTTGGAACTACTTGCACCCTTATCATGGCCACACCATGCACCATAAAACATGAAAGTGCATCTGCTCCTGAGGAAGTGGAGTGTTCTCCACGAAATGCATTGAACCACATGGATGCAACATCTTTGCTATATCATGCTCTCATATGTTTGACTTTATGTATAATCTATAGCCAGCTATGAACCAATGTCATCACTGTTCTTGGAGATACTTACACAATCTTTTTTTTTTATAAATGTCTAGAATTTCTCAATGTGGTTTGATATAGCCTAATCCTGATGCATATGTTTTAACATTTGAATGAATTTTTGCAATCGTGGAATATAATGTTTTTATACTACATTGTTGAGGAGGCTCTTGAATAAAATTTGATTTTAACATCATTGTGTTATATTTTATCATGTTACTATTTCTAGTATGTCTACATATATAATACTCATGCATCTACTATACATCTACTATAACTATACTACTATAACATGTATTGCTGACATTTTTGCACACCTCTTTTTAACTTTTTATTGTAATCATATTTTATTAGTTCCAATAAAAGGACAACGTTTCACAAAGTGACATTTACAAAATATATATATAAAGCATAGAACATAAAAGAAGGAAAAAAAAACACTCTGCAGACTTTACATAAAACAAAGTTACAAATATCACACCCTCAAGCCTAAGCCCATAATACTGGCTAGAGAAGTGCTTCTCAACTTGATAAAGTATAAAGGGGGTACAGGAATAGCAAATACACCCTAAAGATAATAAAGGGATCAACTGAGAGTTATGCAAACCAAAGGGTCAGAAATCAGGGTGGCTGATCCTCGTATTCAGAGTGATCTCAGATTTTGTTAAATTGAGGAATAGCATCATGTACAGTAGCGGTAAGATATTCCATTCTCCTGCTTTCAGCTATAAGTTGCAATAAACGTGTGGGGTGGTAGACAGCCAACAAAATAGGATGGCTCTCTTAGCAGCCAGGAGGATGTATGAAATTATCAGTTTAACAAGATTTGCTCTACCAGAGAAGGGACACAATATGGACAGCACTCACTGGGTTGGTATGCTGTAACAAGGACCATCAATATGTGGCAAAGTAAGCCAAGTGAGGAAGCTGAATAATAAACAGTATTATTGTTATTGTTAACTGATAAAAATCAGTAAAAGCCTGTACAATACCATGCAGGTGTTGGTGGGTATAGATGGACTAATTTATACTAGAGATAGAAGAGGGTCTTGTGGCAAGATTTGGTGTAACACTGTTCAAGTGACACAGCTGTGCGAAAGCCAGGCCAGGATCTGTTGACGCTCTCAGATTACAACAGCGTGACTGCAAGACGGAAATATGGAACCAAGGACAGACAACACTCAAACCAGCATGGAGTGCAAGCAGGAAGTGTTGCCACAACAATGCGTTTCACATGCATGCACTTTTTTAAGTCTTAAAAACTTAAGCTTGAGGCTTGAAAAGGCACATGCACGTGAACTGCATCGTCACAGCAACACTTCCTGTTTGCACTCCATGCCGGCTTGAGTGGCATCTGTCCTGAAGGGGTTTTAAAGGTACTTCAGGTACATGATAGACCAGCCAATGGTTAATAATGCAGACTACTGAAGACCCCCAGTACTGGGAGGCACTTTGAAATGAACACAAGATACACAAAGTAAGTTCAAAGAAAAATACCTGTCTTTATATGGTGGGTATACAGTTTATATTTGATTCAACTTTACCAATCACAATAGAGGAGGGGTGAGTGGTTAGTAAAGGAATATATTGAACATCATTAATAACTAATTATTATTTATAGTTATGCAAGTTTATAACCCCTAAAAAAAAATGATCAACATAAGGTTACCAGAGTGAATAAGCCATCTGGCAATGACTCATAAGTCATGTTCCTGTCCCAGGAACAGAAAGACAGACTAGATCATAATTTATATATTGTACAGGACGCCGTGGCTGGGTCCTGGAAGGACGCTATATTCCCCCTCTGTTCGGGTTGTGGTCTCTTTAAGGGAATAAAATTGATTAACCCACCTGTTAAGGAAGTGTCTTTAAAAAACAAGACAGGAAGTGGTAGATGGGTGTGGAGGAGTGGAGAAGACATGGTGGATGGTGGATGGTGTATGGTGTTTATTTTTGGTTGCAGCAACTGAAGTGGACAGCAGTGTCCTGTTTGGAAGGCTCCTGGCAGGGGAAGCTACCTGCCATCAAGATCAAGCTCTGCTTTTGATAAAGACAGCTATTCTGGACTTTGCAAGTCGGTGAGACTACAAACCTTTTTCCTTTTGTTTTTGGCTGCTGTAAAGCTATTTAAGTTTAATAAACCCTTTGTTGTGTGAAAAGCCTGTGTCCTGCGATCTACCTGGTCCCCCGAACATTACAAGTGGTGCTCGAATGCGGGCAGGACAAAGTAACAGGCGTTTTTCTTGCTATTTTTTTTTTTTTTGCATTGGATTTGAACTGACATTTAAAGGGACAGTACAGTGAATAAATGTCCTGGGTTAAAGCTGCACAACTGTTGAAAGCTGAAACAATGGAGGAGCTAATTAAACAGCTGTCCTTAGCTAATATACAAGCGCAGACTCGCCATGAGGAAGCTAATCAGCGCTTAGCAACCCAGCTGGAGGTACAAAAAACGCACCACAACGAGTTGGTGGCCCAGTTAGCAGCCCAGCTAGCGACCCAACAAGGGGTTATGCAGGCTCAGATGGCGGCCTTAAAAGAAACAGTGCAGCAGCTTTCTCAGGGCCGTGAACAAGTGGCCGTTGCCCCTGGCAACCAGGTGACCATAAGGGCAAGCCATTTTTTGCAGAAGTTGTCCCTGAGTGATGACGTAGAGGCGTTTCTGGCAACATTTGAGAGGACGGCAGAGAGAGAAGGGTGGCCCCAGGACCAGTGGGCCGGCTTAATTGCTCCTTTCCTCACTGGAGATCCTCAAAAAGCCTATTTTGACCTACCACCAGAAGATGTTAACGATTATCAAAAACTAAAGGCAGAAATACTGGCTCGGTTGGGGGTGACTACGGCTGTTCGGGCCCAACGAGTGCACCAATGGAAGTATCGTTCAAACCGGCCACCGCAATCTCAAATGCATGACCTGGTGCAACTAGTAAAAAAATGGCTGCAGCCCGAAGTGTTGTCTGGCCCCCAAATTGTGGAGCGGGTCGTGCTGGACCGATACTTAAGGTCACTGCCAGACGACCTTCAACGGTGGGTCAGCCATGGAGACCCCAAAACCGTGAACCGCCTTGTCGAGATGGTGGAACGATATACAGTGGTGGAGGATCTGCTTGGCCCCACCAAGCGTCAAGGGCCCAGTCTGCCACGGCCTTTCCGACCAACTGCCGCCCTTCGAAAGGATGTCCCCAGGAGCCCTGGAACCAACACCTCGGAAGGCCAAGAGTCACACCCGTTACCCCCTCAGCGACCTGTTCCTGATCAGAAAGGAGGGGATGTACAATGTTGGCGATGTCATGCCTGGGGCCATACCCGGGCCCACTGCCCATTGCAGGAAGAACCCATGGAATGCGGGGTTCTTCGGAGGGGGTCTTTTTATGCCCATAAAGCGTGTACAACACATCTTGACCTTGGAGAGGGGAAGTTTGAGTGTGAAATGTGAAGTCCAAGTGAACCACCACCCTGCACAGGCTTTGCTGGACTCTGGAAGCATGGTAACCCTGGTTCACCCTAGAGTAATTGGGAAGATCGGTCCGGTAAGCAAAATTTGTCCAGGTCGTGTGCATTCATGGGGACACTAGAGAGTACCCTCTCATCTCGGTGTCCATCTCCACATCATGTGGCACTGGTACTCAAGAGGTGGGGGTGGTAAAGAACTTGGTACATGACGTTATCATAGGACGTGACTGTCCATTATTTGCAAAACTTTGGAGACAAGGAGAACTATCTGAAAGGTCCAGAGACTGGGAGAACGAGTCCCTCTGTTCCCGTTGTTGAGGGTAATAACCCTGAGATGCCACATGTTCATAATATGGACCCAGTTGATAAAAACGCCAAGACTTTGGTTAATAATGATGAAAATAGTGCTGATACTGTTAAGGATGTCAATATGTGGGGTTCTCAGACCTACCTGAACACTGAGGGGGGGGGGACCTTCCCGCTTCAGGTTATGCTGGGGGAAGAGGATGAGGAAATGGCCTCTACCCCTGACTTGCCAGATTTGGGTGTTCCCCAGGGGGCATTTGGTACTGCCCAGATGCAGGACCCCACTTTGGCCAGGGCACGGGAACAGGTTGTAGTAATAAATGGGGAGCCCCCTGGTGCTAATGAGCGGTGGCCACATTTTTCAATATGTAATGAATTGCTTTATCGGGTCACTAAAGTGAGAGAAAATGTGGTAGAACAATTATTGGTACCCCAACAGTATAGACGGAGGCACGGATCGCCGACCGGTTTTACTGGCCAGGCTTGAAAGCAGAGGTAAGGAGATACTGTACCTCTTGTCCCACCTGTCAGTTGACCGCTCCGGCGACCCATTTCCGGAGCCCGTTGGTCCCTCTGCCCATAATTGAGGTCCCATTCGAGAGGATAGCCATGGATATAGTGGGTCCCTTGGTAAAGTCGGCTCAAGGTCATTCTTACATACTGGTGATCCTCGACTATGCCACTCGATATCCTGAGGCGCTACCCCTGCGGAATACCTCCTCTAAGGCTATTGCACGGGAGTTATTCCAGTTGTTTACACGGACAGGTTTTCCCAAGGAAATTCTCACAGACCAGGGCACCCCGTTTATGTTGAAGGTTATGGCTGATGTATGCAAACTGTTCCGGATTAAACAGCTGCGCACATCGGTCTACCATCCCCAAACAGATGGATTAGTAGAACGTTTTAATAAGACCCTTAAGTCTATGCTCAAGAGAGTGGTACAAAGGGATGGGAAAGACTGGGACTGCCTGTTACCAGCTCTCCTGTTTGCTATCCGAGAAGTGCCCCAGGCCTCCACTGGGTTTTCGCCCTTTGAATTGGTATATGGGCGGAGACCTCGTGGATTACTGGACTTTGTTAAAGAAGAATGGGAAAGTGAACCAATTCAGCAAAAAAGTGTTCTTGAATATGTCTCCCAAATGCAGGAGAGGATCCGAACTGTGATGCCGCTAGTTAAGGAACATTTACAAAAAGCCCAGGAGGCTCAACGACGGGTCTATAATAGGGCAGCCAAAATTAGGAACTTCCAAGTGGGGGATCGAGTAGCAGTGTTGATTCCCACTGTGGAAAGTAAGTTCTTGGCCAGATGGCAAGGCCCTTTCGAGGTTGTAGAAAAAGTGGGAGAGGTAAATTATAGAGTCCATCAGCCAGGCAAGAGGAAACCCTTCCAGATATATCATGTAAACTTGTTAAAGCCCTGGACAGACAGGGAACCAGTGACCTCCCTGGCTAGTACAAAACTTGAGCCTCGGGTTGGGGTGGAGAGTGTGCAAGTAGCAAATACCCTGTCTAAAACCCAAAGTCAGCAGGCAAAGGAGTTCTTGCAGAGAAATAAAGAAAAATTTTCAGACTTGCCAGGGCTCACTAGTGTCATAGAGCATGATATTGTCACAGAACCAGGAGTCAAAGTTTTTGTCCGGCCCTACCGCATCCCAGAGGCTCAAAGGAAGGCTGTTTCAGAGGAAGTAAAAAAGATGTTAGACCTATTGATTATTGAGGAATCGCAGAGTGAGTGGTCGAGCCCGATTGTGTTGGTACCGAAGCCCAACAGGACTCTGCGATTTTGCAATGATTTCCGGAAACTTAATGAAGTTTCCCGGTTTGATGCCTACCCCATGCCCCGGGTAGATGAGCTTATCGAGAGACTAGGTCCAGCCAGGTATATCACTACGTTAGACCTTACCAAGGGGTATTGGCAAATACCGTTGACTAAGGCTGCTAGAGAGAAAACTGCTTTTTCTACCCCAGAGGGGAGTTTTCAGTACAAAAGGATGCCTTTTGGATTGCAAACTGCTCCAGCCACGTTCCAGAGAGCAATGGATAGGATTTTACGACCTCACTGGAAGTATGCCTCAGTATACTTGGACGATATAGTCATTTTTAGCAAAGACTGGGAATCACATTTGCCCAAAGTGCAGGCAGTGCTGGACTCTCTTTGGAAGGAGGGGTTTACAATAAACCCTGAAAAATGTGCTTTGGGAATGGAGGAGGTGAAATACCTGGGTTATATCGTGGGTAGAGGGGTAGTGAAACCGCAGGTGAACAAGATAGAGGCTATACAGAATTGGCCCCGCCCCCTCACAAAAAAGCAGGTACGTGCATTCCTGGGCATGGTGGGATACTACAGGAGGTTTGTACCCAACTTTGCCACGTTGGCGGCTCCGTTGACCGATCTGACTAAGGGTCGGAAATCGGTCATGGTGGAGTGGAATGCAGACGCTGAGAAGGCTTTTTTGGAGCTCAAGTCGGCGCTGTGCCAACACCCTGTCCTGGTAGCACCTAATTTTTCAAAAGAGTTTGTTGTCCAGACTGATGCTTCCGATGTAGGATTGGGAGCGGTGTTGTCACAGGTTATTCATGGCGAGGAACACCCGATAGTCTTCCTCAGCAGGAAGTTAACACCAGCGGAGAAAAACTATGCCATAATTGAACGAGAGTGTCTGGCCATTAAGTGGGCTCTGGAATCCCTCAGATATTACCTTTTGGGGAGGAAGTTTAGGTTGATTTCTGACCATGCCCCTTTAACATGGCTGAGACAGGGAAAGGGGACTAATGCCAGGGTTACCCGGTGGTTCCTGGCACTCCAGGAATTTAAATTTGTAGTGGAGCATAGGCCCGGGAGACTGCATCAAAATGCAGATGCCCTCTCCCGAGTCCATTGTTTGAGCTCCACTGTTGCCTCCACCTCCTTGGCGTTGGGGCACAGGGGGGGGATATGTACAGGACGCCGTGGCTGGGTCCTGGAAGGACGCTATATTTCCCCTCTGTTTGGGTTGTGGTCTCTTTAAGGGAATAAAATTGATTAACCCACCTGTTAAGGAAGTGTCTTTAAAAAACAAGACAGGAAGTGGTAGATGGGTGTGGAGGAGTGGAGAAGACATGGTGGATGGTGTATGGTGTTTATTTTGGGTTGCAGCAACTGAAGTGGACAGCAGTGTGCTGTTTGGAAGGCTCCTGGCAGGGGAAGCTACCTGCCATCAAGATCAAGCTCTGCTTTTGATAAAGACAGCTATTCTGGACTTTGCAAGTCGGTGAGACTACAAACCTTTTTCCTTTTGTTTTTGGCTGCTGTAAAGCCATTTAAGTTTAATAAACCCTTTGTTGTGTGAAAAGCCTGTGTCCTGCGATCTACCTGGTCCCCCGAACATTACAATATATATATATATATATATATATATATATATATATATATATATATATATATATATATATATATATATATATATATATAGAGAGAGATAGAGAGAGAGAGATAGAGATAGAGAGAGAGAGAGAGAGAGAGAGAGAGAGAGAGATAGAGATAGAGATAGAGATAGAGAGAGAGAGA
Source organism: Lithobates pipiens (assembly GCF_037356315.1). Classification (NCBI taxonomy): domain Eukaryota; kingdom Metazoa; phylum Chordata; class Amphibia; order Anura; family Ranidae; genus Lithobates; species Lithobates pipiens. Next base: position 510,340,288 of record NW_027507748.1, read on the forward strand.
GATAGAGATAGAGATAGAGAGAGAGAGAGAGAGAGAGAGAGAGAGAGAGAGAATCCAAAGCAGAAATGCCTGTGAAAATTATCTTCTTGTGTGTGCATCTTGCAAAGTGCTGTTACAAGCTGGAATGACAGAATAAGCTTTAAGTTAAAGGTATATAAACTTATAGCCGCCATCACCATTGTTCGGTCATATTACTACAATCCCCTCTTTAAGTGATTTACTTCTTCTCATTGTGATATACTCATCTTGGTGACCAAAATAAGAGTTGAGGTACATCCTATTAGCTGCAGCTGGGTAGGGAGGTCGAGTACCTCAGGAAATCATGAAATAACAAATCTAAAACAGGCATACAAAAGTAATGCCAGAAGCAAAATCATTACGATAAACATATCGATATCCTTGATCCATGAAAAAACTCCACCGAAACCAAACCCTCCCAAATAACCCAGGGGGTTCCAAGTCTTGGCAAGGTCCTTTGCATCAACCAGTAATTTGTCAACCGCCTTCCTGCGCTGAGCAATTAAGTCAAAATAATCAGGCACCTCCATACCGGTATTGTGTATCCAGGTGCAACACTCATAATCCTTTGTTACCTCTCATAACTCTGTGAGTGCTGTGCTCATGCTTTCAATGGCCAAGTCATGAGACTATAGCTTCTTTCTTATTGCTCTAGTTTCTAAGTAAAGGCTGGTAATGTCAACAGAATTCTTATCTAGTATTTCATCCAAAATCCCAGAGTAATTATTTCGCCTTTTCATCATGTCAATACCCCATCCGATTCCCAAGGAAAGCCATGCCCAGGCCATGTCCTTTTACAAAAACAATGACCTGGCATAGCGGTGTTCAAGAAGGTATCTGGAATGAACACCAGCCTTAAGCAAGTGACTTCCCTCACTGTTCGCTGGTGTCATTTGCAATGAGCATAGCTATATTTAAATTTAAGTAACAACATGTTTTCTATGAGACTATCAGTTTTAGTTCCCTCAGGCTCTGCATACACATCCCTTTTATGTCTTGCAAATGGTGTTATCGGATGGGCCACATATGACCTTACGGGCCCCCAGTTATTCAGGATGATAAATACAGTGAGTTATGATCCATGTTGGTAGGAACAACATCAAAGTTAGTATGAGCAGGAGGCCCAAGACCTACCCAGAAGTCTGTGGTGTAATAAGCAAGGTCATCATTTTCAGAGTCTAGACCACCTGTTTCACTCACTATTTGAGGTCTCTCACCTGGAACGGGTGAGTTGGTTCCTGTGAAGAAAAAGGATAGGCGCGAGAGACGCGTTTTTCAACTCTGCCCAAAGTTTCATTCAATTTCTTAACATACTCTTCCTGTATGAGACCAAGATCCTCTCTTTCTAACATTAGGGGCTGTGTGGACCATGGAGTGAGGAAAGGCCTTCCAATTAAGACTTCAAATGGAGAGAAACCTATGACTCTGCAGAGAGTAATTCTTACCTCTGCAAGGAAGGCAGGCAGTACCTTTTTCCATCCGTTGAAAGTTCCCCCTATGTCCCTCCTGATTTTATCTTTAAGAGTCCTATTCATTCTCTTTACTATGCCTGAACTCTGTGGGTGGTATGGGATGTGAGACTTCCAGTCAATCTTCAGTGTTTTCACTAAATATTGACACACTTTGGCTATGAAGGCAAGACCATTGTCTGACTTCATATGCAGAGGGCAACCAAGCCTTGGGATTACTTCCCATCCAAGCATTCTGACCACTGTCTGCGCATCTTCCCTTGCGGCAAAAACACTTCTGGCCATCATGAGAACATGTCTACTATCACGAGTACATATTCCTGTCTTTTGCCTAGTTTGGGCATGTGTGTAAAATCAATTTAAAGAGCGAACGGTGTGGTTGGATAAATTTGGTGTTCATGTTTCACTTTGTGTGGATTCTTTGGATTATTTCCAAAACATGTAATGCATCTTGCAACAAATGTCTTCACTATTGAAGGAAGTCCTGGAATTAAAAAAAATTCACATGTCATCTGCCAACCTCTGTGCCCCACCCCATGATATTATGAGATAAATAAAGGTGCGCTAGCTACAGGTATGCATGGCTTCCCCTCATGGCAGATGAGTCCTGATTCAGGGCTCTTCTGCACTTCTGATATGTTCCATTGTTTAATGTCATGTGGGGTGGCATGTACCTGGAGGTCAGATAAGGTTTGGTCTAGAAGGGACATCGTCTGAGCCAGGGAGGGCATCTGTATTGTGGCTACCTGCCTGTTAGCTACTTCCTTATCTATCTTATCTGCCAGTGCATTTCCCCTAGCAATGTCATCCTGCTGTCCTGTATGTGCTCTGCAATGTAGGATGGCTATTGATTTTGGAAGTTGTATTGCCTCTAAAAGATTTGTAACCAACGTAGAATGTGAGATGGATTTACCATCAGCTGCTACATAGCCCCTCTTCTTCCAAATAACTCCAAAATCGTGTGCAGCACCAAATGCGTATATCCTGTTCTGCAAAGAGCTTACAAGCTCTTGTGAGTGCAATCAATTCTGCTGCCTGGGCTGACTGATAAAGAACTGAGGTTGCTTCTAATATTACATCAGGCAGCTGAACTACTACATAGCCAGCATGATATGTGGTGTCAGCGCCTAGAGGCGATTCAGTTCGCATTGTGCGCTATATAAGTATTTCATTCATTCATTCATTTGGTCATGAACAAGAGCCATCCACAAATACATTTTGTGCATTAGGGAGAGTGATTGAAGACATGTCAGATCTGGGAGCTGTGTCTTGGTGTATGAGATCCATACACTGATCCTGAATTACTGTCTCATCTTCCTCATCTTTCAGCCCTAATAAGGCATTCAGGATAGGAGCAGGACCAGAATTAGGAGACACATATTTTAGCTCAAGTTTTGGGTTGGACAGCAAAATCATCTCATAGCAGCTCAGCCTTTGAGCTGACATGTGTTGAGTGTGAATGTTCTTTAGTAGAATGGAAACATTGTGGATAGTGTGTAATGTAATTGCATGACCTTGAGTGAATCAAGTGCCATTTCCACAACCATTGCATAGGATGCTAGAGCTTGGAGACATGCTGGCATGTCCTGTACTGGCATCAGCACTACACTTGTGAAAAAAGCAATGGGGTGAAGTTTACCCCCATGCTCTTGTGCTAGGACTCCCACCATCATTTTACAATTGTCTCTTACAAATAAATGAAACATCTTTCCATACACAGGTAATCGGATTCCAGGAGCTGTAACCATTGCAGTTTTAAGGTATACAAAAGCATTACACAATTCATCATTCAATTTTATACAGTCTGGCATGTCAACATTTGTGGTTTGTCTCAGGAGGCTTTTTTACTGGATTTATAGGTGTGTAAAAGAGTGAGACTGTTTCTTAAAAATCCCTTTTTAAGAAAGTGCTCCACCATCGGTGCAATTCCTTCCTCTTTTTCTTTTGACAGGGTATATTGTTTGTGATAGACAGGCTGTGCCCCCTTTTTTAGAGTGGCTTTGTAGGGGGTGCAGGAGATGAGTCCCACATCAAGAGTACTTTCTGACCACACTCTTTCAAGATCCGCTTCCACTTCCATATTTAGCATTACAGGGCAGATTGGGTACTTCTTTGAATGTGCAATAACACCCCCTCTTTTGTAATTTCTAGTTTAATGCCTAATTTTCCCATTAAGTCCCTTCCAAGGAGATTCACAGGGCAGTTTGGGATTATCTGAAACTCATGGTGGCACAGTGTCCATTAATCAGCATCTTGGTACACTGAAAGGGGCGGGGTTTCGAAAGTTTTAGTGACTATCCCCTTAATGTCCACTAAAGTCTCAGCATTCGTCATCTCTCCCCTATAAAAATCCTCACTTAAACTAGATTTTGTTGCTCCAGTATCAGATAGGAAATTAATCAATTTCTAGCAGACATATAATGTCACAATTGCTTGCGCCTCAAAGCAATGAGACATAAGAGGGAATTCCGGGATACCACCTTCAGGGCAGCTTCATTTCTGCTGTTGCCTTGGCCGGTGAATGGGGATACTTAGGTCCCTGTGCTTGTTGTTAGAACCTATTTTGTGTGGATGGTAAGGGCTGGTAGGTTTGGTTGGGCGTTTGGTTCTGGGACTCATAGGGGCATAGGTTTCTCCAATGATCCTCTGCTCCACAATTGAAACAGCAAGATTTGAGGTTACCTAAGAGAAAGTGTGCAAGACCTCTGCTGAGGTTGCCGGAGCAAAATGTGCGAGACCTCTGCCTTTACCCCTAGCTCTTCCCCATCCTCTCCACAGTCCCCTTCCTCTCCACTGTGCTTAATTAACCTGTGCCCCCCCCCCCCCCCCCTTGGAAATGAACAATTACTACTTTCTCTTTCATTTCAATGCTGCATCTTTCTCTGTTAACTTTCTCTAAAACTCATTTAGGGTACAAGTGGGCAAATCCGATATCTGTTTAACCATCAGACTCATCTGTGGCTTAAGGTTGGATAAGTCTGAATCATCAAACTAATCATAAGCGACAATCACGCTTCCTGTGCCCAAACTTCGATGAACATCTTCCAAAACTCTAACGCTGATTCACTTGATTCACTTCACATTTGCTTACATGCTATTGCAGTGGGGAGGGAAGATTTATTTTGAAAAACCCGCTTTAACTCAGCCTCAATTCGTGCCCACATTTTCTCTCTCCCATCTTCCTTGTTTAAGGGATACTCACATATGAGGCATAAATGATTGAAATGGAGGATACCCTGGCTCGTGTGTCCCACTATTCTGTCGATAATTACGTGCATGTCCTCTTATGTGTTATTCCTGCCTTTGCAAGACTTTTTTTAAGTATGTTGATATACCTCTGCTTGAAGCACTATTGGGGCAATATTTAATTATTTTACTCAACTCATCAATATATATTGGCTTTTTCAACATATATCCTATAGTCATGAAAGTATAATATGCCGCTTCCTCATTTTCAGTGACAGGGAGAACATTACTCCATCTGTCACTGTGCGGAGTTTTAACCAACGCAGTGACGATCTGCCTAGATTTCAGGTACAAGTTCCTAGCATCCCTTACTGTATCTTCTTGTCATATTTTGTGGGTTTACCCTGCCAACAGATCTATATCCTTCATCGTAAGACTTGGATAAATCTGTGTAGCATGCAGCAGAGGATTAGTGTTGAATATGAAGGGAAGAGCAGTTGGATCTGATCTCTTTTTATCTGCCTCACACTTATGGCTTTTCCTAGTGTCCTCATCACTTGGTTTAATGACAGATTTCTTCTGTTTCTTATTATTTCTTTGAAACCAATAAGAGGCCAATTTCAACCAAATCTTACCCTCCTTTCTCATACAGTATACTCCATGCTCCACTGAGGGTCACCTGAATACCATGGGAAAGCTTTCTTATCACCCAGATACAAACCCTTCACCATGTCCATGTGAAATTCACTATTACCCCCCTCCTGAGGAAATGGATGACTACTGTGCATGCCCTCTGTCCATCCAGCCAAATTAGACACCCAGGGATTCACAAACTCATAACTAGTTCCACATACTCTGGCTACATAATTTCAATAATTCTCTCCAGGATTAGGGAGAGGAGGAATATTTCCCTGTGTCTGACCTATTATAACAGTGAAAGTAGGACTGTCTCACCTTGCAGCCATGTTTCACATAACAGATATCTTATACTCTATGCAAATGTGATAGACAAGGAAAGCAAGATAGAGCAAGACAGAGTTTATGGGCCTCGGTAGTAATTGCTTTATTAACACTTTTCCCTCCTTTCCAAAAGGGGTATAGTACTACTTATTAAAACTTCTTAACAGGCTTACCAAATGCCGGGCTTACCAAGAGCCACTATAAGGCATGGTCCGTCTCCCTTCTTAATTAAATTTTAAGAGACTAAGGTTTTATCAGAGCTGAGGCAAGAAAACAATTCATCAGAATAAGACAAAAATTACTTACCACAGTTGATCACCTTATCTCAGCAGTGCCTCCATTTGAAGGAGTTTCAAAGGTACTTCAGGTACATGACAGACCAGCCAATGGTTAATAATGCAGATGACTGAAGACCCCAGGTACCGGGAGGCACTTTCAAATGAACACAAGATACACAGAGTAAGTTCAAAGAAAAATGCCTGTCTTTATTGGGTGTGTATACAGCTCATATTTGATTCAACTTTACCAATCACAATAGGGAAGGGGGGAGTGGTTAGTAAAGGAATATATTGAATATCATTAATAATTAAACAGCTTATTATTTATAGTTATGCAAGTTTATAACCCCTAAAAACATGATCAATATAGGGTGACAAGAGTGAATAAGCCACCCGGCAATGACTCATAAGTCATGTTTCTGTTCCATTAAACATGAAGACAGACTAGACCACAATTATATTATATTATATTATATTATATATATATATATATATATATATATAAATATATATATATATATATATATATATATATATATATATATATATATATATATATATATATATATTTATTATCCAAAGCAGAAATGCTTATGCAAGCTATCTTCTTGTGTGTGCACCTTGCAAAGTGCTGTTACAAGCTGGAATGACAGAATAAGCTAATAACTCAAGTCTGAGACTTTAAGTTAAAGGTATATAAAGTTATAGCCACCAAGATGGAGTCACTGTTGTTTGGTCATATTACTACATGTCCTTGATTCCTAATTTATGCCTTGCAATCATGCTGACATCATCCAAGAGCGCAGACAGATCCCGGCCTGGCTCTCGCACGGCTGTGTTACTTGCCCAGTGTTACACCATATCTTGCCACAACACACATTTTTATCTCTTGGCACCGGAACCAGCAGAGATTAGTCCATCTTTACTCACCAACACTGGCATGATGCTGTAAAGGCTTATTGATTTTTATTGTTCTACAAGAACAATAAAACTGTTTATTATTCAGCTTCCATACTTGATTTACTTTGCCACACATTGATGGTCCTAGTTACAGCATACCAACCCAGTGAGGGCTGTCCATATTGTGTTTCTTAGCCATGTTACTGTTGACAGTCTTTGATGGCTGCATTGGATTGGTTCTTGAGTGATTGTACAGAGTGTACCTTCACAGGGTTCAGCACTTGGGACATATTGCCGTATACCAGAGAAGGGGAGTCCTAGTAAATAATGGGTAGGATCCAGTGGGAGGGACCACCTTCTGAAGCAATAACATCAGATCAAAAAAGGCTGGATATGGGGACATAGCCAAAAAATATGAAACATGAGCCTACCTGTAGCCTTCAATGCCAACACATGGCTGAGTGAGAAGGGTCCAGACGATGTATGGTTTCAGGGGTTCTATACCAAAACATCAACATTTTAAAGAAGTCTATCTATGCACCATGCATTTGAAGAATTTTAAAGTATAGATCGCTGTAGGAGGGAAACCCATTTACGCATAAACAAGTAGGTGTCTTCTGTAACCAGGGTTGCTTCAAGAAGGATATGGTATTTTAAAGACACCAAATGTAATTGATGCAGACCTTCTGAGCACAAGTGTTCAAAATGTGTGAGTTTGTCTAAAGTGAGGGAGGTTGATATGGAATGGAAGAGATGCTTAACTTACAAATAAAAATAAAAGACATGAGGAGCATGCGCAGCAGCTCAATGGACGGTTGCATGTCCTGAGAGCTCCGTTCACTCCGACCGAGATCTCCCGCAATAGAGCCATACGGAGAGGAGCTCCTCAGCGCAAATTACCCTCCACACCGCGGCGGACCAGTGCCACCCGCTCGGTGAAGGATCAACACGGCGAGACACAGCCTATCCCGTCAACTTGCTCCGGAGCCCCAGGCCGAATCCGCCGCCATGATGGCGGAGTCTGTTTCCTCCGCTCAAGGCCTACCTCACAATCCGCTGCATCCATCGTGGATCGGGTCCCGTCTGACCCACGCTCCAAGGATCCATCTCTTCACACCGTGAGTTACCCTCAGATGCCACTATCATCCCCAGCATCTACTGAATCCTTGCTGGGGAGATTTCATGGGGGATCCCCTCTCATTCCTATGGAGGACTATCTCTCCTCTCCAGCTACTCACGGGGCTGCCTCATCTATCCACACTAACCCCACTGATCTCCCTTCCCTGCTGGAGACATTCTCCCAAATGCTTTCCAGAGGCCTAGCACAGAACGCCTCCCATATCACTTCTATTATTCAAGCTGACCTACACCAGCTAGGGGCCAGGATGGAGGCGATTGAAATTAAGACTGATCAGACTGTTGCCAGAACCATACAGAATACTGATAGAATATCTGAACTACAGGAGCAGCTGGACACTGCTTATTCTAAATTAGATGACCTCGAAAACAGAAATCGAAGGTACAATTTCAGGCTCAGAGGCCTACCTGAATCTTTTAAAGATTCTGATACTGTGGTACGCTCTTTCATTGCGTCACTATTACCAGATCTACCAGACCATCGTCTAGAGCTGGACCGCGCACACAGAGCACTTCAACCCCCACGCCAAGATGGCTTACCTAGAGACATTGTGGTCAAACCCCACTTCTTTAAAACCAAGGAAGAGGTCATGCGAAAGGCCAGGGAGACTGAAAATCTATCCTTCCAAGGCCATCCAGTCCAAGTCTTTTCGGACTTATCTCCATACACGATCCAACTGCGGAGATCATTAAAACCGCTCTTACAAGTTCTCACACAAAACTCCATTACCTACCGATGGGCATTCCCGTTCAGACTACACTTCACGTTTTCCAACAAACCGTATGGTTTCTCCAACTTCACCGATGGCGAACGCCTACTCCTACAATTGGGCCTTATCTCCCAATCTCCAGCTGACCCAGCAGACCCCAAGTCTTCAGGTTCTACGAAGAGACCGCCCCCGGCGAGCCCCAACAAACCCCTCTGGCAGAAGCAGAAGGCGAAGCGATCTAAAGACGGGCGTCCCGCCTGAGAGAAAGATGTTGGTCACAACTTCTGTGTTAATTTTTTCTGACACTAACACTTTAATTTGCTCTCCTTGGTGTTAGCGCTTAATTTGCGCATTTTCACTTTTTTTCTTTTTTTAGGGGTCATCCCCTATCAGACGGGTGCGATCAGCACTACCACGAACTTCCTTCATGACTTTTACCGAAGAATTTATGAATATCTGTTTTTCCCTCCTTTTTTTGTTCCCTTCCCCATCAATGCCATCGTCTGACACTGTAAGCTGCGGCACTTCTCCACACGGCAAAAGATAGCTATTGCATGCTTCTGGCTCTCCCTTTGTTGACAGTGTTGTTTTCCTAAGTTTATGTTTGATGTTTTTTTTTTTTTTTTTGATACTAGGTATGATTGCCTTCCATTTCTATTAAATGGGTATTGGGCCTCGGGTGGGGTCCGGTCAGAGTGGTTTGCACTGCGCCCCCACCAGTCTCCGAGTGACGGGTTGCTCCTTCTCCTCACTCAGAGACTCCCACACTTCCCCCTTTGGTGGGAATTTTTCCCGAGACGTTGATTCTCGGGCCTTGTTTGCAGGGGACTGACGTGCGTCCTCCTCCCCTGCAGATAGCTTCATCTGTTATACATGTTTTTTTTGTGTTTTTTTTTTCTTTCAAAGCTAACCATAGTTCTCAGGTGGTTAAGATATCTTCTGTTTTTTCCCCACAGGATCAGTCAACTCTTCCCCTTCACCTTTTTCCCTCTCTTCCCTTTTCGGGTCTACCAGGGTCCCTCTCCGCTGACGGCTTCAGTGCCTCTGGCTGAGGCTTTTCTGACCTGGGATGAACCATGCCTTCGCAGGGGTACGGTAAGAGATCCCTCTATGAATTATTTGCTAATCCCTCTGACTCGCGATGCCTGACCACAAACTTCCCCCTACCCTCTGTATAGCAACGCATAACGTGCAGGGAATAAATTCTCCTATCAAAAGGAGAAAACTGTTTCAATTTTACCAATCCCAAAAGATAGATGTAGTTCTTATGCAGGAAACTCACTTTAAATCCTCTTATAACCCCTCCTTCCTACATAGCCGTTTCCCTCAGTTCTTCCTATCGAACGCCAAAAGCAAAACTAAGGGGGTAGCAATATGCCTGTCCAGGAACCTTAGATTCATTTCCACAGAAGTGTTTAGAGACAAGGAAGGCAGGTTCATTCTGGTTAAGGGTTCCCTAGAAGGAATCATTTATTCATTTGTATCCTACTACGCCCCTAACAAGGGACAATCTAATTTCTTTCACTCCATGATGCCCACGTTGGACCCTCTTTCGGAGGGTAAGGTAATAATGGGGGGAGACACAAACCTTCCATTTGACCATTCTCTGGACAAAGCAGGGAAAGGTTCCACACGAAACAGGAAACCTCCTAAGCAAAGCACTAAGATTGCTGACACTTTGCACTCGAGGGGTTTGGTGGACATCTGGAGGGAAAAGAACCCCACATGTAAAGACTTCACACACTACTCAGCCCCTCACCAGGTACATGCCAGGATTGACCACATTTTTCTCCAATCACACACTATTCCTATGGCCATGAAATCGGAAATCAGGGACACATCACTATCTGACCATTCTCTGGTGCTCCTATACTTTCAGTCCACACACAACCCAAGCACTAGATTCACTTGGCGACTTAATGAGGGTCTTTTTAGTGACCCTGCTCATAGTGCGGCCATCTCTACTGCCATACAAGAGTACTTCACCCTAAACAGAGATTCCTGTACTTCCCCAGAAGTAGTCTGGGCGGCACATAAAGCTGTGATTAGGGGGAAGATCATCCAAATTTCCTCACAACTGAAAAAGGGAAGGAAGGTTCACATAGACTCTCTCTCCAAGGAATTCCGTTTACTAAGCAAAGCCCATAAACGAAAACCCACTAGAGAATCCCTTGAAGCCCTGCACACGGCCAGGACTGCCCTCAACCTAGCTCTTACTACTGAGGCGGAAAAGCATTTACGATGGTCTGGGGCACGGTTTTATTATCAGAGAGACAAGATAGGAGCAAAGCTAGCAGCCAAATTATCCCCGAAGCTTCGACCCTCTACATTTCCGAAAATCAGGGACCCGGATGGAGTTCTAACACAGAATCCCCTCCGCATAATGTCATCCTTTCACAAATTTTACACCTCCCTCTATCAGGACGATAAGGCTACTCCACGGACCTCAGTGGATCAATTTTTGGACACTATTCCCCTCCCTAAAATATCCCCAGACCACTCTAGCCTACTTGAGGAACCAATCTCGGTCCCCGAAGTCCTAGAGGTGATCAAACGACTTAAAAACAATTCTGCCCCGGGTCCTGATGGGTTTTCGGTGGGATATTATAAGAAATTTGCCCCGGTCATTGCCCCCTTCATGGTTGAATTCTTCAACTCTACCCGGTCTGGCTCTCCCCTGGATAAAGCCCTAAACTTAGCCTATGTCTCTGTCATCCCCAAACCTGGCAAAGATGCATCCTTGGTACAAAACTATCGTCCTATTTCGCTCATTAACAACAACCTAAAAATCTTAACTAAGGTGCTATCCAATAGGATCTCAACATTTATTTCACGATACATACACAAAGATCAGGTGGGATTTATCCCGGGGAGACAAGGACCGGACTAGATTCGGAGAGCAGTGGACATCATCTCTATTCTTAACTCCCACTGGGATGGCAGTCCCTCACAAGAAGGCTTTTTGTTGTCTATTGACTTGCAAAAGGCTTTCGGTACGCTTACGTGGCCTTTCCTTTTTCAGGTACTGGAGAGATGGGGCTTTGGCCCTTTCTTTTTGGGGACCCTCCGAGCATTATATTCTACCCCAAGCGCCCAAGTCCGCTTACAAGGCTGTTATTCCGAGACGTTTAGCATCCAAAAGGGCACCAGACAGGGGTGTCCTCTCTCACCCCTGCTGTTCGCCATAGCAATAGAGACCCTAGCTATTGCCATTAGAGCCCACCCAGACATTAGAGGAGTGCGTTGTGGTCAACAAGAACATAGATGTGCACTATTCGCAGACGACCTGCTCCTCTTTATAACCGCCCCACTGATTTCCACACCTAACATATTTGCACTCCTAGACACATTCGGACAAGCCTCTGGCTTGAAAGTGAATACCTCGAAATCCCTAACACTAAATGTTTCAGTACCCCTGCCTCTAGTACAGACCGTACAGAAACACTTCCCATTCACATGGTGCCCCGTTTCGTTGCCCTATCTGGGCGTTTAATTAACACCTAGTGTGAGCACTCTCTACTCGGCCAATTATCCATCCACCCTTTCGAAATTATCTGAAGATCTGTTAACCTGGACTCGACTTGGCCTCTCTTGGCTTGGCCGCATTTTCGCGATCAAGATGACCCTCCTTCCCCGTCTCCTGTACCTGTTTAGATCCCTCCCTATCCCCGTAAAGAAAGCCCAAATCCAGCCACTTCAATCAAAAATCCTTCAGTTTATCTGGGGTCCCAAGGGTTGTAGAGGCTTGAAACAATTATTATATAGACTTAAAAAGCAGGGAGGTTTAGCGTTACCTAACATTTGGTGGTATTATCAAGCAGCACAATTGGCCCAGATCTCAATGGTCTATGCCCGGGGCCCCAAACCTGATTGGATATCTATAGAAAGACAGGCTACCCCCCATCACACCATCGACTATCTCATATGGGCCGCCCCTAGAAGCAGACCCCCTATCATGTCTCCCACCCTCTCTCATTCGCTAGCCCTGTGTGATCAGTTACACAAAAACCCTGCATTGATCTCAGAGCTCCGACCTTTAACGCATATATTCCACAACCCAGACTTCCCGCCAGGCATGAATATCTTGGCCTTTAGTTGGTGGCTCAACAAAGGACTATTTAGGATCGGCAACTATTTTACCGCTTCGGGCCCTGTCTCGTTTTCTTTCTGCTTGAAGAAACTCGAGATGCCCCACACCGAAAAGTTTTGATTCTTCCAACTAGCCCATTTCCTGCACTCTAGATGGCCCAAAAGACCGGAACCTCCGACTGTCACGACATATGAGTCTTGGTGCGCAGGCATAGCGAGTCAGAGGGGGGGGGATTTCCATGATTTATACATCTCTAGCTTCTTCAGTGACAAAACCTCCCTATGCTTTGGCCTGGGAAAATGATCTCAATATTTCATGGGATAGCGACTTATGGTACACCTGTTTCCAAAGATCCTTTACTGGGATCCTCAACGTACCCCTGATTGAAGCTAGCCTTAAACTTATCACTAGGTGGTACAGGGTTCCCGCTCGACTGGCCCAGATTTTTCCTGAGGCGTCCCCACTTTGTTTCCGTGGCTGCGGGCATGTAGGATTTATACTCCATACATGGTGGACTTGCCCACATATCAGGGGCCTTTGGAATAGGGTATTTGCCCTAATTCGTAAGATTGTACCAATTCAGGTGCCCCAAAGCCCGGAGGTGGCGTTGCTCAACCTCAAAGTTGAAAAAGCCAATAAACCATCTCAGGCACTCATATTTTTTATCCTCCTGGGCACCAAAATCACCATAGCAGCGCACTGGAAACAACATACAGTCCCATTCGGGGCAGTTAAACGAAAGATCTCTTGGATTATGACGCAAGAGAAGATGGTCAGTCGCTTACAGGACAGAGCCTGCTTCTTTGAGAAAGTTTGGGAACCCTGGGCCACCTTCTACAAAATCCCCCTCTTTCCGGGATTGTAATCTTGATTTTTGCCCCAAAACCCTGGTAGACCCCCCATTCCCTCCTGATTCCTCCTTGCCTTTCCCCCCTCCCCCCCCTTTTTACTCTTATTTTTCTGACCGATCTATGTTAAGTTTCGAGTTGACTGATCTCATATCCTCCATGATATCTGCACAATCTACTGTTCCCCTTAACCACCTTATAGTTTGCATGGCCTTTCAGTTTCCTTGGCCGGAGCATAGTGCAACTATAGTCCCTGTTTGTTATAGGTGCGGAGCACATAGTGGGTCCGGCTCCGCTTTGGATTCCCGGGTTTATTTGAGGTACTCAGTGTCACATACTATTAGTGGGGGGGGGTCTCCTACCACAGCAAGTGCCCTTTTCGGGGTGGTGTGGGTCCTTCTGTCACTCTTCCCGGGGGCCGTTCGCAATGGGTTGTAGGTGTGAGATACACCCCAACAACATTAATGAGCAGTGACGATTAATTATTTAAGCCACCTCTAACGAGCCAACTTACCTGGATAGCGGAGATCCACACTCAGTATTTTTCCTCAAAGTTTTTCTTTGTGGGGCGATTGTGTTTTCTGCTGTGACCTATTCAGTTCCAGGCCACAGTTTAAAACATGTCATGTTCCGCTACTCTTTTCTCAGTTTGTTTATTGCCTATATTTTCTGACACCATATGTCTCTCACTTGCAGGTAATAGTCTGTGAAATACTATCTACTGTATTACTGCTTGATGATGTAAGATTGATTGTGTCTTGTTTTTCTTACTGTTTGCATAAAACCAATAAAGACATTGAAAATAAAAATAGAAGACATTTTTGGGAATAGATCATTTTTCCCTAAGCACCTCTAAGGTTAGCAGCCTACGAGTTATGGGATGTAGCAGGTTACATAACTGAAAGAGGGATGCCTGTAGCCATGGTAGCATGCGACCAAAGGAAAGACTGTCCGATATAACCGGGTTGAATACTATACTGGCTAAAGGAGGGCATGGTGAAGAGAGAGAGTACCTCTGAAAACATTTATGCCATAATATCAAAGTAAATAACATTAGTGCAATACACATATGCCTCAGAATGCAATTATCATGTAGCAATTGAAACCATAGCAGGGAACAAGGATATATGGGGTACAGGGAGCCCCGTTCAATCTCCGACCATTAGTTTGGGGCCATCTAACTAGACCAGAGATGTGTTGCATAATGATATTTTACTACATCAGGAGCTCCCAGGCCCCACACATCTGTAGAGACAAAGCCACAGAACTTGCAATACTGTGGGCCCTATTGTTCCATATGAAAACGTCTGGGAAGGGCCCTAAGCTGGCCCATAGGTATAGCAATGGGTAAAGTCTCGAACTACAGTAACCGTGGTAATACAGACATCTTTAGAACATTAACTCTACCCAGCAAAGATATAGGATAAGAGGCCCGTTGGTGAAGGGAGCCTTAGATATCCTGGAACGGGGGTATAATTAGCAGAGTATAGAATAGAGTAGGAGGGAGGTGGATGCCCAAATATTTAAGGGATTGGGAACACCACTTATAAGGATACGTTAGTTGAAGTTGAGTAAGGAGGCAGGGGAGATATATGGTGGCAATGCCTCAGTTTTGTGGTGTTAACTTTGTAACCCGATATAGCCCCAAAGGAGTTTAATAAATCATGCAAGGAGGGAAGGGACTTAAGAGGATTAGTCAATGTTAACAGAATATCATCCTCAAAACAAGATAATTTGTATTCAATATATTACATCAGGACCCCACAAATGTTGGGGTGAGTCCGAATAGCTTCAGCAGTGGCTCCAGGCATAAAATTAAAAGCAGGGGAAGCAAAGGGCATCCTTGCCTAGTGCCATTTGTCATAGGGAAAAGAGGCAACAGGAAGGAAGACATCTTGAGCTGTGGTATGGGTACAAAGCTTGTTGTAGACCTTTAAGGAAAGGGCCAGTAAAACCAAAACAGGCAAGAGTGGAGAACATATTAGGCCAGCTTAACCTGTCAAATGCCTTTTGGACATCAAGACTCAATATAAGAGCCGGGCGTGGGAATTTATTGAAAAAGTCCATCAGATATATAGTACGAAAAGGAGGGGAGTACTTGTATATACAAATATACCAAGAGAGAGTAACTCCAAAGTAAGAATGAGCCGAACACCCCCCTGATCGGTTCGTACCAGAACCTGCGAACAGACCTAAACTTTGTGTGAACTTTAGAACCCTATTAAAGTCTATGTGACTCGAACTTTCACAATCTAAAGTGCTCATTTTAAATGGTAATATGCAAGTTACTGTCCTAAAAAGTGTTTGGGGACCCGGGTCCTGCCCCAGGGGACATGGATCAATGCAAAAAAAGTTTTAAAAACAGCCGTTTTTTCAGGAGCAGTGATTTTAATAATGATTAAAGTGAAATAATAAAAGTGTAATATTCCTTTAAATTTCATACCTGGGGGGTGTCTATAGTATGCCTGTGAAGGGGCACATGTTTCCCGTGCTTAGAACTGTCCCTACACAAAGTGTCATTTTGCAAGGAAAAAAAGTCTTTTAAAATCACTTTCCATTGTCGGCTCCCATAATACAGAGAACACTCAATGAGTGTTCTCTGTATTACCCGTCAATTCATTCATTGATAAAAAAATAAATAAAAAAAAATTTAAACAAAAATTGACGTGGGGTCCCCCTAAAAAGCTATACCAGACCCTTTATCCGAGCACGCAACCTGGCAGGCCGCAGGAAAAGAGGGGGGGACGTACCAGGCCACATGCACTCAACATTGGGAGGATGCTTTGGGGGTCTGTGACCCCTCAAAGCACCATGTCCCCATGTTGATGTGGAGAAGGGCCTCATCCCCACAACCCTGGCCGGTGGTTGTGGGGGTCTGTGGGCGGGGGGCTTATCAGATTCTGGAAGCCCCCTTTAACAAGGGGATCCCAAGATCCCGGCCCCCCCTGTTTGAAATGGTAAGAGGGTACAAAAGTACCCCTACCATTTCACAAAGAAAGTGTAAAAATGGTTAAATAAGACAAACACACTTTTGAAAAATTCCTTTATTAAAAAAAAAAAAAAAAAAAAAAAGAAGATTCCAGTGGTGGTAATCCACTCTTGCTGTCCAGATACGGATGATCATCTCTCCGGGGTCCAGCGATGGCTGATCTGATCCAGCGACGGGTTATTTTCAGTCCAGCGCTGTCCATACATCCGTCTTCTGTCTCCACTGCAGAGACACTGCGGGGATCCCAGCGCTGACGTTTCTTATATTAGGAGGGTGGGGCCACCCGTCACCTGACCCCGCACCCTCTGACGCTGATGAGGGAACCCATGGGGGAACCCACTCCACATGCTGTAACGAGGGGAGTTCTGGGAATGGAAAGCAGGTGGTATCTGGTGTAACATAAAACATGTTCCTAAAGATTAGCATAGTTTTGTGAGAGAAGCTGCCTTTTGTTAGGTTTCTTAATAGCTGCAATGCTTTTCTAAAACAGCCTTCATTTTTTTAAGGCAATTATGTATTGTTGTTTGGTAAAAGGAACACAGATTCAATGCCTTTTAACATTTTATGGGACATTTTCAAGAAAAACATCATTGTTGATACACCATCAGAGTTGTACTTTTTTTTGGAATTCCTCTCTCTCTTTCTTATTTTATTTTAAGGTGCTTTCTAGGCTGTTACTTGTTTGTTTTGTTGGAAAAAAACGGAGGTATTGAAAAACATTTTGAATGGCCATTTACAAATACATCAATTACTCCTTATATCAATTATTTAAGTCCAACCATGATAGCAACAAAAGTAAAATCAAGTTCAAATAAATTATCTGGTCAGTAAATGGAGGGTCACATAGTCTTCACTTTAGGCCTAATGCTATTTATTTGGCATAAATGAGTTAAAGAGTCATTGATTGAGTACCATATGCTGTAGATGCACTGTGACTTATGAGACTCATAGTGATTGGCAAATTCACAAATATAATATAATACAATTACTGTAAATCTAAGGTATATGTGTAGTTAAATATTTTAATAAATTCACACCAATACTTACATAGAATTAAAAATGTCTTATGTTCTGGTGGCTGCTATTCTCATTAAAATATTCACTGCATCCCCCTCCCCCAGAACCCCTACAGCTTTGATCTTCTAGTGCTGAAGGGACTATTAGAAACATGTGGACCTGTCATCCCAGGCATTCATCAAAATTGTGCCCACCTTTTCTGCTCCCTGCACCATTCATAAAATCTGTACTATCACTTCCTGCAATGTAAAGTTCTATATGAATAGAGGAGGTAGACCTTTTATTCATCCACCCATCCATCTTTTACAGAGCACTTTATTGATCAACTTATTGTATTGGCTTCCTTGCTGTCTGGTTTATTGCAAAACGTTACCTTTTCCACCCACCGTTATATCTTGTGCTCACATTAGCTGCCCATAATATGTTAAATTCCCTTTTGATCCTCCCCTAACCATTTTTTCTTCCAACAGAGTAGCGCTCCCACTATTTACATGCAACTCGACCCTGCTGCAGCTGATAGCCAACCAAAAAGACAGCCAAGTTCTTCATGAACCCAGAACCTCTCCTTCTTATGACAGTTTCTCAGCCAGTTGTTTAGCTTCTGTTGCATCACTGTTATGGCTTTTAGCAAAGACAATACTTCAGAAAATACCACCTTGGAATTCCCTTTCTTAAGTTTGCTATGTAATTCCGTTAAATATTTTTTTTAGGATGCTCCATCTTCCCCTATTTTTTTAATTTCTAACAATATGTATCAAAACAGCCAGGTCTTCCCTTTGCCTTACTTAACAATCTGTCAATCCAATCCACTATTGGATTAACAATATGTCAATACAATCCACCATGTGTCAGCCCAGAGTACCTGGTAAACAGCAGACTGTTTGACGATCAGATGTGGAGGCTTTTAAAGCTCTATAGGTACATCAGTGTGGATAACAATTCCTTATCTGTTAGTAAATGGCAGTCACAGAGAATGCACTTAAAATAAAAAAGTCAGTAATGGCATTTCCCATGTTTCTATCCCTATGCATTCCTTTTAGCATATTTTAGCATTGTTGGTATATGTCATTTTAAACTAGATATATTTGTCATTGTCACTCCTAGTACCTTAAAAGGCTTTACTAAAAATGAAAACAAACATGCATCTAATCATTTAGTATGATAACAACATTTCAGCTCACTTTTGGTATAATGGTGTGTTTAGTGTCCTTTCATACAACCTTAATTACTGAGAAGCATTGAGCTTTAAGTAAAGAATAACATTTCACTTCAGCATCTACAATAATCCATTGTAAAGCCAGCTAAGCCAGTCCCCAAATACAGAGCAAAGTTATTACATGCTCAGCAAGCTGTCAAGGGCCCATGAGTCAGTGGTTTACAGTTATCAAAAGTAACAAGGTTGTTCAGAATTGCTTCCAACAAAGCTAGTGAGCTTACATTAGGATTAAGAACACTTTGATTAGAACATCCGGAAACCTCCATGGGCTTTTAAATTGGAACTCCCTTCTGCATGATTTATGTGAATGATTTGCCCATTGACTCATAGTGGAAACATTGTTTAACTGTATTGACTTTGCTTATCAAACATAATTTTAACTTTACTCTGATAAGTGAAATGTTGGGGTTTATTTATACCAAAGAGAAATTGACTGTTCACTTTGCAAGGGAATTTTCCCCAAAGCTGAGTGACTGAGGAAAAACTCTTCTGACAAAAATGCATTTTTTTTGGATATTTTATGCATAGTGAAACTTCAACACATTCACAAAACTCTGTGAAAATTTCCCATGCAAAGTGCAATACCTTTTACAAGTGAAGCCTATTCACCTATAGTAAATAACCCCTCTTGCGTTGTATATTAAGGTATAATTTTTCTAATTTTTCTCATTCAATATTTTTGTTGAATTTTGAATAAAAGAGTACAAATCATAACAAGCATCATAGCATGGGATTCATAAATACACAATATAATTATATTTGTATATTTATCACACAAATTAAACATACTATAAGTTGAAGTTTAAGCAACGTAGAGACATTATAGTATAATAATATAAATGTGGATCCAAAATAAGATCAAAAATTATGTGAAAAATTTGTAACGTGTGCATCCAGACCACCCGTCCACCCCAAATGGGCTCAAACTGTGAACGGGTGGGGGCATATATAGTCAAAACTGGAAATGTTATAATGTATATATCAGTGATGGCGAACCTTGGCACCCCAGATGTTTTGGAACTACATTTCCCATGATGCTCCACTACACTGCAGAGTGCTAGGGCATCATGGGAAATGTAGTTCCAAAACATCTGGGGTGCCAAGGTTCGCCATCACTGGTATATATTATGAGATACAAAACATAAAGGTGAAGCACTTTCTTTGTTGAATGTTAGTTTAACATAACCAGTACATAAAGAAAAAGTTATCGGAATCAAATCCACAGAACAAAAGCAAAACTTTATGCCGATGAGGAATAGATCAGTGCTTGAAATAATAAAGTAACCCATGTTTGTCGTTAGCATAGTAAACAAGAAGAGAAGATAGAAAATAAAAATAAATATACAAATGGGTAATATCTTATTTGTATAGAATACCAAAATAAAGAATACATTATATTACCCTACCTATAAAGGATGTCATAGAAAAACAAGGAGTAAAACATAAAAAAGAGAAGAAGAGGAAGAAGAGAATAGAAAAAGAAGAGAAAAGGAGAAAAGAA
Organism: Lithobates pipiens; assembly: GCF_037356315.1. NCBI lineage: Eukaryota > Metazoa > Chordata > Amphibia > Anura > Ranidae > Lithobates > Lithobates pipiens. The sequence continues at coordinate 510,360,607 of NW_027507748.1, forward strand.
GAAATCTCTTGAGGTGATGACCTGGCTCGTGACATGGACAAATAGTACAATAACGATACGCAAGGATTTTAATGTGGTAACAACAATGACTGGTCAAAATCAGAAGAAAAGAAGTGTTTAACCCGTGGTTGCAAATCATATGGAATTTGTTAATATTATTGTCTTCAATAGCTGTCATTTTAACAAAAATGAGAGCTTTGTTCATTCTATGTTTGGCCTCTGCCACAATTACATTTTTGGACTTCCATGCCTTAGCTATGGTTTGCTTAGCTGCAGCACTAATATGAATAAGTAATTTGAATTGTGTCCAGATAAGTGAATCTGGTTTAAGATTTAAAAGTGCACTAGCAGGGTCTGGGGCAATATAGATGTCTAGAGCTTTAGAGGCCATGGGAAATATATTTTTCCAAAATTCTTGAGTCACCGGGCAATCCCACCATATGTGGAGATGTGAACCTCTAAAACAATTATTGGGATAAGAAGGAGAAAATGTTGCTATTCTAGCTAGTACTAGGTACCATTGTGCCAAAACTTTAAAGTTGGTTTCCAAAGCATAACAATTGGGAGATGATGATTTCGTGGCTAACCAAATGTTAGACCAGTCATTGTTGTCAAATAATCGTCCCAAATCCTGAGCCCATTTAACAGTATACGATAGAAGTACATTGTTAGGAGTAGTAATGAGAGTCTGATACACATGAAATTAACCCTTTAACATGTGGGTCACTCATACAAATGTGTTTGAATTGAGACATTTGATTAAATGAAACACTTGACCGAATGAGAGGCATATAGAAATTCTTAATTTGTACATAACAGAATATCTCATTGCTTGAGAGCCCATAATTCGTACATAACATAGGAAATGCTTGAATAGTATCGGTAGATAATAGCTTAAAGATTCTAGTCAAATTTGTAGAAGACCATTCTGAGAAAGATTTCAGAAATTTCCAGGCAGGATAAAAATCTGGATTGCCTAGAAAGGAAAGAAGTGGATTATGTACTGATTGGAGTTTATGTGAGCTACCAATTTTGTCCCAAATAGCCAACAAATGTTTCGTAATAGTAGCCACCAAAATGGGGTCACTATCAATAGCTTCAATAGCTACCCATAAGGGTATATCCTCCGCTGAGTGATATTTAGTCAATATCGATAATTGAGCTGCGTAATAATAAGAGGAAAAGTTTGGTAGCCCCAACCCCCCCCCCCCACCCCCCCCGCGCGATTTAGTAAGAAATAAAGTGGATTTGGGAATACGGGGTTTCATATTATTCCAAATAAAACACATAATCTTATTTTGTGTGAGTCGTGAAAAATATGACGGTATAGAAACGGGAAGTACCCTATACAAATATAAAAACTTTGGCAGTATTGACATTTTTATAGCGTTTATTTGTCCTAACCATGATAATGGTAATGAGGACCATGGCTTCAGTAAGCCTGTAACTGGTTTCGACAAATGTAAATAATTGGCTGCAAAAAGATCAGTGAGGATGTGAGATGCACTCCTAAATATGGTAATTGACGATTAACTCAGTTGAATGGTAAAGATGTTTGAGCCCGAAGAAGTTCGGAATATTTTATAGAAATATTCAGTGCATTTGATTTGGTGGGGTTTACGAATAGTCCGGAAATATGTGAAAATGTATCCAAAATATTAAGAAGAAATGTGGGGATGAGATAAGAAAATAAGTATACCGTCCGCGTAAAGACAGAGTTTGTGATGGTGTCCATCTAGTTCAATACCTTTGATATCTGGGTTGGCTCTAATTAATTGTGCTAAAGGTTCTATAAGTAGGGTGAAAAGCAGCGGGGATAAGGGACAACCCTGCTTTGTGCCTCTTCTAATATCTATCACTGCTGATTTATAGCCTGCATATTTGACATACGCCCTGGGATTATTATAGAGAGAAGAGACCCAAGTCAAGAAATGATTACCAAAACCCCATTGTTGAAAAGTATATTGCATATAAGGCCAAGTGACTGAGTCAAATGCCTTTCTGATATCTAAAGATAGAAGGCAAGTTGGGATAAATCTATTTTTGGTGGCTTGAATGAGTAAAAGTGCACGTCTAATATTATCTTCTGCCTGTCTCTTGGGTATAAAACCTGTTTGATCTCGTGTATTAGGGAACCTATAAAACGATTCAAATGAGACGCAAGGATCTTGGCTAGTAATTTAATGTCTAAATTAAGAAGAGAAATGGGACGATAATTGGACCAGGAAATGGAATCAGAGCGTGGTTTAGGTATCATAACTATGATAGAAGATAATGACTCAGCATGAAACAAATGACCTGACAAAAGAGAGTTAAAGGCTCTAATTAAGACTGGAGTTAAAATGTGCTCAAAATTTTTGTAGTAAGATGCCGAAAACCCATCAGCGCCTGGCCTTTTATGTAATTTCAATCCTTTTATAGCAGTCTGAAGTTCATTAGTCATAATAGAGCGCTCAAGTCTCTCTCGTTGTTCATTATCAAGAGTAGGTAGCTTAATATTAGAAAACAGCTTATTCGCATTAGCCTGATTGAAATCGGTAGGGGGGGGGGATATATTTTAGCTAGATTAGAATGAAACACCTCTACTATTTTAACTGGATTACTGGTATATGTGTCTCGGGACATTTTTAATCTTATGGAGGACCTTTATTTGATTTACTGATTTTAAACTTCTAGCCATGAGGGAGTCAGGTTTATTAGCTTTAAGGTATTGGATATGTTGGCTTTTGCGTAAAAGTTTGTCTGCTGAATCTGTTAAAAATAGATCTAAATCTAGATGGGCTTTATCTAATTTAGCATTATTAATGGCATTCAGGGATGATTGGAACATATCGTGACAAGAAGTAAAGTTAGCTTCCAGCTTTGCAAACAGGAGTTTACGTTCTCTTTTGAGCTTTGTTGCTTGTTGTATTAATCTTCCCTAAAATGACAGCTTTATGGGCTTCCCATAACGTGAGGTCCAAAATATCTCCTGTATCATTGGAGGAAAGATAATCGTTTATCTCTCTTTCAATCATAAGACGATGGAGAGGGTTAGCTAATGTAGAGTCATTGATATACCAAGTGTTGTCACGTGATCTGGGTATTACAGGAAGCAATAGTTGCGTATATTGCACAATGGTCTGACCATGTAAATGGGATAATGTTAGAGGACAAAATTTCAGGAATCATACTAGATGGGACTAGAATATGGTCAACGTGGGAGAAAGATTTATGTGGGTAGGAGTAATGTGTAAAACGTCTACTGGTCAGATTGGTTTCACGCCAAGTATCTACCAAATCATGTTTGGTAAGTAGATGTTGAAGATTTAACTCATTGGAGCTGGAGATAGGGGCTAAGGGAGATTTATCTAAAAAAGAAAATACCATCGTATTCAAATCTCTACATAAAACAAAAGTACCAAATTTGTGTGTTGCAACCAATTGGAAAAGATGGATTCTGTTTTTTTATTCGGGGCATAATATGATAGTATGGTAAAGGCTATATCAGATATATAGCCAGTGAGAAGTGTTGTATCTAACTTCAGGATCATGAAGTTGTGTTAAAAGGGTAAATGACATAGATCGGTGAAACCCTATGAGAGTACCGCGTTGTTTAACCGTGGTAGAGGCAGTATAAAATTGTAGGTATGAGGAGGAAAGAAATATAGGGGCAGCTTTGTCAGTGAAGTGGGTTTCCTGCAAACAGATTATGTGTGCCTTCTTGGCTGAAAAGGATCTCATTGCTTTTGATCACTTGTGTGGGATATTAAATCCTTGTACATTTAGGGATAAAATATTTATGGGGGCCATAACAAGTCAAAATTAACTAACTCAAAATAAGAAATATGGCCTGAAACTGGAGCATTAGTCACTACCTTGAGAGAAAGAAGACGAGAAGAAAGGACAGAATAAGGAAAAACAAAGTTTGGTTGAATAACCCTAATATGAAAACACTTTAAATTTAAGTAGTACAAAATCGCATATGGGAGCAACTCCTCGGAGTAATCAAGAGACTCCCAGGGGCTCTAAAGCCATCATCAGAATCTCACATGATAAAAGCAAGGGTCTGAAGGTGACAAAGGGGCAGCAAGTAGTTCCAAAAAGGACAAACTGCACCGGAGAACCACAGGAACTATATAGTAAACATCTATACTTCTTTAATAATAAATGTGAATATTTAAAATTAAAAAAAAAAAAAAAAAAAAATCCCTGTCAAAGCCATAACCAACCAGGAAATGACCTCATTAGTAACATTAGTCAAAGAGAAAAAAAGAGAAAAAAAAATTAAGTTAAAAAAAAAAAAAATCTATTCAAGAATTATATTTATGATGGCTATAAAATTGAAAAAATTGGTAACTTAGCGATGAAATTATTGCATTCAGTGTATTATCCTGTAGATCTGAAAAGAGCAAATAAACCAAAAAGTATATGAAACTCAGTCCACAGAGTCTTCGGTATTAGGAGTCTGATTTTCAAATGGACCACTCTTACGTAAATTCTGACAAGAAGAAATAGATGAATTAGAGCTTGCAGCAGTATTTTGTTGAGGGAACCTGGAAGCTGATCTTCTGCGAGATTGGTTTTTGGATGAGGCTTGGTCTGCAAGGCCCATTTAAACCAAGGCTGACTGTAAGTCCTCTGAAGAGCGACAGACATATCTGGTCTCTAGATATGTAAATTTGCGAGAGAAAGGGAACCCCCAATGATAAGTGATCTGATGCTGTTGAAGTATTTGGGGTTTGAGAGCACGTCTTTTAGCCACTGTAATGGGAGATAGATCTGCAAAGAGCTGATATACTTATCCCTGGAAAATAAGGGAGTCTTTTCCTCTAGCAGCTGTTAAATTGAGAAATATTGTGCTGAGTTTGACTTTCAATATCATCTACACGTATCTCTAATTCAGCTGTTATTTGACCCAGCTCTCTTATTCTCTTATTTCCCTAATCAGTGTATCAGTGATATGGTCTGATGTTTGTTTTAAAGCCTTCTGTATCATATGTTTGAATTTTTTAACCAGTTGAGACCCGCGCTATAGCTGAATGACGGCTACAGCGCGGATCTCCTTTGCCGGGACTACGTCTATTGACGTAGTCCCGTGCACGAGCGGCCTGCGTGCCCCCTGATCATGTGATATAATGGAGCCGGTAATCGGCTATTATTCCTCCTCGCGCTGACAGCGCGAGGAGAAAAAAAAGAGCCGATCACCGGCGGCCGTGATCGGGACATCAGTCCCGATCACGGCCAGCCCTGCCAGTGCCCACCTGCCCCCTGCCAGCGCCCACCTGCCCCCTGCTTTGCCACATAAATAAAAAATGTGACCCCCCTGTCAGTGCCACCCAGCAGTGCCCATAGTGCCACCCAGCAGTGCCCACAGTGCCACCCAGCAGTGCCACCCAGCAGTACCCACAGTGCCATCCAGCAGTGCCCACAATCTGCCTCAACAAAGGTGCTGCACCCCAGTGCCACATATCTGTGCCCAGCAGTACCGCCCATCAGTGCCGCCCATCAGTGCCCAGCAGTGCCCAGCAGTTCCGCCCATCAGTGCCCAGCAGTGCCACCTATCAGAGCCACCTATCAGTGCCCATCAGTCCCATCTATCAGTGGTACCTATCAGTGCCCCTTAGTGCCACCCATCCGTGCCACCCATCTGTGCCACCCATCCGTGCCATCATATCTGTGCCCATCTTTGCCCATCAGTGCCGCCTTATCTGTGCCCATCGGTGCCGCCTTATCTGTGCCTTTTAGTGCCGCCTTAACTATGCCTATCAGTGCCCACCAGTGCAGCCTATCAGTGCCCACCAATGCAGCCTATCAGTGCCGCCTCATTAGCGCACTTCAATGAAGGAGAAAAATGACCTGTTTGCAAAATTTTATAACAAACTATTAAACATGTTTTTTTGCATCTTTTTTTGTTTGTTTAGCAAAAAATAAAACTCCCAGCTGTAATTAAATACCACCAAAAGAAAGCTCTATTCGTGGGAAAAAAATGATAAAAATTTCATTTGGGTACAGTGTTGTATTCCCGCGCAATTGTCATTCAAAGTGCATCAGCGCTGAAAGCTGAAAATTGGTCTGGGAGGGGGGTTTAAGTGCCCAGTAAGCAAGTGGTTAAATATGACAGATTGATATTCATTTAGTGAACCTCCAGAATCAGAGTCAGATTCCTCAATGACTTCTGTATCGTTTAGACAAAGTTTAAAAGGTTTAGCCTTTTGTGAGGTCTAATTCTGTAAGGAGACTGCCGCCACCATCTTGGAAGACGGCTGAGACAGCTTATCTCTGCTTGTGCCGGTTTTGAGTTTGATTTTGTGCCTTTCAAAACCATCCTTATTTATTCCTGAGGCTTTGCTGAATGTGTGGCTATCGTTTTTATGTAGAATAAGAACCTCTGGGACCTGTAGCCCTTCAGCACGAACATCACTGGAGCGGAGATCTAAGCCGGCATTACCATCCTCCTAGGATTCCGCGCATGCGCCCCCCATTTTTCTAATTTTTAAGCAAAATTATTTCCATTTCTAAATATGTGCAAATATCAGACATTTACAGTGTACAGTGTACAGAGTCAAGAATTTCCCTTTTAGATTAGGTTTATGTTATATAAATAGAAAGACTTTTAAATTCTAAATACAACCTACCAAGGAAGTACAGGGGTCTACATTTCTTGCAATTCCTTCTAAAAATGTGATTAGCGGGTTGTCATGCTGTTCAAATGTATATAAAGAACATGCTGGCTTTTTCCAGGTCAGTGCCATAAAATATATTGAAGTACTGTATTTGGATCAGCATGGCAGTCAGCTAGCAATTCTGAAGAAGGTCAACAATGTCATCTTCCTTATTACTCCAAGTAAAGCCAGCCATACATGGATTGAAATTATGCTGATTCAGCAGGGACTGGGGGAATTTTAGATTCATATATGGGCAGGGAGGTTGTACAAAAGTTGATCTACCTATCAACTTCTGTGCAACTGCCCTGTTGGATTCTAACTGATCAATCAGAACTGCAGGCTATAGCCTACAACACTGGTCAGTGTACAATAGCACCATGGGGATAATTCCCTTGTCCACATCAAGTGTGTGGATGGGGGAATCTAGTCAGTTTTTATTTTTAGTTCAATCCACAGGTTAAAGGAAACAAATGACTAATCTATGGGTTACCTAAAACTCTCAGTAAAAGTTTAACTTAAATTGTGGATGAATATTTCAAATATACGAACTGAAATTTTAGGAATTTAAAGAAAAGATCATTCGATTTTACAAAGAGCACATACTATTCTAAATGTTCAATCTATTATATTTTAATGAAATATAGGTACCTTAGAACATGAAATATTAAAGCTTGGACAGACTGGTAACTCCTGTACTCACATTCATGCAATATGTATCATATCATAGTTGTTATATTGCCTTGCTTCTTTATTTTATTGTATTATTCTGCGTGGTGTTTTTATTTTTTTATTTTTTTTCAAAGCAGGACTAATGTCTAAAACTCAGCTTTCATGTATATTGTGTTTTGTTAGTGTAAAGTCAGATTTTTTTCCCCTTATTGAAGTCAATAGAATTTTAAAAGCAAATAGATGCATGCAAGTTAAGTGCACATGAACAAACTCTGTATTTTCCTAAACTACACAAGCCTTGAAGCAGAACAAAATTCATAATGGACTTGGGGTCTTCTGCCCCACCTTGCTGCTTTCTTTGAGAAAGGAATTGCAGGATTTGTAAATTCTTACAATTGAAAATTCTATTGGAATGAACTTCATCCACTTTTGATCAGCTGTTGTAACAGAGAAATAGAAAATTACAGAGAAATAACAGAGAAATAGAAAATTGAAGCACCATAATTTATGTGTATTTTTGCATTATAAGCTAAATGCAAAGTTAAAAAAAAATGCCTGGAAAGTATCAGATCAAGACACGTTTTACTATTACGGATATTTATTATAAGGGTGCTTTACATGGCATTAGGTTCAAAATTTTTTAATAATAAGACCAATAGTAGCTACTCACTTTTGGACTGACTCTCTCTATTAGATAATAAATATATTACAATCTCTTTGAGGGACATTTGGAAATGCAACACCCACTGCTTTTGACCTTTTTATGAATAGTTCACAAGAACAAATTTATCTGAATATTTAACAATGCATTTAAAGCCTAACTCCAGACAAGTTTTAGTAAACTTTAGATAGATCATTTGGACCAAGCTGGTATTTATTTCACTAACGCATGCAATGGCTGTTTGCACTTTATAAACTGTATTGGAGGGTAGCACCAGCTATATACAGTATACAGCATTGTATCCTGGAAACAGTGTGGGGACTTCCCATCTCACTCATGGAACAAAATTGAGTTGGGCTGAGTGCTGCTCATCTGTTCATAGGAAGCTTTGCATTTTATGAATGGATACAATGCGGCCTCTGATTGGCTGGATGAGGAGAAGAGGAGGAAGGATGACATCATGAACTCCACATCATGAGCATAAGATACTGGTTAGATCTAAATTAGCTGAAGGATTGTCCCTCCCAGACTTTGAGAAGTACCATAAAGCAGCAGTGCTGGTGAGAACAATAGATTGGGTGCACAGTACTCCCAATAAAAAAATGGGTATAATTGGAAGAAATTATAAATGAATCATGTCTAGGCCAGAGAACATGGCTGCCGAAGCAGTACAGAGGTTTGTCTAAGGACTTAGCCTCCATTACAATGGAAGATTTAAGAACTTGGAACAACCTATATAATAGCATGCATTGGCAATATTAGAGTTCTTTGATGCCTCTTTCAGGTGCATATTAATTCCTGCTTGGGAAGGAGAATAAGACTTATCTAAAATGGACATCCTCAGATTGTTTGAGTTTAAGGGATGTTCTGAATGGGAACGCCCTTTGTTCACTATCAGTATTACGAGGTAGGTAGGTCTTTCACCATGGGATGTCTGGAGATACAGTCAACTCCAGAATTTTGTGGATTCCCAGCCAAAACCCCTCCATTCCATTTGTGAGCTCAGTCCATGGAAAAGGTTTGTGGACCAGGGGAGATAAACAGACATGGTATATCTAATATATTTAGGATGTTACTATCGCCCCCTGATCCTAGGTCTTCATGTCTTTTGGTGGACTGGGAACACAAGCTTAATCAACCCATTGCAGGAGCAAGGGAATGCATGCCCATATATGGTGGCATTGCCCTTTGATTCAGATATATTGGAAACAAGTCTTGTTCTTAATCAAGATGATCAGTAATGCTGTAGTTGGGCAAGACCCCTGGCAATGTCTGGTTCATGTTACAGGTGAAACAAGGAAAAAATACAGAGCATCTATTATTCCATTCTTGTTGAATGCAACAAAAATACTAATCCCAAAATATTGGAAATCAAAGAAAACACCAACTGTGATGGATTGGTTTAGAGAAGTAGATAGTACTAGATTAAGGGAAGAATTAGTACATCTGCAAAATTACTCTTATTCAAAATTCCATAGGACGTAGAGTGGTTAGCTTGAGTTAAAGCTTCAGTTTATGCAAGTTGTATGGGTAATGAGAATGTAATTCAAGAGGAGGAAAATTTATAAGATAGCAAAAAGATGATGGAGGATCGTTTGGATGAGCCCAGGCGAACCAAATGTCTCTTAAATCTCCCGCCTTTGTCCGCCCTCGTTTCTCCTCCTCCTTCTCCCCCCTTTTGTCTTCTCTCCACCACAGAAATTTGATATAGTGATATTTCTCCCTGAGATAGTATTCCCTTATTGGGTTTAAATGGGTGAATATATGGGGGTGAGGCAGAGTTTAAAAAGTGGGGATTGATGAGGGTAAAACATTAAGTGTAGGGTAGAATTGGAGTGGTTGCTATAGGTAGCTTCCTCTGGATGCTTTTCTTTACGAGTATGGTCACAGGTTGGAGACTTAATGGTGTCCCCCCCCCCTACACACTTTTTTTTTTTTCACTTATAGTTAATGGGTATAAAAAACACGTTCACTTTTTCTTTTCCTTTTCTTAATTATTGTAGGCTGATAATCATATGTATATAGTGGGGTATATGGAATCCCTTGGGACTTTTAATGTTTTTTCTTGTGCTTATTTAAGAAATACTACCTGTGTTTTTGATTGTTGTCATGTCTTTTCTAAATTTAATAGAAAGAATGGAAACATGAGCTCCACCTCAGCAACTCAATTTTGTTTTGTGTGTGAGAAAACAGAAAACAGTGCTGTAAACTATATATAGCTGAAGATACATGTAGTTTATACAGAGCACACAGCTGCTGCAGGTGTTAGTGAAATAGTTTGTTTAGACCAGTTTGGTCCAGAAAAACTGTTTAAGGTTCACTAAAACCCAGAAATAGGCTTTAAGAATCATACCAAAATAAATGGAGGTTGCCCCTATCACCATAATTTGGTATAGGTATATAAAAAACAGTGACGTAATACGTCAGGGAAGAGAGTCGGGTGATGTTTGTTTCTGGTCACGGCCGAGATCGGGAACAGTATTCTATAAAATTGTTAAATTGAATTACTACACTATGGAGTCCTCCCTTTCCTTTCTATAAACATTGAACGTTATTTGGCTGAGTGTTTGAAACACCTTGGAGATAGATTTGGCAGAGGAAAGTGATTCATAGGAGCAGTGACATCAAGGGAGCCCGGGAACGGATCGGTCAGTGTGGATCTGTCAGGAAGGCTGATTGTTCTTATATGTGAGGTGAGAAACTGGGGGAAAGATTATCACGTACACTGGAGATTGGCTTGACAGGGTCAATCGAATAGTTGATAAATTGCATCTCACATCTAAAAGAGATTGTCACAATTTGATTGCACTCTCTATGGGCTCCTTTCTTCACAAATCTTTGGATGCATTTGTTTTTTCACAAATCTTCATTTAATGATCATCATATACAATATTTTGAGCACCTTATTGGAATATTTTGGACATCACGCATATTGTTCTTTTCTGCATTTTTTGCACAAATTTATTGCTATTTGCACAACTTTTTGGCACAAATTATTTTTGCACTTTCTGCTAATTGTTGCATTTTTATTATTGCCACTTTTAGTATTGCCACTTTGCACGGATTGACTATTTTGCACTTTGATTCTTGATATTTATCTATATATATTTTTTGCCTGTTTGCACAAACTGGGTTCATTTTTTTTTTCTAATTTGCACAGATTGCTTATTTGCACTTGAACCTTAATTTTTTAGGATTTCAGTCATTTATTTATAGCAAGTAACTTTATTTATTCTTTGCATTACCCCACTATTAGCATTTTAGATTGGAATTGGAATTTTTTATCTGCATACAATTATTTTTGATACCCTGCCTGTGATCTTTACCTGTATATTATCTTACTGCTATGGCCTGGACATAATAGTGGATTGGACTTTGTCTGGGAGTGGCGAGCTATAGTTTTTGTGGAGATCATTACATATTTCTTGGAGGACAGTTATTCGTTAATTGTTAAAGAATTGGTTTGCTAATTTTTGGCTATATGATTCTGATGAGAGAGCAATAAAAAGGACACATCAGTCCTTTGGATTTATCCCTTTGGAACTTCCAAAAGAGTTATTACTGTTAATTAGTTTAGTATGGTTAAAATATCATTTGAGTAAGTGCCATATTACCATTTCAAGTTTTACCTTTGTTTAGGTGTGAGAGCACCCTTATGTTGGCAGGCTACTTTGTTAGGTTAAATTTATTTATCTTTCCCTTGTGGCTTGCGCATTAGTTCCCCCCTTTTTTTCATACTCTTTTTTTATTGTTGTCTGTGTCCCCATAGGAGAGGTTATCATTAACCTTCTCTTCTGTCTGACACCCATTAAATGGGCAGGAAACAAGAATCAATTTCCCAAATGGGGATTCATACAGTAAAAAAATTGACATAGGTGCAATCCCTTTTTTACTAAAAAAAATTGGGCTTCAAGGATCAGTTTACAGTGCACCTGTGTTTAGACGGTGGGCACTAGAGTATTTACACATTATAAACAAGTAATTTATAACAAGTCATGACTTCTGTAGTTGAAGGCACTATGGAAAAATGTATCTCCAAATTGCACAACAAAGGCACTGAAATTGCACCTTCTTTCCTCTATTCTCTTTGACAACAGGGACTGTAAGTTGTTAGAAACCAAATGAGACCAAAATTCTGAGTCTCGGTTGTGATATTGGTTGATTACTCCACATGGCTTGTTTTAAAGCTCTTTTATAGCTTGGTAAGAATTTTTTTTTAAATCTATGTCCATAGTCTGGGAACAAGAAGTGTCCATGTAGTCCATAGCATATGCATCAAGAACTACTTTTTGTTTTGTTTTAGCTTGTTTTTTTAAAGGAAAGGAAACACAACCTAATAAAAGAGAGCCATATACTTCAAACTGTATTCAGCTTTTTCAGTCTAGTTGGTCATCATCAGTGAAGTGTAGGGGAATCTAAGCTGCTATCCTGTAAGGCTTGGGAAAGCAATGTAGATGGTGGGGTAGATTTTCAATGACAGTGACAATATATAAATACCTCTTTTATTCTTTTTTAAGGTGGCTCTACACATCAATCATAGTTTGACAAATACAACATTTTTGCTTTCAGTACAAATATATTTACTATTTTGTACACACATTTTTAAAATAGCTTGAAGTGGTATATTAGAGAAGCCAAATGTGTAATTTTAACTACATAATTAAAAGCTAGAGTTCAGATGTAACAATAATTTGTTTTCATTTCATTGTTTGTACTTGGCTTTCTGATAGCACAAAGTGACATTGCTCTTGTGTTGCTTCCCTAGTTTGCTATCTGTCGCACAACAGTATTGTTCATTGGCACTCATTCAGCTGCCACATAGCACAAAACCATGTCTGCATGTCATTTAAAGGGTAGACATTAATACACTAAATAAATCAATGGTATTGTGCTTTAGCACAAGGACAAATGGATGGTTTCATAACTAGTTGCTGTCAGTGCAAAATAACATATAAGTAAGTACTGGAGAAAAAGCATTTTCTTTTGAGAAAGAAAGGACAAATGAGTCAACTAAGCTGACCCTAATGTGAAATGGTAAGGACTGTTAAATAAATACTATTTTAAAGAAACCTATTACGGAAACAGAGAAGCACGTGTGGATGGATTTTAACCACTTCCCGACCAGCGCACGACGATGTACGTCGACAGAATGGCACGGGCAGGCATATTGGCGTACATGTACGTCCAATATTCGTTGCCGCCGTGCCATCGGGAGCGCGCCGCCGGCGGCGCGCTCCCGCGCTGGTCGGGACCCCCGTGAGTCCGGTCGCGGGACCCGCGGACTCGATCGCCGCGGGCATCCCCGCGATCGTCTCACGGAGCGGCCGAATGGAGGAAATGCTGTATAAACAACATTTTCCCATTCTGCCTAGCAACTAGTGACGCTGATCTCTGCTCCATGTGATTGGAGCAGAGATCAGTGTACACTAAATGAAAGCCCAACCCCCCCACAGTTAGTAACACACCCCTAGGAACACTTAACCCCTACACTGCCACCCACTGGTTAACCCTTTCACTGCCAGTGTCATTTACACAGGAATCACTGCATTTATATAGCAGTGATTACTGTATAAATGACAATGGTCCCAAAAATGTGTCAAAAATGTCCGATGGGTCCCCGACAATGTCGCAGTCACAATAAAAATCGCAGATCGCCGCCATTACTAGTAAAAAAAAAATAATAAAACATTATTAATAAAAATGCTATAAAACTATCCCTATTTTGTAAACGCTATAACTTTTGTGCAAACCTATCAATAATCGCTTATTGCGATTTTTTTTACCAAAAATATGTAGAAGAATACGTATCGGCCTAAATTGAGGGAAAAAAATATTTTTTTATATATTTTTGGGGGATATTTATTATAACAAAAAGTAAAAAATAATGCGTTTTTTTCAAAATTGTCTCTCTATTTTTGTTTATAGCGCAAAAAATAAAAACCGCAGGGGTGATCAAATACCACCAAAAGAAAGCTCTATTTGTGGGAAAAAAAGGACGTCAATTTTGTTTGGGAGCCACGTCGCACGACCGCGCAATTGTCAGTTAAAGCGACGCAGTGCCGAATCGCAAAAAGTGGTCTGGTCTTTGACCAGCAAATTGGTCCGGTCTGAAAGTGGTTAATATGGAATTTACTCAGAAATTTTACAAATATTTTATAGGTTAAGAGAATAAAAATGTAACATACATAATTTATTAGCATCCACTATATCTAGGAGCTATAGCCTTCTTAAAGAGGAAGTAAACCCTGATGAGTTTACTTCCTCTTTCATTCCCTGCAAAGGCAAAGCATAATGGACTACTATGCATCGCATAGTAGTCCATTATGTGTCACTTACTTGACACAGGAGCCAGCGAAGTCACCGCTGTCCCCTGTAGTCCGGCGCATCCATCTTCTCGGTGGATCTCGCAGCTCTGCCGCTGTCATTCGGCGAAGCTACGATGACATCACTCCCGCGCATGCGCACGGGAGCCGACACACATGGCAGCTCCGTCGTTGAGAATGCCGCGCTCAGTGCGCCTGCGCGCCGCTGTCTACGGCGCATGCTCCATAGACAGCGGTGCCTGTCTTCGGGCAAATATCTCCTAAACCGCATAGGTTTAGGAGATATTTCTTGGACATACAGGTAAGCCTTAATCTAGGCTTACCTGTAGGCTTACAACCACTTTAAGCCTCCCATAGATGGTTTGATTTTCTTTCCTGCAACCATGGCACAGTCAGTGTTGATGGAAGAATTCCCCCTGCAGCTATTGTGTTCCCTTGACAGAAGGGGTGGGGGAGTCATCCCGGGCCAAGAGAACACACAGTAATTATTATAGTGGCTATAGATGCTGGCAATAATTGCCTGAAAAATCCAACAGGCTGTTGGACCCAAGTTGATTAATCAACTAGGGTACAATTAGCCTGTTTGTACATGCTTCAAATTCTGATTGGCCCCTGCTGAACTAGCTGATATGCAAACCTCGTCTATGGCTGGCTTCACCCTTTTAAACAGTTCAGATCAAAACATACAGTATAGAATTTTTGTTTATGTACTCTAATATGCAATATCTGGATCAAATTTGGTGTTGTTGTAGTGAGATCATTTCTTTAAACTGAATAAATGGCATATCTAGTACAAAACACATTCTTTAGTGTAATTAATAACTTTAACACCATTCCACCCTGCCTATAGCAAAAATGATGACCCTGCAGGTGTTACATTGTTCTGACTGGATGTCATGTGATGTCCTTCACAACAAACCATTCATAGGTGCCCCTGGAGATCGGTTGTGTTGTTTATCTATTTGACAGACTGCATCTCCGATCACGTTAAAGAGCCTATGAGGTAGGCTCTCTACTATGTGATCAGCTGTGTCCAATCACAGCTGATCACAGTGTAAATAGGAAGTGTCAGTTATTGGCATTCCTCTATTCATGCTGACAGTGCATGAGTAGGGGAGAACCAATAAGAGGCTCTTCTGACAAGAGGAGTCTGCGCTGATAATCAGAACATTGATTATCAGTGCAGCCCCATCAGTGTGGCCTACCCGTGCCCACCAGTGATGCCCACATGTGCCCATCAGTAATGCCAATCAATGCCCACCAGTAATGACAATCAGTGATACCTTTCAGTGCTCATCAGTGATGTTTGTCAGTGCCTCCTCATCAGTGCAGCCTATCAGTGTCGCCCATCAGTACCCATAAATGCTGCCCATCAATGCATTACCAACAGTGCCGCTTATCAGTACCACAAGTATTGCATATCAGTGCCGCTATCAGTGCCCAACATTTCTGCATATCCGTGTCACTTATCAGTGCCCATCAGTGCTGCATATTAGTGCCTCCTCATCAGTACCCATCAGTGCCACCTCATTAATGCCACCTAATCAGCACAACCTATCAGGGCTACCTCATCAGTGCCCATCAGTGCAGCCTATCAGTGCTGCCTCTTCAGTGTCCATCAACGCAGTCTATCAGTGTCAGTCAGTGCACATCAGTGAAGGAGAAAAATTATTTCAACATTTTCTGTTATTTGGCAAAAATGTAAAAACCCAGTGGTAATAAAATACCAGCTCTATTTCTGGGGAAAAAAATCATACAAATGCCATTTGGGTACAGTGTTGCATGACTGAGAAATTGCCATTCAAAGTGAGACAGCGCTGAAAGCTGAAAATTGGCCTGGGCCAGGAAGGGGGTGAATCTGTCCTGTATTTAAGTGGTTAATGAATGTACATTACTCATAACCACAACAACTTTGACCCCCTCCTTAATTATTGCCACATGAAACCATGGATGCCTCTGGAAAATTAGCATTTAGCAGTATTTTTGTTTTATTACAAAGATCCTATTTTTTGCTCACCTTAGGGTATTCACAGTCATCCTGTTACATTTTCAATAGTATAAAAGCAATAAAAAAAACTAACAGGAAGGTGTGACTCGTAATCCCTGTGGTAGGTG
Organism: Lithobates pipiens; assembly: GCF_037356315.1. NCBI lineage: Eukaryota > Metazoa > Chordata > Amphibia > Anura > Ranidae > Lithobates > Lithobates pipiens. Next base: position 510,377,022 of record NW_027507748.1, read on the forward strand.
GGCAGACCTTAACATTCAACTTCAAAGGCATTACTATTTGAGCCCCCAAACATTAAACTGTTTAGATGTGGGGTTTAGGATCCTTTCATTCCTGACAATTGGTGGGCATATGTAAGGCATTAAAAAACCCTGACAAGCAGCCCTTTTAGTGTCAGTGTGAACTTAAAATAATTAGCATAATATAATTTTAAATCTGAATATTATATTGGCTGTTGAATTAATGCTATTAGACATTAACAACACGTGTTGCAATTTAGATACCTATTTTTTCATATCTATAGCTACAATTTTGTTGATTTTTGTTGAAGTCAGATTCTGCTTATTTGAAGTTGATCATGATGCACCTTATAATGAGCTTTACTGGGATTGGCAAAGGAAACCATGGCAATTTAAAAACATCTGGGATTTACATGTAGAAAAAAACTGTTTCTCCTAAACATTTAAAGAGAAATTGCCCCAAGTAATTCTGCTTCCTAAAAAAAACAAAAAAACAAAAAAATATTTAATAATATAATCCATTGACCACAAATGCTATAAATACCTGTTTCATGTTGTGTCCAATATCTTGCTTACAGTTAAAATGATGTTTAGTGTATGATTCAGTTATGTATGTATGTACGTATGTATGTACAGTATGTATCCATTCAGCCATATCTAACTCTGTCGGCTGGCTCTATGGGTCCGATATACCTTTTTATAAAAAAAAAATATATATAGAATTTTTTAATGGTTTTTGTTCAGCTTGGGATTTAGAACTGGCATGTCCAATGTGATATCACATGTGTATAGCCAATTTGTGCATGCCTACTAGGGCCAATATAGGAAGGAGACAATTATTCTATCGGCATACTTTTTGACTGTGGGAGAAAACCAGAGTACCCAGAGAAAACCCTACACTAACATAAGAATAGAATGCAAACTTCATTCAGATAGTGGATTGGACGAGATTTGAGTAAGGACTCCTGTGCTTGAAGCCATACGGTATAAACCTTAAGCCATTGTGTTGTCCTGTACCATAGGTATTGACTCACATATAGTATTCTCCATTGTAATAAAGGGTAAAACTTTACTACTTATTATTTGTTTGTTTACAGGTCATTTGTTTAACCTTTCAGATATGATGAATGTGGTGTCATAATTCAAGAAATTAAAAAGTAGTATAATAATAAAAGGAATTTACTTAGCTTGGTTTGCAAATGTATTACATATGCTAAAATAGATAAATACTGCATCAAGTCCAGGGTAGCTCATAATTTCATTTGAAATTCCTGGATGTGACAGTCCTCTTTGCCCAGGTGCTTTGTCCTGGGTGAGCTCAACTCATCTTTTTTCTTCCAGCCATATATATTAACTTAGAAATTAGTTAAAACCAGTTTTACCAAATGACTGGTTAAAACCAGTCTGAGCAAATAACATTTTCAGAGTAAGAAAAGAAAGAGAGCGCGACCGGGGAGAAAAGGGATTATTGCAGTGCCAAATTCAAAAGAAGAATAGAAAGAAAACCATAAATTATATTATCACAATTTTTTATAAATATCACATAGAGTAAAAAAGTATAACAATACAATAGACAATATAAATCCAACATAGACAAAGATACAGTGACATACTAAAACATACAATGTATATATTCTATCCAATTATCAGACAGCCTTAAATATAGAGCATGTTGGGCACAGATGGTATTGGCCTTTAGATTCTGTCTGATCAATCTTTCCCTACATGTTTCGCCATACCGATGGCTTCCTCAGGGGTGAATAGAAAACAAATCCAAGGAGGATAGTAGAAGTTCCCTTAATGGCCTCGCATGAAAGACCGCCGGGACGCAATCATGCAAGCAGCGACCAGCCCGTAGCCACCTTAGTGTAGCTGCAGGGGGCTATAAGGGCTGAAGTAAAAACAAATTCACAAAAAAAAAAACGGAAGAAAAAGACAACGAAGGAGGCACTGGAGAAATCGCACTGAACAGCAGGGGTCAATTAACAGCAATAGAGATAATCAAAAGTCAAACTTCAATGTTGTTAGACGGTAAAAAATTCCGTAAGGGGAGCAAGTATTAGACCATCAAATTGTCCAAGATTATACAGGAGTTCAATTCAATCCTCAACAATAGAGCGAAGCTCACATGTGAGTGATCTTGAGATACACACAGCGATGAACCTGCAGCGCCTCCAGGAACCCAGCTATTTCCAGAGTAAGAAATGTATGATCACAAGTCACAGTATCCATGGTGTACAGAATTAGTTATAAATATATTCAGTGCATACAGTAGCTATATACACAGAAGTGATTACCTATACTCATATCATAATTGATAACATAAAAACTATTATGTAAATCAAATAAATAAAAACCTATATTACATTACATCCATATGTCGGAGGCTCTTTACCTTGATCGTTGTAGCGCTGTGTCAGACTGACACACCACACCACCGATCACCGATATGCGAGCCCCAACGGCTGTTATTCTGCTGGACATCATATCATGCCCAGTCAGTATAGCTGAACCACCGCCCAGCCGCCATTCTGCTATAGGCCAGGCTGGAAGTGGTAAAAATCCTACTTTTAAATTATATTTTTAGCAAATTTTGCCTAGGTTCCTTTTCATTTATATTTTTCATGAGTCTTAGATTTTTCACCTCCTGCCCAAAACTTGGTTCCTCCTGCACAAAACTTGTAGTTACTAATTGAAGCATAACACATCCTCTTCTATGAAATAGTAGGGGCCCACTCTGAATAAGCCTCTCCACTGGCTCTGGTTGCTCACTGCCAGTAGGCCTGAGGCCTGCAGAACCTCACCCGGAGGCCCAGTGAGATAAAAGCATACCTTCTAGGAAATATGGACTACTTTTCTCAGCCAGCCCAACTTGCAAATCATGTGCCTGCAGACAACATCGACTTGACACAGATCCCCAAAGTATTTTTTCTGCTTCAGGACTCCCCATCATCCACTGTGCGTATTAATGAAGACTTCATTAGTGACCCATTACCGTACGTTCCCTCACAGACTCCTTGGCACCTCCAGCGCTCAACTGTGGTAACACTCACCGACCTTCCAACAGCCCTGAGTCCTTGATGAGGAACTTTGACTGGACCATGCGTACCAACAGTTTCACCTGCCCCTCTGCTCCAGGAGTTCCCTGCCATCCGACCGTGTGGTGGCAGAGACATTGCCAATGACTTTGTAGAGGCAATGTTCCCTCACAGCTCTCCCCGGGCCTCCTCCTGCAATCAGCACCCCCCCCCAGATGGGGTTGGCCTCCTGTTGCTGTCTAACATGCCATTCCTCACTTCACTCAGCTGACTTCTCTCCTCAGTGTCATATCACCTCAGCTTATATATAAGGCCCACCCCTGCCAATACAAATTGGGGATTGGTCAGGGCTCACAAACAAGCTGCATGCTACTCCAGTTCTAGGCCCAGCCCCCTTTTTAGAACATTCACCTCAGAACAGGGGAGGTGCCTTGGAACTGAAGTGCAGGTGGTCACACCCACAGCTATTCTTTCCCCTTCCAGCCCCCAGATCAAAACAGATAGGCCTAGCTTGCAGCATAAGCCTGCCTAAATTTGCCTGTGCTGGATAACCTAGTAAAATAAACCTTACTAGCACCTACCTATTGGTAGAGGTTGCTACACATGAAAAAAGGCTAATTAACATTTGATATATATCCAGCCAAACTCACTTATGGAACCATCTAGACATCCAAACTCTTCCAGAATTGAAAAACAGTCTTATTACATAGCAATAACAAGTTCACGTGAAGCAAGCTAGCCTTATCTTGTTTGTTCACACATAACAAACTACACCTTTAACATGTGCACACACTCTTGTTTACATATCAACTTTCAGCAAGATTGGAGAAGCTGAGAGGAGCAAGACCACCATAACCATCAGGCATTACCTCCATGACTAAGACCTTTGGGTGGGGCAAAACATGTCAGGGGCTATGTCCTGGATAGACTTAGGCTGATGCTGCTTTCACTTATTACAGACTGGGCTTACATGGTGTGTGGTGGCTGAGAATTTTCTCTATTTGGTCTGTGGATTACATGGAGTCAAGACGAACTTCTAGCCTGACCTGCACCTTCAGTGGAACATACCGAATGGGGGGAATAGATGCTGGAACGGAGACCCTAAAGTTGACTTATATTCAATGGCCAGTAGTCTGATTTAAGGCATGTTGTACGAAAACACAAACACACAAAGAAAATTCATATGACACTATATTACAGTATGTTTTCCCTGGGATGTAGTTTGTGTAAAGTATGACTTTGAATACTATAAACAATGTTTAAACTTTATTAGCAACTATGAGACCTAAATATAAATAGCATTTTTAGGTATACAGATATGTTATGAAACTGACAAAAGTAACTCTCTTCTCAATACAGTTTATTGGATGCACTGGAAAAAGAGTGTCAGACAATAGTAAAATATTTATTTAGAAAGAAGTATGTTTTATTTCCTATCTATAATTTAAAATATGAGCACATTAAGAATATTGAATTGATTGTCGTTTCTTCATAAGTGCTTTGAGCGTCCCCATCCTTTTGACCTTAAAGTCATCATTTTCCATTTTACAAATAATCTAACATGGCTTTTAGCATTTTTGGATACATTATAGTATAGTAATTACCTTCACTTACAAGTAGAAAGTTAGAGGTCAGTAGACCCAAAAAGGCTTGATTTAGAACTTTTACTGGGATGTGTCCCTCTGCACTGTGGATTAATGTGTGTAATATGAAATATATATTTTCTATTCTTAGGCTAATGATGATAAGACTTTCAATTTCTGTAATTTCACTTACTTAAGCTTCAGAAGTAAATTAAAGATATTGTTCATTACTATAATCACATACATGACATCACATTTTCTTCTCTGCACCTGATTTTCAGAATGTGCTTATTTAGGAATACGTGTTTGGCATTAAAACATGAAAGATTCATTTTTTTACTCAATCTAGCTTGCAAGTATCAAAAATCTCTCTTTTTGCAAAGGATAAAACACATAAGAATGTAAGGGCTAGAATGAATAATTGCTGTAAACTATGGGTCATGTTGGCATGCATACGTGTAAATATGAACATATCACTAGAAGCATAACTATCTAATATTACCCATATCTTTAATTTACTCTACACTAGCCAACAGCTTAGCACTTAGGTAATACCATGTCCCGATTATTTACCAATAATACTATAAATAACACACATATTTGCTCTAACTCTGTTCAGATATGCATATATATCTTTATTTTTTCTTATTTATTTCTGGAATTCTTTGACTTTATTATTACAGGTACTTATATAGCTCAGTCAATGTACACAGTAGAGATGAGCCGAGCACACCCCCCCCCGTGCGGACAGCATGGGTAAGAACCCGGAGCAAGATGCAGGACTAGAAGAGCGGAGGAAGAAGAAGATGAAGAAGAAGATAGAGAAGAAGAAATTGGAGGAAAAGGAAGAACATGGAAGGAAGACCAGAAGAAAGAAGATGAAAGAAGAAGCAGAAAGAAGAATTTAATAAAGGACTTATCTCTTGTCTTTTTTACCCTTTCTGTCACTTTTTTTGTGAAATGGTAGGCCCATTGGTACCCCATTACCAATTCACACAGGGGGGATCTGGGGGTCATCTTGTTAAAGGGGCCTTTCAGATGGAGATAAGCGCCCCACCCACAGACCCCCACAACCACCGGGTAAGGGTTGTGGGGATGAGGCCCTTCTCCCCATCAACATGGGGACAAGGTGATTTGAGGGGCTACCTCAAAGCACCCTCCTAATGTTGAGGGCATGTGGCCTGGTATGGTTCAGGGAGGGGTGCTCTCTCATCCCCCTCTTTTCCTCTGGCCTGCTAGGTTGCGTGCTCGGATAAGGGTCTGGTATGGATTTTGAGGGGGACCCCCATGCCATTTTTTTTTTACATTTTGGCACGGGGTTCCCCTAAATATCCATACCAGACCTAAAGGGGCTGGTATGGAATTTAGGGGGACTCGCACGCATTTTTTTTAAATTTTGGTTTGGGGTTCCCCTGTGGGGAAATCCCCATGCCGCTTTTATCAATGAACTTTTATGTGTATTGCGGACCAACAATTCATTGTAGCCGCAAGTAGTTTTAAATGACTTTCTTTCCTTTAGAAATTTCATTTTTCTGTCACACTGTTCTAAACACGGGAAACATGCACCCCTTTACAGGCATACTACAGACACTCCCCAGGTACGAAAATTAAAGGAATATTTCACTTTTATTGTTTCACTTTAAGCATTATTAAAATCACTGCTCCTGAAAAACTGCAGTTTTTAAAACTTTTTTTTGCATTGATACATGTCCCCTGGGGCAGGACCCAGGTCCCCAAACACTTTTTATGACAACACTATGCATATAAGCCTTTAGAATTAGCACTTTTGATTTCTCCCATAGACTTTTAAAGGGTGTTCCATGGCTTTCGAATTTGCCGCAAACACCCAAAATTGTTTGCTGTTTGGTGAACTGGCAAACAGCCAATGTTCGAGTCGAATATGAGTTCAACTCAAACATAAAGCTCATCACTGTTACACAGCACTTTATATATTTATTATACAATCAGTTCAGTCTCTGCACTCAATGAGCTTACCATCTAAGGTCTCTAACTCACATTTTCATACACATAATAGGGCCAATAAGGACAGGAGCCAATTAACCCATCAACATGTCTTTGGAGTGTGGGACAAATCCCTCACATCTACAGGGAGAATATGAAAACTCCATGCAGGTAGTGCCATGGTTGGGAATCAAAGCACCAACCACCTTAGCCACTGTGCTGCCCAAAGTTGCACACAAATCTCACTTGACCTCATGGGTCTTCAGTTGTACATAGAATATGTTCTGCACTGTACCATTTTTATATATGAACTGTACTTGTTTACATGTTTTATGTGTATACAGTAACAAAACTTAAAATAAAGAGTTTAAAACATATTTTGTAGTGAAGTACACTCCAATCAGCTCTTTATCAAATGCCTTGTGTATAGGAACGGCATCCCTAATGGCATAAATTAGGCAATTGCAATGTCCAATGTCAAAAGCATGTCCATGGCAGCACACACTAAAGTATGACATTCCCTGTAAAAAAAATGTAACTTTTGAAAACAACAACACTAAAAGTTTAAATAGTTTTGACAATCAGCAGATAACCAGCCAACAACATTTTGTGAACATTTTAAGAAACTGCAAAACCTTGTAGCCAACTTTTCTATCAAAAAGATCATCAAAAACCCTCCCTACCCTCTACAGATAACACAACATCTTACCAACAGACCCACACTGTTTCATATACAAAAAATGATTTTAAGGATTGCACATACAGCATTATAAAATGTGTTCTTGATTAAAACATGGGGATATATTTACAGTTCTGATTTCTGATCACACCAGTTTTGTAAAATTTTCCAAAAGTGCATAAAGATCCACTTATTAGTATCCTAATGTATCTGGGTGGGATTAGGTTGTTGCACCTATTATTACATTTTTGGAATGTAGTATTGTATCTTAGTGCAGAGATCATATGTGCAGGAAAGAAGAATGCCCTTGTATTTTTTTCAGTCATTTAAAGCTCAATCATGAAGAGGGCATTAAAACTATAACCCACTGCTTATTGACACATTCCAATTGCTTAGTTCTGCAGAGAACCTTTTTAAAGACGTGTTGCACATAGCTTTCATGTCAAACTCTTTTTTTTTTAAAGACAGGTTTCATGAACAGGTGAAGCGGACAGCTATGAGGTCAAATGTGGCCCCGTCCTATGCCATTCCATTTATAGAAATGTTTGAAGAAGCATTTGATATTATCAACAAAGTGCAGCTTAACTTACTGGATAAAATGACTGCAATTACATAATGCAAATACATATTCTGCATATTAACAATAAAAAAAAAAAAAGACAAATAAAAGCAGAAAATTTGAGGCAACTTTGGACTTTCATGGTAGGGTATAGACCCACAGAGAAGGTATTTTATTGAAATTTATCAATTAAAAATACCCACAAAAGGCAGACACATAACATATTAAGACAGTTGAGTATCTCTCATAGGAACTGGGAAAAAAAATACATGTATCAATCCACGATGAGGGATTTGATATTTGTCCCTTTCCCAGTTCCAAACTCTACATGTTTTGTGGTAAACCACGTCTCTGGTGTATGATTCAGGGAAAAGTTATTCTATAAGTACCGGTTCACACAGAGGCTGCTTCAAAGTCGTCTCTGAAGTCGCCTCGTACAGCACGACTTCAGCACGACTTGCAAAATTACTTCTGTATTCAAATCAATGCAAGCCTCTCCAAAGTTTCCCCAAAGTAGTACAGGAACCTTTTTCTAAGTCGGAGCATCTTGAGTCGCTCCTATTATGCCCCGTACACACGAGAGGGATTAAGTCTGACAGACCTCCAAAGGAGTTCCGCCAGAGTTCCGACGGAGTTCTGGCGGATTTTTCGACCGAACGGACTTGACCACACACCATCACACCAAACTCCGACGGAGTCGAACGTGATGACGTATGACTGGATTCGACGTAGGAAGTTCATAGCCAGTAGCCAATAGCTGCCCTAGCGTCGGTATTAGTCCGTCGGAGTAGCACACACACGAGCGAATTTTTCGAAGGGGACCGGGTCCGGCGGAGTTCCGACGGGAAAATTTAAAGCATGCTTCATTTCTAAAGTCCGTCAGACTTTGGCGAATCAAAAGTCCGTTGCAGCCCACACACGATCGGATAGTCTGACGGACTCGGTCCGTCGGAGTTTGGATGTCGAAAAGTCCGCTCGTGTGTACGGGGCATTAGAACAGTTCTATTGCAATGCATGGAGCAGGACTTGTCAGACGGCTAAGTCACCTGACAGGTCGCCCCTGTGTGAACCGACAATTAGAAACCAAACATGTATGTAAAAAATCTTCATTTAATGAACAAAGTAAAAACATTGAAATTGCAGAATAGGGGGTGAACTACTAGGCAACAATATAACTAAAACCTGCATGCTGTAAAATATATACACTTTAAGAAATAATATGAAATATGTTATATACCACATGAACAAAAGTGCAAATAAAATAAAATCCAGAAATAAAAATCTATTATGCTAAATCCATATGAAGGGCAAACTGACAACTTATACAGTATGCTCCATTTTTGACCCATAAATCAACTTGATCATTATTAATCTTCCCCTTAAACGGGTAAAATACCTCAGGTAACTTCAGGATGGGATCATACACTTTAAAATATTCTCCAATCTTTAAAAGTAAACTTTAAAATGAAACAATTTGTAAACATTCAGAAAAGATGGCAAGAAAATTTAAAACTACAATGTTGTCCTTCTAAAAACACACTCCCGTGATACCAGCCATGCCACTTCCATCCATACAAGACACTAAATAGGTTGGTAAAGATGACACATGAAAATCAGGTCTAGTGGGATCCTGGAAAACCTATGGGGCACTTGCATCTACATGCTATGTGCCTACCTTTAGGACATTGAGGCCCACTGTATACTCTGTGTCTCCAGTATTGTTAAAATCTATACCAAACCTGCTATCATGTACATCTTATCCTGACAGTGTAAAAACTGAATGAATGACACCTACATAGTCTGAAGGGCTCCTAGGAAACCCACAAGGCACTTGCAGTGAAGAGGTAGGACTCACATGTAGTTGTCGACATCAATTGTTTATTTGTGTGCACATTTTCAATAAAAGCTTATCTTAGGAGTAGTACCCTGTGTGTTCCCACCTCTCTTCTTGAGGTTATGGACCCCCTTTTTGAGGATATCTTTCCTCACCCTCTGCCTGTTCTGAATCCCATATTGGTCCTCATTGGTGAACTCCATCCTCACTTTGGATGAGTAGGAATTCCTACCGTTGACCTGGCCAGTTGACACTCAGGCCAAAAGGTCCATGCCCTTTCCCTTCCCCTTTTTTGATACTGCATTCTATTGTCATTATGGATCTATCTATGTGCATGTTCAGACAGCTAAACTAAGTATACATTCACAATTAATTGGGCATGTATGAGAGCTTATTGTCTTTTACTATACATTTTGGTAAAGTTAAGCATCTATGGCTTTTGTGATTGTAGAGGAGGAGATTAGGGAGATCTTTACAGCTAGACTGAAAGTACACATCTCAGAACAGTACACCACATCATCCTGTTTCCCAGGGACCCCTCTAGACCTCATTTTCATGGGCCATCTTTACTAACCTGTTTAGTGTTTGGTATGGATGGAAGTGACATGGCTGGTATCCCAGGAGTGTGTTTTTAAAAAGACATGTTGCCGTTTAAAACTTTTTTGCCATCTTTTGTGAATGTTTACAAATTGTTTTTTTTGTGTGCAAATTTTCAATAAAGCTTATCTTAGGAGTACTCCGCTGTGTGTTCCCACCTCTCTTCTTGAGGACATATCATTGAAGTTGAGCTGAATCGCTAAAACACAGGCTGGATGCAGGTTGATTTGGAGGATGTATGGAAATTCTTAGACAGTTTTGAACAAGGGAAACTGCAGTAAAGTGAGACCAGGTGACCAAAAGTCATAAATAGGTGGAAGGCTCATCTGGTACAGGCTTAACCAGAGTAACAGGTTTGGAGGCAGACTGGAGCAGATCAGCTGATGTGTAGGCAGACTTGAGAAGATTTGCTGTCATGAAGGCAGACTGGAGCAGATTGGCTGGTGTGGAGGCAGACTGGAGCAGATCAGCTAGTGTGGAGCCAGACTGTATTGGATTGGCTGGTGTGAAGGCAGATATGAGCAGATCAGCTGGTGGATAGTGAATTGTATGAGAAAAACTAGTGCTTAGTGCATTAAAACAAATACCTCTAATGCCCTTAAATCAGATAATACTTAATTATACATGATCTCCACAGCAGTACTCTATATCAGAAAAAAATATCAAACAGCTAATTCGATGCATCCCAAATTAGTTGCGCTGTGTGTGTGAAACATGAATATAACATTCACAAACTGAAGCATATTGAACACAGTTTTCTATGCTTCAGTTATGATTGAACACAGTGAGTGAGTGTGTTCACTTAGAAAAAGAAGGGGCCGGTAAATTACATACTGATTAGCCCCTCCCCCACTCTCCATCCTGAAACACCCACCACAGCAGCCAGGGGGAGAGTAGAGGAATGGAGGGAAGCCAGCAGCACTGTGGTGGGGGCACAACTTGGGGAAAGAATGGGCAGTAGAGGGAATCAGCACCGCAAAGAGTGATTAGGGTGTGCCCAGTCACAACTGGCACACCCCCCTATGTACGTATTTGTCCCTAAACCTGGCAAAGACCTAACGCATGGTGGGAGTTATAGGCCAATCTCCCTCATCAACATTGATATAAAACTGTTTGCCAAATTGACAGTGAACCGTTTACAACCTCACCTCCTGTCTTTGATCCACAGTTATTAAGTGGGCTTCATCAAATCCAGAGAGGCAAGGTATAATACCTCTAAAGTACTAGATATCATTTTCTATGCAAGTTCTCTGTGTCTTCCGAATTTGGACACAGAAAAGGCATTTGATTGGGTTAGTTTGCCTTTTTTAGAAGTCTCTCTGCATCAGATTGGCCTCTGAGACACAAGATAATGGCCCTTTATCATAAAAAAGTCAGCCAGGATATGATCGAACAGCATAATATCATAACCTTTTCCTATTCACAAAGGAACCAGAGAGGGATGTGCTCTTTCTCCACTACTCCACATTCTTGTAATGGAACACTTAGCAGTGGCTCTTAGAACCAACTTTTAGATTTTGAAGCACAGCCACATAGTGCTATTTATTATAGGATTGATTGCACATTTATATAGTTATTTATGATCTCGTAATTTAGCTGAGTTAGCGTCGCTTACCTTTCCCATTTTTTTCTATTTATTTTGTATGTGAACACTTTGTATGTTGGCAGCTACCTGATCATTCCTGAGTGTAGTATAGGTTTGCACATTAGTTATCCCCTTTTTTTGTTTGACAGAATACACTGGACCTACCTAGCCCAGACACTGTCCACCTTCATTTTCAAGGGCTCTATATGCGCCACCAAAATGGTACTATACTATAATACTATACTATAATTCCCCATCAGCTCAAGTGTTTACTTTGGGTGCCCTATCCAACCCTTTTTTCATAACAAATGGTACATGGCAAGGATGCCCCCTTTCACCACTCATTTTAAACTTGTTGATTGAACCATTGGCAATAAACATCTATTCCCATCCTAATATATCTGGTTTATATGTGCATAATAAAATACATACTATTAGCTTATTCACAGATGATATCATACCAATGTTAACCAATGTAGAGAAACTCCTGGCTTTGTTTCACGAAGCATTAGATTTGTTTAACCAAGTGTCATACTATAAGGTCAATGAATCTAAGTCACACATTCTAAACTTGGGACTTACTGCAACTACCAAAAGAAAACTGATCTCCTCCTTCTCATATGTGTGGAAACAAGATGGAATCAAATATTTAAGCATCATCCTCACTCTAAGCCCTTGTACACATGGTCGGACATTCCGACGGAAAATGTCCGATCAGACCGCATTGTCGGATAATCCGACCGTGTGTGGGCTCCATCGGACTGTTTCCATTGGAATATCCGACCAACAAAGTTTTAGAGCAGGGCTATAAAATTTTCCATGATCCAATCGGACTTTGTGCCATGCATGCTCAGATCAAATTCTTAGACCAAAGCTATTGGCTACTAGCCTGAACGTAGTCCCGTTGTAACTAAATAATGTCATCACGTTACGAACGATCAGATTTTCCGACAACTTTATCCGACCGTGTGTATGCAACATCAGTTTCGGACAAAATCTGACAGATTTTGTTGTCGGAATGTCCGACCGTATGTACAAGGGCTTAAAGAGAATATATGGCGATAGATAGATAGATAGATAGATAGATAGATAGATAGATAGATAGATAGATAGATAGATAGATAGATGTACAATATAGCAGAACAAGAATAAATAAGGGGAGGAATTAGTTCATTATGGCAGATTGGGGTTGTCTAAGAGTCAATAAGGAATTAAATAGGAAAACATTTCATGTAAAACGTAGTTTTTACTTGTAAGATTATAATATTTATCTAACTGATATCATATGCAGATCAAAAGTCACAGCCTTTATCTAAATATAAATGAATTACTGAATACAATGAAGCCATATACTGTTATGTTTTGACATTTAAGACTATCTGCAGGTGAATTTTTACACAGGTGCATTTTACATTCTGGTGGGGGGAGTTGTTTTCACTGGGAGAGGAGATAAGAGTTGCATCCTATAAACTTCATTGATGTTTATTTGGTTATATCTGTTATATTGAAAATCCTAAAGTGAATTTTCTTTTGATATTCTCTTTTTTTGTCAAATAACTCTTTATTCAAAAAAAAATATAAAAATACATTGTGTAGTAAACACTGCAACAAGTACGCTGTATGAAGTATATGGTTTGTGTATGTGTATAACCATATTGTATGTTCTGAGACATTGAGAATACAAGCAGTATAATTTGGCAGTTCAAAGGACTTTTCCAAACAAAGGAAGGTCAGAATAGTAGAAATAGAATATAAGCAAACAAAAACATAATTAACATGAATAACAAAAGAGGGAGAGGGTAAAAAAAGCTGTAGAAATCCAAACATTGGTCAGCTCAGGATAATAGGGATTCTGGAGGAATTGAAAGGTATAGAGACTCCAGAGATGCACAAAGGTGATTGAGGGTCAGGCTAATTAGGCAGGTTATTGCCTAGTTAGCCATGTGCTAGATTGGCTCATTTTCAGTGGATTGCCAGCAACCTGTGCGCCGCCCAGGGAGTTGACGTGGTCAGATCACAGGTTTATTTCCTTCAGTCTGGCTTTACTGGAAGGGAAACCTCCACATATCCCGGATCACACTGTCCCTAAAGTCCTCTCAAGAAATCTAGCAAAAATCTCTCCAGACAGATTTGGAAATCTTGTGGCTAAGGATATCAACCAGTCAATCTTTTTTGAGCTGGCTGACCCTGTAGAGAAGCTGAGTATCTTCCAGGAGCTGGTTAAATTGGCCCTTGATGTGGTAGCACCCTGTAAGATGAGATCCAACCCCGTCTCTGGGCAAGAGCCCCCAATGGTTCACTGAGGAGCTTAGGTTCCTCAAACAGCTGGCTTGGACCAGGGAGAGATGCTGGTGGAAGTTCTACCTGGAAGATGATAAAAAGCTGCATTTGGAGGCCCTCTATTTTTATAAGAGGGCTATAAAAGAGGCTAAAAATACCTATTTCCAGGAGCGAATCAGGGAGGCAGCTAACAGCACGGCTGAACTCTTTAAGATCTCTTAAGATCTCTTCTGAGTTAACCTACCCGGAAGCTACCAGCTCTGCTCCTAAGGAGTCACAGAACTCGTGCCAGGAGCTTGCTGACTTCTTTGTCTCTAAGGTTAAGACCACCAATAGGTCCACATAGTTCTGAACCTTCTTTTTTAAGGTCTGTGCTATCTTCTGCCATCCAACTACATCAAGAATCTGGTCTCCACTCTAGCAGAAGAGATGGCGACCTGGGCCACCAATAGGTAGCCCTTCAGAATGCCTTTTTTGATTTTGGAGATGGACTCAGGTATCATTGACTAAAGGAAGACCTCAGGAGAGGCTTGGATATCAGAGATGCACATAGAATTATATGAAGTAAAGATATTCTGCTAAAAAGGCGATATCAGACAACATTCCTACCATATGTGTAGATAGGAACCCACTTTCTCTCTACACCTGCAACATATGTGGGGAGTGGAAGGGAACATGCAATTTAAATCTATTCAGGTCCTATACCACAAGGACACTATATTATAGAATAGATAAAGGCATGAATTCCTGGCCTTTATTTTTACATGTAAAAAATTGGGCCTTGGACGATGGTGATGGTGCCACAACACTGTAACCCCTCACAGATACTCTTGTTGGGCACAGGAACGGACCCTGCTGTGAAATATTATATCAAAAATTGTAATTACATGCCACTGTAAAACAAGGGCAGAAAAATTGGGCCTTTGGTGGTGGTGGTGGTGGTGGTACCACAACACTGTAACCCCTCACAGACACTGTCAAGTATCAGATAAGACCAGAACTGTGTAGACTGCAACAGAGGAAACCCAAACATGTAGAAGTGAAATATAATGATTTATTAAGGAAAGTGAATAATATAAATACAACCACACAGTGCAATACATCAACCAACAGAGACCCCCAAATAACAACAGACAGATATGTACAATAAATGGGAAATACCAGGACCATAAACAATAGCCAGGTCAGGGTCATGCACAGAGGATCAGTAGATAAACAAGGGCAGTCCAGAATCAGAGACACAAGCCAGGCCAAGGTCATACACCGGGAGATCAGCAGATGGGGTAAGGAACACAGGAAAGGGAGAGGATGGATGGATCAGACTGCAGGGCAGGGATGATGGTAACAGGTGGGACAGGATAGGGACCAGGACAGGGAAACAGGATCAGAAACACGGGTAACAGGTTCAGGGCACAGGAACAGGTTCAGAATCAGGCTCAGGATCACAAGCAGCAGGTCAGGGCACAAGCACAATACCAAGGCAAGCATGTGAATGCTTGCCAGCTATTTATAGGCCTGTGATAGGCCTCAAGTGACACCTGATTGCAGGAGGTGCTGTCTGCTCCACACTGCCAGGATCCATCCGCTGGTGGATGCCAGTACTGCAGCCCAAAGATGACATAACATCAGCAAGGAAAAACTCTCCTGACAGTTCGAAACTGCCAGGAGACACCTGCTGGTGGACCTCAGTACTGCACGCCAAAAGACAGATATTATCAGCGGATGGAACATTTCCTGACAGTTACTCTTGTTGGGCACAGGAACGGTCCCTGCATTGAAATATTATATTAAAAATAATAATTACATAACCCTGTTAAACAGGGGCAGAAACATTGGGCCTTGGATGGTGGTGGTGCCTTAAACCAAAAATAATGTTGGAAGCTAGCATCATCAAGATTGAGGAGGAATAGGATAGTCAGCATAGGCAGTCTTCAAGGGATCCCACATTCATAACAAATTCAATCAGTTACGTCAGCATCAGGTGCTTGATAGCTGCTGATGCAAGACTGATTAATTTTTATGAATGTGAGCATAACAATGGAGTCTGTGGACAGGCACACTCTTCGATCCTTTACAAACCCTCCAGCAGCACTGAATTTGCTTTCAGAAAGCACGCTGGATGTAGGACAGGCCAGTAGCTCAGTTGCATATTGAGCATGTTCTGGACACTGGTCCATCCTCAAGACCCAGTAACCAAGTGGATGCTCTGCTGGAAAGGTCTCCAAGTCTGCGGTTTCTACTACACCAGGAGTGTAGTAGAAACTGTATTAGATACTGTGTACACTGCCTGAAGTGTATTAGAAATAGTACACCACAAAATGCACCGTATGTAAATATAGGCTACACTAGATGCAGAGTATAATATATATATATATATTTTTTTTTTATATAGTATTCAGAACCCCTTACATTTTTCACTCTTTGTTATATTGCAGCCATTTGCTAAAATCATTTAAGTTCATTTTTTTCCATATTAATGTACACACAGCACCCAGTATTGACATTAAAACACAAAATTCTTGACATTTTTGCAGATTTATTAAAAAAGAAAAACTGAAATATCCCATGGTCCTTAGTATTCAGACCCATTGCTGTGACACTCATATATTTAACATCAGGTGCTGTCCATTTCTTCTGATCATCCTTGAGATGGTTCTACACCTTCATTTGAGTCCAGCTGTGTTTGATTATACCGATTTGATTAAGAAAGACTAAGAAAGACACACACTTGTCTATATAAGGCCATACAGCTCACAGTGCATGTCAGAGCAAATGAGAATCATGAGGTCAAATGAACTGCCTGAAGAGCTCAGAAACAGAATTGTGGCAAGGCACAGATCTGGCCCAGGTTACAAAAAAAAAATTCTGCTGCACTTAAGGTTCCTAAGAGCACAGTGGCCTCCATAATCCTTAAATGGAAGACGTTCTGGCCAAACTGAGCTATCGGGGGAGAAGAGCCTTGCTGAGAGAGGTAAAGAAGAACCCAAAGGTCACTGTGGCTGAGCTCCATTGATGCAGTCAAGTGATGAGAGACAGTTGTAGAAAGTCAACCATCACTGCAGACCTCCACCAGTTGGGGCTTTATGGCAGAGTGGCCCAACGGAAGCCTCTCCTCAGTGCAAGACACATGAAAGCCGACATGGAGTTAGCTAAAAAAACACCTGATCCAAGATGGTGATAAATAAGATTCTTTGGTCTGATGAGACCAAGATAGAACTTTTTGGCCTTAATGCTAAGCGATATGTGTGAAGAAAACCAAGCACTGCTCATCACCTGTCCAATATAGTCCCAACAGTGAAGTATGGTGGTGGCAGCATCATGCTGTTGGGGCGTTTTTCAGCTGCAGTGACAGGACGACTGGGAAAGATAAGCCAAGTACAGGGATATCCTGGATGAAAACCTTCTCCATAGTGCTCAGGACCTCAGACTGGACAGAAGGTTTACCTTCCAACAAGACAATGACCCTAAGCACACAGCTAAAGTAACGAAGGAGTGGCCTCACAACAACTCTATGACTGTTCTTGAATGGCCCAGCCAGAGCCCTGATTTAAACTCAATTGAGCATCTCTGGAGAGACCTAAAAATGGCTGTCCACCAACCTTTACCATCCAACCTGACAGAACTAGAGAGGATCTGCAAGGAGGAATGGCAGAGGATACCCAAAAATGAACTTAAATGATTTTAGCAGATGGTTGCAAAATAACAAAGAGTGAAAAATGTAATGGGTCTGAATACTTTCCGTCCACACTATATATTTATATACACCAGACATCTCAAGAAATACAGCCGTGCTCTTGAGTGAGCATGGCATGAATCTAAATCCCTGCAAGACTTTACCCTCTACAAATCTGCTCTTCTCAAATACAACTCCTGTCTCCACACTGCTAAACAAACCTATTACAACACTCATTAAAACCCTCTCATCTTCTCAACCAAACTTCGCCAACTCTTTTCTACCCTTAATTCCTTACTTCACCCTCCCACTGCCCCCACCCACAAACTTGATTACCGCTCAACAGATTGCCAACCATTTTAATAGCAAAAATCAACACAATTCGCAAGGAGATATCCAGCATACAAATTCCTCCCCTACCCAACACTTTTTTTTTTTACTTTAAAGAGTTTATTGAGGCCAGTAATAATACAATATGAACAAGAAACACAATGTGATCCATGGCTATACAATCAAATAAGCTGAAGGTTATCAATAGAACCAAAATACATCATACTAGGAGCTGGTACCAAAGTAGTACAGTATGGTAGCTATCACTTTAGCCAAATGGCTCCACTTTAGGCGGTGATATAAAATCCTATAGCAGTGCTATTAAATGAAATCAACATACATAGTTCGAATACCACGTGCAAATATAACCAGAGAACATATTTCCATTGTGTTTGACAAGGAGTGGGAGAGTCATAAAGCCTCAGAAGAGAGTTATAAAAAAAGTAGGTAGCAGAAAATAGCGGGAAAAAGCTCGGAAGAGGGGTGGGGATAGGGGCCTTGAGAGGAAGAGGAAACGAAAAATAAGATAAACGAGTAAGTAAATGAAAAGTGATAAGAATGGAAGAGGGGAAGGGGAGATCAGAAATAAGAAAGTGAGGGTCAACCCCCAGAGCCAGAGGAATCGCCTCCACGTGGCTTTGGAAGATGTGGATCATTCCTAAAGAGCGGTGTGCCACCCCATCTCAACCTGAGACAATCTCTGTGAATGTCGCAGAGTGCCTGAAGATAATCCATGGTTGCCAAGTTCCCAGGAAACTCTCCACTTTTTCATCTGCCTGAGCCCTTGTGTTTTCCATTTCGTAAATGTCTACAACTCTGTGTAGCCAATCTTTCACAGAAGGGACCAATGAGGACTTCCAGTGCACTGGAATTAGGGATTTTGCCGCATTCAGTAGATGTACGGTGAGGGAGCGCTTGTATTTCTTCAGGGACCAGCTGGATATGTGTAACAAGCAGCCAGCAGCATCCAGGGTCAAAGTGGTTCCTGTCATTGCTCTGATGTGCTTCCTCACTGCATCCCAAAAGGGAACAATCAGCGGACAATGCCACCAGATGTGCAGTAAGGAACCCACCTCTCTCTGACACCTCCAACAAATTTCGGGAACCTGCGGGTTCCATCTGTGTAACCTTTGGGGGGTCAGGTACCATTGTGTCAGTAATTTAAAGGCCAATTCCTGAATTTTAGTGCTGATTGAACACTTATGAGCTAACACACAAGCACTCCTCCACTGTTTCACACTAATTGTTACCTGTAGGTCCTCCGACCATCGTCTCCTGGGTCCGTCACCTATTGGCTGTTTAGCCTCCTGCAACCACTCATATGCTATCGAGGTAGCCTTATTAATTTGTGTACCAGAGAGACACACCGACTCAAAGCCTGTCAAGCGCCTAGTAAACGTGCCTAACTTCCCGTGTGTTTGGAGATAACTCCGCATTTGGAGGTAAGTCCAGAAAGTTAGCCTGGGCCGGCCTAAGTCCTCTTTCATTTCTGGGAGACCTTTCACCTCATTGTGTGTGTAACAGTCCTTGGCTAGTAAGGGTCTATCTCCATTGATGGTCTGAAGCTGTGGGTTACCTAGCCCCGGTATGAAGTCTGGATTGTCGTGAAGTGGTGTCAAGGGTCCTCTGCCTGAAGTGATTTCGGTCTGTTGGGGGAGATCCTGTATCAGCCTAAGTGTCGTCCCAGTTAGCAGGTGTCGTTTCAGGTCATCCGGATATGCCACCCATGGAATCCAGGGTGAGAAAGTCAGTGGTAATGAGATGATTGACATCTCCAGCGCAACCCAGTCCTTAGTGTTGCCATGGCAGTGCCAATCTATGATTCTCGCTACATGTGCAGCCACATAGTAGTTGTGAAAATCAGGTATTCCCAGTCCTCCATGCTCCTTTGATCTAATCAAGGATTCGTACTTAATTCTTGGCTTTTTATGCGCCCAGATGAACTTCATGATCAACGATCGGAGGGCATGAAACCATCGCCTCGGGATCTTGATGGGAAGTGTGCGGAACAAATAAAGAAGCCTGGGAAGAACTGTCATTTTGACAATCGCTGCGCGCCCAAACCATGAGAAGTTTCCCGTGTGCCATCTCGCAAGGTCTTGTTCAATGGACTTAAATACGGGCGTAACGTTTTGCTCAAAGGCCTGGGAGACCTGCGAAGGCAATCTAATTCCCAAGTAATTCAGGGAATGAGATTCCCATCTAAAGGGTGAATTGGCTTTCGTCGAGATAAACGCCTGGGCCGGTAATGTCACGTTCAAGGCCTCAGATTTCGCGTAGTTTATTTTTAGGTTGGATATGTATCCATATTGTTTAAAAGCTTTCATCAGGTTAGGGAGGGACGTGTGTGGGGAAGTCAAGAAAAAAAGCAAATCGTCTGCATAGGCTGCAACCTTGAACTCCCCGCCCGCCACCCGAAAGCCGCTTATGGAGGGATCTAAATTAATCAGCCTGATAAACGGCTCCAGAGTCAAAATGAATAACAGCGGAGACAGCGGACAGCCCTGTCTTGTTCCATTAGCGATACGGACCCTCTCGGATAGTGTGCCATTTATTTTCAGTTGTGCCGTGGGATCCCGGTATAAAGTCGAGATCCAGGCTAACATGTTTGTGCCCAAGCCCACATGCCTGCACGTGGCCATCATGTAGTCCCACGCCACTCTGTCGAAGGCCTTCTCTGCGTCTGTAGACAGGAGAAGGCCCTCGACCTCACCCCGTTCCGCCGCGTGGATCAGCAGCAAGGACTTAATAACATTGTCCTTGGCTTCCCTCCCTGGCATAAAGCCCACCTGTTCCGGGCATATCAAATTAGCCAGAAACGGTTTTAATCTTTCCGCCAGAATTTTAGCAAAAATTTTCAAATCTAGATTTAAAAGTGAGATTGGCCGGTAGCTCGCACACTCCGAGGGGTCCTTCCCTGGTTTCGGTAGGACCGTTATAAAGGCTGAGAGCCAGTCCTGTGACGCCTTTGTAGACTGGGGCAAGGAGTTTAAGGCCTTCCCTAGAGGTCCATCTAGAAGGTCATTAAAAGTCTTATAGTAGATCGCTGTGTACCCGTCAGGACCCGGACTCTTTCCCAGTTTCAGTGCTTTGATCGCCTGTCTAATCTCCGTCACCCCTATCGGTTGTTCTAGAGAATCAGCATCTGAGTTATCAAGGGAGGGAAGACCGCTCTTAGCAAGAAAAACTGCGATAATCTGGGTTCTGTCACCTAACATGTCTGGTTGTCTATGTTGTCGTGGAAGGTTGTAAAGATTGGAATAGTATGCATGAAAATGGCCTGCGATGGCTTCTGTAGTGATATCCAGAGAGCCACTGGACTGTTTAATGCCCAGTATGGCATTGCTGTAGTTCTGCTCCTTGAGGGCTCTGGCTAACATCTTGCCTGTTTTGTTCCCCGACTCATAATAGACTCTTTTCCTAAAGAACAGGAATCGTTTAGATTTTGTTTCAAAAATCCGCTGGAGCGCTTTCCGCAAGTCCAGCAGTTCCCTGGCCGAGTCTATCGAGAACGACTGTTTGTGCAACGTCTCTAATTTGTCAATGCGGTCGGTCAGCGCTAATATTTCCCGTGTCTCCAGTCTCTTACGTTGTGCCCCTATTTTCATCAGCTCTCCCCTCATCGTACACTTATGAGCCTCCCAGACGGTCAAGGAGTCAACATCTGGTGTGTCGTTTCGTGCAAAGAAATCAGTAATGGAAGCCTTCAAATTGGGCAGCAACGTCTGGTCAGTAAGTAAGGAGGAATTCAGTCTCCAGGATTGCGCCTGTGGGGAGGGCCTTGTCAGGGTCAGAGTAAGAGCGATTGGGGCATGGTCCGAGATCGTTTGCAGACCGATACGGGCGTCTGTCAATTTAGCTAGATCATTCCGGGATATGAAAAGATAGTCTAATCTAATGTGCTTTTTGTGGGGGATGGAGTAAAATGTGTAGTCGCGCCCGTCCGGGTTCCGAAATCTCCAAGCATCAATCAGATGTAAGGATTGCAAGAGCTTTTTGATACACTGGAGGGTCTTATACCGCACACAAGTTTTGCCCGTGGATGTGTCCAATAGCGGGCTCAGCGGTATATTAAAGTCTCCACCCAGAACCAGGCAGCCAGTTGCAAAACCCATTAACTGATGGATCAGATGCCTGCAGAACGTCAAATGGCCTTTGTTGGGAAAGTACACATTTGCTATAGTGATGGGTGTTCCGCCATACTTCCCTTTAATGAATATATAGCGTCCTTCCGTGTCAGCTAACTGCTCCGCCAACTCAAAAGGCGCATTTTTATGTATTAGGGTTGACACCCCTTTGGATTTGGCTAGGTTATTTGTGGAATGGAAAGCCCTGGTATAGGTCGCGTCAGTAATTCTAGGCACAGCATTAGTCTTAAAGTGTGTCTCCTGTAGTAACACAAAATGTGGCTTACCCTTCTTGGCTTCCCGCAGCAGCGTGGTGCGTTTTTCAGGTATATTCATTCCCCGTACATTATGCGATATCACGGTGGGTGCAACACCCAGGGATGTATAGGCCATGGTGTGTGGCCAGGAGACTCGAGGCTCGGAGGACCCTGTGCACTGGAAGAGAAAGCAAAAAGGTAAATAAAAGTATCAGTGGGTGGCTTTAGAAGCGTGGATTCAATGGCAGAGAATTTTTTTATATTAATCCAAGAGGTTGACCCAAAGCTCCAAGAAAAGAGAGATCTAAGGCTATAGTAAAAGGAGAACAAATATTATCACTAGATAGTTCCCTATCCAGCTACGATGTGGTGACCTTGGAAGAGCCAAGGCACCTTGTGGGGGAGGGAGGGAGACGGCAACTCAGAACTTATATGAACCAACACAGATTCCTATATACTGTGAGTAAATTTGTTGTTACGTAAAGATATCTCCACTCGACACACGGCCCTAATACATAAACTTATTAAATAAGCGCATTAATCAACCCTGAGAGAGTGGGATCCCGCGCCCCGCCGAAGTGAGGCGCCCGACCCCAAACTCCACCTGTTTTAAAGAACACATATATATACAGTGGTGTGAAAAAGTGTTTACCCCCTTCCTCATTTCCTGTTCCTTTGCATGTTTGTCACACTTAAGTGTTTCGGAACATCAAACCAATTTAAACAATAGTCAAGGACAACACAAGTAAACACAAAATGCAATTTGTAAATGAAGGTGTTTATTATTAAAGGTGAAAAAAAATCCAAACCATCATGGCCCTGTGTGAAAAAGTGATTGCCCCCCCCCCCCCCTTGTTAAAACATACTATAACTGTGGTTGTCCACACCTGAGTTCAATTTCTATAGCCACCCCCAGGCCTGATTATTGCCACACCTGTTCACAATCAAGGCATCACTTAAATAGGAGCTGTGTCAGAGAATCACCAGACTTCAACGTCGGCACTTCCCCGTGCGCCTGCGGGGAAGAGCTGCACAACGACGCATGCATATGCGTCGTACGATACAATGTCGTACACGCATGTGCAAACCTATGCACACGGCTATGGGCCTTACCTGATTGGCCTGACAGTCCTATAAAAGGCATCAATGTGCTCTGTGTATTTGCTGGTTTGTCTCCTCAGCTCACCTGTGTTCCTGGTTCCTGTTTCCTGTTTCCTGTTCCTGTTGACCACTTCCTGTTGTGACCCGGCTTGTTTGAAGACTACTCTGATTCTCTCCTGATCTGACCCCTGGCTTGTTTAAACGGACTTTCTGCACTTAGCCTTGCTGGATTACGGACTGATACCTGTGCTTGACCCTCGGCCTGCCTCTGGAATATCCTTTATCTCACGGACTGTACCTGTGTTTGACCATCGGCCTGTCTCCGGAATATCCTCTGTCTCACGGACTGCACCTGTGTTTGACCCTCGGCCTTCACTCCAGGTGTTGGAACCCCTGGCAGGCATTTACTTCTACCAGTTCCAAGATCTTCTGCACGGGCATCTCTTCCTTCAGAAGACCTGCTGCATACAAGTCACCTGCTGGCAACCCGTGCCTCTTCGTGCCCTGTACCCACTGTTCCAACCTCAGGGGTACTGTGCACCCAGCTGCAAGGGAAGCCGCTCTCAGCACTTCGGCTTTGGTGAGTACCTGACAAGCTGCTTGACACAGTAAGGTCCACCAGAAGATCCTTAAAAGCTACACATCATGCCGAGACCCAAAGAAATTCAGGAACAATTGAGAAAGAAAGTAATTGAGATCTATCAGTCTGGAAAGGGTTATAAAGCCATTTCCAAAGCTTTGGGAATCCAGCAAACCACAGTGAGAGCCATTATCCACAAATGGCGAAGACATGGAACAGTGGTGAACCTTCCCAGGAGTGGCCGGCCGCCCAAAATTACCCCAAGAGCGCAGCGACGACTCATCCAAGAGGTCACAAAAGACCCCACAACAACGTCCAAGGAACTGCAGGCCTCACTTGCCTCAGTTAAGGTCAGTGTTCATGCCTCCACCATAAGGAAAAGACTGGGCAAAAATGGCCTGTATGGCAGAGTTCCAAGGAGAAAACCACTGCTGAGCAAAAAGAACATCAAAGCTCGTCTCAATTTCTCCACAACACATCTTGATGATCCCCAAGACTTTTGGGACAACATTCTGTGGACCGATGAGACAAAAGTGGAACTCTTTGGAAGGTGTGTGTCCAAGTATATCTGGCGTAGAAGGAACACTGCATTTCATAAAAAGAACATTATACCAACAGTAAAATATGGTGGTGGTAGTGTGATGGTCTGGGGTTGTTTTGCTGCTTCAGGACCTGGAAGACATGCCGTGATAAAAGGAACTATGAATTCTGCTGTCTACCAAGAGATCCTGAAGGAGAATGTCCGACCATCTGTTCGTGTACTCAAGCTGAAACGAACTTGGGTTCTGCAGCAGGACAATGATCCTAAACACACCAGCAAGTCCACCACCGAATGGCTGAAGAAAAACAAAATGAAGACTTTGGAGTGGCCTAGCCAAAGTCCTGACCTGAATCCTATTGAGATGTTGTGGTATGACCTTAAAAAGGCCGTTCATGTCCTTGACTATTGTTTAAATTGGTTTGATGTTCCGAAACACTTAAGTGTGACAAACATGCAAAGGAACAGGAAATGAGGAAGGGGGCAAACACTTTTTCACACCACTGTATATAGCACTGCAAACACAGTGAACTGATCAACATCTCAAACTTCGGAAACCCCGCAGCAACCACCGCCTTCCAAGCGTCGTGGCGGCGTTCCAACCCCGTCAACATCCTGCAAACCATAAAATCAATGCCCAGCCACCCTCCGAACAGACCATGCAGCTTTGAAAGGCAGAGTAGTAGTCCGCTGCAATATAGTAAACACGAGCTGTGTCTCCATAGGTATGGACTGCAACCCCTTGGGGGACTCCCTCCCCAGTCTTGTGGGGGACAATCCAGTTTGCCCGATCAAGGTGCCAGTCAATCTTCCTCGTGCAGATGAATCGATGACAGGTTATTCCCCGTAAAGCAGTGAAGCCTACTGAGCCGTTTGAAGGAGAGTGGCGTTAGGTTTGGTGCCCCCCAAGGGGGGTCGAGATGTTATACTGTCCGCCGACGGTCGCTGCAGGGCAACCAAATCAACAAAAAGAAGGTTTACACACCGTCAAATGGCGTTGGACCCTCATCGGTCACGGTTTGTTAAAAGTAACAGATGCAAAAGCTGGTGACGGTGCCGTGAAGTGAGCCTCGCTCTTTATTCTCCAGACCTGTCCCGCTCCAGGGCACCTCTCAGGTTTGGCGTGCCAACTTTCGAACTTCCAGCTTTGCCATATTTCGGTTTCTTGTTGCTGTGCTTCTCCGGAGTGGCGAACGGCGAACGCGCTTGGCTCTTGCATTTAGGGGGAGGGCAAATTCTGCATACCAATCCGGCAGCTCCACAAGCTCCAAGCCCAGATTCACGCAAAAGTCCGGCGGGTCCAGAGGCGATCGCAGCACATGTTGGCGACCATTAGCGGCTACAATAAGTGCAAAGGGAAAGCGCCACGTGTAGTTTAAGTCTTTTTCTCTCAGCTGCTCAAGCAGAGTGATCTGTGATAAGTCCTGGAACAGCATGATAGTCTCACCATTAAAAACAATCCTATCATTCCTGCGGGCCCTGCACATTATGGACTCCTTTAGCTGGAAACTTTGGAGACAGCAAATCACATCCCTGGGAGGAGCATTATCCAAACCCCTTGGTCTAAGGGCCCTGTGTGCCCGAACAAACTCAATCACAGTGTCCTCTTGTCTATCCAGGAGGCTATTGAACACTCTTTGTAGCGCGGGGACTATTTGGTCAGCATCCACAGATTCGGGTATTCCCCTCACCCTTATATTGTTCCTTCTACCCCTATTGTCGAGGTCTTCCAAATGCCTGTTCATTTCAATAAAATGCTGTGCATGTGCCGTTGCCACTTCATCCAGTCTATGTAGAGCCTTGTCCCTCTGCTTGCCTGCATGCTCTGTGGCTGCCAGTTTTTCAGTGAGAACCACCAGGTTCGTTTTCAGGTCGGTGATTGCGGCTGAGAATGTAGATTTAATGTCCGCTGTGAAGCAGGACATGTCTGCATATGTCAGGGGCTGATAGGACTTCGTTTTCCCCCTACCTGGGGCCTCTGTGGCCGAGTCTGAGTCTCCGCTCTGGTCCACCTCATGGCGGGGTGTCGGCGCTATCTTGGATTCGGCCGCGCTGCTCCTGATGGCGGAGCTGTGTTTAAACAGCTCGGAGATGTTTCTTGCTGCCGCGGGTGTCTGGCCACGTCTGGGGCGAGAGGGTGCCGTGCTGCAGTGCTTTTTACCCGGCATTGAGGGCTGTGCGGTGGGTTTTCAGGCCGTAGGGCCGCGTGTCCGACGGAGCTCACCTAGTGGGCTGCCATCCTCGTTGCGCGCCAAGCCACGCCCCTACCCCTACCCAACACTTTAGGTCCAACACCACACTCAATACTCTCCTCCCTTTGCCCAGTTACCACAAATTAAGTTGATAAACTCTTCTCCATGGCCCACCTCACTACCTGTCCCCTGGATCCTGTCCCCTCTCAATTACTGCAACCACCTTCCCACTCTATCCTAAACTCCCTAACCCACATCTTCAACCTCTCCCTCTCCTCTGGCACCTTTCCTTCCCTGCTCAAACATGCACTGGTTATCCCCATTCAAAAAAAAAAAAACCCTAACTAGACCCCACTTGTTTGAATAACTTAAGCCCCGTCTCCCTGCTCCTATTTGCCTCCAAGCTCATCGAACGCCTTGTCCATGACCAAATGAGTCGCTACCTCACGGGCAACAACCTTCTCTACCCTTTACAGTCTAGCTTCCGCCCACAACATTTTACTGAAACTGCCCCACTAAAACTCACCAATGACCTACTAACTGCTAAAACCAATGGGCACTACTCCATACTTTTAGACCTCTCTGCTGCCTTTGACACAGTTGACAACCTGCTCCTCCTCAGCAAATTACACTCCCTTGGCCTCCGTGATTCTGCTTTATCCTGGTTCTCCTCCTACCTATCTCAGCGCACTTTCTGTGTCACAACTCCATCTCCTCCACTCCCCTTCCTCTCTCTGTTGTGGTATCCCAAGGCTCTATCCTTGGGCCTCTCCTATTCTCACTCTATATCTCTTCCCTGGGCCAGCTGATAACCTCCCATGGCTTCCAATACCACCTCTATGCTGATGACACCCAGATCTATCTCTCCTCAACTCACCCCCTCGATCTCCTCATGGATCTCAAACTTTCTAAATGACATATCGATATGGATGTCACACCACTTCCTCAATCTTTCTAAAACTGAGCTTGTTATATTTCCTCCTTCACGGTCCCCCCGTGCTTTAAGAGCAATCATTATTCCCCTAATTACACTCTTATGTGCCGCCCAATTATTTAAAGGGGAAGTATCTTCAGCTTTGTTTTCGGTAAAGAAGTGTTTCAAGTGGGTATTGAGTTCTGCCTGAATGGATGCGTCGGTGAGTAGGGATGAGTCAAGTCTCCAACTTGGGGTCAGCGATTTGGCTATCGGGAATTGTAGGGTGATCGAAATTGGGTGGTGATCCGATATGACCATTGGGTCTATGGAAGCTTTTCGTAGTAGCGGTAAGTCTTTTTGTGTTAAGAATAGAAAGTCAATACGTGAATATCTGTCATGGGGGGCTGAATAATAGGTATAGTCTCTACAGTCAGGGTTCAAAGTACGCCAAGTATCATGGAGTAACAGTGTAGTCAGGGATGAGTTGATAGCCTTCAAGGCTCTATATGGAAGAGAGGACGTGCCGGTGGATGTGTCAAGGATGGGTACAAGGGGAGCGTTAAAGTCTCCTCCCAGGATCACAAGTCCTTCCTGGAAGGAGATTAGTAAGGTCGTTATCTTCTTGAAAAAAGCCACCTGTTGAGTGTTTGGGGCATATAAGTTGACTAAGGTAATTGTTGTGCCAGCATATTGACCTTTGAGGAAGATAAACCTGCCGTGTTCATCTATTAATTGATCAGTGAGTTGAAAGGGGCTATTTTTGTGAAACAATATTGAGACTCCTTTCGACTTTGTGAGAGGGGAAGTAGCGTGGAAGGCTGTAGGGTATTTATCATCCCGAAGTTTTGGGGTTGCGTTTGTCTTAAAATGTGTTTCTTGCAGAAAAATGATGTCTGCTTTATCCCTGTGCATAGTGAGGAGGAGTTTGGATCTTTTCTCCGGGATATTCAGACCCTTAACATTAAGTGAAATTATTTTAGCTGTGAGGGGGACTGATGGATTCAGGGTAGAAGACATGTTGGGATATTCCTCTGTCTATGTGGAGAGAGGGGATGCAGTGAGAGCCGAGTCGACTCTAGGTGAGGGAAGAGGTTGAGTAACCGGAGTTTACCCAACCAAGGTTTAACTGGCGTGGTATAGTCCTTGGAAATCCTCAAAGGGACACCCGGACTATGTATATATAGTCGCCAGATAGGGTCAGCGGTGTTGTAGGGTAAGTGTTATTGTATATCTGAAAGGTACCGCTGTAGTGGGGTTGACTCAACCCAGGACGAAGATGGAGCGCCTATAGAGTTGAAATTCTATCAAAATTGGTATTGTGACAAAAGGTCAACTTTTTCCGTTGGTTTGTACCAAAGAACTGAAAATTATACCTAAATCGGTACGGTATCCAAATCAATTGTGATCCGTCTAGCCTGCGGCCGGATCAGCAATTGATAAAAAAAGATTACCATCAGCTAGTGTAGGGGATGTCATGTAAACCTCTGCTAGCCCAGCTAATTATGCCTAAGGTCGTTATAGGATAGAATCCTCGACTTGAAACAGTAATGGGCTATCAGTGGAATAGATTACCTCCGCTCAGTTAGTTTAATTCTTGAGTATGTCGCTATGAGCGATGTTAGTGACATAGATTATCTAGGCCATAGATCACATCAATGTGTGAAAGACCTGGCCCGTGGACTTGTTATCAGCTACTTAGTGAAGCAATAGCTTGAAAAATAAGGTGTAAAACATAAACCAGAACCAATGTCTAACTAAAATATGAACAAACAATATCAAAATCCCAAAAGGACTGTTGCACTCTCATGCGTTAACATCATCGTATAATCCCCCTTGTCTTTGAGATAATAACTCGGTTAAAAGAACGAAAGACAAAAATATGAAAACACTGAAGGTCAGACGTCAAATATCACAGTGAAGAGGGCAGCTCTATCATTATGAGAAATATTGTCACCTCCGGGAAGGCCCCCACAGAGCGTCATGGAGGAGCCCGGAAATGTCAGTGGGTGGCGATGAGCCTGTCACCCTTGTTGCTCCTGTGCGACTACTAAGCCCAGGCTTACATGAGGTCTGTTGTGTCCAACCCCTTGGGATGGAATAAAATTATCACTACCTCGTACCTCTCTAGCGTGGCTAATAGAGGATGGACACAGCAGAGCCCGCCGGTAAAAACCACATATGCTGTCTAGATCATTAGTCTCAATAAAGCAGGATGAAGCTCCATTTACAAAGCGTTACCGTAATTCTGGAAATGAGCCCTTCAGTGCGAGGACATGAGCACAGTCCTATCCCTTTCGGCATATCTTCGAGTTTAGATGCAGTCCACGTTGCTGAATAAGGATCCTGCTGTTTCCATGTATAATGAAGTCGGTCGTGCTGGAAGGGTGCGAACGCCCATGTAAGGTATGGAGAGCAAAAGTTCGGATTAACGTTCAAGTCGTAACGACCTCCTTCGGTCGGAGGTGTAGAGTTCCGTGCATACATCCGTACGTGAGTACGTTCGCAGGTGAAGGTTCTAAAGTGTAGCCTTCCGATCAAGTCAGTGGAAAGCTGTCCGAAAGCAGCACCGACGGTGTATGATGGTCGTAGCGTCCGATCGAGTTTCTTAGTGAAAAGGGACGTGTTCGATCTTGATCCGAGGGAACCCAGTTGAGAAAAGAGGTTCAAGGAGACGTGCTTGCGTCTTTCAGTGGGAGTAGCTTGGCAAAGTGAGCTGGTTAGTAACATTAAGATCGGATCAAAGACAACCATGTACATAGATAGTAGCGTACAACGGAGGGTATATACGAGAGTTTTAAAGCGGAACCATAGTGGTGTAACGACAGTCTATAACTGGGGAAACAACAGTGTTAGACATGGGTTGCTCCAAAGGATGATATGTAGACCAGCTTACCGATCCCTTCGTGCCCTTCTCGGTAGCGGTGCCGCAGAGGGGCTCGGTGGCGGGTGCCTGACGCTGGAACCTCCTCCTGCCCTGCTCAAAGAAGGGGATCTGCGTCTCCGTGGATTCAATGTTTGAAAGTCCATGCGTTCATGGTCTGGGTAGCCACGCACCGGGATTTGAAAATCCGCATACCAATTCGGGAGGTCTATGTACGGGATGTCCAGCACACGGCAAAACGAATCCAGCTCCTCCGGGACCCTTAGGGTGGCGGTGCGGCCAAGGTGTGTGGCTTGTAAAGCGAACGGGAACCGCCAACGATAACGTATGTCCCTGTTCCTCAAGACATCCAATAACGGGCGTAAATCTCGTCGGTGCCTCAATGTTATCGCCGATAAGTCTTGAAAGATATTAATAGGGTTGTCCTCATATGTTAATCCTGGTCGGTCTCGGGCCTGTTTGAGAATCTCTTCCTTAATTGCAAACTCATCGATGTGACAGATTACATCCCTTGGTGGGTCCGCTTCTTTGCCCTTGGGCCTCAGTGCCCTGTGTATACGCTCCATAGCGATAGCAGTCTGTTGAGGCCTATCCAGGAGTTGATTAAATACAGAAGTCACAGCCGGGATCAATTGTTCTTGGTCGATGGATTCAGGCAGGCCACGCACCCTGAGATTATGCCTGCGGCCTCTATTATCAATATCCTCGACGTGGCGTTGAAGATCACGGAGCTGCATGGTGTGGGTATCAACACGACGGTCGGTTCTGTGTATGGCCTGTTGGTGCTGTGAGGCCTGAGTTTCCACCGCGTGTACGCGACCTGCGATGTCATGGAGTTCTCGGCGGAGGTCGGAGATCGCAGCTGTAAGTGTGTCTTTTATGTCCGCCGCTACCGCCCTCAGGTCTTGTAGGCTGGGGTGTTGATGGAGCGGAGGGTGAGCGGGTCCTGGCGCCGGCGGTGTGTCCGTTGGGGTAAGTGTGATGCCGACATGGCCACGGGCGGGAGAGTTCAGCGCCATGTTTGCTCCTTGGGTCCGGAAAAGTTCCGGGATAGTAGGGGCTGAGCGAGTGCTAAGGTCTCTTGGAGAGCGGGAGCGGGATGTCGAACGACTCCGGGAAGAGGTGCCCATTGTTTGAGCGGAGTGTGCTGGTGGAATTCCCCGGTAATCAGGTTATAGGCCACAGGCTAGACGGAGCTAAGGAGTCAAGCAGCCATCTTCATCCCAAGGCAAGCCACGCCCCCACGGTCCCCCCGTGACTTCACCATTAATATCAACAACACAACAATTGGCCCCTCCACACATGCCAGGGTCCTGGGTGTAATCCTCGACTCAGACCTTTCCTTCAGCCCCCATATGCAATCACTGGCTAAATCCTGCCACCTTAACCTCCGCAACATCTCCAGAATTCAACCCTTCCAGACTAATGACACCACAAGCAACTGGATCACTCCTTGATTATTTCCTGCCTTGACTACTGCAACTCTCTCCTTAATGGCCTACCCTTAAGCAGGCTATCCCCCCTTCAGTCTATTATGAATTCTGCTGCTAGACTAATAGACATCACTAACCGATCCATGACTGCTGCTCCTCTCTGCTAATCCCTTCACTGGCTCCCCCTACCCCACCGTGTAAAATTCAAAGTGCTAACCATAACATACAAGGACATTCACAACATTGTCCCAATCTACATCACCAACCTCATCTGCAGATATCGCCCAAATCGCCCCCTACACTCCCCCCAGGACCTCCTGCTCGCTAGCTCCCTTGTTACCTCCTCCCATGCTTGCCTTCAAGACTTCTCCAGAGCCTCTCCCATCCTCTGGAACTCCCTGCCCTAGTATATCCAATCAGCCTCTACCCTGTCCACTTTTAGGAGATCCCTGAAAACTAATTTAATCAGGGAAGTCTATCCCACACCCACCTAACTGTCCCTGAGCCACCCCCATCAAATCATTCTCTGCAGCTATTACCTTTTATGCCACCCCTCCCTTTAGAATGTAAGCTCTATGAGGGCCCTCCTATACCTTTTGTATTGAACTGTACTGTAATTGTGTTGTCCCCCCTATACATTGTAAAGCGCTGCGTAAACTGTTGGCGCTATATAAATCGTGTATAATTCTCTCTCTCTCTCGCTCTCACTTATATATCTATATATTTTAATACACTGCCTGCACTGAGTGAATGACTGAATATACAGTAAGCACCGAATATATTGTCTATGCTAAATGCAGAATATATATATATATATATATATATATATATATATATATATATATATATATATATATATATATATATATATATATATATATATATATATATATATATATATATATATATAAATAAATAAATAAATAATACAACTATACTAGACTATATATATACCAAATACACTGCCATTAACTAAATAACCTGCCTGCTTAATCTAAATCAAATTCTCTCTGCCCACGCCAACAACACAACACACGGGCGCCGTGTTAGCAGCCTTTGGCCAATTTGGCTCTCCTAATAGGGCGTGCTGTGGTTGGCCAAAGCATGCAGGTCAGGTGCATGCTTTCGCCAATCATCATACAGCAATGCACGGCGATCTCATGGTGCATTATCGGAGTTCTGTGGCGCTCAAATTTTTTCACGAGCGCCCCATAATGTTTGCTGTTTGATGAACGGGCGAACACCCTATGTTCGAGTCAAACCTATATTCAACCTCAAAATTAAGCTTATCCCTAACTGGCAGAGCATATCTGGGTGCTGCCAGAAGAGGCCCAATGTGTTTTAACCACAGACCCACCTACTGAGTGAGGAATCAGTCAAAGGGTGAGATCATGATACACAACCTAAAGGAATATTCTGCATGCCCAACCGTATTTGAGAGCTAACATTATTAATTTCTGGATATAATATACAGTAATATGTGAATTTTTGTTAGTTTGTTTTCTTTTAACTATTTATTTTAATATATATTTCTACAGATGTTTTTTTCAAGTTCCATATATTATGTAAAAATATGTTTTTCCACCATAACTAGAAAAGGCTTATTTTCTTGTCATAAAAGAATTTCCCTGGAATATGTAAGCAGCTGAACTTAAGATGTCTTTTAAAATTTCCATCCAGTGTGCCATTTGACCCTGAAGCAATATTTGATGCAAGATTATACTGTTGTAAAGCTTTACAAATAATGGTTTGGAAGGTTATTGTAGCTTTATGTATAGATTTATGAGATTTTTTTTCTTGTCAGATCATGGTTACTTTGAAATGCTAAATGTTTTTGTGATGTGTGGATTATTTTTTTTCTTACAGAAGTCTATGGGGGTTATTTACTAAAGGAAAATCCACTTTGCATTGCAAGTGCACTTGAAAGTGCACTTGGAAGTAAAGTCGCTGTAGATCCAAAGGGGACATACAAGGAAAATAAAAAACAGCATTTTAGCTTGCACATGATTGGATGATAAAATCAGCAGAGCTTCCACTCATTTCAGATCTACCCCTTAGATTTAGAGAGTATGCACTTCCAAGTGCACTTTCAGTTCACTTGAAGTGCAAAGTGGATTTGCCTTTTGTAAATAACCCCCTATGTGCCGTAGGCATATGTATAGGGTCTGTCAGCCAGAAACACTTTCCATGATATTCATGATAAGAAACTTTATAACCCAAGTCATAAGCCATGCATTAGTGAGAACTAATAAGAATGCATTTGCAAGGCTACAGATAACTTAGTGAATACATCAAGTCTAAACAGGGATATTCCCTAAGTACTAACTGATATATTAATCTGTCATTAGACGCAGGAGTAACTTTATTTTTTTACCCCTGTTTATTGAACTCTAACAGTTCTACATAAGTAATAAAGTGCATATATTTTCAAAATTACAGTAATCATACAAAAACCTCTGAGTACAAATAAGTTTTGTTAAAAAAAGAACTGGTGACAGTTTTTTTGCCTGGCTGGGTTTTGTTACATGGTATACAGATGGGGATAACCACTAGACATGGGTGCCGTCAATACATCGTTTCGTTCTGTTCCGTTACGATTCCTATTAAAATTAATTCGTACTCGTATTTCGTGTCCGAAATTCCGTTTTGTTTCGTGCGAAATATGAATTGCCGTTAGTTTCGTTAATTTGTATGAATGACGTTCGTTACGATGAATTTAAAGGCAAAAATATACCTCAATATGACAGTCGATGCTGATGGAAGTTTGTTTTTCATCCGAAATTCCGTTGAAGAAATTCCTATCCGAAATACGAAGAATTTTTGTATTTACTTAAGTTAACTTGGTTGTTTTTGCCACGCATGTGTCCTATTAAAAGCAGCTTCCTTTTGACTGGTATTCTTGTCACGTTTTTTTTTTTGTTTTGTAATACATATTCTGCAGGGAACACACAGCCTTTGAATTTGCATATACCTACAATTTAAACCATTTAACATCTTTATTAGCACAAAACCAGAAGGGGATCGAATCCTTCTCCAATGTATCCATCCCACCCATATCATGAGATAAAAATACCACATATCATGAGTAAAATACCTCACTTTTTAAGAAATAACTCATGCTTTATTTTAGTAATGTTTCTTTGTGAATTGCAAAAAAGATGTGTGAAAAAAAAAAAAAACTATAAATTAATTTAGCTCAGAATTTAAGAGTAAAATAACTCTTTGTGAATTGAGCCCAGGATTTGCTGTGTACCCAGCTTAAAGAGTAGGTAAACAAAAAATTTCATATTCCTGATATGTGCCTGCTGTAGTTGTATAAGAAAGTAAACTATTCTCTTTGTATTGCTTCCTTTATGAGAAATCCCTGGTGTTCTTGCAAGTCCCTCTGCTTCCCTATTAAAACTGACCACACTAAGCAGGAGAACACAGCCTTTCACTAGGAAGTTCAGTGTGTTGCTGATTTTCCTCCCCTAGCTCTTATGCAGCTGACAACAGAAGGAATGTGATCTCTTGCTGTATATAAATGGGAAAAAAGGTATTCATAATATTTTTTATATCTGAACACAAATCCTTTGCCTTTCATTTCTATTTTAAACTGAATGAGTTGTTTTGCAAGGTGAGAGTTTATAATCACTTTAAGTATATAATATAAAATGGGGGGGGGGGGGGGATAGGCAAGACCTGGACTAAGATGACGCTTAAACTTTCTGATCCAGCACCACAAGGTCCTTCATTCCTCCTAAAGATGAGATCAACCGAAACAAACTTGGGGAAACCCAACAGGAGCTTCTCACACACAACCCTGCTCCCGCTCACCCCGCAACTCTAGCACACAGCTCAGCTGCAATATTCTGGAGATATTCCAGACCCAGCCACAAGACACCACAGCTTCTTCACA
Source organism: Lithobates pipiens (assembly GCF_037356315.1). Classification (NCBI taxonomy): domain Eukaryota; kingdom Metazoa; phylum Chordata; class Amphibia; order Anura; family Ranidae; genus Lithobates; species Lithobates pipiens. Next base: position 510,413,062 of record NW_027507748.1, read on the forward strand.
AGCCTCCGAAAGCACAGCACCAGCAAGCTCCCCTTACAGACTCCCCTTGGAGCCATCCCTTTCTCAGCTGGTGATATCCACTCCACAATCCCTTCAGCCGGTAAGCCTGAGAGACATCCAGAATGTGGCGGCTAAAAAGCACACTCTTTGCTGCCACCTCAGATCTCCATATTGACATACAGGGAGTAGCACGGTGTCTTTAGGAGGTAAAGGATGTGATGACGTGCCATGATACCGCTATCCACCAGCTCCAGGTAATCACAACTACACAAACTATGCAGCTGCGGGAAATACACTGCCCACTGGAAGACTTGAATAACAGGGGATGCCACCACAACCAACGTATCTGAGGCCTCCCTGAGTCTGTGGAACAGAACCAGATAACACCAACGATCCTCACAATATTTAATGACCTTCCTGAGAGGCTGCAAGACAACCCCATCGACAGGGAGTGACTACACAGGGCACTGAAACCCCTAAGGCAGAGACTCAGACCCCCCCCAAGGGATGTAATCTGCTATATAGTAAACTACTATCTTAAGGAATAAATCCTCAGAAGAGCAAGAAACCAGGGTCGCATCATTTATAACAGTGCAGAAATCAAACTCTATTAGGATCTCTCTCACATAACGCTTCAACACAGAAAAAACATCCGCCATTGATCTGCTCCATTATCGCAGAATACCCTAACATTGAAAATTCCCTTTTTATCTGTCTGCCACTGCTATGGGCCACACAGCCAAATTACGGGTCCCAGAAGATCTGCAGTCGTTCTGTGAAAGCTTTGATCTACCCATAGTTGAATTACCAGATTGGTACAGTACTTATCAACTATCTCCACTACTACAAACAACCTCAATGGAAGACATCTGACCACAAGGTCCCTCTAATGCCAGACAGAGCAGATCTGAAACCTTTATCCCTCAGTTATGTCAAACCGAAGCTCACACTGTTTAATGATAAGGTTTGTTGTTACTATTTTCCCATGGATTAACCTCCGATCTGCTCTTTAAACATACACATAGCCCTGTAAACTATTTTCCACTGTCCAGCCATCCAAATATACATGAGAATATCCCAAGTTTCTACTCGAAAAACATAATGTGCCTTTTTTTTCTCTCAGCACAATGTTTACAAGTGCAAGGGAGGATAAAGTTATTTATCTCAGTCCACTCACTACTACTTCCCCTTCCTCCCTTGCTATCTCCTGCTTATCCTGCTTGGATCTTCTCCTCCTTTAGAAGAAAGATAATCAACTAATCAAGGTACTGGAGGAGTTAATACCTCTTGTTTCCCTCACTGTTCAAAAGCCATGTATCATATCCCTGTGAGTCCATCTAGCTACCCCAATAAGGATTACTCACATTTATGTCAAACACCCCCCCCCCCCCCATTATCTTCTTCTAACCTGTGAATACTAAACACATGTTCTTTATCATAGAGATTAGATAAATGCCAGGGAATTCCTACATGACACTGTTCTCCCCACCATTTCTCAGACCTTCAGTTACTACATATAACCATAAGCTATCTAGACTCCTAGGTGATGTGATCACTGGAATCAAGAAAATATCTTATTATATATAGTTATACCACCACTATTATTACTATTGTAGCGGATGACATTTTGGACAAAATGTCATACGCATCTAAATTTAGTTTTTGCCTCAGAACAGTAGGGATTCTGATGGTTAATTACGTAGGCTGACCTTGACATCAGTCTGGCCGGGCTGTGTTGGAAGTTCTGCCTGGTCATGTGAGCAGTGAGGTGCACATGACAGGCCAGGACCAGGCCTGGTTGGACGTTTTTAGTATCAACCTTCTCTGGACCAATCAGTGGGAGTGCTGGGTCCCGCTGGGGAGTCTGGGAAGGGGTACTTAAGATGTGTGGGTCATGTGTTTTGGGGAGAGGAGTTTGTAAGGCCCGTGTGGTCTGTTCTGGTTCCAGGACTGGGAAGTTGTTGGGTATCAACCCTGGGAACCCCTAGACATGGAAGTGCAGGCCAAGAGAAGGTAACTGGTAAGCCCAATAAGTCAAGGCCGCCCTGCAAGGGTTAGTGGCCGCTACACTATGACTATCAGTATGATTATCAGTGACCCTAACTCTGCCTTTGAAGCCCTGTGCGAAGTGCGCTCATTATCTACTTGATGTCCAAGTAAGCATACTGAACGTGCTTTACACAGGGTTATACTTTTCTGACATAACTTACTAATCAATAAAGGCATACATAGATTTGTTAGTTCTTTTTATAAAGTTATTTTTCTTATTTGAATCATTCATGCTCCGATCTTCCTCTCCCCTTCCTAGCCAAGTGATTTTAATCCAGCTATGATGCTCCTGACTCCCCTATTCTATACCACAGTTTTTTTTTTTTTTTTTGGTTTTCAAAAAGCTTTATTGAAAATAAGAAATGGAGTACAAAGTAGGGCATGAGAAAAAAAGAATAGAAGGAAACATATAAAAGGGATTACAGACATATCCCAGGTAAGCTACAATGTCAATAAGCCACAGTGACAGGGAGCATAATATTCAGATAAGTGCTTATAGTTAAAGGTACATTCCAGTTCCCCATTCCAGTTCCCTATGTAGAAAGGGAACTGGGGAACTGCAGGGGGGGAGGGAGGGGGAGGAGAAAGCGAGAAGAGGTAGATGGAAGTAAGAAAGGTGGATCGCAGTAGAGGAGCAGAGTTAGTACATAGTTAGTAAACATTGTTGTCTGTCATCGTGTCAATCACATCACAGTGGGTTTAGGTAATTCTAGAAGAGTGTAATTCAGTAAGGGTACTTCAGCATGGGGGTTATCACCAGGGGGGAAGATTACAATTCAATCAGGTGCAGGGTTTAGCTCTAGGGTCAGAGAGCCAGGGCTTCCAGTAGGTATGGAATTTACCCAGGGACATTTGCGATTTTGCAAAAAGGTGTTCCATCAGCAGGTGTTCATTTTAAATAACAATGACATTGCCGATATTGGGAACAACGGGTTGCTTCCATTGGCGGGTTATAGCAAGGCGAGCTGCTATGAGAATTTGTGTAACAATAGGTCGGAAGGGTGGAGGCCAGGTCAAGATGTCAAGGCCAAATAAGGCCATCTGCGGGGTGATGACACGAGACAAACCAGTTAATCCATTGATGAAATTGGTGATGTCCGTCCAAAAAAGTTTTATGAAGGGACATCCCCACCAAATATGAAGTAAATGTCCGTCTGCATTGCAATTTCTCCAACATTTGCTGGAGTGAGTAGGGAAAATGCGGGCGAGTTTTACAGGCGTATGATACCAATTGTACAGAATTTTAAGGACAGTCTCCCGGTGGGATATATTTCTTGAGTATCTGGTTGTGAAATGGATTGCTCGATACCAATCTGTTGATGGAAGATGAAAGTTCAATTTGGCCTCCCAGTGGGTAATAGCCGGAGGGTTGGCGGGTTGGGACTGCTGGACCACAAGGGTATAAAAGCAGGAGATGCCTCGGAGTTTGATGTTGGACGAGGAAAGAAGCTGTATGATGGACTTGGTGGAGGTGCAGGTGGACGTTGGTATTGAGGCGAGAATGTGACGTACTCTCAGGTATATGTAGAAGTCTTTGTGAGGAAGAGAGAATCTACTAGTGAGTTGTTGAAAGGAGAGGAGCTGGGAGGCCTGAAATAGGTCTCCTATAGTCCGGATGCCATGCGTTATCCATCTTTGTACAGGTAAATCTGGGGAGAGGAAGGAAATCGCTGCGAGGGGTAACTGGCGGAGAGCATGAGGGTGAATTCCCCCTGCTTTTTGTAGCAGGGATTTCCAATTAGTCAGAGTTGCGTTCAAAGTGGGTAGCGAGGATTTATTGGGGTGATAGCCCAACCATACAGCAGCCAGAAGATGTGAAGGCGCTTGTGTAAGGTCCGTTGCTTCAATGAGAGTCCAAGGCAGTAGTGAAGACATATCCCAGAGTCTCCTGGATTGGTCGAGCAATGTTGCTTTATAATACAGTTTAAGGTTGGGCACTCCCATGCCGGCAGTCTTCGTCGGTGTGTAGAGCGAGGAGGCTTTAACTCATGGTTTGCGGCCTGACCATATGAATTTGTTGATCAGTCGTTGTAGACCAGCTATGTCAGATTGCAGCATTGGTATCGGTAAAGTTCTGAACATATAGAGAATATGTGGTAAAAGAAATTTTAGTAAGAGCTATTTTGCCTGCCCAGGAGGTCTGTACCTGTAGGAGAGAAGCGGTAAGATCCTGTAGTTTCTGGGTGAGCCCAGCTAAGTTAGTACGCAGTATTAGAGAGGCGGAGGAGGTCAGCTGTATGCCCAAGTAGGTCAGAGAGGAGTTGGGAGCCCAGGAAAACGGGGATATTGAGGAGATATTGAATTTGAGCTGCGGGGGTAAAGATATCCCTAGCATGGCAGATTTAGAGTGGTTTAGTTTGTATAGGGAGATAAGACTGAATTGCTGTAAAAGATCACATAGCGGGGGCAGAGAGCACAGGGGATCAGTGAGCCAAATGATGATATAGTCGGCATATAGTCCAATTTTGTGTGCAGTGGGACCTATCTGTAGACCGGCTATGCTTGGGTGTGTTCTGATTGCTTGTGCTAGTGGTTCAATGACCAGCTCGAAAATGAGTGGGGAGAGGGGGAAGCCCTGACGGGTCCCATTTGTGATGGGGAATGGGGAAGACAATAGTCCTGATGTTAAAACTCTTGCGCTTGGGGAGGAGTATAGGCTTAGGATGGCTTGCTTGAAGGAACCATGAATGCCAAATTTTTGTAGGACAAGGTCTAGGTAGAGCCAGCTAACCCGATCGAATGCCTTCTCTGCATCAAGAGAGATCAGCAGAGAAGGCACTCGACGGTGCTCCGCCCAATGTATCATGTCTATGAACCTGCAGGTGCCATCTGAGGCTTGGCGTAGGGGGATAAAGCCCACCTGGTCAGGGTGTATCAGGTTGGGGATAAACGAGGCCAGACGGGAGGCTAGTAATTTGGCATAGAGTTTCGTGTCCGTGTTCAGGAGCGAGATGGGGCGATAACTCGCTGGGTCATGGGAGGGTTTACCGGGTTTGTGAATGGTGGTTATAGTTGCTTCAAGGGATTCTGATGGGATCTGTCCAGTGGATAGGAAGCTATTAAAGGTATTGCAAAGGTGGGGTGAAATTTGATCCCTATAAGTTTTGTAGTATTCATTAATGAAACCATCTGGACCAGGGGCTTTATGCAAGGGAAGCTCGTTGATCACTTTAAGAATTTCTAGGTGAGAGAATGGTTTGGCTAGATCTTCAAGTTGGGAGGGGGTTATCGAGGGGAGTTGTAGGGGGGTAAGGAATGTCTGGATCAATTGTGCGGAGGTCTGCGGTTCAGAAGTAGATTGAGAGAGGTTATACAGTTTGGAGTAAAAGGTTCCGAATTCATTTGCAATGTCTTTGGGATTGGATAATTTGTGGCCCTGCTGATTTAGTAGGAATGGGATTTTATTCTGAGCTGCCTTTTTCTTGTACTGTTGGGCTAAGTGTTTCCCCGCTCTGTTACCTTGAGAGTACCAGGTTAAACGAAGCCGCCTGAGATAGAAGTCATGACTTCTTTGAAGGAGCGAACTTAGTTCATTCCTCAGAGAGCTAAGGTTGCTTGCATTGACCGTGGTAGGTTGTTGTTTGTTTAGTTTTTCCAGATTCTGAATGCGTTGCAGTAGGGCATTGATCGCAAGTGACCTTTTTTTCTTTTCCTGGGCTCCCAGCTTGAGGAAAATACCCCGAATGACCGCCTTGTGCGCGTTCCAAAGAGTGGCTGAATCAGAGACAGAGCCTTCATTAGATGTAAAGTAAGAGGTTATTTCGGACCCAACCTGTTCCTTGATCTCTTTTACATTGAGTAATGCTGCGTTCAGACGCCAGATTGTGTGTCTAGAGGTAGGGGGCGACAGGGAGATGGAAATAGAGATTGGTGCGTGGTCTGACCAGGTAATAAGGCCAATGGTTGCTTTATAAATTTTTTGTAGCAGGATCTTAGAGACCAGGAACATATCGATCCGAGAATAAGATCTTTGTGTGTGGGAATAGAAGGAGTAGTCCCTCTCCGTACCATGCAGACATCGCCACGGGTCATGAAGGTCCTCTTTGGAAACGAAGGACGATAGTGCGGAGGATGATTTACGGTTTGGATTGGAAGAGTCTACTTGGTGGTCTAAGATTTCATTGAAATCTCCACAGAGTACAATTTCATTCTTTGGGTAAGGTTGAAGCTTATGAAGAAGTGTTTGAAGAAAGGATTTCTGGTGGGTATTAGGCGCATATACGTTAACAATGACCAGTGGTTGGTCGTTGAATGTAGCCGACAGGATGAGGAATCTGCCCCCAGGGTCGACTTCTACATGCCTCAGGGCAAAAGCCACTGAGGAGCGAACCGCAATCATCACCCCCCTCGTTTTAGTTTCAGCGCGGGCATGGAAATAGTGGGGGAATAATCTGTGAGTGCACTTGGGGGGATTAGGTTCTGAGAAGTGGGTCTCCTGTACGCATAAAATATCTGCTTTCTGATTTAGGGCTTCGCGCCATAGGAGAGATCTTTTAAAAGGGCTATTGAGGCCCTTAGCATTAAGGGAGATGATCGTAATCGACATTTCAGTGGGGTGGTAAGGTTAAATAGCGATGGTCTGCACAGTACCAGGGGGGGGCAGTCTCCAAGAGAAAGAGGAGAGGAGGAGCAAAGAGTAAGAGAGGGAAGAGAGAAAACAGGAGGGGGAGGGACGGGGTGAAGAGGGGTGGAAAATAAGCGTTGCGCGAGTTATTGCAATACACAGTAGTGAATAGGCAGTAAGCTGGATCAGAGCGTGCAAAACGGGCCCGATCTGAGCCAGCAGAGTTATAGCTATGCAAGCAAAGCAGTAATAAAATGACGTATCTTATATGGTAAAATCAGGTAGAACTGCAAGATATTCAAAAAATAGAAACCAATAAATGTGCTTAGCACATCAACAATTGTGGAGCGTGGAAGGGACAAAACATCTGCTTCCACTCCTCCACACCATGACGAAAACTGCAAAACTTATTATAAGTAAGGAACCATCTATAAAAAGTAAGAACATGTAACAAGTAACAGAGTGCTGCACGGTACAGGCAAGCGACTTGCAATTAGGCCAGAGCGTGGGGCTCCCACAGATTAGCAATCTTTGAGGGTGGCCTTGCAGGTGGAGTGCGGGGAGGCGCCTGAGTTATCAGGCCCCAGTTAAGAAGCTGCTTGAGGCCCTCCTTAGGCAATAGCATAGCAACTTGTTGATTGCGATGAGAGACAATGAGTTTAACAGGATATCCCCATTTGTAGGGAATTTTTTGTTTGTTGAGAACAGAGGTAACCGAGGAGAAGGCCTTGCGGGCTTGGGAAGTAGTCGCCGAAATGTCGTTAAAGAGAGACACTCCATGGAAGGGGTCTGGAAGTGAGCGCAGGGCCCTAGCTGCTCGCATGATCTGCTCCTTGACATGGAAAAAATGCACCCTGGCTAGGATGTCTCTGGGGACAGAGTCCGGGAGGTGCTGCGGTTTGTGGATCCTGTGTGCTCTGTCTATAAGCATGTCTTGTGTTGTCAGCGTAGGCACTAGCTTGCGGAACAGTTGATGTAAATAAGGCACGATTTCTGAGGCTGCAAGCGATTCAGATACCCCCCTCACCTTAATATTGTTCCTCCTCGAGCGGTCCTCGAGGTCCGCGATTTTAAGACGGAGCTGGGTGACCATGGCAGCTTGCTCATCCTGCACGTTCACCATACTATTGTGAGCTTTAGTGGCTTCTGACAGATGATGTTCTATGCGGTCAGTGCGTTGCTCTAGTGTGGTGACTTTTTCCTGCATATGGTTGAGAGAAATTTTTAAGTCTCTGTGCAGCTCAGTTTGTAGGGACAGCAGCATTGCTTTTAGTGAGTGCTCAGAGGCTGGGTTGTCTGAGGTGGGGTACTCAGCGAGAGACTGTGTAGCTGGGTTGTCAGGGCCTGTGGTACTACAGGTCCCAGCGCCATGCTGCTTCTTAGTGGGAGGCTGTTTGTCAGGGGAGAGTGATGGAAACTCTGCTAGCCTCTTACCTCTGTCCCCAGGGGAGATGGAGTGCTCTGTGGTCTGGTCCATCCCTTCTTCCAGGGCCTGGAATGATGGAGGAGCTTCCGCAGGGCTGCCATGAGGGAGCCTCAGGTTTCCCGGGTCCCGGTCGGCGCCATTTTGAGAGTCCTGCTGCGAAGGCCTCATGTAAAAATCCAGGAGTCTGCGGGGTCCTTTGAGCTTGCCCTTCTTCTTGGACATAATCCGGAGACTTTCCGGTGTCTGTCAGGCCGGGCAGCAGTCCGTTCGGGCAGCGGGAGATGGCTATTATCGCTGTAATGCGGTGTGGAGGAGCGGAGCTGAGCGTTCAAGCGGCCATCTCTCTCAGCGGCCAGGCCACGCCCCCCTCTATACCACAGTTTTATTGCTTTACACCATCCTTCATTAGCCTCGGACCTTACATTTATAGACCTAACAAGTCTCAAGTGGCGTTCTTCAGAAAGATTGTTCAGACCCTTTCAGCCTTCCAGTCTGGCTTACTCATCATGGGTGGCAATTTCAATGTAACTCTCAATCCTTTAGAAAATACATCCAAAAGCACCTCCTCCATACCATATCGGGCAGTTAAACAAATTAAACAAATCCTTCTCCTCCAAACAGATCCACCTCCTCTATACCATATAGGGCAGTTAAACAAATTAAACAGATCCTTCTCCTCCAAACAGATCCACCTCCTTAATACCATATCGTCACTTAAACAGATCCTTCAGATCCAAGACTTACTTCTTCACGACTCCTGATGCACACTCCACCCTGATAAAGACTACACCTAAAGACTACACCTTTTTCTCCTCACCTCATACTCGATTTGAGAATTTATTACTTGCTCCTTTCCCAAAGAGACCTTCCCTTTCTTTCAGAAGCAATTGAGCCAATGATCCTCCCTGACCACTTCCTGACAAAATGCCATTCACCAAAACTTGCGAATAGAGGCATCCCTACTCACAGACCCTAATAACATGGCTCAGACTAAACGTTCCATCCAGAACTATTTCCAGGAAAACAACACCTCAGATACCTCCCCATTAGTGCAATGGAATGCCCATAAATGCATGCTAAGAGGTGCACTTATTGCAATGGCAACGACAAGAAAACATGCTGCACAGGCTTCACTCAACTCTTACGACCAGACTCTGAAACCTTGAAACTAACCATACAGGCCCGATCAATGCTTTTAGACAAATTGGGATGAAAAGTCAAACACAAATTCACATTATCCCAAAAGCTCTTTTATGAATGTGGGAACAAAAGTTCTTGGCTAGAGCACTACAAGCTAAGAAAGCAGCAAATACAATACACCACATCCGTTCCCCCCCAAGGCCAAACATTAACAGCCTCCACTAATATAGCAACTCAATTTGAGCGCTATTACTCAGAACTTTAAAACTTGCCCAAAGCTCCTCACCCTGAAACAGAATTGAACCCACGCCAGGCAGCAATAGAAGAGTTCCTAAATTTATATTGCCCTTATTGGTTTAAATCACCCAAACAACTGCTCATGAAATAGATAAGCCAATCACCTTAGATGAATACAAACTATCTGTTAAAAAAATTAAAAGCAGGTAAAAGACCAGGACCAGACGGGTTTAAAACGACCTGCTATAAAACATTTCTAGATGACTTAGTGAGTCCTTTCCTCCATGCTTTTAATACTATATCACCTTCTAACCCAGCTACATCTGATCTTCTAGAAGCCCATATCGCGTGCATCCCAAAGCAGGCAAAGACCCAACGTCAGTAACAAACTATCGACCAACTCTCTATTAAATGTCAACCTACAAATTTTTGAAAAGATCCTGGCCAATCATTTACTTCCATTACTCCACCCTTTTGTCGACAAAGAACAAGTAGGGTTCATCCCGAGAAGAGAAGCCTGGGACAACACCACTAAAGCCCTTAACCTTCATTATTGGCTCACTACCTCAAAGAAACAAGGCTACTTCCTGTCCCTAGATGTGGAGAAGGCATTTGACAGGTTGGACTTGAAGTAAATGACAGCTGTCCTGCGCAAAATAGGTATTCAAGACCACTTACTTCATCTTTTAATGTCCCTTTATGCCAAACCATCAGACCAAATCTGAGTTAATGGTCTCCTGTCAAACGCCTTCCCCATCTATAACACCACAAGACAGGGCTGTTCACTATTGCCCTTGTTGTTTGTACTTACAATGGAAACTTTTATTTGCCACCTTCGGGTAAATAATGATATTCAAGGTCTAACAGTTACAGGACGATCATACAAAATAGCGTCATTCTCCGATGACAATTTACTATTCCTTTCAAAAACTCTGACCGCACTCCCTAACTTACTGAAATACTTTAAGCTTTTCCATTACATCTCCAACTTTAAAATTAACTTTAACAAATCCTACGCGCTTAACGTCACTCTACCCACCTCAACCATTTCACAATATCAACAGAACTTTCCCTTTACTTGGAAGCAAGATGCTATAACTTACCTGGGCATCCAGCTCCCCACCAGACTATCTGACCTCTACTTACTGGTCCTACACACAGTAACAAGATCTCTGTAGATGGGACAGGCCCGTTTTCTCATGGTTCGTCAGAGCAGCCATCCTTAAAATTAATGTCCTACCCCATTTTATCCATCTCTCACAAGCAATCCCAATATGTTTACAGTCAGCATTCAGATCTTACAAAAGCCTCTGTACAACCTTCCTATGGCAACACAAACAATCTAGAATCAGCTATGATCAACTTGCCCTTCCCAAGCAGAAAGGAGGGATAGACCTACCAGATATACACAACTATTGCAGGGCTTGTCACCTGTCATGGATAGTCGATTGGAATATACACAGCTACTACCATGCCATCCTCCCTCTCTCAAGGAACACCCTCTCATTGGCCCTTCATTGGAATGTTTCTGAGAGGCTAACTTGAAATATAGCCCATCCTCATTAGGGGGACACATGACACCTATACGCTTCAACCCATGCTTCCCTGCTGGAATGTCCACCAAGTTCCTAAAAGGGATCCATCAATGTAACAAAACAATAAAATTGCTATAAAATTGTATCAAGATGGTACTGAATTCCCACTCTGTTACACAGAATTAACCCAAATCTGCCTAAGTATTGTTAGAGATGCAACCAAGATGATGGTACATTGGTACACATCTGGTGGACCTGCCTCCGCATACAAACCTTCTGGACCGAAGTAAACTTGGTGATCTCACGTTACGACTTAGACTCTTGACTATTCACCTGGGCAATTTCTTCTCCACCACACATCTCTCCACCAAAGAGACCATCATAAATCACTCGCCCTGCACATGGTGAATGCAGCAAAACTATGCATATCTGTACATCGGGGCACAAACCACACTCCTTTACTCACGGAAGGATTCACACACCTGTAAAAAAATTTGAAATGGAAGAATTTATCAGTCTTATGAAAGATTCTCCATCCAACTTTTCAGCTACTTGGAGCAGCTGGTGCCACTATTGCACAACTGATTACTACCAACATCGAACTACAACTCAAGAGTAACCTCTAACTAGATAAAGGACATCTATACCATCACCACACCTCCCTTCCCATCCCTGGGGCCGGCCCCCTCCTAAGGCCTTTTATATAAGCAGAATGCCTTACCTCCCCAGGGGAGAGAACATATTGAGGAGGCCCATTAGTCGGGGGGGTCCTTTTTTTTTCTTTTCCTTCTCCTCTAACTACAATTACTGTTCTTTCTCCTAACTGGAGAATTCCATTGGCCACTGTGACAAATTTCCATTTTGCATTTATACCCAAGTCCAATTCTCCTTTCTCAGACAGATTCTATGCATCCGTCCACTCAACTCCCCTATACCTTTTCCCCCTTTTGTGTATGTTCTCTGCATCCTAAATGAATCCTTCAAATACCCTTCCTATTATATGTTATGAAAATTGCCCCATTCCATCCTCACCATTATAATCTATGGGATTTACCCTGTTATATATCTGTTGCCCATAGTCTGATGATCATCCTTGGTTTTTTCTTTTTTTTTTCTTGTTTGTCTCCACACAATGCTACCTGTTTGATGAACAGCTCAACTCTACTGTAAGAATATTCTTGATATTTTCTTTGTACAACGTACTAATTGTAACACTGTATAACTGCTCGTTGGTTTATCCTTACATTGTATGTTCCATAAATGGTTTTCCCAATAAAAACTTGTTTGGAAAAAAAGATAAATATAAAACAATATGAAGTGTGTACCCTTCATGACACTGTACATATGGCAATCAGAAGAATGCAATGTACACGATGTGTAACATAATCCCAACTGTATTGCGCCTGTCTGCCCTTTTACATTGTAAGCTCTAACGAGCAGGGCCCTCTGATTCCCCCTGTCTTGAATTGTATTGTATTGTAATGTCTACCCAAATGTTGTAAAGCGCTATGTAAACTGTCGGCGCTATATAAATCCTGTATAATAATAATAAAGAGTTAAGAGGTCAACACAGAGCACAGAGTAATGGCATTCAGGAAAATATTTCCCTAGTAAAACCTCCCAAAAAAGTAGGGATGAGCCTGATGTTTGAGAACAACATCAGGTGTTCGCCTGTTCACTGAATCAGTGTTCGCTGCAAATTCGAAAGCCACAGAACAACCTTTAAAAGTCTATGGGAGAAATCAAAAGTGCTAATTTTAAAGGCTTATATGCATGGTACTGTCATGAAAAGTGTTTGGGAACCTGAGTCCTGCCCGAGGGGACATGTATCAATGCAAAAAAAAGTTTTAAAAATGGCAGTTTTTTCGGGAGCAGTGATTTTAATAATGCTTAAAGTGAAACAATAAAAGTGAAATATTCCTTTAAATTTCGTACTAAAGTGGCGCATGTTTCCCGTGTTTAGAATAGTCTGAGAGCAAAATTACATTTCTAAAGGAAACAAAAAGTCATTTAAAAGTACTTGCGGCTATAATGAATTGTCGGTCCCGGTAATAAACATAAAAGTCATTGAAAAAAATGGCATGGGACTCCCCCACAGGGGAACTCTGAACCAAAATGTAAACATTTTTTTTTTAAAATGCATGGGTGTCCCCCTCAAAATCCAGACCCTTCAGGTCTGGTATGGATTTTAACTACTTACCGACCGGCTCCTGTACATATATGTTGGCAGTTTGAAGATGGATATCTCGGTAACGGCAGCAGCTGCTGCCACAACTAAGGCATCCATCTTTAGAGCTGGCGGTTCTGTGTGCGATAATGGTGGTCTCTGTGGTGGATTCACCGCGAGATAACCGTGATTAGGTGCCACCCCCTCCTGCCAATCTCCCGCGCTCTGCGCTGCTTCTGACAGCTCCGGCTGTCTGGACCTTTCCGTGTCTGTGTATGGAGATGAGTGAGAAGAAGATGGCCCCCACCCATCTCCATACCATAGGTGGGCGGAAGTGATGTCAAAACGTCACTTCCGTCCATACTTCTTAAAGGCATTTTTTTGTTGTCATTTTTTCAAATTACTTTTTATTTTTTTATTTTTTTTGCATTTTAGTCCAAATATGAGATCTGAGGACTTTTTGACCCCAGATGTCATATTTAAGAGGACCTGTCATGCTTTTTTTCTATTGCAAGGGATGTTTACCAATTAAAAAAAAAAAGTGAAAAAAAAAATAAGAAAAAAAAAATTTATGCGCCCGTCCTGATGAGCTTGAGCGCAGAAGCGAATGCATACGTGAGTAGTGCCCACATATGAAAAAGGTGGTAAAACCCCACGTGAGGTATCGCCACAATCGGTAGAGCGTGAGCAATAATTCTATCACTAGACCTCCTCTGTGACACAAAACATGCAACCTGTAGAATTTTTAAAACATCGCCTATGGAGATTTTTGAGGGTAAAGTTTGACCCCACTCCACGAGCGGGCGCAATTTTGAAGTGTGACATGTTGGGTATCAATTTACTCAGCGTAACATTATCTTTCACAATATAAAAAAAAAATGGACTAACTTTACTGTTGTCTTATTTTTTTATTCAAAAAATTTATTTTTTTACAAAAAAGTACACTTGTAAGACTTGTAAGACCGCTCTGCAAATACGGTGTGAAAAAAAAAGTATTGCAATGACTGCCATTTTATTCTCTAGGGTGTTAGAAAAAAACAATATATAATGTTTGGGAGTTCTAAGTAATTTTCTAGCAAAAAAAAAACCTGTTTTAAACGTGTAAACACCTAAATTCCAAAAGAAGACTAGTCCTTAAGTGGTTAAGGGGAACCCGGCACCAAAATTTAAAAAGTCCCTTATCCAAGCATGCAACCTGGCAGGCTGCAGGAAAAGAGGGGGGGATGAGAGCGCTCCCTGCTCCTGAACTGTACCAGGCTACATGCCCTCAACATGGGGAGGGTGCTTTTGGGTAGCGGCCCTCCCAAAGAACATTGTCCACATGTAGATAGGGTTTCACAAAAAAAGTGTGAAAATGATAAAAAAAAAAAAAAGAAAATACAAGACACGGCTTGGGACAATTGCTTTATTTAAAAAAAAAAAAAAAGTGTCCAACGAAATCCTTTCATCTTCTTATTCTCTCATTCCGACAAAAAAAAAAAAAAAGCCACATGCCGCCACCGATCTGCCTCCATGGGAGACACCCGCCATAATGACCAGCTCTCAGATGACAGCTCTTTTATGACCCCTGCCCACCGCCAAAAGTGCCTTCAATGGGAATGTGAGCATCAGAACTGGACAAGGGAGCAATGACAGAAGATTGCCTGATTTGATGACAAATCATGTTTTCTTTTAGATCAGGTTGGGTTAAAGGGGTTGTAAAGGTTCAAATGTTTTTTTTAACTTTATACTTACCTCCTCTGTGCAAGGGTTTTGCACAGAGGGACCCCGATCCTCCTCTTCTTTGGTCCCCTCAGCAGTGCTCCTGGCTCCTCCTCTGCTTGAGTGCCCCTCCTGATTCCTGTTGCTTTATCCATTGAGACAGACAGCAAGACTTGGCCCCACCCCTGGCTCCCATGTCAATGGCTTTGATTGACAGCAGTGGGAGCCAATGCTCCTGCTGCTATCAATCTAGCCAATGAGGACCCGAGACAGTGTCTGGAGCTGCTCTGCTCTTCTCCATCGCTGAACTTATCTGGTTCAGGTAAGTAAAAGGGGGACTCTTAATGCATAGAATGCATTAAGGTGAAACAGTTTGAGAGTTTAAAAACCCTATAACTGTTAGCCGACCAGCCATCGCAGTTATATTGTGGCAGGTTGGCATGGCTGCGCACATCGCCGTAGCTATACGTTGCTCCTTTAAGACGTCATAGTAGGCACAAACGCCATGTCCCCAGAGCCAATGCACATGCCCAGCGGGTTCACTGGCCAGGAAGGGGGTAAATCCTTCCGGAGCTGAAGTGGTTAAATTTCCAGCATGGGGGCCTTTTTTTTCAAACTGAGCAAGCACTAGGACCGGGAGAGGCAGATCCCAGCTGCCAGAAGATTCCAAATGCTGCTGCTGAGCCCAATGCCACGGTCCACAGCCACTGGAGAAGGGGGTAAAACAGACTGGGCAGGAGGTAAGGCTGGCTGTGTGGGAGCATGTGGATTGTACCTTGGTTTAAACCACAGTAATCGCTCCCTCGTAGTCCATTACTCATTAGTGAGTGCAGCACTGTGAGGGAGTGATTACTGTAAGATAGATAGATTAGATAGATACCATGTGATTAAAAGCAAATATAATACAGTGGAAATATAGGGAAAAATATATATGAACCCAGTGTATTTGCAAATATAATAAAAAGTGTATAAATGCACTCAAACACAGAGATGTTCCCCTAAGGAGTCTTTGTAATGCTGGGATCCTCCCACGATCTATTAACAATAAACAAAATACAGGAAGAGCACTCTAATGGGACCTGGAGGGGGTCTCTCTAATGGACACAGAGAGGGCCTCTGTTAGAAAGAGCCCCCACCAGGCCCCATTAGAGACTACAATGCGGTCCAATGGATCTTGAAGGGGGGGGGTCTCTCTAACAGAGGTCCTCTTTGTGTCCATTTGAGAGTCTATGTTAGAAAGAGCCCCCCACCAGGCCCCATTAGAGACTTTAACAGAGTCTAATGGGACATGTAGGGGGGTCCATCTAACAGAGGCCATCTCTGTGACCATTGGAGAGTCTCTGATAGAAAAAGTCCCCTCCAGGTCCCATGAGAGACTACATTAGCGTGTCACTGAACAATAGTAAAAATAAACAATATTATCTTAAATAATAGCAATTTGCCCAAGCCTAGCCCTACAAGACTTCACTTATCTTAAATAATGGATGCTGGGGCTGGCTGCTGGTCCTCCTTGGGATGACTGCTGGTCCTCCTGGGGCTGGCTGTTGGTCCCAATTCCTGGCTTATGATCCTGGGGCCTGGCTTCTGGGGCTGGGTCTTGGCTTCTGGGGTGTGGCTGCTGGGGCCTGGGGTCTGGCTGCTGGGGTCTAGCTTCTGGGGCCTGGCTGCTGGGGCCTAGCCTTGGCTGCAGCACCGGGACCAGGGAGGCTGAATGTAAGCGAATGCCACTTAAGCTTTTGCGCCCCCGCCTCAGCTCTCAGCACCTGGGCGTGGAGCAACCCGTGCACCTGCCCAGGATCGACTCTGCACCACCTACCCACAATTTGTTTTGGCACTCTTTTCTACTCTGTTTTCTTTTTCAATTCCATATCCACCATTGTTCTCTGCACTCCCACACCCACTGTTCTAATTACTGCTTGCCAGCTAAATTTATCCTTTAAAAGCAACCTCTAAAAAGACCAAAACACCTTCCACTCACCTCTGCACCCACTGCATCTTTCTACTGCCACTCTGCCACTTCTCACTTGCCCCCCCCCCCCCCATGCTCACATACAATGCAGCCCTACCCCTTCATATTATACATACAATGCAACTCTCCCTTCTTACATATACATACAAAGGACCTCCCTCCTTGTACATGCATAACATGTTGCTACCCTCCTCACACATATACAATTCATCCTCTCCCTCCTGCTCACAGATACATACAATGCATCTCCCCTTGCCCCCTTATACATACATACATTGCCTTGAAGAATTATTCATAACCCTTAAAACTTTCCACATTTTATCATGTTAAAACTAGGGTTGAGCGAACCCGAACTGTAAAGTTCGGGTTCGTACCAGACTTTTGGGTTTTTGGGTCCTGGACCCAAACCCAACTATTTACTGTTTTTTTTTTCAAGTGTGGGATTCGGTAATGTAATGGCACTTTTTTAACAGCTGCAGGGCAGCCAATTAACATTCATTTAACTTGTGTGCTCTTGGAAATCATCACAGCCATGCCTACTAATGGCATGGCTGTGATTGGCCAGTGCAGCATGTGACCCAGCCTCTATATAAGCTAGAGGCACACAGCACAGCACGTCACTCTGCTTTAGATAGTGTATGGAAAGGTTGCTGCTACTGCTTTGAGGGAGAGAATTAGATAGGAGTCCTGCTTCAGAAATCTAATTACTCAGTGATCTACCTTGATTTTCTTGTGTGGGTGCAGTGCACAAACTTTTTACACTGTCCTGAGCCCAGTGCCAGAGAAAATATAACTTTAACCTGTCTGTTAGTTAGGTTGGCGTCGGCAGGCATTTTATGCAAGCTCAGTGCACCAGCACTGCATATGTTACTGTGAGATACACCCTTTAGATACTGTTGCTATATTCTGCTATTCTAAAAACACCCATTTAGGGCAAAAACATTTTTTTGTGTGAGATACACACTTTAGATATTGTTCTTGTATTGTGCTATTCAAAAAAATAATAATTTAATGCAAAAAATGTTTGTTTATATAGCATTTTCTGCATATCTGTACGTGTGAGATACACCGTTTAGATACTGTTGTTTTATTCTGCTATTCCCAAAAAAAAAAAAGCGTAGGTCAAAAAAAATGTTTTGGTGCGTTTTCTGCATATCTGTACGTGTGAGATACACTGTTTAGCTACTGTTTCTCTATTCTGCTGTTCTAAAAACACCCATTTAGAGCAAAAACAGATATGTTGTAGTGTTTCCTGCATAGCTGTTCATGTGAGATACACACTTTAGATACTGTTCTTCTATTCTGCTATCCGAAAAACACCCATTTAGGGCAAGATCCTAAATTTGATAAATATGAGGAGAACGTCAAATAAGGGACCCGGTCGTGGTGCTTCTGGTGGAGCTTCTGTTGCAGAGAGAGGACGTGGTCGATCTGTGACAGCTACACGCACAAGTGAAACACCTTCCTAAGGTGCGAGTCAGGTGACAGAGCCTGCAGCGGTATTTGGTCAGGCCTAATGGGGCTCTACGAATGTTGAGGCCAGGACAAGTACAGTCGATAGTAAATTGGGTTGCTCACAGTGCCTTCAGTTCCTTCACATTGTCTCCCACCCAGTCTACTGCTGAAAGATCAAAGTTGGCACCTGCAGCCAATGTCCATCAGTCTTTCACCTCACCCCCTTGCAAATCAGACCAGCAGTCTGAGCCCCAAATCATGCAGCAGTCTCTTCTGATTTTTGATGACTCTGTTAGCAGGGTTTCCCAGGGCCATCCACCTAGCCCTGCCCCAGAAGTGGAAGAGATTGAGTGCACTGATGCCCAACCACTTATGTTTGAAGATGAGTACACATCTCGGATGATGACGAAACACAGGTGCCAACTGCTGCTGCTTTCACAATTGTGTGGACCGACAAGAAGGGCAGGGGTGAAAACTGGGTGGAAGATGATGTGGAGGACGATGAGGTCCTCGACCCCACATGGGGTCAACGTCATGCAGGTGACCTGTGTAGTTCGAAGGAAGAGGCGGTGGTCGCACAGAGCCACCAGCACAGCAGAAGAGGGAGCAGGGTGCAAAAGCAGAGCGTCCGTCCCCTAGACAGTATGCCTACTACTGCCCAATGCAGCAAGGGACCGAGCACACCAAAGCCAGGTCCAAGGAGTTCCTTAACGTGGCAGTTCTTCAGACAATGTGCTGATGATAAGACACGAGTGGTTTGCACACTGTGCAATCAGAGCCTGAAGTGAGTCATAAACGTTCTCAACCTGAATTCAACCTGCATGACCAGGTATCTAAGTGCAAAGCACGAGCTCTAGTGGAGTAGACACCACAGAAACCAAGAAAGGTCTCTGGCTTCTCCTGCTGCAGTCTCGGCCTCCTCATCCACCTCTGTAGTGACAGTGGCACCTACCAACCCACAAACAGAGGATCTGCCAGCAACACTACCACCTGGGTCACCAACCATCTCCACAATGCCCCATGGAAGCGTTCAGCTCTCTATCACCAAACACTGAAGCAGAAGAGGAAGTACCCCCTTACCCACCCACGATCTGTGGTCCTGAATGCCAGCCTTTGAAATGCTGTCATCCCGTATGGTGGAGATGCAGAGTTTTAAAAGCCTGATGGCATTGGCTGTCCCACAGTACGTCGTGACCAGCCACCACTACTTTTCCAGGCGAGCCATCCCTTTCCTGCTCAACCAAGTGGGGGACAAAATCAGGTGTGCACTGCGCAACGCCATCTGTGGTAAGGTCCACCTAACTACGGCTATGTGGTCCAGTAAGGATGATCAGGGACATTATATCTCCCTAACAGCACACTGGGTAAATGCAGTGGCGGCTGGGCCTGAGGCGGATAGCAGTTTGGCGCATGTCCTTCCACCACCGAGGATTGCAGGGTGCTTCAGTTTGCCTCCTCTTGCTAACTCCTCCTATTTCGCTTCCTCATCCTCTACCGCCTCCTCACCCGGTCAGTGTAACACCTTCATCACCAACTTCAGCACAGCCAGGGGTAAACGACAGCAGGCAGTTTTAAAACTTTCCTGTTTGGGGGGAAAAACCCCACACCGCGCAGGATTTGTGGAGGGACATGGAACAACAGACCGATGAGTGGTTGGTGGCAGTGAGCCTCAAGCCCGGCCTGGTGGTGTGCGATAATGGATGAAATCTCGTAGCAGCTCTGGGCCTATCCGGTTTGACGCATATCCCTTGCCTGGCACATGTGCTGAACTTGGTGGTCCAGAGGTTCCTTAAAAATTACCCCCATATGCCAGAGCTGCTGCAGAAAATGCGGGCCACCTGTGCGTAATTTTGGCATTCTCACCCTGCTGCTGCTAGCCTGTCAGAGCTGCAGCATAACTTCGGCCACCTTGCACATGCTGGCCAGACTGTGCGAGCTGCAGTAGGCGATAGTGGAGCTTCAGCTGCAGCATGCACGCGTGAGTCACTCTGCCGAACAGCACCACTTTACCACCAATAACTGGGCCTCCATGCGAGACCTGTGTGCCTTGTTGTGCTGTTTTGAGTACTCCACCAACATGGCCAGTGCCAATGATGCCGTTCTCAGCGTTACTATCCCAGTTTTATGCCTCCTTGAAAAAACGCTTTGGGCGATGATGGAAGAGGCTGTGGCACAGGAAGAGGAGGAGGAAGAGGGATCATTTCAAAGGCTTTCAGGGCAGTCATTCACAAGTGGCTCCGAGGGTGGGTTCCTGCACCAACAAATGCAAGGTACACAATTGTCCAACAAGGGCACAGTTCTGGAGGATGACGAGGTGGAGGATGAGGAGGAGGAGATGGAGGAGGAGGAACCATGTTCACAGCAGGGTGGCACCCAGACCAGCTCATGGCCATCACTGGTGCGTGGCTGGGGGCATACAGAAGACACAGACGATACACCTCCCACAGAGGACAGCTTTTCATTGCCTCTGGGCAGCCTGGCACATATGAGCAATTACATGCTGCAGTGTCTCCGCAAAAACCGCAGAGTTGCCCACATTCTAACTGGTGCTGATTACTGGGTGGCTACGCTGCTGGATCCCCATTACAAGGACAACGTACCATCCTTAATTCACTCACTGGAGCATGATCGTAAGATGCGCGAGTACAAGCGCACGCTGGTAGACGCGCTGCTGGTGGCATTCCCACCTGACAGCGGGGGCACAGTGGAAGCACAAGGCGAAGGCAGAGGAGGAGGTCGCCAATGCAGCCGAGGCACCGCCAGCACCTCAGAAGGCAGGGTTGGCATGGCTGAAATGTGGAAAAGCTTTGTCAGCACGCCACAAGAACCAGAACCGCCAGCTGATATGGAACGTGTTAGCAGGAGGCAGCATTTCACCAACATGGTGGAGCAGTATGTGTGCACACGCCTACACGTGGCCTGAGCTTGCCCTTTACACCTTGGAGGTGCTGGCATACCCTGCAGCCAGTGTATTATCTGAACGTGTATTTAGCACGGCAGGGGGTGTTATCACAGACAAGCGCAGCCGCCTGTCGAGAGCCAATGTGGACAAGCTCACGTTCATTAAAATGAACCAGGCATGGATCCCACAGGACTTGTCCGTACCTTGTACAGAATAGACATGTATACCGGCCTTACCCAGTCATTGTTGTATTTTTGATCTTTCTCCCTCTTTTGGGGTGTACCCTAAATAAAGAAATTAAAAATTAAAAACAAAAACCAGTGTTGGCTACCTCGTCCACCTACACCACCACGTCCTCCACCATCTCAACCTTCTACTCCATATGGACCTCGTCCTCCTAGGTCAAGATTATTTTTTTTTTTTTTTTTTTTATTTCAAAGTATTTTATTTTATATCACATCAAGAATAATACATTTGAAAGTGACATTCAGAATATTGATTCAGTCAAAACATAGAAAGGTTACAGGCAGCGCAACAAGATGAATCGAGTGTAACACGTCAGAGATATAAAAAGAAAATTAATTTTAGACAGACATGGTAGTGTTATGCCCCGTACACACGAGCGGACTTTTCGACATCCAAACTCCGACGGACTGAGTCCGGCGGACTATCCGATCGTGTGTGGGCTGCAACGGACTTTAGCGAAGCTAAAGTCTGACGGACTTTAGAAATGAAGCATGCTTTAAATTTTCCCGACGGAACTCCGCCGGACCCGGTCCCCTTTGAAAAATCCGCTCGTGTGTGTGCTACTCCGACGGACTAAAACCGACGCTAGGGCAGCTATTGGCTACTGTCTAGGAACTTCCTACGTCGAATCCAGTCGTACGTCATCACGTTCGACTCCGTCGGAGTTTGGTGTGATGGTGTGTGGTCAAGTCCGTTCGGTCGAAAAGTCCGCCAGAACTCCGTCGGAACTCCGGCGGAACTCCGGCGGAACTCCTTTGGAGGTCTGTCAGACTTAATCCCTCTCGTGTGTACGGGGCATAAGAGTGCAGGGTTGGTATTCCTGTTAATGGTTGGAGGTGTACCTCCTCCCTGGACACCCCAGTGGGAGCTAGCTGTGCCCGAGAGGAGAAACTTAACCACTGAACCCTAGGTGTGAATGTAAGGAGAGGGATGGAAATGACCATGTGTCTTTTTCCCTAAGATAGGAATCCGTGACTAGGCATCAGTGTTTGTCATCTGCAAACAGGCCACATTTGTGAATCTGAGAGCCCCATTGAACGCCTTGTATGTTGGTGTCCCAGTGAATGGAGATGGTGAGTGTCTCAATTGCTATTGCAAAGATTAGCGGAGATAAAGGACAGCCTTGTCTGGTGCCTTTGGCTATATGTATTGGTTTGGAGTAGTGGCCTTGAAGCCTAATATAGGCTTTAGGATTTGAATAAAGAGCTTGGATCAGCCCCATAAACTTGTCGCCAAAGCCCTAACGTTCAAGGATTGTAAAGATGTATGACCAGGAGACCGAATCAAAGGCCTTTTGAAGGTCCAATGATAAAAGCATGCCTGATTGTTTTGGACCTCCTGGGCAGTTTGTCTGGAGGATGGAGACTATGTCTATGGCTCTTCTTGATCCTTATGAACATATCGGTTAATAAAGGAAGCTAGATGATTTGCAAGGAGTTTGGTAAGTATTTTTAAGTCGCTATTGATGAGGGAGATGGGTCTATAATTACTGACTTCTTGAGGGTTTTTATCTGGTTTTGGTATTACTGCAATGTAGGCTGTGTTTAGGTGAGGATCAAGTGGAGTTCCCTGTGTCTTTGAGTTAAAAAAAAAAATTGTGTCAAATGTGCAGTCAGGGTGGTGGTAAATGTCTTGTAATAGGGGTTAGGGAGACCATCGGGCCTGGAGCAGAACCTGATTTGAGGTTCACAATTAGTGATGGCCGAACGGTTCGCCCGGCGGTCGTTTCGCGGCGAATTTCCGACTTTCGCCGTCCGCGGGTTCGAACGCCTTTTTCCGTCGTTCGCCCCGGCGGACTTACGTGTTTAATGTATACAAGAACTTTAACCTTTCGTGACACGTTTATCATGTGTTACAGGACAACCAATTGAGACATGACAGCTCATGGACACTTGGACATTCCCCCTAACCTATAAATACACCCGATCCGGTGGCCATTTTACATTCTTTCTTCTGTCACTGTAGGGAAAGGATCCTGTGTGGAGTAGGGACAGAGAAAACGCTAGCTATTTGGTACACAAAAGTTCTTTTCAGGACTGGTATAGGTGTTAGGTCAGCAGCCTGAGTTTCTTTTGTCAGTTTAGATAAAGGGACAGAGCGCTGTATGCTGCTATTTTAGGGACAGCTCAGCCAGATTAGTCTTTCTTCATCATCATCATCATCATCATCATTAGCTGTTACTATCAGGTCCACAAAAGAGCTGTTCCAGCTAATCGTTCCAGCCTACTCTTTTTTGCCAATTTGTATAGGGACAGGCAGGAAGCAGTGTGTCAGGCAGTGAGGATAATTTTAAAGACTTGCTGTTACTATTAGTTCCACAAAGGTTCTTTTCAGGACTGGTATCAGTGGTACGGTAATAGGCTTGTACACGTATAATATTCTTTCTTCCAAATATAGAAAGAATATTATACTTGACTGCTGCCCTTCTGCTGCAGTCTGCTAATCATTCACAACTCACTTGTTCCACAAAGCTCTTTATCAGGACTGGTAACTTGGTCTGTCTAGGGTGCTACGGTACATAGGCTTGGGTGCGGTACAGTCTGCTGTTCTGTAAGGACCGCTATCGGTCCACAATAGATAGGGTTGCCGTGCACTACTGCTGACCGCTGCCCTATACTGCAGCAGTCCTTCAGCGGTATAGGGACTGACGCACAGTCTGCTAAACACTAATACACAACCTGCTTGGTCCACAAAAGTTCTTATAAGGACTGGTAACTTGGTATAGGGTGCTACGGTACATAGGCCTGAGTGCGTTACAGTCTGCTGTTCTGTAAGGACCGCTATCGGTCCACAATACATAGGGTTGACGTGCACTACTGCTGACCGCTGCCCTATACTGCAGCAGTCCTTCATTGGTATAGGGACTGACGTACAGTCTGCTAATCACTAACACACAACCTGCTTGGTCCACAAAAGTTCTTATAAGGACTGGTAACTTGGTATAGGGTGCTACGGTACATAGGCCTGAGTGCGTTACAGTCTGCTGTTCTGTAAGGACCGCTATCGGTCCACAATACATAGGGTTGCCGTGCACTACTGCTGACCGCTGCCCTATACTGCAGCAGTCCTTCATTGGTATAGGGACTGACGTACAGTCTGCTAATCACTAACACACAACCTGCTTGGTCCACAAAAGTTCTTATAAGGACTGGTAACTTGGTATAGGGTGCTACGGTACATAGGCCTGAGTGCGTTACAGTCTGCTGTTCTGTAAGGACCGCTATCGGTCCACAATACATAGGGTTGCCGTGCACTACTGCTGACCGCTGCCCTATACTGCAGCAGTCCTTCATTGGTATAGGGACTGACGTACAGTCTGCTAATCACTAACACACAACCTGCTTGGTCCACAAAAGTTCTTATAAGGACTGGTAACTTGGTATAGGGTGCTACGGTACATAGGCCTGAGTGCGTTACAGTCTGCTGTTCTGTAAGGACCGCTATCGGTCCACAATACATAGGGTTGCCGTGCACTACTGCTGACCGCTGCCCTATACTGCAGCAGTCCTTCATTGGTATAGGGACTGACGTACAGTCTGCTAATCACTAACACACAACCTGCTTGGTCCACAAAAGTTCTTATAAGGACTGGTAACTTGGTATAGGGTGCTACGGTACATAGGCCTGAGTGCAGTACAGTCTGCTGTTCTGTAAGGACCGCTATCGGTCCACAATACATAGGGTTGACGTGCACTACTGCTGACCGCTGCCCTATACTGCAGCAGTCCTTCATTGGTATAGGGACTGACGTACAGTCTGCTAATCACTAACACACAACCTGCTTGGTCCACAAAAGTTTTTATAAGGACTGGTAACTTGGTATAGGGTGCTACGGTACATAGGCCTGAGTGCAGTACAGTCTGCTGTTCTGTAAGGACCGCTATCGGTCCACAATACATAGGGTTGCCGTGCACTACTGCTGACCGCTGCCCTATACTGCAGCAGTCCTTCATTGGTATAGGGACTGACGTACAGTCTGCTAATCACTAACACACAACCTGCTTGGTCCACAAAAGTTCTTATAAGGACTGGTAACTTGGTATAGGGTGCTACGGTACATAGGCCTGAGTGCGTTACAGTCTGCTGTTCTGTAAGGACCGCTATCGGTCCACAATACATAGGGTTGCCGTGCACTACTGCTGACCGCTGCCCTATACTGCAGCAGTCCTTCATTGGTATAGGGACTGACGTACAGTCTGCTAATCACTAACACACAACCTGCTTGGTCCACAAAAGTTCTTATAAGGACTGGTAACTTGGTATAGGGTGCTACGGTACATAGGCCTGAGTGCGTTACAGTCTGCTGTTCTGTAAGGACCGCTATCGGTCCACAATACATAGGGTTGCCGTGCACTACTGCTGACCGCTGCCCTATACTGCAGCAGTCCTTCAGCGGTATAGGGACTGACGCACAGTCTGCTAAACACTAACACACAACCTGCTTGGTCCACAAAAGTTCTTATAAGGACTGGTAACTTGGTATAGGGTGCTACGGTACATAGGCCTGAGTGCGTTACAGTCTGCTGTTCTGTAAGGACCGCTATCGGTCCACAATACATAGGGTTGCCGTGCACTACTGCTGACCGCTGCCCTATACTGCAGCAGTCCTTCATTGGTATAGGGACTGACGTACAGTCTGCTAATCACTAACACACAACCTGCTTGGTCCACAAAAGTTCTTATAAGGACTGGTAACTTGGTATAGGGTGCTACGGTACATAGGCCTGAGTGCGTTACAGTCTGCTGTTCTGTAAGGACCGCTATCGGTCCACAATACATAGGGTTGCCGTGCACTACTGCTGACCGCTGCCCTATACTGCAGCAGTCCTTCATTGGTATAGGGACTGACGTACAGTCTGCTAATCACTAACACACAACCTGCTTGGTCCACAAAAGTTCTTATAAGGACTGGTAACTTGGTATAGGGTGCTACGGTACATAGGCCTGAGTGCGTTACAGTCTGCTGTTCTGTAAGGACCGCTATCGGTCCACAATACATAGGGTTGCCGTGCACTACTGCTGACCGCTGCCCTATACTGCAGCAGTCCTTCATTGGTATAGGGACTGACGTACAGTCTGCTAATCACTAACACACAACCTGCTTGGTCCACAAAAGTTCTTATAAGGACTGGTAACTTGGTATAGGGTGCTACGGTACATAGGCCTGAGTGCGTTACAGTCTGCTGTTCTGTAAGGACCGCTATCGGTCCACAATACATAGGGTTGCCGTGCACTACTGCTGACCGCTGCCCTATACTGCAGCAGTCCTTCAGCGGTATAGGGACTGACGCACAGTCTGCTAAACACTAACACACAACCTGCTTGGTCCACAAAAGTTCTTATAAGGACTGGTAACTTGGTATAGGGTGCTACGGTACATAGGCCTGAGTGCGTTACAGTCTGCTGTTCTGTAAGGACCGCTATCGGTCCACAATACATAGGGTTGCCGTGCACTACTGCTGACCGCTGCCCTATACTGCAGCAGTCCTTCATTGGTATAGGGACTGACGTACAGTCTGCTAATCACTAACACACAACCTGCTTGGTCCACAAAAGTTCTTATAAGGACTGGTAACTTGGTATAGGGTGCTACGGTACATAGGCCTGAGTGCGTTACAGTCTGCTGTTCTGTAAGGACCGCTATCGGTCCACAATACATAGGGTTGCCGTGCACTACTGCTGACCGCTGCCCTATACTGCAGCAGTCCTTCAGCGGTATAGGGACTGACGCACAGTCTGCTAAACACTAACACACAACCTGCTTGGTCCACAAAAGTTCTTATAAGGACTGGTAACTTGGTATAGGGTGCTACGGTACATAGGCCTGAGTGCGTTACAGTCTGCTGTTCTGTAAGGACCGCTATCGGTCCACAATACATAGGGTTGCCGTGCACTACTGCTGACCGCTGCCCTATACTGCAGCAGTCCTTCATTGGTATAGGGACTGACGTACAGTCTGCTAATCACTAACACACAACCTGCTTGGTCCACAAAAGTTCTTATAAGGACTGGTAACTTGGTATAGGGTGCTACGGTACATAGGCCTGAGTGCGTTACAGTCTGCTGTTCTGTAAGGACCGCTATCGGTCCACAATACATAGGGTTGCCGTGCACTACTGCTGACCGCTGCCCTATACTGCAGCAGTCCTTCATTGGTATAGGGACTGACGTACAGTCTGCTAATCACTAACACACAACCTGCTTGGTCCACAAAAGTTCTTATAAGGACTGGTAACTTGGTATAGGGTGCTACGGTACATAGGCCTGAGTGCGTTACAGTCTGCTGTTCTGTAAGGACCGCTATCGGTCCACAATACATAGGGTTGACGTGCACTACTGCTGACCGCTGCCCTATACTGCAGCAGTCCTTCAGCGGTATAGGGACTAAGAGTTTTGTCACAGGGTGATTTAAAAAATGACAGGCAGAGGAAGAGGCAGGCCCTTCCGCAGGGGTGGTAGGGGTAGGGCAGGAGCAACAGCCTTGAGCCAAAGTGGGAAGTTGCAGAAGGTGCGTTCAATTACTTTAAAGGACGCACCAGACTTGGTTGAGTGGCTCACTCAGCCTTATTCTTCTGCACCCTCCTCATCCTCTCGATCTGCACCCTCTTCTTCACTCTCTGCTATGTGCACCCCCAAAGACACTACCACCAACAACACCACCACCACCACATACCTTCCGCTTGAGTGCAAATGGGGGCCTTCATGCTCCAGTGTTTTAATAGGGACCCCCGTATAAAAAGCATGAGGGTCAAGGACCAGTACTGGGTGGCAACGTACTTAGATCCCCGGTACAAACACAAAATGGCGGAAATGTTACCGCCGTCGCAGAGGGCTGTCAGAATGCAGCACTTCCAGGCCTTGCTTCGAGAAATGCTGCATTCTGCTTTTGCGTGCGCTGGCAGAGGAGCAATTCCCACTCCCAGAGAAGGATTTGCGGGTACCAATCCAACAGCGCCTGCAAGAAGAGGCCGGTTTGAAGATGTGTTGGTGACTTCGGATATGAGGTCATTCTTTCAGCCGACCCATCGACAGGTGTCATCCGGATCCAGCATCAGGGAACGCCTAGACCGTCAGGTGTCCGACTACATTGGGTTAACGGCCGATGTGGACGCTCTGAGGAGTGATGAACCCCTAGACTACTGGGTGGGCAGGCTTGACCTCTGGCCAGAGCTTGCCCAATTTGCAATCGAACTGTTGGCTTGCCCCTCATCCAGTGTCCTGTCCGAAAGGACGTTCAGCGCAGCAGGGGGGATTGTGACCGATAAGCGTACTCGCCTAGCTCACGACAGTGTTAACTACCTCACATTTCTAAAAATGAATGAGGCATGGATCTCAGAGGAATTCAACACATGTGATCAGTAGACCATGTATATGTCTATAAACAATTTTTGGAATCAAGCACACAGACCTTCTTAATTCATTTGGCTCACTTCCCTGACCCAAAAAAGCACACCGTACTATATGCCCCTACCCTCCTCTTTGAAGAGGTTGAGCGGTGTCATATTTCTACTGGGGCTGCTTATTATGAGGGGTTCCCACCATCCCTGTGCTGTGCTGACTTCCTCCTGGGTGTTCTTATTATGAGGGGCTCCCACCATCCCTGTGCTGTGCTGACTTCCTCCTGGGGGTTCTTATTATGAGGGGCTCCCACCATCCCTGTGCTGTGCTGACTTCCTCCTGGGGGTTCTTATTATGAGGGGATCACACCATCCCTGTGCTGTGCTGACTTCCTCCTGGGGCTGCTTACGGTGCTGCTGTCAGCGCTGTATGTCACGGAGCTGCTGTCAGCGCTGTATGTCACGGAGCTGCTGTCAGCGCTGTATGTCACGGAGCTGTTGTCAGCGCTGTATGTCACGGAGCTGCTGTCAGCGCTGTATGTCACGGAGCTGCTGTCAGCGCTGTATGTCACGGAGCTGCTGTCAGCGCTGTATGTCACGGAGCTGCTGTCAGCGCTGTATGTCACGGTGCTGCTGTCAGCGCTGTATGTCACGGAGCTGCTGTCAGCGCTGTATGTCACGGAGCTGCTGTCAGTGCTGTATGTCACGGAGCTGCTGTCAGCGCTGTATGTCACGGAGCTGCTGTCAGCGCTGTATGTCACGGAGCTGCTGTCAGCGCTGTATGTCACGGTGCTGCTGTCAGCGCTGTATGTCACGGAGCTGCTGTCAGCGCTGTATGTCACGGAGCTGCTGTCAGTGCTGTATGTCACGGAGCTGCTGTCAGCGCTGTATGTCACGGAGCTGCTGTCAGCGCTGTATGTCACGGAGCTGCTGTCAGCGCTGTATGTCACGGTGCTGCTGTCAGCGCTGTATGTCACGGAGCTGCTGTCAGCGCTGTATGTCACGGAGCTGCTGTCAGCGCTGTATGTCACGGTGCTGCTGTCAGCGCTGTATGTCACGGAGCTGCTGTCAGCGCTGTATGTCACGGAGCTGCTGTCAGCGCTGTATGTCACGGAGCTGCTGTCAGCGCTGTATGTCACGGAGCTGCTGTCAGCGCTGTATGTCACGGAGCTGCTGTCAGCGCTGTATGTCACGGAGCTGCTGTCAGCGCTGTATGTCACGGAGCTGCTGTCAGCGCTGTATGTCACGGTGCTGCTGTCAGCGCTGTATGTCACGGAGCTGCTGTCAGCGCTGTATGTCACGGAGCTGCTGTCAGTGCTGTATGTCACGGAGCTGCTGTCAGCGCTGTATGTCACGGAGCTGCTGTCAGCGCTGTATGTCACGGAGCTGCTGTCAGCGCTGTATGTCACGGTGCTGCTGTCAGCGCTGTATGTCACGGAGCTGCTGTCAGCGCTGTATGTCACGGAGCTGCTGTCAGCGCTGTATGTCACGGTGCTGCTGTCAGCGCTGTATGTCACGGAGCTGCTGTCAGCGCTGTATGTCACGGAGCTGCTGTCAGCGCTGTATGTCACGGAGCTGCTGTCAGCGCTGTATGTCACGGAGCTGCTGTCAGCGCTGTATGTCACGGAGCTGCTGTCAGCGCTGTATGTCACGGTGCTGATGTCAGTGCTCTGTATTACGGTGCTGCTGTCAGTGCTCTGTATCTCCTGCACCCTCTTGTTTGCCTACCCTGGTCCCTGACCTTCCCTCTCCTCCATTGCCTTCATTAGCTCCATAGTCCTGAATTGTCAGAACAATTTCCCAAATAAAAAAAAAATGCTTGTAGTTATCGATCCCAAATTCACCTCATACATGTATTATGCTATTGTCCAGGTGGTGGGACTACGTGCTACCCCCTAATAATTACCCCGTGGCCGCAAATTCGACCTAAAGGTTTGCGAAATTCGCCTCCCATTGAAGTCAATGGAGCCCGCGGCGAACGGTCGTTTTCGCGAACGTTTGTGCCCGTTCGCGTTTCGCGTTCGCGAAACGTCCCGTCGGTAGTGATGGCCGAACGGTTCGCCCGGCGGTCGTTTCGCGGCGAATTTCCGACATTCGCGGTCCGCACGTTCGAACGCCTTTTTCCGTCGTTCGCCGCGGCGGACTTACGTGTTTAATGTATACAAGAACTTTAACCTTTGGTGACACGTTTATCATGTGATACAGGACAGCCAATTGAGACATGACAGCACATGGACACTTGTACATTCCCCCTAACCTATAAATACACCCGATCCGGTGGCCATTTTACATTCTTTCTTCTGTTAAGATAGGGACAGGTTCCTGTGTGGAGTAGGGAGAGATAAACCACTAGCTATTTGGTACACAAAAGTTCTTTTCAGGACTGGTATAGGTGTTAGGTGTTGATAGGTTTGCTGTGCTGCTGATTCTTGCAGCAGCCTGAGTGTCTTTTGTTAGTTTAGAGAAAGGGAAAGGACGGTGTATGCTACAGGGACAGCCAGATTAGTCTTTCATCATCATCATCATCATCATCATCATTAGCTGTTACTATCAAGGTCCACAAAAGAGCTGTTCCAGTAACCACTAATCGTTCTCTTTTTTTGCCAATTTGTATAGGGACAGGAAGGAAGCAGTGTTGTCAGGCAGTGAGGGTAATTTTAAAGACTTGCTGTTATTATTAGTTCCACAAAGGTTCTTTTCAGGACTGGTATCAGTGGTACAGTAATAGGCTTGTACATGTATAATATTCTTTCTTCCAAATATAGAAAGGATATTATACTTGACTGCTGCCCTTCTGCTGCAGTCTGCTAAACATTCACAACTCACTTGTTCCACAAAAGTTCTTATAAGGACTGGTAACTTGGTATAGGGTGCTACGGTACATAGGCTTGAGTGCGGTACAGTCTGCTGTTCTGTAAGGACCGCTATCGGTCCACAATAGATAGGGTTGACGTGCACCACTGCTGACCGCTGCCCTATACTGCAGCAGTCCTTCAGCGGTATAGGGACTGACGTACAGTCTGCTAATCACTAACACACAACCTGCTTGTTCCACAAAAGTTCTTATAAGGACTGGTAACTTGGTATAGGGTGCTACGGTACATAGGCTTGAGTGCGGTACAGTCTGCTGTTCTGTAAGGACCGCTATCGGTCCACAATAGATAGGGTTGACGTGCACCACTGCTGACCGCTGCCCTATACTGCAGCAGTCCTTCAGCGGTATAGGGACTGACGTACAGTCTGCTAAAAACTAATACACAACCTGCTTGGTCCACAAAAGTTCTTATAAGGACTGGTAACTTGGTATAGGGTGCTACGGTACATAGGCTTGAGTGCGGTACAGTCTGCTGTTCTGTAAGGACCGCTATCGGTCCACAATAGATAGGGTTGACGTGCACCACTGCTGACCGCTCACCTATACTGCAGCAGTCCTTCAGCGGTATAGGGACTGACGTACAGTCTGCTAAACACTAATACACAACCTGCTTGTTCCACAAAAGTTCTTATAAGGACTGGTAACTTGGTATAGGGTGCTACGGTACATAGGCTTGAGTGCGGTACAGTCTGCTGTTCTGTAAGGACCGCTATCGGTCCACAATAGATAGGGTTGACGTGCACCACTGCTGACCGCTCACCTATACTGCAGCAGTCCTTCAGCGGTATAGGGACTGACGTACAGTCTGCTAATCACTAACACACAACCTGCTTGTTCCACAAAAGTTCTTATAAGGACTGGTAACTTGGTATAGGGTGCTACGGTACATAGGCTTGAGTGCGGTACAGTCTGCTGTTCTGTAAGGACCGCTATCGGTCCACAATAGATAGGGTTGACGTGCACCACTGCTGACCGCTCACCTATACTGCAGCAGTCCTTCAGCGGTATAGGGACTGACGTACAGTCTGCTAAACACTAATACACAACCTGCTTGTTCCACAAAAGTTCTTATAAGGACTGGTAACTTGGTATAGGGTGCTACGGTACATAGGCTTGAGTGCGGTACAGTCTGCTGTTCTGTAAGGACCGCTATCGGTCCACAATAGATAGGGTTGACGTGCACCACTGCTGACCGCTGCCCTATACTGCAGCAGTCCTTCAGCGGTATAGGGACTGACGTACAGTCTGCTAAACACTAATACACAACCTGCTTGGTCCACAAAAGTTCTTATAAGGACTGGTAACTTGGTATAGGGTGCTACGGTACATAGGCTTGAGTGCGGTACAGTCTGCTGTTCTGTAAGGACCGCTATCGGTCCACAATAGATAGGGTTGACGTGCACCACTGCTGACCGCTCACCTATACTGCAGCAGTCCTTCAGCGGTATAGGGACTGACGTACAGTCTGCTAAACACTAATACACAACCTGCTTGTTCCACAAAAGTTCTTATAAGGACTGGTAACTTGGTATAGGGTGCTACGGTACATAGGCTTGAGTGCGGTACAGTCTGCTGTTCTGTAAGGACCGCTATCGGTCCACAATAGATAGGGTTGACGTGCACCACTGCTGACCGCTCACCTATACTGCAGCAGTCCTTCAGCGGTATAGGGACTGACGTACAGTCTGCTAATCACTAACACACAACCTGCTTGTTCCACAAAAGTTCTTATAAGGACTGGTAACTTGGTATAGGGTGCTACGGTACATAGGCTTGAGTGCGGTACAGTCTGCTGTTCTGTAAGGACCGCTATCGGTCCACAATAGATAGGGTTGACGTGCACCACTGCTGACCGCTCACCTATACTGCAGCAGTCCTTCAGCGGTATAGGGACTGACGTACAGTCTGCTAAACACTAATACACAACCTGCTTGTTCCACAAAAGTTCTTATAAGGACTGGTAACTTGGTATAGGGTGCTACGGTACATAGGCTTGAGTGCGGTACAGTCTGCTGTTCTGTAAGGACCGCTATCGGTCCACAATAGATAGGGTTGACGTGCACCACTGCTGACCGCTGCCCTATACTGCAGCAGTCCTTCAGCGGTATAGGGACTGACGTACAGTCTGCTAAACACTAATACACAACCTGCTTGGTCCACAAAAGTTCTTATAAGGACTGGTAACTTGGTATAGGGTGCTACGGTACATAGGCTTGAGTGCGGTACAGTCTGCTGTTCTGTAAGGACCGCTATCGGTCCACAATAGATAGGGTTGACGTGCACCACTGCTGACCGCTCACCTATACTGCAGCAGTCCTTCAGCGGTATAGGGACTGACGTACAGTCTGCTAAACACTAATACACAACCTGCTTGTTCCACAAAAGTTCTTATAAGGACTGGTAACTTGGTATAGGGTGCTACGGTACATAGGCTTGAGTGCGGTACAGTCTGCTGTTCTGTAAGGACCGCTATCGGTCCACAATAGATAGGGTTGACGTGCACCACTGCTGACCGCTCACCTATACTGCAGCAGTCCTTCAGCGGTATAGGGACTGACGTACAGTCTGCTAATCACTAACACACAACCTGCTTGTTCCACAAAAGTTCTTATAAGGACTGGTAACTTGGTATAGGGTGCTACGGTACATAGGCTTGAGTGCGGTACAGTCTGCTGTTCTGTAAGGACCGCTATCGGTCCACAATAGATAGGGTTGACGTGCACCACTGCTGACCGCTCACCTATACTGCAGCAGTCCTTCAGCGGTATAGGGACTGACGTACAGTCTGCTAAACACTAATACACAACCTGCTTGTTCCACAAAAGTTCTTATAAGGACTGGTAACTTGGTATAGGGTGCTACGGTACATAGGCTTGAGTGCGGTACAGTCTGCTGTTCTGTAAGGACCGCTATCGGTCCACAATAGATAGGGTTGACGTGCACCACTGCTGACCGCTGCCCTATACTGCAGCAGTCCTTCAGCGGTATAGGGACTGACGTACAGTCTGCTAAACACTAATACACAACCTGCTTGGTCCACAAAAGTTCTTATAAGGACTGGTAACTTGGTATAGGGTGCTACGGTACATAGGCTTGAGTGCGGTACAGTCTGCTGTTCTGTAAGGACCGCTATCGGTCCACAATAGATAGGGTTGACGTGCACCACTGCTGACCGCTGCCCTATACTGCAGCAGTCCTTCAGCGGTATAGGGACTGACGTACAGTCTGCTAAACACTAATACACAACCTGCTTGGTCCACAAAAGTTCTTATAAGGACTGGTAACTTGGTATAGGGTGCTACGGTACATAGGCTTGAGTGCGGTACAGTCTGCTGTTCTGTAAGGACCGCTATAGGTCCACAATAGATAGGGTTGACGTGCACCACTGCTGACCGCTCACCTATACTGCAGCAGTCCTTCAGCGGTATAGGGACTAAGAGTTTTGTCACAGGGTCATTTAAAAAATGACATGCAGAGGAAGAGGCAGGCCCTTCCGCAGGGGTGGTAGGGGTAGGGCAGGAGCAACAGGCTTGAGCCAAAGTGGGAAGTTGCAGAAGGTGCGTTCAATTACTTTAAAGGATGCACCAGACTTGGTTGAGTGGCTCGCTCAGCCTTACTCTTCTGCACCCTCCTCATCCTCTCGATCTGCACCCTCTTCTTCACTCTCTGCTATGTGCACCCCCAAAGACACTACCACCAACAACACGACCACCACCACCACCACCACATACCTTCCGCTTGAGTCACTGGAATTATTTTCCGATCCATATCAAGAGGACATTTCTGATGCGCAGCCACTCTTGGTATTGGATCAGGAAGAGGAGGTAGCAACAAGCGCTACTCAGCAGTCTGACGCCAGTACCCAGATCAGCCCAAGGAGGAGGTTGGTCCCCGGTGTTGCTGCCTACTCCGAGATCTCTACTTATAGCGGTGGGGAAGGTGACGTTGATGATGACGTGTCTAGTGATGTCACGTGGGTGCCCACAAGAGAGGAAGAGGAGGGGAGTTCAGAGGGAGATATGGACCAGCAGATAGGGAGGAGAAGCAGCAATGACTTACATTGCACAGCAGGGACAAAGCAGACTGCAAATGTATCAGGAGCGAGTCATCGACCATGTACGGTCACATCTGGCGCTCCCAGGACACCGGCACATGGCTCCGCAGTGTGGGCTTTTTTTAACGTGTCCGCTGCTGACAATAGCGTTGCCATCTGCAATCTTTGCAGTCAACGCGTTAGTCGCGGTAAGCCCAATACTCACCTAGGGACGACCGCCTTAAGAAGGCACATGAGCAGCCATCACCGAGCCCAGTGGGAGCAACGGAACACACAAAGCCACACTGCAGGCTCTCACCGTCCAGCCTCGTCTTCTACTTCTCCTTCTCCTCTCTCCTCACAATTGTCCTCCACTCCACCTTCCATCACGCCAAGCTCACATTTTTCTGCAAAAAGGCAGGCTTCCGTGGGCCTAATGTTTGAGCGTAAAAAAATGATGATGCCGGATAACCCTCTTGCCCAACGGTTGGCGGCTGGCTTGTCAGAACTCATAGCCCGCCAACTACTGCCATATAAACTGGTGGACTCGGAGGCCTTTCGCAAATTTGTGGCCATTGGAACACCACAATGGAAGGTCCCAGGAAGGAAGTATTTCTCAGAGAAGGGCATCCCAGAGCTATATGGCCATGTTCAGCGGCAAGTGAATGTATCTCTGGCACACAGTGTCGGTGCCAAGATACATCTGACCACAGACACGTGGTCTAGCAAACACGGGCAGGGAAGGTATATCAGTTTTACTGCCCACTGGGTGAACCTTCTGACGGCCGTCAAGCATGTAACCCGTGGCACCCGTGTAGATTTGGTTTTACCGCCACGGATTGCATGCAGGCCTGACTCTTCTTCTCCTCCTCCTACTCCATCCTCCTCCCTCTCCTCCTCAGCTGCCTCCTCCTTTTCCGCTGCTAGCGTCTCTTCCACTGCACCGCCCAAGCTCCCCAGAACCTATTCCACATGCCAGGTGAGACGTTGCCATGCCGTGCTGCGTCTGTTGTGCCTGGAAGCAAAGAGCCACACTGGCCCGGCACTCCTTTCAGCTTTGCGTTCACAGGCAGATGAGTGGCTAACACCGCTCAATTTGACAGTTGGTAAAGTGGTGTGTGACAACGGTGCCAATCTGCTTAGCGCATTGAAACAGGGCAAAATCACGCACGTGCCGTGCATGGCACACGTCTTAAACTTGGTCGTGCAGCGATTCCTTGTCAAATACCCTGGGGTCCAGGACATCTTGCGGCAGGCAAGGAAAATCTCGGCCCATTTCAGAAGATCTTACACGGCCATGGCTCGCCTTGCTGACATTCAGCGGCGACACCATCTGCCGGTCAGACGTCTTATTTGCGATTGCCCGACGCGATGGAACTCAACCTTCTATATGCTTGATAGGCTGCTCCAGCAGAAACGTGCAGTTAACGTCTACCTGTATGAACTCTGCGAAAGAAACGGTTCTGGGGAGCTGGGTTTTTTTTCACCGCGCCAGTGGCTGCTCATGCGCGACACATGCAGACTTCTGCGGCCATTTGAGGAGATCACCAAACTGGTCAGTCGCAGCCATGGCGCCATCAGTGACATGGTACCTTATGCCTTCTTTCTGGAGCGTGCATTGCGTCGTGTCATTGATCAGGCTGTGGAGGAGCAGGAGCGGGAAGATGAGGAAGTCGCAATGCTGGATGAATTCCCAGGGGGGGCTACTCTATCTGAGACAAGTCAACAACAGGAGTCTGATGAGGAGTCAGAGGAGGATGGTGCCGGGGCGGATGAGCAGGAGCAAGAAGAGCATGCTTTAAACCTTTCTGGGATCCCTGTTGTGCGAGGATGGGGAGAGGAGAATGAAGAGGACGACATTATCCTGGATGATGAGCAGGAGCCAGGCCACCACACCGCTTCCACTTTAGTGCAAATGGGGGCCTTCATGCTCCAGTGTTTTAATAGGGACCCCCGTATAAAAAGCATGAGGGTCAAGGACCAGTACTGGGTGGCAACGTACTTAGACCCCCGGTACAAACACAAAATGGCGGAAATGTTACCGCCGTCGCAGAGGGCTGTCAGAATGCAGCACTTCCAGGCCTTGCTTCGAGAAATGCTGCATTCTGCTTTTGCGTGCGCTGGCAGAGGAGCAATTCCCACTCCCAGAGAAGGATTTGCGGGTACCAATCCAACAGCGCCTGCAAGAAGAGGCCGGTTTGAAGATGTGTTGGTGACTTCGGATATGAGGTCATTCTTTCAGCCGACCCATCGACAGGTGTCATCCGGATCCAGCATCAGGGAACGCCTAGACCGTCAGGTGTCCGACTACATTGGGTTAACGGCCGATGTGGACGCTCTGAGGAGTGATGAACCCCTAGACTACTGGGTGGGCAGGCTTGACCTCTGGCCAGAGCTTGCCCAATTTGCAATCGAACTGTTGGCTTGCCCCTCATCCAGTGTCCTGTCCGAAAGGACGTTCAGCGCAGCAGGGGGGATTGTGACCGATAAGCGTACTCGCCTAGCTCACCACAGTGTTAACTACCTCACATTTCTAAAAATGAATGAGGCATGGATCTCGGAGGAATTCAACACATGTGACCAGTAGACCATGTATATGTCTATAAACTATTTTTTTAATCAAGCACACAGACCTTCTTAATTCATTTGGCTCACTTCCTTGACCCAAAAAAGCACACCGTACTATATGCCCCTACCCTCCTCTTTGAAGAGGTTGAGCGGTGTCATATTTCTACTGGGGCTGCTTATGATATCCCTGTGCTGTGCTGACTTCCTCCTGGGGGTTCTTATTATGAAGGGATCACACTATCCCTGTGCTGTGCTGACTTCCTCCTGGGGGTTCTTATTATGAGGGGATCACACCATCCCTGTGCTGTGCTGACTTCCTCCTGGGGCTGCTTACGGTGCTGCTGTCAGTGCTGTATGTCACGGTGCTGCTGTCAGCGCTGTATGTCACGGTGCTGCTGTCAGCGCTGTATGTCACGGTGCTGCTGTCAGCGCTGTATGTCACGGTGCTGCTGTCAGCGCTGTATGTCACGGTGCTGCTGTCAGCGCTGTATGTCACGGTGCTGCTGTCAGCGCTGTATGTCACGGTGCTGCTGTCAGCGCTGTATGTCACGGTGCTGCTGTCAGCGCTGTATGTCACGGTGCTGCTGTCAGCGCTGTATGTCACGGTGCTGCTGTCAGCGCTGTATGTCACGGTGCTGCTGTCAGCGCTGTATGTCACGGTGCTGCTGTCAGTGCTCTGTATTACGGTGCTGCTGTCAGATGCCTCTATCACGGTGCATGTGTCATTCCGGTATGTCACGCTGCTGGTGATCATCTCCTGCACCCTCTTCTTTGCCTACCCTGGTCCCTGACCTTCCCTCTCCTCCATTGCCTTCATTAGCTCCATAGTCCTGAATTGTTAGAACAATTTCCCAAATAAAATAAAAATGCTTGTAGTTATCGATCCCAAATTCACCTCATACATGTATTATGTCATTGTCCAGATGGTGGGACTACGTTTTACCCCCTAATAATTACCACGTGGCCGCAAATTCGACATGAAGGTTTGCAAAGTTCGCCTCCCATTGAAGTCAATGGGGCCCGCGGCGAACGGTCGGTTTCGCGAACGTTTGGGTCCGTTCGCATTTCGCGTTCGCGAAACGTCCCGTCGGAAGTTCGTCCATCACTACCCGTCGGAAGTTCGTCCATCACTATTCACAATGACTTCCTATACCTCTTCTTCTGAGAAGGGGGCCTCCGGTATATTATTTTTAATTTTTATGTATTTTATGTTATTTTAAGTTATTTCCCTATCCACATTTGTTTGAAGAGCACTTGCCATGCTCTTAACAACATTTTGCTACCGTTTGCAGCTCTCTAGCTCTTTCCATTACTTTTTTAGAGCCATTTTAGTCCTCAAAAGTTTGGGTCCCCATTAACTTCAATGAGGTTCGGGTTTGGGATCAAGTTCGGGTCAAGTTCGGGTCCCAAACTTTTTTGCGAAGTTCGGCTAAACCCATCAAACCCAAACATCCAGGTGTCCGCTCAACCCTAGTTACAACCAAAAATGTAAATGTATTTTATAGGGATTTTATGTCAACACAAAGCTGAACATAATTGTGAAGTGGAAGGAAATGATAAATGGTTTTCAAAAGGTTTTACAAATAAATATCTGAAAAGTGTGGTGTGAATTTGTATTCAGCCCCCTCCCCCTAATCAATTCTTAGTAGAACCACCTTGCGCTGCAATTACTCCTGCAAGTCTTTTTGGGTATGTTTCAGCTTTACACATCTAGAGAGTGAATTTTTTGCCCATTCTTCTTTGCAAGATAGCTCAAACTCTGTCAGATTGGATGGAGAGCATATGTGAACAGCAAATTTCAAGTCTTGCCACAGATTCTTAATTGGATTTAGATCTGGGCCATTCTAACACATGAACATGCTTTGGTCCAAACCATTCAATTGTAGCTCTGGCTGTATGCTCATGGTCATTGTCCTGCTGGAAATTGAACCTCCACTCCAGTCAAGTCTCCAAAGATTGCCCTGTGTTTGGCTCCATCCATCTTAATATCAATTCTGACCAGCTTCCCTGTCCCTGCTGAAGAAAAGTATTCCCACAACATGAAGCTGCCACCACCATGTTTCACCGTAGGGATGGTGTGTTCAGGGTGATGTGCAGTGTTAGTTTTCCCCCACACATAGAGTTTTGCTTTTAGGCCCAAAAGGTAAATTTTGGTTTCATCTGACCAGATCACCTTCTTTCACAGGGGCTGTCTCTCCCGCATGGCTTCTCGCAAATTGCAAATGGGACTTCTTATGGCTTTCTTTCACCAATGGCTTTCTTTTTGCCACTCTTCCACAAAGGCCAGATTTGTGGAGTGCACGACTAATAGTTGTCCTGTGGAAAGATTCTCCCACTTTAGCTGTGGATCTCTGCAGCTCCCCCAGATTTACCATGGGCCTCTTGGCTACTTCTCTGATTAATTCTGTCCTTGCCTGACCTATCAGTTTAGGCAGACGGTCATGTATTGATAGAACTGAATTTGTGCCATACTCTATTCAGTTATGGATAATGGATTAAACAGTGCTCTGTGAGATGTTTAAAGTTTGGGATATTTTGGGGGGATTTTTTTTTTATAACCTAACCCTGCTTTAAACTTCTCCACAACTTTATCCCTGACCTGTCTGGTGTGTTCCTGGGCTTTTGTAATGCTGTTTGTTCACTAATATTCTCTAGCACACATCTGAGGGCTTTATAGAACAGTTGTATGTATACTGAGATTAAATTACACACAGGTGGACTCTATTTACTAATTAGGTGGCTTCTGAATGCAATTGGTACCACTAGATTTTAGTTAGGGTTATCAGAGTAAAGGGGGCTGAATACAAATGCACACCACACTTTTCAGATAATTGTTTGTAAAACATTTTGAAAACCATTTATCATTTTACTTTCAGTTCACAATTATGTGCCACTTTGTTTTGGTCCATCACGTAAAATCCCAATAAAATACATTTACGTTTTTGGTAGTAACATGACAAATGTGGAAAATGCCAAGGGTTATGAATACTATTTCAAGACACTGTATCCCATAGACCCTTTTTAAAGACAGACATAATAATATTAAAATATAGTTTATGGACTTCTAAAGGCCAGGGCTCTTTATTCTAAGACCACCATGTTAATCTAGTTCCCCCATGATATATTTGTCTAAAATCTACCCTTGGGCTGTGGACAACTGAGGAAAAGTTAGAGCTCTTTGGTAGGAATGAATGTAATTTAGAGTTATAGTGAGCATAGAGGTATACATTTATCCATAGTATATTCACAGTAAAGATTCACTATACCTTCAGCTTCAATGAGAATGGAACCCGCTGCACTATGGGCTCAATTCACTAAAGGAGAGCTCATTCAATATTTGGGTCATGTGATACATTTTACCCAAATATCATACGCAATATGGAAAATCTCAATTCACCATAGGTTTATGAGGTATTTACAGCAAAAAATAAATATTGTATAAAATTGTCTAAAAGTCAAATCACTAAATAATGTAAACCATTATAATAAATAAGTAGTGTTCTAGCCATGCATTACGCAAGGAATGTGTTCAGTTACTAGCTGGAGTATACAGTTGTTAAGGAGCCAGCACCCACATGTGTTCTAGCATCCATGACTCATCTGCTGTTAGCAAGATATTCCCCGCTGACAGCATAATGTAAACACAAGATTCAACAGTACACAGAAAAGATGAGTGATTTACCCCCAATCCATACCAGGCCCTTTGGGGTCAGTATAGACTTTGGGCTTGGGCCTCACACCACAAATAAAAAAACGGTGTGAGGTCCTCCCAAAATCCATACCATACACTACTGAGTATGCAACTTGGCAGGCCGGGAAAGGGGGGGAACAAGCATGCAACCCCCTCGAACCCTATCATACCCTCAACATGGGGGGGTGGGCCTTTGACATCCCCAGGAGACATAATTGACCATACATGTACAATATTTATGTACATCTATGTATGTGTTCATGTATAGTCATTAACATCACTGGGTGTCACTGTCCCCTTGTTTATTTAAGCTGTGGAGAAATGACATATCATTTGGTGGTAACAAAGCATCAAAAGTGGTAGTGTTGGCAGGCAGCATTCTTCTTTTCTTGCTGGTGGTTCATCGTTATTGATGATGGGTCTATATCAAGGGACATTTTTTTTTTTAATTGACTTGTTAAAAACTGTGTGGTGTTTTTATTAACACTTTCTTTTTTTTTTTTTGGTGAATAAGTAGGGGTTTTAAGCACCGCATACTCATTCACATGGGTGCTGGGATCTGGGGCCTCCTGATTCTGATAATTCACCCCCGTATCCTCACAACCACCACGCAAGGATTGAGAGGATTGTTTTCAATAATGTGGAGACAAGGTGCTATGCAAGGGGGCACCCCTGGAAAAGCAACCTCCCATGTTGAGGGCACGTTGCCTGATATGGCTCAGGGGGGAGTACTCACCCCCCCCCCCCTTTCCTGGCTTTTTTTGGTGGGAGGTTCCCTAAAAATTTCCACCAGGCTCAAAAGGTCCGGTATAGATTTGGGGCTGGGGGGACTGCGTGTAATTTTTTGCACTGCATTATTGGCTATTTTGTTTATTTTCTGCTATTAACAACCATCAGTCCTAAACTACACTGTCACATTTAGCAGTGGTAGAAATACCACTACTACATTGATATAAAGAGTGATCAGCGCAACTTATTAACAGCTGTGTATATCTTAAAATGAATGTGTAAATATTGCTCTGTGAATATTACTGTGCAACCAAATAAATATGTGCAGTTTCAATAAACAATGATATACTAGTAATCCTGTATGGCGAAATATGCGTAAACGCAGTGCAATAACAAATCTTATATATAAGGTTAATGATTGCTATTCTCAGTATATGAGTAATGAAATAATCAATTCCATATAATCAGATGATAATAGCGGTATAATAGTCCATTCGCTCTGAAATAAAGGTACTAGAGTGAAAAAAGTGCTTATGTGCAACAAAGTATCAAAAAGTATATATAAATATACATAAACGCAGTGTAATAGCAAATCACATATAGGTGAACAATGGACTATTCTCAGTATAAGACCAAATTACTATGTGCAGCTTCAGTAAACAATGATATACTAGTAATCTTATATGG
Organism: Lithobates pipiens; assembly: GCF_037356315.1. Lineage (NCBI taxonomy): Eukaryota > Metazoa > Chordata > Amphibia > Anura > Ranidae > Lithobates > Lithobates pipiens. The sequence continues at coordinate 510,456,373 of NW_027507748.1, forward strand.
GTAAATATGCGTAAACACAGTGCAATAATAAATTCTATATATAAGGTTGCTATTCTCAGTATATGGGTAATGAAATAATCAATTCCATACAATCAGATGATAATAGCGATATAATAGTCCATTAGCTCTGAAAAATAATAATAAAGGTGCAAAAGTGTGAAAAGTGCTTATGTGCAACAAAGTATCAAAATAAAGGCTTCAATAGGTGGTTTCCGATGTGCGATCTTCCTTTGTCCAATTAGTGCTCTCTATATTCTTACCTCAATATGGGTAAAAATATGGCCTCCCCTGGATCCAGCAACAAATGATGATATCTCTCAAAATGGTATATTACGAATGATAGCTTCCAATCGGTCCATGCAGCCATTCATTCACAGCGAGTATAAACAGGGGATAAAAAGGCATCTCCCACATTGTAGTATGTAAAAACTTCCTTGTTTATTAAACAGCCAAATGGGTACTTACAACGATAAGAGTTTAAAACAGCAGATCTGTAAATTACACGGCATTACAGGCACCCCTTTACGTCACTTCCAGTTTTCTCATAGTCCAGTTACTTCCCTATGCATTACATTACATCACGTGACTTCATCAGAGGATCTGGATTGGTCTACAATGGTCTACAACACAGTCACTTTATATGACAAAACAGGAAGTGCTCCGTCAACCATTTTGTTGGATACCTATCTCCAACATGGAAGTGGCAATTATTGGTGGGTAAACAAATCAGATAGGACATATCGATGTTTTAGTGATACAGCCGAAGATAAAAATATATAATTAAAAAGATGTATGTGTGGGGTATATCTAATAAAGATACCTTATCCCCAAAATAAAAATAGATATATGTTTATATATATATATATATATATATATATATATATATATATATATATATATATATATATATATATATATATATATATAAACAATCCTAAATTTTGTTTAAATTCATATGAGTAGATAATAATGAGTAAAAAATGTATGTAAAAAAAACACCGCTATATTGTTCAGTTCCAGCTGGGCTAAGGTCAAGAAATGTGCAAAAACAATACAATACAAAATTAATGGGGGAAAAAAAAAAAAGTTCACGCAGTAACTGGTAGGAATCAGTCATTAATCTGTTTCTATTCTGCATATTCTATATTGAGAGGAGATAACAATACTTTGCATATAATTTTTTCTCTTTGCAATGTTCTATTATATAAGACAATATGTCAACTTAGATGGACCTGGATTGATCTCAGTGACTTGTAAAAAACATGCTGTAAATAACAATTTAATGAATCAGTTTTAGGGTACAGGATACTGTATATTGTATTTAGTGATTATTTTCAAGAACAAAATGTTTATGACCTTTTCACAAATACTGTTTCTATGAACATAGAATGCAGATGTTTTTAATGCATGCTACATTAACTTTGAAGAGCTACCATTTTCAACATTTCTTTTGATGTATGGTCTTTGCTGTGTAAAACAAAGATGACAAGCTTAGTCAAAATGAATAAAGTGCTAACTGCTTTTCTAGTAATACTTTTGACTTGTCATGTTTGCCGGCTATTACAGAAGAACCTTTTCATAGTACAACAGAAAATATAAGTGACATCTATATTCTAGCCTTATCTCTGTGTTTAGAGTTACAGTACCATTTTTAAAAGCCATGTACCACATTATCAACATCTATGATGTAACTGATAAACTGAAGGATACTACAAAATATAATGGCATTTAGATTTTAGATTATATCTATTTTGAAAAGTTTCATGTTTTTGTAGTTACTGTAATTAAAAAAAAGACAACTCCTTATTATCTTTTTTTATTTTTAACCTTCAAGATACCACGTCTAGGTTTGGATAAAAATACCTAATCACATAATTTAAATCATTATCTGTAGGGCTGCACCAACACCGTTTTTTTACTGATTAGTACGAGTTCGATACTTTCGGTTAAGTACTCGCTGATACAGAGTACTGATACCTTTCCGGTGCGATTTGAGCCCATACATAATGAAGGGGATCAAATGTGTGATCCTAGGTAGGCTGAAGTCAATATGCCAAGCCTGGGTTCACTCAGGAGCAGTGGGGGAAACTACATGTAATTCAGACAGTAATCACACCGCATTCCTGTTCAAATCACATGCAATTCTTTGCATTGCGATTTGGGCCCATTTATTTTGTTTGGGCTCAAATTGCACTGGAAAGGTATTGGAGCATTTGCACAAGTATGAATATTCATGCAAATGCTTGGTATCAGCACCGACACCAGTATGGGCATTAGTACAACTCTTATTATCTGTGCTATTTTGGAGTGTTTTACAATGAGTATTGATGATTAGCATTTAAATGACACTTCCTTGGGGGAGGTTAAAGAGTGTACCTGGAGGCAAGAGAATGGTACACGGTGGCTGTGTTTCAATGCATCATGCCTTACATGAGCCAATGAGATATCTGGTGAGAGTGGCAGTTTGTTCTGTACTCCTATGACCCGTTTTCAGCCATCAGTCAGTCCAGGCTGGGGAAAGATCATGACCATATGGTCAAGATCCACCCAGAAGCCTGGACCTGCACCTGGCTCAGCTTCTCAGTGAGCTTCTGAGAGACTGAGCCAGTAGTTCCAGCCACCTCCACAGCCCGGTCAAAGTAGGCAGCGATGACTGACAGTCACTGGCTCTCTGCTCACGGAACACAGCTGACGGGGGACAGATGCAGCACCGGGCAAATGCTGCATCCACCTAGGCAAGTATGATTTATACAAAGAAAACTTTTCTAATTTTAACAGGCATCAATATAATTATGTGCCTCTCAGGTAATAAAACATTTTGCAGTGTTTATATATTCAGTTAAAGAAATATTGCACATTATTGCAACTACAGATACTCTCCCTAATTCCTCTTTTAAAAAGTTGTCACCAGAACAGATGCTCTCATTGGAAGTTTTCCCCATACCTATTTTTCCGGTGACAATTTTTAAACTTTGTATTTCCTATCATTTCCTGTCTCTGTGGCAATGGTCACCAAGACAAAAACAGCATGGTGAATCTACCCAGCAAGGACACAGACAGCAATAAAAATTTAACAGAGCTTCTAGCTCTTCCCTAATCTATCGAACAAAAACTGTTTGCTTATACATATAGCTTACATTTGCATATCAGGGCAAAATCCAGACAGAGAAGCATGGATATTGAACATTTGGAAACATATAAGAAGCATTTCGAGCACAATGGAGCCACAAATGGTTAAGGCAGAGAAGCCTAGCTTCAGGAAGCAACCATGGCAGTGGCAAACTACAAATCTAAGGCCGCGTACACACGGGCGGACTGTTCGCCCAACTTTGTCCGCTGAACAGTGTTTGGGCGGACAGTCCGCTCGTGTGTGGGCTTTCAGCGGACAGTTTCAGCGGACAGTTGGACGGACAAGGTTTTTCGGAATTTCCGAAAAACTGTCCGCTGAAACCTTGTTTCAGCGAACAGTCCGCCCGTGTGTAGGCTTGTTCGTCAAACAAAGTTGCGCGCATGCTCAGAAAGGATTTTCACGCCGAAAGCTATAATGCAGTGTATAGGACGTCATATTTTTCGTCCCGTCGTACGTGCCGTTCACGTCATCGCGCACGGTTTCAGCAAACTGTTCGTCCGTCGTGTGTGGCCATGTCCGTCCATGCTAAGTTTGAGCGGACTGTTTGCCGAAACTGTTGGACGGACAAAGTTGGGCGAACAGTCCGCGCGTGTGTACGCGGCCTTATAAGTCTGCTTCTCTGCCATGGAAAATATCCTTCTCGCAGAGCTCATTACACTACATTTTAAATGATCACTGACTGACAAGACATCAAAATAAGTTAAAACTGTAATCCTGGAGACTCAAAAATCTAACTAAGAGATCATGTACCATTTTATGTTCCCTAACTCCCAGAAAGCTGGTACAGCTTCACACTGTTAATTTATTATAGCTATTTATATAACACCGACCATTTATTCAATGCTTTATGTATATTGTACATTCATCTCATTCCTTTCCCTCAAGGAGTTTAGAATCAAAGTTCCCTATCTCACATGTATATTAGGATCAATTTTAGACAGGAGCCAATTAACCCACCATGTGTTTGGAGTGTGGGAGGAGACCAGAGCATTTGGAGAAAACCTGCACAAGCATAAAGAAAGCAAATAGACCATATGTATCTAGGGTCATGGTTGGAATTTGAACTGATAACTATTGTTCTACAAAGCAAAAGTGCTACCCAATGAACCTCCTTGCTGTATGCACTGAACACATATGCCACAGTTCTTGTACCAACAAATTATTCTTTACTTTTGTTCCATGAGTAAGAGTCTCACAAATGCACATAAACCTCAAAACAAAGGATTGTTTGAAAAAAAATATATATATATATTACATATTTTATTCTGAACACTATAGACGTGTCACGGTCCCTACCGTGTATTTTGGACAGCCAGGTGTAGTCACGCCTCAAGTGGCTCTGGGTGGTATTGAACTCATGACTGCCAGTAGTTGTTCCCGTTACCTTACCTCTGAGCCACACCTCAGTTCTATTCTGCCTGCTTTCCAGCCATGTCTAGTTTTGCATAAGTACTGTGGGCAATTCTGTTTGTACCTGTCACTCTTGGATCAGCTGTGGCAGGTTACCTAATCAGCTAGGGTATAAAACACTGCCTCACTCTGAGGGCTTGGTCAGTTCATTGTCTCTTGTTGCCAAGAGTTCCTGAGTTCCTGAGTTCCTGAGTTCCTGAGTTCCTGAGTTCCTGAGTTCCTGAGTTCCTGAGTTCCTGAGTTCCTGAGTTCCTGAGTTCCTGAGTTCCTGAGTTCCTGAGTTCCTGAGTTCCTGAGTTCCTGAGTTCCTGAGTTCCTGAGTTCCAAGACTGACCCCGGCTACCGACCCTGGCTTGTATATCGTTTATTCTGTCTTCTGGAATCCCTGACTACGGCTTTACCTGGACAATCCTTTGGCAAATTCCTGTCAAGCCCCCGTGCACAGATTCACAGCCCAGGTAGCTTATCTGTTTCTTACTGTGGGCTGTGTTTATTTGCAAGGGTGAGCCTACATCTCTGCAACATGGACTCCAATCTAGGTAAGCCCTTACAAGACGTAGATTGAGGATACATTCACACCTGCAAATGCACCCTGCCTGCGATTAGATGTGAGAACCCCAGTAGGGGCTCCCACAATTAGTTGCGAATAGGTTGCCCCATTGAAAGCAATGGAAGGCTGGCAGCTCTCTCAGCTAATCACACCCACTCACATGTGTAGTATAATGTGTATTGTATATTGTAACATATGTAGTATATATTTGCTAATGCAGAGGTCACATGCAAATGCTCAGGCCTGGACACAGACTGCCTGCATCCAGGGCTGATCACTCACATGTGATTGCTGCTTGTGGGCATAATTAGCCATCAGAATCCCATTGCTTTCAAAGGGGCAGTCTACTCGCAAAATAATTGCGAGAACCCCTTTCATTTTTTTTATGACTTCAGTATAATGTTTATTTTTTCCCCTACTCCTTTATATGGTTATAAGCCCCACTGAGCTGCTGCCACAAAGTACAATGGGAGCTATACTTCCAAGTCTCAGACACTTTAGAACCTACTCAATTGCAGGCAACAGTTCCAGAGTTATGACTCCTTTCCCTATCTCTGATGTGCTATGATGTTGCATCTGTGCTTTCTGAATGGCACAGCAGGGGAATGTGGAAACTGTTACCTGCAATAGACAGCTATAGCTGGAATCTGGAAGTATGGTCCAGGCTATACTTTGTAGCAGCGGCTCAGTAGGGCTTACAACCAGATAAAGTAGTAAGAAAAGACTTAAGGTGGCTGTAAACCCATTACAACCACTTTAACCTACAAGTAAGCCTAGATTAAGGCTTACCTGTTGGTGCAAGAAATATCTCCCAAACCTAAAAGGTTTAGGAGATATTTGCAGAACTAGCTACACCGATGTCTACGGCTCATGCACCGTAGACATCAGGCGCAGGTGCATTGAGTGTGCCATTTCTAATGGTGATCATGCCATTAGTGGCAGCACCAGCGTGAATGCGTGGGAGGGATATCATCGCATCTCTGGCCAGACACAGTGCTGGAGCCGCGATATCCGTAAGTCGCACCAGGATAGATGGCGGCATCGGAGGAGGGGAACAAGGACCACTACAGGGGCGTCACTCTCAGGTAAGTAATTCGTAATGAGATAGTATGCTATTCATACTAGCTCATTATGCCTTTGTCTTGCAGGGGTTATTATTTTTTATTTTATTTCTGAGGCTTTACTTCCTCTTTAAACACTGAATGTAAGTCATAAAAATCTAATAGGTAAAAAATTTAAAAGCTACTCTATGTGGAGTTGGTCTTTAACACTGATCCTATCTTATATAATAGAATCATTATAATAATCAAGGACTACTTTGTGATCGGCAACTGTTACGAAAATATACGCTTTGTCCAGGAGCATACACAACACAACTCACTAATTGCAGCAGTAAAGACTATGTAATACATAGTTTGCAGAGTTCACTATTTAACAGTATGCAAAAAGTTATGCACTTTGAAAAGAGTTCAGGGGTAAATGCTTTCTTATCTTGGTGATTATTGGTAAAGTTCTCCTTACATTGTTGATCAGTGGTAAATGCTTCATTATATTGACAAATACAAAGACAGGGGAAAAGGGGGTTAAGCAAAAACCCCGGGACTTTTAAGGTGCTATATGTGGTAAATAGGTACTGACAAAATATATATATCATAAAAAATCAAACTAGGGGGCGTGGCTTGGAGCCGAGACGACATGGATGCCTAAGCGCTGAGCTCCGTCCGCTGGTTCCCGATACCCATCAGCTGCAGAGACCATCCGCACCTAAAACATAGGGTAACCGAGAGGTAACGAGACACAGTCTCGCTCGAGATCCCCACGGGGCCCCAACGCACGATCCGGATGCAATATCCCGGAGATTTTCCGAGGCCGCACACGCGAGGCCGAGGCCCCGCTTCAGGCCTGCATGGAGTCACGCGGCTCCAGCCGGAGCCCGTCGGCAGACAGTGCCTCACGGAGGACGCCGAGCCCGCAACACTCCCACGCCCTAACCATGGAGGATCTCAGGTCAGTTGCCTCTGACATCAAGAACTCCTTTGCTGCTGCCATTTCAGAGCTAAGAAGAGACATCCACTCCATCCACACGCGGATGTCAGGCCTGGAGGAATCAGTCTCCCGCCATACATCATTTTCAACAGACGTCCCACCAGTACAACACTCAGTTAAGGGATCTACACAGATACACAGAAGACCTTGATAACAGGGGCCGTCGCCACAACATCCGGGTGAGAGGGATTCCCGAATCCGTTGACCAGGCCCTCTTATCACAGACCACCATTCACATATTCGACGATCTTTTTGGCAGGCCACCTGAGACACCGATCGAATGTGACAGACTTCACAGGGCTCTCAAACCCAGAAGCAGAGACACTGACCCCCCCCAGAGACGTGATCTGCCACATCGTGAGCTTTAAACTGAAGGAAGACATCCTTAGAAAATCCAGAGACCGACGCAATCTTCTCTTCCAAGGATCAGAAATAAAAATCTTCCAAGACCTGTCCCCGATAACTCTTCAAAATAGAAGAGATCTGCGCCCCTTATTGGATATGCTGCGCCGCAAAGAAATCCAGTATAGGTGGAAATTTCCATTCTGCTTATCTGCGACAGTGTCAGGGCGCACAGCAAACCTGAGAGTGCCAGAAGATCTGAGAAGCTTCTGTAACACCTTACAAATACCGTTTGTGGAACTCCCGGACTGGTACAAAATCTTCCGCATTCCTCACCTCCAGAGATCCAACTCTATGGATGCGATTCCTGAACGGGACGAATTCCACATCAGAAGAAGATCCTCTTTGCCAAATCCACAGTCGCAGAGAGGACAGAGAGAAAGAGCAACCGTCAGTCCAACAGCCTCCCCGGCCCACAGGCGTGCCAGGCCTGACAGCTCCTGAGTTGACCCCAAGACTGTGATTTCTTGCTCTGAGCTCACCCCCCACTGGCTATAACCCAGGCGGACATCTGCGGTCCCAGACAGTTATTTTTTCCTTTTTTACTCCTTCTTTTTTTTTTTTTTTTTTTGTAGTTTAAATTTTTATTAAAGTATAGCAAATAAAACATATACTTAGCTCCCGCGCAGGGGATTACAGTAAAGGTAATGCAAGACAGGAAAGATAGCTCAGAGAGCCAAAAGAAAAAAAGAAAAAAACAAAGAGACCAAAAACGAGATAGGGACTCCTCCCGGTGAGGAAGAGGCTCTAAGTCTGAGAATATCAAGACCAACCAATGAGTAATATTCAGTGTTCTGAGCAAATATCAAAAAGAAGGATAATAAAATCCCCCAGGCAACAGAAAAAAGTCCAACAAAAGGCCGCAAAAGGCATATGAGCAGGCGGAAACAACCTCTAGGAAGACCGAGGCCCCGACACCCCAACTGGGAGCACGCTGTGCCGGGATCTCGAAACCCCCCTATCCTGCCGAAGTAACTGGAGGACTTCATGTTTAACAGTAGCGAAAAATGACTGGGTTAAGTAATAGATCAAGAGAACGTACAATGAACTAGGAGTAGGCCTCTGAGAGTCCCAACTGCTAAGATAGCTTCAGACAACGTATGATGAAAAGGCCCATGAGTGGTGGGACCAATAGTGCGAAGCTAGTGAGTCTAAGGCCACGAGGTGAGAAAAAAAAAAAAAACTGCTATGACCTGTCCTGAGTCCTAAAATTCCCCAACACCCAGTCCAACTGGGCTTGACGAGGGAGATGATGTAGACGAGAGAAAGATAGGAAAGAATAGGAAAGAGAGAGGGGGAAAAAAGAGAGTGAGATAGGTGTACAGAGAGAAGTGCCTGGACCAAGGAGAGTCCGTGGAGACCATGATACAAATTGGAACTGGGAGCTAAGCATGAACCGAGCCCCGAGTCTGGTCTTATAGAAGGATCCCAATAAAGTTGGCCCAAGGTTCCCACACCCGCTTAAATTTGTCTATTTTGTCCAAAATTGAATGAAGTTTTTTCGTTGAACATAATCAAAGTAATTTTTTGTTTAAGTAATGGGAAGGAGACCCTGGGGGACTTCCAAGACCTGGCTATCGTCATTTTAGCACCAATGAAGAAAAAGTGGATCAGGATTCGGCTATGTTTAGTGGTTAGGGGTATCGTTTGATTTAGGAGGGCAATTGCTGGGGATTGCGGAATAGCAAGACCAGTGACTCTACGAATAAGGCCAAAGGTCTTGTTCCAGAAGTTTCTGATCCTGGGGCACTCCCACAGGATATGGAGGAGCGACCCTAGATGGCCGCAGCCCCTAAAACATAGGGGCGAGGATTGGGGGTAAAATTTGGCCAGACGTGTCGGGACCAGGTACCAGCGAGAGAGGACTTTGACGTCTGCCTCCATCAGAGAAATGTTAAGGATCCCCCTGAAGGCACTCGAGAAACAGGAGTGCCAAGTGTCCAAATCCCACTCAATATCGAGGTCACGCTCCCAGCTCAGCATGTATTGCGCTTTTTCCTTTGGATCGGCCAAAGCAGAGTAAATCAGGGAAATGCCCCCCCTCACGTACATGGCTGACGAGCACCAAAGTTCATACGGGGAAACAGAAAGGGGGAGGGGATGATGGGAAGTCAGAGTGTGTAGGAAATGGGCAATTTGGCGGAACCTAAATCTTTCTGAGTCCGGCATCTCCAGTTTAGAGATGCAATGCCCAAGTTTGAGTGGCCCAGACGGATTGAGAAAGTGCCCTATTCTATAAAGGCCTTTATCTATCCACCACTGGAATGCCCTAATATCCATCCCAGGTGGGAATGAGGGATTATTGAAGAGATGTGTAAGAGGTCGCCACTCTGAGGTGAGAATGTTGGCCTTATAAAGCGTGTCGCATAGAGCGACGGAATGGGAGAGGGTAGGGGCCATGATCGGGGGTCTAGATTTTGGGGGGCGCCACATCAGAAAATCAATAGTGTGTTTGGGGATAGCTTGTCTTTCCATTTCAAGCCATTCAGGCTTTGGACCTCTAGAATATACGTTAGAAATCTAGCAGAGTTGTGCTGCCTGGTAGTACCACCAAAGGTTAGGCAGCCCAAGGCCGCCCTTCCGTCTAGGTCTAAATAGCGTTGTCTTAGGGAGTCTGTGGTTAGACTTGCCCCAAGTGAATCTAATGATCGCTGACTGTAGGGTTTGGATGTGGGATTTGGGGACCGGTATCGGTAGTGATCGGAAGAGATACAATAGTCTAGGGAGAAGAGTCATCTTGACAGCATTGACCCTCCCAATCCATGACAGCTTGTGGAGGGACCAGTGCCCCAGGTCCTGTTTAAGTTTCTTAAACATGGGTGGGTAGTTATGTTTATATAAGTGTTCGATGGTGGGCGTAAGCTGGACCCCTAAATAGGTAATGGACGAGGTGCTCCAGGAGAATGGGAAATGCTCCTTGAGCCTGTTTACAAGGTCTGATGGAACAGAAACATTATGGGCTGTCGATTTGGCCATATTAACTTGCAACCCGGATACCTCCCCAAATTTTTGGAGGAGTTGGAGAATGTTAGGAGTCGAGGTGAGGGGAGAGGTTATAAAGAGGAGGACATCGTCCGCAAACAAAGCGCATTTATGTGTTGCTGTTCCGCATTTAACTCCCTGAATGTCTGGGTGGCTCCTAATGGAAATAGCTAAGGTTTCAATGCCAATGGCGAAGAGGAGGGGGGAAAGCGGGCATCCCTGTCTAGTACCTTTCCGAATCAGAAAGGGTTCCGAAAAGGTGGCCCTGGAGTCTGATCCTTGCCCTAGGTTGTGAATAAAGGGCTTCCAGGAGAAGAATGAAGTGCGGGCCAAAGCCCCATCTTTCTAGCACGCCAAATAGGTATGGCCAAGTGATAGTATCGAAAGCCTTTTGCAAATCTATAGAGGAGGAAGCCTTCCTGTGAGGATCCCCCGTCCCATCCTGATTTAAGTAGAGAAATAACATCAACCGCTCTTCTTATCTGGTCCGGTCCCTGCCTTCCTGGGATGAAGCCAACCTGGTCCTTATGGACATAAGCTCCAATAAAGGAACCCAAACGGTTCGAGAGAATTTTAGTCATTATTTTTAAATCGTTATTAATCAACGAGATAGGTCTGTAATTGCTGACCAGGCTCTGGTCTTTACCCGGTTTTGGGATGACTGAGATGTAAGCTAAGTTGGCTTCAGGGTCCAAGGGTGACGCTCGGTTCAGGGAATTGAAGAACCGGGCCAGATAAGGGGACAGGATCTCAGAGTAGGTCTTGTAGTAAGATGTGGAGAACCCATCTGGTCCAGGGGCGGAGCCATTCTTAAGGGTTTTAATGACTGCTTTAATTTCAGCTTCTGAGATGGGGGCTTCCATCATTGATCGGTGTGCTTCCGAAATCTTGGGGAGGGGAATGTTATCCATGAAGGTGTTAGATGACTGTGTGTTGTCCGGGTCAGGGCTAGAATAGAGCTTCGAGTAAAATGCATGGAACGCATTCAGAATATGTTTTGGGTTTTGTGTGAGGGAGCCAGAAAGAGATTTGATTTTAGGGAGGGCCTGGGTTCTAAATTTAGGGGACAGCTTCGCCGCAAGGAGAGGGCCGAATTTGTCCGAATTAAGATAAAATCTGCCCTGCACCCATTGCATATGCCTTTCAGCACTAGAGGTAAGGGCAGTGTTGAGGGCAATTTTGGCTGCATCCAACAGAGCCAGGGAGGAGGCCGTGGGATGTTTCTTGTGTGCTTTACTTAATGCCCGGAAATTTTTCTCTAGGTTAATAATGTCAATATGTTTTTCGCGTTTAACACGCGAGGCGAGTTGTATAAATTTGCCCCTCATTACCGCTTTATGTGCCCCCCATAACACCCCGGGGATATGCCTTCAATATCGTTGATGTGAAAGTATTCCTTGAGGTCACTTTCAAGGGCAGTACGATGAGCTGAATTGGATAGCAATGTTTCCTTCAACCGCCTTGGTATTGGAGTATTCGCTTGGGAGAGGCAGCCCGAGATTTTCAGGAGAACCAGTGAATGATCCGACCAAGGCACCTCGACTATAGTAGCGTGAAGCGCTTGGTGGATATCCGAGGAGTGTAGGAAGATATGGTCTATACGGGCGTATGTCCTGTGTGGAGCAGAATAGTGGGTGTAGTCCTGGGACGAGGGATTAAGTTCCCTCCAGGAGTCAATCATGCCCAAGGCATGAAAGAGTCTAGCAATGCTGAGACTCTGTTTGGGAGGTCTTTTCAGGAGGGCTTTATTAGGGGCAGACTTGTCTAGCACATGATCGAAGGCGACGTTAGAGTCGCCACCTATGAGCACCTTACCTTCCAAATGAGGGGAAAGAAAGGTTAACATGGAGGAAAAGAATTGAGTTTGGCCCTTGTTGGGAGCATAATAAGACACGATAGAGAAGAGAGATCCATTGACATGACCTTTGACTAAGATATATCTTCCCTCCTCATCCCTGATAACTTGGGACAGTGCGAAAGGGGTGCGTTTTGATATAAGGACTGCTACTCCCCTCTTCTTGTCATCTGCATTGGCCAGAAAAAAGGTAGGGTAGTTTCGGTGCAGGAAAGAGGGGTTAAAGCTTTTAGGAAAATGCGTCTCTTGGATGAGGACGATGTCCAGGCTCTTGGAATGGTAGCTGTGTAGGGCTTTGCGCCTTTTCATGGGGGAGTTTAGGCCCTGTGTATTATGAGATGCGATCCTAAGTGGATGTAGTTTGGGGTCGTCATCAGCCATGGGTGTGAGGGAAAAAGCGCGAGTGCATGCCGGCATTGCTTACCTGATCCAAGCGACCAATGGTCCCAACTCGGGGGATCCGATCATGACCCAGTATCCAAAGGGGTATAAACCAACTCGCTCTCCTTGGAGGCACCTGAGAGGGAAGAGATCCGTAAGTACCAGGAAGAAGGAAAGGACAGAGGAAAAGAGAGAAGAGAGAGGAAAAGAGAGAGGGAGAGCCCAGACGGAAGAGATGTCTGGATTCCCCAGGAGAGGGAGGGGGGGTGGCAGGTCCAAACCTGCTCCGATTCCCTCTGAGTTGCAAGGATCGGAAGGAGGGCAACCCGCAGCTGGGTTGCGGTCCTGGTGTCACCAAGGGGGGGTTAGGCCCCAGGGTAACAGCAGGTGGAGTGGCAAGCAGGCCCGCTCCGGCCGCGCGGCACTCGTCATTAAAAAGGAAAAAAAAAATGACACCTAAAGCAAAAAAAACAACGTTATAAACATTAATAACATGTAGGAAGGGCAACTTTAACATATACTTAGTAACCATAGTATAGGGGAAGGCCCCTAGGGAAGAGTCACTCATGCCCTGCGGGCATATTAGAGTTCACTAACAGCGAGATTCTGTTACAAAACAGGCATTCAGGGGAATGGGGACAACCTCTGTGGAGGGGTAGGGGGGCCTAGCTGAAGGGGGGGGCGTGGGCAGGGTAGGGAAGCTGTGGCCCTTCAGGAGAAGTGAGTTGGGGGGACCCCAAAGTTCACCTGGCCTGTAATGAAAAAAGAAAATCGACACTAAAAAACAGGAGGGGGGGAGGGGGGGTGGGAGGTGTAACAAGTCAATCTGAGATGACTCTAAAGTCATGGATGTGAGGACATCACTTCCAAAAGATCCGGTTAGGATGTAAAGAATCAGCCAGACCCTTAAGGGTCAGAAGTGGAAGATGATCATCTTGGGGGAATCGTGTCCCGCTGTCTCTTAGGTTGCTGCTTGACCCAGAGGGGGGTCAGTGGGCTCGACGGTGGAGGTCTTTTGGATGAGGTCGGGCGTGTCTCCATTTGTTCGGGTGACGAGTCCTGGGAGATGAGCCCCAAGTGGAGGAGCAAGCGTTCGCCACTCTGGAAATCCGTGAAGCTGTGTGACTTTTCCTTGTAGTGAAATTGTAGGCGGAAGGGGAAGGCCCATCTGTATTTAATCATCTTCTGGGAGAGAACATCAAGTAAAGGTTTTAGAGCCCTCCTTTTTTGGATCGTATTGGGGGAAATGTCTGCAAAGATTTGGATTTTGACGCCATTGAGAAAGGGATATCTTCCTTGTTGCGTGACATTTTCATTATTTCCTCCTTAACCCCATAGTAGTGTGGCTTGACCACAATGTCCCGAGGGAGGCCATCTTTATGGGGGGGTTGCAGGACTCTGTGAGCTCTGTCCAATTCCAGCCTCTGGTCCGGGATGTCAGGGATGAGATTTTTAATCAGGGCTTTAACAGTGTCATGTATATCCTCTTGCGATTCCGGGATCCCTCTGATGCGAAAGTTGTATCGCCTGCTCCTGTTCTCCAAATCGTCGATTTTCGATAGGGCAGTGTCTAATTGATCTTGGAGAGTCTGGATACAAGCAGTATTCTGATTTGTGCGGGCTGCGTTGTCATCCATTGTCTGCTCAATGACCTCAATTCTGCTTCCCAAGCTCTGGATGTCAGCCTTAATAGCTGCTGTAATCTGAGCAGCATTCTGGGCCAGACCCACTGCCAGCATGTCAGAGAAACTGTTCAAGAGCTGTGACACATCAGGGGGGTAGTTGGGCTGAATGGGAGAAGCTTGAGGGGAATCAACCATGCAGCTGGGTGGGTTAGTCAGCGGAGAGAAAGGATTCTCGGTCTGCAGCCTGCCCAGGAGAGATTCTGTGGATGCAGGAGAAGGGGAGAGATGCTGTGGGTTACTCACAGGTACAGAAGGAGTTGTCCCAGTAGTTGTCATGTGTGTGAGGATTGCGGCCTCGCCGCATATTGTTTTAGCCGCCGCCATCTTGGGAGGCTGGGGGCCCGTCAGGCCGAAGTGTAGTTTGCGGCTTACGTCTTTCTTGGCCGTCTTCCCCGGCATTCAGAAAGTTGCCCCTAGTGTTCCGGAGCACGGGGATGGTCTCCCCGAAGGTGTCCGCTGAAGAAAGTGCCGCGGAAGGCCGGAGCGGTGCGGAGCTCCCGTTCAGAACGTCTTCCCGGAAGTCCTGCGCATGCGCACTGTCTTTTTACTCCTTTTTTATTTAATTTTTTTTATTTTTTTTTTTATTTATCCTTTTCATTTTTGCTTTTTGCCACCGCAGTCTTCAGATTACTGGACCAAGGCTTTTATCCTTACCTGTGTAACTGCTCCTCACTAAGTTTGCTTGCCTATCTCCATTCACGGCTCAGATACTTTACTCTGTTCAGGGGACCCACAAACCACCTTGTTAACACCTCTCGAGGTGCTACACACCCTCCAAACCTTCCCCTATCTTTGACTCCAGAATCCTACTCCACACCCCACCCTCCAATTTCCCTTCCCTCCCCCCCCCCCCCCCCTTTTTTTTTTTTTTTTTTTTTTTTTTTTTTTTCTTTTTCGCTGAGCCTTGAATGGAGACGCGCAGAATGCTATGCAATCTAGCTAACTGTTTACTTACTTTTCAATATGGGGACCGGGGGGCACCTATAGTGAGATACTCTGTCTGAAGCCACCACTCTACCCACTGCCCCCCCTCCCCCCACCCCTTTCTGTTTTCTCTCCTGGGACCCAGGGCGCGCAGCTGACTCCCTCTGACGAGTGCCACAGTACGCCCTAGATAACTGCCTCCACTAGACTGACCAGGACTTGTCCATTCCCCCCATCCTGCCCCCATTATGAGACCTAGGGAAACACTTCTGACAATTGGTACTACATTTATACTCCTATACCAGATGATAAGCAACTCTCACGACAACTAGTTCACATTGCTCGTAGACATGGTTCTCCCGATCAGAGGTCACCTGTCCACAAACCAGCCTAGGTGATCTCCCTAATTGACTTTTCCTGACTGGCTACGCCCAACATACCTGCTTTTAGACTCTCGCATAGATAACATGACGAGTGTCCTAGACATCCCTTCTGACGCTTATCCTAGCCTCACGACAGTATAAGCGCCCACCTAGTAGACCGTTTCCTACATCCTCTCCGATAGATATTTTGATCTCAGAGCTCATTCCTCTTTTTTTTTAAGGTCCCACTATCTGTGGGAAAGTCGGCTCAGTTTACAGTTTAATGTTTCTCTCTTTCACTGTTTTATCTATTATGTAGTGGCGAACCCCTGTGTTTCCCTCTGACCTTCTGAGTATACTTTAGGAGATCTAGGCATCTCAGGAATAAGTTATGTTATTGTTTTACCTGTTTCAATGCTCTCTCTCCTCCCACTGTACACCGTTACAGACTGTATGCTCATGTCTAACTCAGTATGGTTGCAAGATCCCTGATTAACTTGTTCCACATCCCCCCCATGTTCTACTCCCTTTAGGCATCTCTACAACAGCACCCCACAATTCTTCTGCTGGGACCTGGCGGACCGGACACTACATAGACCTACACCGGACTACCCTCCACGCCTCCACACGACGGTAGAGTAAATCGACCGTCAACCCTACCCGGACCTCACGACTTCCATCTAGGGTAAGGTAGCAGTGCTACAATACCTCCCGGACTCTTTACCACCCTCTCCTTTACTTATACCCCTCTACACCCCTCTTCTCCCCCCATCCCCTTTCACCCTCTCTCCCTTTCCTGCTTTCTTCCCTCTCCTCCCCTTTCTCTCCCTACTCCATCTGTCCTTCTCTTTGGCCTCCATCGCGGCATCCAATCCCCATTCAGCTCAAGTTCTCCACAGAACTCCTAGTTCCCAGCTACTCACCCCACCCTAACGCAAGCCCCGGCTCAGTCTTGCTGACTCGTAACCTTGCTGGTTAACGCCCCTCTACACTTTATCAATCATGCCGTCTCCACACCCAAGATCAGTAGCCATGACCCTTAAGATAGTCTCTCAAAACGTAAAAGGCCTTAATGTACCCGAGAAACGTAGCCAAATTTTGAACCTGATGTCTAAACTTAGAGCTGACATCATATTCCTACAAGAAACCCACTTCTGTTCCAACAAGCTTCCCAATTTCTCGAATCTAAAATATCCCAATACATATCATGCCACCAATCCTCTAGCCAAGACCAAAGGAGTCTCGATCTTAATCTCTAAGACTACACCCTGGCAACTTTCTGAGTCCTTGGTTGACCCTGAGGGGCGCTACATCTTTCTAAAAGGGACGATTCACAACAGACCGGTCACTCTTGCAAATATCTACAGTCCCAACACGGCCCAAGTAAGTTTTTTTTCCGCTCTGTGGTAGATGTCCTAACTGGCTTTAAATTGGGGATGACTATCCTTGGAGGCGACTTCAATGTTGCACTTCAACCCCTGCTTGACTCTTCCTCAGGATGCTCCTCCCTACCCCATAGATCCCTTAGACAAATTCGTTCACAACTACAATTTCTATCCCTACATGACACGTGGCGTACCTTACATCCTAATGATAAAGACTTTACTTTCTACTCCGCGCCCCATGCTAGATACTCCAGACTAGACTATCTATTTCTCTCCCAAGACGACCTGCCCATGCTAAAAGCCGCCACCATCGAACCACTCTACATATCGGACCATCACCCAATCTCGCTGACCCTCGAGCTCCCCGAAAGAAGAATCTCCACGAAAACTTGGCGTCTAGATGCCTCCCTACTTACCTCAGAAACTGATCTAAACTACATTCACACAAGTCTGACCGATTACTTTAGGGAAAACGACACTCCAGACGTTTCTCCTATTGCAATTTGGGAAGCACATAAATGCACCATTCGCGAAAAATTCCTCGAACTAGCCGCCATTAGGAAAAAAGCTCACCAATTCAAATTAACGGAACTAACAAACACTATTAAGCAACTAGAACGCATCCATAAACAATCCCAGACCCTGGATACCCTCCATGAGTTAGTGGAGTCGAGAAAACGGTTCCTTGATCTTCTCAACCGCAACATACGGCGCAAATTCGTCCTCACCCAAAAACTGTTCTATGAACAAGGAAACAAATGCGGTAGACTTCTAGCTAGAGCCATCCATGCCAAGAAAGCCACCACAAACGTCCACTCCATCAATGACCATCTGGGCACATCACACACGTGTACGTCTGACATAGTGGACCAATTTGAGCAATATTACAGGGGACTTTATAACTTACCCCAACATCCCACCTCCTCTAGAACCCATGCACATAGAGAGCAACTGATCTCCCAGTTCCTGCATGATCACTACCCGATCGCACTACCTAGAGACACCTTACAAACCTTAGATACCCCTATCTCTAAAGAAGAACTTTCCCTGGCAATTAAGCAGCTAAAACCGGGTAAGAGTCCAGGCCCGGACGGCCTATCGGCCCCATATTATAAAACCTTTGCCGAAACTCTATGTGCCCCATTCTTGAAAGCATTTAATTCCCTCTCTGACACCCCAATCCCATTCCACAGGCTACTTGAAGCCCACATAACGGTCATCCCAAAACAGGGTAAGGATCCCACCTCCGTCACCAGCTATAGGCCAATCTCGCTGCTTAAAGTTGACCTGAAACTATACGCAAAAGTCTTGGCAAATAGGCTCTTACCTCTACTCCCTCTGACGATAGGTAAATATCAAGTAGGGTTTGTCCCTGGCAGAGAGGCCAGGGACAACACCATAAAGGCTATCCATATAAACCATTGGCTTTCCACACACAAGAAAAAAGGTTTTTTTCCTCTCCCTAGACGCAGAAAAGGCGTTTGACAGGTTGGCCTGGGACTACTTAGGAACGGTTTTACACCACTTAGGCTTACCGGACAGAATCTATAACCTGATCATGGCTCTCTATACAACTCTGTCTGCCAGGATCAGAGTTAACGGCCACCTCTCAGACGCCTTCCCCATTAGAAATGGAACCAGACAGGGATGCCCGCTTTCCCCGATTCTCTTCATCCTCACCCTAGAACCCCTCCTAAGATGCATCCAAACAAATGAGAACATAAAGGGTATACAGATAGCAGATGAGATCTACAAAATAGCTGCATTCGCAGATGACATCCTCCTTTTCCTCGATGACCCACTCACCTCTATCCCCAACCTTCTTAAAGACTTTGAACTCTTTGGCCGCCTATCTAACCTGAAAATCTATTTTTCCAAGTCCACTGCCCTTAATGTCTCCCTCCCGACGGAATTAGTCACGCTATGTCAAAGCAACTTTCCCTTTACTTGGAAACACGATGATATAACATATCTAGGAATTCAACTGCCCACCCGCCTCACAGACCTATATACAAAAAACGTTATCCCGCTCCTCCGCACAATTAAAGAAGACCTAAGCAAATGGGACAAGCCGCAATTTTCTTGGTTTGGTCGTGCCTCAAGATGAACATCTCTACCTTCTCCAAGCCATCCCTATCAGACTCCCACCCTCCTTCTTCTTAAGTATTAAAAGTGCATCTAGACGTTTCCTTTGGCGCAATAAACACCCGAGAATTAGCTTTGCTCAGCTTGTCAAACCCAGGGAGAAGGGAGGCATCAGCCTCCTGGATCTCCGAGATTATGCACATGCTTGCCACTTAAGTAGAATCGTTGATTGGTCAATACACGACAAAACTAAGGACTGGGTTAAGCTAGAGGATGCGCTCTCCCACATTCCAATCAAGTTCACACCATGGATCCCCCCCCTCTCATATACCCAAGGCTCTAAAGGATCACCCTATAGTAGGTACTACACTGAACACCTTCAGAGATGTGTGTAAAAAATTCCATATTTCTTCCAATCCGGGCCCCCTAACCCCTTTGCGACTCAATCCCGCCTTCACCCCTGGCATGTCTAACCACTTCCTTACCCCTATTTGGCCACACAAAGACGTCCTCGCGCACCAATTCTACAAGGATGGTACTCTTCTTGACCACGAAACCCTTCCAGCTAGTTCGACCGGAGCCCGCTTGCCCCTATGGTCTTACTTTCAGATCCGACACTTTCTTAAAGCGACAAACCGAACGGAGGCAATCTCGAGACACTTGACCCCTTTCGAAAAGCTTTGCGCTCAATCTACGCCGCAGCAGCATCTCATCTCACATACACACTCCTTGCTACTTACGCCAATCTCCTCGAAAGACGGAAAAGCTTGCTACTCATGGGAAAGAGACCTACAGATCTCTTTCACAGATGCAGAGTGGGAAAGAATCCTCGTAATCGCTCATAAGGGATCCCTTAACGTGCGTATTCAGGAGAATAACTATAAAATTATTTACAGATGGTACCGTACCCCAGACCGGCTACATAAATTCAATGCTGACGTACCAGATACTTGTTGGAGATGCAGAATTAGTCAGGGAACCTTCTTACACATCTGGTGGTCATGTCCTAGCATTCAAACTTTTTGGGTTCATGTACACGAGATCACCTCTCAAATTACCGGCCGCCCCCTAGCATTTACTCCGGCCCAGCTGCTCTTACATCACTCCCCCACACCTGCTCACTTATACCGAAAGTCGCTGGATATCTGTTTACTTAACGCGGCCAAACTCTGCTTACCCACCCATTGGGGTTCCCCTGATGTCCCTTCCATATCTGAATGGTTCTCTAGAGTAGAAAAAATGGCTGAAATGGAGGAGCTTATCCAGATTGCAAAAGACACCCCCCATAAATTTACCCGAACCTGGGATAAATGGATACAGTTCAGATCTTCAGAAAGATATAGAGCCCTCATGGGGTTAACCCCCCCCAAACCCTTTAAATTAAGAACGGAACCCTTGACACTCCCATTCTCAGACACATCACTTTTTAGGGCCCCCTTCGCTCTCATAAAACTATTGAGCATGGTAACCAATAGCTGAAAACTAAAGATATACCCCACAGCGCCACCTCGACTCCTGTGTCAGAGTTCACACGTCAGAGAGGGGGCGATTGTCACGCCCCCTAGGAGGCCGCGGTGGAGACCGAAGAGACCCTCCCCTATTTATCTCCCTCTTTTCACCCTTCCTCTTCTCCCCTCTTTCTCTTCTTTTTTCAGCTCCTTTTTTCCTCATCCATCTCCCCCCATTCTCTCAATCCCCCATAGCCTTTCCTGTCCATCCCCCCTCCTCCCTTCACCCCTGGATATCCCCTCTCTCCAGCCTACCTTTCTTCCCTTACGACCCTGACGGACTTGGTTCTTCTAGACCCTCAACACTTGCCAGTTCCTATGGAATGCCACATACTCCACACCCGCTTCCCTGTTCTGGATGCCAGGGAAACACCTCCTCATGATTAGATGACTACTTACACGCTTATGGAGATCCGTGACACCACAGACATGAGCTTACACTTTTCTAACACCCTGCGATGGACCCCTGAGGAGTCCCCTCTTAGACATCATTACGTTTCACTTTTGTTCAGAGGTTTTATGATACCAGGGATTTTCTCTAAATGCTACAGGTACCGTCATGAAGAATGCTATCCATGATGATACGTAGAGTATGTTATTTCTTTGTCAAAAGTTCTGGAACTACCTTGTTCGACTTTGCTTACATTCTGTTTGCAACATGTATTGTTATCCTCTACTCCTTTTTGAAAATTAAAAATCTTTATGGGAAAAAAAAAAATCACACTTTTATTTTGATAACAAAATTACAAAATCATTCACAAATAAATAAAAAAATAAAATTAATTATCCACATCAATGTTTTCAGATGGAATACATTTATCACTTTATCGCTATACCACTTGACATGCTTCGCTCCTCCGAGCTTCCTCAGGAGTTAAAGGTACACTTAGTGGATAAACTAAAAACAATAAGGAAATACAGATCAGAAATATATCATACACATATTGCTATCAACAATAATGTACTGAAGCATTTTAATGGTGACCAAATTATTGAGTATGGTAAATGTATGGCAGTATATAACACGGTCATGTATTAAGTTAAGTTTAAACAATTTTTAGGGCGTAGGTCCATATATGATCTTACCTACAAATGCCAACTGTGCCACTTGCACCACGTAATTTGGTCCGAGCCGAAGGATAATGTTAAACCAGGGTTTTGAATTAAGAAACCATGTGCCCGATCCAAGGGGGCCACAGGAAAGCTATTCAAGATTATATAAGAATTTACCGTTAGAATTATCGCCATTATCAGTCGTTGGCCATTTAAATCATATAAAGATAAGATAAATTACCTAAATTATTAACATAGAATCAGTAAATTCTATATTAAAGGAGTGTCCACATCAGTGGATATAGACCCGTTCGGTCATATAAAATAGACCTGAACCCATAGGCAGAAAAAGCACTGTAAGTAAAAGCCTCCTGGCGATCTTTCTATAAAAGTATATAAAAACAAATAGTAAGGGATAGTTTATCATTGGCCTCTAGCATATATAATATACACTGGGGCAATGAAATACAACCCTAGAGCATACCTGTTGTTGTTAATGTTATCCACGGCTGACACGCGATGGGGTAAAATAGAAATAGCATCTCACTTGCGCAATAGCAGAGGCAGAAGATTGGCGGTCAAACAGCCCCATTTAAATAGCCCTCCCAACCCGGAGGCGTGCCTGACGTCACCGCCGGGTTGCGGACGTGTGTAGAGAGAAGGCATTCCGAGCAGGGGATTAGGTGGGTATACCAAGATGGCGCATATGGCGTCATATCGGTGGTACTGCACATGCGTGCCATCAACCTATTGTTGTTGAAGGCAGAGTTTACCGAAAGTGACATCGCTACCGTCCACTTCCAGTACTGCGCATGTGCCAAACTAACACAATGATCAACAGGAAGAAGGGCATCAGGCTACTTCCTATAGTGACAGCGCCATTTTAAGTGCTGGAATCCTATTCAATTGCGGAGACCTAGACACTGGCTGCGCTGTAACATGTCATCCTAAATCCACCACTTATAGATTATCCAAGTCTCAAATCAGGCACAGTATAAGGAAAGCGGCTGATTCTCTGCCCCCAAAGAGACTGCGTCCATGTGACCCATCCAAAAGAGATCGAAACAATATCGCAAAACCCCGTTCAATTCAGTAATCAAATTTAAATATAAAGGCTTTGGGTACATAGATCATATATGGACAGATGCGAAAAAAAAAAAAAAAAAGCTTCATTATATTGGTGATCAAACACAATGTCACTGCAGGAGGCACTGCACCAATGTCGCCTGTCTGTACAGGCCACAATTCATTCCAGGAGAGTAAAGTCCCACATTTCAAACAAATAGTCTCTTTAGCGTTGGAACAGATTAATCACCGCCACCGTTCATCTTATCACACCTCCACACGTGGTTTCAGCAAACGGGGGTTCTTAGTGACAGGTGGAAAGAAATCCCCTTTTGGTCAAACTCTTACCGGAATATATAGATCTAATCAGCACGTCACATATACACAGCGAGGTCCTTTCTTTACATCATCCTCCCTTAGATCATGGTTATATCTGTTACTTCAACAGTTCCAATGATTGTAACGTGAATGGGAAATCAAAAGATATATATAGTGTGATACCGTAAAACACTCTGATTTATTTAAATACAACAAAGAATACACTCACAAACAAAAATTCAAAGTCAGGCAAATTCAGATTATTATCACAGCATAATCCACTGGATCACCTTCCCCTGGACAGCAATGGGCATACAATCGAATGTGTACCTCTAACCTTCTTATTATGGTGCGTCCTTGTATCGTTACCCTGACGCGTTTCGTCCGTTAATGGACATCATCTGAGGGTGCCGATACATCTACTTCCTTCCTATATATACCCTGTGTCATCTAAATAATTTGACACAGCGTATTGGCTCAATTGCATGGTGATTTCCCGCTTACCTTTTCGGAACATACAGCGTCGCCATCTTAGTGACGTCACCAGACGGCGACGCGCGTTCACGTGGCAAAACAAAGCTCCCGCGCATGCGCCACTCTGCGGATCAGAGGGAGTACCCTTCCGTCCATTCTTTAGTGTGACTACAGCGCATGCGCGCGCTTCGTTCAGCGCCATATTGAGTTGCCAACATTAAGTCTGAGGGAGATGTACATCCGCCCACAGTTCACATGAGCTCACAACCCCCAACGCGCATGCGCGTTGGAGATAAGGATACCCATAGCAAACTGCGATTGGCGTGGAAATGATATTGCAAATGATATTGCAAATAGCAGCCGTAACCCCCCTAGTGCAATGTACACAATGAATTCACACAACATCAACATTGCACTATGTCGAAAACGGCTGCACATTTTCACTCCCATCCACATCATATTACAATGCTGGCGCACTGTATATTCTACTCAAACATTAATAATAATAAAAAATAAATAAAAAATACAAATCAAATCACTGACAACAGTGCTTCTCAGAGTGTCTACGACTCTCCATAAAAAGTTTACACTATGGAACATTAACTATTACCAAGTCCAGAATATAGGTCCCATATAAATAAAAAAATATAAACTGGAAAAAATATATAAAATCCAGAAAGCTAGCTAAATATGTATACCTCTATTAACAAACCCTCCCTTATTCTTACTAAGTACTCGTGCTAGAACAACCCCTAAAATCCCATTAATTATACCTATTGTACATATGTAAAATCCTAAATGTATGAAAATAAAAAATAAAATATACAAATTATTATTTATGGGAAATATGTTAGACATTGAATATGTAAATATAAAAATGGAAAATCCATATATAATTACGCAAAATGATAAAATGAAATGAAGTAAAAGAAAATGAAATGAAATGGACAATCCATGGTACATCTAAAAGAACACACAAGAAAACATACGGAAAATAACCCCCCAAAAAGGGTCTGGTTGCAAAGTCAATAATTGCTAATGAAACAATTTACATCTAGTTCAATATTCAATCCTTTTGGCGATTAAAGTATTCATAGAGTATATCCATTGTGATTCTCTCTTTGAAATCTCCCTAACCATATTTGAACCCCTCCAACTTGGTGAAACTTTATCTACTCCCCAAAATTTTAACAAAGAGGGGTCTTGGTTATGGTATTTCTTAAAATGAAGGGAAACATTATGATCTTTGTATCCTATTTCTATATTATACTGATGTTCGGATACCCTCTTTTTTAATGTGCGTTTAGTTCTGCCTACATACATAAGATTACATGGGCATTGTAACACGTACACTACATGTGTCGTGTTACAAGAAATGAATTCTTTAATCCCAAACGTACGATTATTGCCTGATGAAGTGAACTCGGTCAGTCCTCTGATTGGATGTGTTGTCTTAGCACATGTGGAACACCTTCTACAAGCAAAGAAACCCTCTTGTTCCCAAAACGGAACTGGGCGTTTAGGGGGGTTCAGAACTTTTTTTACCAATTTATCACCCAAGCTAGGAGCTTTCCTATACACGAAAGATGGATTCACTGGCAAAACCTGATTTAAATTCTTATCAAGATGCAAAATATGCCAGTGGTCCTTAAAAACTTTCTCTACATCTTTGTACTGGTGATGGAAGTCTGAGAAGAAACTCCACTCCTGTTTGGATCCCTCTATTTTTGGTTTGTCAATCAGACATTCGGTCCTAGTTAGATTACCCACTTCTAAAATTGTTTTATTAAGCATCCCTTCATCATAACCTTTCTCTAAAAAACGATTCTTAATAACCTCTGATTGTGCTAAAAAATCTTCATTCTCTGTACAATTTCTGCGTATCCTCATTATTTGCCCTTTGGGGATGTTTCTTAACCATCGGGGATGATGGCCACTCGAAATCGGTAAGAAACTGTTACGATCAGTCGGTTTAAAATACACCTTTGTTACTAACCTTTGATCACGCCTCATTATTTCCACATCCAGAAAATGAATAGTGTCTTTACTAAATTCATATTCTAAACGAATATTGTTGGTGTTAGTGTTCAGGTGTCTCATAAAATCATGTAGTGAGGTCTCTGTGCCTTCCCACACCATAAGCAGATCGTCAATGTACCTCTTATAAAATTTTATGGAGCTATTCTGATTAGAAAATACAGCCTTATCTTCCCATTCTGCCATGAATAAATTCGCTATGCTCGGCGCAAATTTAGCGCCCATGGCTACACCCCTTTTCTGAGCATAAAAACTTTGGTTGTACCAAAAATAACTATGGGATAAGCAGAAATCTAAAGATTGACCCAAAAAAACTTTCTGCTCATGAGGTAAATCCTCTCTTTGACTCCATCTTTCGTGTATAGGAAAGCTCCTAGCTTGGGTGATAAATTGGTAAAAAAAAGTTCTGAACCCCCCTAAACGCCCAGTTCCGTTTTGGGAACAAGAGGGTTTCTTTGCTTGTAGAAGGTGTTCCACATGTGCTAAGACAACACATCCAATCAGAGGACTGACCGAGTTCACTTCATCAGGCAACAATCGTACGTTTGGGATTAAAGAATTCATTTCTTGTAACACGACACATGTAGTGTACGTGTTACAATGCCCATGTAATCTTATGTATGTAGGCAGAACTAAACGCACATTAAAAAAGAGGGTATCCGAACATCAGTATAATATAGAAATAGGATACAAAGATCATAATGTTTCCTTTCATTTTAAGAAATACCATAACCAAGACCCCTCTTTGTTAAAATTTTGGGGAGTAGAGCGCATGCGCGGGGTCTCCTAAGATGGCCGCCGGCATCTAGAGCTCCGCTCCACCGCCGCCCTGATCTATCCACCGGAGCCTTCCGAGCGCCCCCACGCCATACCGGACAGCTAATCCTGGTGGGGGAACACTCAGGGAACCCGCGGATGGCGTCCCCGAGCGCCAGAAAGGACTTATCAGGCCGTATGAAGGCCGAAACCGGCCCTGTCAGTTACGCCAAGATGGCGGCGGCTACACGTTGCCTCCCAGTCACAGCTCCTCAGGAGGAATCCATAGCGGACCAGGACCAGGATCGGATGCCTTTTCAAGGTACAGACTGTGCCCCTCTACCTTCAGTTCACTCTCCCTCCTCCACTGAGTCATTGCTAGGGGGATTGAGTGCAGGATATCCCACTACACCTATGAGGGATCCCCATACAGGCATGCTGCTGGCAGTCAGTGAGGCACAGGAAGATTTCCCTCCCCCCACAGACTTTCCTTCCATGATGACAGCTTTTTCACATATGCTTTCCAAAAGCCTTGCTATTCAGGCTACTCAGATCACTACCTCCATACATGCAGATCTGCAGCAAATAGGTCTGAGACTGGACACTGTGGAACGGAAAACTGACCAGGCTGTATTACGGATCAATCAAAATTCTGCTAGATTGGAGGAGGTTCAGGACCAACTAGAGACTGCGTTTGCAAAAATCGATGACCTCGAAAACAGGTCAAGAAGATACAATTTTAGGGTACGGGGGATACCAGAATCTGAAAAAGAGGTTCACAAGGTGGTGAGATCTCTCATTAAGAATTTGATCCCTGACATCCCGGATCGCCATCTGGAACTGGATAGAGCACACAGGGCTCTCCAGGCCCCCCGCTCTGACGGTTTACCCAGGGACATTATAGTCAAGCCGCACTATTACTCGGTGAAGGAGGAGGTCATGCGAAAATCCAGATATGCAGAAAATCTATCGTTCCAGGGTCACAAGATCCAGCTATTCACTGACCTCTCCCCATACACTATACAGAGGAGAAGGTCGTTTAAACCTTTACTACAAGTTTTGATGGACAAGGAAATCGCATACAGATGGTCGTTCCCTTTGAGGCTGAACTTTTCTTACAAGAACAAAAGCTTTGGATTCTCCTCATTCCAGGAAGGCGAAAAACTTTTGACTCGTCTAGGTCTGATACAACTGGAACCCGCAATGGAAACTTCCAGCAGGGGCACCCCAGCTTCAACCAAGAGGCCTCCCCCAGCGAGCCCGCTGCAACAGATCTGGCTGACGCAAAGCTCCAAACGATCCAAAGAAAATCTACCACCTTGAGACTATTTTAGTTTTCCCATATGGGGGCTGAACTCACACTTTTTTGGGGTTCCCATGGTTGAGGCCCGGGCCACGGGACTCGGGGGTCTTACGGGACTCTCTTGGCCCCCTCCTCGACCTAGAGGGTTATGGTTGGGAAGTCTTCCCATGTTCTGAAATGTTCTTTTTGGGGGACTTTTTCCCCTCCCTAAGTTGACTGATGTTCTGCTCTTTTTTTCGCCATGTATCTGTATGGAGGAGGGCTCTGGCACTTTTTGCATTTTTTTACATTTTTGGTATTTTTATAACTTTTGTTATATAATTTCTTTTTGCATAATAACTTTGGTCCGGGTTAACAATTTTTTTTTAGTTTCAGGTTGAGGTCTCAGGCCTTGCTATTACGGACTCGAATGACCGGTACAACGAACTCTTCTCATATCAGACGGGCCTGTACAGTATATGCATTATTGGGAAAGTTACTTAACTGTATAAGGTAGCAGGGAATGTTTTCGGGGATATGCTCATTTTCACAATCCTTGTTTTGAAAAGTCCTCTTCGGCCATTAGATACTGGTATGACAAGGGTATGGTCATTTCTCCACCATCTCTATTTGGGGGGAGGGGGGGTGGGGGAAGATGGGTCTGAATAGGAGATTGGGCCATTATTTTTGCCATAGGTACAGGAGTGTTACTCCATGGTCATAATTTTTGAGGGGCGCTCGGTTTAAATTCTAGATAGGAGCTGGTGACAGCTCCACAGTTTATATATTTAAGGTGGCGGGGCGGTGGTGGATTTAGTGCGCTCCCCCTGGCTCAGAGGTAATGTTTACGCTTCTGGGCCATTTTCGGGGTAACCTTTTCTGGGGTTGTCCCGTTCATTTACGAAGGAGAGTTGATTGGAGGGGTTCCGATCGCTCAGGGGGGAGAAAGGGGACGGGGGTCCCCTGTATGTATTTTTCTGTCAACGCAAAGATGTTACAACATGGTTCTCCTCATGCTGATGTTCTCTCTCTCTATGATGGTTTATTCTTTTTCTTTTTCATCTCTTTCTTTCTCCTTTCTCCTCATGTTTATTGCAGACAAGACAACTTCACATACGACATCCGGCCTGCACTCCTGGACATTTATAGGATCTCTTGGTGGTTCTTACTTCGCACACAGCGTGGCTCTCCTCATGTGAGCGGTGAGTTATTTTTCAGTTGCGTGGGTTCCCCCCCTCTGGTCCATGGCTGACACACCTGCTAAAGTGCCCACCCTTAAACTAGTTTCGCATAACACTCAGGGCCTTAACTCTCCACTAAAACGCAGGAAGATTCTAGAACATTACCGATCCATACATGCAGACATTTTATTGCTACAGGAGACGCACTTCCCTTCCTCTTTCAAACCCACATTTTTACATCAGCACTATCCTCAGTTCTTTTTGGCCTCCGCGGAAAACAAGACTAGAGGTGTGGCAGTGTGTTTCTCCAAACATATAAACCTCTCTCAACCTGAGATTGTTCAGGACCCGCAGGGGCGATATATTCTGGTTTCGGGATACATAGACGGAGAACACTACACATTTGTTTCCTACTATGCACCCAATAAGGGCCAAAGCTCCTTTTTTGCATCCATGCTGAGGAAGCTTCAGATCCATCTTCAGGGCACGGTATTTATTGGAGGTGACTCAAATGTTGCATTTGACTTTTCTCTGGATAAATCGGGATCTGGGGGGTCAAAACCCAAGCGTCCGTCAAAACAGAGCAATAGCATAGCTCGCATGCTCCACGTGGATGGTCTGATTGACTCTTGGCGGGAGATGAACCCTCGGGCGAAGGACTATACGCATTTTTCGGCGCCGCATCGCACCTACGCCAGAATAGATCACATATTTACGAAATCCCAGACGGTTCCTCTGCTAGTTAATGCCAGGATTTTGGACTCGTCCTTATCGGACCACTCCATGGTGGTGGTAGTGTCCAGGAGACCTGTGGGCTCCGGGAACCGCCCATGTTGGCGTCTCCGGGAATCCATTCTGAGTGACCCTGCACATAGCGCAGTGTTGGAGGCTGCTATTCGGGAATACTTTGAGCTGAATGATACCGGGGAGGTATCGCCAGTTACTTTGTGGGCTGCACATAAAACTGTAATGAGAGGCAAATTAATCCAGTTATCCTCTAATCTCAAAGCGCAACATCGGGCTGACACCCTTAAACTCACGGAGGAGTTCCGTTCCCTAGCTAAAACACACAAACAGCGTCCTACGGCAGATTCATTAGCCAAACTAGACGAGGTCAAGGCCCGACTGAATATGTCCTTAACTACAGCGGCTGCTCAACATCTTTCCTGGACGGGGGCTAAATTTTATGCACAGAAAGACAGGGTAGGCTCACGCCTAGCAGTAAAACTGACTCCCAAGCCACGATCTCAGTCCTTCCCTAAGATCAGGATTCACTCAGGGGACCTCTCTCAGAATCCTGTTAAAGTCATGGACGCCTTTTTGCAGTTCTACTCGGACTTATACAAGCAGGGGTCTAGTCCCTCCAAAGGTGCTCGGGAGAGGCTCCTGAGTGATCTCCCACTGCCCAAGCTCTCGGAGGATCACAGGGACCTTATGGAGGATCCGTTCACTCAGGCAGAAGTACTTGACACTATTAAAACGCTTTCAAGGGGTTCTGCCCCGGGTCCGGACGGATTCTCCAACGGTTATTATAAGAAGTTTGGCCCTTCTCTGGCTCCTTATCTGGTGAAAATGTTTAACTCTCTCAGGGATGGTACCGCCATGCCTCTGGACATGAACTCGGCATTTATATCGGTGATTCCAAAACCTGGTAAAGATGCCAGCGTGGTAGGCAATTTTAGGCCTATATCGCTTATCAATAATGATATTAAGATAATGACGAAAATACTGGCGAATAGGCTTTCAAGCTTTATCTCCCGGTATATCCACAAAGATCAGGTGGGGTTCATCCCTGGGAGACAAGGACCAGACCAGATTAGACGCGCAGTAGATGTTATTTCACTCCTACAGGCACAATGGGACGGAGGATCCCCGCAACAGGGGTTCCTGCTGTCCATTGACCTTCATAAAGCCTTTGACTCTATTGATTGGCGGTACCTTACGGATATCTTGGAGAGGTGGGGGTGCGGTAAATACTTTCTTAACCTCATATCGGCTCTGTATTCTAATCCGTCGGCTCAGGTGCGTCTGTTGGGCAGATATTCTAACAAGTTTGGTATCAGTAGGGGGACAAGACAGGGGTGCCCATTATCTCCACTTCTTTTTGCCATAGCCATAGAAACTTTAGCCATTGCCTTACGTTCTAACCCCGACATTAGGGGGGTCAGGTGTGGGTCTGGCGAACATAAATGCGCCCTATATGCGGATGACCTTCTTCTTTTTGTTACATCGCCTCTGACCTCTATGCCCATCATTAATCGGATTTTATTAGATTTTAGTAAGATCTCGGGACTCCGGGTCAATATGGAGAAATCTTTAGCCCTGAATGTTACGCTCCCTACTGATGTGCTAGCTCAACTTTCGAATAATTTTACCTTCTCCTGGGCACAATCTCAGCTCCCATACTTGGGAATAAAACTCACTTCAGATATACACACTCTATTCAAAGCTAATTATCCCTACATGGCGCAAAAATGCAGAGAGGATTTAGTACGTTGGTCTGGTTGTGGCATCTCCTGGATGGGTAGGATTAATGCGGTGAAAATGACACTTCTACCACGTCTATTATACTTGTTCCGCTCGCTCCCAATTCCAGTCCCCAAAACATTCCTTGACAAAATGCAAACGGATATAGTGAGGTTTGTCTGGGGGAAGAAAGGCTATAGGTGCTCCTCAGCCACACTCTACCGATTGAAATCTCAAGGAGGGTTGGGCCTTCCCAATTTATGGGGTTATTGTCAAGCGGCACAACTGGCCCAGATATCAATGGCTTTCTCGGTTTCTGTAAAACCGGACTGGTTATTGATGGAAAGGCAATCTATTCCTCACCACACAATAGATTTCCTGATGGGATGTTGTCCTAAACGCAGACCAGCGATTCTAGCTCCCACTCTCTCGCATTCATTGGCGCTTTCTTCCAACCTATTCAAACGGGGCTCTTTGATCTCTCCACTGAAACCTCTGACTCACATTTTTCATAATGGGGATTTTCCTCCGGGGGAAAATATAGAAGCTTTTAAATGGTGGACGGATAAGGGGTTATACAGAATCGGTCACTTCTTTTCTCCTTCCGGCCCCCTTTCTTTATCACATTGCCAAAAGAAACTAAATATGCCTGATTCGGAAATGTTCAGATTTACACAAATTTCACACTTTTTGAATTCCATTTGGACTTCAAAACCTCTTCCTCCTTTTATAACGCAATATGAGCAATGGTGTGCGCAGGTCACGGAC
Organism: Lithobates pipiens; assembly: GCF_037356315.1. Lineage (NCBI taxonomy): Eukaryota > Metazoa > Chordata > Amphibia > Anura > Ranidae > Lithobates > Lithobates pipiens. Next base: position 510,488,478 of record NW_027507748.1, read on the forward strand.
CAGAGGGGGGGCATTTCCCTGATTTACGCGGCTCTCATGGGGAAGGACAACAAACCTCCCTACGCTCTCGCGTGGGAAGCTGATTTGAACAGCTCCTGGGATCTGAAACAGTGGTTCAGGGCCTCGATGAGAGCTCACAAAGGTATACTTAATATCTCGCTAATAGAGGCAGGTATCAAAGTACTGTTTCGTTGGTACTATGTTCCTTCCAGGCTGGCAAGAATTTTTCCGGGTTCCTCACCAGGGTGTTTCAGAGGATGTGAGCTGGGAGGAGATATGTTTCATATCTGGTGGTCCTGTCCACGCATCCGTTCCTTCTGGAGGAAAGTGTTTCGTACAGTTAGTACAATTACGGGGACCGCTGTACTTCCGCACCCCAGTTTAGCCTTACTTAATCTTTCCATCCCGGCGTTGTCCAAACATTTACAGCAATTAGCGTTTTTTGTTTTCCTTGGGGCTAAAATTACGTTAGCTAAGGCCTGGAAGAAACATACAGTTTCGTACAAGATGTTCAGATCCAAGGTAACATGGATTATGGTGCAAGAACAAATAGTGGCCAAGTGGCATGACAAAACGGAAAGATTCCGGTTGATCTGGGAACCTTGGGCGACATTGTGTAATATCTCTCTTATTCCAGGAGTGCAGCCGGGTGCTTTGTCTTCTAGGACAGGTAACATTTGATTAAGCTTTTTACATTGCCTTTCTTTCCCCCCCCCGTTTTTGGTTCCCTTTTTCTCACGTTTTCTCTCTTCTCTTCTTCTTCACCTCCCTTGGTGTTTTGGGATGGGCCCCAATTGGGGTTCTAAGGGAAATGGCAGTGAAGTTGTAGGCCGGTCTTGGCCCGATATATTTTTTTTTTGGGTATCCCAGGTTTCTGAACTTTGTTGAGATGAGTGGGGGGGTATCCTGGTCTTTGTGGGCGGGCCCAGCCCTTGGATTGCAGCTTGATCCCGTTTGGGGCACCAGGGGGTCTGTGGCTCGTGTGCTTTGATTAGACATAACACCCCACGGGGGCATAATTGCTTAGGATGGGTACAAGATAATACTAATGTTTTTACAATGCACTTCCTGTTGGCTTTATTGTTTAATTTGTCAATATTCTGATCTAGTGACATATATGTCTAGCTCTGCGTAGCCTATGTATGAGTGGATTTAGCTTGTATTGTATTGAGGAGTATTTTCTCTATTTTTTTTTGTTGTTCTGTTCAGATGCAAATCTTCAATAAACATTATTAAATTTAAAAAAAAAAAAAAAATTTTGGGGAGTAGATAAAGTTTCACCAAGTTGGAGGGGTTCAAATATGGTTAGGGAGATTTCAAAGAGAGAATCACAATGGATATACTCTATGAATACTTTATCGCCAAAAGGATTGAATATTGAACTAGATGTAAATTGTTTCATTAGCAATTATTGACTTTGCAACCAGACCCTTTTTGGGGGGTTATTTTCCGTATGTTTTCTTGTGTGGTCTTTTAGATGTACCATGGATTGTCCATTTCATTTCATTTTCTTTTACTTCATTTCATTTTATCATTTTGCGTAATTATATATGGATTTTCCATTTTTATATTTACATATTCAATGTCTAACATATTTCCCATAAATAATAATTTGTATATTTTATTTTTTATTTTCATACATTTAGGATTTTACATATGTACAATAGGTATAATTAATGGGATTTTAGGGGTTGTTCTAGCACGAGTACTTAGTAAGAATAAGGGAGGGTTTGTTAATAGAGGTATACATATTTAGCTAGCTTTCTGGATTTTATATATTTTTTCCAGTTTATATTTTTTTCCAGTTTACATTTTTTTATTTATATGGGACCTATATTCTGGACTTGGTAATAGTTAATGTTCCATAGTGTAAACTTTTTATGGAGAGTCGTAGACACTCTGAGAAGCACTGTTGTCAGTGATTTGATTTGTATTTTTTATTTATTTTTTATTATTATTAATGTTTGAGTAGAATATACAGTGCGCCAGCATTGTAATATGATGTGGATGGGAGTGAAAATGTGCAGCCGTTTTCGACATAGTGCAATGTTGATGTTGTGTGAATTCATTGTGTACATTGCACTAGGGGGGTTACGGCTGCTATTTGCAATATCATTTCCACGCCAATCGCAGTTTGCTATGGGTATCCTTATCTCCAACGCGCATGCGCGTTGGGGGTTGTGAGCTCATGTGAACTGTGGGCGGATGTACATCTCCCTCAGACTTAATGTTGGCAACTCAATATGGCGCTGAACGAAGCGCGCGCATGCGCTGTAGTCACACTAAAGAATGGACGGAAGGGTACTCCCTCTGATCCGCAGAGTGGCGCATGCGCGGGAGCTTTGTTTTGCCACGTGAACGCGCGTCGCCGTCTGGTGACGTCACTAAGATGGCGACGCTGTATGTTCCGAAAAGGTAAGCGGGAAATCACCATGCAATTGAGCCAATACGCTGTGTCAAATTATTTAGATGACACAGGGTATATATAGGAAGGAAGTAGATGTATCGGCACCCTCAGATGATGTCCATTAACGGACGAAACGCGTCAGGGTAACGATACAAGGACGCACCATAATAAGAAGGTTAGAGGTACACATTCGATTGTATGCCCATTGCTGTCCAGGGGAAGGTGATCCAGTGGATTATGCTGTGATAATAATCTGAATTTGCCTGACTTTGAATTTTTGTTTGTGAGTGTATTCTTTGTTGTATTTAAATAAATCAGAGTGTTTTACGGTATCACACTATATATATCTTTTGATTTCCCATTCACGTTACAATCATTGGAACTGTTGAAGTAACAGATATAACCATGATCTAAGGGAGGATGATGTAAAGAAAGGACCTCGCTGTGTATATGTGACGTGCTGATTAGATCTATATATTCCGGTAAGAGTTTGACCAAAAGGGGATTTCTTTCCACCTGTCACTAAGAACCCCCGTTTGCTGAAACCACGTGTGGAGGTGTGATAAGATGAACGGTGGCGGTGATTAATCTGTTCCAACGCTAAAGAGACTATTTGTTTGAAATGTGGGACTTTACTCTCCTGGAATGAATTGTGGCCTGTACAGACAGGCGACATTGGTGCAGTGCCTCCTGCAGTGACATTGTGTTGGATTTTGGGAGAAGAGTAATAAAGGGGAGAGTTTAAATATTCTCACCCGGACTGTATAATAATATCGTATGTGGTTGTACAGTGTATGATATATGTAACGGTCATACACATTTATACACACTTTATAATTATAATTTGAACATCTTATGATTTGATTGTTTTTACAGCAAAGTTGCACTGTTATATAGCGCTGCTTACCAGGGTACCAGTGGTAGTCTGTGGCTGTATGGTCACTGATTACCTATTCTGGTACATGGTACAATCTTTTTTCAGTTTTAGAATACTACTCATATGAATAGTAATTTTTAGCAGCTGCAGATTTGTTTATGATTTCCATTGCCGCCCACTAAGCGCTTGCGTTTATACATTTTTTGGATTTGGGGCACGAGAGTATAAACATTGTGAGGAATATTGGTGATCAGTTGTAGATGTCTCTTTTATCCTGGTGGTTAGTGGTGATTGTTTCCTTTAACATGGTGGTAAATATTGAGTGTCTACTCTAACCTTGTGGTTAATGTTGAAAGTTCCCTTTAATATAATGATCAGCGGATCCCCACTTTAACATGGTATTTGGTGATTAGCACCCCTTTTGAATTGGAGGTGACATCTGTGGTAATCATTGTAATTAACCTGATGATTATTGGGAACTCTGTAATGGGTCATTGGTGATCAGTTGTTACGTACCTGAAAAAGAACATGTACACATCATTTAAAGATGCCTGCTGAATCACGTCAGTGCTGGAATTATGGAATTAGGCAGGCACAATCGGAAATCACTTTCCTGGTGCCTCCTTCATAAACAGGTATCACTAGAACTTGATCACCAGATGCCTGGGTCTGACAATGCACATGTTATCAGTGTAGTTCAGGGATCTCAAACTGGTGGCCCTCCAGCTGTTGCGAAACTACAAGTCCCATCATGCCTCTGCCTGTAGGAGTCATGCTTGTAACTGTCAACCTTGCAATGCCTCATGGGACTTGTAGTTTTGTAACAGCTGGAGGGCCACCAGTTTGAGACCCCTGGTGTAGTTCAATGTTAGTCTTCTGCAGCATCAAAAACTTTAACATTCCTTACATTCCATCTGAGGTTTTCAAAACAAGTATAAACAACCTCAACTAGTAAGAATGTGGAACACCAGCAGGTGACATTGTAACTGTCTGTATTACATTGTGGAATATAAGAGATCTATGTCAATGTTCTACTTTGTCAAAATCTCAGAGACTGCATACATGTTTAACAGACTTCCAGGGCCAGTTGTAAGCTTTCTGGGATTGCTGTCAGTACCTCCAGGCACTAGGTGGCATTTGTTCAGCCCATCAGGTTAGATATACAAGTTTGAATGTTTGGCATTCTGATATTCTGAATCTTCTGATATTCAAAATAAATAAAGAGAAATTCAGACATTGTTTTTATATTAAAAAAAAAAAAACACTGTTTATGTGTCCTTTTTACACTGAAAAAAACTGATAACAGAGGAAGACTGCACACAGACTTATTTGCTTAAAAAAATTATAATTAATGGATTTGGATCTTGGTTTAAAAAAATGCCTTTGTTATAACTAAAGACTGAATAAAATGTATTACTTTAGGCAGGTAAAAGTAAATAGTTAATATGTCAAATTGTGTTAAATTTTGTAAATTTGTTGTTTTTGCTTCTCTATAAGAGTTTCCAAAATGTTTTTTTATCAATTTATTTTCCTGATCCTTTGACATCTATCTCAAAGCAACAGATATGTAACATTTTCACTGCAATATTCATATAAATATACCATGTTTAAAGAAGTTAAATAAGACACAGGAATATCATTTATGATACCTGAAGGAAAGGTCACATTTACTTTGGTTGATTAAATAGAAAGACAACTTTTTACATTTCAGCCTCTAAGCTCTTTACTTTTTTTTCTGTCACAGTTCCTAGAGGACCTTGCAAATTCCATTGACATATTTTGCCTCCAGGTTGACCTTGGGTTATATGGTTTCAGATGAGCTGTTGCAATCCGCTGGCTCTAATGCATTTCAAAGTAGTATTTATAAAAAGAACAATATGAAGGGATCATCGGATCGCCTTTAGAAAATTCAATGCTTGTGAACATTTTGTATTTTATATATTTATATATATATATATATATATATATATATATATATATATATATATATATATAATATAATCTATATCACAAAATGCATTATTGTTAAATGAATAAATACATCTGGAAATGCAGTTAACTTTGTAAACATGGAAATATTCCTAGCTATGGATCATCTTTTGTCTTTACATTTATATCTCCATTTCAAAATTTCAAAAATAAGAATATGATTGATATTTGTGCTTTTTTTTTTTTTTTTTTACACAAGAGTCCTTGTGTAAAAGAGAAGTTTGGGAATTGAAAACAAAAAAGTATACTCACCTAGGTGGCTGCAGCATTGGTCCAATGTTGCATCTGTCCCCCACCTCCTCTAAGACAAAGAACTGAGCAATTAAAGACTGCTGATCACTCAGTTCCCAGTCTTTAGTGAGCTGGTAAGTCACTAACTCTCTGCTCTGCCCCTCCAGCGCTCACTGGAGTGCTGGGTTGTGGAGGGGGCTGGAACATGCTGCATCTTCTGTCAGACCAGACTGAACCCAGGTCATCACTCTCTGGTCTTCCTTCCACGCTTCCTTCCAGGCTGTGGCTGTGGTGCTGGAGGTGTGGCAGAAGGAGGAGGAGGAGCAGGGGCCAAACCACACAAGTGTGTTTCTTGTGTCATTTGGCCCAACAGACCCTTGTTGAGGGTGTGGAGAATAACCTCCTCACACAAGATCTGTTGCCCCTGCTCCATTTTATCAAGCTTGCACGCAACCATGGTGGCAAAGGCCTCTTGGTAGGTGGGTTTTGCTTGGAGTGCCGCAGAAGCCTCACCAATCAGTCTCAGGGCCTCAACATTCCCCCCCTTTCTCGCCCTTTTGCGTGGAAGGCGAAGGGGAGGGACCTGGCATTCAGTGAGGCTCCTTTGGCTGCCCACCGCCTGGCTGCCGCTTACCCCTGCCTCCTCCTGGCTGACACTTTCCACAGCCACCTCCTGGCTGCTGCATTCCACACCCTCCTGTTCCTGGCTGAGTTCTTCCTGTGTACGAAAAAGGGACATAGTTTGAGTTTTTGGTTCATCAAACACACACAATTTTCATATCAACACTGTTGCAAATTGTTAACCAATAGAAAAGACTATCATTCTGTGCCCCACATTTTTCTTTCTTGTCCCAAAGGTTTTGGCCACTACTGTCTATTGATATGTGAAACACTTTCAAAACTCAGCAATTAGTGAGCAAAAATCAAGTTAACATCATTCATTTTGACTCCACAAATATTTACAACAATACTATACCTGGCTCAAGCTGGGCTCCTCCAGTTCTTCCTGAGTGGAAGGCCCAGGTTGGGTGTCGGAAGATTCATCGGGTGTGGAATGTAGCATAGGATGCGTGGAAGGAAGAGTAGAGAAGGATTCTCTGACCTTAGCCTGGTCTGCCAGAAAATGCATCCTGTCATAATACCACAGGGTGGGGACATAAACGTCATCTGCTGAAGCTCCAGATTGCATGGACTTCAGCACCTTGCTCCTCTCCCTCATATATGTACTCCTGAGGCTACCAATTTTCTTTTTTAAATAGTTGACGTCTGCCCTGGGGACCACCGGCTTCACAAACTCAACCAGTTTCTCCAGCGCTGCCTGCTTCTTTTGTTTGTTACTATATAGTGGGTGTGTTGCTTGCCACAGGAAGGGCATGTCTCTGTATTTATCGATGAACAGAGGGAGGAAGCTATGGTCGTTGAAGCCGTCCATAATGTCTGCAAGACACAACACAAGACAAACCCTAATGTCAGTCTAAACTCCACTAATGCAGGCCTCAATCTATAAGCAGTGTAGCCTAGTGATGTACCAAGTTCAAAATGTTACCTTCGTTTGCACGTTCGTCGCGTCAGCTTCTCCCTATGTTCACGATCGTATGGATGACACACGCGTGTTGCGTTTTATATACAGTGTGCATGCGTGAAACTCCGCCCGCCCCTGACGTTCTTTCTAGACTATTCCCCGCCCCTTCGCTTCCGGCACAGTGGGGAGAGAACATGGCAGAGAGAACACAGGTGCGCACTAATAATAGTTCCACTAACGAGAAGGAGGGTGAGGAAAGCCCGGAGCCTGAAACGTCCCGATCCAGGAAGAGAAGATTTAAGGCCTCAAATATGTCTTTTGGAGAGATGTTGGAGATGGTGGACATATTGAACAAGACCGACTATGATGGCGAAGTATAGACCTTACCCAAACTCAAATATCAGAAAGGCCAAGATCATGACTAAAGCTGTGAAGAGTCTTCATAAGAATTTTAGGGTACGACGATCCAAGGATCAACTGAGAAAACGCTGGTCAGACCTGAAACTGAGGGAGAACGAGCAGTACATAAGGATCAAGCGTGTTCTTGACAAAAGTAAGTAGTTGTCGTGTGTTCATATGATTATTATTGCTTGCATCCTGCTCCATGTGCTTTGATTTCATGTTGTGCAGTTTAAAATGGCCACTTTCAAGTTCATGGTTTCATTCGTTCGTAGGAAACATCGTTCTGCAGGTAAGTATTCTAGCTGAACACAGTGTCTCCAATAATGTTATGACCTTGAAGCTCGGCCAAAATAAACAATTGTACAACACTTCCAAACAATGTTTCATATTGTTAATTCTGCCCTCTGTGTGCTAATTCTATCTTTTTTTCCATTCTCATAGGGGAGAGAAGACTTGGCAAGTATGAGGACACCAGGGACCACACCCCTCTCAAAGAAGGGCAACTTCCAAAAGCAGAAACAGAGGAGCAGGAGGAGGAGGAGGAAGGAGAGATCGTGGAGGTTGGGCAAATTGTCACCACAACAGGTGAGTGTCGGAGAACACAGCTTCCGGTAAGCTCATCAATGTATGTCACCATATTTTTATTATATGGTGTGTTTTTTTGCTTTTTTTTGTAGGTGATGTGGAAGAAGATTCCCGTTTTACCAGTGAAAGTGCCCAGATCCTGATTGGGGAGATAATGGGGTGCAATCGGGATTTGGAAAATATACAGCAAAACATCAATGATGTTAAAAATAAAATGAAGAACATCATTGATGTTTTGGGGAGAGTGTGAAACACACCAAACTAGATAGGGTTTTATTTTTGATATTTTAAACCAAAAATTTTGTATTTCTCGAAATTACAAATTTGGAAGATGCACAGAGTGTGTAAACATCTCCTGTCATGGGGGATGAATGTATGTGTTTTGTGGAAAGTGTCTGAGATAAAGGGGTTGCAGCCCCAAAGCATGTACATTGATCCCCCATGATGGGAGCTATCACATGTTGACACTCTGTGTGCATCTTCCAAATTTGGATTTTGCAGGGGTCACACCCCATGTGATGAAGGCAATATGAGCCCAGTTTGTACATACTCATGTCTGATATTGTCTTCACTTTTCAAAGTTGATACATGCCTGTAAAACACCAAGTAAAACAAATTTTGATTAAACTCTGTTTTTGATACACACAATTTCTTGGTTTGTTGTAAAAACCTTTTCGAAAACGCACATGTGAATGTGCTTGTATTAAAAAGTTTAATTATCAACAATGTGTGGCTTCCTTTTTCATTGCACCAAAAATGTATTTGGAGTAAAATTTTAGTTTGTGCTGAGGAGGAGTGTGATTTAATAAAGGCAACTCCACTTTGCACTCCAAGTGCAGTTTCAGGTGTACTTTTGTAGTACATAGTGGATGTGCCTTTAGAAAAAAAACACCCACAGTGAGGTGTAAATTTGGACAATCATGCCATTTTCCTGCCATGGTGCAGAAAATGTGCACGATTTTGGTCAGTAATGCACTACATACATTAGTTACAAAAAGAAGGTGTGTGTGTAGCAGACCCAAAACATAATAAGATTATCTGAAGAAGAGACTGTCCCCTCATCTCGCTCTGAACTTGGGTTTGCACTGTTGGTGAAAAAGGCACAACTTGAAAAAAACTAAATATACCTAGGAGACCCCTAAAACCAAGCCAAGCAGTAAATTGAAGGAGTTTCAGATAAAAATGTAGTCTTAAAATGCCGCTCAGACATTGTCTGGCATATCAATGGCCCCCCCTACCCACAAAATAGTCAATGTATTGTGTTCTAACCTCACGGGCGCTTTGGGGGGGGGGGGGGGGCAAGCCAGGATGAGCATGTTCAAGGCCTGTGAGGTTATCTTCATTTTCCAGCAAGTCTGCTTCTTGTTGGCCAACTGAGACTGCATAGTTCACAGAAACTTTTTTCATAAAATTGTGCAGGACACAGCACGCCAGCACTATGTGATTCAGTTTGTATTCCGCCATGTGAATAGGCGTAAGAAAAAGGCAGAATCAGTTATCTCTATTATGATAGAATATTAACATGAGCACGGTTCTTCTGTTGTTCTGTATTTCATTGTTATTTCAATAAAAATCTATTGAAAGTAAAAAAAAAAAAAAAAGAAAAAGGCAGAACCAGCTGGCCAGTATACTAAAAGTGTTCTCCATCACTCTTCGGGCTCTGGGCAGGCGGAAATTAAAAGGCAGCATCAGATGGTTCGCCAGGGCAAATGCCTCATCCGCGACAAAGACGAACGGGAGTCCTTCCTGATTCTCCTCTGGGGGTGGCAAGCCCAGACTGCCACTCTGGAGACGCCAGTAGAACTCCGTCCGTGTGAAGACTCCACCATTCGACATCCGTCCATTTTGCCCAATGTCCACATACAAAAAGTCATATGTCGCAGACACCACTGCCAACATCACGATACTATGAAACCCCTTATAATTATAATAGTACGACCCCGAGTTGGTTGGTGGGACGATGCGGACGTGCTTCCCATCTATTGCTCCTCCACAATTGGGAAAGTCCCAACGACTGGCAAAGTGGGAGGCCACAGTCTGCCATTCCTGTGGCATTGAAGGACACTGTGGAGTGAAACAAGAACAAAAATTAGTAATTTGACAAATCATCATTTCAAGCAGATTAGACACCTACATTTTTGGTCAAAATTAGTATAACATTTTGGGAACGGAGTATTTAAAGCCTAAAGTCTAAGGTCCCCTTATGAGAGTCATCACCCCCCATCCCTCCCCCACCCCCCATATCCCCCATCTGATGGGCCCTTGCTAAAAAATGAGGGGGGGGATGTTTAGGACAGGTAACCTATCCACTTGATTGAGAGCTGAATGGCTAAATAATGTGTGCTACTTTGGGAAGCCCCTCCTTAGTTACACTCTTGGCAGCCCACCGGACAGGTAAGAAGTGTCATAATACCAAAAAGAAACCAAAATGGAAGCACTTTTTGACATTATGCTATTACATATCCAGATAATTAATAGGTTAAAAAAAAATGCATTTGAAAGTATTGAGGCAGGCCCTTGCACTACATGCTTTGGTGAATTCATCCATAAATGTGAACATCAAAAAGGTAGTGTGTATTGGGTTTGGTAAAGTCAGCAGATAGAGGATTGCTATGAGCTGAGATAGCAGTTGGGGGGAGGGGGGTTCTTAATGAGTTTGGCACAACCCCAAAAAAAAATGTCACTCTGCATGAATTGAAGCACACACATCACATTTGTAGACATTTTAGGGGGTGTTTAGGAGAAAGCAATACTATGGAGCTGACAAAAGACATTGTTAAGTGACTAGACTATCGTTTTATGGGCCAAGAAGAGCATGGTGGGGAAGTTAGTGAGGCAAATATGCATGAGGACAAAGGGGCAGAGCATATGAATTAGAGCATATTGCAATGATGGTAATTAGGGAATGAGTAAAGAAATCCAAGACATTATCAAGTATTAAATACATAGAATGTGATGTTAAAGGATAAAACTTACCTTCATATAGTCCTTCTGCAGGACCTGAATGATGGCAGAACAGGTCTCTGGAATTATGATCCCCAGAGCCTGGGGGGAAATGCCTGTAGAGAACTTGAGGTCCTGAAGGCTTCTCCCAGTCACCAAGTAGCGCAAAGTGGCGATGAGCCTCTTCTCCGGAGTGATGGCTTGCCACATGCAGGTATCCTGCCTGGTGATATAAGGGGTCAGCAAAGCCAGCAGACGGTGAAAAACGGGGTCCGTCATCCGGAGATAATTCCTGAAATCATCAGGATTATTCTCCCGAATCTCACGGAGCAAAGGCATGTGCGAGAACTGGTCACGCTGGCGCAACCAATCTTGATCCACAAACGCCTCCCCTCCCTGTTCATGGACCGGCCTGGTGTCAAAGTAAGAACCCCAACACGAAGCCCCTGCACAGCACAAACTCTACGACGAGTACGTAGACGAAACTTGGTTTGAAAATGGTCGGCTCCTCAGAACGGACATCAGAAAGCACCGATAAACAGCAAGGCCTGAAAGAACAACCTGAATAGCAGAAGCAAGCAGACAATAAAAAATGCCTTTCAAAGCGTACTATACCAAGATATAGTCCACAATGATCAACAAATACTTACTGACTGCACGCACTGATTATAAGATACGCAAAGACAAGCACAAACCGAAGAGCAGTAGCGATCTGAATCACAAATCTGAAAAGCGTGAATCGTCTCTCACCAAACTTCTACTAACACAAGATCAGCAGAAGGAGCCCAAAGGGTGCAGGACGTGGTGCTGAACTTCCCTTTTCTAGTCACACGGCTTACGTCCCCGCGTTCTTGGCAACCGCTAATTCCGACAACGTGTGTATGCAACAGTTTCGGCCAAAATCTGTCAGACAAAATCCAATGGATTTGGTTAGCAGAATGTCCGACCGTGTGTACAAGGGCTAAGACTCTATGGAATGTCACTTCCATGTGCCATATGATCGGAACTTCAAATATTTGCATTCATTTTTAGTTATTAGCGAAACTTTCACCTCAGTATTTTTTGTATATTTGTAGTTATAATATCTAAGATTAGCAGTGTGGCATCAAACACATTCCTTATTTTGCTTTGCGTTTTGTGTGGGAACACAATTTATCTTTGGATTAACACAAATATGTTTTTATAAATTACTTGGATAGCCCTTATAGGTAGCACAGGAGTTACACTTCATATATTGTTTAGTTCCCTCCTCTACTTCCCACAAGCCTTTTTCCAGAAGTTAATAGTATAAAATGTATCAATACATTCACATGGAGTAGGAAAATATAAGGTACATCTACAGTCTTGCTGGTCAGTGCCCATCTGAGCTGATACCATGGCCAGTGGCATGGAACATTCTTTAGAGAGGATAAGATAGTTCAGACACTAAGTTCAGTTAGACACCTTAACCCAGTTGTGAAACATGCTTGTTTGAATGAATGTGAAACAATCTGTCCCATCAATCCAGATCAGCTATGAATATTTTCTCCAAAGATTGTCTATCTTGTGGGAAAATTTGCCACAGCATCAGCTTGGGTTTGCTCCAGTCAGCAAATATGTAGATGTCCTTAGCATGATGTAGGTCTACTCATAAGCAAGTAGGAGACGGAAGCGATCGGTCTGGTAAAACTAGTGTTCATATTGGAGCTAGCACATTCCTCACACTGAAAATTCTGTGATCGTTTAATGCAGCACATTATTGTCTTCTTTATAATGCTAGAAGAACCAAATTTTTTGCTGCTCATATTCACACAGAGTTCTCACAAACTGGATTATTTCTCCCGATCTCATGAATAATATTGTATTTTTTAAAAGCCCGATCTCCATAATAATGTTTACAAATTTTTTTTTTTAGAGTTATCTTTTCTTGTTTTTGATTTTGAGATTTTTTTTTAGAAACCTTTAAAAATTATTTTCTATCGATCTCCATATTTTTTGTTAATTTTTGTATGTCAAGTTACCACAATAACATATATATATATATTTTTTTTTTTTTTGGAACCTCAAGGAGGTGGTGTCCCTTTTTAATTTGAAATTGTCTTTTAGAAATGTATTTGAATAAAAACACATAGGCAAGTATTTTCATAAAATATACATTTATTCTGGTTAACAAAATAAAGATGAAGGCAACGCTGGAGAAACTGCTGGGGTTTGTGAAGCCTTTTGGCCCCAGGGCACACATAGAGGCTGTGGAAAAGAAAATTGGGATCTTGAGGAGTCCATATCATAGGGAGCACAATCTGGTCCAGGAATCCCAGTGATCAAGACCATCAGCAGATGACATATATGTCCCCAGGCAGTGGTACTACACCAGCATGCATCTTCTGTCGGACCAGACTGAACCCAAGTCATCACTTTCTTCTCTTGACTGAAGCCTTCCCTGCCCTGCAGCCTTCCTTGGAGGCTGTGGCTCTGGTGGTGTACTTGTGGCAGAAGGAGGAGCAGGAGTAGGGGTTTGCTCAGATATCTGGCTGGTCTCAGTTAGCTGGCTCCTCAGCCCCTTCTGAAAGGCATCAAAAATAATTCTCTCACAGAGGAGGCATTGGCCCTTCACCAAGTCGAGCAATCTGGTGGCTATATAGCAGCCATAGGCCTATTCAGTGTCGAGGGGGCTCATGAGGACATTCCAGGGCCTTTTTGTTTGAAGACAGAGGGGAGACACCTGTGATTGGTTGTGGCTCCTACTGGGCCTGGACACCTCCTGGCTGACACAGGGAATGGCCTCCTTCTGGCTGTCACTGGGCCCGGCCTCCTCCTGCCTGCCACTTTCCACACCTTCCTCCTGGCTGGCCTCACCCTGTGTATAAAAAAGGGACATAGTTTTAGTTTTTGGTTTATCTATCACACACAATTTTCATCTCATGACTTGTAAATTCAATGTTAATACATATAATAGAGTATCATTCTGACCCCGGCATTTTTTCAAGCTGGTGACAAACATTTTTGGCCACTACTGTCATTTGATATGCATACATTATTTTTTGGATAAAATCATTAATAGGTAATCAATTATAACATCTAGTTAACATAATTAATATATGGACACTTAATATGTAGAAAAAAATATACCTGGCTCCAGCTAGGTGTATCCGCTTCTTCCTGGACGGAAGGCCCAGGTTGTTCCTCGTCAGCCTCTGCTGGGGTGGAGGGAGGGCTGAAGGGAAAGGTGGAGGGATGGGTCAAAAGAGATTCCCTGGCTTCAGTCTGGTCATCAAGAAAACACAGTTTTTGGAAGTACCACAGCTTGGGTACATATACATCATCTGCTGATGCTCCTGATCTGAGGGAAGCCTGGATCTTATTGTGCTCCTTTCTGTAGATGTTCCTCAAGATCCCAATTTTAATTTCCAAAAACTTGATGGTTGCTTCTGGGATTCAAGTCTGCACAAATGCCAGAAGTGGCTCCAGCATTGCCTTCCTTACTTGTTTGTTGTAATAAAACCTGTGTTTCACCTCCCACAGATTCCTCATCTCCCTGTACTTGTCAATACATTGGGACATAAATTCAGGGTCCTTAAATGTATTATTCATATTTTCTGTAAAAGACAATACACAAGACAAAAACACTAATATTAGCATAATCTCTCATAATCTTATCCCAACATAGGCCTCAATCTTTAAGCAGTATAGTCCACTGATATTCGAAAAAATTACCTTTGTTTCGGACACTCGCAACTTCCATTCCTCTTTTCTCCGGGCACATACGGCACATTCGTGTTAGTTTTATATACACTGAGCATGTGTGAACGCCAGCGTCGAATGCCCCTTATGTTCTTTTTCACTAATATTCCCCGCCACTTCTCTCTACTGTGCGTAGTAGGAGCAACATGGCGGAGACACAGCAGGTTAAATATTCCAGTAACAAGGAAAGCCCGGAGCCCAAAACGTCCCGATCCGGTAAGAGTAGATTTAAGGCCTCCAATATGGTCTTTGAAGGACTGCTGGAGATGGTGGACATCTTGCAGAGGGCTCCAAAGACCAATTAAGGAAACGCTAGTCCGACCTTAAACTAAGGGAGCCGGATCAGTACAGAATAATAAAGAAAGTGCTTCAAAAAAGTAAGTACTTTTCGTTTGTTCCTATTCTGATTATTAACTTACATGCTGCTCCCTGTGCTTTTCTTTACTGTTGTACAGTTGTTTTAAATGGCTATTTTCATGTTTGTGGACACAGTAATCATTCGTAGGAAACATCATTTGAAAATATATATGGTGTATTTAGTTAATACAGGGTTTATACAACATTTTTATCTTGCTAATTTGTCTTAGTAAAATAAGTTTAGGATATTGTTGTCTAGATGTCTTTGAAACTAGAATGAATAGCAAACTTCATTCAGTGTAATGTAAGGAGAGGACACTCAGCAGCTGTTAATCTATGTATGCCTGCATATTTATCATTTTTAACCAATTTTTAGGTGATGTGCTGGTTGTTGAACAGCAAGCTGAACCTTTCACAAGTGACAGCTTATGAGGGCTCATCCACGACATCATGCTGTGGAATGGTGGAATGGTGAAATAGACATTATAAGGAAGAAATTGAATGTTATGGAACAACAAATGAAGAACAAGATAGATGTGTTGGGGAGAATATAAATTGCTTTCAAATCCCATCCATTTTCCCATTTGTTGGACTGAAAAAAAATATTATTATTTTTTTTTTTACATTTTAAAAGCCACATTTTTAGGATTTGCACGGTGTGTCAACATGTGCTATCTTCCATCAGGGGATCTCAATGTACGTATTTTGTGGGTGCAACCCCTTCCTCATAATGCTAGTAGGTGAGAGGAAGGGATTCCACCCACAAAACACGTCCATTGATCCCCATGATGGGAGATAGCTCATATTGACATTACTCATTTGGAATCCCAATTTGTGTGCATCTTCAAAATTTGGCTTTTACATCTACATTTATTTATGGCAATATCAAGACATTTTTGACACTATAATGTCTGATATTGCCTTCATTTTATAGACGTTGAAATGTTGAACTTGTAAGTTCCAGAGTTGTGTGTATGTTATGTTTTAAAACATGCCTGTTTAAAAACAAAAGAAGAAAGTTTTTTTTAAAACAGAAAAAAATTATTGTTATAAATATATATATATATATATATATATATATATATATATATATATATATATATATTTAATTTTTTTTTTATAAACGCACAGGTGAATGTGCACAGATTAAAAAGTTTGCTAATCAACAATATGTGGCTTCTTCTTTCAGTGCTCAATACCAGTTTTGTAAGTAATTTGGTGGTTACAGTGACAATGGGGTTCATTTACGAATAGGAAAATACACTTGGCACTACAAGTGCACTAGGAGAACCTAGGAGACAACCAAAAAGAAAAGCAAGCAAGAAATACATTTCTAGATTTTATCTGATCATTTTTTTAATTAATATTTAATTAGACATTGTCTGGCATTGCAATGGCCCCTTATCCAAAAAATTATTTAAATATTTATCCCTAACTTCACGGGCGCTTTGGGGGGCCAAGCCAGTATGGCCAGTATCCAGGCCTGTCAGAGGATTCTGGGGAATAAGTCCAGCCTCATAATAAATAAGAAAAAAAAGCTAAATAATTTTGCACATAACACTACAAGCACATTACACAAAAACATTCTTGCCCAACATCAGTAGAATATTTATTTTAAGTATTATTTACAGACTAAAATATTAAGGCCCACTTATCAGATTCCTCACCCCCTCTGATGGCCCATTGATAAAATTTAAGAGGGGGATTAAAATGTATTTTAGGGGGCGTGGCCTGGACGGAGACCAAGATGGCAGCATAAGCTGAGAGCTCCTGCGATCCGGAGATTGAATCTCTCGATTTTGGGGAATCTATACCCATTAAAACACCATGAGCAGATCCACGAGAAGCTCCTCTACATCTCGAACTACAGCCGACTCAGGTACCCAGTTAAACAGGAATATACTGGAGTTGTTCCGGTCCCAACGCATGGCTGCGCTGGTGGCCTCACAGGCCTAAGCCTCGGTCTTGCCTGACATGGATCTTGACACTCCTTTGTCTGGACACTCTTCTTCGAGTGCGGGATGCACTCATTCCCCCGGCCTGCTTAACCTTGAGGCGGTAGCCGGTGATATTAAAAACACAGTTACCGCCGCGATTGCCGACCTTAAAACGGAGATCCACGCGGTAGCCCACCGAATTGATGGGGTGGAACAAAGGACCCAGACGCACACGGCCGCCATCAAACAGGTCCAGACTGCCTTTGACTTCCAGCTCTCACAACTGCTGGACATCCACAGGCATATCGAGGACCTCGACAACTAAGGCCGTAGACATAATATTAGGTTACGGGGTGTACCTGAAGCCTTAGAACCGGACTCCCTGCAACAGACCATCAGTGCAATTTTTAATGACCTGATCGACAGACCGGCGGACTCCCCCATAGATATGGAGAGAGCCCACCGAGCATTGCGCGCCATACCCAAGGAAAACGAACCACCTAGGGACATTATTTGTTGTGTAGTGAATTTTCCGCTTAAAGAGGAAATCCTACGTAAGGCCAGGGAAAGGGGCCGTATCCTCCATAATGGAGTAGAAATTAAACTATTTTAGGACTTATCGCAAATTCCGCTCCAGAACAGACGTGCATTGCGCCCCCTCCTGGAAGCTTTAAGAGCCAGGAACATTCAATACTGCTGAAAGTTCCCTTTTGGTCTCTTGGCTTCCATTAGAGGTCAATCGGCTCTGCTTCGCACTCCCGGGGACCTACTGGGCTTCTGTGAGCAACTTTATCTCCCACGCATTGAGCTTCCAGACTGGTACGCCTCATTCTTTCCCACGGAACCTTGGCTCTCAGTATCGCTCCACCAGTCGCCAAAAGTCCAAAGACACCGCTCCAGAAGGAATAGGACCGACCCGCCTACCCCAGGTAACCACTCATCACGCCAAGATCAACATCAGCATAGCCCGGGCTTCCCGCCCTCGCCCTCCAGAAGGAGGGACCACCTGGAGATCTGATGACCCTTTAGGATTGATGGCCAGATGCCGCCACCCGCGAGGTACTGTTTTTATCCTTCTCCCTACCCATCTGCATTTCTGCCCCCTAAACCCCCCAAGACCCACAGCCCCTTCTTCGCCCCCTTCTGGCCCAAAAGAAACGCTATATTGCTGCTGGTTACTATGTCACTTCAGCTGCAACGAGGCATAAGCCATGGGTGGACAGCATGGGCCCCGTGGCCCTGGAGTACTATCCCTTGCCTATACCACCACCTCTCCCCACCCAGAGGCGGCACTGCTACTCCCTGCCAGGTGATACACGGCCATACAGTTTACCGACACCACCACTTCATACTCCACCGCTGATGCCCACACATTTGGAAGGTTTATCTCCTGGAAGCTCACTACTGACTCAGCTGCATCCTTACATCCTATGTGGCTTATGGACCATCGCTTCAGCTGGACCAAACGTCGCAAATTAGGGTCCCTATTGCCATTTACTTTTGGGGCACCCCTTTTTTTTTGTTGTTTTCTTGCTCATATGTTTTTTCTTACCGTGCAGAAGGGAAACCTGATGATATATGCTGGATTAGACATACCATATTTAGGGTAGTCATAATGTAATGCATACTTCTATTTGTGTTCTGATGTGCTGGTTTCCATGCTCTGGTTCTCAGATCCCTCTTGCAGGCTCGAGATTTCAGCTTGTGAATTCTGTTAATGCAGGTAACTCTCTCATACTGTATGAAGTCCCCGTGCTATTCTCCTGACGTTTAGTGCCTGCTAGTAGCTGACTACCCTCACCCCTCCCCACCCCCCCACCTTTTTTTTTGGTCAGGGGCACCGTCTGGCAGGAACGTTTATGCTGTTTTGAAGTTTGCACTTGTTTTCTTTTTGGTTATGCATATGACTCTAGCTCTAGATCCTTTACTCGTTCTGATACTGTTGTACCACTTAATGTGGAGTTGCTTTACCCATAGGTTCCCCACCCACACTCATTCTGTTTCCATCTAGTTATGTTTGACACTCCCCGGTTTGCAACCCTCCTGTGGTTTCCGCCCTTTCCTCCGCTCCCACACAGCGGTCTCATTGAGATCCTGCTGACCTTCCAGATCTTTCTCCCTCTTTAGGTGGCTTAGCAGGCTAACGCCACCTCTGGTTGTCTCATCTCTACCCCCTGAGTCTCTCTTTTCCCTACCCCCTTTCTGATCTCGCTCCCACACCCCCCTTATTGTCTGTCTCTTCCCTAAATTCTCCTCTTTTCTCTTATCCCCCCTTTCTTCCTCTCCCTTCCCCCCCTTTCTGCCTCCTTTCCCTCCCCCCTCTTTTTTTTCTTCTCCTTACTTCCCCAGTCCCCTCTTTCTCTGCCTTTCTTGCCCCTCCTCATTCCCCAATTTTATTTTACTACACGACTTGGATCCACCCTTGCCCTACTTGGGGGCACCCCACCTTTATCCTCCTTAACCAAAAGCCTTGGTACGGAGGGACGCCTCTTGGACACACATCTCTGAACCACATACACTAGAGTAGCTGAGTGCATTAACTATGCCTCCTCTGACACTGAAGTGTATTTCTCTCAACGTGAAGGGACTTAACCTTCCAGAGAAAAGATCGCAGGTCTTGTCATCACTTACTAAACATAGAGCGCACTTTATACTCTTGCAGGAGACCCACTTCCGCTCAGACGCCATCCCCAAATTGTCCAACCACATGTACTGAACAGTGTTTCACTCCACCAACCCTGACTCCAAGACTAAGGGTGTCTCCATTCTTATATCCAAACTAACTAACTAGTCTAACTAACTTTCATGTCTCAGACACCCTCATTGACCCGGATGGCAGATTTATCTTCCTTAAGGGGCCATACACCTCCAAACCAATTACTATAGCCAATATTTACTGCCCCAATGACCACCAAGTCGCCTTTTTAGGAAAACTTGTGATCTATTGGCCTCCTTCCAGTCCAGTGTGGTACTTCTCGGAGGAGATTTTAATGTACCTCTGAATCCCTTACTGGACTGTTCCACAGGCTCCTCTACCCTACCCTATAAAGCACTCCGCCAGATTAACCTGCAATTACAGGCCTTGTCTCTGCACGATACATGGCGCACCCTGTCCCCCTCTGATAGGGACTACACTTTTTATTCAGCCCCCCCATCAAAAATATTCCAGAATTTATTATTTTTTCCTCTCCCAATCCGACCTCCCCTGTCTTCAACATGCTACCATTGAACCAATGTTTCTATCGGATCACCACCCGATCGCAGTTACCCTAGCCTTTCCTGAATCCCACTCCAGAACAAAGACTTGGTGATTAAACCCCTCTCTTCTAAAAGACCCTTTGGTCCTAGACTGCATACGCACAAGGATACAGCAATATTTCTCAGAAAACTCGAACCCGGAGATTTCTCCTATCTCCTTATGGGAAGCGCACAAGTGCGTGATGAGCAGCGAATTGATAGACTTGGACATGAAAGCTAAGAAACAACACCAGGAGTATGTGACTTCCCTCATCCGGACTATTAAATCTCTTGAAGCCACTCATGAACTGACTCAAGCGCAGGCTACTCTTCAGGTGCTAACATACAACCGAACCTTACTCCTTCAAGAACTAGGTAGGTTCTCTAAGAGACAGGACATTCTTGGCCAGAGGATCTTCTACGAACAGGGCAATAAGTGTGGCCTTCTTTTGGCCCGCGCAGTCCAAAACTCAAAACTCTCCTCTGTAATTCACCATCTCCATACACCTCGGGAGATCTCCTGGTCAAGAATGAGGATATCGCCAAGGAATTTGAGCAATTCTATTTCAAACTCTACAACTTATAGTCCCCCAACCCATCACATCATACCGTGGAAACACGAACTGCTCGCATTAGGGAATTCCTCTCTACCTTTAGCCCGAAGCCATTATTCCCCCAGCAGTCATTAGACCTAGAAAAACCTATCTTGCTTCTTGAACTAACTACTGCTATAAAGCAAATGAAGCCCGGTAAATCCCCAGGTCTGGATGGGTTCTCCCTCCAATATTATACAGCCTTTATGGATTCATTGGCCCCCAAGCTCTTAGCCCTTGTACACACGGTCGGAGATTCAGACGGAATGTGTCCTATCTGACATACTCCGATCATGTGTAGCCTACTCCGATGGACAAAGTGCCACGCATGCTCAGATCAAATTCCTAGACCAAAGCTATTGGCTACTAGCCTGAATGTAGTCCCGTCGTAACGAAATAACGTCATCACGTTATGTACAATCAAATTTTCCAACAACTTTGTCCTACCGTGTGTATGCAACAGTTTCGGACAAAATCCGTCGGACAAAATCCAACGGATTTGGTTGTCAGAATGTCCGACCGTGTGTACAAGGGCTTAGACACTTTCAACGCTCTTTCGAATCCCCAGAACAAGCCAGAGAAAATGCTAGTAGCCCACATTGCATTGATTGCTAAGGAGGGTAAGGACCCCTTTCTAGTTGCAAACTATCGCCCGATCTCCCTCTTGAATGTTGATATCAAAACGTACGTGAAGATTTTAGCCAATAGACTTCTCCCCTTGATTCCTGGCCTTGTCTCTATGGACCAGGTAGGAATTGTCCCTGGACGTGA
Source organism: Lithobates pipiens (assembly GCF_037356315.1). Lineage (NCBI taxonomy): Eukaryota > Metazoa > Chordata > Amphibia > Anura > Ranidae > Lithobates > Lithobates pipiens. The sequence goes on from NW_027507748.1 coordinate 510,510,049, forward strand.
GGCCAGGGACAACACCGTTCGCACACTTAACTTACATCATTGGCTCACATCTTCTAACACAAGGGGTTTCTTTCTCTCGTTGGATGTGGAGAAGGCGTTCAACAGGGCGGCCTGGGACTGAATGCAGGAGGTTCTCGCCGACCTTGGTTTGGGACATCAAATGTTATCAAACATCATGGCCTTATATTCTGGTCCCGCTGCGGCGGTGAAAGTAAATGGCCACCTGTCGGATGCCTTCCCCATCAGCAACGGTACGCGCCAGGGCTGCCCACTCTCGCCACTGATCTACATACTTTCTCTGGAACCCTTCCTTAATAGACTGAGAGACAATTAGAATATCCAGGGCATTAAGGTTAGGGACAGGGAATTTAAGGAAATTCTACTGTCTTTACAATCGCCCCACATCTCTCTGCCCAATCTCCTAAAAGATTTAGCTCACTTTGGCACTTTGTCCAACCTCAAAATCAACCACGCCAAGTCACAGGCACTCAATGTTTCCCTCCCAACTCAAATGGTGACACACTGCCAGGAGTCATTTCCCTTTAGATAGAAACAGGACTCACTCACCTACCATCTGTATTCCAGTCCACCTGAAAGATTTGTACTCTAAAAATTTTCACCCAGCTCTGCTGCAGTCCCAACAAAATGTCAAAGATTGGATGAGCCTGAACGTCTCATGGTTCGGACACTCGGCACTGCTCAAGATGATAATCCTACCCCGCTTCCTTTACCTCATGCAGGCGATCCCTATCTCCCTACCAGCGTAAAACCTGGTCCACATTTCTATGGAGAGGCTCCTTGCCCCGCATTAAGTTCACTAGACTCACACTCCCTAAATCTAGAGGGGGTATAGGATTGCCAGATCTTCAAAAGTACCATACTGCTTGCTTACTCACAAGGATCGCGGATTGGAATATCCATGCCTTGAAAAAATTATGGGTGCCCCTGGAGAGTGCCTTCTCCTCGGGCCCACTCCACCTACTTCTGTGGCTGCACCCTAAGAACTGGCCCAGCGCCCTTTCACCTCACCCTCTCATTCACACTACGTTAATGGCTTCTAGGAAGTCGTGGCCACGGGGCTCACTGGCCCTCCTCCCAGGCCCCTTGACCACCTTACGGGGGAATCCTGACATCCCCCCCGGGGGACTCCGAAGATTATTTACGTTCTGAATAGCCACATGATGACGTTCTAACACTCCACTTCTACTCAAACCATAAGCCCCTGGCCTATGAAGACATAAATCCACCTCCAAGACGTTAGTTTTCTCATTCTGGACCTATAGACAAATCCGACACTTCCTCTCATCCCACCCCGACCAGTCAGCATGGACGCGACAACTCACACCCTTTGAATCCATATGCCACTGCAAAACACCACAGAGACACTTGATCTCCTTTCTATACACCCTTCTCTTGGAGACGCCAATGCAGACTCCTAACCCTGCCCAGGACTCCTGGAACAGAAACTTACATCCACCCTTGTTGATGGAGGAGTGGAACACTGTTTATGAGTACTCACACAAAGGCTCGTTAAACGTTGCTATTCAGGAAAATGGATATAAAGTGGTCACGAAATGGTACAGAACTCCATCATTTCTCCACAAATTTTCCCCCAACATCCCAGACACGTGCTGGTGGTGCAATCTGGAAGTGGGAACTATGCTTCATGTGTGGTGGGACTGCGCAAACATCCAACCCTTCTGGAAGGAGGTCCAGGATCTCATCTCGCATATCACGACCCACACCTTGGACTTTACCCCACACCAATTTCTCCTGCATCACACCTCCCTCCCCAAAAAAGTCTACTTTAAATCTCTGGCCATGCATATGGTGAATGCGGCTAGGCTCTCCATACCCAGACACTGGCACTCCACTAATACCCCGACAGTCAGGGAATGGTTTACACAGATTTCCTCCATGAGAGAAATGGAAGAATTAATCTTTACTGCACATGAAAGAATGCACAAATGTTACTCTACATGGGCATGCTGGTTTCATTTTGTTACCACAGCACGTTATCGCCAGTATGTCCCTCAGGGTTGACCAGAGGCTGCAGCCCGGCTCTCTCTCTCCATTGGGGGGAGGGCAGGGGCGGATCCACCAGTGCCCCCCCCCCCTGGAATTCCCCCCTCCCCTTTTTTTTCTCTCTTCTTCTCTATCGGTCATACCCCCTGTCATTAGCCCTCTAGCATACTGCTGGATACCCCTTGAACCTCCCCTGCTCCCCTGTCCCCCCCCTCCCATCTCTTACTCTGACTCTTCCTCTGTCCTTCCTCTTCCTCTCTCTTTGCCCCTCCTTCTCCCTGTGCCCTTCCTCCGGAGAAAGGGTACCTGATCGCGCCATAACTTGGGCGCACCACCATTCATTGGAGGAATGTGATTGGCCTGCTATGCCCCCCTATCATAGCTCAGAGGAAGAGATGGGGGAGGAGTTATTTGTTACTTACGATCCTCCACCCATTTATGTTTAACTACCGTTTTACCTGTTGTTGGCGTTTACTTACTCTCGTCAAATCGACCTTGTTATATTATGACATAGGTACCCTTCATACTCTGTAACTCTGTTATGTAATGATCTGTGACGAACTTTGTCATGCTTACATTGTTTTATCTTTTCTAAACAAAATAAAATACTTTATGTAAAAAAAAATATTTTAAGGATACACATACCATTTGGACACATTTTAAGGAGGGGGCTTATAAATTAATTGAAGGAATCACATACCATTTGGACACATTTTAAGGGGGGGTTTACGGTAAAGCGCTACAATGGAGCTGACGAAATACATTGTTAAGTGACTAGACTAGGTGGATATGGGCCCAGCATAGCATGCTGGGGAGGTTAGTGAAGGCGAATATGCATGAAGGACAAAAAAGCTTTTAAAGATTACAGCATGCATGAGGGCAAAGGGGACATTCACAGCATATTGCAATCATGGTAATTAGGGATTGAGGAAAGAAATGCAATACATTAGCAAACATTCGATACAATAACATGTGATGTTAAAGGATAAATCTTACTTTAATATAGTCCTTCTCCAGGACCTGAATGATGGCAGAACAGGCCTCTGGGATAATGATCCCCAGAGCCTGGGGGGAAATGCCTGTTGAGAACTTGAGGTCCTCCAGGCTTCTTCTAGTCACCAAGTGCTGCAACGTGGTGACTAGCCTCTGCTCCCGAGTGATGGCTTGCTGCATGCAGATATCCTGCCTGCTGATATAAGGGGTCAGCAAAGCCAACAGACGGTGAAGAACGGGGTCTGACACCCTGAGAAAGTTCATGAAATCGCCAGGATTATTCTCACGGATCTCCCGAAGCAAAGGCATGTGAGAGAATTAGTCATACTGGAGCAACCAATTCTTCGTCCATGAACTCCTCCCCACCCTGTTCATGGACTGAACCCCAACACCAAGCCCAAGCAAAGCATGAACTCTATGATGAGTACATACACGCAACATGGCTTCAAAACACTCGACTGGTCAGAACGAACCTAACAGAACGGACTGAAGAACAGCAAGGCCTGTGAAGAGCAAGCTGAAAATCAGCAACAAGCGAACAAGAACGCACTGAATTAATAAATGCAAACTGACTACACGCACTGAAAAGCAGATACAAACCCCACAAGCACAAACTGAACAACAGTTAAACGATCTGAAAAAACATCAGTCTGAAAAGCGCAAATCGTCTCTCACCAAACTTCTACTAACATGAGATAAAAACAAAATTAGCAGAAGGGGCCCAAAGGGTGGCGCACACACAATTGGACTTCCGTTTTATAGTCTCATTGGACCTGGTGTACGTCACCGCATTCTAGACGGTCAGAATTTGTTGTGATCGTGTGTAGGCAAGTCCGTTTTGGCAGAACTCCGTCAGAACTCCATCGAAGTTTGTGTGTACGTAGCCTTAGGGGGGCTGAGGGGGGCTGCTGCACACAGAAGTTTTTTTTCATCCTAATGTATAGAATGCATTAAGATAAAATACCTTCTGCCTTTAGAACCACTTTAACCACTTCAGCACTGGAAGGTTTTCGCCCCTTCATGACCAGGCCACTGCATTACTTTAACTGACAATTACGCGGTTGTGCGATGCTGTAACCAAATAATATTGATATTCTTTTTTCCCCACAAATAGAGCTTACTTTTGGTGGTATTTAATCACCTCTGTGGTTTTTATTTTTTTACGTGTAGCACCCTCTACCTAAAGGTAGGTGCTAGAATAGGATTTCTCTAGCTCAGGGCCCAAGTGCAGGTAAATTTAGCCAGGCCTGTGTTTTAGGCTAAGCCTGGTTGTTTTGATTTGGGACTGGGAGTGTTCAGTGTAGTGGTGGGTGTGGTCACCTGTGCTCTGATTCAGAGATGCCTCCCCTGCTTTCAGAAAGATGGTTCTGGAACAGGGATTGGACCTAAAGTCTGAGTGGCAGGCATCTCGTGTGAGGAGCCCTGACCAATTATCTTTCTGTATTGACAGAGAGCAAGTGATCTGGGATCACATGCTGCCAGGGAGGAGTCCGGAGTAAAGGAAAGACAGAATGGAGTAGTGAGGGGATGCGCCGAGCGTGGAGGGATAGAGGAACCACGGAGAGAGAGTTTCAGATAAAGATCTTCATTTTTAAAAAGGTATCAAGCTGCTGTGACCGGGGAACACAGGACTTGAACGCTGGACAAGATCAGGATAGAAGAAGTAGCAGTAAGGTGGAAGAGAGTAGAGCAGCGTTCTGTGACCGGGAACACAGAACGGTCAAGTCAGTGTAACAGAACAAGACAAGTTATCAAGAACAGTGTAGAATGCTGTGGCCAGGGAACACAGCATTGACAGTAAAGGACTGGATGGGAGCAGTAGTCCGCTCATTACCATGTGTCAGGCCAATGGGAGGGAGATACCGTGCTATCTCTGGTCTGGTTAGTGCATTAGTAATATCTTCCAAAGACTGTGTGGCTGTATAACTCAATGATCCATCGGGGAGAGGTTGTGTTAGGCCTCTGGATCTTTGATGCTCAGGAACCGTCATAGTCTGCAAGGTGGAATTATTCAGAGTGATTCTTCTTTGTCAAAATTGAAAGTGAAGAAATAGTGTTTCTGGAATTTTCTGAGACTACTAGATGTACTATAACTTTTACGCTAAGGCTATTCAGTATTGTCAAACAATACACCAACTGCTATGGGCATCTCATATCACCCCTTTGTTCCACCCAAGTTGAATCCTGCAATAAACAAATAAACAAATAACTGTTCCTTGTCTTATCTGAATGTGGGGAGCAGGGTGATTGGCGGATTGCTAAGTAACCAAATCAGCAGCCCGTACTGGGGTACCGCTACATACGGTATAAACAAAAGAAAACAATTATTTTGGAAAAATAAACAACATTTTATACTTTCTACTATAAAACATACCCAATAAAAAAAATCTATAATTTATTCATCAATTTAGGCCAATATGTATTCTGGTACATATTTTTGGTAAAAAAAAATCACAATAAGCGAATATTGATTGGTTTTTGCAAAAGTTATAGCATCTACAAACTATGGGATAGATTTATGGAATATTTAATTATTTTTATTTTTTTACTAGTAATGTCAGTGATCTGTGATTTTTAGCGGGACTGCAACATTGCGGGAGACAAATTGGAAACACAAAACTGACACTTTTGACACTTTTTGGGGACCAGTGACACTAATACAGTGATCAATGCTAAAACATGCACTGTCACTGTACTAATGACACTGGCAGGGAAGGGATTAACATCATGGGCGATCAAAGGGTTAAATGTGCTCCTAGGGAGTGCTTTCTAACTGTGTAGGGAATGCTTTGACTGGAGGAAGACTTTTTGCAAAAATATCAAAGCTTTCCATGAAATCTACAGACACCTATTGTATAAAGATGGCCATACACTGTGCAATCTGATTGTATATTGTGTATTTAGTGAGAAGGTTGATCACTGATTGATTGCATTTCATTTAAAAAACGTGCAGCTGAGAGTGGGATGTAGAGTGTATGCTAATGAGATCAAGGGATCAACTCCTTCTTGTGTCATGACCTGCATTCTGTAAGGACATAAGACAGAAGCAATAGATATGCTTTGAATCATGGATGTAGGACAGTAAGGTAGACTTTAGAATGACCGGGCCATGTAGGAAGAGACAAACCCAGCAGGACATCCAGTGGGGCCATAGGGAAGGAAATGTCAAAAAGAGAGGTAATGGGGGACGTGGTCTCGGCATGGAAGAGTAAAGTCGCACCTTCTTGGGGCTCCCGGTCCGCGACTCCCTAGTGATCCAGCATTGCAGAATTACCCCACATTTCAGCCTCTCAGCACTGACCATAGACACGGTACCTTCAATCTAGGACTTCCACAGCCCAAATGGGAGCGGGGAGAGGTGAGAGTTGAGAGACCCGAACTGTGCAATGGCATGCCTCCGTTCTCCCCACCTAGTGATCTCTCCCCCTGCTTTCCCAGCTCATTATCCCTAATATCGCTTGGCAGCCCAGAGGGAGAATGCAGCAGATTCATACAGTGGGGCCTGCGAGGCACCTTGGCCTCCCAGCATTCCCTACCAGGCACACCCCTACCCCTGTGCAGCAACAGCAGCAAACCACAATACTCTCACAGGCATTGCCCTTGCAGGAACCCTCACCTATGCACGGTAGTGAGCAGGAAATCTGGGCACTCTTGCAAAAGCTACCCACCAGAGAAGACTTGGACTCAGTGGTGTCCAAAATTGAGGGTGCACTGCAGGGAGAAATTGAGGGGATCAGGCAGGAGATGACAGATGTGACTGTGCGAGTCTCCACACTTGAAACAGGCACCTCAGCCCTCCGACAGGAGGTCTCCGACCTACAAAACACTAAGGAAGAGGTGACAGAACAAATCGCACAGCTTTACCTCACAATAGACGACCTGGAAAATTGTAACCACAGGCGCAACATAAGAATGAGCGATTTACTGGAAGCGACCCAACAGATTAACCTCAACGGCCATTTTCAATAACTGCCTGAAGCGCCCACCGGAGACACCAGTGGCAATTGACAGGGTCCATAGAACACTGGGTCCCAGGGGTCCCACTGAAGACAGACCCAGGAACGTTCTTTGTTGCTTGTACAATTACACTGTTAAAGAGGACATCCTTCAAAAGGCATGGTGCAGAGGGAGCATTGACTTTGATGGCGCCCGTATTATCCTCCTGCCAGATGTGTCACGGAGGACCCTCCAGTCGCCTAGCTGCATGAAACCCCTACTTGAGAGACTCAACGAAAAGGGGATCACCTACAATTGGGGTCATCCAGTCCACCTGATTGCACTTAAAGATGGCAGATCATATACCCTCTGGCACCCCGCAGATGTCCCCGACTTCCTCTGGTCTCTTGTTCTACCCTCTCTACAGCTACCCAACTGGCTGTCATTTGTTCTACAAACTAGCAACGATAACCCACCAGTAAGCATTGAGGCTAGACCCCAGAGGTCCTGACGCAACCATCCTCCTCAATGCAGAAGACCACAATATCCTCAGGACAATGAACCTTGATTACTGCTTGCCTCATTTTGCTGTTTTTTTTTTTCCTAGAGTATGTCCAGCCTACCAGCAACAACAACACGGCGATGAACCTTCTTTGCAGAAGATTGCAGGCTCCTCAGGACACTGAACCGTGAGCCCCTGTAGTAAGACTGGAATACTTCTGGTCTCTCCCTTTTTTCCTTTGTTTTTTTTTGTTCATGTCTCCCTATAATTACTAGACTACCTCTCAGGGTTATGGATGTACTACCCCATCACCCTTTGACAAGTAGAAATATAGGCTCTCTTAGAAAAGCATCCCTGGCCGGTTAGCCTAATTGTCATAAGTTCCCTGGGCCAGTTAGCCCCACATTTCTTTACTATGGATCAGCCTTATGTTGGGGAGGGCATATGGACCTATCCGTTGAACCTACACATAGGTTTGCCACAAGGGGAGTCAGACCCACTTGGCTTTACAGTTACAGACCTACCTACCCGAGGGGGCCTACCAGTTAAAGGGGCCTGTTCCACAAAAGGGTAAACATATGTGTGCCTTAGTTATAATGTCACCCATCTCTGGTGTTCGATGCTGGTGGAGAAGTGGCCCCCAGGGAAGATTCGACTGGATACCTACCGGCTGAGGTTGGGTTGAGGTTCCCCCGTTCACGACACAGTCACGGCTTGTCTGGGGCCCCCCCTTCCACTGGCGTAGAGCGCTAGCACAATGGCCGAATTATATGTCTTCAGCTTTAATAAGACATAGAGATGTAGGCCTAATTAGAGAGGGCACTCTGCCATAGGTGGTACGTCCTTCCTCCCCCCCCCCCCCCTTAATTACTGTTCTGAATGGTTCTGTATGGTATTGTCTATGAGCCTGGGGACAAAAGGGTTATTAGCTAACACAAATGGCTGGCCTGTGATCCTGGGGGTTGTCCCCATTGGGACTTCACCCATTTGGGAATATGGGTCTGGAGATGGGGGTGTGGCTCGCTCTCGGACTGTGGCCCGGGAGGGTGGGTAGTCTCTCCATCTAACAGAACCAATAATAATGCAATGTGACGGTTGAAGAATGTTATAATTTTGCTGACACTTGAGGAACTAACTTAAAATATTGTTTAAAGGTCAATGTTACACCTTGTATTTCTTCCTGATGCTGTTTCTATAAACAGCTGATTGTACTGAAGTGGTTAATGACAAGACCGCCTCCAGTAAGGAGTAGCTAGAGGATCCCTGTGCTATGGGGGCCTGACCTCTGAAGTGCCCTAGTGCTTCCCCCACTAGTCCCTTGCTGCCAATCTAGGCAGTAGTCCTCCGGAGATTGAGTTTTTCCTTGTTCTCTATCTTTTACCAGTCTTGGACCCCCTCTCTCCACCCTTTCTCTCCAGCTCCCCTAACCTGCCCTCCACCCCTCCTTCCCCCACACACTACTTACCATCCTTGCTCCTGGCGAGACCCGGCGGCCCATCCCTGACCTGTCTGAGATATCTCTGAAAATTGTATCCTAGAATGTGAAGGGCTTGAATGTCCCAGAGAAGCGAACCAGCTGCCTCACTGATCTTTGGAGACAAAGACCACAGGTTGTATTCTTGCAAGAGACCCATTTCTGGGCAGACAAGATCCCTAAACATAACAGTAAACATTTCCCAATAGTGTACCACAGTGCATCACCTTCCTCAAAATCAAAGGGCACGAGTATTCTCCTGGCCAACACTTTGCCCTGGCAGCTGAAAGACCTCCACGCTGATCTTGAAGGCAGATACCTTTTTATCAAGGGTACGCTGCAGTCGCAGACATTTACCTTCGCAAACCTTTACCTGCCGAACGTAGACCAGATGCCGGTCCTTCACAGAGGGAACACTGGTGCTAGGAAGAGATCTTAATCTTACCATTGATCCCCGGAGAGACTCATCAATGGGATCTTCTGCCCTTTCCCTAAGAGTCCGAAACTGTATCAGAGAATTGCTACACTCCTCGATTAGTTGACATTTGGCGTATCCTGCACCTGCAAGAGAGGGATTACACCTTCTTCTCGCCAGTACATAGCTCATAATCCAGGATAGACCTCTTCTTGGTCTCCCATACTATGATCCCACTTGTCTCTGGGGCTCAGATTGGGAATATGGCGCTCTCAGATCATGCTCCGATCTCCATAACCATAGCCATGCAGTGCCAAACAACCAAAACGGCTACATGACGATTAAACTAATCCCTTATGCAAGATCCCGAGGTTAGAGCGGACATTGTACGAGAACTAGGACTCTTATTCGAGAGTAACAAACACTCGGTCCCTAATCCTCTATCTATTTGGTCAGCACATAAGTGTTACATTAGAGGTATATTCATAAAACATGACCACAGACTTAAAGTATCCAGAGACAAAACATTGTCCGTGATGCTGGCAAAGCTTCACGAGTGTGAAAAACGCCATAAAACTCAACCAGACAGAGACCTAGAGGTAGAGATAACTAACCTCTGAGAGCAAATCAAAGAACATTCTTTGTTCCACTCCAGGAACAATCTCTTAAAGGTACGCAGACATTTTTATGAGTTTGGTGATAAATGCAGCAGAACTTTAGTGAACGCCATACGAACCCAACTTAACCTTTCCTATATTCCCTCTTTGTCTACCTCCACATGAGCTAAAATCCACGACTCAGCGGAGATGACAGAGTCGTGAAAGTTTGTCCTTAGTAGGGTGTGACTTAAGGATATTAGACAAATTCCTAGATAGGATAGAGAGAGGTTGAGGGACCATGGGAATGGAGAGATTACCTGTGTGGTGTAAGTATCAAGGCCTACATTTTGCATAATGGATTTGCTATGATTCACCTTTTAAAGGGAGACTGAACTGAAATGGTCTAAAATATGTTGGACTCTGGGGAGGGACACTATGGGGTGATCAGGGCTATTATAACATCATCAGCATATAGGCCAATCTTATGAGCTAACTGAATGGAATATGCTAATGGTTTCATAATCATAGCACAAATCAGTGGGGAGAGCGGCAACCCCTGTGCAATTAGTGATTATGAAGGGGTCTGAGACAATGCCCAAACATTTTGAAAGAGAAAGAAAAAAAAACATAAACACAACCACAAGCGAGTGCAATCAGGTAAGTTTTATCATCCCTACCAGTGGACTGGGTGCCAATCTACTGCCTAAGACCATATGGCCTACTAATTAAAAAGACGACCACGAGGCCCACTTGTTATCAAAGAGCATGGAATGGAATCCATCAATGTGTGATGTAAGCGTTCCATAAGTTTGATCGCTTCCATGCGTCTAAGAACCTGTTCCCAAGGGACCGATGGTGATCTCCAGTGCAAAGCTATTGTACAGTGAACCGTGCTGACAAGAGTGTGGGCTAGTTTCTGGGCCAGAGGGGCCAGTCCCAGGATGTCCGCATATAAGAGGCCCATCTGGAAAGTGATCCCTATCCTCGTTCTTGTGGACTGGAACAATTTATCAACTACCTTCTGCCATATGGGCTGGAGAACTCTACAACTCCAAAAAGTATGGAGGAAGGTGCCGGCCTCCGGACACCCGCGGAAGCAACCCCCCGGGACCAGAGGATTAAACTTATGTAACCTTGAGGTGGTATAATACCACCTTGTGTGTAATTTCACTACTGTTTCTCTGACCGCCAGATATTTAGTGCATTTTCTCATATTGGTTATCTATCCACACCTCTGGGGTTAGTTCAATACCAACTTCCTTTTCCCAACCTAGCATGGCTTGAGACTTAGCAGGAAGCTTCAATTCATTGAGAGATTGATATAACATAGAGATAGTACCTTTGTCTCTAGAGGAGGATCTACAAACTCTTTCAAAAACATTAAGTGAAGGCGGCCCCTTTATCTGATAATGAGAGGCGTAAAAATGACAGACCTGCAAGTATTTATAAAAATCCCCCCTAGGTAGACCAAACTGTTCTTGCAAATGTGCAAATGAGCTAAAAGGGGGTTCATGGGAGAACGCCTCAAGGGTAGTTAGGTTCTTTTGCGACCAGCTCTTGAAGCTATCGGGCGATAGGAACGCTGCTGGGAACCTGGGGTCACCTAGGAATGAGGCCAGGCTAGAGCAGGGTGGACTCGGGGCATATTGATTTTTATATAGAAACCATAGTTGAAGGGATTGTGCCACCAACCCATTTAGTGTGGCCAAGTGTTTGGGGAGGACCCCCACTATCCATAAAAGACCCGGGAGGTAATATGGCCTCACCGAGGATCTCTCGAATTGAAGCCACGGAACTGTAACCGGGGGATAGTGCCACTGAGCCATCTGCACCAACCTGGCTGAGACATAGTATAACCACAGATGTGGGAGCCCCAGGCCTCCTAGGTCCGCTGGTCTACAAAGAAGTTTTTTATGCAGTCTAGGTATTTTGTTCCGCCAGACGAACTTATTAATCCCTTTCTGGATACCGTCTATCGTATGCCGAGAGACATATATAGGCAAAGATCTAAAGTAGAACAAGAGCTTTGGAAGAATAGACATTTTGATAGCCTGTATTCTACCCATAAATGATATATGATATCTATCCCACGAATGCAATAATTGCTTCTAAGTTTAGTATTTGTTTTAACAAGGACTCTGTGGTGGAGAAGTGGGTTTTCCATTCATGAGCCCCCAGTTTTATAAATAGACCTTGTAAAAAGCCTTGTGCACGTTCCAAATCATGGAATGATTTGCAACAGACTATGAATTTATCATGAAATCTGATCAAATTTGAGATTCATATAGTGAAGTGTTGAGAAGAGAGGTATTTAGTCACTAAACAGTGTGCCTTGGTGATTGTTTTTGGGCAAATAGCTTGATTGAGATTGGTGCGTGATCAAACCAAGTATTTAGGCCAATTTGCAATTCTGTGATGGTTTTTAGCAAATGTTTATCAGGAGTAAAAAATCAGAGAGTAGGGGGGCGTGGCCGGACGTGAAAGAGGACGGATGCTCCGAATCTAGGCTCCGCCGGCCGACTTTACATCCATCGCCATCCTGCTCCTGGGTGTACGATCTGTGCCCCAAGATCACACCATCAGTGCCCGGAGCATCGTCGGCATACTTTCTGGCCGTTTTGGAGGTGAGCAGCGGCCCGCGGACCCAAGCACTCATCAAGAAACCGGCGCCATCCCAGTATTGACGGCCGCCATCTTGCGGCCTACACAGGCTCCTCCGGACTAAATTACTGACGCGGGCGGCGAACGCTTCGCCCAGCCTTGCGGAACAAGGGCCCTACGCCACCCAGCCGGCCTCCGTAACACCGCGGGGACCCGAGGTGGCCCTTCTGCTCCGCAGCCAGGCCCGAGACCGGCGCCATACACGAGGCCCTGCCGCCATCTTGCGGCCTACGAGGGATCCACAGCGATCTGGTACCGCCGCGGGCGGCGAAAACGGAGATTGATCCAGACCAGGAGGCGATCCCCCAGACCGTGGGGCAGAAGATAGCGGGTGCCTGGAGGCGGCCGGCCTCTCCTTCACAAAGCCCAGGCTCCAGGAGTGGAGGTAGGTGACAGCCATCTTGGTACACCCGAACCCTCAGCATCCCTCCAGAGCCAGAGCCTGACTCCCTTCATACCATATCAACACCCTATTTAGGGGAAGTGACCCTGGGGAGCCCCACCATGGCCATGTAAAGGGCCAGCTCCCACATCCTGAGGGCGAACAGAAGCCTGCTAGGGGACTCCAGTTAATTCCCCCCCCAACATGGGCAGATCCACCAAGAGCTCCTCCACACCCCGCACCCAAAGGGACCCGTGTACCCAAACATCTGGAAATATCCCGGAGCTGTTCCGAACACGCCAGGCGAGGCATCACGACGTGGCGCAGACATCCCAAGTGTCACAAGCTACATCTCCGGCCGCATTCAGTGACCCCTTAGGCCCGACTATGGACGAGGAGGACGCTGGACTCGGCACCCCACGCCCCAGTCTCCTGGACATCCAAAGAGACCTCCAAAAGGTAGCCCTGGACCTTAAGCGCACTTTCACAGAGGCGATCTCCGACCTGAAAGCGGACTTTCATGAGATGACCAACAGACTTTCGGAGGTGGAGGAGACCTCCCGGATGCAGGCCACAGCGATTAAGCAGGTACAAAGAACCTATGACATGCACCTGCCGCACATGTTCGAGTTACACAGACAAGTAGAAGACCTCGACAACAGGGGACGCAGGCATAATGTACGGGTGAGGGGAGTCCCGGAGGGAATAGACCAGAATGCACTACCGCAAACTGTCTGCTCTATTTTCAATGATCTTCTTGACCGGCCCGCGGACTCTCCCATTGAAATGGAACGGTTACATCGGGCATTGAGACCCCCTCCCCGTGACTCGGAACCTCCCAGAGACATTGTTTGCTGCATTGTGAATTTCCCTCTCAAGGAAGAAATTCTCAGAAAAGCTAGAGACAGAGGGCGCATACTATTCAATGGCGCTGAGATAAAACTCTTTCAAGATCTGTCACAGATTACCTTACAGAACAGGCGCAGTTTACGCCCACTGCTGGAAGTGCTTCGCACTCGCAACATTCAATATCGCTGGAAATTTCCTTTCTGTCTCTCCGCTTCGGCTAGAGGTCGCACCGCACTGCTTCGGACGCCTGAGGACCTGCCTTCCTTTTGTGAACAGCTGGACCTGCCTCCGGTGGATCTGCCTGAATGGTACTATTTCCCTACGGAGCCTTGGAAACCAGTTTCGCACAATACGTCGCCTAGGGCGCAAAGACACCGCTCCAGACGTCGCAGACTTGAACCCATGTCACCTGGAGAGAGGCCCTCCCGCAGAGACTCGTCGATTCGCAGCCCGGGCCCGGCAGCCACGCCGCGACGGAATCATCCTATGGCCTAAGGCGGTGTAGAAGTGGATCGCTTTGCGTACACACAGACTAGCCCATCCTTGTCTTTTCTTTTTTCTTTTTTTTTTATCTTTCTAGATTACCCCCACAGGAATTCAGCTTTCCTCAACGCCATGATTCTGCAGAGACCTGCTGTGCTTCTGGAACACTTTCAAGGCATTTCAAGGCCACTATCAGCGTGGAGTCAGGTACTTTTCTCGCCCCTATGACACCTCAACCAGGACACCCATACTCTATTGAACTCCCCGGTTTTTCTTTTTTTGGGGTGTCTTGGTCTCTTTTGTTTTGTGGCTTCTGGACTTTTTTTCAAACGCGCTTTATGCGCCATTCGGTATTGCCGAACATTGCCGCCCCTCCGGTGGGGGCCCCGGCCTTCTCCAAACAGCTCACGGGTATACTGTACCATATATATTTGACGATAGGTTCTGCCGGACAGCATACCGTTTGTTCCTATAATAGCAGACTACCAATTGACCTTATGTCTCGGCTTTTTTAGCCACCTGAGTCTGGTGCGCATACCAGGTCCCCTTGCACCCCTGACTTTGTATTGCCCCACCAATGATGTACTGATTTCCTGATCCGTAGAATACACGCTATGAGCAGAATTTACTGTATGCTGTCTGTGTGCCGCAGAGCGGTGCGTCTGGTTTTCCCTTTGTTTTGTTTCTTATCTTCTGTTACTTCATTTACTTTGTTACTTCAAAGATCTGATTCTGTTCAGTTGTTCTAACCAGTTCATTGTTTAGAAATATATTGGTACCCCTGGAATCTCCCCGGGGGGGTTTCACCTGACCTGCCAAGATGGCCTCTCGGCCGACCCCCTGCCTTCCCCAAGGTACCGATTTGGATCGTTGTGCCCCCAGTCACCACTGACTCATGATCACAGATCGCCCTCTCCGATGTTGGAGCTCTCGCTCACCCTAGGGTTTACATCCACCCCACAGCTGCCCTTGCGGGCCTTAGCTGACATCCCGGCCCAGTTTTGTTTAGTTCCCCTTTTTTTTTTGGTGTTTTTTTTCCTTTCCTAGGTGGACGGGAACCTCCACGTCCACCTCCGGTAGTTCTGCCCACAGACCTTGTCTGTGCTCTATTGGACCTGCTATACACTACCTATTTCCCTCTCCCGACTCCACCCAGCCCACCCCCCCTGCTCTTTCCTCAACCTCTCCCCCACCCCCCCTCCTTTATTTTTTGTTAATTTTTTTTTCTCTCTCCCCTCTGTCTCCCCGCCTCTCTCTCCCCATCCTTTCGGGACGGGGGTGTCCCCCCCCGCCGGCCACCCGTGTGCCGCACGAGTCTGCTGCTAGAACAGCCAGACTTGTAAGAGGGCTGCCGGCTTGCCGGCACCTCAACGTCGTTTTCTCGTAGGCCCTTGCTCTCCAGTCTAGCACACTATCGTCTCTGACAATGCAGCAGCAATTAACTCTGAAATGCATATCACTAAATGTTAAAGGATTGAACATCCCAGAGAAGAGGTCACAGGTTCTAACTGCTCTGACGAAGCATAGAGCCCACTTTCTATTCTTGCAAGAAACCCATTTCCGTTCTGACGCTGTACCCAAACTAGCTAACCACATTTACAATAGGTCGCTACACTCCACCAACTCAGAGGCCAAAACAAAAGGGGTCTCGATCCTCATTGCCAAACACGCTGATTTCCAACTTAAGGAGTCCAAGGTAGATCCGGGGGGGAGATTTCTCTTTATTAAGGGTATATATGCCTCCAAACCAATTACGCTAGCTAATGTGTACTGCCCCAACGAGCGTCAGCTACCCTTCCTTAGAACGGTATGCGATGAGCTGGCGTCCTTCCAGGAGGGCGTAGTAATACTGGGGGGGGGACTTCAATATCCCAATGAATCCTCTTCTAGACTCCTCCACTGGGACGTCGTCCCTGCCATACCGGGCACTACGCCAAATCAAATTGCAACTTCAAACTTTGACCTTACATGACTCCTGGCGAACCTTATTCCCCACTGTTAAGGATTATACCTTCTTCTCCGCACCACACCAAAAGTACTCCAGACTTGATTACTTTTTCTTGTCTCAACGCGACCTGACCTACCTCTCCCAGGCATCCATAGAACCGATGTTTCTATCGGATCACCATCCCATTACCATGACTCTCACCTTTGCGGACACGACGCCCAAGTCCAAGATGTGGAGACTGAACCCCTCCCTCTTGAAAGACCCGGTAACTTTACAGCAAATACGCTCCCGAATTAAACTTTACTTTCAGGAAAACCTATCCCCTGACATCTCGCCTCTCACCCTCTGGGAGGCCCACAAATGTGTCCTCAGGGGGGTACTTATATCCCTAGCAACTGCCTCAAAAAGGAGAAGTCAGGAACGGATTAACTCCCTCATTGCACAAATCCAAAAACTCGAAGGGGCGCATAAACAGACCACCTCCCTATTGACTCTCCAGGACCTCACCCACGCACGCTCCGTGCTTCTGGATGAACTAGGGAAACGCACCAGAAGACGTTACATCCTTGGCCAAAAAATCTTTTACGAACATGGGAATAAAAGCGGGAGACTCCTGGCCCGCACGGTCCAGGCAGCCAAATCCCAGACGACTGTACACCAGATACGGGACAACCAGGGAAATGTATTTTCCAAAAACACAGCCATTGCCAAACAATTCGAACTCTTTTACTCTAAATTGTACAATTTGCCAAGAGACAGGATAGCGTCACATACTGTAGGTGACCGTAAGGACAAAATAGCAGACTTCCTCTCCCAATACTGTCCGAAACCGATCACACCTCAACAAGCGCAAGCCTTAGAACTTCCTCTCTCCTCAGAGGAACTTTTATTAGCAATTAAACAAATGAAGGTGGGTAAAAGCCCGGGTCCGGATGGTCTACCTCTTATATACTACAAAACCTTTCCAGACGAACTGACGCCTCCCCTACTACAGGCACTTAATACTCTGGCAGACCCCACCACCCCTCCAGGCCGCATGCTGGAGGCACACATAACAGTTATCCCCAAATCCGGCAAGGACCTAACGCAGGTATCCAATTACAGGCCCATTTCGCTACTTAATGTGGATATTAAACTATATGCAAAAATGCTTGCCAATAGATTGCTCCCCCTCATTCCTGGCCTAATTTTCCCCGACCAGGTAGGCTTCATCCCCGGCAGGGAGGCTAGGGACAACACCATACGCACGCTGAATCTTCACCACTGGTTTACCTCTACCCTGTCTCAGGGGTTCTTTCTGTCCCTTGATGCGGAGAAGGCGTTTGACAGGGTGGCTTGGGACTATATGCAGGCAGTACTGAAGGGAGTTGGACTCCTGCCACGCATGTGCACGCATATTGACGCCTTGTATGTGAACCCTTCAGCCAAAGTGAAAGTCAATGGCCTCCTGTCAGACGCCTTCTCCATCAGTAACGGGACGCGACAGGGCTGCCCCCTGTCGCCCTTAATCTTTGTTTTGACACTTGAGCCCCTGCTCAATAGATTAAGAGCCAACCCTGATATAAAGGGGTGTGTAGTGGGCGAGAGGGAGTTCAAGGTAGCAGCGTATGCGGACGATATCCTGCTCTCATTGCAGTCCCCACGCACGTCCTTGCCTAATCTCCTTAGTGATTTGAAACAATTCGGTGAATTGTCAAACTTAAAGATTAATTACTCTAAATCATACGCCCTTAATGTCTCCCTTCCCCCGCAAGAAGCAACTCACTGTCAAGATTCCTTCCCATTTAGGTGGCAGAAGGATAGCATCCCTTATCTGGGTATCCAAATCACAAAGAAAATTTCTGAGTTGTACAAAAAAAATTTCCTACCCGCGCTCTCCAAAATTCAAACGGAACTAGCAGACTGGGCCAACTTAAATGTCTCCTGGTTCGGCAGGGCGGCGCTGGTAAAGATGATGGTCCTCCCCCGGCTTTTATACCTGATGCAAACGATCCCGATTCACCTCCCTCCCTCCTTTTTTGCAACGTATAAAAAGTCCTGCACCATGTTTATCTGGAAGAACTCGATCCCGCGTATAAAATATTCCCGCCTAACTCGGATTAAGACAGGGGGAGGGATTGGCCTCCCTGACCTTTCTAAATACTACTTGGCCTGCCACCTAACCAGGGTGGTAGATTGGCGGATCCACAAGGTCAGGAAGGTGTGGATTGCTCTGGAACAGCATTTTGCGAACGGAGTTCTTCACTCCCTCCCCTGGATTACCCCGACCCATTGGAATACGGCCATTAAGACACTCCCTTTTATCTTTCCTTCCCTGGTGGCCTTCAACCAAGCGTTACGTCTATACAAAATCTCCTCGCGACCGGGACCCATGACACCCTTGCGCAGCAACCCAGAGTTCAGCCCGGGAGCAGGCACTGCATTCTTAAGCAGAGAGTGGCCTCATGCAGAGGTTCTAGCACACCACTTCTTTCACAAACATAGACCACGCTCCTATGACAACCTAGTGGCACTCTCCCCGACCCTCAGCTTCCCCTTCTGGTCGTATAGACAACTGAGCCACTTCCTGGCCTCGGTGAATCCATCTACCACGTGGTCCAGACAACTTCTCCCATTTGAACGCCTCTGCTCAAGCACCACTCCTTTGCGACACTTAATCTCGAGCATATACGTTCTCCTACAGGAGGAGACGGACCAGACACTGATGACTCCCACGCGTAGCTCCTGGGAAAAGGATTTGCAGGCCAACATTACTAATGAACAATGGGAGGATATATTTACTTATGTCCATAAAGGCTCGCTGAACGTGGCCATCCAAGAAAATGGGTATAAGATAGCTACTAAATGGTACAGGACTCCTGCCAGACTACACAAATTCTCTCCTACGATTCCCAACACATGCTGGAGATGCCACACGGCGATAGGCTCAATGATTCATATATGGTGGGAATGCCCCTTGATACAACCCTTCTGGAAGGAAGTTCACTCCATTATCGCACAAGTCACCACATACACCTTAAATTATAATCCAGCGCAATATCTCCTTCACCTTACGACTCTACCTAAACGGACCTACCTTAAATCATTGGCCATGCATATGGTCAACGCGGCCAGGCTGTGTGTTCCTACACACTGGCGATCTACCGACACCCCTTCCATTAGGGAATGGTTGACCAGGGTCGCTAAGATAGAGGAGATGGAAGAGCTGATATACACCACTCAGGACCGATTACAGAAATTCTCGACTATTTGGGCGTGCTGGAAACATTTTCAAACCACGGATAGATACAAAACATTCTTTCCCCTACATATATAAACCAAGTTGGCGCGCGGTCGGCGGGGGCTGGGGGGGGACACCTACCCGCCCCCTCCTCTTCTCCCCCCCGAGTTACTTTCTTTCCCTCTCCCTTTACCCCCCCCCCCTCACTCCTTTTGCCCCCTCACATTTCCTCAGTCAAACCTAGAATATTTCATTTTATGGGGCTTGAATACAGCAGCCGTTTGCTCTCCCACTCGGTCACGAGTGTCGGGAACTACGCCAAATCTACGCACCCTAGCGGGTCCGGCGGATACCGGTCCTGCAGGTTGGGGACTCTGGCCCAGCACTACCCGGCACGACCTGAGTAAGCCTCTTTATAAGATAGGTCCACATTATTTCTGTGTTTGCTAATCAGTTGTGCCTCTGTATAGCAATGTTCTATTAGCCACGACCTATGTAGCAGGGTATTAGCGTTGTCTGTATTGCGAGTAGCTAAGGTCATGGCAGCACCTTATGTTTGAGATGCTTATATGACTTGCACGTTTGTATGTCTTGCAGTTTTTCAATAAAATCTTTTTTGGAAAAAAAAAAAAAAAATCAGAGAGTAAGAACATTGGATAATGATAGTAAAAGGTATAGTCTCGCTTCTCATCATGAATACACCTCCAGGGGTCATAAAGGTCTTCTTTTTTAAGCAGAGAGGATAGTGCAGAAGGTCTGCATAGAGATGGACAATAGTGAGAGGGTGGTTTTCAATTGCGGCAGAGAGAATTAGATACCTGCCTTCTTCATTTAGCTCACTATGATGTAATGTAAATGTCACTGATGCGCTGATAGCTATCATAACACACCTTTTCTTTTTAGGAGCGCTTGCAAAGAAGCAGTGTTGTTAGTGTTTATGTGTGCATGAGGGAGATTTGGCTTTAGAAAAGTGGGTCTCTTGCACAAACAGCAGGTCAGCATGTTGGATAAGGGCTTCTATCCAGAGAAGGTTGTGCTTGAATGGGGAATTCAAGTCTTTAACATTAATTGAGGTGATGGTAATGGCCATGGCGCCAAGTGGTTACTAGGAGGATGTTCTTGAGGAGCGAGACTATATCTGAGTTACATATCAAGAGGTTGCAATAAAGATACTAGAACAGATTACCACATACAGGTAAATATACAGTATACAGCACGTCAGTGAACAATATAAAAATTGATAATGTTTAGTGAAATATGGTGCAAGTTAACAATTAACAGAAAAATCAACAATAGGCTGGATCTAACTTTTCATAGGACTATATATGGTGTTAAAGATTTAGTCTTTATCTTTGTTGAGTGCCGAATTCCAAAAAACAGAGAATGATGGTGGGGAGCTCCTTTGTTCCATGTCAGTGGGAGCATGAGGTAGAAGGCCTCAATTGGTCAGCCATTTATACCCTTCTTCAGGTAAGGAAATTGGGAATGGTTTATTGTTGATAGGTAACTAACTACTTAGCTGGAAATCCCCATCTATAGACAATTTTACATTCTTAAAGGGGTAAAAGCCATGCACATTTTCATTGTGGATAGGGATTAATATGCAAAGAGCAAGACATCATAATATAATGCTGGCAGAGGTTTTGTGACTTTGGTGGCAAAGAGGATCTGCTTTGTGACATGATAAACATGTATCCAGGCCAGGACATCCCTTGGGATGTCGGCGGGAAGGTGTGCAGGTCTGGAGATCCTATGGTCCCGGTCAGTGGTGATGCTTCAGGAGTTTAGGTGAGGTAGTAACTTTGTGAAAAGTTGTTGCAAGAAGGAAGTGAGCTCATTAGTTTTCACTAATTCTGGGATACCCCTAAATTTGATATTGTTTTGCCTGGAGTGATTGGCTAAATCTGCCAATTTTATTTCATACAGTGAATTTCCTCTGCATGATGTTTATGAGCCTCTAAAAAAGCTAATTGTGTGCTTTAGGGTATTCATGCATGTTCTCCTCCAATACATCTGTTCTTTCTTCTATGCAATCCACTCTGCAATGAATTTGAGATAGAGATACTCGTAGTTCTCTGTGTAAATCTTTCTGTATTGTATGCAGCATGGATTTAAGCATGACCTTACAGATAGGATTACCTGAAACTGGGATAGCTGCCAGAGATGGTGTGTGCTTTGTGCTGGGGGCACCATTAGCAGAAGCTACCCAGAGTTGTCTTTTTGCCTGAGGTTTCTTGCTATGGGCAGGGGAGGTTGCTAGCCTCTTACCTCTATCGGTTGTAGAACTGAGGCAATTGCAGGAAGAGGCAGGCTGTCCATGTCTTCTATCACTAGTGCTGTGAAGGTTTCTCCAGGTTCCTGGATGGAAAGCAAAGTTCACTTTGGCCGTGTGCTGGTGTCTGTGCTGAGGTGATTCCTGGGACCGGTGCCATCTTGGACTGACTGCACAGCCACAGCGTTGTAATAGTAAGTGAGATGACGTGGTGCAGGAGAGTTAAACCTATTTTTTTACATGCCTGGGTGAGTCCTGAATCATTTCTCCCTCGAGGGAATAGATTGAGGGCAGGACAGTCACCATTGGTTACTGGCAGATCAGAGCCATGGAGCAGAGTTTGGGACTCAGGAAGCCAACCTGGTATGCATCAGGCCACACCTCCTGATATTTTCTTTTATAAACTGGTTCTTTATTGAGGAATCCACTCCTATCATTTTGGCTTGTTCCATAAAATCATATTTTTTCTTGCAGTTACGTTGTAGGCTTATTAGTTGACCTTTTGGATATTGCACAGCCATGAATTATGATGACAACTATATGTGGGGAGGTAACTATTCCTATCTACATTCTTAAAATGGGTTCTTGTTTGTATCTTATTACCTTGTGTCTTTTTTCTACTTATTTCTTATTTCATCAAAAAAATTTTCTTAATCTTATTTCAATTTTAAGTTAAAATTATGTTCCATTCATTCTGGTTTAAATCCTGCAGGATGTTTTGTAAAATCTCCTCGCTTCCTTTCCACATGATGATGCCATAATCAATTATTCTTTTATAGAACATTAGTTCTGGTGATGTATTCAAATAGATGTATTTTCTTCCCACGGTGTCATGAACATATTTGCAATACTAGGTGCAAATTTTTCACCCATTGCTATGCCTGTCTTTTGTTGATAATATGTTTGGTTATAACCGAAGTGGCTGCTTTTGCAGGCCAAATTCTAGGCACTTAATTAGGCACTTCCTCTGAATGCATGGTAGAGCACTATATTTCCTTAGTGCCCATTTTGTTACTTTACACACCTGATGGTGATGGATGATCATATAAAGAGACAACACATCTGCAGTTGTCAATAATATAGATCCCGCTTCTACTGGTATATCACTAAGTAAATGTAGTACATGTGTATGAAAGTGTAACTACGCTGATCCAAAAAGTGCTAGTGCAATATAACCACTAAAATGGTGCCTATACTTTGTATACAGCCTATACAATAAAAAGCTACGAACTACAAAGTGCAATGTGCCAATAAATCAGTATAAAGTGTAAATTATCATGTGCAAAATGACATGGGAAAAATGTTTAAACCCCAGAACATAGATATTTTTGTGCAAATTATGCTCCAATTCACATCTGTACTCTAAAAAAAGGGACTTTTCACCACTTAATGTGTCACCACTACCTTCTGAAATGGGCACTCACCAGAACCTAGAAAAAGTTTTGCCTTTGGTTCATATTGGGATAACCACTCCACTATCTTGGTTTGCATCAGATCCATTTGGGTTGACACTAGATACTCCTCATATCTTTATGCCAGTCTTAGTATCTCATAAAAATTCTATGAAACATCCATGATTGCACAATGTACTTAAAAAATATTTATTTTAGCCAGTAAAACAATATCCAGAATGTCTTAAATGTGCATTTACAATTTAAAGTGTCTCTAGACTGGCACTGAGTCTTTCCAGCAGCTTGTTTTAGGGTTCAGCTCTGCTGTATTTGTTTACCGGAATCGGCGTGCGTTCCAAGCCTCAATCTGATGCGGGTCAGTGACAGGAAGTGACATCATCTATCACCCAGAAGGCTGTTTATTATTATTACTTTGTATTAATATTTGCAACGGTGGCACAAATGTTTCAAATGTAGTGCATGTTTGGTCTTCTGCAGGCTCTAAATAAAAAATCTATATTTTGATCTAGTTTCGCTGTCATGGAATTGATGTCATTAAGTATAGGTCTTCCAGATGTATCTTCTTTGTTTTTGTGTATTTTTGGTACTGTGTAGATTACAGGTATTCTGCACATTTCTGGTACCAGATATCTCGCTTCTTTCTTGTCCAGTATTGTCTTTTGTACTCTCAAGTGTACTACTCTTTTCAGTTATTTTTTATATTTCACTGTTGAGTTGTCCATACATTTCTCGTAAATGTTTTCATCTTCCAATAATTTACACATTTCTTCATGGTACTTGTCCTTGGATTGGATCACAATTCCCCCTCTTTTATCAGCTGGCCTTATTACTATTTAATTTCTCTTCATGCAGCTCTGCATTCTTTTCTTTCTTTATTTTGGATCTGCTTTCTTAATTGGTTTCAAATTTCCCAGATCCTGAAGTATTAATTTCTTAAATACTTCAATGTGTTTGTTGTAAGGTATACGAGGACGTTGAACATTGATA
The DNA here is from genome assembly GCF_037356315.1 of Lithobates pipiens. Classification (NCBI taxonomy): domain Eukaryota; kingdom Metazoa; phylum Chordata; class Amphibia; order Anura; family Ranidae; genus Lithobates; species Lithobates pipiens. The sequence continues at coordinate 510,534,207 of NW_027507748.1, forward strand.
TGTTGTGTAAATTGTGTAAACTGTAAACTGGTGATTTCCTGAATTGCTTAGCATGTATTTTTTTATATTCAATTTTCTGATGTATTTTTGTATTCCTATATACGTTTCAAACTTGTCAAGATTTTTTTCTTGGAGCATATTTAAAGCCTATCCATTACTCCCATATATTCACTCATAAGTGATTGTCCACTCAAATTAAATATCCCCTCCCCTAGTGTTTTCTTTTTAAAGACACTAAGTCTGCCCACCGCTACCCCCTGATGAAGTCACATGCCCATGACGTAGCACGTAGGGCATGAGCGAAGGCAGACGCAGACTGGAAGTGACGTCATGCAGAAGTAAAGCAGATTTTCTATATTGAAACATTTTTAAAGATTGTAGAGTCTAAGTGCACTTTGCTTTTAATAAATGTTCACAATATCAACATACTGCACCAAGAGGCTTTTGGGTATTTTCCATGCATATTGTCAAGTCATTATAGCATAATTAATAAAGTATATTCTTAAAGGGGCAGCATTCCCCCCTATTATTAGAACCTTCAGGGAGAGTCCCTAGAGATATGGAGGAGGAAGAAGAGGCGATAACAGTGTCAATCTGGATTATCATATACAGGCTATATGACATTAACCTGGAGGTGAGAGAGTTCTGTGAGCACAGAGCACAGCAGTGACACATATTGTGTGGAGTTCAAAAGGACTGAGTTTTTGAAATATTGGGTGTTGGTCAACAAGATTTATATCATCATTAATATATTTGATATAAAATTTTGAACTGCACAGACTCGTAACTTTAGTTCTAACTGAATCAAAATGTATATGTTATAGATGCTTGCTCTTCCTTGCAATAGTTTTTTTTTTTTTATTAAGTTTGCATTAAGAGACAAACAAAAAAATAAAAACATTGGTACACTCTGCTGTACATTGTTACATATAGCATCAGTTCGTATATATGAACAGTGGTAATGCAAGAGTCGCAATTGCCGTTAAAAATCGGATGCAGTATCAATGCTAGTGTTACATTAATGGAACCACCCACCACCTCCAGACAACCTTTATGGGGTCAGGCTGTGTTGGAAGACGGAAAGTGATGTGGCCAGCCTTTTTTCTTTTCAATGTTTCTGGTGAGAGTAAACAAAATGGTTTTACCATATGAGACAGAGTGGGTTATTTACAAAAGGCAAATCCACTTTGCACTGCAAGTGCACTTGGAAGTGCAGTCGCTCTAAATCTAAGGGGTAGATCTGAATGAGTGGAAACTCTGCTGATTTTATCATCCAATCATGTGCAAGCTAAAATGCTGTTTTATTATTTTCCTAGCATGTCCCCCTCAGATCTACAGCCACTGCACTTCCAAGTGCAGTTGCAGTGCAAAGTGGATTTTCCTGTAGTAAATTACCCCCAGAGTTTCAAGAGTGTCCTAAATCCAAACCAATATAAGATTAGAACCAATTAAAATATGTATACCCATATGGGTATGACCATCAACTGAATTTATAACATAAAGGCATTTTAAACACAACCATTTTTATGGATCTTGGGTCAAGTGATAGTTCTCGGAAATGAAGTCCCCCACCCAATGGGGTTAGGCACTTCTACTAGGTGAAATGTCTTGTATCTTGACCAGATCTGAAGATATCGGAGACCATGTGATCATATCTTTTAAAGGGAGAATAGAGATAAGAGAAGTTACCGTAAGAAATAAAGAAATGAGGTACAAATAAAAGAAACAGACAGCGTAAGATAGGTACAGGCATGGATATTGTGTTCCATCTAACTCAGGGGTCTCCAAACTTTTCAAAGAAAGGGCCAGTTTATTTTCCTTCAGACTTTAGGGGGGCCGGATTGTGGCCAGCAGGGGCAGAAAATGACATGGGCCCGTCACCAGTGAGAATAAATATGGCCTCAAGGTTTGTGGTCAATATGAGGAGCAGTGCCCCTATTAGTAGGAGGAATAGTATCCCATCATTGGTATCCATAAAAGAAATAATGCCCCATTGTTTGAGGAATAGTGCCTTATTTCAGTGGAAGGAATAGTGTCCCAGGGCCAGATAAAAGCTACCAAAGGGCTAGTTGTGGCCCTCGGGCCACAGTTTGGAGACCCCTGATCTAACTGGTTCAAAGGGGTTGATATATGTAAATGCTCCAAGCTTTCCATACCATCTTGTATGCATTTGAGGAGTCCAAAAGAACACCAACAGCCTTCTTAGATGCATGTTCTTATATAAACTGATGGTTTATTTCAATGAACTGTAGATAAGGCACATTGACACATTTTAATTGGGTGGTTATTGTATTACACAGTGCCTTGCGAAAGTATTCAGCCCCCTTGAACTTTTCAACCTTTTGCCACATTTCAGGCTTAAAACATAAGGATATACAATTTTTATTTTTTGTGAAGAATCACCAACAAGTGGGACACAATTGTGAAGTGGAACGAAATCTATTGGATTTTTGAAATTTTTAATTTTTAATTTTTTTTTAACTAATAAAAAAATGAAAAGTGGGGCATTCAAAATTATTCGGCCCCCTTGCGTTAATACTTTGTAGAGCCACCTTTTGCTGCGATTACAGCTGCAAGTCGCTTGGGGTATGTCTCTATCAGTTTTGCACATCGAGAGACTGAAATTCTTGCCCATTCTTCCTTGCAAAACAGCTCGAGCTCAGAGAGGTTGGATGGAGAGTGTTTGTGAACAGCAGTTTTCAGCTCTTTCCACAGATTCTCGATTGGATTCAGGTCTGGACTTTGACTTGGCTATTCTAACACCTGGATACGTTTATTTGTGAACCATTCCTTTGTAGATTTTGCTGTATGTTTGGGATCATTGTCTTGTTGGAAGATAAATCTCCGTCCCAGTTTCAGGTCTTTTGCAGACTCCAACAGGTTTTCATCCAGAATGGTCCTGTATTTGGCTGCATCCATCTTCCCCTCAATTTTAACCATCTTCCCTGTCCCTGCTGAAGAAAAGCAGGCCCAAACCATGATGCTGCCACCACCATGTTTGACAGTGGGGATGGTGTGTTGAGGGTGATGAGCTGTGTTGCTTTTACGCCAAACATATCATTTTGCATTGTGGGCAAAAAGTTGGATTTTGGTTTCATCTGACCAGAGCACCTTCTTCCACATGTTTGGTGTGTCTCCCAGGTGGCTTGTGGCAAACTTTAGACAAGACTTTTTATGGATATCTTTGAGAAATGGCTTTCTTCTTGCCACTCTTCCATAAAGGCCAGATTTGTGCAGTGTATGACTGATTGTTGTCCTATGGACAGACTCTCCCACCTCAGCTGTAGTTCTCTGCAGTTCATCCAGAGTGATCCTGGGCCTCTTGGCTGCATCTCTGATCAGTCTTCTCCTTGTCTGAGCTGAAAGTTTAGAGGGACGGCCAGGTCTTGGTAGATTTGCAGTGGTCTGATACTCCTTCCATTTCAAAATGATCGCTTGCACAGTGCTCCTTGGGATGTTTAAAGCTTGGGAAATCTTTTTGTATCCAAATCCGGCTTTAAACTTCTCCACAACAGTATTACGGACCTGCCTGGTGTGTTCCTTGGTCTTCATGATGCTCTCTGCGCTTTCAACAGAACCCTGAGACTATCACAGAGCAGGTGCATTTATTCAGAGACTTGATTACACACAGGTGGATTCTATTTATCACCATCAGTCATTTAGGACAACATTGGATCATTCAGAGATCCTCGCTGAACTTCTGGAGTGAGTTTGCTGCACTGAAAGTAAAGGGGCCAAATAATTTTGCACGCACCACTTTTCAGTTTTTTATTTGCTAAAAAAGTTTAAAATATCCAATAGATTTCGTTCCACTTCACAATTGTGTCCCACTTGTTGGTGATTCTTCACAAAAAATTTAAATTTTATATCTTTATGTTTGAAGCCTGAAATGTGGCAAAAGGTTGAAAAGTTCAAGGGGGCCGAATACTTTAGCAAGGCACTGTATGCATATATGTAGTTCAGTAGTTGTAATATCTGAGTTTAGTGTGCAACTTCAACACATTTCTTATTTTGTAAGTAGAGGAAGGGAACCAAATAGGAAAGTGTTTGGGGCCCATAGAAATGCATATGTTTCTGGGATATGATTATGACCACTACATTCCCTTCTCCTAAAAGAGTAAATCCTTCACATTAAATTTTCTATAACATTAAATCATGATTAATTTAAAAAACAACTTGGGCTTATTTCTTGAGAACCATATTTTGGGAAAGGAAATCGAAAACAGCCATAGCGCTTACTGAGAAGAAAGTAAAGAAAAAGCCTAGTAAATTCACTGAACTGTTAAGTAACTATGTTCAATTCAATGACAATAGTGTCAATGATGAACAAGGTCACTAGGGACAACAGCAAAATAGGATGCTGCAGATTTCTGTTTGATCCTATTAGCCTTCTCAGCTAGGCAAGGCCATTCAATTTCCACAGCACTTTGCTTAGCTGAAAATGTGCTCCTTTAAACTAAACCAATATCCTCAGCATGGTTAACATTTTCCATGAAGCTCGAAACAATAAAAACTCACAAAACCTTTCCATTAAAACATTCAGTTTTAGCACTGAGTGAGTGCTCTTTCCAATTAAAAATCTGAAATTGCTGATCCGCATGTCCCCCAGGAGGCTAATGAGTTTTGCATTTGACAGTATATGTCACCAGATAAAAAACAGAGTAGGTGGTCAAAATATTGTAGATATTATTACCTGTATGCTGAAATTGCTTTTCAAAGTGCCTTGCCCTCAGTAGTTGTGATAGATTGACCACTCAGTGTTTCAGGGTTCTGTTCATTTAAAAAAAAAAATAATAATAATAATACCAATGGAACAGTTTGTATTTCTTTGCAACTGATGACACTGTAAATTAATAGTTATGATATTCTATATACCAGGTTATTACCGGTATATAATTTTCCTGATATCATTATATATATATTATATTTCTGATAGAATACATTATTTTTATACAAGATAATATAGTTATAAGTTTACAAATAATTTGGAAATGCTATATTCTTTACCATAATCCACACAATCTCTATGCTCAAACTGAACATATTGTATAGGTTGCCTTTATAAACCTGTCTGATGGTCCCTGTAAAATTATTAACACTAGGAGGCATTTTATATACTTACTCACTAAAACAAAAGCTGTAGATGCCTAACATAAAATCAAATCACAAAAAATTATTAAGAAAAGGATGAATCGCATGAAGACGCACATCAATGCAAGTCGTCTTCATGGGATTCATGCTTTTCTCAACAGTTGTTTGAAGCAGAGACTAGCTCCTTTTCTGGCCTGCACTCACAGTGGTGGATACAGGATTGCTTTCCCTTTTAGCCTGAGCAGCACACATTTCCCATTATCTGTTTACAAAAAAATATACATACAGTATGTAAGTTATTGCTCTTACTCAGCAGAATTTGTATTTTTAGTATTTTCATGGTAGCTGAGTGTGACTTCTTTTTTTTTTCCCATAAAGTTTTTATTGAAGAAATAAATGACAATAACAGAAACCAAACAGGAGACATGTGAATGTGGATGCAGCCGCTGTCGAAGAAAAGTAAATGTAGACATAGCAATGTATAAAGAGATGTCTCAGGGTATACAGTTCAAGTCAAAACATTCATGTTTTACTTTATAGGTCAGGTAGTATAGCTTATACTTTTTTAATTATTGTTGTGCATATTTAGTTTTGGGCTGTTAAAGATCCCTAGATTAATGGGATTGGTGTCAATTTTATGTGCACTATCTGATACGGCAAAGCATTCGGTTTCTAGTAACCTTATATATGAGGATCTGGATCAAGGTACCTGGGGATACCCAAGTGGTGTGTGGAGGTGTAGGGGATAGCAAGGGGAGCAGTTATACAAGGGGTTTCCTGTTGTGGTTTTGTAGTGTGATAACATGTGGTATGGGGGTCTAGAGAGCGTGGGGAAAGAAGTGGAATGGTGGGGGGTTAGGGTACATGTGTCCTCTGTCCCCGCTACAGCCCACGAAGGCCCCTCAAATCAAAACTTTTTTATAATCATCAGTGGTGACGAAATGTAACCAGCATGACCACGTGTTTATGAACTTGGCTAGTGTTAAACCAATCTGCTGTAGATGATGGGTCAGGAGAGTGCCATTTGAAAGGGATGCACATCTTAGCGGCATTGACCTTCTGCATGGCTAGAGAGTGAAAGTAGGCGTGTGTTGGGGCTTCTACGTGGTGGAGCAGGAACTGTGCTGGTGTGTATCTTCTTTCCAGAAGGGGTGGATTTTCTTACATGTCCACCAGATATGCAGAAGCAAGCTCGTTTCTGTTTGCACCTCCAGCATTGCTGTGGAAGCGAGGGAAAGATGTGATATAGTTTGAGGGGGGTTCTGTACCAGAGTGTGACTTCTGACTGGTAAGAAGTAGTGATGAATGAATGCACCACTAGTCAATATATTTACATTTTTGCTTTGGTTATGGATGAGCTTCGTGTTCGAGTCGAACATACGTTCGACTCGAACATCGGCTGTTCGCCCGTTTGGCGAATTCCGAATGTTATAGGCCGTTCGCGCCAAATGCGTGTGGCGCTCACGGCCCACAATGCACTGCATCATCGCAGTGCATTGCTGGCTCATGATTGGCCAAGCATGCACTGTGACCCCGCATGCTTGGCCAATCACAGCGCCAGCAGCGAGGAGAGCCATGCCTGTGCCAATGATAGCTCAGGCTGTGTAGTACACGCCCCACACTATATAAGGCCGCCAGCGCGGCGGCCTTGTGTAGTGTGTTGGCCTCTGAAGCAGTTAGTGGGTGTTCTGTGTACCTTCAACACAGTATGCACTGATCGTTATCGGCCGATTTTCGATCTTGCTCTTCTGTAGTGGTTGTTGTCTGCGTGCCCTGACCGCAGTATACACCGCTATATTCACCTCACCTATATAGTTAGTGATCTATCTTTTATAATAGAGCTTGCAGTCAGTAGTGTTAGGAGCTTGTGCATGCTGTCTGCGTGCTCTGTACCCAGTACACACCGCTATATCCACCTACATAGCTCTTCTCTATTTGAGCCCACTTGCCATCTGCAGGAGTTATTGGAAGTTGTGTGTGCCTCCAGCACAGCACAGTATACATCTGTATATACCCCTTAATCTCTGGTGTTCTATAGTAAAGGCATCTGCAGGAGTTAGTGGGTGTTTTGTGCCTCCAGCACAATATACACCTGTATCTACCCTTTATTGCTGTTCTCTAATAGAGCCATCTGCAGGGCTTAGTGGGTGTTGTGTGACTCCATTACAGTATACCCCTTTATCTCTGGTGTTCTATAATAAAGGCATCTGCAGGAGTTAGTGGGTGTTGTGTGCCTCCAGCACAATATACACTACCCAACTGCTGTTTTACCCAACTCCCTTCAGGCCATTACCATGTCTGGAAGGCCAGCAAGGAGAGGCAGACAGGCGCGAGCTGATAAAAGAGGGCAAGCAGGCTCTGTGTCTAGAGACAACAGTGCTGGTCATGGACGCGGTGCATTGTCATCAGCACGTGGCCATGGGACACGCTTGTCCTTCTTTTCGGCAGCTGGACATGTTGAACCGCAACATGCCAACGACTTGGTAGAGTGGATGACCAAGCCCTCTTCATCCTCCTCATCCTCTCTCACCCAGTCTCAGGGTACTAGCAAAGCAGCTGCCAACGCATCGTCTTCCCTCGTCTCAATGTCATCATCAGTGACTCCTTCCCTAGACCCACCATGTCCTCCTGAGGAATCTCCTGAACTCTTTGAGCACAGTGTTGGGTACATGCTCCAGGAGGATGCCCAGTGTTTTGTAGGCTCTGATGATGACACTCAGCTAGAGGAAGGCAGTAGCGTGAATGCAGAGAGAGGGGATGCTCAAGAAGGACAGCAATCTGGCAGTCATGTTCCACAAGCTGCAGCATATTGCCAGGTTTGCTACAGCGATGAAGAGGGAGGGGATGATGAGGGCACTGACTCCACGTGGGTGCCTGGTAGGAGAGAGGAGGAGGAGGAGGAGGCACATGTCCAACGAGGCAGTATGCCCTGCGGGGGCCAGCTTAGGGGCAGCACACCGACTGAATCACACCGCAGAGCTCCACCTGTGCAGGGCGCTGCCTCTGCGCCCTTATTCTAAAAGTTCTTTGGTGTGGGCCTTTTTTGAGACGAGTGCATCAGATTGCACCGCTGCTATTTGCAACATATGTCTCAAGCGTATCTCGCGTGGCCAAAACATCAGCCGCTTGGGCACCACATGCTTGACCAGACATATGTTGACCTGCCATGCAGCTCATTGGCAAGCGTACCTCAAAGACCCACACCAAAGAACAAAGCGGACCTCTCCTTGCTCCTCATCAGCTGGCATCTCCAACCCCACTAGACCTTCAGTTCTCTCTGAAACCTGCTCTGAGAGGAATGAAGGTGTAGAATTAGGTGTGTCACAGCCAAGTGCTTCCGGGCACTCTGCTAGCAGTACACCCACGTCCGATTATAGCAGGCAAATGTCCCTGCCCCAGCTGCTGGACCGGCGAAAGAAGTTCACTCCCAGCCATCCACATGCCCAGCGGTTGAATGCTAGCTTGGCTAAATTGCTAGCACTTCAACTGCTGCCTTTTCAGTTGGTAGACTCGGCCCCCTTCCGTGAGTTTGTACAATGTGCGGTTCCTCAGTGGCAGGTCCCCAAACGCCACTTTTTCTCACGGAAGGCGATTCCGGCTCTCTACCGGCATGTGGAAGGCAATGTCCTTGCCTCGCTGAACAGGGCGGTCAGCGGTAAGGTGCATATTACCGCTGACTCATGGTCCAGCAGGCATGGACAGGGACGTTACCTGTCTTTCAGGGCCCATTGGGTCACTCTTCTGGCAGCTGGCAAGGATGCAGGACAAGGTGCAGTAGTTTTGGAGGTTGTTCCGCCACCATGCCTCCAAAATGCTACTATTGGTTGTGACACACCTCTCTCCTCCACCCCCTCCTCTTCTTCTTCCTCCATGGCCTCTTCCAGTGCTCTGTCCTCAGAACCGTAGGCGTTCCAGGGGCTACGCAATTACGCAGGCAAAACTATGCCATGCCATGATTGCGCTGGTTTGTTTGGGGGACAGGAGCCACACTGGGGCGGATGTTTTGTCAGCTCTGCCGGGGCAGGCCGAGAGGTGGTTGACGCCACGCCAGCTTAAGCCAGGAATGGTGGTTTGCGACAATGGCACCAACCTCCTCTCTGCCCTCCGACAGGGACAACTGACCCATGTGCCCTGTGTAGCTCACGTCCTTAACCTGGTGGTGCAGCGGTTCTTGGACAGGTACCCCGGCTTACAGGATGTCCTGAAGCAGGCCAGGAAAGTCTGTGTGCATTTCCGCCGATCATTTAATGCCTGTGCTCGGCTGGCTGAGCTCCAAAGGGAGTCGAACCTGCCCAAGAACCGCCTTATATGTGACATGCCCACCAGGTGGAACTCAACGTTGGCCATGCTGCAGCAGCTGCACACGCAGCAGAGAGCCATCAATGAGTACCTGTGCAACTACAGCACCAGGACAGGGTCAGGGGAGCTCGGTTTTTTCTCACCACGCCAGTGGGGCAGGATCAGGGATGCATACACTGTCCTGTCACCGTTTGAGGAGGCCACAAGGATGGTGAACAGTGACAGTGCATGCATCAGTGACACTGTACCTCTTGTCCAACTCTTGGAGCATACGCTGCATGGAATAATGGACAGGGCACTTGAGGCAGAACAGAGGCAGGAAGAGGAGGACTTCCTTGCCTCTCAAGGCCCCCTTTATCCAGACAGTGTTCCTGCTGTGCCACCCATCACACAGGAAGAGGATGGGGAGGAGGAGGATGATTGTGTCAGCATGGAGGTGGAGGCTGGCACTCAGCATCAGCAGCAGCAGCAGTCTTGTAGGGATGATTTACAGTCCCAAGAAACCCGTGGACTTGCACGTGGCTGGGAGGAGGTAGCTGCGGATCATGTTGTCCTTAGTGACCCAGAGGACTCCGGACCGAATGCCTCAGCTAACCTACGCTGCATGGCCTCCCTGATCCTGCAAAGCCTGCGGAAGGATCCTCGCATTCTTCGGATCAAGGAGAGGGACCATTACTGGCTGGCCACTCTCCTTGATCCACGGTACAAGGGTAAGGTTGCCGACCTTATCTTGCCATCGCAGAGGGAGCAGAGGATGAGACATCTCCGGGAGGCCTTGCAGAAAGGTCTGTGCAATGCGTTCCCAGAGACTGGGAGGTTACAAACTCCTGGTCCTGGACAACGTGTTGCTGAGGCATTGGTCAGAAGGAGCGGTGGAGAAGGTGGCCGTCTGACTGATGCTTTCAGACAATTTTTTAGTCCACAGCCCCAAGGTATGATCGGTTCCAGCACCCATCGCCAGCGTCTGATTTACATGGTGCAGGAATATCTAGGGGCAAGGTCAGACTTGGACACCTTTCTTTCGGAACGCACCTTCAGTGCTGCTGGTGGCTTTGCAGCAGAGCTAATTCCTGCAATAAAAATAGAGTATATGGGAGAGGTTGCAGTGTGGTGGCACCAGCACCAGTGCCTAAGGCCCAATTTTTCTGCCCCTGTTTAACAGGGGCGTTTAAGTACAATTTTTGATGCAACTCTTTGCAGCAGGGCTAATTCCTGCAATAAAACTAGAGTATATGGGAGAGGTTGCAGTGTGGTGGCACCAGCACCAGTGCCTAAGGCCCAATTTTTCTGCCCCTGTTTAACAGGAACATGTAATTACAATTCTTGTTATAATATTTCACAGTAGGGCCCCTTCCTGTGCCCACCCAGAGTAACTGGGAGGACTTATAGTGTTGTGGCACCAGCACCACAACCACCAAAGGTCAATTTTTTATGGAATGTAATTACAATTCTTGATATAATCGTTCACAGCAGGGTGCTCCAGCGCCCACCATAAGTCACTTTGAGGGCTTACAATGTTGTGGCAAAACCAACACCTTGTTCCGCCATTTCTGCAGAGCATATAGGGCAGGCCCCTACTTTCAAACATCCAACTTACAAACATCTCCTACTTGCAAACGGAAGGAGACAACAGCAAGTGAGATGAAAAAAGATGGACGACAAAACAAATTATACAGGGGTGATAACCCTTCACTATGTTTTCCAAAAAGCTTAAAAATAGTTTTTTTGACTGGAGCTACACTTTAAAAATGTACCAGTTGAAAATTACAAATAGATTCAACTTAACACAACAAACCTACACTTAACACAACAAACCTACACAGTCCCTGCTGTTCTGAGTATATAGGGCCTGGGGGCCACACACATTTCGTTTTTTTAATATGGGTACTGGGTTCCCCTTAATATGCGTACAAGACCCAAAGGGGCTGGTAATGGGCAGTAAGGGCTACCCATGCCATTTTTCTCAATGATTTTCAACCATATTGCAGGAACCAGATATAACATTAAAACCGCAAGCAGTTTTAAATGATGTTATTTCCGTTTAATGTCATTTTGTGCAGGGACTGTTCTAAACACGGGAGACACGTGGCACTTCACAGGCATACTACAGACACCCCCCAGGCACCATATTTAAAGGAATATTTCACTTTTTTTTTCACTTTAATCGTCATTAAAATCAGTGCTCCCGCCAAAACGGCCATTTTTAAAAACATTTGAGGCATTGACCCATGTCCCCTGGGGCAGGAGCCAGGTCCCCAAACCCTTTTTAGGACAGTATCTTGCATATTAGGTGTTAAAATTAGCACTTTTAATTTTGAACGTTTGAGTCCCATAGACTTCAATGGGGTTCTAAAGTTCGTACAAATTTGGGGTCCGTTCGAAAGTTCTGGTGCGAACCGAACCGAGGGGTGTTCGGCTCATCCCTATCCATGACCCATGGCGGTGTCTGCACGGTACTGAGAGGGACTACTCCTTCTATTCCCATTGCCAAAGATCTTACTCTCTGATCGATCTGTTTCTGGTCTCCAAGATCCTGCTACAAAAAATGTATAAAGCAACCATTGGCCTCATCACATGGTCGGACCATGCACCAGTCTCCATTTCTATCTCTCTCGCCCCCCACCTCTAAACACACAATCTGGCGTTTAAACTCAGCACTACTCAATGTAAAGGAGGCCAGGGAGCGGATTCGGTCTGAGATAACTTCTTACTTCACCTCCAACAGCGGCTCTGTATCCAACCCGACCACACTCTGGAATGCACACAAGTCGGTCTTTCGGGGAATTTTCCTCCAGCTGGGGGCCCAGGAAAAGAAAAAGAAAACACTTGCAATAAATGCCCTCCTACAGCGTATTAAAGCGATTGAAACACTGAACAAGCAAATTCCCACCCCGGCCAATGCTAAAGACCTTAGCACCTTAAGGAATGAGCTAAGCTCACTCCTTCAAAGAAACCATGACTTCTATCTTAGACATCTTCGTCTAACATGGTATTCTCAAGGCAATAGAACAGGGAAACACTTGGCCCAACAGTATAAAAAAAAGCAGCGCAAAGCAGAATCCCATTCTTATTAAACCAGCAAGGTAACAAGCTATCAAACCCCAAAGATATAGCAAATTAATTTGGTGCCTTCTATTCCTAATTGTATAACCTCTCCCTATCAACCTCGGAACCGCAGCCTACCGCACAATTGATACAGGAGTTCCTTACCCCCTTACAACTCCCCTCGATAACCCCCTCCCAACTTGAAGAACTAGCCAAGCCATTCTCCCAACTAGAAATCCTCAAGGCCATAAGTGAGCTTCCCCTACATAAAGCCCCTGGCCCAGATGGTTATATAAATGAATATTACAAAACTTACAGAGATCAAATTTCACCCCATCTTTGCAACACCTTTAATAGCTTCTTAAACACTGGTCAGATCCCATCAGAATCCCTCGAAGCAACAATTATTACCATCCACAAGCCTGGTAAACCTTCTCATGACCCTGCTAGCTACCGCCCCATCTCGCTCCTTAATACGGACACGAAAATCTACGCCAAATTATTAGCCACCCGCCTAGCTTCGTTTATTCCCAACCTAATACATCCTGACCAGGTGGGCTTCATCCCTCTCCGCCAAGCCTCAGACGGCACCCGCAGGTTCATAGACATGATACATTGGGCGGAGCATCGTCGAGTGCCTTCTCTGCTGATCTCCCTTGACGCAGAGAAGGCATTCGACCGGGTTAACTGGCTCTATCTAGATAAAAATTTGGCATAAGTGGCCCTTTTAGACAAGCCATTCTGGGCCTCTACTCAACCCCAAGCGCAAAAGTTCTCACTTCGGGACTATTGTCCTCCCCTTTTTCCATCACCAATGGAACCCGTCAGGGTTGCCCCCTCTCCCCTCTCATTTTTGCGCTGGTGATTGAACCGCCAGCGCAGGCAATCAGAACGCACCCAGAAATAGCCGGACTGAAGATAGATCAAAGTACACACAAAATAGGACTGTACGCCGATGATATTATTATCTGGCTCACCAACCCACTACGCTCACTGCCTCCGCTCTGTGATCTCTTACAGCAATTTAGCCTAATTTCTCTATACAAATTAAACCATTCTAAGTCTGCTATGCTAGGAATATCCTTATCCCCGCAGCTCAAAACCAACATTTCCTCTGCATCCCCGTTTTCCTGGGCCCCCAGCTCCTCTCTGACCTACTTGGGCATCCAGCTGACCTCCTCCACCTCTCTAATACTACGCACTAACATTGCTGTTCTCACCCAGAAGCTACAGGCTCTAATCAATTCGCTCCTACAGGTGCAGGCTTCCTGGGCAGGCCGGATAGCCCTTGCTAAAATGTTTTTATTACCACACGTCCTGTATATGTTCAGAACTCTACCGATACCAATACTCCAATTTGACATCGCTGGTCTCCAGCGACTCCTTAACAATTTTATCTGGGCAGGTCGCAAACCACGAGTTAAGGCCTCCTTGCTATACACACCGACGAAATTTGCTGGTCTGGGAGTACCCAACCTCAGACTCTATCACAAAGCAACCTTACTTGATCAAACCAGAAAACTTTGGGATATGTCCTTCCTACAGCCTTGGACCCTAATCGAAGCAGCAGACATCGTACACGCGCCCTCGCATCTCCTAACAGCCATATGGATGGGCTTTCACTGCACACAATCCTCTCTACCTACTTTGAATGGAACTTTAAATAACTGGAAATCTATATCACAAAGCTCAGGGGGAATACACCCCCAAGCTCTTCGTCAAATGCCTCTTGCAGCCATCTCCCTCCTCTCCCCGGATCTACCTATGCAGAGATGGCTGGCGCAAGGCATCCGCAATATTGGGGATTTATTTCAGGACAACCATCTCCTCTCCTTCCATCAACTTACAAATCGATTCCTCCTCTCTCACAAGGATTTCTACATATATTTGAGAATACGTCACATTCTTTCCTCAATTCCAACATCCACTTGCAACTCCACTAAAGGCATCGTCCAGCTTCTTTGCTCGCCCACCAACAGGACCCGCGGCATCTCCTGCTTCTATGCTCTCCTGGCCCAGCAGTCTCAACTTGAAAGCCCTCCGGCAATTACTCATTGGGAGGCCAAACTGAACACTCATATTCCCCCATCAGACTGGTACCGGGCAATTCGCCTAACAGCAAGGTACTCAAAAAACGTATCCCACTGGGAGACTGTAGTTAAAATTTTGCACAATTGGTACTACACTCCTGTAAAGCTAGCCCGTATCTTCCCCGCTCATTCCAGCAATGTTGGAGAAACTGCAATACGGACGGTCATACACTTCATATTTGGTAGGGGTGTGCCTTTATAAATGTATTCTGGAAAGACATCACCAATTACCCCGCAGATGGCCTTATTTGGCCTAGACATCTCGGTCTGGCCTCCACATTTTCACCCTATTGTCACACAAATCTTTATAGCAGCCCGTTTAGCTATAGCCCGCCGATGGAAGCAACCCATTGCACCCAATATCCCGATATCAGTAATGTCATCGAAATTTTAAATGAACACTTGCTGATGAATCATCTCTTTGCAAAATTACAAATGTCTTTGAGGAAATTCCACTACCATTGGAAGCCCTGGCTCTCTGACCCCAGGGCTAAACCCTGTACCTGATTAGAACATAACTTTTACCCCCGGTGATAACCTCCATGTAAAGGTAATCTTCCAGATCTACTCTCCCTCAGAGTACTCTGAACCCACTGCGATAAGAAAGAAAGTTTTGTGTATTTCTTTAGGATTATACGCATGCTACAAGTATAAATTTACATGTACTGTACTCAGCTTCTATGAGAAATAAAATAGATTTCTTAGATCTGATGATATCAATCAAAGCTTGCAGAAATTCTGAGTCCTTGTGCCTGGAAAGATTTGTGCAATCAGAGAGCAGAATGCACTGTCCAGCGTGCAGTGCATTGCAGGGTGTTCAGCCTGGTGAACACCCGCTGAATACTCTGCAAATTTGGGTGTTTCCCAAACAGGGACGAACAGTCAATGTTCAGTCTGAACTCATGCTAGGGCCAAACCGTTTGCCCAACACTACCCACCACATATTCACTATCACATTTTAACGCTTTGATTTGATACTGTACACCTCCATTTTACTAGTATAATGACTGAATGGATCAGTATCTTTGATCAGAACAATACTAGAAAAGGCAGAATTAACAGGATCCCCTCTGCTCCCCCCCCCCCCCCAACAAATGCAGTATTAGTAGATCACTGTCTGGTAGATTGCACACAAAACATCAGCGTTAGCAATATCAGGAGTGATCTCTGCTAGCACTAGCATGTACATTTTATTTGTAGCAGTTCAAGCAGTCCCTGACAACCAGGTGCTCTTTTTCCCATGAGTCACAACAGGTAACTATGCATTTAATGGCCAAAATTCCCAAAGAAACTTACGCTAGTAAAGAAGCCTACAGGATTATGAACATGTCAAATGAGAGCAAAGGGAAAACCTCACTGACAGCATCAGGCTCAGAATATGAACCTGTAGAGAACAGCAGTGCCCTTACAGATAGGTCAGATGATGGAGAAGAGGTCCCTGCTAAGGTGAGGTGTACCTGAGCCTTTGGCCAGATTACTGAGGTGCTACAATTTTGGTGAACTGGAAAGCACCTGCCGCCTAGAACATTCTGGTCTTTTACACACCAGCACTACAGTATCATTTGGTGAAATGGCGAGTCCCATGAGTACAGTCCAAGTTGGTACAACTTCTCACAGGCACCAAGAATTAAAACATAGGCCCATAGCGCTTATAGTGTTCTTCCTGATGTTCTTGAAAGTCCTGATTGGCAGCCCACAGATTCTGCAGCATCCCTCATTCACCACCCAACCCAGAATCCAGGTGGAAATGGGTCATATGCCCATGTTCCCTGCTGCCATGGCCGAGGATAGATATGAGAATATAATGCAATTTATGCATTTCAATGACCATACACTTTGTTGTCCTAGGGGTGTCCCTGAATATGATTGGCACCACAAAATTTGTAAACTTTCTTAACCAGAACATGCAGACGTGTATATGCCCCAACAAACATCTGAGTAGATGAGCCCTTCATTTATTTTCTGGCCACCTTGCATTCAAATAGTTTCTCTCCAGCAAGCTTTCCAAATCTAAAGTCAAAATGTGTAAGCTCTATGAGAAAGCAACAGGCTACACATTTGTATTTATTAGGGAAAAGATAGTCCCGCGGAGCCCCCTGAATGCCCAGACTCCATGGGGAGCAGTGGCAAGATTGTTTGGCACTTGGTGTTTCCCTTGTTCTGCAAGGGGTACCACTTGTATATGGACATTTTTCATACAATTGTGCAGCTTCTTAAACACATATTTGATATTGGAATTGGCTCGTTTAGCACAGTGTGATCTAATCGCTGGTGTTTCTCCCAACATTTGTAAACACCCGACTTAAAAAGGGGGAGAAAGCCTGCTTGAGAAAAAATGAATTGCTTACAGTGAAGTGTAGGGACAAATGGGATTTTTTATCCTGTCTTCCATTCATGCAGACAAGACAAAAATTTTCATAGTGTCTGCTGTTGTTGAGAAGCCCATCTGTGCCCACGTCTACAACCTTAACATGGGAAGTGTGAACTTTAACAGCCAGATGATGAAGCCAAGTGCTGGTACAAGAAAGTATCTGTATATTTATCTCAATTTGGCTATTGTTAATGTTTTTGTACTTTACAAAGCAATAGGACAAAGTGGAGCTTTCCTAAAATTTCAGGAAGAGATCATCATGGCCCTTTTGTATCCAGAAAGTGCTGTGTCCAAAACACCCAATCCAGAAGCAATGAGCTGGCTGCATGAGAGGCATTTTCCTGATGCAATTCCTGGTACTCTAACCCAAAAGTCACCCCAAAAATAGTTTTGTGTCTGTAGCAGACACAAAATAAGAAGAGACACCCGCTTTATTTTTTGTCCCTCCTGTCCTAGTCTCTGCCTCAAAGACTGCTTCCATTACTACACACACTAGTAAAGTCTTAGTCCTTTTACACACGGTCGGACATTCCGATGGAAAATGTTCGATCGGACCATGTTACCGGATAATCGGACCGTGTGTGGGCTCCATCGGACTGTTTCCATCGGAATATCCGACCGACAAAGTTTTAGAGATGGGCTATAAAATTTTCCAACAACATGGTCTGATGGGACTTTGTCCTATCATTTGTAGAGAATTCCGATGGGACAAAGTGCCTTGCATGCTCAGATCAAATTCCTAGACCAAAGCTATTGGCTACTAGCCTGAACGTAGTCCCGTCATAACAAAATAACGTCACCACGTTCTGAGCGATCTGATTTTCCAACAACTTTGTCCGACTGTGTGTATGCAACACAAGTTTCGGACAAAATCCGGACAAAATCCGACAGATTTTGTTGTCGGAATATCCAACCGTGTGTACAAGGGCTTAGTATAGGGTACAGCACAGCACAACCTAGGACACACATTCTCTCAAAAGATATCAGGTTGCCAGGAAATTGGCTATCACATTTTGAGACACCCTACAATTACAGTCTGCAAAGTCTACAGTTTTTAAAGTTTACAGTTTTTTTCTTTAATTTCAATACATTTTTATTGAAGTTTACATATTATAGAGGACAAGAAAAAAATGCACTTACAGTAAATGTGGTTGCCATATATCAATGGTGCAATAAAACTACAGAGATGAAGAACAAAGTTATGAGACATAAAAGTACAGGGTATATCTAGGTTAAACAGGTAAAAAATAAACTTTAAACTGTGCTATGAAATGCTCATTTGTAGCAATCAAGCCAATGTGACCAGTTTGTCTTAGCAAGGCCGTCTGCTTCCTCAAGTGGTGGTCATCTTTTCTCTTTGGTGACATATTGCCACAGAGGGAGAGAATGCGCCCATCTTGTCTGCATGCCGACCAAGCCCTCTACAGTTTAAGTTACAAAAAAAACAAAAAAATTGAAAAATTAAAGAAGAAAGTCTCAAAAATAGTTTTAATTTTATTGAGTTAACGCTCTGTTGTTGCTGTGATTTATTGTTAACTCCTGTTAGCTTTTCAGGAATTCCATTTAGCTGCAGCATTGATCTGATTATTCTGACAGCGACAAATTCGATTTTTTTTCTTCATACTTCCTATAAAGCATATATCCCGATCGCAAGTGGATCTCTTGCTCTGGATACAAACTGCTCAATCTTGCAGTTTAACCTGGATGCCAGCAGTTCTACATCCAGTGTAACTCACCGCTGGTAAATCTGCATAAACACTTGTGCAGAGACCATTCTCCTGGATGTATCTGTTGGCGGCTGAGATAGTTCCCTTTCCAGTTCTCTACCCCTGGAATGTGGATGGCAGACATCACTGGCACATGCCTTTCTGCCCAGGATAACACATGACTGACCTCCATCTGGGTCAGACGACTCTTGGTGCCACCCTGATGGTTGACATAGGCCACAGCCATGGCATTGTTGGTTTGCACCCTTATCGGGTGACCTTGTAAGTTTAACGTCCAATAATTCAGTGTGAGACATATTGCCTGCAGCTCTAGCACCTTTATAGGCAATCCCTGTTCCTTCAGAGTCCATTTCCCCTGGACTGTGGAACTTTCCATGACCGCGTCCCAGCCGGAAAGACTGGCATCTGTGGTCACTACCTTCCATGACAGTGGAAGAAAAGACCTTCCCTGTACCAGATTCTGGTCTATGAACCACCAGGCAAGATTTGGGGGTTATGATCATGCAGGAATCCAAAACCTGCATCTTCATGGTCCATGAAGACAGAATGTTCTGCTGCAATGCCCTGGAATGGAACTGCCTCGAATGAGGAAACCATCCTTCCCAGAAGACTCATAGAGAGTTGGACATATGGGTGTCTCTTTCTGCTTACCTGCTGAACCTGATCTTTAGGGTCTCGACCCTTCTTAGAGGCAAGAACACTCTTGCTTGGACTATGTCCATATCAAGGCCTAAGCATTCCAGACTTTGAACTGGTTTTAGGGCAGATTTCTTGTAATTCATGATCCATCTGAGATGTTTCAGGAATTGGACCATAAAGGTCACATTCCTTATCAAAACCTGCAGCGATTGGTCCCTGAGTAGGAGATCATCTAAGTCAATCAAGATCCCTCAAGATCTTAGAAGACCAAGTATGAGTGCTAGGATCTCTGTGCCGTTGCAAGCCCAAAGGGCATAGCCACAAACTGAAAATGTTGTTTTTCTATGATAAAGCTCAAAAACCTTTGATGAGGTTGAAAAATTGCCATGTGCAGATATGCATCCCTGATATCTATGGATGCCATAAAATCTCCTTCTTGGAGAGAGGTTACGACAGAGCGGACTAATTCCATCCGAAAAGGGCCGCAATGAGAGATAATGGTTCAGTACTTTTAGATCCAGAATTGGTCTTATTTTCCCATTTGGCTTTGGAACTGTGAACAGATTTGAATAAAACCCTTTTGGGAACTGGGACCTCCATGATCACCCCCTGCCGCATTAAACGGTCTAGTGCTTGGAGTAATAAGCCCTTTCTTAAAAGGTCCATGGGAACCCTGGACCTCACAAATCTTTGAGGATGAGTAAGAGTGTAATTCCAGCCTGTACCCCTGAGACACTGTGGAGATGACCCACCTGTCCTGAATTAGCAACCTTCCCCCCACTCGCAGTAGTGGGGGCACCCTTTCACAAGGAAGGTTTGGTGCCAGTATAAGCAGACTTTTAGGCCAACGGTCTCTTTTGACCCTGGCCCTGCTGTTTACCTTTGGCAGCAGATTCCTGGTGCCATCAGAACTGCCTAGAGCCTAAAAAACCTGAGAAATCAGCACGTGGCACCTTAAAAGAGGTCTGTGTAGCTACCTTTTTCACAGAAAGGAGGGAACTCTTTCCTCCATATATCTTTTGGATATACTTATCAAGATTATCCCCAAACAAAAGTTCTCCATGAAAAGAAAAACCATCTAGCATCCTCTTACAAGTGCACAGACAAAAGAGCCATGTGGGAGATCTGCTGCATGGAGCCTTTAAGGGCATATATAGCAAAGAGCCTGAGGCAGATCTGCTCTATTCTGAATAGAATCCTCCAGTCTATTGGGCCGTCTACCCTCATCCTTCAAGGCTTGACAGACCCCAATTGGTTCTACTGTGGGCTGAATAGCAGAACCTGCCAGGTTTCCAGCTTCTTATCCGCAGGATCCTTAAAGTTAAGGTCTTGCTCAGGGAAGAAACTGCTGCATCCACAACCGGTATGCTCCACTTCTTGGTAAAGCTTTCCTCCATAGGATATAACAGAGAAAACCTCCTTGGAGACACAAATATCCTGTCTGAGTGCTTCCAGTGGGAATATACCACTTGCTTCAAGAGTGGGTGAAAGGGAACCCTGTACCCTGCTGTGGTTTCAAAGAACCCAGGGAGGAACAAGGTGTTTCAGGGATCTCCACTGGAGGTAACTTAAAAGCTGCATGGACCATCTGTATAAGAGAATGGATGAGAAGCTTTTGTGATTGAGAGGCTGATATAATCTGCACCCATTCAGGCTCTGAATCACTTGAGGGAGATGCCTCTGTTTGTGTATCAGCTGCCTGGTCAGCCATTACTTCTTATACTTCGTCAATCCAGTCTTGCTCCAATATAGAAGAAATAGGGGAAGGGGATCTGTTACACTTTCTTCCACTCTGTGTGACAGAAGTGATCATTCCAGCAATCTTGCTTTCTAGACTAGCCAAAGCTGATGATAGGTCCTCCTTAGTAATATACTCTGATGTAGAGGCATTGGTAGCAGGCACAGTGCTGGATAGATGCAGTGGCTCAGATTGCCCAGTGTCATTCAGTCTTTCAGGTTAGGCTATTGCAGCAGAGTTCCATTTAGCCTCTACAGGGGCCACTGATGGAACACATGTGCCCCATGCTGCAGCACTCCACCCAGAACGCTTCTTGGAAGACATAGCTTGTTGAAGCAATGGTAACTGGCTTTGTGACACAATACACAAGTTCCTCAGTACCACAATTCCCCCTTGGAAGAATCCTATACAAATGACCTGTTCTTCCAGTCAATGCAACATAACTAGGCTGCACCTGCCATCACTCAGGACTTGCGTCACACCAGGATAGGCTGCTCTGTGTCCCTCCAGTCTGTCCAACAAGACCTCTGACTGTAGGCATTTTTTTTTTTAAAGCTTTCCACGGCTTGTACAGCTCAGGGATGAGAAACACAGAACAGCGAACCCATGCCCTCTAGAGGGCAAAGCAAGCATAGCAAGGAGAAGTTTTTTTTTTTCCAAAACCTGTCAGCCTTGATACAACTGTTGCAGGGTAATATAAAATATTGGACCTTGGTTTTTCACTGGACCACTTACCACTCCTGCCGCAGTACAATAGCCTAAGCCAGAGGTCCAGCCTTCACCCATTGTGGTGGATTCTGTCACCACGGATCTTCAAGGACTGGGTACCCTTTCATGTTTTAGGGTCTACTTCCTTGGACTTGTACAGCACCCTGCATGCTGTGGTGTCCAGGACTGAAGGTTGCATTACAGGCAAAACCTCGCTGATGATCCTTAATCTTCTTTACGAGGCTCAAGTACCATTTATCTTAGCATAGTAGCTTTTTGAAATGGATGCGATCTGGAAATGCTGTTCCTTGATTCTTAAGAACCTGTGCAGGATTACAGCATGGAAGCTCACAGAGAGCTCAAAAGTGACCATTTACCATTTTAGACTTTATCGAAAAAGTAGAGCACTTCCTGTATGTGAGGGGTTATATAGGGGACCACTGTTTTTGGTTATTCTACCAGTGTCCTTTCACCCATAGGTGGTGCATAACCCAGGTAGTAATGTACATGACTGCTCTGTGTCCCATGATGTATGAGAAAGAAATTAATTTTCTAGCAAAAAATAATATTTTCTTAATGTAAATAAAAAGTGTCAGAAAAGGCTTGGTCTTCAATTAGCTAACAAGTGGATGTTTTTTGTTATCTCTTTTATCTATGCAGGGCTCACTGAGTCCTCCTGTCATTGGCATTTGGGGAGGACATCCTTTTACCCTGTGGCTGGAGCCTAGGCATCACCTGATTGGAGAAGCCTTCTCTGACTAGTAATGGTGTTGTGCACGTGTGTGGCATTGTGAGGCCATGTCTGTGCACCTAGATGTGGAGATGGACTTTTGTCTGTTTCCCATTTTGGGTGTACTGTGCATGCATGGCCTGGGCTAGCCGTTCTTGCGCACGGGCCCCCACTGCTCTACTCTTCTGATGATGTGGCCGAACCCATGGCCACCCCGCATGTGCATGAGTAACCTATCTGATATATTGGTACACCCAGCAGTGCTGGGTGTGCAGGGGCTTGGCACTTCCAGCTGCCGTATGGTAATTTTTTTGTTGGCCATTCTTAAATAATTCCTGAGGTCATCAGGATTATTTTCTGTAATTCCCTCAGAAGTGTCATATTGTGAGAACTGGTCATAGTTCTGCAGACATTTCTTGCACCAGGTTTTCCTCTTTGTCTTATTTTTAAGCTGGCTGTGGATAGCCAACACTCCAAAGCCGACTATGGTAAGTATCTCTGATGTTTCCATGTCCATCTTGAAAATCGTACCATCACAAAAAATGCAGAGAATAGAGGTTAATCCATGGTTCAAAGATACAGATTTTCCAAGGACGGAGAACCCACGTCACTTCAGAAACAAGATGGAGCACAAAGGCGTGGCTATGGGGTCACACGTAGATTACATCACAGCATATAATATATGATATAATGTCTGGATGTCACAAAATTGGACGAGAGAATTCATACAACATGTGCTACCAAATGAAAATGGTTATGACCATTGAGCTATGGCAAGAAAAGTTGGAAGATTTTTTTACAGTGTATATGGGGCATTAGTCACCAGTAGGGATGAGCTTCGTGTTCGAGTCGAACGTACGTTCGACTCGAACATTGGCTGTTCGTCCGTTCGGCGAAATCCGAACATTTTGGTCCGTTCGCGTCAAATTCGTGTGGCGCTCACGGCCCACAATGCACTGCGATGGCGCAGTGCATTGCTGGCTCATGATTGGCCAAGTATGCACTGTGACCTGTGGCCAATCATAGCTCAGGCTGTGTAGTGCACGCCCCACACTATATAAGGCCGCCATCGCGGCGGCCTCGTGTAGTGTGTTGGCGTCTGAAGCAGTGGGTGTTCTGTGTACCTTCAACACAGTACACACTGATCGTTTTCGGCCGATTTTCTATCTTGCTGTTGTGTAGTGGTTATTGTCTGCGTGCCCTGACCGCAGTATACACCACTATATTCACCTCACCTATATAGCTAGTGATCTATCTTTTATAATAGAGCTTGCAGTCAGTAGTGTTAGGAGACAGTGTGTGCTGTCTGCGTGCTCTGTACCTAGTACATACCGCTATATCCACCTACATAGCTGTTCTCTATTTGAGACCACTTGCCATCTGCAGGAGTTATTGGAAGTTGTGTGTGCCTCCAGCACAGCACAGTATACATCTGTATATACCCCTTTATCTCTGGTGTTCTATAATAAAGGCATCTGCAGGAGTTAGTGGGTGTTGTGTGCCTCCAGCACAATATACACTACCCAACTGCTGTTTTACCCAACTCCCTTCAGGCCATTACCATGTCTGGAAGGCCAGCAAGGAGAGGCAGACAGGCGCGAGCCGATAAAAGAGGGCAAGCAGGCTCTGTGTCTAGAGACAACAGTGCTGGTCGTGGACACGGAGCATTGTCATCACCACGTGGCCATGGGACATGCTTGTCCTTCTTTTCGGCAGCTGGACATGTTGAACCGCAACATGCCAACGACTTGGTAGAGTGGATGACCAAGCCCTCTTCATCCTCCTCATCCTCTCTCACCCAGTCTCAGGGTAGTAGCAAAGCAGCTGCCAACGCATCGTCTTCCCTCCTCTCAATGTCATCATCAGTGACTCCTTCCCTAGACCCACCACGTCCTCCTGAGGAGTCTCCTGAACTCTTTGAGCACAGTGTTGGGTACATGCTCCAGGAGGATGCCCAGTGTTTTGTGGGCTCTGATGATGACACTCAGCTAGAGGAAGGCAGTAGCGTGAGCGCAGAGAGAGGGGATGCTCAAGAAGGACAGCAATTTGGCAGTCATGTTCCACAAGCTGCAGCATACTGCCAGGTTTACTACAGTGATGAAGAGGGAGGGGATGATGAGGGCACTGACTCCACGTGGGTGCCTGGAAGGAGGGAGGAGGAGGAGGAGGAGAAGGAGGCACATGTCCAACGAGGCAGGATGCCCTCCGGGGGCCAGCTTAGGGGCAGCACACCGACTGAATCACACCGCAGAGCTCCACCTGTGCAGAGCGCTGCCTCTGCGCGTTATTCTAAAAGTTCTTTGGTGTGGGCCTTTTTTGAGACGAGTGCATCAGATCGCACCGCTGCTATTTGCAACATATGTCTCAAGCGTATCTCACGTGGCCAAAACATCAGCCGCTTGGGCACCACATGCTTGACCAGACATATGTTGACCTGCCATGCAGCTCGTTGGCAAGCGTACCTCAAAGACCCACACCAAAGAACAAAGCGGACCTCTCCTTGCTCCTCATCAGCTGGCATCTCCAACCCCACTAGACCTTCAGTCCTCTCTGAAACCTGCTCTGAGAGGAATGAAGGTGTAGAATTAGGTGTGTCACAGTCAAGTGCTTCCGGGAACTCTGCTAGCGGTACACCCACGTCCGATTATAGCAGGCAAATGTCCCTGCCCCAGCTGCTGGACCGGCGGAAGAAGTTCACTCCCAGCCATCCACATGCCCAGCGGTTGAATGCTAGCTTGGCTAAATTGCTAGCACTTCAACTGCTGCCTTTTCAGTTGGTAGACTCGGCCCCCTTCCGTGAGTTTGTACAATGTGTGGTTCCTCAGTGGCAGGTCCCCAAACGCCACTTTTTCTCACAGAAGGCGATTCCGGCTCTCTACCGGCATGTGGAAGGCAATGTCCTTGCCTCGCTGGACAGGGCGGTCAGCGGTAAGGTGCATATTACCGCTGACTCATGGTCCAGCAGGCATGGACAGGGACGTTACCTGTCTTTCAGGGCCCATTGGGTCACTCTTCTGGCAGCCGGGAAGGATGCAGGACAAGGTGCAGTAGTGTTGGAGGTTGTTCCGCCACCACGCCTCCAAAATGCTACTATTGGTTGTGACACACCTCTCTCCTCCACACCCTCCTCTTCTTCTTCCTCCATGGCCTCTTCCAGTGCTCTGTCCTCAGAACCAGCGGTGCTCCGTAGGCGTTCCAGGGGCTACGCAAGTACGCAGGCAAAACGATGCCATGCCGTGCATGCGCTGGTTTGTTTGGGGGACAGGAGCCACACTGGGGCGGATGTTTTGTCAGCTCTGCAGGGGCAGGCCGAGAGGTGGTTGACGCCACGTCAGCTTAAGCCAGGAATGGTGGTTTGCGACAATGGCACCAACCTCCTCTCCGCCCTCCGACAGGGACAACTGACCCATGTGCCCTGTGTAGCTCACGTCCTTAACCTGGTGGTGCAGCGGTTCTTGGGCAGGTACCCCGGCTTACAGGATGTCCTGAAGCAGGCCAGGAAAGTCTGTGTGCATTTCCGCCGATCATTTAATGCCTGTGCTCGGCTGGCTGAGCTCCAAAAGGAGTTGAACCTGCCCAAGAACCGCCTTATATGTGACATGCCCACCAGGTGGAACTCAACATTGGCCATGCTGCAGTGGCTGCACACGCAGCAGAGGGCCATCAATGAGTACCTGTGCGACTACGGCACCAGGACAGGGTCAGGGGAGCTCGGTTTTTTCTCACCACGCCAGTGGGGCATGATCAGGGATGCATGCACTGTCCTGTCACCGTTTGAGGAGGCCACAAGGATGGTGAGCAGTGACAGTGCATGCATCAGTGACACTGTACCTCTTGTCCACCTCTTGGAGCATACGCTGCGTGGAATAATGGACAGGGCACTTGAGGCAGAACAGAGGCAGGAAGAGGAGGACTTCCTTGCCTCTCAAGGCCCCCTTTATCCAGACAGTGTTCCTGCTGTGCCACCCATCACACAGGAAGAGGATGAGGAGGAGGAAGAGGAGGAGGAGGATGATTGTGTCAGCATGGAGGTGGAGGCTGGCACTCAGCATCAGCAGCAGCAGCAGCAGTCTTGTAGGGATGATTTACAGTCCCAAGAAACACGTGGACTTGTACGTGGCTGGGAGGAGGTAGCTGCGGATCATGTTGTCCTTAGTGACCCAGAGGACTCCGGACCGAATGCCTCAGCTAACTTACGCTGCACGGCCTCCCTGATCCTGCAAAGCCTGCGGAAGGATCCTCGTATTCTTCGGATCAAGGAGAGGGACCATTATTGGCTGGCCACTCTCCTTGATCCACGGTACAAGGGTAAGGTTGCCGACCTTATCTTGCCATTGCAGAGGGAGCAGAGGATAAGACATCTCCAGGAGGACTTGCAGAAAGGTCTGTGCAATGCGTTCCTAGAGACTGGGAGGTTACAAACTCCTGGTCCTGGACAAAGTGTTGCTGAGGCATCGGTCAGAAGGAGCGGTGGAGAAGGTGGCCGTCTGACTGATGCTTTCAGACAATTTTTTAGTCCGCAGCCCCAAGGTATGATCGGTTCCAGCACCCATCGCCAGCGTCTGATTTACATGGTGCAGGAATACCTAGGGGCAAGGTCAGACTTGGACACCTTTCCCACCGAAAATCCTCTGGCTTACTGGGTCTTGAGGATGGATCACTGCCCAGAGCTTGCACAGTATGCAATTGAGCTACTGGCCTGTCCTGCATCCAGCGTTCTTTCGGAACGCACCTTCAGTGCTGCTGGTGGCTTTGTTACCGATCACAGGGTGCGCCTGTCCACCGAATCAGTTGATCGACTGACCTTCATCAAGATGAATCAGTCTTGGATCACCCACAGCTACCAAGCACCTGAAGCTGATGTAACCGAATAATTTTTTTTGAAATACCACATCCCTTCAAGACTGCCTATGCTGATGCTGAGTGACTGTCCTGTTATGTTGATTGTCTATCCTCTTCCTCCTCCGCTGATATGTTGGAAGAACATTTCTGGTTCTGGTTGATGCCATCAGCCCAATTTTTCTGCCCCTGTTTAACAGGGGCGTTTAATTACAATTTTTGATGCAATGCTTTGCAGCAGGGCTAATTCCTGCATTAAAACTAGAGTATATGGCAGAGGTTGCAGTGTGGTGGCACCAGCACCAGTGCCTAAGGCCCAATTTTTCTGCCCCTGTTTAACAGGGGCGTTTAAGTACAATTTTTGATGCAATGCTTTGCAGCAGGGCTAATTCTTGCAATTAAACAAGAGTATATGGCAGAGGTTGCAGTGTGGTGGCACCAGCACCAGTGCCTAAGGCCCAATTTTTCAGCCCCTGTTTAACAGGGGCGTTTAATTAAAATTTTTGATGCAATGCTTTGCAGCAGGGCTAATTCCTGCATTAAAACTAGAGTATATGGCAGAGGTTGCAGTGTGGTGGCACCAGCACCAGTGCCTAAGGCTCAATTTTTCTGCCCCTGTTTAACAGGGGCGTTTAATTACAATTTTTGATGCAATGCTTTGCAGCAGGGCTAATTCCTGCAATCAAACAAGAGTATATGGGAGAGGTTGCAGTGTGGTGGCACCAGCACCAGTGCCTAAGGCCCAATTTTTCTGCCCCTGTTTAACAGGGGCGTTTAATTACAATTTTTGATGCAATGCTTTGCAGCAGGGCTAATTCCTGCATTAAAACTTGAGTATATGGCAGAGGTTGCAGTGTGGTGGCACCAGCACCAGTGCCTAAGGCCCAATTTTTCTGCCCCTGTTTAACAGCGGCGTTTAAGTACAATTTTTGATGCAATGCTTTGCAGCAGGGCTAATTCCTGCAATCAAACAAGAGTATATGGGAGAGGTTGCAGTGTGGTGGCACCAGCACCAGTGCCTAAGGCCCAATTTTTCTGCCCCTGTTTAACAGGGGCGTTTAATTACAATTTTTGATGCAATGCTTTGCAGCAGGGCTAATTCCTGCATTAAAACTAGAGTATATGGCAGAGGTTGCAGTGTGGTGGCACCAGCACCAGTGCCTAAGGCCCAATTTTTCTGCCCCTGTTTAACAGGGGCGTTTAAGTACAATTTTTGATGCAATGCTTTGCAGCAGGGCTAATTCCTGCAATAAAACTAGAGTATATGGAAGAGGTTGCAGTGTGGTGGCACCAGCAGCAGTGCCTAAGGCCAAATTTTTCTGCCCCTGTTTAACAGGGGCGTTTAAGTACAATTTTTGATGCAATGCTTTTCAGCAGGGCTAATTCCTGCAATCAAACAAGAGTATATGGGAGAGGTTGCAGTGTGGTGGCACCAGCACCAGTGCCTAAGGCCCAATTTTTCTGCCCCTGTTTAACAGGGGCGTTTAAGTACAATTTCTGATGCAATGCTTTGCAGCAGGGCTAATTCCTGCAATAAAACTAGAGTATATGGAAGAGGTTGCAGTGTGGTGGCACCAGCAGCAGTGCCTAAGGCCAAATTTTTCTGCCCCTGTTTAACAGGGACATGTAATTACAATTCTTGATATAATATTTCACAGGAGGGCCCCTTCCTGTGCCCACTCAGAGTAACGGTGAGGACTTATAGTGTTGTGGCACCAGCACCACAACCACCAAAGGTCAATTTTTCTACCACTGTTCAACAATGGCATGTAATTACAATTCTTGATATAATCGTTCACAGCAGGGCGCTCCAGCGCCCACCAAGAGTCACTTTGAGGGCTTACAATGTTGTGGCAAAACCAACACCTTGTTCCGCCATTTCTGCAGAGCATATAGGGCAGGCCCCTACTTTCAAACATCCAACTTACAAACATCTCCTACTTGCAAACGGAAGGAGACAACAGCAAGTGAGATGAAAAAAGATGGACGACAAAACAAATTATACAGGGGTGATAACCCTTCCCTATGTTTTCCAAAAAGCTTAAAAATAGTTTTTTTGACTGGAGCTACACTTTAAAAATGTACCAGTTGAAAATTACAAACAGATTCAACTTAACACAACAAACCTACACAGTCCCTGTCTTGTTTGCACCGTCTGTATACTGCTGTTCTGAGTATACAGGGCCTGGGGGCCACACGCATTTCCTTTTTTTTTTAATATGGGTACAGGGTTCCCCTTAATATGCGTGCAAGACCCAAATAGGCTGGTAATGGGCAGGGAGGGCTACCCATGCCATTTTTCTCAATGATTTTCAACCATATTGCAGGAACCAGATATAACATTAAAACCGCAAGCAGTTTTAAATGGTGTTAGTTCCGTTTAATGTCATTTTGTGCAGGGACTGTTCTAAACACGGGAAAGATGTGGCACTTCACAGGCATACTACAGACACCCCCCAGGTACCATATTTAAAGGAATATTTCACTTTTTTTTTCACTTTAATCGTCATTAAAATCAGTGCTCCCGCCAAAACGGCCATTTTTAAAAACATTTTAGGCATTGACCCATGTCCCCTGGGGCAGGAGCCAGGTCCCCAAACCCTTTTTAGGACAGTATCTTGCATATTAGCCATTAAAATTAGCACTTTTCATTTCGAACGTTCGAGTCCCATAGACTTCAATGGGGTTCTAACGTTCGTTCGAATTTGGGGTCCGTTCGAAAGTTCTGGTGCGAACCGAACCGGGGGGTGTTCGGCTCATCCCTAGTCACCAGTACCTCATTCAACTTTACTCTCTTCTTTACTCACCTGCTTCTCCTTCCTTTTTTTTCTCTCTTCTCTCCCTCTCCTTGTTTTACTCTACTATTACAAACCAGCCTTTTATCTCTCATAATCTATTTTCTTTACATCTCTCCCTTTCCTCTTCTGGTGGAGTCACTACTGATTCAGACCATCCAGTGTACTACTGTGGAGCCCCCCATCCACTTTGAAAGCATATCTATGCCTTATCTCAGCATGCTGCCAGTGACTAGAGATGGGCTGAACACCTCCCTGTTTGGTTTGCACCAGAACGCCCAAACAGAGAAAAAGTTCTGACCTGAACGGCGAACCCTAGTAAAGTCTATGGGACCCGAACTTGAAAAATTGAAATTCCCCATTTTAAAGGCTTGTATGAAAGTAATTGACCATAAAAAAGGGTGTGGGGGTACTGTTACTGCCCTGGGGGAGTATTAATGCATAAAAAGCTTTTAAAAAAGATTGTTTTTACAGGAGTAATTATTTTAATAATGCTTAAAGTGCAACAATAGAATGAAAAATTACTTTAAATAATAGTGCCTAGGGGTCCCCTTAATCTGCCTGTAAAGTGGTGCATCTGTAGATAGAACCTACTGCAGAAAAACTGACATTTCTAAAAATAGAAAAATGCTTAAAAAAAAACAATGTGGGGGTCCCCCCAATCTATACCAGGCCCTTCAGGTCAGGCATGGATTTTAAGGTGAACCTCATCCCAAAATGTAAAATAAAAACGGCGTGAGGTCCCCCCAAAAAAATCAATAACAGACCCTTATCTGTGCATGCAGCCTGGCAGGTCAGGAATGGCCTCATTCCCATAATGGGAAAGGAGGTAGATTGAAAATTGTGAAGGTAGGGGAGATGTGATAAAGAGCTCCCTATACCAATTCCAAATTCAATCATACCAAAAGCATGTTGGACTATACCGGTACTTGATTCAATACATAAAACTCAGAAAATATATAATAAAATAGTACAAATTTTAATACAAGGAAAGAATTTTTTCACAAGCAAAAAACAATATATTGATACAGCGAAACATATTATATTTAAAAAGCTAGTGTATCCCAGATTTCTTGTGTACAGTTACTCATAATCGAGTTCCGTTCTAGGAGTACATTTTGGAGATTCCTCGACTAGTTTCGCGGAATTTATCCGCTTCATCTGGAGGTAGTCTGAGAATTAAAATATACATTAGAAAATTCATATACTTATACAGTCATATAGATATATATCGCAAAATAAGCAAGATCAAAAGAAATATACAATTACATTTACAAAAAAGAAGGGATTGTAGGGGAATTTGTTACGAAGAACAAAGGGGGAAAAAAATAAATAAAAATAAATAAAATAAAATAAAATTTAAAAAAAAAAAAAAAAAGAAAGAAGGGGGAAGCAGACGTCCGAGTCCCCTCAAATTTTCTCACCCCGGGCGGGCATGGGGGATATAATGCACGTGATGGAACATGGTAAAATCGGATTTTATTATTTTTTTTCCGATGTATTATATCCCCCATGCCCGCCGGGGTGAGAAAATTTGAGGGGACTTGGACGTCTGCTTCCCCCTTCTTTCCTTTTTTTTTTTTTTTTGTTTTATTTTATTTTATTTTTTAATTTATTTTTTTCCCCCTTTGTTCTTCGTAACAAATTCCCCTACAATCCCTTCTTTTTTGTAAATTTAATTGTATATTTCTTTTGATCTTGCTTATTTTGCGATATATATCTATATGACTGTATAAGTATATGAATTTTCTAATGTATATTTTAATTCTCAGACTACCTCCAGATGAAGCGGATAAATTCCGCGAAACTAGTCGAGGAATCTCCAAAATGTACTCCTAGAACGGAACTCGATTATGAGTTACTGTACACAAGAAATCTGGGATACACTAGCTTTTTAAATATAATATGTTTCGCTGTATCAATATATTGTTTTTTGCTTGTGAAAAATATACATTAGAAAATTCATATACTTATACAGTCATATAGATATATATCGCAAAATAAGCAAGATCAAAAGAAATATACAATTAAATTTACAAAAAAGAAGGGATTGTAGGGGAATTTGTTACGAAGAACAAAGGGGGAAAAAAATAAATAAAAAAAAAAAAGGAAAGAAGGGGGAAGCAGACGTCCGAGTCCCCTCAAATTTTCTCACCCCGGCGGGCATGGGGGATATAATGCACGTGATGGAACATGGTAAAATCGGAAAAAAAAAAAAAAAAAATCCAACATTTTTTTTTTTTTTTTCCGATTTTACCATGTTCCATCACGTGCATTATATCCCCCATGCCCGCTGAGGTGAGAAAATTTGAGGGGACTCGGACGTCTGCTTCCCCCTTCTTTCTTTTTTTTTTTTTTTTATATTTTATTTTATTTATTTATTTTTTATTTATTTTTTCCCCCTTTGTTCTTCGTAACAAATTCCCCTACAATCCCTTCTTTTTTGTAAATGTAATTGTATATTTCTTTTGATCTTGCTTATTTTGCGATATATATCTATATGACTGTATAAGTATATGAATTTTCTAATGTATATTTTAATTCTCAGACTACCTCCAGATGAAGCGGATAAATTCCGCGAAACTAGTCGAGGAATCTCCAAAATGTACTCCTAGAACGGAACTCGATTATGAGTAACTGTACACAAGAAATCTGGGATACACTAGCTTTTTAAATATAATATGTTTCGCTGTATCAATATATTGTTTTTTGCTTGTGAAAAAATTCTTTCCTTGTATTAAAATTTGTACTATTTTATTATATATTTTCTGAGTTTTATGTATTGAATCAAGTACCGGTATAGTCCAACATGCTTTTGGTATGATTGAATTTGGAATTGGTATAGGGAGCTCTTTATCACATCTCCCCTACCTTCACAATTTTCAATCTACCTCCTTTCCCCTTGAATTATTACTGGATGATGGTACTTTCTATATGAATAGTTATTATATGGGAGGCTATACTTCATAATTTTTTGGCTCATTCCCATAATCCTGGGATGTGGTCATGGGGATCTGTGGGCAGGGGGCTTATCAGAATCTGGAAGCCCCCTCAAAGAAGGGGGCTCCTAGATTCTTCCCCCCTATGTGAATAAGTATAGGGTACCCCTACCTATTCACCAAAAAAGTGTAAAAATAGATAAAAACAGAAGGCAGTTTTAAACAATTCCTTTATTAAAAATAAAAAAAAACTGTGTCCAAGGTTGTAAATCCATTGTCAATCAAGACGCCAGCACCAACACTGGACCCGAAGAAGATAAAAGGTAAAGGCAGGGCCACCTGGCGACATCACCTGGTGGCACTGCCCCCTTGTGATGGCACTGACTCAGCATGCACTGTTTGACTCATTGGTTGTTAAGGACACTCCTTAACAACCAGCTATTTACTGCACCCTGATTGGGCAAAGCTTTGCTCAATCAGGGCTTAGAATGTACTGTGCAGCACGCAGTGCATTGCAGGGTGTTCGGAGAGGCAAATACTCGCTGACTTCCCTGCAAATTCAGATGTTTGCGAAAGGGGTGAACAGGTAATGTTCAGGGTTAACTTTTGCTCGGCCCAAACTATTTGCCCACCTCTACCAGAGACCTTGCAATCAACAGGAGTTCAGCTCTATGTATGTTATGCATGGATATCTATGATTTATAACACGCACCCCAAGTTTAGGAGGGAATTTTAAGGAAAAAAACTTTTAGGAGGGAAGTTTAAGGAAAAAAAACTTACATTTAAAAGCCTTATCAGTGTCCATCTGAAGCCTTGTCAGTGTCATTTGCAGCCTTGTCATGCAGCCTGTCCATCATTGCACCCTTATCAGTGTCATATGCAGCTTTGTCACGCAGCCTGTCCATCATTGCAGCCTTGTCCATCATTGCAGCCTTGTCCATCATTGCAGCCTGTCTATCATTGCAGCCTGTCTAGCATTGCAGCCTTGTAATGCAATCTTGTCCATCGTTTTCCCCTTGTCAGTGTTATTTTCAGGTTTTATTTTTAAAAATGGCGCCGCCGAGATGTCCTGTGTATCTCAACAGCGCTCGGTAGTTCTCGGCCACCTTCAGCCGTTCTCGGCTGCCTTCGGCCCTTCTTGGCAGCTTTTGGCCACCTTCAGCCCTTCTCAGCGGCTTTCGGCCGCTCTCAGGCCATTCTC
Organism: Lithobates pipiens; assembly: GCF_037356315.1. Lineage (NCBI taxonomy): Eukaryota > Metazoa > Chordata > Amphibia > Anura > Ranidae > Lithobates > Lithobates pipiens. The sequence goes on from NW_027507748.1 coordinate 510,568,419, forward strand.
AGCGGTTTTCGGACACCGAGAAGGGCCGAAGGTGGCCAAAAGCCACAGAGAAGGGCCAAAGGCGGGCAAAAGCCACCGAGAATGGCCGAAGGCAGCCGAAAACTACCGAGCCCTGCCAAGAGGCCACCCAGAGGCTCAAAAATAGTGGAGGATCAGCGTATAACACACACCCCCGATTTTCCCCTGATTTTAAGGGGAAAAAGTATGTGTTATACTCTGATAAATACAGTAAGTGGTCCCTGTTCAAACCAATATAATGCAACTATGGCATTTTATATGCGTAGACATATTATGGTGATTGGGTGAAAATCCACTTCAGAGATTATGCAGGCCATAGAAATACATTATTTCTCTTGATGCCCATTTGTATTCACTATGACCTTCGGGCAGCACAGTGGTGTAGTGGTTAGCACTCTCACCTAGCAGTAAGAAGGGTCGCTGGTTCAAATACCAACCACGGCACTACCTGCCTGCAGTTTGCATGTTCTCCCTGTGCCTGCGTGGGTTTCCTCCGGGTACTCCAGTTTCCTCCCACACTCCAAAGACATGCAGGTAGGTTAATTGGTTTCTGTCCCAAATTGGCCCTAGTATATGAATGGGGACCTTGGATTGTGGGCTCCTTGAGGGTAGGGACCAATGTGAGTGTACAAGGATAGGGACAATTGTAGACACTCACTCAGGTTGAACTGGATGGACTGGTGTCTTTATTCAACCTAACTAACTATGTAACTATGAAACTATGAAAAACAATTTTAATTTCATAAAGCATACTGTTATATACATGCATTTGGATTTTACTGAACATCCATAGAAATGGAAATATAGTTGGGCATTACCACATAACTAAAGGTTAGTGTATCACCACCTATATGGAAGAACATTTACTTAAAGTGGTTATAAAGCTACTTGTTATGTCTCTACAATCCCCTCTGTTAGGTAATAACATGTGCCCCACTGTATGTCCTTTATTTAAAAAAAAAAGCTAATTTATACCTTATGCCATATTGTCTCTCAGCGCTCTCATGACTCCTCAGCTCTCTCCTCTCCCCATCTGAAGGATTCAGTGGGAGGGGCCGAGAAGTCCCACTGATATAAGCCAGGAGAAGGGGAGGAGAAGAGGAGAGAACTGAGGAGTCACGCGACGCTCTGAAATAAGGTAGATATTGGCTTTTTTTTAAATAAAGGACATACAGTGGGGCAAATGTTATTATCTAACAGAGGGCATTGTAGAGACATAACAAGTGGCTTTACAACCACTTTAAGTAAAGGTTCTGCCATATACTGCAGGTGGTGATACACTAACCTTTAGTTGTGTGGTAATGCCCAACTATATTTCCATTTCTAGGGATGGTCATTAAAATCCAAAATGCACGTATATACAGTATGGTTTATGAAATAAAAATAATTTTTGATAGGTCACAGTGAATGCAAATGGGCATCAAGAGAAATAATGTTGGAGAAATTTGTGTTTGAGGCTAGTGGACTTTAATGGTACTGTAACAATTTAAGATACACAAGAGTATAAAACAAGTAGAGTTTATTGAATGAACATCAACATGTTAAAACATACATATTTGTTTAAAATATATCTCTGTCTATTCATTCATGGGAGGGTACAAATAACAGAAAATGGCTGTACCAGTTCAGCCTGTATCAGTTAAATATATTTTGTGGGTATTCACCACTTCTTGTTTGCATACGATGATGTTATAGGAACAGAGACAGTGTATAATACTACAGAGATGAGAAAGACAAGAACAAGTTAATTTATAATATACATAAGATGTCACATACATGACTAATAGTAACAACAGCATAATAGCAGCGAGCACGGTGCCCCTCCCAAATAGGTGATTATGACCCTTACCCAAGGCAGTAACATAGGCCGCAATGCATAAAAGAGTGGGTCTTCCCCAGCGGACGTGGGAGCTCCCCACAAACCAGAGACAAAAACAGCCAGGGATCTATTAAATAATGTTACACTCAATTCCCAGTTTTACCAGTATAGTATATACTGTATTTATTGGCGTATAGCACTCACTTTTTCACCCTGAAAATCGGGTGCAAATAGTGTGTGCGTGTTATATGCCGATACTGAAATTTGGGCTGCCTAGGAGGGAACGGGGAGGGGATGGGACGAGAGCCATCAGATTAAATACAGTGAGAATCTCCTGTTTACTCATTGGCCTCTCCAATAGGAAGTCCCATCTCCTGGGCCGGAATTGGACCCGTGTTCTGTCTATCATAGAACTTTGTATTAAAGAGGCTGCCGAGAAAACAGGAGATTCGCACTGTATGTAATCTGACAGCGCTCGTCCCGCCCCCATCCCTGTCCCCTTCAAGGCAGCAGTAATCTGAGGTGAGGCTTCAGATGGGCACTGATCAGGCTGCATTCAAGGCAAAGGTGAGGCTGCATATGGGCATTGATTAAGCTGCAATGATGGGCAATTGTGAGGCTGCAGATGGGCATTGATCAAGCTGCACTGATGGGCAATTGTGAGGCTGCAGATGGGCATTGATCAAGCTGCATTGATGGACAATTGTGAAGCTCCAGATGGCATTGATCAGGCTACAGATGGGCAATGGTGAGGCTGCATTAATGGGCACTGACCCTTATTTTGCTTCAAAGTTCTTCATTTAAAAAAAGAAAAATTCCTGAAACTTCCCTCCTAAAATGAAGGCGCGTGTTATACGCCTGTGCATGTTATATGCCGATAAATACTGTGACAATGGCCAAAAGCCTGTTATAATGGGATCGTCATACCAAGAATATGACTTCAGTAGACAGTTGTTAAGTTGTTCTGGAGTGTTAAACTAAAGCCGTTTATATATCCCCGTGATGGATCAGAAATTGCTCTGATAGTATAGCTAGCAAATACTATAGAGAGAGGAGACAAAAGTAAACATATGTCCCAGGCCCTAGAGGTATCTATATCTAGAAAGCAAGAAATCCATCAATCAACTCTACCTTAAATTCCAATCAAGTACCGTATGTGAATGGTAAATTGAAGGCAGTCATACAAAGCTGGTGTATATTTTTCTCAGCTGTGTCAGTTTTACAAGGAAATGTAAAACTGTATAGAGCAGCAAACAGCCCGTTCTATAAAAAAACCTGTATATTACATATTGTATAAGGCTTTGGTGAATATGCATAGCAACACAGCCAGCAAGGTAAATATCATTAGGGCCCATTTAGCTCCCCTAATAATTTAGTGCTGCATATATATTACTTGCTTCAGGTATTCAGTAGACAGCCATTCAATTTGCAAGAAAACCCCTAGACAAGAGATTACAGATATATAGTATATATCTATGATGCCTATACTTCCAAAACCGAATAGTATGGAACACACACAGCCAGTACTCACTAGTTTACTTGAGAGGAAGAAAAGAAGGAGAGATTCATCCAGCTATGTTGCAGCAGCATGTGCTGCTCTCACGTTGTCCCCTACTTATCTGCAGAGAGCTCCTCCCTGGTGCCGCCCCTGCTTCGAAAAACACGTGGTGTCACCAGGCCTGACCCCATAGAGCGCATGAGCAAAATTCGCACATGCGCAATGTCCCCAAAATGGGCAACCTCAACTGCACAAAGAAATCGGTGCAGAGTGCTGCCAGTCAGACAGCAAGAGCAAGGACAGCGTAACCGCCTCCCTGTTCTCCCTGCGGAGCCGCATGTCTACTGGGATGGACCAAAATAGAGTCTGTGGTGGCCATGATGGATGAGGGTAGATCCAGCCAGAGTGGAAAACAGTGATGCCTAGTGGCTAATGCATGAATTGCATAGCAAAAACCCAAGTATATTCAGGCCAATGAATATAGATAAGCCGTGGAAAAACCTGGGGAGGGACATCGTGCAGGCCATAATTTTAATACATTACATACAAATAACATAACAAAAATATGTGTATATAAATATACCTATAAGTATAATTCATACAGACAATTATTCTATATTGAGCATTGAAGACCGCTAGTATTTTAAATGTCAAAACCCTTGTTGACGCTCATGGAACAGTAATTAAAAAATATACGTCAAAGTAGCGCATTTTAAATCTAGAGAAAGGGAGAGAAGGAAAGGAAAGAAAAAAATGGGGCGTGGCTTGGTGCCTGAAGAAGATGGACACTTAAATCTCTTCTCTCGTTCCCAGAGGTCCAGCATTCTTTCACTACGACACCCTACCCGACTATCATGGGGAGTACACAGCAGAATATCCCCTCGGCAAGCTCCAGACCACCCAGGAGCCAAGAACCCTCGCCGGCCCAGCATATACCGGAGATATTCAGGGCCAGATCCCGAGGCACCGCGCCGGATTCACAGGCCGCAGCGCACGAGGCCCCACAAGCGAGCAGGCCCACGCACAGATCACGGAGCCGCAGCCCTCCAGCCCCTGCCACTACCCCACCGACATCCCAGGCTCTGAGCATTGCGGATCTACGGGCAGTTGCGGCGGACATCAAATCCACACTTTCGGCGGCCATCTCTGAACTCAGAGCGGACTTCCACGCGATGGCTATCCGAGTGGAAGAAGTGGAGGAAACACAGGCCCGCCAAGAATCCGCACTCTGCCACGTTCAGCAGGTCTCGGAATCACATGTGGTTCACCTCAGAGAAATTAACCGCCATTTGGAGGACCTCGACAACTGCGGGAGACGCCGCAATCTGCGGGTGAGAGGCCTCCCGGAATCTTTTGAAACACAACAATTGTCCCATGAAGTGTCTCTCATCCTCAATGACTTGCTAGACAGACCACCGGATACAGTGATTGCCTTCGAGCGCATTCACAGAGCTCTTCGCCCCAGGGGAAGGGAAGCTGAACCACCGAGAGATGTGATATGCTGCCTCACGGACTTTCTTGTGAAGGAAGAGATAATGAGAAAAGCGAGAGAGAGAGGCAGAATACTGCACCATGGAGCTGAAATTAAAATCTTCCAGGACCTATCCTCCATCACTCTCCAACGGAGGCGAGAACTGAAGCCACTACTGGATGTCCTCCGGTCTAGAGCTATACCCTACCGTTGGAAATATCCATTCTGCCTGTCAGCTTCAGCCAACGGTCACACCGTAAATCTCTGAGTGCCTGAGGATCTGGATCACTTCTGTACCGTCCTCAACCTGCCTTCAGTGGATGTCTCGGACTGGTACAGTAACTTTCGACTACCCACCGTACACAGGGTTACCTCCATGGATGGTATCTACGAAGCTGGTAATTTCAACATCGGCCGCCGTCGAAGATCACATCCGCTACCAACTTCTCCACGTCCCTCAAGCAACCTTCGAAACCAGAGCCCTTCGGCCTCTCCGGACTATAGGAGACAAAGACGCTCGTAAGATGCCTCCGGAAGATACCAGGCTCGACGCAAACCTAATCTGCTTTACCTGAACTCCTACGGTTCCCCTGGCATTCGTCGTTACATTTGACAGAGCGGATCACCCACGTTCTTCTCTCCGAAGGTACCCACGACTGCTCGGCTTCCGCATGAGAACGCATCACCTCCACGAACATCTTACTACAGATTCTCCGAACAATCCTCCCTGAGTTTTCCGACAGGATCGGTGAGTAAGCCTATCTGCTCCCCACCGATATCCTGACCCCCCCGGTCAGAACACTTTGATGCATCCCCGGAGCCCCCGATGTTAGCAGTATATCCGTTCGGTCAGCCCCACATCGGGAAGGTAATGGACACTATACGATGATCTTGGGAGACTATCCGACTATCATTAGTGGACGTATGCCGGTTCTGTCGGACGTACCACCGCCACGACCATCTTACCCTATTTCTCACTACTTCATCTCCCTCGTTACTCCTCCTCTCTGGTGTTCCACTTTATTATCCCTTCGCTAGTGGCCCTGAGGTATTCGGTCTCCCCCCCCACGCACCACGGACCCTAGCATGTCCTTAGATACAAACATACTTAACCCACCCTCTGCGGGACCATACGCTTTGGAACCGGGCACTCCTTGCCACGGCACCTCTCTCTGAGAACCTAATCTTCCGGCTCTCTTATTTAGGGGAGGGCTTTGTTCCAAAGCCCCCCACCTCACTGCAAGTGACCGACTACCTCTGAGCCACATTTTGAATACCCTGTGTTGACTTTTTTATCTTTCTCCTCCTTTGATATATTTACGCTGTGAACGTTTTCTGCAGTTTTGTTTTTGGTTTAATGTTTTTTTACGATGCAACTAAGTGAAGCAGGTGCGGTGAGGAGACTAAAGTTTCTTGGTATAGATTAATTCTGTAATTGTAATACGTTGTTTAAAAATCTCAATGTCTTATCTAGAGGCAGCTACATTTGCAGGCTTTACGATTACCTCAATCTGCTCAAATTGTCTGCTGCACGACACCCTCCCACGACCCTACTGTTAAAATGTACTTACTGTCCAGCTGAACACCAAACAGTGGCAACCTATTCACGCATACGTGTTAACCCCGCCTACCTACATGCCCTGAACCCATGCTGGTTTCTCTGACCTGTTGGACCGCGACCAGATGAACATCCGCTATCAACATCCTTTCCGTGGCCGCACTTCCACATTGGGGACCTTTCCCCCTGGTAATCCCAGGGGTTTAAAACTTACCATATAAGTGCTGAACTTTAGTACATTAGACCTTCATACCCTTTCTCCAATGTCATATGACTCTACCTTCATTGTCCCCACTTCCTATAATCTGTTGACAATGTCACAACCACCACCCCATCCGCAGTATCCACTTTATGTGCACTGGACAGTCGTGTATATTTACTTCTTGACCTCACGGGAACAGGGACACCAAACTGACTCGACTTCGACACCAATCACCCCCACCCACAGGGCTCTTTATTTAAGATATCCCTAACCCAAACTGGAAAAATATCTCTGTCGGGTGTAACTAGTCAAGTTACTCCGACCCCAGTTATTGTATATATTTTTCCAGCTGTGTACTTCTCCGAATACACAGTTGGGCCCACCCTAGCTCCAGCGGAGCACCCTAATACACCTCTCCCTCTCCCTCCTTCCTTGCCTTTCCCTCCACTTCTCACCACCTTCCCCCCCTAACTGTTTTCCGCTGTTCTCCGACGCAGTCTCTCTGTGCTCAGATACCAGTACCCTTTAGCAGGGGAAAATATTGGTCCGCTACAATGACCCCTCCCCATACTACCTCCGTCCACCCTACGCTTAAAATTGTTTCCTTAAACGCAAAGGGTCTAAATATCCCGGAAAAAAGAAAACAGACGCTGATCCATATGAAAAGTCTGAAAGCAGACATAATATTTCTACAAGAGACGCATTTTAGCACCCAAAACACACCAAAATTCTCCAACATCTACTATCCACACGGCTACCATGCAACAACACCAAATTCTAAATCCAAAGGCGTATCAATATTGCTATCAAAACACGTTCCCATTCAAGTCTCAGATACTCTAGCTGATGAACAGGGTAGATACATCTTCCTCAAAGGCACATGGCACAACAAACCGATAACCCTTGCCAATATTTACAGCCCCAACAAGGCACAAGTACCTTTCTTCCGAGAAGTCTTCACTAATCTGCTCGACTTTCAGTCAGGAATGCTACTACTAGGTGGAGACTTTAACGCTCCGTTAAACCCACTCATAGACACCTCAACAGGTACTTCTCACCTTCCATACAGCGCCCTTCGACAAATAAAACTGATCCTCCAAAAGCTCTCATTACACGATACCTGGCGCACTATGCATCCTAAAGAGAAAGACTATACCTTTTTTTCTACACCCCATAACCAGTACTCACGTCTTGACTACCTCTTCTTGACTCAACAGGACCTCTCCTACTTGACGACATCAAGTATAGAACCAATGACCTTGTCAGATCACCATCCTATCTCTATCACACTAACACTCCCAGACTTGCAGACCCCTCTCTCCTTACAGACTCCTTACATACGACAGAACTGAGACAATGCCTAGTAGACTACTTTAAAGAAAACGACACTCCAGACACATCTAACATGAACCAATGGGCTGCCCATAAATGTGTAATTAGAGGTAAGCTGATCTCCATGTCTGCTAAAATCAGAAAAGAAAAAAAAATTCACCTCCAAAAACTAGTCGACAAACTGAAAATCCTAGAAGCAACTCACAAACAAACTCTAGCCTCGCAGACCCTTCTGGAACTACTAGAGACCAGGTCTTCCATCAAGGAAGAACTGGGTAAATCCATTAGGAAAAACGATGTGCTTTCCCAAAAGCAATTCTACGAATTCGGTAATAAAAATAGTCGCCTTATGGCCAGGGCCCTTCACTCTAGACACACGAAATATACTGTACACAACCTTTGTTCTTCCTCAGGTGATATCTACACGAAGAACACTGAGATTACCAGGGAATTTGAAAATTACTACACCAAATTGTACAACCTTGATGGGCCACATACACCCCACCACCCTTCCCAACCCAGGACCCGGGACATTGCGACATTTCTGAGAAAATATTGTCCTCAACTCCCACCAACAGAAGTACTTCAGGAAATGGATAGCCCTATCTCACAATTGGAATGGGATACGGCACTCAAGCAAACTAAGTCTGGTAAAAGCCCGGGCCCGGACGGGCTATCATCCATTTACTACAAAACCTTCTCTGATATTCTACAACTCCCTTTTAGGAAAGCCTTTAACTCCCTCTCCACCTCCAGTGATTTCAATGCTGATATGCTTGAGGCTCACGTTGTGGTGATCCCTATGGAAGGCAAGGATCCCTCACAAGCTGCCAATTATAGGCCCATTTCCCTATTGAATGTGGACATCAAAATCTTCGCGAAAATATTGGCCAATAGACTCCTTCCCTTGTTACCCACCCTCTTTAAAAACGACCAGGTAGGGTTTGTCCCTGGCCGAGAAGCTAGGGACAACACCATTAAAGCGATTAACCTACATCATCTCATCACGAGCTCCAAACAAAAAGGTTTCTTCCTATCCCTAGATGTGGAGAAGGCATTTGACAGGGTGGCATGGGATTACATGCAAGCTGTCCTACAAACCATAGGCCTCGGTCCTAGATTAATTACTTTTATTCAATCACTCTATCGCAACCCCACGCCCAAAGTCAGAGTCAATAATACCCTGTCGAATGCCTTCCCCATACGCAATGGAACTAGACAGGGATGCCCTTTATCCCCCATCCTCTTCATACTTACCTTAGAACCACTTTTGAACAGTATACGACAAAACCCTGACATAAAAGGTATCCAAACTAAAGATAAGGAATACAAACTGGCTGCATTTGCTGATGACATTCTACTATTCCTAACACAGCCCCATACAACAATTCCGATCCTCCTGCAAGAATTTCGAAACTTCAACCAATTATCCAGCCTCAAGATAAATTTTACCAAGTCCTATGCCCTTAATATTTCCCTTCCCCCAGATGACGTAGCTCTCTGCAAAGCCAATTTTCCATTTCGCTGGCAGGAAGACCACATCACCTACTTAGGTATAAAAATTACAACAGACCTGAAAGATCTTTACGTACAGAACTACTTAACCTTGCTACGACAACTCACACTTGACCTGAAGCGTTGGGACAAACCAACATTTTCCTGGTTTGGTAGAGCTGCAATATTGAAAATGAACGTACTCCCAAGAATCCTTTATACCCTACAAGCATTGCCGATACACCTCCCCCAAACTCTGTTCAGATCTTATAGAAGCATGTGTACCAGATTCCTCTGGAGTTCCCGAAGACCCAGAATCAAATATGATCAATTATCCTTGCCCAAACATCTCGGTGGCATAGGACTCCCAGATCTCTCTAACTATCACAAGGCAGTACATTTGACAAGAATCATAGACTGGAATATCCATGCTAATAACAAAGACTGGGTACACCTAGAATCCTTATTCATGTCCCTCCCACTTAGATCTCTGCCATGGATCCAGTCCTCTCTATGTATCAAGGAAATCAAAACGCACCCACTCCTAGCTCCAACCTTACGCTGTTTCGGAAAACTATGCACACACACCACCCTCTCTACCATCCCAGGACCATTGACGCCACTTAACCTGAACCCCGACTTCCAACCGGGTTTACACCAAACTTTTCTTCAAACACACTGGTCACAACCACAAATTCTAGTGCAACACTTCTACCAGAACGGATACCCACTGACACGAGAGCAAATAGCCTCCATTTTGCAAAAACCCCCTATACTAACCTGGACGTTCCAACAAATCACCCACTACCTACAGTCAATAAGGAAGAAAACAGACTGCTCCCGTAAACTGACGCCCTTTGAGACCCTATGCTCCTCGACTACACCCCTACCACATCTTATCTCCCAGACACACTCTCTACTGTTTCGGGATCACGACGCCAAGACTTCCAAATTTTGCTCCTCATGGGAGAAGGATCTAGATATCACTCTTACGACAGATGACTGGGAAACAGCCTTCTTCAATATCCACAAAGGCTCTATAAACGTATCCACTCAGGAAAACGGCTACAAAATACTCTCGAGATGGTATAGAACACCAGACAGACTATACAAATGGGACCCCTCTATCCCGGAATGTTGCTGGCGGTGTCATCAGCATAGAGGTACATTGCTTCACATTTGGTGGTCCTGCCCCCTGCTCCAACCTTTCTGGAGATCTATCCATAAGTTAATTAAAGACATTACGACCTATGATTTACCCTACACACTGGCCCAATTCCTGCTACATCACACCACTCTACCACAAACGTCCTATCGCAAAACAATACTGATCCACCTGATCAATGCAGCCAAACAATGCATACCAACCCACTGGAAGTCTCAGACCGTCCCTTCTATTAAAGATTGGCTCCATAGAATACACAAAATTTCAGAAATGGAGGAATTAATCCACATAGCAAGAGATACCCCTGTTAAATATAACACAAAATGGGCGTGTTGGAAACACTTTAAAACTACACCCGAATATATCCCCATACAAAGTCGCTTAGTTTGATTTACCGAACCTTGATTTGCCCTCTGCTGCTCACTCAGGCAATATCAATAATGACCCTTACACATCTAATATATCCGGTTACCCATACCATGATGGACCGTTTCTTATTTCTTTCCATTTTTTATATGTCGCCAACTTTGACCAGACTCATGCCATGAAAGTCTTGTCCTAAAGCATGATATTGTACGTTTCTATATGCCCCATCCTTACCTTGGAGAACATCGGTGAACGGACCCTTGATCCCCCTCCTTCCCCACCCTTACTACCCCTCTGTCTTTCCCCTTCCCACCCATCCTATCCCCATCCCCGTTACGGGTACGATTTTATGCTCCATACATAGTATATAGCTGATACACCCTCCTCTCTACCACTAGTTTGGCCCCGCTCCCGGAAGACTATCTGATGAGAACCCTGATCAGTTGGCCTTTCTGGTCCGCACAATTTGTGCCGACAAGACCCCATTTTACGAGTATGTGTGTTATTTCCTGACTATGTGCTGTTATTAATACAATACTAGACTTTATTTTACGTTGTAGTATGCCTTGTATTATCTCTGTTCTATATGGGCCATACCATTATGTGTTCATTGTATTTTTTCCCATATATCTTCATGTATACTTACTGTTAATGTACCCCCTTCTTTATTCAATAAAAACCTTTGGAAAAAAAAAGAAAGAGGAAAGAGGTGAATAAGCTACTAAAAAAAAAAAAAAAAAAAAAAAAAAAAAATAATGTATTTCTATGGTCTACATAATCTCTGAAGTGGATTTGCACCCAATCACCATAATATGTCTACACATATAAAAGTTCCTAGTTGCATTATATTAGTTTGAACAAGGACCACTTAATTAATGTGCATTTTTCCATAAAGATTGCATTGAACTCAAACATACTGTATACAGATACAGTAGCATGAACATACCACATATTTTGTACAATCAAAAGGGTAGATGGTAGTACATTGATAAATCAGTAACCTTGTAAGATACTGTATTGGACAAGGTCAAATAGTTTCACCCTACTCGTCTCACACAAGATGAGTGGTAGGAAGAAGGATAATTATTTTCAGGAAGGAGCTAAATCATAGGTACCCATGCAGAACATACACAGAGCTGAACTCCTGTTGATTGCAAGGTCTCTGGTAGAGGTGGGCAAACAGTTTTGGCTGAGCAAAGGTTCAGCCTGAACATCACCCGTTCGCCCCCTTGGTTAACACCTAAATTTGCAGGACATTCCGCGAGTGTTTGTCCCTCCGATCACCCTGCAATGCACTGCGTGCTGCACAGATCATCTCCTCCAGGAAGTCGTCACTGCACACCGCCAATCATAGGCAGTGTGTGTATGTGCGGCTGCCGGCTGGGAAATGCCCCACTGCCTATGATTGGCACTGTGCAGTGACAGCTTCCTGGTGGGTATGCTCCAAACACGTCTGAGCCCATCCCTACTCATAGTAGACAGATATATAGCAAGCTAGACACCCCCACAGCTGGGATCACAATTAGTTATATAACTATCATTTAATGCATCTGTTACCACAACAAACAATGAATACAACATATAACATATAGTGGTCTCAACTCACAAAGCAGTATCTTACTGCAACTGAGCATGAGGTAAGATACTGTATAGCATTTTTCAGACTTTTTTAGCATTCACTAAAAAGCACTACTAAAATATTGCATGAATTAATTTATGAAGTCATGCAATATTTTAGAAATGAAAGCCTATGTTAATTTACCACCAGTGGTAGCTGGCATCTTTACCGCATTCTTAATATCCAATAACCAATGAGTCATCAGCTGTTATCAGGGTTCCCCGCCACATGCCCTCAAAGAATGAATGAATGAAAAATGTGTATAGCTCTGCAATGCAATCTGAATCACCTCAAGGCGATCAAAATGGGGGGTACTTTGGGGCAGGGGGGCTCTGCCACCCCAAAGCACATTCTCCTCATGTTAATGAGGACAAAGGCCTCTTCCTCACAACCCTAGCCAGTGGTTGTAGGGGACTGGGGGTGGGGGGCTTATTAGAAACTGCAAGCCCCCCAAATCTTGTCCCCCATGTGAATGAGTATGGGGTATATAGTTCCTCTACTCATTCACCAAAAAAAGTGTAGTGTAAAAAAAGACATTAGACAGTTTTTGACAAGTCCTTTATTTAAAAGAATTAAAAAATGTCCCCCCGGTATAAATCCATTGCCAATCACGATACCTGCAGCCCCTGTAAACGCAAAATAAAAAGAAGAAAAAAAGTCAGTTTGCATCAAAGGCTCCCGCCATCTGCCAGCTCTGCCATCTCACAGTTCTTACTGTAGATAACTATGGGGTGCGGGCCACCCAGTGACATCACTGAGTAACCCCTGCCCCTTGTGACATCATTGACCCAGCATGCACCTGGCCTGTGAAGCCACAAAGGGGCTATCACTCACCGGGTGACCCCGCCCATTAGTTATTTAAGCACTTTCAGAGCTGGCAGATGGCGGGAACCTTTGGCACAAGTGGTCAGCAGTGGCGGCAGGTGCGGTGATTAACAATGGATCTGCAATTTTTTTTTATTATTTTAAATAAAGGACTTTATACTCAAAAACTGTCTAATGTCTTTTTGTTTACACTAAACATTTTTTTTTTTGGTGAATGAATAGGGAAACTATGTACTCTATACTCATTTACATAAAGAGGGTTTCAGATTTCAATAAGACCCATATCCGCAGACCCCACAACCACCAGCCAGTGTTGTGGGGAAGAGGTCCAACATGGGGACAAGGTGCCCCCCTGCCCCAAAGCACCCCCCCATATTGAGGGCACGTGACCTGGTATGGTTCAGGAGGGGGGGTCACTCGCTCATCCCCTTCCTTTCCTGACCTGCCAGCTGCATACTCGGAAAAGGGTCTGGTATGGATATTGGGGGGCCCAATGCCATTTTTGTTTAAACGTTTTTTTTGTGGGGGTTCTCTTTAAAATCCATACCAGACACAAAGGACCTGTTATGTATTTGGGGGGAGCAATTTTTTCCTGCTTTATGATTAATTGTCAGCAATTATTTTGTCTACTTTCAGTTGTCATCGGATAACCCCACTGACAGCTGATGACTCGTCTGTATTTAAGGACGTGATGGTTGTCTGCTCTTTAACAACCAGGTTGATTACTGGTTGTTAAGGATGCCGGCAGCTTCTGGTTCCTTAATTATCGCATGCCAGGACCACTACTTATTAAGTGCATGCCGTTTTTTTTTTATTGACTTTCACTTCTGTTGTATGCAGTATTTACTGAGCGTTTTTGCTTTATGCTGTAAATACTGCATAAAGCAGTAGTGAATTAACATTCTCAGGATCACATTAGATATTTGGGAAAACACCTAAATACCGCATACAATCTGGTTCTATGAATGGAGCCCAGTGAGTCAAAATAAAATAAAGAAATACATACAGTATATACTACATTAATAGTGGAATTAATTAAGTAAATTGAATAAAAACAGTGACAAGAAACTAATATTTTCGTTGGGGTACAATTAGATAACTTGCAGTTGGATAATGCACAGTTGGATATAGTATGGTTGGATAGTGTACAGTTGGATAATGCACAGATGGATAACATGCAGTTAGTTAACAAAAGGTTGGGTAATGTACAGTTGGATAACGTGCACAGTTGGATAATGTTCGGTTAGTTAATGTACTGTTGGATAGTGTATTAATTCAGGTGCAAATCCAGGTCTCATCTTAGGTTTTACCCTTTGGGTACCCGGGTTTGCAATCTGTGAATCCACCATTCCTCCTTCTGAAAAAGCGTACAATGTATATCTCCCCTCTAGGTAATGTTTTCACTCTATCTATTCCACAATATCTAAAAGGAGTGGTACACCCCCATAATTTCTTTAAAATGGCTTGAGACATTAGATATCTGTTTGGCTTCTGAATTACTTTAGTTGCAAAAAAATGCTCACCAATGTAAATCCTCAAGAGTTGTATTACACACCCCACATACTGTACACAAGTAGTGTAGCAATTGAGCTACACAACATAAGAAGTCCTGAAGTTTATATAATGTTTGATTTTAAATTTCTCACCCGTGACTAAAGATTCGGAACCCTTTGCGCACAAGTTTAAACTACAATACCTGCATGTGTTCAAACCACAAGCATATAAGCCCATACAAGTGAGCCAAGTGGGAGATTTATCTTTTGAAGTGAATATTCTTGGAGAAAGGAGTGAGCCGAAGGTGGGGGCCCTACAGCTTGAAAGCCTGCAGCCCTGTTGTAGAATAAGATGTTAATATTTATTTGTTTACAATATAGAAAGTTTTTTTTTTTTTTTGGATAATATGAATAATCTGATGATATTGTTTAGAAAATGTGATGACAAAAGAAACTGACCCTTTTTTACAACTGTTCCTACATTGTATTTTTTTCTTTTGTTGTTTCTGCTTCCTCCTGCTGCTAAAAGTTCATGGCGATTCCGCTCTCTAGCTAACCTAATACCACGGTCAATGCTCCACACCGTGAAACCTCTCTCTAAGAGCTGAGTTTTAATTATCTCACATTCCATCTCAAAAGATTCCTCTATGGAGCAATTTCTGTGGGCTCTGACACATTCTCCCACCGGTATAGCTCTAATTGTATACAGGGGGTGTCACATACACAGAAGTGTTCCCAGCACAAGGCTTTACTTCCCTTGTAACAGAATTACCCACCAAAGTGACATCTAAAACATTTATGACAATATTTTGAGTGTCACAAGTAAAATGTAAATTGTGGTGATTGTTATTCAAATACTCCACACATTTTAACAATGTTTTGCTGCCACCCACCCTAATCAATTACAAATAGTCTATGAAAGGACCAAACCAATGGAGGTTTCTGTTCTTTGGGTTATGATTGGAGAAGAGTAAAGAAGTGTAAAGTCTCCTCCCACCATCCAATGTACATATTCACCGTGGAAGGCAAAAATCCTACCCATATGGACGCTCCACAGTATTAAGTGTAATAATGTCCATCAAACATAAAAAACATATGTGTTAAAATGAATTCAATGCATTGAAGGATGAGTTCCGCCACTGTAGGGGGGCCCGCCACTACAGCAAGGTCATTCACATGCACTCTTACAGGCATACAGTCCCTGCCCAGCCCATCATCTCTGTCTTCACTCAAGGGCACTTACATGCACATTGCCCCACCCATCCTCTCTGCCCACCCATTGAGTTCAGTAGGATAGGGCGATGCCATGTCAGGAGACTATAAAAGAAAATCAGCTCACCCAGGCCAGGCCAGTAGAGTGAAGGGGACGAGCTCTCCAGCATGTGAGGAAACCCCATGTCGGGATGGAAGTTACTGGAGGCACAGGAAGGAAGCCGAAGATACACTGAGACCTAGCAAGGAGGGGGAACCTAGTGATCTTCAAGTGAGTGACACTGATCCCATCCCTCAAAATCAGCACTGCCCCTTATCCCACCCCCCACTCCACCACCACTGACACTGATCCCTCACCCCACACACCACCTCTACTGCGACTGATCTATTCCCCCCACACCAGGGGCGGACTGACAATTCATGGGGCCCCTGGGCAATAGGAGAAGATTATGGGGCCCCCGGGCAATAGGAGATTATGGGGCCCCCAGGCAATAGGAGATTATTGGGCGCCCAGGCAAAAGGAGATTATGGGGCCCCCAGGCAATAGATTATTGGACCACACAGTATACACACACACACATACAGTATACACACACAGACACACTATATACACACAGTATACACACACAAAATACACATACACACACTGAAAAGGTACTGGAGAGGTGGGGCAGCTATAATATTGGGATTAACAAAAAAAACACATACTGTCCCTAGTTTTATTGAGGCTGGCAACCCTAATGGGGCCCCTTAGTGGCATGGGGCCCTCGGGCAGTGCCCAAATGCCCGAATGGCAGTCTGCCCCTGCCCCACACACCACTACCACCACCACTGCAGCCACTGATCCCTCCCTCCCCCACACCACCACCACTGCTGCCACTGTTTCCCCCAACACCACCACCACTGCCATTGATCTCTTCCCACACCATCACCACTGCCACTGATCCCTCCTCACCACACCACCACCACTGCCACACCACCCCACTATATGTAGAATGGATAGATTCATGGATAGATCAGGGACACTGGCTGGTGACATTATGAAAAAAAATATATATACATATTTTTTTTCTTTCCTTTTTATGATTTTCTTTTTAGCATATTGTGACCAGAGCAATACAGTGTTACCATACTAACACTATGCTACTCTGGGGAAGTGGTGAGGATTTTTTTTACACATGAATTTCACTATATAAGCAACAATTTTTACTGAATGGAACTTATTCATTCAGTGTTTACTATTGTGAGTAGCTGTGATTGGCAACAGCTAATTGCATTGTAAAGATGGGCTGTGATTGGCCCTGTCTGTACCATGTGATAACAATGATCAATCACAGCTAGAAACACAAATGTACACAATGAATGGCATGAAAGGAAGCTGTCAGTGACGTGCTTGCAATAGTGCAAGCTCCTAGGCAGAGGCAAATATGCATGCGCAGACATGCTCCTGCAGGTGCCTGTCTTGCCAGGAATAGGCTAACGCATATGCGCATGTGCCCAAATATACACACCTGTTAGCCATTAATGCTGGCACCAAATGGCCTATATATAGGTAGAAGCTGCACTAGTGCATTGCTGTCTGATCTGCAGCTTTAACCATATACCTGTTCCTGTGATCTGTGCTTGACTCCTGTGTTTGACCCAGCTTATCCTAACCACACTTGCTCTCCGTCTATCCTGACCTTGGCTTGCCATAAAGACTTTGTTATATCTTCTATCTGCCTGCTATCCTGTTGCCAACCTCTGCTGCATCTTTCTTTCTTGCAGACCATTCTCTGACTACTGTTTATGCTTATACTATCCTCTTTTGCTAACCTGGCTTATCTGACCCTACATCCAGTTATCTGTCCTAGTGCCTGGTGACGCTGGTCCTACATATGATGTGTGCTTGCATCTGCTGTTCTTGTTACCATCTGCTGCTTCAGCCAATCAGCCCAGCTCAGGAGGTGCTCCTGCCGCACATTTCTGCAACCAACAGAAGATTTTGCAGGCACCATTACTTCAACACGCTCTCTGGGCCAATGTCGCAACACCAGTGGCCCTTGAGCCGGGGCTGTATGAGAGGTCTCCCTCTACATGTCAGTCTCTGCAACAAGGTACGTGACAGAAGCCATCCCTTGTGTACAATTTTCATGTGATCTTCTGTGATTGGTCACAGTGACCACATGGTACCAGCAGCGGGCCAATACACTGATCAGTTATCAGTGGCAGATCGTGCTGGAGTGCAGTCCGCAGGGCACATGCGAGGTGAGTTCTGGGAGGACATCATATGAAGTCCACCCGGAAAACAATGAATGTCTCACCCAGCCATCATATTACAATATTGATTAATCACTAAAATGAATTCACAAATCAGTAGCAAAACACACATGGCATTTGATTATTTAGCATATGCAAAATTATTACAGGAAATTCCAGAGCAAGAACAGTTTTGTGAACCAGGTTGAATGGAAACAAAATCTGATCTTGAAAACACATCAAAATAAGAAGTTTAACACTTTATTTAAAAGAAAAGGCCTTATTTCAGATATAAAAATCCTTCCATGTAAATACTGTAAAGTTGGCAACCAGGTGGGAATAAATAAAATGTCTCTTTATTTCATCCAAGAACTACACATGTTCCAAACAGAGCCAACACTAAGGCCGCGTACACACGCGCGGACTGTTCGCCCAACTTTGTCCGTCCAACAGTTTCGGCAAACAGTCCGCTCAAACTTAGCATGGACGGACATGGCCACACACGACGGACGAACAGTTTGCTGAAACCGTGCGCGATGACGTGAACGGCACGTACGACGGGACGAAAAATACGACGTCCTATAAACTGCATTATAGCTTTCGGCGTGAAAATCCTTTCTGAGCATGCGCGCAACTTTGTTTGACGAACAAGCCTACACACGAGCGGACTGTTTTACGGAATTTCCGAAAAACCTTGTCCGTCCAACTGTCCGCTGAAACTGTCCGCTGAAAGCCCACACACGAGCGGACTGTCCGCCCAAACACTGTTCAGCGGACAAAGTTGGACGAACAGTCCGCCCGTGTGTACGCGGCCTAACATGTTTTAGCCTTTCTCATAGTTAGTCTGACAGAACCAACTAGACAGATATATAGCAAGCCAATCCCGACTCCCCTCCCTCCAGCTGGGATCACAATTAGTCATTTAACCATTAGGTGTTCTGCTGGAGAGAAAGGGCAAGCTATCATTCAGTGCATCTGTCACTGCAACAAACAATGAGTAAAACACATAATAACAGATATTGAGTTAAAATAAGATAAACAAATACATATATATTACAGTAGATTAATAGTGAAATATCAAATAAATCAATTGAATAAAAACAGCTGCAAGAACCTAATATTTTCATGTGGTACAGTTGGATAATGTAGACTTAGATAATGCACAGGTGGATAACATATGGTTGGATAATATACAGTTGGATAACGTGCAGTTAGATAATATACAGTTGGATAATGTGCAGTTAGTTAACATACATTTAATTAATGTACAGTTGGATAGCATATTAATTCAGATGCAGATCCTGGTTTCAGTTTTGGTTTAATCCTTTGGTTACCAGGGTTTGCAATCTGTGAATCCACCATGCCTGCTTCTACAATAGTTTATGATGTCTATCTTCCCCTCTAGGTAATGCTTGAACTCTATTTTTCCACTATATCTAAAAGGAGTGGCATCACCCCTATAACATCTTTAAAATGTCTTGAGACATTAGATACCTGTTTGGGTTTTGGATTACTGGAGTCGCAAAAATGCTCTCCAATGCAAACCCTCAAGGGACGTATTACGCACCCCACATATTGTACACAACAAGTAGTGCAGCAAATGAGGTACATAACATAAGATCAGCAGTCTACATAATGTTTGATTTAAGATTTCTCACCAGTGACTAAAGATTCAAAACGGGTTGTGCACAAGTTTAAATGACAATACCTACATGCGTTCAAGCAAGCATAAGAACACATACAAGTGAGCCAAGTGGGAGATTTATCTTTTGAGGTGAACATGCTTGGAGAAAGGAGTGAGCCCAAATTGGGGGCCCTGTGGTTAGAAAACCTGCAGCCCTGTTGTAAAATAAGAAAATAAGTACATTTTTATCTGTGTACAATATGGGAAGGTTTTTTTGATAATATGAATAATCTGAAAATGTGGTGACTAGGGATGGGTGAATGGTTTAGTCCAAAAACGAGTTTGGTCCGAACATTTTCCTGTTCGATTGTTCGCCAAAAACACCTGAATTTGAAGAGTGTTTACCCCAATGAACACCCTGAGATACACTGAGCGCTGCACAGTGCATTCTGCTCCTTGATTGGGCAAAGCTTTGGGCAGAATGCAGTATAAGCTGGTTGTTTAGGAGCCAGGCTGGGCTACTCTAAAATTCATAACAGACCCTTAGCCGGGCATGCAGCCTGTCAGGTCATGAAAGGGGGGGCGAGCGAATGCCCCCCCTCCTGAACCATGCCAGGCCACATTTCCTCAACATGGGGGATGGGTGCTTTTAGGCAGGGAGCTCTGCTCCCCCCACCCCAAAGCACCTTGGCCCCATGTTGATGGGGACAAGGGTCTCTTCCCAACAACCTTGGGCTGTGATTGTTGGGGGATTATCAGAGTCTGGAAGCCCCCTTTAACAATGGGCCCCCATACTCGGTCCCCCCTATGCGAATGGGTATTGGGTACATAGTACCTCTATCCAATTACCAAAAAAGTATACAAAAGTAAATACCACACAAGACAGTTTTTAACAAATCCTTTATTAAAAAGAAAAAAAAATATATGTCCCTCAATGTAAATCCATTGTCAATCACACCGTGCGCCGACCAAAAATATAGAAAAACACTCCACCTCCTGAGAGGCCTCCTGCCATATGCCCGCTCTGCATTTTAACATTTATTAAATAGAGACACCCTTACATCAGACCCTCTAGCTGCCAGCTACAATAGACTGCTCCCCCAACAACAACTGACCCCCCAGCAACAATAGATCCCCCGCTAGCAACAGCAGATCCCCGCCATCAACAACAGACCTCCCCTTGCAAAAATAGATTGCTTCCAGTCACAATAGGTGCAGCAGCAGCAACAATTGCAGATCTTGTTTTTTGTCAAAAAGTTTTGAAAATTTAACAAAGAAAAAAAAATTCTTTCCTTTCTTCATTTTCAAAATAAATGAGATCTGCAAAATACTCACCATCCCTCTTAGCAAATACCTGTGCTATCTGGACATTTCAGAGCTTACATAATTGTTATAGGTAGTGAGGAGTAAAATCACAATTGTACGCCTTTAGAAAGCCTGAAGGTGGTGCTTGGTTTTTGGGGTCCTGTATGCGGGTCCTGTACACAATAGAAGCAGCAGAATGTATTTTAGGGAGTAATTCCACATATAACCATGCCATGTTTAAACAATATATCATTTAGTGACAACTTTTAAAAAAAAGAAGTAATTTTCCCAAAACTTGTGGCAAAATATCAAATATTCCATGGACACAACATCCCTCTCAGCAAAAATCTTGAAGTGTCTTCTTTCCAAAATTGGGTAATTTGTGGGGGTGCTATCTTGACATTTCAGGGCCCCCGAAACTGTGATAGGTAGTGAGAAAGTGAAATCACCTTTTTACACTCTTAGGCCGCGTACACACGGGGCGGACTGTTCGCCCGACTTAGTCCGCTGAACAGTGTTTCAGCAGACAGTCTGCTCGTGTGTGGGCTTCAGCGGACTGTTTCAGCGGACAGTCTGACGAACAAAGTCTTACGGAATTTCCGTAAGACAGTCCGTTCAAACTTGGTTTTGTCCGTCCAAACTTGGTTTCAGCGGACAGTCCGCTCGTGTGTAGGCAAGTTGGACGGACTAAGTATCGCGCATGCTCAGTTTACACGGCCGAAGGTTGCATTGCAGTGTATAGGACGTCGTTTTTCTAGTCCCGTCGTACGTGCTGTACACGTCATCACGCACGTTTTCAGCGGACTGTTCGTTCATCGTGTGTGGTCAAGTCCGTTCATGCTAATTTTGAACGGACTGTTTGTCGGATTGTTTGACGAACTTAGTTGGGTGAACAGTCCGCCCGTGTGTACGCGGCCTTAGGAAGCCAGAAGGCGGTGATTCATTTTTGGGTTCCTGTACACGGCTAGGCTCCCAAAAAGTCTTACACATGTAGTATCCCCATACTCAGGAGAAGTAGCAGAATGTATTTTGGGGTGTAATTTCACATATGCCCATGGCATATTTGAGCAATAGATTATTTAGTGACAGCTTTGTGCAAACAAAAATAAATAAATAATTTTTCCGCAGCTTGTGGCAAAATATAAAATATTCCACGGATTCAACATGCCTCTCATAAAATAGCATGGGGTGTCTACTTTCCAAAATGGGGTCATTTGGGGGAGGGGGGTTGGCTATCTTGGCAATTTATGGCCTTCAAAACTGTGATTGGTAGTGAGGAGTGAAATCAAAAATGTACACCCTTAGAAATCCTATGTTTAGTGGAGGGGTCAGAGTTGGATTGGTTTTGGCTTTCTAGTGTTTTTATTTCAGATGTAAGAGTTTACAGACGCTGTGATCTCCTCCTCCTCTCTCTAGCTCCTAATTGTACAAAGATCCTTCTTATGAATGCTTTGTGAGCATTCCACAATGTGGAGTTGTCACTACAGATTCTGCGTTAAGGGAGAAGTATTCTTCCAGACACTCCTTAATGTGCTATGAATAGATTGGAAAGTGGATGAGCGAGGCATTAGCTCTCCAGATCCCCTTATTGGAGGTGGATAGTGAGTCATCAACAGTTATTGTGATTGGGGCATGGTCAGACCATGTGATAGGGGAGATCTCCGAGGCAGAGATTTTGTGTAAAGTCCACTTGTCCACTAGGAAGTAGTCTATGTGGGTATAGGAGTTATGGCGCGGAGAGAAGTAGGAGTAGTCTCTTTCAGTGGTGTGGTGACATCTCCATACTTCATAAAGATCATTGGATTGTATAAAGGATCCCATTGGTGATGTGGTCATAATAGAGCGGGAGGAAGTATCAATGGTGGTGTCAGGGACTATGTTGAAATCCCCACAGATTATGAGATGTCCTTGTTTGAATCTGTTCAATTTCTTCATAAGTTTGGAGAGAAAGCTAACTTTTTTGTTAGGGGCGTATAGAGCCAGCATGGTATATCTGGTGTTATTTAGGGAACAGTCCATCTGCCATTGGTGTCTACTAGGCTGTTGTGAAGAGAGAAGGAGAGAGTATTTTTTATAGCTATCATAACTCTGTTCTTTTTATCAGGCCCTGAGGCTCAAAATATATTAGGAAAGTTCCTGTTGGTGCAGGAGGGTTCAGCTGTGATCTTAAAGTGCGTCTCTTGAATGCAGAGGACGTCGCAGTGAGAGTCTTGCGCTGTCTTCCACAGAGATGCCCTCTTGGCTGGGTGATTTAGGTCCTTCACATTTAGTGACAAAAATGTAGGCATCTTGTATGGTAGTGTTTAGTTGTAGCTTGATCTTGTGGTACTCACAGTTCATAGATGGATGGTTGTCTTCGTGGGGAAACTCTTGAGACTGCTGAATCCTCTGACTGGTGTCTGCAGTAAGTTCAGTGGGAAGTGTTTCTCAGCTGTCTTCGCTCTCCAAGGAAGGGATGGGCGGAGGGATGGCAAGAGGGACAGTCAATGCTAAGAGTAACAAAAAAGTGGGAAGGGGGAAGATAGGGAGAAATAATTGGAGCAGAATTCAGTAGTGTAGTAAATGAACTACTGAGTGAGATTCGGGGGGTAATAGTTTGTGAACAATCTGCAACGAGCAGGCACTGGAACGGAATGTTCAGTGTAGTTTAGAACAGTGATACCACTAACCTTTCTGTAATTTGTTTAAATAGATCCCAGGTTCTTTGTTATGTCTCCAGGATACCTTTCTCTCTCCTAAGGTTCAGAAAAGGGAATTCACCTTGTCATTTAATTTGTATATTGTGTTGTTGCATTATTAAAGTGTTTGTAAACCCTTACAACACACTTTGACCTAGAGGTAAGCCTAGATTAAGGCTTACCTGTAGGTCCAAGAAATATCTCCTAAACCTCAATGGTTTAGGAGATATTTTCCGAAAGACAGGCACCACTGTCTATGACGCATGCGCCGTAGACAGTGGCGCACAGGCGCACTGAGCATGCCGCAGTCAACGGCGATATGCCGCGAGTGGCGGCTCCCTTGCGCATGCGCAGGAGTGACGTCATCGTGGCTTCGCCGAATGACAGCGGCGGAGCGGCGAGACCCACCGAGAAGATGGATGCGGCGAACTACAGGGGACAGCGGTGACTTCGCTGGCTCCTGTGTCAGGTAAGTGACACATAATGGACTACTATGCGATGCATAGTAGTCCATTATGCTTTACTTTTGCAGGGAATGAAAGAGGAAGTAAACTCATGAGGGTTTACTTCCTCTTTAAGCTATAAATTATGTTTGTTCTAGGTTAGCTGTTACACTTGCGTCACCTACTGGCCAAACATTAATATAGTTTATGAGAGAAATTATCCAGCCACTTAGGAAGTGATGTAAAATCATTATTTCCTCTTTAGTAAGGAAGTGAATCAGCCACAGGGATGAACATGTTCAATCTCATGGCAGCAGCCTAGATGCTATCTTTCCCCATCCATGGCACCGGAGGTAAGCAACATTAATCGACCCCCTCCACAGGCTATCAGGGAAAGGAGTTAGCCATTTTAGTTATTATTTTATATGATGTTTACTATTGTATGGTAATGTTTTATTATTTTTGTTGTTTTCAGTTTTACCGCATATCACATGTGTCATTCACGTGTATATTAATATCTGCAACGTGCCAATAAAAGACACAGACAAGAAACAGCAGTCAATTATTGTGTGCGCAGAAAAAGATTATCTGCCTGGATATCTACCCATAGACTCCGGGAGTATGGGGGGCGAGGCCAGGACATTCTTTGAAGCTGGAGTGCGGTTTATCAGCAGGTGTCCCCAGGGTCGGTGGTACATTTTCCGGGATGGTTTCCCATTCTCGGAGAAGTCGTATGCCCTTTTCCACCGCGTGGACACTGTACTTCCTCCCGTTTCTATTGATCAAGAGCTTTGGTGGAGTAGCCCCATTGGTATGGGATCTTATGATTGTTTAATGGCTTGGTAATGGTGTGAAGTTGGCGACACTATTGGTGCGTGTATTGGGAGAGGTCTGCAAAGAGTTGCAGCTTCTGGTATGGTGGTGGAAGGTGTTCCATACGTCTTGTTTTGGCTAGAAGCATATCTTTAGTATGGAAGAAGTGGATCCTCATGAGGGTGTCACGAGGCACTTCCACGGGCAGATGAGAGGGTTTTGGTAGGCGGTGGATGCGATCAATGATCGTTTCCACTGGTGGTAAATCTGGTAAAATTGAAGAGATCGTCTTTCTGGTTTAACATTGTAAATCTGATGGTAAGATTGTTTCTGGTATCCCCCTTATTTTCACGTTGTTGCGTCTCAATCGGTCTTCCAGGTCCGCCATTTTGGCTCAGACCCAGTGTTGTTCTTCTCTTGTGTGATCATGAGTGTCAACAAGGTCATTTACCGTTTCAGCCATAGTGCCGATCCGCCGTTCGATATGGCCTACTTTATTTCCCATATACACCATTTCAGATTTGAATGCTGTGAACAAGGATGAGATGTCATTATGCAATGAGCTGTGCAGGGAAATGAGCATGTCCTTCATCATGGTGTCTATCACCGGCTGGTTGTTAGTGGGGAAGGCTGCAATAGGGGAGGATACCGGCGTCTGTGTGAGGAGATTCTCCAGAGCAGGCCTTAGCTATGGAGCCTGGGCGTTGGTATTGAGTCGCATCCATGATTTCGCCGGGCTGTTGGTGGCTGACTGTGGTCTCAATGGTGACAAGGGATCTGTGCCGCTCTCCTGTGGCTGGATGGCCGGGACGTCCGCATCGGGCAAGTCAGTGTAAGCCCGGTCTCCTCGCGGTGAGCGATCGTGGGTGTTATCTTGAGAGAGACCACCGGGGGAGAAGAAGTCCATCAGTTTTTTAGGCTGACGGTACTCTTTGCATTTACGGGGGTTCCCGTTCTGGTTCCCCAGTATGTGAGGATAAGTGTGGCTCATTTTAGCTGGCTAGGCTAGCGATATGTCACTGGGTTTCTCTGTTCAGTGTGGGAGCTGAGGAGTCAAGCTTCCATTCAGCTCGGCAGTTGGACACACTCCCCCAAAATAAAACATTTTTAAACGCAATATGTGCCTAAAAAATATATGCCTAAGCATGGAGGTAATCTGCCCCTAATGTTAGGACCAAATCGCTCCTTTACCCCTGCCACCATGCTTTGGCATATATGCTCTTCTTTTTAACTGTGGTGGTGAAATCACATGAACCAACGCTGGAGTCGTGGCTTTACATATCGTAGGAGCAAACACTGTTGCTGTCAAGATAAGTAAACTCATGCTGCAGCTGAATGGTGTACCTGAAAACAAAAAAAAATGGTTAACAATAAAACACAGTAAACAGTAAAGTATAAAAGAATTACATACCTGAAAAGCAAACATGATAAAACATAGTAACAATAAAATATTGCATTGTAGAATACAGTAAGAAAGAACAGAACAATGGAGAGAGAATAGAGAGAGAGAGAAGACAATAAAACAACAAATATATATATATATATATATATATATATATATATATATATATATATATTGTGGCAGCATGCAGGTAAAGTCACCTGCTTGTATCCAGGATGGGAAATATGTGTGCCCTAGATTCAGGCTTTATGCAGACTTGTATAATTAGAGGGGAAGAGTTAATGAGCCCAGCTGAAGTAAGTGGGCTCATTAACCCCAGCATGCTTAGGGAGATGCTCCATCCTGGAACCAGTTTTGTGTTGTATAGACTGGGGAGTGTGACACTTGTTCTGTGCGGTGAGTTAATGCCTGTGTGGCAAACCTCTACAACAGAGACAGGGACTGGTGCTGCACAAGGCTGCACTCAGTTGTTAGATAGGGAATCTAAGTGTGTAATTAGAGGTCAAGCTGACCAAGGATTTATTTTCATGTTTTATTTTTGTTTGGCTGTTATATGTTTCACTGCATGTAACATGAATAAACCGCATCTTTTGTTTGTTTGCACCTACAACGCTGTCTGCTGTGCCTGATTTTGTGTTGTGAACCCATCCAGGGGGTCACACACACCCGCTGCCGAGCTAACCCCTCACAGTTGGTGGAGAATTTTGGCAGTTTTTTTTTATTTTTTTTAAGGCCAGCATGGAGGAGATACTGAGACAGCTGGCTCTAGCAAATGCAAATCAGCAGCAAACAAATGCGGGTTTACAAAGGAGCCTTGCAGCTCACCAGCAGAGTCTGGAAGCTCAGCAGAAAGCTCACCTGCAGAGTTTGGAAGCTCAGCAACAAGCCCAGCAGCAGACAAATGCAAATCAGCAGCAGACAAATGCAACTTTGCAGCAGAGTCTGGAAGCTCAGCAGAAAGCTCACCTGCAGAGTTTGGAAGCTCAACAACAAGCCCAGCAGCGATCTGAAGCCCGCTTCATAGACCTGTTGCAGAAGCAAGAGCAGAGTTTTCAACAGCAAATAGAGACATTGATACAGCAACGTCCACAGACCAATGAAGCAAGTGGTTACAATAATACCGCATCCTTTGGTGTGAGCCGTTTACTGACAAAAATGACTGGAGAGGATGATTCGGAGGTGTTTTTGACCACATTTGAAAGGACTGCTGAAAGGGAAAAGTGGCCTAAGGAGCAATGGGCTGGACTGGTGGCCCCTCTGTTAACTGGGGAATCGCAGAAAGCTTATTATGACCTAGAGCCTGACCAAGCAAAAGACTATGTGGTACTAAAAACAGAAATATTGGCACGACTGGGTGTCAACCTGGCCGTCCGGGCTCAGCGTGTGCATAATTGGACTTTTCAGGTTGGAAAACCCCCCAGATCTCAAATGTATGATCTCATTCACCTGAGCAGGAAGTGGCTGCAGCCAGAGATTTTGACCGCACCAAACATTGTGAAACGTGTGGTTATGGATCGTTTCCTGAGAGCTCTTCCTACTGCCATCCAAAAATGGGTAAGCCATGGAGACCCAGAAAATGCAGATAAACTTGTGGATCTGGTTGAGAGGTACTTGGCTACAGAGAACTTGACCACCTCTTCCAGGGACTCACGGACTTTCCATCCTAAGACCAGATCATCCCCAGTGGCGGGTAAGATGACTCCAAGGGGTGAGGGTGGAGAGAGTGAGAGGATGGGAGTTCTACCTAAGGTCTGGCGGGAGCAGCCCCGGAAGCCCAGGCTGCAAGAGGCAGCGAAAAAGGTTATATGCTACCGTTGCCGGCAAGAGGGACATATTGCAGCCAATTGCCCAGTTGTAGATGAGCCTATGCAATGTGACTTTATAAGGGAGAGACGTCAGTCGCTGTTTGCGACAGTTGCATGCACTGCCATTCGGGAACCTGAGAAACATTTATGTAAAATGTGTATTAATGGTAGAAATGTTGATGTGTTGCTGGATTCAGGTAGCCTGGTAACATTGATAAAAGCTGAATTAGTTACTACAGAGGTCTCTGGGAAGAACAAGGTGGCTGTTATTTGTGTGCATGGGGACACCCGAGAGTATCCTGTAACTTCAGTGTTTTTTGAGACCCCCAAAGGTAACCTCTCTCATCAGGTGGGGTTAGTGTCTCACTTACCACATGATGCTATTGTGGGAAGGGATTTTCCAAAATTCTGGGAACTCTGGGATTGTCCTGAGCCCCCCACTGGTGCCCCTATAGACCAGGAAGATGACCAGAAGTCCTCTGGGAGTGGTGAGGACTCTCCTGAATTTCCCTTGTCGGTATTGGCGGGGGAAACTCGAGAAACTGGGGAGGAGCCAACATCCTCAGATGAAAACATGCCGTCTGTGGAGTTTTCAGATCTTGAGGTTCACAGGGAAAATTTTGCCACAGAACAGTTAAAAGATCCCACCCTAATAAAGGCACGGGAAAATGTGGTGAAAATAGATGGCGAGTTAGTGAACCCAGATAAGACTTGCACTTATCCGTACTTCACTATGGAAAGGGACCTGCTGTATCGAGTGGCTCAAAGGGCAGAAGAAACCATTGAGCAACTTGTGGTGCCCAAACCTTACAGGAAGTTGGTGTTATAATTGGCCCATGGGCACATTCTGGGAGGTCATCTGGGGACCGAAAAAACCAGAGAGAGGGTACTGCAGAGATTCTATTGGCCTGGGGTCATGAAGGAAACAGAAAATTATTGTTCCTCCTGCCCTGTGTGTCAGAAGTCGGCACCTATGCCACATTTCCGTAACCCACTGGTACCTCTTCCTATCATTGAGGTCCCCTTTGAGAGGATCGCAATGGATTTGGTAGGTCCGATAATGAAGTCTGCTAGGGGGCATCAGTACATTTTGGTGATATTGGACTATGCTACCCGTTATCCGGAAGCAATTCCTCTTTGAAATACCTCGGCCAAAACCATAGCCAAAGAGCTATCTCTTGTTTTTAGCCGCGTGGGTATTTGTAAGGAACTGCTTACGGACCAAGGTACACCCTTTATGTCCAGGGTTATGAAAGAACTATGCAAGTTGTACAAAGTGACACAATTGCGTACATCTGTGTATCACCCCCAAACAGATGGGTTGGTTGAAAGATTCAACAAAACCCTAAAACAAATGTTAAAGAAGGTGGTGGATAGAGATGGAAATAATTGGGACTGTCTAATACCCTATCTGATGTTTGCCATTAGGGAGGTACCCCAATCCTCTACGGGTTTCTCACCCTTCGAGTTGCTCTATGGGAGACACCCAAGAGGGCTGCTGGAATTGGGTGTGATAGAGGAGTCCCAGAGTGACTGGTCCAGTCCTATCGTACTAGTGCCCAAACCTGATGGGAGCTGGCGGTTTTGTAACGATTTTCGACAATTGAATAAAGTTACAAAATTTGACACCTACCCCATGCCGCGTATAGATGAGTTGATTGACCGGCTGGGAACAGCCCGATATATGACAACTCTTGATCTCACCAAAGGGTATTGGCAAATTCCCCTGGCCGAGTCGGCCAAGGAGAAAACTGCGTTTGTAACCCCAGATGGGGCATTCCAATATAAGAGAATGCCGTTTGGGTTACAGAATGCACCGGCAACGTTCCAGCGGAAAATGGATAAGATTCTGAGGCCCCATCAGAAATATGCTGCAGCTTACCTGGATGATGTGATTATCCATAGCACAGACTGGGTCTCACATTTGCCAAAAGTACAAGCAGTCCTAGACTCTATCCGGGAAGCTGGGTTTACGGCCAATCCAAAGAAGTGTACCATTGGACAGGAGGAGGCCAAATATCTTGGGTACACTATTGGGAGGGGGGTGATAAAACCCCAAGTCAATAAAGTCGAGGCCATACAGAGTTGGCCACGTCCCAACAGCAAGAAACAGGTACGAGCCTTTCTGGGAATCGCTGGCTATTATCGACGATTCATTCCCCATTTTGCTTCTCAGGCTGTGCCCCTCACCAACCTGACAAAAGGGAAAGAGTCGGTCATGGTTAAATGGTCCCCAGAGGCTGAAGAAGCATTTCAGTCCTTAAAAACAGCCTTATGTAGCCAGCCAGTGTTGTACTCACCAGACTTCTCTAAGGACTTCGTAGTACAAACTGATGCATCAGACGTTGGGTTAGGAGCAGTGTTATCCCAGGTCTGGAACGGGGAAGAGCACCCAGTCATTTACCTCAGCAGGAAGTTGAAGTCCCATGAGGTAAATTACGCCACGATTGAGAAGGAATGTTTAGCAGTGAAGTGGGCTCTAGATTCCCTTCGGTACTATCTGCTAGGTAGGCACTTTGACCTGGTGACTGATCACGCTCCTTTAAAGTGGATGGCTCAAAACAAGGAGACCAATAGAAGGGTAAATAGGTGGTTCCTGGCCCTACAAGAATTTAACTTTACAGTTAAGCATCGCCCTGGTGTTAAAATGGGGAATGTGGATGCTTTGTCTCGGATACATGCATGTCTGACTGCTTGTGTTACAACCCCAAGGTTGAAACAAGAGGGGGGGGGGGGTATGTGGCAGCACGCAGGTAAAGTCACCTGGTTGTATCCAGGATGGGAAATATGTGTGCCCTAGATTCAGGCTTTATGCAGACTTGTATAATTAGAGGGGAAGAGTTAATGAGCCCAGCTGAAGTAAGTGGGCTCATTAAGACCTCTACAAAAAACCCCAGCATGCTTAGGGAGATGCTCCATCCTGGAACCAGTTTTGTGTTGTATAGACTGGGGAGTGTGACACTTGTTCTGTGCGGTGAGTTAATGCCTGTGTGGCAAACCTCTACAACAGAGACAGGGACTGGTGCTGCACAAGGCTGCACTCAGTTGTTAGATAGGGAATCTAAGTGTGTAATTAGAGGTCAAGCTGACCAAGGATTTATTTTCATGTTTTATTTTTGTTTGGCTGTTATATGTTTCACTGCATGTAACATGAATAAACCGCATCTTTTGTTTGTTTGCACCTACAACGCTGTCTGCTGTGCCTGATTTTGTGTTGTGAACCCATCCAGGGGGTCACACACACCCGCTGCCGAGCTAACCCCTCACAATATTTATACACACACACACTTTTTTGTAACGGTTCGGTTCCAGATTCAAGTCTCCCAAAATGTGATGGCATCTTTGGAGACCCTGTGGATATGTGCCCTAGTCTGTGCAGTGCTGTACCTTACACTAATACTCCACTAGTGTATGGTAGCGTTCGAACATTCACCAATGCAAAGACCAGGATTGTCTGGACAGGAGGGACAATAATAGCTGATGTCATGTCTATATCCTCGCTTTCTGCAGACACAACATTTTCTTTGGGGAGCTCGTTGGGTAAGGGTACCAGGGAGGACATATGGAAATTGTCTCTCATGCAGCTGGCTTACTGCATTTGGATTGGAAAGGTGGGCCACAGCACCGTCTGGAAGCAGAAGGGCTGTGATGATCTCTTCCTGGAATTTAAGAAAGTATCCAGTACGTCCTGAAGGTTTGTATAGCACATAAGCATTCAGCAGAGCCAACTGAAATAACTATACACTTTTTTGTACCAACGTCTGGCTTTACAGGCTATTAGGTACCGCACCAGCAACTGGTCTTTGAGGTCCACCCCTCCCATATTAAGGTTATATTCATGGACAACACCAGTCACCGTAGGAATTTGGACCTTTGTGTCTGCGTGAAGGGAGGACAGAACGGAAACATTCCGATCATCCCTCCACTTCACAGCGAGCAAGTTAATACACTTCAAGCAGGCTCTCTCACTCAGCCTAAGACAGAAATCTACAAGCCGCTGGGGTAAGCCCCCCCGGCCATTAGATCACACAGTGCCACATGTGCCAATTCTGTGATCAAACAAGTGACTAAAAAGTGGTACGCTCGTGTAATAATTGTCCACATACAAGTGGTACCCCTTTCCGAATAAGGGTAACACCAAGTCTCACACAATCTTACCAGCACTCCCTTTGTAATCTGGGCAGTTCTCCAGCTCTACGTGTATATCTCTTCCCTCGTAAATCATAAAACTATATGTATAGCCTGTGGCTCTCTCACAGAGCTTATACATCTTGACCCCATATCTGGCACGCTTGCTGGGAAGATACTGTTTGAAAGACAAGCGGCCAGAAAACTTAATGAGGAACTCATCAATTCAGACAACTCAGGGGGTTAAACCTTTATTGGGTAATATACCCTGATGCTATAAAAAACAAACTAACTAACCAGCGTCACCTGTAACATTAATATAACACTATATAACCAGTGACAAATACAGTAAACAATTAGTGACACTGGTGACAGGGGTGAAATTACAATTACTCAGCTTTTCAAATTTTGAAAATAAACACTTTTTTTTAAACTTTATTATAAAATTTTGAACATAAGTAATTTTTCTTCATTAATTTAAGCCAAGATGTATGCTGATACATTTATGTGGTAAAAGTAACCCAAATAAGTGTATAGTATTTAGTCTGTGTGAAAGTTATAGTCTACAAGCTAGAGGTATAACTAGAACCTTCAGGGCCTCAGTGCAAGAAACCAAGAAGGGCCCCCCTCGGCCCCCCTACCGGGGCCCTTTCCACCGATCCTTTACTTCCATCGTGGGACCCTTAATTATGGGCCTGCAGAGGGCCACCTTTGTGCCTTCTTGGGGTCCCCCCACAGTGGTGATACACCAAAGTCCAGTCGCAAGTGCAATCTTTGTGACCCTAGAAGTTCTGCCACTGGTGTCAGTAGTTTTTTTTTTTGATGTTTAATTACTTATTATTTGTTTACCCTTTATTTTATTTCTTTTTTACAATTTCATTTTTTACAATTTCATTTTTTTAATAATTTTTGCATATTCTTTAAGACCCACCTTAAGGGGCTTGGGTGAAATATCAAGGGTCTAAACAGACCCCTGATGTCTTACTTTTGAGACAGAGAAAATTAGTAAGAACGGATTTATCTCTTTAAATATGTTTATTGAGTTTCAGAAAAAGAACAAGAACATATGTAGACAGTCGTTTCATCAGCCCACATGGCCTACAATCTTAGAAAGTAACAATTACAGGCATTAATGTGTACAACAGTTGACATCAACCATTATCCATAGGTTAGAAAACAACTTAGAACAATAGGTCTGGCACCTTTGGATCAGGGAGGCAAGATCCCAGTCTCTGTGGGGTAGTCCTACTGTCTCCTGACCAAAGATACAGGGACCCCAAACAGAGGTAATTTCTGGGGGTGTTTAGAGGGGACAGTCATCCACCCCAGGACCGACCCAGCACCCCACCCCTATGGGAGCTCACTGTGGATGTGCCTATCCCCCCCAGGCCCCATGCCTGTCCCCCCCCTAGCCCTGTGGCAGCCTGACTGCATTGCAAGTCAGGGCTGCCACAGTAGCATGTAATTTAAAGGGTTCAATCTGGTATGATGGTGCAAAAACAGAATTTCTTACATATTCTTAACTAACTAGTCAACTTGGAGCATTTTCTGCTTCCCACGTGAGGGGTGTGATTCCCCCCCCAACCAAAATACATTTTAAGTAGGGAGAATATATAGAGAAGAGTAGGAACAGGGTGTCCCTGAAAGTGAGAGTAAAGAGAGAGTAAGTAATAAGGGGGGAGTAGAAGACCCGGCGTGTCCTATCATCATTTGGGATGCCCGGGCAGACGGAAATATTAAAATAAGATGCCTAGGGTTCTCAAATAGATGATAGGACATTCCTGGTCTTCCAAGTTGTCCAAGCCCCTGCAAGCATAATCTTAGCTCCCAGGAGGATGAAAAAAGTTAGAGCTTGCATGTGTTTGTGAACCATCAGGATTTTGCAATTTAAGAAGGCTATGGCGGGATCTTGTGAGATCGTAAGGCCTGTTATCTTCCTCAATGTATGAAAGACCTTGTTCCAATAAGACCTAATGTGGGGACAAGTCCACCAGATGTGGAACATTGTGCCATTCAGTTTGTATCCCCTAGAAAACACAGGGGGGAAGCTTCTGGGCAGATCATTGCCAACCTGGAGGGGGCATAGTAGCACCTAATTAGGATCTTGATATTAGCTACAATCAGGGAGATATTGAGGATACCTTTATGCCTTCCTTCCATGCCAAGGAAGATCAACAAGCTACCTCCCCTCTGATCCATAATGTTGAAACACCATTGTTAGTATGGAGTGGTTTTCGGGGGTTCATGCCTATCTTTCCAGATAGAGTTGAGGAAGTGTACAATGTGAGAGAATCAGAATATTTCCGAGTTGGGCATTTCTAGTTCATTCCTACAGTGTCTCAGGGTAATGGGGCCTGTCAGAGTGAAGTAGTGTCCAATGTGGAATAGGCCTTTGTTTATCCACCAACGGAACACTTGAAAGTTCATGGCTGGGGGAAAGCCGGATTGTGGAAAATGGGCAACAGTGGACGCATGGAAGAGATGAGTGTATGTTGTTTGTGAAGTGTGTTGCACAGTGCTACTGAGTGAGAAAGAGTAGGAGACATAATAGACTATCTGTTTTCGTTTCACTCCATAGGAGGTAGTCTAGTGTGTTCAAGGGAACTGCTTGCCCCTCCATTGAAATACAGTTAGGTTTAGGTCCCCTAGAGTAAATTCTTGAGATTTAGGTAAGTTGGGCTGCTTGGTAATACCACCACAGGTTAGGAAGACCTAGACCCCCCCTGCAACTTTACCCGATAAAGGACCTCTTTGGCACACCTGTACCCTTTATTCCCCCAGATAAAGCATATGATTTGTGATTGAAGTATTAAGCCCCATACACACTATCAGATTCTCTGCTGATTCTTTCCTTCAGCTTTACCAAAACCATATAATATGAGGTCAAACCTTAGCAGTTTCAATGTGTATGCAATCAGCCAGGCCCTTGCACTACATGGTTTTGGTAAATCTGAAGGTAAAAATCAGCAGAAAATCTGATAGTGTGTATGAGGCTTTATTAGGAATCATTTCTTGATAGGAATCGGGAGTGATCAAAACATATACAACATTTGTTGAAGGAGGGTCATTTTTACTGCATTAATTCTGCCCAGCCAGGATAGACCACACTTCGACCACCCCGCTAAGTTCTTGCCACATTTACACACCATAGGAGGATAATTTGCTCAGAAAAACTTGTTTATTTTATGTGTAAGTCTAATGCCCAAGTATGGAATTGCATCAGTTGCCCAAGTAAATGCAAAGTTGTGTTTTAGATGAGCGACCACATCCGGAGGGACGGAGACATTTAGAACTACGGATTTAGATATGTTGACCCAAAACTAAGCCAAAATCCCTGAGTACTTTGTATACATTAGGAGCGTATGTTAGGTAGAAATATAAGGAGATCATTCGCAAACAATGAACATTTGTGCTCCTGTTCTCTACAGAGAACTCCCTTGATGTCAGCATTGGTTCTTATCATAATATCCAGAGTTTCTATGGCTATCGTGAAAAGCAAGGGGGAGAGTGGGCATCGTTCTCTGATCCCTTTGCCAATATCAAAGGTCTCAGAGTACCTGCCCAGTAAGCGCACCTGTGCATTAGGTGATGAACAAAGAGAGTGGATGATACCTAGATAATTGGGCCCAAAGCCCCATCTCCCTAGGATGTCATAGATGTATGACAGGACACTGAGTCAAAAGCCTTTTGCAAGTCTATAGAGAGGAGGAAACCCCTCTGAGGAGGACCGCCATCACATCAGGAGTTGAGCTATGAAATAACAACAACCGCTCTCCTAATCTGGTCTGGGCCTTGTCTCCCAGGGATGAAGCCCACCTGGTCTTTGTGTATGTATGTAGTAGGGATGAGCTTCGAGTTCGAGTCAAACTCATGTTCGACTCGAACATTGCCTGTTCGCCTGTTCAGCGAACAGTAAACAATTTGGGCAAATTCAAAAAGCCGGGAACACCCTGTACAAGTCTATGGGAGAAATCTAAAGTGCTAATTTTAAAGGCTAATATGCAAGTTACTGTCCTAAAAAGTGTTTGGGGACCTGGGTCCTGCCCCAGGAGACATGGATCAATGCAAAAAAAAGTTTTTAAAATGGCCGTTTTTTCAGGAGCAGTGATTTTAACCACTTCAATACCGGGCACTTAAACACCTTCCTGC
Organism: Lithobates pipiens; assembly: GCF_037356315.1. NCBI lineage: Eukaryota > Metazoa > Chordata > Amphibia > Anura > Ranidae > Lithobates > Lithobates pipiens. Next base: position 510,605,075 of record NW_027507748.1, read on the forward strand.
CCAGACCAATTTTGAGCTTTCAGCGCTGTCGCACTTTGAATGACAATTGCGCGGTCATGCTACACTGTACCCAAATGAAATTTTTATCATTTTTTTCCCACAAATAGAGCTTTTTTTTGGTGGTATTTGATCACCTCTACGATTTTTATTTTTTGCGCTACAAATAAAAAAATAACGAAAATTTTGAAAAAAAAAATGTTTTTTTTTGTTTCAGTTTCAAAACTTTGTAAATAAGTACGTTTTCTCCTTCACTAATGGGCACTGATGGGGCTACACTGATGGGCACTGATAAGGCAGCACTGATGGGCACCAATGTGGCACCAATGAAGTGGCACTGATGGGCGACACGGATGGGCGACACGGATGGGCGACACGGATGGGCGACACGGACGGACACTGATAGGTGGCACAAATTGGCACTGATAGCTGGCATGGATGGGCGGCACGGATGGGCGGCACGGATGGGCATGGATAGGCGGCACAGGTGGGCATGGATAGGCGGCACAGGTGGGCACTCATAGGCGGCACAGGTGGGCATTCATAGGCGGCACAGGTGGGCACTCAGGCGGCACAGGTGGGCACTCAGGCGGCACAGGTGGGCACTCAGGCGGCACAGGTGGGCACTCATAGGCGGCATCGGTGTTATACCATAGTAATGGATGCCAATCAGTGCCAAACAATAATGCATGCCAATCAGTGATGCCCATTGTGGGCACTGATTGGCATCCATTATGGGCACTGATTGGCACCCATTATGGGCACTGATTGGCACCCATTGTGCTGACTGGCATCCCTGGTGGTCTAGGGAGGATTATGACCTTTATTACCTTTTCCCTGGTGGTCTGGTGGCGTCCCTGGTGGTCCAGTGTGGGCATCCTCGGGGGGGGCTGTGCTGATAATCGATCAGCACAGACCCCCCCTGTCAGAGAAGCAGCCGATCGGCTCTCCTCTACTCGCGTCTGACAGACGCGAGTGAGGGAAAGCCGATCACCGTCTCTTCCCATTTACACTGTGATCAGCCGTGATTGGACACGGCTGATCACATGGTAAAGAGTCTCCGTCGGAGACTCTTTACCGAGATCGTAGTTGCCGGGTGTCAGACTGACACCCCGCAACAACGATCGCTGCGATGCGCGCCCCCGGGGGCGCGCAGCGGCTCATAATCCTGATCACGTTATATGACGTCCGGTCAGGATTATAAAACCACTTTGCAGCCGTCAATTGCCTATAGGGCGGGCGGCAAGTGGTTAATAATGATTAAAGTGAAACAATAAAAGTGTAATATTCCTTTAAATTTCGTACCTGGGGGGTGTCTATAGTATGTCTGTGAAGGGGCACATGTTTCCCGTGCTTAGAACTGTCCCTACACAAAGTGTCATTTCTGCAGGAAAAAAAGTATTTTAACATCACTTGCGGCTATATTGTCGGCTCACGAAATACAGAGAACACTCATTGAGTGTTCTCTGTATTAGCCGACAATTCATTCATTGATAAAAAAATAAAAAATAAAAAAAAGCGTGGGGGTTCCCCTAAATTCAATTACCAGTCCCTTCAGGTTTGGTATGGATATTAAGGGGAACCCCGTGTCAAATAAAAAAAAAAATTGACATGGAGGTCCCCCTAAATATCCATACCTGACCCTTCAGGTCTGGTATGGATATTAAGGGGAACCCCACATCAAATGTAAAAAAAAATTGACGTGGGGGTCCCCCTAAAAATCCATACTAGACCCTTTATCTGAGCACGCAACCTGGCAGGCCGCAGGAAAAGAGGGGAGGACGAGAGAGTGCCCCCCTCCTGAACCATACATGCCCTCAACATTGGGGCTATATGCCCTCAACATTGGGAGGATGCTTTGGGGGTCTGTGACCCCTCAAAGCACCATGTCCCCATGTTGATGTGGAGAAGGGCCTCATCCCCACAACCCTGAGCGGTGGTTGTGGGGGTCTGCGGGCGGGGGGCTTATCAGAATCTGGAAGCCACCTTTAACAAGGGAACCCCCAGATCCCGCCCCCCCTGTTTGAAATGGTAAGGGAGTACAAAAGTACCCCTACCATTTCACAAAGAAAGTGTAAAAATGGTTAAATAAGACAAACACACTTTTGAAAAATTCCTTTATTTAAAAAAAAAAAAAGATTCCAGTGGTGCTAATCCACTCTTGCTATCCAGCAATGGATGATCATCTCTCCGGGGTCCAGCGATGGCTGATCTGATCCAGCGATGGGGGATCTCTCAGTCCAGCACTGTAAATACATGCCTCCGTCTTCTGCCTCCACTGCGGAGACACTGCGAGGATCCCAGCGCTGACGTTTCTGATATTAGGAGGGCGGGGCCACCCGTCACCTGACCCCGGACATACATTCTATTGGACATACTAAGCCCGAAGGCCATTGGGTGACTAAAGTCCCAATGGAGTGATCCGAAAGGGGAGTATCCTTAATTAACCACTTGCCGACCGCCGCACGACGATATACGTCGGCAGAATGGCACGGGCAGGCATATGGGCGTATATATAAGTCCCTGCCTGCCCGCGGGTGGGGGGCCCGATCGGGCCCCCCCCCGGTGCCTGCGGCGGTCGGCATTTCTTCGAGAGCGATCCGGGATGAGGGGGCGGCCATTCATTCATGGCCACCCCCTCGCGATCGCTCTCGACGAATGGAAATCCCCCGTGACATCACTTCCTCTCCTGTAATGTAAACACAGGAGAGGAAGTGATGTATTCTCTCCTCCGTGTCGGTATTTTCCGTTCCGACACGGAGGAGAGCGGATCGGTGAGTTGCACCAACACTCTACACACACAGTAGAACATGCCAGGCACACTCACACCCCCCCTTTACCCCCCGATCACCCCCCCAATTACCCCTGCCCCCCAGTCACAGTGACACCAATGTCATTTTTTTTTTTTTTTTTTTTTGCATTGGTGTCATTTGTGACTGTAATAACTGTTAGGGCAGTTAGAGTTAGCCCCCTTTAGTTCTAATGTACCCCCCTAACCCCCCCAATAAAGGTTTAACCCCGTGATCACCCCCCGTCGCCAGTGTCACTAAGGCTGGGTTCACATTGCAGCGGTTTATGAGAACGAATGTGATTCGCACCGCACTGCAGTGCAAATCACATCCGATCTCTGTGCGATTCGAGTTCAGCCATTCGCCGCACCCGCCGCACCCGCCACACCCGCCGCACCCGCCGCAAATTCGCACGGGACCCTTTTTTTGGCCCGCAGCAGAATCGGATCGCATGGGTGTTCACACCATGCGATCCGAGTTTGCAGATCGCACTGCGATATGCGAACTGATCTGGGGGTGTCAGTAACATTTCACTGACACTCCCAGCAGTTCGCATAGGGCAGTGTGAACTGCCGCCGGGAGGCATGCGATGCGGGAACCCGCCGCGGATTCGCGGCGTTTCCGCATCGCTCCAGTGTGAACCCAGCCTAATAAGCGATCATTTTTCTGATCGCCGTATTAGTGTCACAGGTGACGCTAGTTAGGCAGGTAGGTATTTAGGTTCGCCGCAGCTTTTTATAGCGCCAGGGACCCCCATATACTACCGCATAAAGCCCCCTGATTGCCCCCTAGTTAACCCTTTCACCAGTGATCACCATATAACTGTTACAGGTGACGCTGGTTGGTTAGTTATTTTTTTATAGTTTCAGGGCACCCGCCATTTATTACCTAATAAAGGTTTAACCCCCTGATCACCCGGCGGGTGTCATTTGTGACTAATAACTGTTAGGGCAGTTAGGGTTAGCCCCCTTTAGTTCTAAGGTACCCCCCTAACCCCCCCAATAAAGGTTTAACCCCGTGATCACCCCTCGTCGCCAGTGTCACTAAGGCTGGGTTCAGATTGCAGCGGTTTGAGAACGGATGTGATTCGCACCGCACTGCAGTGCAAATCACATCCGATCTCTGTGCGATTCGAGTTCAGCCATTCGCCGCACCCGCCGCACCCGCCACACCCGCCGCACCCGCCGCAAATTCGCACGGGACCCTTTTTTTGGCCCGCAGCAGAATCGGATCGCATGGGTGTTCACACCATGCGATCCGAGTTTGCAGATCGCACTGCGATATGCGAACTGATCTGGGGGTGTCAGTAACATTTCACTGACACTCCCAGCAGTTCGCATAGGGCAGTGTGAACTGCCGCCGGGAGGCATGCGATGCGGGAACCCGCCGCGCATTCGTGGCGTTCCCGCATCGCTCCAGTGTGAACCCAGCCTAATAAGCGATCGTTTTTCTGATCGCTGTATTAGTGTCACAGGTGACGCTAGTTAGGCAGGTAGGTATTTAGGTTCGCCGCAGCTTTTTATAGCGCCAGGGACCCCCATATACTACCGCATAAAGCCCCCTGATTGCCCCCTAGTTAACCCTTTCACCAGTGATCACCATATAACTGTTACAGGTGACGCTGGTTGGTTAGTTATTTTTTTATAGTTTCAGGGCACCCGCCATTTATTACCTAGTCTCACTAGTGTACCCCTAAATTTAGGGGTGTCTACTTTCCAAAATGGGGTCATTTGGGGGGGGTTTGTGCCATCTTGGCATTTTATGGCCTTCAAAACTGTAACGCCCTTAGAAAGCCTGAAGGCGGTGCTTGGTTTTCGGGGCCCCGTACGCGGCTAGGCTCCCAAAAAGTCCCACATATGTGGTATCCCCGTACTCAGGAGAAGCAGCAGAATTTATTTTGGGGTGTCATTTCACATATGCCCATGGCATGCGTGAGCAATATATCATTTAGTGACAACTTTGTGAAAAAAAAAAAAAAAAAAAAAGTTTGTAATTTTCCCGCAACTTGTGGCAAAATATAAAATATTCCATGGACTCAACATGCCTCTCAGCAAATAGCTTGGGGTGTCTACTTTCTAAAATGGGGTCATTTGTGGGGGTTTTGTGCCATCTTGGCATTTTATGGCCTTCAAAACTGTAATAGGTAGTGAGGAGTGAAGTCAAATATTTACGCCCTTAGAAAGCCTGAAGGCGGTGCTTGGTTTTCGGGGCCCCGTACGCGGCTAGGCTCCCAAAAAGTCCCACATATGTGGTATCCCCGTACTCAGGAGAAGCAGCAGAATTTATTTTGGGGTGTCATTTCACATATGCCCATGGCATGTGTGAGCAATATATCATTTAGTGACAACTTTGTGAAAAAAAAAAAAAAAAAAAAAAAGTTTGTAATTTTCCCGCAACTTGTGGCAAAATATAAAATATTCCATGAACTCAACATGCCTCTCAGCAAATAGCTTGGGGTGTCTACTTTCTAAAATGGGGTCATTTGTGGGGGTTTTGTGCCATCTTGGCATTTTATGGCCTTCAAAACTGTAATAGGTAGTGAGAAGTGAACTCAAAAATTTACGCCCTTAGAAAGCCTGAAGGCGGTGCTTGGTTTTCGGGGCCCCGTACGCGGCTAGGCTCCCAAAAAGTCCCACATATGTGGTATCCCCGTACTCAGGAGAAGCAGCAGAATTTATTTTGGGGTGTCATTTCACATACGCCCATAGCATGTGTGAGCAATATATCATTTAGTGACAACTTTGTGTAAAAAAAAAAAAAAAATTTTTTTTTTGTCATTATTCAATCGCTTGAGGCAAAAAAATAAAATATTCAATGGGCTCAACATGCCTCTTATCAATTTCCTTAGGGGGTCTACTTTCCAAAATGGGGTCATTTGGGGGGGTTTTGTACTGCCCTGCCATTTTAGCACCTCAAGAAATGAGATAGGCAGTCGTAAACTAAAAGCTGCGTAAATTCCAGAAAACGTACCTTAGTTTGTAGATGTGACAACTTTTGCGCAAACCAATAAATATACAATTATTGACTTTTTTTTTACCAAAGACATGTGGCTGAATACATTTTGGCCTAAATGTATGACTAAAATTGAGTTTATTGGATTTTTCTAATAACAAAAAGTAGAAAATATCATTTTTTTTCAAAATTTGCGGTCTTTTTACGTTTATATCGCAAAAAATAAAAATCGCAGAGGCAATCAAATACCATCAAAAGAAAGCTCTATTTGTGGGAAGAAAAGGACGCAAATTTTGTTTGGGTACAACATTGCATGACCGCGCAATTACCAGTTAAAGCAGCGCAGTGCCAAAGTGTAAAAAGACCTCTGGTCATTTACCAGCAAAATGGTCCGGTCTGAAAGTGGTTAAAGACATTAGGGTCAGTGGGACGGATGAGAATTGTGTAAAAATGTGGTCCTCCTGGCATACGAATTGTGGGGCACTGAGAAGTGTGTATAATCCTTTGCATGGGGATTGTGTTTTCTCCAGATACCTGTATCTATCAGACCTGCCAAATGCAGCAGGTGTGCAATTTCCACACTCTGTTCTGAGGGGTGTTTGAGTCAAGACTTTCCTGTAGCCTTTTTGTCCAGGGAGAGATCGAAGACGACATTGGAGTCATACCCAATAAGGACTGTGTCCTTGAAGTGTTGTTGCAGTGCATGCAATAGTGAGTCAAATAACTTTGCTTTGCCCTTGTTCGGGGCATAATAAGAGATAAAGATGTACGTCTCACCATCTATTGGGCTCTGTCCAAACACAAAAGTTTGTGTTTGGAGAAGCAGATGGCTACTCTTTTTGTTTTGCTACCTGCGAATGCTAGGGAGAATTGTGGGTAGTGCTGGTGTAGGAAGGAGGGTCTATGTGTAGCAGGGAAGTGTGTTTCTTGTAGGAATAAGATGTCAGAATTCATGGTATGATACAGTTAGAATAACTTGTGACATTTGATCGGGGAGCTGAGTCCCTGTGCATTGTGAGAAATTATTTTTAAGGTGGGAGTTGGGGATTTTGTGTCAGCTATGAATCAGAGGGGAGGATTTACATTGTGTGGTTTACTCCACACAGAGAGGAGTCCGGGAGAAGTGTCCATTCAGCAAAGTGATCCATCACCCCAGTCCTTGAGTGGATAGTCTGGAAAATCCTGAGGAACCTAAAGAGAAGTAAAGTGATAGCAGGAAAGGAAAAAGGGAAGGAAATGAAAGAGAAAAATAAGCGGAGTAATATAAACATCAGTTGGGGCCAGCCAAAAACCCCTGGCCCCATCTGGGATAGGAATGGACCTGCCAATACCCACCCCATAACGTGAGAGATCTGAATCACCCTGAGTCTGGGTCTTTGTATCATCTCTGAGAGGTGAACTCGTTAACATCTGAGACTAGAGGTGGCACACTGCGTCCACTTCAGTCCTCCCACTGGGAAGAAACATTAACAGTTTAAATGAAACAGAACACCCGACAAATACGTATTGTAGACATGTCACTGGAGAAGTGATCGAGGGGGTGTACATCTCACCTAGGTTGCTACACAGTGTGAGATGGTAAATCCAGGATGGATCAGTTTCTCAGCAGCGATATGCTGCTGAGTTGTTATTTAATTTTGCCGGGCCTGGGTTTATATGGAATGGCAGGTAGGTTTGGTAGAGGGACCTGTCATTCCACATCCCCCGATCCAGTTCTGGGTTTGGGATCAGGTGAGCTTGGATCCTAATTAGCCTGGGAAGCTAAAGGCTCTGTAGGGTCTGCAGGTGTTTGCTTCTCAGCCAGGGAATGAACAATCTGTGTGTTGAAGGAAGCTGCAAGCACAGCCACTGCTGGAGCTAAAACTCACCCTGCGATATCCAGGCGAAAGACGCTGTGTTTGTAAGTGTCAGATAGGTGAGCAGAACCTGTTAGTAAGCGCCCAGCCGGGCTAGGACTTTTATTTTTGTTGTACTTAGAAAGCACGGTGTTGCTGTATATTTTGTTTGCTGGACTGTTTGTACCACGAATAAACGCCAAGATCTGCTTTATCAAATTCCAAGTCTGCTGTGAACTGTGTCCAAACACACCCTACCCCGGGAAGATCCCTTACAATTGGTGTTCGAATGCGGGCAAAGTCGGTTGCTAGGGGCAACGGTGTGGACAGACTTGGCTACAGCTGCTTATGTCTTGGGTGAAAGCTGCAATGACACTCCAGGAACAGTCCAGCAACATGGAGGAGATGCTGAAGCAGTTTATGCAAGTGAGTTTGCAACAACAGCAACGACATGAACAGTCCATGGCTGCACAACAGCAGGCTCAGATAGAGGCCAATAGACGACATGAACAGTCCATGGCTGCACAACAACAACTTATTGAGCACCTGATAGCAAATCGAGAGGCGCCTGTGGTGATGGGAGCCGCTCCAGAGATTTTTTCTGGGAGAAGGACTGTGCAGAAAGCGCTGCAAAAGATGACTGCTGAGGACGATGTTGAGGCCTATCTAACAGTATTTGAGCGCGTGGCTGAGCGAGAGAAGTTACCAGCCGCTGAGTGGGCAGAGGTAATTGCGCCCTATTTAACAGGTGAACCTCAAAAGGCCTACTATGACCTCAGTGAGCAAGAGGTTAAGGACTATACTCGGCTAAAAGAGGAGATGCTTGCCCGACTAGGAGTTACTACTGCAGTCCGTGCCCGGAGGGTACGCAACTGGAGCTACAGTCTGGACAAATCAGCGAGGTCCCAGATGTATGACCTAATCCATTTGGCAAGAAAGTGGTTGGAGCCAGACACTTCTACTCCTGCACAAATCCTAGAGAAGGTCGTGATGGATCGCTACCTCCGAGCCCTTCCTACTGACTTGCAACGCTGGGTGGGACAAGGTGATCCTAAGAATGCAAACGAACTTGTCAACCTTGTGGAGAGGTTCCAGGCGACTGAGGACTACCTCCGTGATGTTCCTGCAGCATCTTCACCTCCCCGGAGCGCCAAATCTGTGCCGTCAGCTGGTAAGAGACTTCCATCTATTGGGGGAGTGTGGAGGGGTGCTGATGGGGGGAAAAGGGCTCAAGTGGTGTCTCAGGGACAAAAGACTGGTGATGGTCCCGGGTGGCTAAGGGGCTCTGAAAAGGACTCCTTGCCAAAGAGACCAGGCCCTATCCAGTGTTGGAGATGCCATGAGGCGGGACACGTGTCGGCCCATTGCCCTCTTACCTCTGAACCCATGGAATGTGACGCTAGCCGGCGTCAGTCGCTATTTGCGGAACCATCTTGTGCTGCAGTTCCTGGACTAGAGACTGAACCGCAAATCTGCGATATTACAATCAATGACTTTCCTGTTAAAGCGTTAATGGACTCAGGAAGCCTTGTAACCTTGGTGCATGCTAGCCTGGTGACTGGGGACTTAGAGTCTAAAAAGCATATGAGTGTTGTGTGCATACATGGTGATACAAAAATGTACCCTATAGTGCTGGCTAAAGTCGGGACTGAACAAGGCACCGTACAATATGAAGTGGGTGTGGTTAAAAACCTCATGCATAATGTAATATTGGGGCGCGATTTTCCATTATTCTGGGCTCTCTGGGAAAAAAGAAAAATCCCCAAAAGGAGTGAGGATACCTCTAAGGGGGTTGCCTTGTCCACTGTGAATGATAAAAGTATGCAGGATGAAAATGATTGTTTTCCTTTACAGGTCCTGGCTGGGGAGGAGGAGGCTCCTCCCACTGAGCAAAATATACTAGACTTAGAGGTGTCTAGAGATAATTTTGGGGCTGCACAATTACAGGACCCCACTCTCAAAAATGCGAGAGAGCAGGTTGCTGTAATGAATGGGGTACCTCAGGAACCAGATGCTGAAAAAAGATTTCCACATTTTTCGGTGACTAATGATCTTTTCTATAGGGTTAATAAGGTTAAGGATGAGATTGTGGAACAGCTTCTGGTACCTAAGCCGTACCGGCGTCAGGTGCTTGACATGGCACATAACCATGTTCTTGGGGGACACTTGGGGACTGACAAAACGCGAGAGAGGGTTCTCCAGAGGTTTTTTTGGCCGGCCATATATGATGACATTAAAAAATACTGTGAGTCGTGCCCCACATGTCAGGTTAGTGCCCCAGTGTCACATTTTCGCAGTCCTTTGGTTTCGCTCCCTATTATAGAGGTGCCTTTTGAGCGTATTGCCATGGATTTAGTGGGTCCCATTGTAAAGTCAGCTAGAGGACACCAGTATATTTTGGTAGTCCTGGATTATGCGACCCGCTATCCTGAGGCTGTACCCTTAAGAAACACTGCATCTAAAACAATTGCACGTGAGTTGTTTTATATGTTCTCTAGGACTGGGATCCCCAAAGAAATCCTAACTGACCAAGGTACGCCATTTATGTCGAAAGTAATGAAGGAATTATGCAGACTATTTAAAATCTCACACATCCGTACCTCTGTGTACCACCCCCAGACGGACGGATTGGTGGAGAGATTTAATAAAACTTTGAAACATATGTTGAAGAAAGTGGTGGCAAAAGATGGTCGTGACTGGGATCATTTATTACCCTACCTCATGTTTGCTATTAGGGAGGTGCCCCAAGCGTCCACAGGGTTCTCACCATTCGAGTTGGTCTATGGTCATCACCCTAGGGGTCTACTAGACATTGCAAAAGAGACATGGGAGAATGAGTCCACCCCATACAAGAGTGTTATTGAGCATGTAGCACAAATGCAGGACCGTATAGCCACTGTAATGCCCCTGGTAAGGGAACACCTCCAGAGAGCTCAAGAGGCCCAAAGTAGAATTTACAACCGGTCCGCAAGAATCAGGACATTCAACCCAGGCGATAGGGTCCTTATACTAGTCCCCACTGTTGAGAGTAAATTCTTGGCGAAGTGGCAAGGTCCTTATGAAATTGTTGAAAAGATCAGTGAGGTGAACTACAAGGTGCACCAACCAGGTAGAAGGAAGCCTTTCCAAGTTTATCACATAAACTTGATCAAGCCCTGGAAAGACAGGGAATCCTTGGGGGCGACAAATACTGTTAATAATTTGTCACAACCAATCCCTCCAGTCAAGGTAGGTGATACTCTATCAGTGTCACAGAAAAAGGAGGCTCAGGAATTTTTACAGAAAAACAAAAACAAGTTCTCTGACCTCCCAGGGCATACCCACCTCATCCATCATCACATTGAAACTGAGCCTAGAAGCAGAGTAAACCTTAAGCCCTATAGGATACCCGAGGCACGTAGGGAAGCCGTATCTGCCGAGGTAAAACGTATGCTTGCTCTGGGGGTAATTGAGGTGTCACAGAGTGAATGGTCCAGCCCAATTGTGCTAATCCCAAAGCCCAATGGAACTTGGAGGTTCTGTAACGATTTCAGAAAGTTGAATGAGATCTCCAAGTTCGATGCGTATCCTATGCCCAGGGTAGATGAGTTGATTGAGAAGTTGGGTAACGCCAGGTACATAACCACCCTCGATCTCACAAAGGGCTATTGGCAGATTCCACTTTCTGACGAGGCTAAAGAGAAAACTGCTTTCTCCACCCCTGATGGGCTATTCCAGTATGTAGTGATGCCGTTCGGGTTACATGGAGCGCCTGCAACTTTCCAGAGGTTGATGGACTTGATTCTGCGACCACATCGTGATTACTCAGCCGCCTATCTCGATGATGTGGTCATTTTTAGCCCTGATTGGGAAAGTCACCTCTGTAAGGTACAGGCCGTGTTGGATGCCATAAGTGATGCAGGGTTGACCATAAATGCCGAGAAGTGTGCTCTAGCCCTAGAAGAGGCCAAATATCTGGGCTACATTGTTGGAAGAGGATTGGTTAGGCCACAGCTAAATAAAATTGAGGCAATACAGAATTGGCCTAGACCCCTGACAAGGAAACAGGTTAGAGCTTTCCTGGGTATTACGGGTTATTACCGTAGATTTGTGCCGAACTTTGCCTCAGTTGCTGCTCCGCTAACTGACTTGACAAAGGGCGGAAAGACAGCAATGGTCACGTGGACCCCAGAGGCCGAGGAGGCTTTCCAAAGCCTTAAGTCTGCCTTGTGCCAACCACCTGTGTTAGTCACCCCCGATTTCAGGCGAGAATTTCTGGTCCAGACAGATGCCTCTAGCACAGGCTTAGGTGCAGTACTCTCACAAGTAGTGAATGGTGAGGAGCATCCGGTGACGTACTTGAGTAGAAAACTAACCCCGGCCGAGAAAAATTATGCCATTGTGGAGCGAGAATGTTTGGCAGTGAAGTGGGCCCTAGAATCTTTAAAGTATTACTTGCTAGGCAGGAAATTCAAGTTGGTGACAGACCATGCCCCCCTAACATGGATGAAGTTAAACAAGGAGAGAAATGCAAGAGTGACTAGATGGTTTCTCTCCCTACAAAACTTTAATTTCACTGTGGAACACAGGCCAGGGAAATTACAGGCAAATGCTGACGCATTGTCAAGGGTAAGTTGTCTGTGGGGACAAAAGGCTCAGCCCTCCGGTCTGAAAAAGAGGGGGGGGGATATGTAGACATGTCACTGGAGAAGTGATCGAGGGGGTGTACATCTCACCTAGGTTGCTACACAGTGTGAGATGGTAAATCCAGGATGGATCAGTTTCTCAGCAGCGATATGCTGCTGAGTTGTTATTTAATTTTGCCGGGCCTGGGTTTATATGGAATGGCAGGTAGGTTTGGTAGAGGGACCTGTCATTCCACATCCCCCGATCCAGTTCTGGGTTTGGGATCAGGTGAGCTTGGATCCTAATTAGCCTGGGAAGCTAAAGGCTCTGTAGGGTCTGCAGGTGTTTGCTTCTCAGCCAGGGAATGAACAATCTGTGTGTTGAAGGAAGCTGCAAGCACAGCCACTGCTGGAGCTAAAACTCACCCTGCGATATCCAGGCGAAAGACGCTGTGTTTGTAAGTGTCAGATAGGTGAGCAGAACCTGTTAGTAAGCGCCCAGCCGGGCTAGGACTTTTATTTTTGTTGTACTTAGAAAGCACGGTGTTGCTGTATATTTTGTTTGCTGGACTGTTTGTACCACGAATAAACGCCAAGATCTGCTTTATCAAATTCCAAGTCTGCTGTGAACTGTGTCCAAACACACCCTACCCCGGGAAGATCCCTTACAGTATGTTAGGGGTAATAAACCCATACTGAGACACCCCGTCCAAACTGGCCCCCCTCCCAAGTAGACATTTTCATTCGTTTTCGTCGAAATGCATTTGCATCCAAATTTCAGGTATTTTCGTTTTCGTTTTGACAAATGATAACGAAAGCGCAGAATCCGAAAAGGGAAAGATCCAACATAAATAAATGCTTTATTTTCGTTTTCGTTGTTACTACAGTTCGATATAGAATAGGAGATTTGACGTGACTCTGACAATAACAATCTGTGTCTATTGAACCTGTGGTTGAATGTGTCTAACCTTACCTCTATTAGTCCAAGATTATATAGAGAAAAGATTTGACAGAGAGAAAACATTCGACATAGAGAGAAAAGATTTGACAGAGAGAAAAGATGACACCTGACACTGTGAGACTTAGACCATTCATTCAACATGAACAACGGTGATTCGAGAAAGCAACCAAAAACACACACGTTGATAATAATATTCGTCGGAGCATAGAAACTGTACAACACTGCAATCGTACATTTCCGGAGTGAAATGCTCCACCTATAGGCTATATAGAATTTAGCAGCTCTGTCGAATCTTCTTTATACATTCGACAGACACCATAAGCCTTCATGTGGATTTTCAGAGGAATGCAATTTTTTAATGAAAAACGAAATAAATAAAAACAAATTTCGGGAGTAACTAAATACATCTATTTTTCAGATGAAAACGAAATTCCGAAACAAAATATTTCACTCTGCATGTGTCTACTCCAAAGTGGCCTCCGGTGCTTACAGAGACCCCTGGGAGAAACCATCTTCAACAAGTGGACCCTTCCAAAATCCCACAGCAGGGGGAACTAAAATACATTAGATTTGGCCGCAGGCCGTACATCACCTAACCGCGCAGCAGGACTCAAGATCTCCTGAAACAAGAGAAATAATTCAACAAACTATGACCTTTAAAATCCATATCCATATCCATATCTGATAGATTAGACCATAATGTTTTGAGAGCTCAATGGGAGAAGACCAGATGAATAAGGGTTTGGCAACTAGTGAAAAACAGTGAAACACAATTGGGCTTTATTCCTCTGCCCTCCTCCCAGAAGAAGGCCCAACAGTTCCACTTTCCCATGACGATAAAGGAAGAGGAATTGGTTATGGTTAGGGCTAAGATTCTGGGGGGAAATTACTGGGGGGGGGGGGGGGAGGAAGAATAGGATAAAAACAGGTGTAAATGGAAAAAAAAGATACAAACCAGGGCCCTGGTTTGATAGTCCAAGCAGTCAAATCATGGCGGTAGTGACTCCTTGGACCTTTTGGAGTGTTGCGTCAGCCAGGTGGGTTGGAGGGGGCTTGCTGGAGGTGGACGTTTGGATGATGAGGAGGGTCCCTTGTTGAGTGGGAGGTGGTTGGAGCTCTTGTGAGATCAGGCCCAGGTGGAGCAGAAGGCGCTCACCCTTCACAAAAGGCGAGAATCCAAAGCTTTGTGTGCTCTGTCAACTTCCAGGTGGTGTACAGATATGTCTAGAATGAGACCTTTGATGAGTGCCTAAAAGAGGAGCTGCACCTAAAAAAAAAATATTAAAAGCCAGCAGCTACTAATATTGCAGCTGCTGACTTTTAATAAAATCACACTTACCTGTCCCAGGTTCCAGCGATGTCGGCGGCAGATAACGAGCAATCGCTCGTCTCGCTGCAGCCACCGCCGCCATCCTCTGTCAGGGAATCGGGAAGTGAAGCATGAGGGCTTCACTGCCCGGTTCCCTACTGCGCATGCGCGAGTTGCGCTGCGCTTCTCTTATGGTCCCCCGCTGTGTCTCTGGGAACTGTGTGTTTCCCAGAACACAACGGGGGGGGGCGGAGCCATGCGGGGGTGGGCGGAGCCATGCGGCGGTCTGGCCGGAAGTGGGTGCAGATACCTGGATTATCCAGGTAACTGCACCCCCCTCCCCCCCGAAAGGTGCCGATTGTGGCACCGGAGGGGGGGAGGGATAATACTAGCGGAACTTCCCCTTTAGGGTGAAGAACCGCTTTAACTTCTGGCTGGACATCTTTCACAGATTCAGGGAGTGCCATTATTCTGAAGTTATAAGGTCTGGACCTATTCTCCAGGTTGTCTATCTTAGTATTCTGGCAGAGTTTTGATTGATTCTGGCTAGTTTGATATGCCTTTTTTTTTATTTCAATAATTTTTATTGAAGTTGGAAGTAATACAGGAAACAAAAAACAAAAATAAGTAAAGCAAAAGAGAAATACAGCGCTGACATTGCATGTAGTAGCCTTCTAGTCCACAGTAGATGCATTCAATAACTAACAAATTGTAGGATTGAATATAACACTAAGACATAACAATAGATATAGAAAATATCAGGCCTCAGGGACTAGCCTCAATCCAGACACCCCAAATGGGATCTCACTGTGTCCAGGGTTGAGGACAATCTCCTATCAACATGTATGTAGGAAAATAGTAGTAAGAGTTATCCCTGAGGTTGTAACTAAACCGGTCAAATCACATAAAACTGACTTTAAGAAGAAACAAATAATATATCACATATCAATTATCATAAGTACGCCCGGATGCAGGTAAGCATAAAGCATAGGAAGCTATGGGCTTTGTAAAGAAGGAGAATACAAAGATAAGTAAAGAAAAAGGTAAAACAAAACACACGAAGGGGAGGGAAAAAAAAGAAAAAGGGGGGGGGGGGACTTGTCTTCCCTCCACACACCCCGTCCCTCTCTCCCCCCCCCTCCATCGAGGGGGGGGGGGGGAGAGGTCCAGGGAGATGGTAGAACAAGGGTAAAAAGAACGGGTAGGGAAGCCTTATCATGTTATAGTTTTCAGATAAGTAAGGGTTGGGAATTGTTGAACCACTCCGTCCACGCCTCCCAAAGTGTTGCAGTTTTGGGTAGATGTCCCTCTGCAGTGGCATACATACATTCATACATCCCATACAAATGAGTGGTTCGTATAACGTCAGCACAGGAAATTGGGGCAGAGGATTTCCAATTACGGGTCACTGTTAATCTAGCGGCTAGGCAAATGTGCGTTACTATGCATCTTAGCCTGTAAGGGTATTGTTCAATGCCAATGGTGAGTAAAGCCAGAGCGGGGTTTGGAGGGGTAGCAATGTGTGAGACTTCTGATATGAGATTGAATACATCTGTCCAGAAAGGGACCAATTTGGGGCAGGACCAGAGGGTATGATAGAGGGTTCCTGGGAGACCACAGTTTCTCCAACAGGTTGGATCTGTATTTTTATAGTAGGTGTGAAGATGGGTTGGGGTGAGGTACCACCTGAGATTAATTTTGTATGTGAGTTCCCAGAGGTTAGCAGATTTAGTCGCCGAGTTAACAGCTTTTATGGCAAGTGACCATTGATGCGATGAATATGTGTTGTCCATATCTTGTTCCCATTGTATCATGGGGGGCAGTTTGGCAAAGGACGTCTTTTCATTAGGTGTGGCGTAAAACAGAGAAATACCTTTGGTTGATGAATTATCACCTGTGAGATATTGCCAGGTTGGTCGTGGAATATGTACGTGGAGATGGGGATTCCGTATTAGGCAATGAGTTATTTGGAAATATTTGAAATAGTCGCGGGGAGGTAGATTAAATTCCTGTTTCAAGGAGGAAAAGGATTTTTGGAGGCCATCTTTATAGAGATCCGCTATGTGTGTGATCCCAGTGGCTTTCCAAGAATGCATATGCATGTCAGAGATCAGTAGACCAATGATATCTATCGGGAGAGGAACAGTGCAGTTGTTGGTATTCGTGTGTGTGTGTGTTTGACCAGATAGGCGAATGCCTTCACTGATGCTCTTATGGGGGGAGAGAGGAGTGTATCCCTCACCCTCAATTTAGGTGCAGAGAGGAGCCACGTTTGTAAATTTTTACCAGGTATTTGGGAGGTTTCTATGGAGCTCCAGTGGTTGTTAAGGTCAGGGGTAAACCATTCTTTGAGTTGTGCCAGTATGGCTGCGTGGTAGTAGTCCTTAATATTGATATAACCCATACCTCCCACCGTTTTGTGCTTCAGTAGGGTAGTGTATGCTATTCTAGCTTTTTTCCCTTGCCATACAAATTTCCTGAGTAATGTTTGGGTTTGTGTGAAGAAGGGTGCAGGTATGGGGATTGGTATTGCCCTAAACAGGTACAGTAACCGTGGAAGGTGGATCATTTTGAATGTTGCTAGACTACCTGAGCTTGTGAGCATCAATTTAGATAATTTGTCGAGTTCCAGTGGGAGTTGGTTGAGAAAGGGGGTGAAATTGGCCTTAAACAAGTCGTTAGGACGAGAGGTGAGGGTGATACCTAGGTAGGTCAAAGAATCAGCGGCCCACGCATAATGGTAATAGTCTTTCAGGGACAGACATTGTTGTTCTGGCAGGACTAAGGGAAGTGCATAAGATTTAGAAACATTCACTTTGTAATATGAGACGAGACTAAATTCATCAAGTACTTGTTGTACCGAAGCCAGGGAAGAGGTGGGACGAGTCAAGGAAAAGATGACATCGTCAGCAAAAAGGCTGATCTTGTGGTTTGTATTGCCAATGTTAATACCATAAATGTTGGGATGGGATCTGATTTTAGCTGCCAGGGGTTCGATCATTAGGTCAAATATCAAAGGCGAGAGGGGGCATCCTTGTCGGGTGCCGTTTGTAATATGAAACGAAGTCGATAGCATTGAGGAACAGTAAACTTGGGCCGAAGGATTGGAGTAAAGGGCTAAAATAGATGAGAGGATGTGGTTTTGAAATCCAAATTTCTCTAAGGTTAATTTTAAGTAATGCCAGTGAACCCTATCGAATGCCTTCTCCGCATCCAATGAGAGAAGCAGAGAAGGCACTCGATGGGTCACTGCATGATGGACAAGATTAATCATGCGTCGGGTGGCATCTGAGGTCTGACGACCTTTGACAAAACCCGATTGGTCAGGGTGTATCAACAGTGGCAATATGTCATCTAATCTCTTTGCAATAACTTTAGCGTACAATTTTATATCATGGTTCAGTAGTGAGATGGGACGAAAATTTTGAGTGAGATTAGGTTCCTTCCCTGGCTTTGGTATTGTTACAATTAACGCTTTTAACATCTCTTGCGGAAAGGAAGCAGAGGAGGCAGCAGAATTAAATAGGGGTATCATATGTGGAGTGAGGATTGTATTAAATTGTTTGTAGTACTCTCCTACAAAACCATCTGGACCGGGCGCTTTGCCATTAGGTAGAGTTTGGATAGCGGATTGAATTTCTAGTTGCGTGAAAGGGGCATTGAGTACCTCCAGTTGATGTGTAGTCAGACGGGGGAGATTCACTGAGTCTAAGAAATCCTGTATCTGCGTATGAGTGGGTTGGGTTTGGTTGGGATCAGCAGTTAGATTATATAGTTTGCCATAATAAACGCTGAATGCATTAGCGATGTCTTGCGGGTTAGTCAGTTTGGAATTGGAGTCTGGGTGATGGATATAAGGTATGGGAGATCTAGTAATATGGCCTTTAATTTGGTGGGAGAGTAGCTTACCAGATTTGCACCTGCAGCGTAAAATGTCATTTTATGCCGCCTTTGGATTTTGTCATGGTTCTCTAGTAAAAGGGCCCTAAGCTCCAGTCTCAGTGATATCAGTTCAGATTTAAGTGTCTGGGTAGGCTGGGCTTTGTTAATCAAGTCAACAGTTTGTATACGTGTAAGAAGGGTATTCATCCGCTGCCTCCTTTGCTTAGCATCCCTAGCCCCAAGTTGAATAAAAATTCCCCGCATAAATGCTTTATGCGAGGCCCACAAAATATGCGGATCTGCAACAGAGTCTTTGTTACGAATGAAATATTCCTCCAATTCGTTTTTCAATATTTGAGCATAGGGTTCCGCTTGTAAAATTCTGGAATTCATTCTCCAAAGATATGCTGGTGAGTGCTTGATTTTGTCTTCCAAGGTTATACTCACAGGGGAGTGGTCTGACCATGTAGTTAGATGTATAGTAGAAGAGGATACATTTTGAAGAGTCCAGGGGTCTGTTAAAAAAAGGTCGATTCGGGAGTAAGAATTATGTCCTGGGGAAAAGTATGTGTAGTCTCTCTCATCTGCATGCTGACATCTCCAGATGTCTAGAAGGCGTAGAGTGCTCAGCAAAGGGTTGAGCGCTAGTCTGCGTCTCTTAGGCTGAAAGGTCGAATCTAGTTCCGGATCAGGAGTGCTGTTGAAATCTCCACACCAGATTGTAGCTCCCTGCTTTTAGGCTTCAACTTTCTTATGTAGCTTACGTAAAAAGCGAGATTGGTGTGTATTAGGCGCATACACAGTGACAAAAGTATAAGGAGCACCATTGATGGTGCAAGACAATATTATATAGCGACCATCAGGGTCTGTTGTGCACTGGACAAGAGGAAATGCTAGAGTGTTTTTGAAGGCTATAAGTACCCCTTTCCGTTTCTTTTCCGCATTAGCGGTGAAAATATTGCTGAATTCTCTGTTAGTGCATACCGGTGGGTTGCTTGCTTGGAAGTGCGTTTCTTGTACGCATAGAACGTCACACTTAGTGTGTTTGGTTAACGACCACAAAGACCGTCTCTTGGCAGGGTGGTTAAGCCCCTTCGCATTGATTGTGACAATGGTGATTGGCATGTGGAGTGCTTAATTGCCAAAAAAGAACAAAAAGGAACTGATAAGGTTGTTACCTTGGAAGGCGGTGGTCTAGAGGGGTCCGAAAGTTCAGTTAGCTGTGCTGGAAACCGGAATAGATCAAGAATATGCACGTCCAGTCCAATGGGTGGAGGCTTCCGGGGTGCTGTGTAGGGTGGAGAGACAAGCAGGGAAGGAAGAGAAGTGGGAAAGGGGAGAGACACAAAAAAAAAAATAAATAAAATAAAAAAGGGTAAAAAAAAAAAAAAAAAAAAAAAAAAAGGGCACACAATTGTATCTAGGTAGACCAAAAAGCAAAGAGATTTGCGGGTAGTTGTAGCTTAGAAAGCTTTAAGGTATTGAAAACCGTGAACTGTAAAAGGTGTTTCTGTTGAGGATAAACCTCAGCACTACAGTGCCTAGAAACACAAAAACTGGGGTAACGAGTCTTAAGACCTGGCATGAGCAGATGGCATCACCAAACGGCAAATAGAACGTATGAGCCCGTTCCTAAATGTTAAAGGGAAGCGTTGTTTTGGCTCCTGGGAGGCAGAGGTTGGGCTATTATAGAGCCTGTGTTACTTTGATCCATAGGTGCCTCGCCAGGGGAGGCAGGGACGATGTCCCATTTCTGTAAGAGATGCAAACCTTGTTGTATGGACGTTACAACATATTTCCTCCCGTCTCGGAGGACGGACAACTTGGCTGGTGCTATCCACTGGTATTGGAGCTGGTGGTTGCGGAGGGCTTTGGTGATCGTATTAAGCTGCCTCCTTCTGCTCAGAGTATGCTGTGAGAGGTCAGCATAGATTTGGAGACGATTGTATGGGTCTGGTAAATTTTCTAATCCCCTCATCCTGTGCATAAACTGCTCCTTAATGTGGTAGAAATGCACTCTAAGGATGACATCTCTAGGCACAGCGTCAGGTAAAAACGCGGGTTTTGGCAGCCTGTGAATGCGGTCAATGACAAGTTCTATATTTTTTGCCTCAGGGAGCACAGCTTTAATAAGGCCTTTTGCATAGGCAGGCAATTCAGTGTTTTGGACAGATTCCGGGACTCCTCTGATTTTAAAGTTGTTACGTCTGGCTCTGTCCTCTAAATCCGCCATTTTGTCCTTTATCCATGTAATATCCTGAGCTTGCGCCTCCTGAGTATCAATAATGTAATTTACTGTGCCTGTAATGTCCCCTACTGTAACCTCCATTTGTGTGATCCTGTCATCCATTGCTCCTATTTTACTACCAAAACTGTGCATGAGAGAGAACATATCTGACTGCAGCGAGCTCCTTAGAGACATGAGCATGTCCTTTAAGGTGGTGTCTATGACAGCCTGCCCGATAGTAGGGAATGCTGCTATGGCATCAGGTTGCTGGCTCTGCTGAGGGAAGGCCTGAGGCGTCCCATTAGTGAGGTCCCTGCACTGAGCTGTGCCTGTGTTGTCCAGGCGCACCTTAGCCTTAGCTGGGCTTTGGGCTGTGGGTGTCCCTGGAGGTGAGAGGGAAGGGTCTCCTCTGCTTACCGGAGGATGTGTCGATACGTACGTTTCACCCCCTCCGTTCGCGAGAGTTGCGGCCTCTGCCTGTATGCTCCGTAGGTCCGCGCCGGCGCCATTTTGGGTCTTCCGCGCGGACGGCTGATACATGAACGCCGTTAATTTTCGGGGAAGCCGATCGTCTTTGCGCTTCAGCAACATCGCTGTGAGGCGGATCGGGAGTTCTCCCGGGATGCCAGAGGCTTGAAAGGCGGAATGGGTTCGTCGAGAGTCGCTTCGGATGCCGTCGGTGTGGAGAGCTCTCTCCTCAAGCTGCCATCTTAGTCACGCGCCGGCCACGCCCCCTGATATGCCTTTTTTAATGACTTCAATCATCATACCCAGTTTCTGCAGGTCTGCATGGAAGAATGAAGTGACTTGGGCAGTGTTTAGTGCTAGACTTCTGGACAGCATCTGGGAGAAGGCTGTCATCATAGAGGGAAAGTCAATGGGTACTATAGAGGTGTTACAGGTCTCACCCTCACAAGTAATTAGGCCTGCTAAAGGATCATTCATAGGTGTCACCTGGAGCCCATCCATCGATTCAGTGGATGTGGGGGATGGTGCCACCATGTGTGGGAGACTTACTGTGCCTGCTGTGCATGGAGGCACTGTGTCCTGGTCAGCTATGGATTCATCTACCTCAGTGTGAGTGTTTTTCCTTTATGGGGTGGCGACCGACATTTTGGCATAGCTGAGTGGGACAGGGGAAAAGTTTAGCTGGCAAGAGAGCTCTCTCCTGAATCAATGCCCCCCAGGGAGGAGGAGAATTTAGTGGCTACAAGGAGGAATCAGTTCCTCTACATGCAGCCGCCCCTGCGGCCCTCTTATCCAGATGTACAGGGGGCCACATAGTATTTGTCCAGGCAGCATGCAGGAACATGGTCCATAAAAAGTCCTTGGTCAGTACAGACAGTAGACAGAGATATAGTAAGCACAGCCAAAATGCAGCAGGCAGGAATATGACCCATAAAAAGTCAACCTTGGCAAGCAGATGACACCAGAAGTCTCAAAAAAACGTAGCTGTGATTTTGAGCACCTGTGGCATAAGACTAATGCCTCGTACACAGGATTGGATTGTTGGCCAACAAATCCAAATCCGTGGAAGCATTGGCTCAAACTTGTCTTGCATACACACGGTCACACAAATGTTGGCCAACAATTATGAACGTAGTGACTAAAGCCACGTACACACGTAGCTGTCTGTCCGACGTACTTAGTCTGGCGGACTTCCCGCCAGACTGTCCGTCAGACTTTCCGAACGGCTACTTGTCCACACACAGCACTTTTTCAGCGGACTAATACGGCGGACTAAGTCCGCCGTACTATCCGCCCTACTTTTGAAATGAACGGACTCATTTCGAGCGCGTCTCCAGGTAGGCGGAGCCCGCGAAGGAGACATCGCTGGCCCTGCCGCCTAGTATGGACTTAAAGGGAAACCCCAACGCCGAAAAAAATCGGTCACATGGTGACCCCGCCCCTTACGATGTCACAGTCCCGGACGATGCTGGGAATGTCGCCATGTGACATCAACCCATGTGACCAACCCATGTGACATAAACCCATGTGACACCGCCCCTTGTCCCTATATAAGTGGCAGTGCAGCGCGTCCCTGGCATTGTGGCCGGAGAGATCGTCGAGTCAACATCTCCTGGAGAAGAAGAAGAAGAACGGAAGGCGGCGGCGGCGGCGGCGGCGGCGGCGACGGAAGACCGGGCCACCGCCTGTAAAAGAGCTATAAGAAGGCGCGGTGGCCCGGCAGAAGAACCGAAGAGGGGGACAAGACCCCCAAAGTCGGAAGAAGAGGCCGGCGGCGAGGAAGAAAGCCGGACTCCTCCGCTAGCAAAAGAGCTACAAGAAGATAGCGGAGGAGTCCGGCAAGAAGATCCCCGAAGACGGAAGACCCCCGAAGCTGTGCAATAAAGTATTTTATCTCGTGTGTTGTGTTTTTTTTTGTACTTTTATTTTACAGGTGAATGGGTAGGGGTACATTGTACCCCATACTCATTCACATAGGGTGGGGGGCCGGTATCCGGGGGCCCCCTTATTAAAGGGGGCTCCCAGATTCCGATAAGCCCCCCGCCCGCAGACCCCGACAACCAACGGCCAGGGTTGTCGGGAAGAGGCCCTTGTCCTCATCAACATGGGGACAAGGTGCTTTGGGCACCCCCCATGTTGAGGGCACGCAGCCTGGTACGGCTCAGGAGGGGGGGCGCTCGCTCGCCCCCCCTTTCCTGGCCAGCCGGGTAGCGTGCTCGGACAAGGGTCTGTTGTGGACTTGGGGGGGACCCCACGCCGATTTTTTTCGGCGTTGGGGTTCCCCTTTAAGTCTATACCAGGTGGCGGGCCAGCAACGTCTCCTTCGCGGGCCCCGCCTACCTGGAGACCCGCTCGAAATGAGCGGACTTTTCTCCGGGCGGGAAAAGTCCGCTCATTTCAAAAGTACGGCGGACTGGCATAAACACGGCCGGATTGGAGTGCAACACTGCATTCTAAGTCCGCCGTACTTTCGGGTCAAAAAAGTATGCCGGAGGCTACACACGGGGGGATTGTCCGGCGGACTTGAGTTTGCCGGACTTTTTCACCCGCTTGTTTGATCGTGCGTACGCGGCATTACTAGACGTACTACATGGTTTTTCAGCTCTTTAGCTCCACCTTTTGGGCAAAAATAGAATGTAAAATTGACAAGGGACACCAACATAGCTGCATCTTTGATCTTAACAACTAAGGAATAATGGTGGTGTGGTAACTTGCACAAATAAAGCAAAGAAAAACATAATAATATTATTCTTGATATCACTAGAAAAAAAAGCCTTTGAAAATCTGTTTGCAAAAACTCCATCAGTATCACCAGCAAAACAGCTTCATTATTATCCCATTAAAGAAGATGAGAATTGTGTGCTGCATTTGGAGATTTCATAATTTGCCACGTCACGAATGTTAATTCTCCATTACGAATGCTATTTTACAAGGCCGGCCGCTACTGCTTCCGAGCATGCATGTTTGTACTTTGGACTTTTGTCTGACAGACTTGTGTATACACGATTGGAAAATCCAACAATACACATTTGTTGATGGAAAATTTGAAAATATGCTAGCCAATATTTGTAGGAGGAAAGTCCGACAACAATTGTCTGATGGAGCATACACACGGTCGGATTTTCCGTCAACAGCCTGACATCCAACATTTCCCGTCGGAAAGTCAGATCGTATGCATGTGGCTTTAGTCCCAGAAAGATTTTAACCAATAAAAATCTGCCCTCCAAAAATATTATTCTTGCCTCCTCACTGCCAAGCAGACAGGTGTGGGCTGGGCCGGGGGGCAGTGTGGCAATTTCCCCCCAGGCCGCCCCAACTTATATGCAAAACCTCCAGCGGCTTCCCGCTGCCAATTTTTTTTATTTCTCTGAAGAAGTCGGGCCAGGGGCACATCCGCAGTGTGGTGTTTTATTAGAAAGCCGCTATGCTGTGGCCTTCTGGGAGCTGTAGTCCATGCAAGCACCCTATTGTCACGTATATACGATAGTGATTTTGGTCGGAAAAAGCTCTGATGGTTTTCCCGATGGAATTCAGACGGGATTTCACTCAAGCTGTCTTGCATACACACGGTCACACCAAATTCCAACCATCAAGAATGCGGTGACATACAACACGTATGACAGGACTAGAAAAGGGAAGTTCAATAGCCAGTAGCCAATAGTTTCTGTCTCGTAGTTGAATCTGTGCATGTATGATTTTTTGTGCGTTGGAATTGCGTACACACAAACGCATTTTCGGAATAGGAACTTTGTACGACCGAAAAATTGAGAACCTGCTCTCAATCTTTTGCTGGCCGAATTTCATACACACGATCACATTTTCCGACCAAAAGCTCTCATTGGTCTTTTGCTGGCCGAATTTCTGATTGTGTGTATGTGGCATTAAATTGACTGAACAGGATCATGTGAGGGTGTCCAACATGGGCATCTGCAATTGGCCTGGCAGTGTTGGTCACTTGTGGAGGCAGGGCTGGTCTGTGGGTGATCGTGATCACTTGCTGCAGGAGTACAGCCTCTCTGCCTGGCACGTTGTGTGTCTTCTGAGGTCTCTCTCTCTCTCATCTACGCCCTCACAGTCAGCATACCCCGCTGTTAATTCCCGCCCCCTCTCTGTCAGTGTACCCCCTCTCTATCAGCCCACCACACTCTGTCAGCCCACCCTTCTCTATCAGCCCACCCCTCTCTGTCAGCCTGCCCTTCTCTGTCAGTGCCCCCCTTTTTGTCAGCCAACCCCTCTCCTGTCAGCTCGCCCCTCTCTGTCAGTTCCCCCCCTCTGTCAGTCCACCCCTCTCTATTTAAGCCCACCCCTCTCTGTCAGTGCCCCCTCTGTCATCCCACCCCTCTCTGTCAGCCCATCCCTCTCTATCAGCCCGCCCCTCTCTGTCAGCCTACCCCTCTCCTGTCAGCTTACCCCTCTCTGTCAGTGCCCCCCTCTGTCAGTCTGCCCTTCTCTGTCAGCCCACCCCTCTCTGTCAGTGCCCCCTCTCTGTCAGCCCCCCTCTCTGTCAGCCGACCCCTCTGTCAGGCCACCACTCTCTGCCAGTGCCCCTCCTCTCTGTCTGCCCACCCCTCTCCTGTCAGCTCACCCCTCTGTCAGTCCACCCCTCTTCATCAGTCCACCTCTCTCCATCAGTCCACCCCTCTGTCAGCCTACCCCTCTCTGTCAGCTCCTCCTCTCTGTCAGCCCCCCTCTCTGTCCACTCTTCCCTCTGTTAGCACACCCCTCTCTCAGTCCCCCTTTCTGTCAACCATGGCCAGCCACCCACCCACCCACCCACTGACTCACAACAGAGAGTCAGGCCACCCACCCACAACAGGGAACCAGGCCCCCCACCCACAGCAGGGAGCCAGCCAGCCACAGCAGAATGCCAGCCAGCTACCCACAGGAGCCAACCAGCCACTGTGACCATCCACAGCAGGATGCTAGCCAGCCACCCACAGTGACCCACCCACACCAGGGAGCCAGCCACAGCAAGGTGCTGATCAGCCACCCACAGGAGCCAGCCAGCTACCCACAGGAACCAATCACAGAGGATGCGGGAGCCATCCACCCAAAGGAGCCAGCCAGCCACCCACAGGAGCCAGCCACAGAGGATGCTGGAACCAGCCAGCCACCAACAGGAGCCAGCCAGCCACCCACAGGAATCAGCCCCAGAGGACATGGGATCCAACCACCAACAGCAGCCAGCCAGCCACCCACCGGAGCCAGTCACAGAGGACACGGGAGCCAGCCAGACACCAACAGGAGCCAGCCAGCCACCAACATGAGCCAGTCACAGAGGATGCAGGAGCCAGCCAGCCACCAACAGGAGCCAGCCAGCCACCCACAGGAGCCAGCCACAGAGAATGCGGGAGCCAGCCAGCCACCAACAGGAGCCAGCCACAGAGGACATGGGAGCCAGCCAGCCACAAAGGATGCGAGAGCCAGCCAGCCACAGAGGATGTGAGAGCCAGCCAGCCACAGAGGATGCAGGAGTCAGCCACAGCTTCAGTACCTATAGTTAAGGTAAGAGGAGCGCTACACAGTGCCAAATTTATTTTTACTTTGTGAGGGGTTGGAGCAAGGGTGAAAGTCATGGCACAAGGAAGGGGTGCCACGAGGACCAGAGTGAATGAAGGTGCTCACTGTACACTCAGTTATAAAGTGACCCCCTCCAGGTCCCATTATTCTCATTTTCACTCTCTAATGGGACCTGGAGAGGACTCTTATGCCCCGTACACACGAGAGGACTTATGTCCGACAGACTTCCAAAGGAGTTCCGCCGGAGTTCCGACGGAGTTCTGACAGACTTTTCGGCCGAATGGACTTGGCCACACACGATCACACTAAACTCCGACGGATTCGAACGTGATGACGTACGACCCGACTCGAATAAGGAAGTTCATAGCCAGTAGCCAATAGCTGCCCTAGCGTCGGTTTTAGTCCATCGGAGTAGCATACACACGAGCGGATTTTTCGAAGGGGACCGGGTCCGGCGGTGTTCCGTCGGGAAAATTTGAAGCATGCTTAATTTCTAAAGTCCGTCAGACTTTTGCGAAGCTAAAGTCCGTTGCAGCCCACACACGATCGGATAGTCTGACGGACTCGGTCTGACGGACTTTGGATGTTGAAAAGTCCGCTCGTGTGTACGGGGCATTACAGTTTCTATAATGGATACTGAATGGGCCTCTGTTAGAGAGACCCCTCCCCTCCAGGTCCCATTAGATTTCTTTGAAGTCTCCAATGGGTCCTGGAGGGGGTTCTCTCTCTAACAGAGACTTTCTACTGGACACTGTTAGAGAGAGACTTCCCTTCAGGTCCCATTAGACACTATTGTAGACTCTAATGGGGCCTGGAGGGGACACTTTCTAATGTGCCAGCCAGCCACCTACCCACTGACCCACAGCAGGGATCCTGATGGCTGCATGACCATGGCCTGTGTGTTCCACTGGCCTGTGGGTCCCACTGGCCATGGCCAGATCCCATCAGGATCAACAGGCCATGGCAAGCTCCCAGCAGGACCCACAGTGTTGAGGGCTATTTTTAGGCTACTAGTTGGGCACTGGCCTGGGGAAGGGTAAAAAGGGTGTATTGGGGGGTAGATGGGATGTGTGGATTCAGCTCCGGGTGTCAGGGTCTCTCACCTCAGTGATGGCAGCTGCCCATGCCAGCTCAGCAGGTCACTGCATGGTCTCCTCCGGTCCTGGGGGTGTGATGCTCCTGTCTTGTGGTCAAGTAAACTTGCAGCTCAAGCCAGTCACGTGGGTTCCAACTCCCTTGCGTGCCATGCTGTCCAGAGGTGGACTGACAACACCCAGGGCCCCCAGACCAAATAAAGCAAGGGCCCCCTGTCAGTCTCTGCCCATGACCCACCCCTGGTCCTGCCCCTTAATTTTTCACAAAGTGCAATTTCTGTCTTAAAAAACAAACAAAAAAAGCACTGTTTAACAACAAAGTCTAATGGGACCTGGAAGGAGGCCTTTCTCTAACAGTGTCCATTGGACAGTTTGTTTCTAATCCGGTGGGCCTCCTCTCTAACCCCCATGCACTGAACAGACTGAATTGATGGGCACTGATGAGACTGAACTGATAGGAACTGGTAAGGCTGCATTGATGGGCACTGATCAGACTGCATTGATGGGCACTGATCAGGCTGCACTGATGGGCACTGGTGAGGCTGGATTGATGGGCACTGGTGATGGTGTGCTGATTTGGTGGTTTAATGGGCCACTTGGCTGTACTTGCCCCCCAGGCCTAAGTCTGCCAACCCTCCCCTGCAAGCAGACCTTTTTTATTACTGTCATTATCACCTTTTCATCCAGTCCCCATCAACTCTTCTCTACCTTCAACTCTCTACTTCATTCTTCACTGCCTCCGCCCACTCACTCACTGCCCAGGAGATCGCCAATCACTTCAAAAATGAGATTGATACAATTCATGAGGAGATCTTTGATGCACAGATACCTCTCCCACCTAACACTCAATGTCAACAGGTACAATCACTACTTCCCTCATTCAACCCTGCTACTACAGGGTTGCTAAACAATTTTCTAAAAAAAAAAAAAAAACACCTCCCCCTTGACCCTGTTCCCTTGCAAATGTTACAGTCACCCTCTGGCTCTATCCTACACTCTCTAACTCACATCTTCAATTGCTTCCTCTCTTCTGGCATCTTCCTCAACTCTCTAAAACATGCATTAGTCACCCCTATACTTAAAAAGCCCTCACTTGACCCCACCAATATTAACAATCTATGCCCCATCTCCTTACTCCCTTTTTCCTCCATACTCCTTGAATGTTTGACCTACAACCAACTGAGCAACCATTTGACTGAAAATAAGCTTCTTTATCCCTGTCAGTCCAGATTTTACCCCCAGCACTCCACGGAAACTGCTCTCCTTAGACTCACAAATGATCTACTAATGGCTAAAACCAATGGACACTATTCTGTACTCCTATTCCTGGACTTCTCTGCTGCCTTTCACACAGTGGACCTCCCCCTCCTCAAAAAACTCCACTCCATTTGTCTTCATGACTGTACTCTTCACTGGTTCTCATCCTACCTATACCACTATACCTTCAATGTCACTTACAATTCTACTTCTTCTTTTCCTCTTACTTTGTCTATTGGGGTTCCCCAAGGTTATGTTCTTGGACCTCTCCTATTCTTGGATTACACCTCCTCCCTGGTTCAGGTTGATTGTCTCCCATATCTTTTTAATACCATTTCTATGCTGATGACACCCAAATCTATTTCTCTAACCCTAAGTTCACTCCATCAGTCTCCTCACACATCACTGATCTACTAACAGACATATTATGTATTATATTATGACATATTATGACTGGATGTCACACCACTTCCTGAAACTCAATCTATCCAAAACCAAGCTCATAATATTTCCTCCTCTACTTGCCCCTTCCCCTGACTTTTCAATCAACAGCTCAACTATAAACCCATCCCCACATGCCAGTCACTGTCCAAAGCTTGCTGCCTCAACCCACGCAACTCCCTCTCTCCAAAAAAACAGCCCTTTCTAACCAATGACACCACAAAGCTTCTAATTCACTCCCTAGTAGTGATGGACGAACTTCCGACGGGACGTTTCGCGAACGCGAAACGCGAACGGACACAAACGTTCGCGAAAACGACCGTTCGCCGCGGGCTCCATTGACTTCAATGGGAGGCGAATTTCGCAAACCTTTAGGTCGAATTTGCGGCCACGGGGTAATTATTAGGGGGTAGCACGTAGTCCCACCACCTGGACAATAGCATAATACATGTATGAGGTGAATTTGGGATCGATAACTACAAGCATTTTTTTTTTATTTGGGAAATTGTTCTGACAATTCAGGACTATGGAGCTAATGAAGGCAATGGAGGAGAGGGAAGGTCAGGGACCAGGGTAGGCAAACAAGAGGGTGCAGGAGATACAGAGCACTGACAGCAGCACCGTAATACAGAGTAGTGATGGCCGAACGGTTCGCCCGGCGGTCGTTTCGCGGCGAATTTCCGACTTTCGCCGTCCGCGGGTTCGAACGCCTTTTTCCGTCGTTCGCCCCGGCGGACTTACGTGTTTAATGTATACAAGAACTTTAACCTTTCGTGACACGTTTATCATGTGTTACAGGACAACCAATTGAGACATGACAGCTCATGGACACTTGGACATTCCCCCTAACCTATAAATACACCCGATCCGGTGGCCATTTTACATTCTTTCTTCTGTCACTGTAGGGAAAGGATCCTGTGTGGAGTAGGGACAGAGAAAACGCTAGCTATTTGGTACACAAAAGTTCTTTTCAGGACTGGTATAGGTGTTAGGTCAGCAGCCTGAGTTTCTTTTGTCAGTTTAGATAAAGGGACAGAGCGCTGTATGCTGCTATTTTAGGGACAGCTCAGCCAGATTAGTCTTTCTTCATCATCATCATCATCATCATCATTAGCTGTTACTATCAGGTCCACAAAAGAGCTGTTCCAGCTAATCGTTCCAGCCTACTCTTTTTTGCCAATTTGTATAGGGACAGGCAGGAAGCAGTGTGTCAGGCAGTGAGGATAATTTTAAAGACTTGCTGTTACTATTAGTTCCACAAAGGTTCTTTTCAGGACTGGTATCAGTGGTACGGTAATAGGCTTGTACACGTATAATATTCTTTCTTCCAAATATAGAAAGAATATTATACTTGACTGCTGCCCTTCTGCTGCAGTCTGCTAATCATTCACAACTCACTTGTTCCACAAAGCTCTTTATCAGGACTGGTAACTTGGTCTGTCTAGGGTGCTACGGTACATAGGCTTGGGTGCGGTACAGTCTGCTGTTCTGTAAGGACCGCTATCGGTCCACAATACATAGGGTTGCCGTGCACTACTGCTGACCGCTGCCCTATACTGCAGCAGTCCTTCATTGGTATAGGGACTGACGTACAGTCTGCTAATCACTAACACACAACCTGCTTGGTCCACAAAAGTTCTTATAAGGACTGGTAACTTGGTATAGGGTGCTACGGTACATAGGCCTGAGTGCGTTACAGTCTGCTGTTCTGTAAGGACCGCTATCGGTCCACAATACATAGGGTTGCCGTGCACTACTGCTGACCGCTGCCCTATACTGCAGCAGTCCTTCAGCGGTATAGGGACTGACGCACAGTCTGCTAAACACTAACACACAACCTGCTTGGTCCACAAAAGTTTTTATAAGGACTGGTAACTTGGTATAGGGTGCTACGGTACATAGGCCTGAGTGCAGTACAGTCTGCTGTTCTGTAAGGACCGCTATCGGTCCACAATACATAGGGTTGCCGTGCACTACTGCTGACCGCTGCCCTATACTGCAGCAGTCCTTCATTGGTATAGGGACTGACGTACAGTCTGCTAATCACTAACACACAACCTGCTTGGTCCACAAAAGTTCTTATAAGGACTGGTAACTTGGTATAGGGTGCTACGGTACATAGGCCTGAGTGCGTTACAGTCTGCTGTTCTGTAAGGACCGCTATCGGTCCACAATACATAGGGTTGCCGTGCACTACTGCTGACCGCTGCCCTATACTGCAGCAGTCCTTCATTGGTATAGGGACTGACGTACAGTCTGCTAATCACTAACACACAACCTGCTTGTTCCACAAAAGTTCTTATAAGGACTGGTAACTTGGTATAGGGTGCTACGGTACATAGGCTTGAGTGCGGTACAGTCTGCTGTTCTGTAAGGACCGCTATCGGTCCACAATAGATAGGGTTGACGTGCACCACTGCTGACCGCTGCCCTATACTGCAGCAGTCCTTCAGCGGTATAGGGACTGACGTACAGTCTGCTAAACACTAATACACAACCTGCTTGGTCCACAAAAGTTCTTATAAGGACTGGTAACTTGGTATAGGGTGCTACGGTACATAGGCTTGAGTGCGGTACAGTCTGCTGTTCTGTAAGGACCGCTATCGGTCCACAATAGATAGGGTTGACGTGCACCACTGCTGACCGCTGCCCTATACTGCAGCAGTCCTTCAGCGGTATAGGGACTGACGCACAGTCTGCTAAACACTAACACACAACCTGCTTGGTCCACAAAAGTTTTTATAAGGACTGGTAACTTGGTATAGGGTGCTACGGTACATAGGCCTGAGTGCGTTACAGTCTGCTGTTCTGTAAGGACCGCTATCGGTCCACAATACATAGGGTTGCCGTGCACTACTGCTGACCGCTGCCCTATACTGCAGCAGTCCTTCATTGGTATAGGGACTGACGTACAGTCTGCTAATCACTAACACACAACCTGCTTGGTCCACAAAAGTTCTTATAAGGACTGGTAACTTGGTATAGGGTGCTACGGTACATAGGCCTGAGTGCGTTACAGTCTGCTGTTCTGTAAGGACCGCTATCGGTCCACAATACATAGGGTTGCCGTGCACTACTGCTGACCGCTGCCCTATACTGCAGCAGTCCTTCAGCGGTATAGGGACTGACGCACAGTCTGCTAAACACTAACACACAACCTGCTTGGTCCACAAAAGTTCTTATAAGGACTGGTAACTTGGTATAGGGTGCTACGGTACATAGGCCTGAGTGCAGTACAGTCTGCTGTTCTGTAAGGACCGCTATCGGTCCACAATACATAGGGTTGCCGTGCACTACTGCTGACCGCTGCCCTATACTGCAGCAGTCCTTCATTGGTATAGGGACTGACGTACAGTCTGCTAATCACTAACACACAACCTGCTTGTTCCACAAAAGTTCTTATAAGGACTGGTAACTTGGTATAGGGTGCTACGGTACATAGGCTTGAGTGCGGTACAGTCTGCTGTTCTGTAAGGACCGCTATCGGTCCACAATAGATAGGGTTGACGTGCACCACTGCTGACCGCTGCCCTATACTGCAGCAGTCCTTCAGCGGTATAGGGACTGACGTACAGTCTGCTAAACACTAATACACAACCTGCTTGGTCCACAAAAGTTCTTATAAGGACTGGTAACTTGGTATAGGGTGCTACGGTACATAGGCTTGAGTGCGGTACAGTCTGCTGTTCTGTAAGGACCGCTATCGGTCCACAATAGATAGGGTTGACGTGCACCACTGCTGACCGCTGCCCTATACTGCAGCAGTCCTTCAGCGGTATAGGGACTGACGTACAGTCTGCTAAACACTAATACACAACCTGCTTGGTCCACAAAAGTTCTTATAAGGACTGGTAACTTGGTATAGGGTGCTACGGTACATAGGCTTGAGTGCGGTACAGTCTGCTGTTCTGTAAGGACCGCTATAGGTCCACAATAGATAGGGTTGACGTGCACCACTGCTGACCGCTCACCTATACTGCAGCAGTCCTTCAGCGGTATAGGGACTAAGAGTTTTGTCACAGGGTCATTTAAAAAATGACATGCAGAGGAAGAGGCAGGCCCTTCCGCAGGGGTGGTAGGGGTAGGGCAGGAGCAACAGGCTTGAGCCAAAGTGGGAAGTTGCAGAAGGTGCGTTCAATTACTTTAAAGGATGCACCAGACTTGGTTGAGTGGCTCGCTCAGCCTTACTCTTCTGCACCCTCCTCATCCTCTCGATCTGCACCCTCTTCTTCACTCTCTGCTATGTGCACCCCCAAAGACACTACCACCAACAACACGACCACCACCACCACCACCACATACCTTCCGCTTGAGTCACTGGAATTATTTTCCGATCCATATCAAGAGGACATTTCTGATGCGCAGCCACTCTTGGTATTGGATCAGGAAGAGGAGGTAGCAACAAGCGCTACTCAGCAGTCTGACGCCAGTACCCAGATCAGCCCAAGGAGGAGGTTGGTCCCCGGTGTTGCTGCCTACTCTACTTATAGCGGTGGGGAAGGTGACGTTGATGATGACGTGTCTAGTGATGTCACGTGGGTGCCCACAAGAGAGGAAGAGGAGGGGAGTTCAGAGGGAGATATGGACCAGCAGATAGGGAGGAGAAGCAGCAATGACTTACATTGCACAGCAGGGACAAAGCAGACTGCAAATGTATCAGGAGCGAGTCATCGACCATGTACGGTCACATCTGGCGCTCCCAGGACACCGGCACATGGCTCCGCAGTGTGGGCTTTTTTTAACGTGTCCGCTGCTGACAATAGCGTTGCCATCTGCAATCTTTGCAGTCAACGCGTTAGTCGCGGTAAGCCCAATACTCACCTAGGGACGACCGCCTTAAGAAGGCACATGAGCAGCCATCACCGAGCCCAGTGGGAGCAACGGAACACACAAAGCCACACTGCAGGCTCTCACCGTCCAGCCTCGTCTTCTACTTCTCCTTCTCCTCTCTCCTCACAATTGTCCTCCACTCCACCTTCCATCACGCCAAGCTCACATTTTTCTGCAAAAAGGCAGGCTTCCGTGGGCCTAATGTTTGAGCGTAAAAAAATGATGACGCCGGATAACCCTCTTGCCCAACGGTTGGCGGCTGGCTTGTCAGAACTCATAGCCCGCCAACTACTGCCATATAAACTGGTGGACTCGGAGGCCTTTCGCAAATTTGTGGCCATTGGAACACCACAATGGAAGGTCCCAGGAAGGAAGTATTTCTCAGAGAAGGGCATCCCAGAGCTATATGGCCATGTTCAGCGGCAAGTGAATGTATCTCTGGCACACAGTGTCGGTGCCAAGATACATCTGACCACAGACACGTGGTCTAGCAAACACGGGCAGGGAAGGTATATCAGTTTTACTGCCCACTGGGTGAACCTTCTGACGGCCGTCAAGCATGTAACCCGTGGCACCCGTGTAGATTTGGTTTTACCGCCACGGATTGCATGCAGGCCTGACTCTTCTTCTCCTCCTCCTACTCCATCCTCCTCCCTCTCCTCCTCAGCTGCCTCCTCCTTTTCCGCTGCTAGCGTCTCTTCCACTGCACCGCCCAAGCTCCCCAGAACCTATTCCACATGCCAGGTGAGACGTTGCCATGCCGTGCTGCGTCTGTTGTGCCTGGAAGCAAAGAGCCACACTGGCCCGGCACTCCTTTCAGCTTTGCGTTCACAGGCAGATGAGTGGCTAACACCGCTCAATTTGACAGTTGGTAAAGTGGTGTGTGACAACGGTGCCAATCTGCTTAGCGCATTGAAACAGGGCAAAATCACGCACGTGCCGTGCATGGCACACGTCTTAAACTTGGTCGTGCAGCGATTCCTTGTCAAATACCCTGGGGTCCAGGACATCTTGCGGCAGGCAAGGAAAATCTCGGCCCATTTCAGAAGATCTTACACGGCCATGGCTCGCCTTGCTGACATTCAGCGGCGACACCATCTGCCGGTCAGACGTCTTATTTGCGATTGCCCGACGCGATGGAACTCAACCTTCTATATGCTTGATAGGCTGCTCCAGCAGAAACGTGCAGTTAACGTCTACCTGTATGAACTCTGCGAAAGAAACGGTTCTGGGGAGCTGGGTTTTTTTTCACCGCGCCAGTGGCTGCTCATGCGCGACACATGCAGACTTCTGCGGCCATTTGAGGAGATCACCAAACTGGTCAGTCGCAGCCATGGCGCCATCAGTGACATGGTACCTTATGCCTTCTTTCTGGAGCGTGCATTGCGTCGTGTCATTGATCAGGCTGTGGAGGAGCAGGAGCGGGAAGATGAGGAAGTCGCAATGCTGGATGAATTCCCAGGGGGGGCTACTCTATCTGAGACAAGTCAACAACAGGAGTCTGATGAGGAGTCAGAGGAGGATGGTGCCGGGGCGGATGAGCAGGAGCAAGAAGAGCATGCTTTAAACCTTTCTGGGATCCCTGTTGTGCGAGGATGGGGAGAGGAGAATGAAGAGGACGACATTATCCTGGATGATGAGCAGGAGCCAGGCCACCACACCGCTTCCACTTTAGTGCAAATGGGGGCCTTCATGCTCCAGTGTTTTAATAGGGACCCCCGTATAAAAAGCATGAGGGTCAAGGACCAGTACTGGGTGGCAACGTACTTAGACCCCCGGTACAAACACAAAATGGCGGAAATGTTACCGCCGTCGCAGAGGGCTGTCAGAATGCAGCACTTCCAGGCCTTGCTTCGAGAAATGCTGCATTCTGCTTTTGCGTGCGCTGGCAGAGGAGCAATTCCCACTCCCAGAGAAGGATTTGCGGGTACCAATCCAACAGCGCCTGCAAGAAGAGGCCGGTTTGAAGATGTGTTGGTGACTTCGGATATGAGGTCATTCTTTCAGCCGACCCATCGACAGGTGTCATCCGGATCCAGCATCAGGGAACGCCTAGACCGTCAGGTGTCCGACTACATTGGGTTAACGGCCGATGTGGACGCTCTGAGGAGTGATGAACCCCTAGACTACTGGGTGGGCAGGCTTGACCTCTGGCCAGAGCTTGCCCAATTTGCAATCGAACTGTTGGCTTGCCCCTCATCCAGTGTCCTGTCCGAAAGGACGTTCAGCGCAGCAGGGGGGATTGTGACCGATAAGCGTACTCGCCTAGCTCACCACAGTGTTAACTACCTCACATTTCTAAAAATGAATGAGGCATGGATCTCGGAGGAATTCAACACATGTGATCAGTAGACCATGTATATGTCTATAAACAATTTTTGGAATCAAGCACACAGACCTTCTTAATTCATTTGGCTCACTTCCCTGACCCAAAAAAGCACACCGTACTATATGCCCCTACCCTCCTCTTTGAAGAGGTTGAGCGGTGTCATATTTCTACTGGGGCTGCTTATTATGAGGGGTTCCCACCATCCCTGTGCTGTGCTGACTTCCTCCTGGGTGTTCTTATTATGAGGGGCTCCCACCATCCCTGTGCTGTGCTGACTTCCTCCTGGGGGTTCTTATTATGAGGGGATCACACCATCCCTGTGCTGTGCTGACTTCCTCCTGGGGCTGCTTACGGTGCTGCTGTCAGCGCTGTATGTCACGGAGCTGCTGTCAGCGCTGTATGTCACGGAGCTGCTGTCAGCGCTGTATGTCACGGAGCTGCTGTCAGCGCTGTATGTCACGGAGCTGCTGTCAGCGCTGTATGTCACGGAGCTGCTGTCAGCGCTGTATGTCACGGAGCTGCTGTCAGCGCTGTATGTCACGGAGCTGCTGTCAGCGCTGTATGTCACGGAGCTGCTGTCAGCGCTGTATGTCACGGAGCTGCTGTCAGCGCTGTATGTCACGGAGCTGCTGTCAGCGCTGTATGTCACGGTGCTGCTGTCAGCGCTGTATGTCACGGAGCTGCTGTCAGCGCTGTATGTCACGGAGCTGCTGTCAGTGCTGTATGTCACGGAGCTGCTGTCAGCGCTGTATGTCACGGAGCTGCTGTCAGCGCTGTATGTCACGGAGCTGCTGTCAGCGCTGTATGTCACGGTGCTGCTGTCAGCGCTGTATGTCACGGAGCTGCTGTCAGCGCTGTATGTCACGGAGCTGCTGTCAGCGCTGTATGTCACGGAGCTGCTGTCAGCGCTGTATGTCACGGAGCTGCTGTCAGCGCTGTATGTCACGGAGCTGCTGTCAGCGCTGTATGTCACGGAGCTGCTGTCAGCGCTGTATGTCACGGAGCTGCTGTCAGCGCTGTATGTCACGGAGCTGCTGTCAGCGCTGTATGTCACGGAGCTGCTGTCAGCGCTGTATGTCACGGAGCTGCTGTCAGTGCTGTATGTCACGGAGCTGCTGTCAGCGCTGTATGTCACGGAGCTGCTGTCAGCGCTGTATGTCACGGAGCTGCTGTCAGTGCTGTATGTCACGGAGCTGCTGTCAGCGCTGTATGTCACGGAGCTGCTGTCAGCGCTGTATGTCACGGAGCTGCTGTCAGCGCTGTATGTCACGGTGCTGCTGTCAGCGCTGTATGTCACGGAGCTGCTGTCAGCGCTGTATGTCACGGAGCTGCTGTCAGCGCTGTATGTCACGGAGCTGCTGTCAGCGCTGTATGTCACGGAGCTGCTGTCAGCGCTGTATGTCACGGAGCTGCTGTCAGCGCTGTATGTCACGGAGCTGCTGTCAGCGCTGTATGTCACGGAGCTGCTGTCAGCGCTGTATGTCACGGAGCTGCTGTCAGCGCTGTATGTCACGGAGCTGCTGTCAGCGCTGTATGTCACGGAGCTGCTGTCAGCGCTGTATGTCACGGTGCTGCTGTCAGCGCTGTATGTCACGGAGCTGCTGTCAGCGCTGTATGTCACGGAGCTGCTGTCAGCGCTGTATGTCACGGAGCTGCTGTCAGCGCTGTATGTCACGGAGCTGCTGTCAGCGCTGTATGTCACGGAGCTGCTGTCAGCGCTGTATGTCACGGAGCTGCTGTCAGCGCTGTATGTCACGGAGCTGCTGTCAGCGCTGTATGTCACGGAGCTGCTGTCAGCGCTGTATGTCACGGAGCTGCTGTCAGCGCTGTATGTCACGGAGCTGCTGTCAGCGCTGTATGTCACGGAGCTGCTGTCAGCGCTGTATGTCACGGAGCTGCTGTCAGCGCTGTATGTCACGGAGCTGCTGTCAGTGCTGTATGTCACGGAGCTGCTGTCAGCGCTGTATGTCACGGAGCTGCTGTCAGCGCTGTATGTCACGGAGCTGCTGTCAGCGCTGTATGTCACGGTGCTGCTGTCAGCGCTGTATGTCACGGAGCTGCTGTCAGCGCTGTATGTCACGGAGCTGCTGTCAGCGCTGTATGTCACGGAGCTGCTGTCAGCGCTGTATGTCACGGAGCTGCTGTCAGCGCTGTATGTCACGGAGCTGCTGTCAGCGCTGTATGTCACGGTGCTGATGTCAGTGCTCTGTATTACGGTGCTGCTGTCAGTGCTCTGTATCTCCTGCACCCTCTTGTTTGCCTACCCTGGTCCCTGACCTTCCCTCTCCTCCATTGCCTTCATTAGCTCCATAGTCCTGAATTGTCAGAACAATTTCCCAAATAAAAAAAAAATGCTTGTAGTTATCGATCCCAAATTCACCTCATACATGTATTATGCTATTGTCCAGGTGGTGGGACTACGTGCTACCCCCTAATAATTACCCCGTGGCCGCAAATTCGACCTAAAGGTTTGCGAAATTCGCCTCCCATTGAAGTCAATGGAGCCCGCGGCGAACGGTCGTTTTCGCGAACGTTTGTGTCCGTTCGCGTTTCGCGTTCGCGAAACGTCCCGTCGGAAGTTCGTCCATCACTAATACAGAGCACTGACATCAGCACCGTGACATACAGCGCTGACAGCAGCTCCGTGACATACAGCGCTGACAGCAGCTCCGTGACATACAGCGCTGACAGCAGCTCCGTGACATACAGCGCTGACAGCAGCTCCGTGACATACAGCGCTGACAGCAGCTCCGTGACATACAGCGCTGACAGCAGCACCGTGACATACAGCGCTGACAGCAGCTCCGTGACATACAGCGCTGACAGCAGCTCCGTGACATACAGCGCTGACAGCAGCTCCGTGACATACAGCACTGACAGCAGCTCCGTGACATACAGCGCTGACAGCAGCTCCGTGACATACAGCGCTGACAGCAGCACCGTGACATACAGCGCTGACAGCAGCTCCGTGACATACAGCGCTGACAGCAGCTCCGTGACATACAGCGCTGACAGCAGCTCCGTGACATACAGCGCTGACAGCAGCTCCGTGACATACAGCGCTGACAGCAGCTCCGTGACATACAGCGCTGACAGCAGCTCCGTGACATACAGCGCTGACAGCAGCTCCGTGACATACAGCGCTGACAGCAGCTCCGTGACATACAGCGCTGACAGCAGCTCCGTGACATACAGCGCTGACAGCAGCTCCGTGACATACAGCGCTGACAGCAGCACCGTAAGCAGCCCCAGGAGGAAGTCAGCACAGCACAGGGATGGTGTGATCCCCTCATAATAAGAACCCCCAGGAGGAAGTCAGCACAGCACAGGGATGGTGGGAGCCCCTCATAATAAGAACACCCAGGAGGAAGTCAGCACAGCACAGGGATGGTGGGAACCCCTCATAATAAGCAGCCCCAGTAGAAATATGACACCGCTCAACCTCTTCAAAGAGGAGGGTAGGGGCATATAGTACGGTGTGCTTTTTTGGGTCAGGGAAGTGAGCCAAATGAATTAAGAAGGTCTGTGTGCTTGATTCCAAAAATTGTTTATAGACATATACATGGTCTACTGATCACATGTGTTGAATTCCTCCGAGATCCATGCCTCATTCATTTTTAGAAATGTGAGGTAGTTAACACTGTGGTGAGCTAGGCGAGTACGCTTATCGGTCACAATCCCCCCTGCTGCGCTGAACGTCCTTTCGGACAGGACACTGGATGAGGGGCAAGCCAACAGTTCGATTGCAAATTGGGCAAGCTCTGGCCAGAGGTCAAGCCTGCCCACCCAGTAGTCTAGGGGTTCATCACTCCTCAGAGCGTCCACATCGGCCGTTAACCCAATGTAGTCGGACACCTGACGGTCTAGGCGTTCCCTGATGCTGGATCCGGATGACACCTGTCGATGGGTCGGCTGAAAGAATGACCTCATATCCGAAGTCACCAACACATCTTCAAACCGGCCTCTTCTTGCAGGCGCTGTTGGATTGGTACCCGCAAATCCTTCTCTGGGAGTGGGAATTGCTCCTCTGCCAGCGCACGCAAAAGCAGAATGCAGCATTTCTCGAAGCAAGGCCTGGAAGTGCTGCATTCTGACAGCCCTCTGCGACGGCGGTAACATTTCCGCCATTTTGTGTTTGTACCGGGGG
This sequence comes from Lithobates pipiens, assembly GCF_037356315.1. NCBI lineage: Eukaryota > Metazoa > Chordata > Amphibia > Anura > Ranidae > Lithobates > Lithobates pipiens. The sequence goes on from NW_027507748.1 coordinate 510,645,717, forward strand.
TCTAAGTACGTTGCCACCCAGTACTGGTCCTTGACCCTCATGCTTTTTATACGGGGGTCCCTATTAAAACACTGGAGCATGAAGGCCCCCATTTGCACTAAAGTGGAAGCGGTGTGGTGGCCTGGCTCCTGCTCATCATCCAGGATAATGTCGTCCTCTTCATTCTCCTCTCCCCATCCTCGCACAACAGGGATCCCAGAAAGGTTTAAAGCATGCTCTTCTTGCTCCTGCTCATCCGCCCCGGCACCATCCTCCTCTGACTCCTCATCAGACTCCTGTTGTTGACTTGTCTCAGATAGAGTAGCCCCCCCTGGGAATTCATCCAGCATTGCGACTTCCTCATCTTCCCGCTCCTGCTCCTCCACAGCCTGATCAATGACACGACGCAATGCACGCTCCAGAAAGAAGGCATAAGGTACCATGTCACTGATGGCGCCATGGCTGCGACTGACCAGTTTGGTGATCTCCTCAAATGGCCGCAGAAGTCTGCATGTGTCGCGCATGAGCAGCCACTGGCGCGGTGAAAAAAAACCCAGCTCCCCAGAACCGTTTCTTTCGCAGAGTTCATACAGGTAGACGTTAACTGCACGTTTCTGCTGGAGCAGCCTATCAAGCATATAGAAGGTTGAGTTCCATCGCGTCGGGCAATCGCAAATAAGACGTCTGACCGGCAGATGGTGTCGCCGCTGAATGTCAGCAAGGCGAGCCATGGCCGTGTAAGATCTTCTGAAATGGGCCGAGATTTTCCTTGCCTGCCGCAAGATGTCCTGGACCCCAGGGTATTTGACAAGGAATCGCTGCACGACCAAGTTTAAGACGTGTGCCATGCACGGCACGTGCGTGATTTTGCCCTGTTTCAATGCGCTAAGCAGATTGGCACCGTTGTCACACACCACTTTACCAACTGTCAAATTGAGCGGTGTTAGCCACTCATCTGCCTGTGAACGCAAAGCTGAAAGGAGTGCCGGGCCAGTGTGGCTCTTTGCTTCCAGGCACAACAGACGCAGCACGGCATGGCAACGTCTCACCTGGCATGTGGAATAGGTTCTGGGGAGCTTGGGCGGTGCAGTGGAAGAGACGCTAGCAGCGGAAAAGGAGGAGGCAGCTGAGGAGGAGAGGGAGGAGGATGGAGTAGGAGGAGGAGAAGAAGAGTCAGGCCTGCATGCAATCCGTGGCGGTAAAACCAAATCTACACGGGTGCCACGGGTTACATGCTTGACGGCCGTCAGAAGGTTCACCCAGTGGGCAGTAAAACTGATATACCTTCCCTGCCCGTGTTTGCTAGACCACGTGTCTGTGGTCAGATGTATCTTGGCACCGACACTGTGTGCCAGAGATACATTCACTTGCCGCTGAACATGGCCATATAGCTCTGGGATGCCCTTCTCTGAGAAATACTTCCTTCCTGGGACCTTCCATTGTGGTGTTCCAATGGCCACAAATTTGCGAAAGGCCTCCGAGTCCACCAGTTTATATGGCAGTAGTTGGCGGGCTATGAGTTCTGACAAGCCAGCCGCCAACCGTTGGGCAAGAGGGTTATCCGGCGTCATCATTTTTTTACGCTCAAACATTAGGCCCACGGAAGCCTGCCTTTTTGCAGAAAAATGTGAGCTTGGCGTGATGGAAGGTGGAGTGGAGGACAATTGTGAGGAGAGAGGAGAAGGAGAAGTAGAAGACGAGGCTGGACGGTGAGAGCCTGCAGTGTGGCTTTGTGTGTTCCGTTGCTCCCACTGGGCTCGGTGATGGCTGCTCATGTGCCTTCTTAAGGCGGTCGTCCCTAGGTGAGTATTGGGCTTACCGCGACTAACGCGTTGACTGCAAAGATTGCAGATGGCAACGCTATTGTCAGCAGCGGACACGTTAAAAAAAGCCCACACTGCGGAGCCATGTGCCGGTGTCCTGGGAGCGCCAGATGTGACCGTACATGGTCGATGACTCGCTCCTGATACATTTGCAGTCTGCTTTGTCCCTGCTGTGCAATGTAAGTCATTGCTGCTTCTCCTCCCTATCTGCTGGTCCATATCTCCCTCTGAACTCCCCTCCTCTTCCTCTCTTGTGGGCACCCACGTGACATCACTAGACACGTCATCATCAACGTCACCTTCCCCACCGCTATAAGTAGAGTAGGCAGCAACACCGGGGACCAACCTCCTCCTTGGGCTGATCTGGGTACTGGCGTCAGACTGCTGAGTAGCGCTTGTTGCTACCTCCTCTTCCTGATCCAATACCAAGAGTGGCTGCGCATCAGAAATGTCCTCTTGATATGGATCGGAAAATAATTCCAGTGACTCAAGCGGAAGGTATGTGGTGGTGGTGGTGGTGGTCGTGTTGTTGGTGGTAGTGTCTTTGGGGGTGCACATAGCAGAGAGTGAAGAAGAGGGTGCAGATCGAGAGGATGAGGAGGGTGCAGAAGAGTAAGGCTGAGCGAGCCACTCAACCAAGTCTGGTGCATCCTTTAAAGTAATTGAACGCACCTTCTGCAACTTCCCACTTTGGCTCAAGCCTGTTGCTCCTGCCCTACCCCTACCACCCCTGCGGAAGGGCCTGCCTCTTCCTCTGCATGTCATTTTTTAAATGACCCTGTGACAAAACTCTTAGTCCCTATACCGCTGAAGGACTGCTGCAGTATAGGTGAGCGGTCAGCAGTGGTGCACGTCAACCCTATCTATTGTGGACCGATAGCGGTCCTTACAGAACAGCAGACTGTACCGCACTCAAGCCTATGTACCGTAGCACCCTATACCAAGTTACCAGTCCTTATAAGAACTTTTGTGGACCAAGCAGGTTGTGTATTAGTGTTTAGCAGACTGTACGTCAGTCCCTATACCGCTGAAGGACTGCTGCAGTATAGGGCAGCGGTCAGCAGTGGTGCACGTCAACCCTATCTATTGTGGACCGATAGCGGTCCTTACAGAACAGCAGACTGTACCGCACTCAAGCCTATGTACCGTAGCACCCTATACCAAGTTACCAGTCCTTATAAGAACTTTTGTGGACCAAGCAGGTTGTGTATTAGTGTTTAGCAGACTGTACGTCAGTCCCTATACCGCTGAAGGACTGCTGCAGTATAGGGCAGCGGTCAGCAGTGGTGCACGTCAACCCTATCTATTGTGGACCGATAGCGGTCCTTACAGAACAGCAGACTGTACCGCACTCAAGCCTATGTACCGTAGCACCCTATACCAAGTTACCAGTCCTTATAAGAACTTTTGTGGACCAAGCAGGTTGTGTATTAGTGTTTAGCAGACTGTACGTCAGTCCCTATACCGCTGAAGGACTGCTGCAGTATAGGGCAGCGGTCAGCAGTGGTGCACGTCAACCCTATCTATTGTGGACCGATAGCGGTCCTTACAGAACAGCAGACTGTACCGCACTCAAGCCTATGTACCGTAGCACCCTATACCAAGTTACCAGTCCTTATAAGAACTTTTGTGGACCAAGCAGGTTGTGTATTAGTGTTTAGCAGACTGTACGTCAGTCCCTATACCGCTGAAGGACTGCTGCAGTATAGGGCAGCGGTCAGCAGTGGTGCACGTCAACCCTATCTATTGTGGACCGATAGCGGTCCTTACAGAACAGCAGACTGTACCGCACTCAAGCCTATGTACCGTAGCACCCTATACCAAGTTACCAGTCCTTATAAGAACTTTTGTGGAACAAGCAGGTTGTGTGTTAGTGATTAGCAGACTGTACGTCAGTCCCTATACCAATGAAGGACTGCTGCAGTATAGGGCAGCGGTCAGCAGTAGTGCACGGCAACCCTATGTATTGTGGACCGATAGCGGTCCTTACAGAACAGCAGACTGTACTGCACTCAGGCCTATGTACCGTAGCACCCTATACCAAGTTACCAGTCCTTATAAGAACTTTTGTGGACCAAGCAGGTTGTGTGTTAGTGATTAGCAGACTGTACGTCAGTCCCTATACCAATGAAGGACTGCTGCAGTATAGGGCAGCGGTCAGCAGTAGTGCACGGCAACCCTATGTATTGTGGACCGATAGCGGTCCTTACAGAACAGCAGACTGTACTGCACTCAGGCCTATGTACCGTAGCACCCTATACCAAGTTACCAGTCCTTATAAGAACTTTTGTGGACCAAGCAGGTTGTGTATTAGTGTTTAGCAGACTGTGCGTCAGTCCCTATACCGCTGAAGGACTGCTGCAGTATAGGGCAGCGGTCAGCAGTAGTGCACGGCAACCCTATGTATTGTGGACCGATAGCGGTCCTTACAGAACAGCAGACTGTACCGCACCCAAGCCTATGTACCGTAGCACCCTAGACAGACCAAGTTACCAGTCCTGATAAAGAGCTTTGTGGAACAAGTGAGTTGTGAATGATTAGCAGACTGCAGCAGAAGGGCAGCAGTCAAGTATAATATTCTTTCTATATTTGGAAGAAAGAATATTATACGTGTACAAGCCTATTACCGTACCACTGATACCAGTCCTGAAAAGAACCTTTGTGGAACTAATAGTAACAGCAAGTCTTTAAAATTATCCTCACTGCCTGACACACTGCTTCCTGCCTGTCCCTATACAAATTGGCAAAAAAGAGTAGGCTGGAACGATTAGCTGGAACAGCTCTTTTGTGGACCTGATAGTAACAGCTAATGATGATGATGATGATGATGATGAAGAAAGACTAATCTGGCTGAGCTGTCCCTAAAATAGCAGCATACAGCGCTCTGTCCCTTTATCTAAACTGACAAAAGAAACTCAGGCTGCTGACCTAACACCTATACCAGTCCTGAAAAGAACTTTTGTGTACCAAATAGCTAGCGTTTTCTCTGTCCCTACTCCACACAGGATCCTTTCCCTACAGTGACAGAAGAAAGAATGTAAAATGGCCACCGGATCGGGTGTATTTATAGGTTAGGGGGAATGTCCAAGTGTCCATGAGCTGTCATGTCTCAATTGGTTGTCCTGTAACACATGATAAACGTGTCACGAAAGGTTAAAGTTCTTGTATACATTAAACACGTAAGTCCGCCGGGGCGAACGACGGAAAAAGGCGTTCGAACCCGCGGACGGCGAAAGTCGGAAATTCGCCGCGAAACGACCGCCGGGCGAACCGTTCGGCCATCACTACTCCCTAGTCATCTCCGCCCTGACTTCTGCAACTCTCTCCTCATTGGATTACCTTTACATAGGCTTTTTCCCCTTCAGTCCATCATGAATGCTGCCACTAGACTTATACACCCTACCAACCACTCAGTGTCTGCTACCCCTCTATGCCGATCCCTCCACTGGGTTCCACTCAGCCAACCAATTAAATTCAAGATACTAACAACAACTTACAAAGCCATCTACAACTCTGCCCCAGCTACATCACTTTCCTTATCTTAAAATACCAACCAAATTGTTCTCTTCATTCCTCTCAAGACCTGTCCACTTTTAGACGATTCCTGAAAACGTATCTCTTCCTGCCCCCATCTAACAGCTGTACATTTATTTTCTAAATCAGCCCATCTCCTACAGTTATTACCTTTTGTATCTTTTGACCCTCATTCTTATATTGTAAGCTCTAATGAGCCCTTTGATTCCTACTGGATTAAATTGTATTGTAATCGTACTGTCTTCCATTATGTTGTAAAGTTCTGCGTAAACTGTTGGTGCTATATAAATCCTGTATTATAATAATAATAATAATAATAATAATAATATGAATAATAATAATATGAATAATACTAATATGAATAATATGAATAATAATATGAAAAATAGCATAAAACAATCTGAAATGAATGTAAGACACACTCTTTCTATGCAAAATATGTGGTATCTGCTTTAAACCATTACAATGGATTTTTTTTCTTCTTCTATAAAGCTGAACAGGCAATTTCTTAAAATATATGCGGTTTTACTAAATCACATATTCTGCGAGCCAAGTAGCTGAGATTAGTAAAAGCATGGCAACATTATCCAATTAAGCACAAAACTCATGTTAATGATATAAATTAATACTGAATCAGCTAAATAGCTATTACGATCTTTCTAATTTTCTGTTGACATGGACAATGTTTACCATGTTTTAATTGAAAGAGTTTTTTTTTCTAAAAAGAGTAATATGTAGTCTCTAGTTTTTTAAGTTTTGTTAGAGTTTAGTTTTAGTTTTTTTTAGTGTTCTCTAAACTAGAATGTAAAGGTTACGTTTATTAGATGATTAGTTGCTTTTATGCTACTGTTTGTGTATTTTATGTATGTTTCAAGGTTCACATTTATCCATTGTATAGCTAGTTGTAGTTTGTCCCATTCATTTGGAATTCTTCTGTAATATTGAACGTGGTTGATATTTCAAATTAAAACTTAATTGGTGGTTTACAATAATCCAGAGACCACACACCAATGACCAATGTAACTTCTGGAGGACTTTTTTTCAGGCACAAAAAGCCAACCCCTTTCATGCTGATTGGCTTAATCACAGAGATGGGATTGACAAGGGAGGAGACACTTATATACACTAATCAATTCAAAATAACATAGAAAGGTTATTGGTTTTCTTAAATGGGCCTACATGTACCCTCTAACCCAGTGGTCATCAACCCTGTCCTCAGGGCCTACTAACAGGCCAGGTTTTATGTATTACCTTGGGGAGATGTAGACTAGAATACTGCAATCACTGAGCAGCAAATGATATCACCTGTGATGTATTTCAGTTATCTTGCAAACCTGGCCTGTTAGTGGGCCCTGAGGACAGGGTTGATGACCACTACTCTAGTGAAGTGAAGTCCTAAACAAATAATACTAGGGGATATAGGATGTAAGAGAAAAATATTTATACCACAAGACTATATTCTGTTGCTAATATAGCCTCAAGATCTTAAAGTGGTTGTAAAGGCACATGTAATAATTACTTTGATTCTCTCTGTTTTAGGTCAATTTTCACTACAGTGTATGTGTTTTCCTAAAATTATAATGATAAATACCTTATTTTCAGAGCCCTGCTGTCCTGTCATGTGATCTTCCACTACTTCCATTCCCGATGTGAGTACTAGCAAAGGGCTCTGCAAAGAAGGTATTTAGATTTATAATTTTAGGAAAACACACACACTGTATTCAACAGGGACCTAAACCAGAAAGGATCAGAGTAATTAATACATTTATCTTTACTTTACAAGCACTGGAGCAGCTGCAGAGAATAGAATTACACAGGCATGAGAGGAGAGGAGAGGGGCGGGGAGGAGATTGACTCTCACACAGACTACTGAGCTGAATGGGAGAGAGGGATGGGGAGATACAGATATGCTGAGCTGACAGCTGGGTGATGTAGGTATTTAAACTGACCACACTATCAGAGAGCAGCAGCCATTTTAAATGTGGTCAGTATACAGGGGGAAGACAGGGACAGGCAGGATCAGCCAGGTATTGTAGAACATAGGAATAGACATTTGACATAGCAAAATCACTGTGCTATGTCTTGTGCCTTAAAGGCATGGGAACATGTTGTTGTTGTTTTTTTTTTTTTTTTTTAGGGTTGCAGTCATTTTAATATCAAATAATTCCCTAGAAATTACCATTTTGCCAATGCCAGTATCCCTTCAATCCCCACCTTCAGGATAGTTCTAACAGCCCATATTTTATAAACAATTCTAATAGTTGATAAATTCATTCTAAAAAAGACTCATTAATAGAAACTGTAGGCATATAGAGTAAAATGAGTTGAAACAGCCATAATATGAAATATCCATATAGATTAAGGTTGAGTGGACACCTGGATGTTCAGGTTCGACGGGTTCGGCCGAACTTCGCAAAAAAGTTCGGGTTTGGGACCCGAACTTGACCCGAACTTGACCCCGAACCCGAACCCCATTGAAGTCAATGGGGACCCAAACTTTTGAGGACTAAAATGGCTCTAAAAAGTAATGGAAAGGGCTAGAGGGCTGCAAATGGCAGCAAAATGTTGTTAAGAGCATGGCAAGTGCCCTGCAAACAAATGTGGAAAGGGAAATAATAGCATGCAGGAAACACTGCAAAATATCTATTTTTGCCCTAAATGGGTGTTTTTAAAATAGCAGAATAGAGCAACAATATCTAAATGATGTATCTCACATGTACAGATATGCAGAAAATGCTATTAAAAAAAAATGCCCTAAATCATTATTTTTTTGAATAGCACAATATAACAACAGTATCTAAAGTGTATATCTCACATGTACAGATATGCAGGAAACACGGTAAAATATTTATTTTGGCCTTAAATGGGTGTTTTTAGAATAGCAGAATAGAACATCATTATCTAAAGGGTGTATCTCACAGTAACATATGCAGTGCTGGTGCACTGAGCTTGCATAAAATGCCCGCTGACGCGAACCTAACAGATGGATTAAAGTTATATTTTCTCTGGCACTGGGCTCAGGGCAGTGTAAAAAGATTGTGCACTGCACCCACACAACAAAATCAAGGTAGATTGCTGAGTAATTAGATTTCTGAAGCAGGACTCCTATCTAATTCTCTCCCTCAAAACATCCTTTCCCTACACTATCTATCTTTTCTCTGGCACTGGGCTCAGGGAAGTGTAAAAAGATTGTGCACTGCACCCACACAACAAAATCAAGGTAGATCGGCAGGACTCCTATCTAATTCTCTCCCTCAAAGCAGCAGCAGCATCCTTTCCCTACACTATCTAAAGCAGAGTGATGTGCTGTGTGCCCCTAGCTTATATAGAGGCTGGGTCACATGCTGCACTGGCCAATCACAGCCATGCCATTAGTAGACAGGGCTGTGATGGCTTCTAAGGGCAGACAAGTTAAATTAATGTTAATTGGCTGCCTTGCAGCTGTTAAAAAAGCGCCATTACATTACTGAACACCGAACCCAAACCCGAACATACAGTAAATTGTTCGGGTTCGGGTCCAGGACCCAAAAACCCAAAAGTCCGGTACGAATCCGAACTTTACAGTTCAGGTTCGTTCAACCCTACTATAGATATAACCTTTAACCAGTATAGTATCTAAACAATACAAGCTAAGATCAAAAGATTCTCACATCACTATGCATATAAGACCAATATAGATGGAAATCTTAGGAGACCAATATACAAAACCTAGGGTTTTACCTTTCTCATTAGAAAAGCATATGTGTAATAAACCAAGACACAAGTATGAACTAATCACTATTTATAATAATTCTTCCCTTTTGGGATGCGGGCATTTAAAGAGGTGTCCCCCCACCAAATTACAATTCATCAGTTTCAAATACTGTAGCTGCTGACTTTTACTATTAAGGAACTTGCCTGTCCAGGCATCCAGCGGTGTCCTCAACCAGGGCGGGGTTGAACTTCCGGCTCACTTTGCAACAGTTAACTGAGCTGGAAGTGGGCACCTATCAAAATCAGGTACCCGCTTCCCCCTCCTCCCTAAAATGTGCCAAATGTGACATCGGGGGGGGGGGGGGGCTCAGATAAAGGGTCTGGTATGAATTTTTAGGGGGACCCCCACATCAGTTTTTTTTTTATTTGATGCGGGGTTCCCCTTAATATCCATACCAGACCTGAAGGGCCTGGTAATTGAATTTGGGGGAACCCCACGCTTTTTTTTTTATCAATGACTTTCAATAAGTGTTCTCTGTATTACGGGAGCCAACAATTCATTATAGCCGCAAGTGATTTTAAATTACTTTTTTTCCTGCAGAAATTATACTTTGTGTAGGGACAGTTCTAAGCACGGGAAACATGCGCCCCTTCACAGGCATACTATAGACATCCCCCAGGTACAAAATTTAAAGGAAAATTACACTTTGTATTTTTCGGACAAAAACGAAATTCCGAAATGAAATATTTCACTCTGCACATGTCTAGACTATTTGTTTTTTGCACAATTGTTCGCTTTTGTTCTTTTTTGCATGATTGTTCTTTTTTGCATGATTGATTGGAATTTCTAAGGATACTGTGTGCAATTAGGGGTACATTGCACTTTATTGCTAGTTTTAAGACATATAATTATTTCTTTTGTATAGTATCAGGAAATTTACAGCATATTGCACTTTTATTTATATATCATTTTTGTATATGCACATTTAATATAATTCTGTATATGCACATTTGCCATGCGTGGGCTTGCTCTTCCATCTGCATAATGTCATTAACTACTTGACCACTGGGCACTTAAACACCCTTAATAACCAGACCAATTTTCAGCTTTCAGTGCTCTCACATTTTGAATGACAATTACTCAGTCATGCAACACTGTACCCATATGACATTTTTGTCCTTTTTTTCACACAAATAGAGCTTTCTTTTGGTGGTATTTAATCACCGCTGAGTTTTATTTTTTGTGCTATAAAAGAAAAAAGACCAAAAATTCTGTAAAAAAAATTATTTTTCTTAGCTTCTGTTATAAAATTTAGCAGATTAGTATTTTTTCTTCATAAATTTTGGCCAAAATGTATACTACTGCATATCTTTGGTAAAAATAAGTACAAATTGGTGGATATTATTTGGTCTTTGTGAAAGTTATAGAGTCCACAAGCTATGGTGCCAATATCTGAAAATTGATCACACCTGAAGGACTGATGGCCTATTTCAATTATTGAGACCCTAACATGCCATAAAAATACCCCCCAAATGACCCCTTTTTAGAAAGAAGACATTCCAAGGTATTTAGTAAGGCATGATGAGTTTTTTGAAGTTGTAATTTTTTCCCACAATTCTTTTCCTTTTTTTTTTCTTCAAAAAATTGTCATAATATTAGTTTATTTCTCACACACAGCATATGCATACCCCAAATTACACCCCAAAACACATTTTGCTATTACTCCAGAGTAAGGCGATACCACGTGTGAGACTTTTACACGGCATGGCCACATACAGAGGCCCAACATGTAGGGAGCACCATCAGGCGTTCTGGAGCACCCAGGCCAATTTTGACATTTCTCTCCTACATGTAAAAATCATCATTTATTTGCTAGAAAATTACATAGACCCCAAAATGTTATATATGTTTTTTTAGCAAAGACCCTATAGAATACAATGGTGGTCGTTGTAACTTTTTATCTCGCACGGTATTTGTGCAAATGCGTTTTTTTTGGAAAAAAAAACAGTGTTTGTGCTAAAAAAACAAAAAAAAAAAAACAACAGTAAAGTTAGCCCAATGTTCTTGGATAATGTGAAAAACGAAGTTACGCTGAGTAAATAGATACCTAACATGTCACTCTTCAAAATTGCACATGCTCGTGGAATGGCGCCAAACGTCACTACTTAAATATCCCCATAGGCGACATTTTACATTTTTTTACTGGTTACATGTTTTTAGTTACAGAGGAGGTCTAGGGCTAGAATTATTGAGCTCGCTCTAACGTTCGCAGCGATACCTCCCATGTGTGGTTTGAACACTGTTTTCATATGTGGGTGGGACTTACATATGTGTTCGCTTCTGCATGCGAGCACATGGGGACAGGGGCGCGTTAATTTATTTTTCTTATTGTTCATTTTACTTTATTTATTTTAGTTTGACATTTTTTTCCCCCAAAAATAAATTGTTTGATCACTTTTATTCCTATTACAAGAAATGTAAACATCCCTTGTAATAGGAATATGGCATGACAGGTCCTCTTTACAGTGAGATGTGGGGTCAATAAGACCCCACATCTCACCTCTAGGCTGGGAAGCCTTAAATAAAAAATAAAAAAATGCTGGCTTTGATCGTATTGGTGAGTCGGTAGAAGTACCGGAGGGCGGCGGGAGGGGGGATGCCCCCCTCTCCTCCTGTAAGAATGATCAAGCAGTGGAACAGCTGCTATGATTGTTCTTATGGTGTAGGGAATCGCCGGCTGAAAAAGCTGATATCTGAATGATGCCTGTAGCTACACCCCTCATTCAGATATCCCGCACAAATTCAAGGACATTATATGACGGCTGGCTGGGTATTGCAGGATATCACCGACTATGGCTGGGTATTGCAGGGTATCATCGAGTATGGCTGGGTATTTCAGAGTATGGCTGGGTATTGCAGGGTATCTCTGAGTATGACTGGGTATCTCCGAGTATGGCTGGGTATTGCATGGTATCTTCGAGTATGGCTGGGTATGGCAATTTATGGCAGAGTATTGACAGGGTATTGCAGGCTATTGCAGAGTATTGCAGAGTATTGACAGGGTATTGCAGAGTATTGGCAGGGTATTGCAGAGTATTGGCGGGTATTGCAGAGTATTGGCAGGGTATTGCAGAGTATTGGCGGGTATTGCAGAGTATTGGTGGGCATTGCAGAGTATTGGTGGGTATTGCAGAGTATTGGCAGGGTATTGCAGAGTATTGGTGGGTATTGCAGAGTATTGGCGAGTATTGCAGAGTATTGGCGGGTATTGCAGAGCATTGGCGGGCAGAGTATTGGCAGGCATTGCAGAGTATTGGCAGGTATTGCAGAGTATTGGCGGGTATTGCAGAGTATTGGTGGGCATTGCAGAGTATTGGTGGGTATTGCAGAGTATTGGCAGGGTATTGCAGAGTATTGGCAGGGTATTGCAGAGTATTGGCAGGTATTGCAGAGTATTGGAGGGAACTGAAGGGTTAATTTTTGGTGAGCAGCACTGTGGGCACTGCAGATGCAGCCCACAGCGCTGCAGACACCGATCTCTTCCCCTTCCGCTGTACCGATCGGTACAGAGAGGGAAGGGAGAAACCAACATCATAACATGACGCCGGTTTGTTTACAAGTTTGTTTACAATTGGTCTCCTCAAATTCCATACCAGGCCCTTCAGGTCTGGTATGGGTATTAAGGGAAACCCCATGCCAAAATAAAAAAAATGGTGTGGGGTCCCCCCAAAAATACATACCAGACCCTTATACAAGCACGCAACCTGGCAGGCTGCAGGGGAAGAGGGGGGGCGAGAGACCAGCCCCTCCTTCAGAACTGTACCAGGCCATATGCCCTTGACATGGGGAGGGTGCTTTGGGGTAGTCATAGCACCGTGTCCCCATGTTGATGGGGACAAGGGCCTCATCGCCACAACCCTGGCCTGGTAGTTGTACGGTTCTGCTGCTTATTGGAATCAGATCCCGGCCTCCCCCCTGTGTGAAATGGTAACGGGGTACAAATGTAACCCTACTATTTCACAAAAAAGTGTGAAAATGATAAAAATGACATGACACAGCTTGGGCACAAGTCCTTTATTAAAAAATAAAAAATAAAACGGTCTTCTTTTTCTTCTTCTCTTGCTCCGCCGATGGACCAAAAAAGAAAAAAAAAGTGACGACCTGCCTCCATTGGAGGCATCCACCATAATGACCGTCCTCTCAGGTGTCAGCTCTGTCAACTGAGGGCGGGGCCACACTATGATGTCGCTGGGTGACCACGCCTCCCTCTGACGAACAGGGACATCTCTATGGCTTCCCCGTAGTGTCAGAGGGGAGCGGGGCCACCCGGTTACATAACGGAAGGAATGGCTGTGGACAAGGATCCTATGGAATAGACTGTTTGGCAGCTGCATTGGAAGGCAAACTACTCTGAGCCTGTGTAACAGAGGATGAGGAGGATGAGGATGGCTTCATTATCCACTCCACCAACTCTTCTGCATATTGTGGCTCAATAACATGGCCAGCATCAGAAAAAAAGGACAAGCATGCCCCATGGCCACCTGCAGAGGATGCACCATGTCCAAGACCACCACTGTCGACTGTAGACACAGAGGATGCTTGCCCTCTTTAGTGGCATGTGAGCGTCTGCCTCTCCTTGGTGGCCCTCCGGACATGATGCTACACTGCATTATATACTGTGTAAACCGCCTGAAGTGAATTAGAAACAGTACACCACCGAATGCACTGTATATATATAGGCTGCACCAGAATATACAGTATATATATCTATATATATATATATATATATATATATCTATATATATATATATATATATATATATATATATAGTAATTGTTGACCAGGATTCTCCAACAGGCAGGTTGAGAGGCTCCAGAAGGATTATTTAATTTGGATGAAGTTGTTTTATCAGTTTTCTCTGTGGTTGGTAAAATCCAGTTGGGGACCTGGAGCCAGAGGGTTTCATAGTGATCTGGGTGGGATGGAATCTCCAATCCTGGGACTGGGTTTTTGGAACATCCAGGTGTTGATTGTGCACTACACCGAAGCTAATATATATATATATATATATATATATATATATATATATATAAATAGATAGATAGATATAGATAGATATAGATATCTAGATATAGATATATAGCTATATATATCTATATATATATATCTATATATCTATATATATATATATATATATATATATATATATATATATATATATATATATATATATATTGTGGCAGCACGCAGGTAAAATCACCTGGTTGTATTCAGGATGGGAAATATGTGTGTCCTAGATTCAGGCTTTATGCAGACTTTTACAATTAGAGGGGAAGAGTTAATGAGCCCAGCTGTAGTAAGTGGGCTCATTAAGACCTCTACAAAAAACCCCAGCATGCATGGGAGATGCTCCATCCTGGAACCAGTTTTGTGTGTATAGACTGGGGAGTCTGAGATCTGTTCTGTTCTGTGCGGTGAGTTAATGCCTGTGTGGCAAACCCCTACAATAGGGACAGGGACTGGGGCAGCACAAGGCTGCACCCAGTTGTTAGACAGGGAGTCTACGTGTGTAGTTAGAGGTCAAGCTGACCAGGATTTATTTTCTTGTTTTATTTTGTTTGGCTGTTATATGTATCACTGCATGTAGCCTAAATAAACCGGATCTTTTGTTTTTTTCACCTACACCGCTGTCTGTTGTGAACCCATCCAGGGGGTCACACACACCCGCTACTGAGCGAACCCCCTCACAGTTGGTGGAGAATTTTGGCAGTTTTTTTTTTTTTTGTTGTTAAGGCCAGCATGGAGGAGATACTGAGACAGCTGGCTCTAGCAAATGCAAACCAGCAGCAAACAAATGCAGCTTTACAAAAGAGCCTTGCAGCTCAACAACAAGCCAAGCAGCAGGCAAATGCAAATCAGCAGCAGACAAATGCAACTTTGCAGCAGAGTTTGGAAGCCCAGCAGCAGGCAAATGCAAATCAGCAGCAGACAAATGCAACTTTGCAGCAGAGTTTGGAAGCTCAGCAACAAGCCCAGCAGCGATCTGAAGCCCGCTTCATAGACCTGTTGCAGAAGCAAGAGCAGAATTTTCAACAGCAAATAGAGACATTGATACAGCAATGTCCACAGACCAATGAAGCAAGTGGGTACAATAATACCGCAACCTTTGGTGTGAGCCGTTTACTGACAAAAATGACTGGAGAGGATGATCCGGAGGTGTTTTTGACCACATTTGAAAGGACTGCTGAAAGGGAAAAGTGGCCTAAGGAGCAATGGGCTGGACTGGTGGCCCCTCTGTTAACTGGGGAATCGCAGAAAGCTTATTATGACCTAGAGCCTGACCAAGCAAAAGACTATGTGGTGCTAAAAGCAGAAATATTGGCACGGCTGGGTGTCACCCTGGCAGTCCGGGCTCAGCGTGTGCATAACTGGACTTTTCAGGTTGGAAAACCTCCCAGGTCTCAAATGTATGATCTCATTCACCTGAGCAGGAAGTGGCTGCAGCCAGAGATTTTGACCGCACCAAACATTGTGGAACGTGTGGTTATGGATCGTTTCCTGAGAGCTCTTCCTACTGCCATCCAAAAATGGGTAAGCCATGGAGACCCAGAAAATGCAGATAAACTTGTGGATCTGGTTGAGAGGTACTTGGCTACAGAGAACTTGACCACCTCTTCCAGGGACTCACGGACTTTCCCCCCTAAGACCAGATCATCCCCAGTGGCGGGTAAGATGACTCCAAGGGGTGAGGGTGGAGAGAGTGAGAGGGTGGGAGTTCTACCTAAGGTCTGGCGGGAGCAGCCCAGGAAGCCCATGCTGCAAGAGGCAGCGAAAAAAATTATTTGCTACCGCTGCCGGCAAGAGGGACATATTGCAGCCAATTGCCCAGTTGTGGATGAGCCTATGCAATGTGACTTTATAAGGGAGAGACGTCAGTCGCTGTTTGCGACAGTTGCATGCACTGCCATTCGGGGACCTGAGAAACATTTATGTAAAATGTGTATTAATGGTAGACATGTTGATGTGTTGCTAGATTCAGGTAGCCTGGTAACATTGATAAAAGCTGAATTAGTTACTACAGAGGTCTCTGGGAAGAACAGGGTGGCTGTTATTTATGTGCATGGGGACACCCGAGAGTATCCTGTAACTTCAGTGTTTTTTGAGACCCCCAAAGGTAACCTCTCTCATCAGGTGGGGTTAGTGTCTCAGTTACCACATGATGCTATTGTGGGAAGGGATTTTCCAAAATTCTGGGAACTCTGGGATTGTCCTGAGGCCCCCATTGGTGCCCCTATAAACCAGGAAGATGACCAGAATTCCTCTGGGAGTGGTGAGGACTCTCCTGAATTTCCCTTGTCGGTATTGGCGGGGGAAACTCGAGAAACTGGGGAGGAGCCAACATCCTCAGATGAAAACATGCCGTCTGTGGAGTTTTCGGATCTTGAGGTTCACAGGGAAAATTTTGCCACAGAACAGTTAAAAGACCCCACCCTAATAAAGGCACGGGAAAATGTGGTGAAAATAGATGGTGAGTTAGTGAACCCAGATAAGACTTGCCCTTATCCTTACTTCACTATGGAAAGGGACCTGCTATATCGAGTGGCTCAAAGGGCAGAAGAAACCATTGAGCAACTTGTAGTGCCCAAACCTTACAGGAAGTTGGTGTTAGAATTGGCTCATGGACACATTCTGGGAGGTCATCTGGGGACAGAGAAAACCAGAGAGAGGGTATTGCAGAGATTCTATTGGCCTGGGGTCATGAAGGAAATAGAAAAGTATTGTTCCTCCTGCCCTGTGTGTCAGAAGTCGGCACCTATGCCACATTTCCGTAACCCACTGGTACCTCTTCCTATCATTGAGGTCCCCTTTGAGAGGATCGCAATGGATTTGGTAGGTCCGATAATGAAGTCTGCTAGGGGGCATCAGTACATTTTGGTTATATTGGACTATGCCACCCGTTATTCGGAAGCAATTCCTCTCCGAAATACCTCGGCCAAAACCATAGCCAAAGAGCTATCCCTTGTTTTTAGCCACGTGGGTATTTGTAAGGAACTGCTTACGGACCAAGGTACACCCTTTATGTCCCGGGTTATGAAAGAATTATGCAAGTTGTACAAAGTGAAGCAATTGTGTACATCTGTGTATCACCCCCAAACAGATGGGTTGGTTGAAAGATTCAACAAAACCCTAAAATATATGTTAAAGAAGGTGGTGGATAGAGATGGAAAGAATTGGGATTGTCTAATACCCTATCTGATGTTTGCCATTAGGGAGGTACCCCAATCCTCTACGGGTTTCTCACCCTTCGAGTTGCTCTATGGGAGACACCCAAGAGGGCTGCTGGATATCGCCAAGGAAACTTGGGAAAATGAGAGTTCTCCTCACAGGAGTGTGATTGAGCATGTCGCCCTGATGCAAGATAGAATTTCACAGGTAATGCCAATTGTAAAGGAACATTTAACCCAAGCGCAGTTAGCACAGCAGAGAGTGTACAACCGTGGGGCCAAGACACGTACTTTTTCCCCGGGGGATAGGGTCTTGGTGCTAGTCCCTACGGTTGAAAGCAAATTTCTGGCCAAATGGCAAGGTCCATATGAAGTAATTGAAAAAATTAGTGAGGTGAACTACAGGGTTAGACAGCCAGGAAGGCGAAAGCCGGAGCAGATCTATCACGTCAATCTGCTGAAAGCCTGGAGGGATAGGGAATCCCTAGTCGCAGAGACTTTGTCACAAGTACAGCCTGATTGCTTAGTTCCTGAGGTTGGAATAGCAGACACCTTATCGAAACCCCAACAACAGGAGGTTAAAGAGTTTGTACTTCGTAACAAAGAGATTTTCCCTGAGCTTCCGGGACAAACATCTGGCGTAGAGCATGACATTATCACCCCGCCAGGAGAAAGGGTAAAACTAAAACCTTATAGAATACCAGAGGCCCGACGGGAGGCAATACGTGGGGAGGTTCAAAGGATGCTGGAATTGGGTGTGATAGAGGAGTCCCAGAGTGACTGGTCCAGTCCTATTGTACTAGTGCCCAAACCTGATGGGAGCTGGCGGTTTTGTAACGATTTTAGACAATTAAATAAAGTTACAAAATTTGACACCTACCCCATGCCACGTATAGATGAGTTGGTTGACCGGCTGGGAACAGCCCAATATATGACAACTCTTGATCTCACCAAAGGGTATTGGCAAATTCCCCTGGCCGAGTCGGCCAAGGAGAAAACTGCGTTTGTAACCCCAGATGGGGCATTCCAATATAAGAGAATGCCGTTTGGGTTACAGAATGCACCGGCAACATTCCAGCGGAAAATGGATAAGATTCTGAGGCCCCATCATAAATATGCTGCAGCTTACCTGGATGATGTGATTATCCATAGCACAGACTGGGTCTCACATTTGCCAAAAGTACAAGCAGTCCTAGACTCTATCCGGGAAGCTGGGTTTACGGCCAATCCAAAGAAGTGTACCATTGGACAGGAGGAGGCCAAATATCTTGGGTACACTATTGGGAGGGGGGTGATAAAACCCCAAGTCAATAAAGTCGAGGCCATACAGAGTTGGCCACGTCCCAACAGCAAGAAACAGGTACGAGCCTTTATGGGAATCGCTGGCTATTATCGACGATTCATTCCCCATTTTGCTTCTCAGGCTGTGCCCCTCACCAACCTGACAAAAGGGAAAGAGTCGGTTATGGTTAAATGGTCCCCAGAGGCTGAGGAAGCATTTCAGTCCTTAAAAACAGCCTTATGTAGCCAGCCAGTGTTGTACTCACCAGACTTCTCTAAGGACTTTGTTGTACAAACTGATGCATCAGACGTTGGGTTAGGAGCAGTGTTATCCCAGGTCTGGAACGGGGAAGAGCACCCAGTCATTTACCTCAGCAGGAAGTTAAAGTCCCATGAGATAAATTACTCCACGATTGAGAAGGAATGTTTAGCAGTGAAGTGGGCTCTAGATTCCCTTCGGTACTATCTTCTAGGTAGGCACTTTGACCTGGTGACTGATCACGCTCCTTTAAAGTGGATGGCTCAAAACAGGGAGACCAATAGAAGGGTAAATAGGTGGTTCCTGGCCCTACAGGAATTTAACTTTACAGTTAAGCATCGCCCTGGTGTTAAAATGGGGAATGTGGATGCTTTGTCTCGGATACATGCGTGTCTGGCTGCTTGTGTTACAACCCCAAGGTTGAAACAAGAGGGGGGGGTATGTGGCAGCACGCAGGTAAAATCACCTGGTTGTATTCAGGATGGGAAATATGTGTGTCCTAGATTCAGGCTTTATGCAGACTTTTACAATTAGAGGGGAAGAGTTAATGAGCCCAGCTGTAGTAAGTGGGCTCATTAAGACCTCTACAAAAAACCCCAGCATGCATAGGGAGATGCTCCATCCTGGAACCAGTTTTGTGTGTATAGACTGGGGAGTCTGAGATCTGTTCTGTTCTGTGCGGTGAGTTAACGCCTGTGTGGCAAACCCCTACAATAGGGACATGGACTGGGGCAGCACAAGGCTGCACCCAGTTGTTACACAGGGAGTCTACGTGTGTAGTTAGAGGTCAAGCTGACCAGGATTTATTTTCTTGTTTTATTTTGTTTGGCTGTTATATGTATCACTGCATGTAGCCTAAATAAACCGGATCTTTTGTTTTTTTCACCTACACCGCTGTCTGCTGTGCCTGACTTTGTGTTGTGAACCCATCCAGGGGGTCACACACACCCGCTACTGAGCGAACCCCCTCACAATATATATATATATATATATATATATATATATAGATATATATATATATATATATATATATATATATATATATATATATATATAGATATATAGATATATAGATATATATCTATATCTAGATATCTATATCTAGATATCTATATCTATCTATATCTAGATATCTATCTATCTATCTATCTATCTATCTATCTATCTATCTATCTATCTATCTATATATATATATATATATATATATATATATATATATATATATATTGTAGCAGAGCGTCCCAGAGAGAGACAGGAAAAAAGTCCTGTTTGGGGTTTATACCTCTCCCAGGCTCCTCTCATACACATTCAGGAATCTGTGATCCATGATCTAGTTCGGGTCTTGGTCCTCTTCCCCAGACTAATTTAAGCTCACCTGAGCAGACAGCCTTTGCTCTCTGCCTGGGACATTCACACAAAGTTGGTCTGTGAAGAGAGTAAGGTTGGTAAAACCTGTTAAGCAGTTCTTTGTAGAGACTGACAAACATTAGGCTTGTTCAGCCTGGTAGTGAGGGCCTGCAGATTGTATAGCTAGAGCCGTGACATGGCTAGGGTTTTTGTGTTTTGCTACTTTGCCCTCTATTTTGTTTTCTGGAGCACTGTACAGCACCTGTATATGGACTTGTATATACTACAAATAAACACAGCACTGTTGGTCACTTCACCTCTGGATTTGGTATCTGTGCCTGAGAAACTGCTCATCCCAGGGAGCTTTATACCTGCTACCTGTCCCCCAGGTTACAATATATGTATATATATATATATATATATATATATATATATATATATATATATATATATATATATATACCGTATATACTTGAGTATAAGCTGAGATTTTCAGCCCTTTTTTTTAGGCTGAAAGTGCCCCCTCGGCTTATACTCGAGTCACCACCGTCTGCCTACCTGATCAGGCATGTCATGTAGACAGACGGTGGCCAGCGTGTCATAAAAACATACAGCGGCCATTCCAGTATTTAAAAGCCGCGCCTCCTCCTCGTCTGATAGGCAGAACACTCAATTTCCCAGCAGTCAGTTTTCAGCCTATCACGGACATCCCCTCATCCTCATACCGCAGACGAGGATGAGGGGATGTCCGTGATTGGCTGAAAAATTACTGCTGGGAAATTGAATTTTCTGCCTATCACAGACGAAGAGGAGGTGCGGCTTTTGAATACTGGAATGGCCGCCGTATGTTTTTATGACACGCTGATCGGTGGCTGCAGATGGGCACACGGAGGCATGCACAGGACACAAAGGATGAAGATTAGCACAGGTAGGCTGCAATGGACAATGGAGGCAAGGGAGGTATACACAGGACACAGTGAGGTAGGCAGATCTGCACAGGACACAGGGAGGCATACACAGGACACAGTGAGGTAGGCAGATCTGCACAGGACACAGGGAGGCATACACAGGACACAGTGAGGTATGCAGATCTGCACAGGACACAGGGAGGTATACACAGGACACAGTGAGGTAGGCAGATCTGCACAGGACACAGGGAGGCATGCAATAGACACAGTGAGACATGCAGCTGCAGATGGGCATTGTTGACCCTCTTTGCCACTTACAGTAGCTGCTGCATTTCCCACCCCCGGCTTATACTCGAGTCAATACGTTTTCCCAGTTTTTTGTGGTAAATTAGGGGTCTCGGCTTATATTCGGATCTACCTATACTCGAGTATATACGGTATATATATATATATATATATATGTAAATATATATATATATATATATATATATATATATATATATATACATATACACATACACAGCCTGAAGTATATTAGAAACTGTACACACTGCATTAGATACTGTGTACAATGCCTGCACTGTATTAGAAACGGTACAATGGCTGCACTGTATTATATGCCGTGTATACCACCTGAAGTGTATTAGAAAGTGTACACACTTTATTACATACTGTGTACACCTCCTGCACTGTAGTAGAAACTGTACAATGGCTGCACTGTGTTATATACTGTGTACACCACCAGAAGTGTATTAGAAACCTCACACTCTTTGGGCGCATGCGCAAAGCCTAGCTGAGTGAACACCAGCCACCGTACACAGCACACCTGCAACCCGCTAGTAACCACATGACTCCCACCACATTACCTACCAAAGGGGTTTCCTGTTCTTGGTTTGTTTCACCTACCAAGGTTCTAAATATAGATACAGATCACCGGAGGAGCTGCAACACACCTTGCAAGAACTATATCTGGTAGAAAACCTCCCCGACGCTGGCACTTCTCGCAGAAGATCAGCCTCAACCTCCCCGCTCAAACATTCGTCATCTTCGGGTAAATGCAGCGACCAGTACATGCACAAAAGAGGGCGCTTTGCCTCCCCAGTTCAAGACCAAGAAGATTTTATGGACTGACACCTGCCTCCCCCTCCGAGTTAATCTTCTACCTCACAAAGGGGGTTTGATATTTCACTGGTCGTTCTGCTGTTCAACACGGCTAGCCTCAATGCACTTTGCAAATTTTTATTTCAATTTTATTTTGTTAAAAATTCCTAACTTTTAGGTACTCAACCTGATCTTTGTCCCTGTTGGACAAGGACCGCATCCTCCCACTCCTGGATCTTACACAACTGTGACCAGAAGATGTAAACAGCTGCACTCCCAATTTCCTCAATGTATCCTCTTAAAATTTAAGTCTCTACAAATTTAAAATCACTACCTTTATGTGTGCCCCTTACCACTGATCTACAACTCCTATGCTTTTGCCTAAGATCAGCGACAACTAGACTTGCTCTACCCAGCCATGTGCACACCAACACAGTCTCCAACTACCGTAAGCTCCCACATACAAGTACATTTGCTACCTGGTTGGACTAGCTTTTTTTTAAATCAAACTGTATTTGACCTACATATATGAACAAACTCTCAGTCTTCTTAATTTTAATGTTCCTTTTTGGTTCTAACATGTAAAAATGAAAATCTAGAACGTTGAATGGTCCGTGTCCTCACCATAGTTTCTCTACCTATGACCTCAACCCTCTCCCATTCCAGACCATAGGCATTTTTGGACCTACCTTAACTGTCAACACTGACCCCTTTCCTCCCTACTACTGCCTAATCCATTTGAAGTTCTACACCCTAATACCATTTTGTAGTTTGTAGGTTACTAGTCAACATACCATCCAGGTACCTCATTGCACCTGCCTGTTCCCTTGTATGGATGATCCATGTGCCCCCAACCCACTCCCTTCACTCACCCACCCTTAATATGTTGGCAATCGACGGTGGCCACATTACCCCCAATAGGGAACCGACTTCCCTGTCACAAGCGCTAGTTGACTTTGTTGTTATTTTTTTGCATTGTTTTACCTTCACCCTCATGCTTTTTTCATTTTCCTCTGCTCTAGACTCCTTTTGGTCCTCCTCAACCTTCAAGTCCACACAGATTTTACTGTCTGCCCACGCATCGCTTTAAACACTTAAGGACCAAGCCTCTTTCTGAGATTTGTTGTTTACAAGTTAAAAACTGTTTTTTTTTTGCTATAAAATTACTTATAACCACCAAACACTATATATTTTTTTTTATAACACCCTAGAGAATAAAATGGTGGTCGTTGCAATACTTTCTGTCACACTGTATTAGCGCAGTGGTCTTACAAGCGCACTTTTTGGGGAAAAATTCACTTTTTTTAATTAAAAAATAAGACGACAGTAAAGTTAGCTCAGTTTTTTTATATTGTGAAAGATGATGTTATGCAGAGTAAATTGATACCCAACATGTCACATTAAAATTTGCGCCTGCTCGTCGAATGGTTTCAAACTTTTACACTTAAAAATCTCCATAGGTAACATTTAAAAAATGTGTGGTTTTAACACCGTTTTCATATTGGGGCGCTAATCATGTATGCATTCACTTCTGCATGGAGGCTCGATGTGATGGGGCACGTTCAAACATTTTTTTCTCTTATTTATTTTTATTTTTTATTTTTACACTGTTCTTTAAAAAAAAAAAATGGTGTAAATTTTATTCCTATTACAAGGAATGTAAACATCCCTTGTAATAGAAAAAAAGCATGACAGGACCTCTTAAATATGAGATCTGGGTCAAAAATATTTTACACTAAAATGCAATAAAAAAATGTCCCTTTAAGAGCTATGGGCGGAAGTGAAGTTTTGATGTCACTTCTGCCCTGCAATGATATGGAGACTTTCCCTCACTCATCTCCATGTCAAGTCAGGAGAAGGATCCGATTGCCTGCGTCCCTACTGATGTCTCCAGTAAGTGACAGAGGGCACCGGAGCACGGCGGGAGGAGGGATAGCCTCTCCTGCCACCGATAAAAGTGATCTTGTGGCAAATCTGCCACAGAGACCACTTTTATCTGAAAGCAGACCGCCCGTTGAAGAAGAGGATACCCGGATTATGGCAGCTAGCTGCAGCCATAATAATATCCCTCTTCAAAGTACTGACGTAAAACTGTGGCAAGTGGTCTGTAAGTGGTTAAATGGTAAGTTTTACCCCCACACACGTCTCTCATGGCCCCTTAAACATTATCTCCCTGAACATTTTAGCTTTAACACCCCCCAAAAATGTACTAAAACGTTTTGCTATTTTAACTCCCAGAAAGTATATATTGTATGCCTACAGCAGGCACTTTGGGAGGCACATAATCCCGTCCTCCGTGGAGCATTCCAATGACAATCAGCCTTACTCAATCATGAATGCAAGAACCTAGCACGTAAACTTTAATCTAAATTTCACGCCTCCTACACAGCATTCAACCTTGACCTCACCCCCGCTGCAAAAACTCAATTTCTGATAAAACCTTATGTCGCTCTAGACCAGTGTTTCTCAAATCCAGTCCTCAGGCCCCCCCAACAGGTCATGTTTTCAGGTTTTCCATTATTTTTCACAGGTGATTTGATCAGTTTCACTGCCTTAGCAATTACCACAGCCGTTTCATCTGAGGGAAATCCTGAAAACATGACCTGTTGGGGGGGCCTGAGGACTGGATTTGAGAAACACTGCTCTAGACACACATACTACCCGAAATCTAATAAACCAGTCGCCTTACTTGGACACACGCTTAAATCTATAAATAAACCCACTAAACCTATACTTTTCAAACTGTCCGATGACTCCTTCTCTAGTAATCCAGTAAAGATTTACGCAAATTTCACACCCACCTAGCCTCCCTATACTCAGCTGAGAAGGAACTCAGCTCTTCTGGGACAAATATGTTATTTTCCCGCTTGAATCTTCCTAAACTATCCCAACCTGAATGTGACCAACTCGTAGGCTCTATCACAACAGAAGAAGTCGCAATGGTAATTAAAGATTTGAAATTAAATAAAAGACCTGGCCCCGATGGCTACTCAGCCATCTATTCCTGCACTTTCTCAGAGATCCTCTGGCCTGTCCTCAGTAAAGCATTTAATGCAATACTTAAAGGCCACTCATTCAGACAAGAAAGTCTAACAGTGATTGCCTGTATGATTCCCAAACCCCATTCAGACGACACCTCCTGTACCAAATACCGTCCAATATCCCTATTAAACCTCAATATTAAACTCCTGCCCAAAATCCTAGCCACTCGATTAAACAGAATCATTGGTAGGCTTATACATTGCAATCAGACCCGATTAATACCGGTATGCCAAGTGATAATGTCTGCCGGCTGTTCTCCTGGCACATATAGCTAAAAAGCCTAATATTCCCACATGCTTTCTCTCTGATAGGAAAGCCTTTGATTCCATATCCTGGCCCTATCTATGTTACACCCTGCTGAAGTGGTGTTTTGGCCCCCACTTTGTGCAATGGATCGCCGCACTATATGATAAACCCAGAGCATATGTTAAATATACTGGATATAAATACGATCCTTTTAACATGTAAAGAAGTTCACGTCAAGGCTGCCCAATCTCACACCTCTTATCCTGACCCCCAATAGAGCCATTAGTCCAATTACTCAGATCAACCCCAACAATTACAGGTATAGAGCTAGGTGGCCATTTTGTTATTTTTATCTTCCCCACAAGTTTCTGGTCCTAATCTCCTACCCATTCTCAGTGAGTTTGCTGCCATCTCAGGCCTGGTAGTCAATTCTAAGAAATCCCTTGAGCTGAATATATTTCTTTCCCACTTAGAACTGCAGTCTGCACGTGAAGCATTCCCTTTTACGCCAGCCTCTAAAATTATCCATTACTTGGGAATTCAGCGTGTGGCTGATTCTACACAGCTTTTCTTGACTAACTACCCAGCAATACTGAGACAGGCATCAAGCTTTATGATACAATGGTCCTCCGCCCCCCTATCCTGGATAGGTAGAATCAGTGTAATCAAAATTAATTTCAAGTGAGCAAAATCAAAGCAGAACACATGGAGAGTGCATTCCCTTGTGTTTTTCTAAGTTGCACCTGCTGAGCTGAGCCATCCCAGGAAAGATATCTGGCAACCTTGGGAGAGGGTCCAGCTTTATCTAATATCCTTGTGGAGATACGAGGCTTATCTAATTCTTAATTGCGGTGAGTGCATCACAAAAGGGGTGTTCACGTGGTGGATCGGTGACAGTATTCAGGAAAAGAACATTTTAACATTTCTGATGGGACATAGCATTGCACACTGATTTGAAGACTTTTGCATGGACTTTGATGTCGCTCACTTTATGTGTATTTGATGTTTTTAGCCCACTAAATGCTATCATATTGCACTGAATGTTTTAGGATATTTTGCTAGCGCTATTAATGCTGCAATTTTTATCTATGCATATTTTTTTCTAGTATTTTGTACTTTTATAATAGCTGCTATAGTGCATGACTCTTAAATCCTTGGAGCACTGGGATCAGTTACACTTTGTGTTACTAATATTTTGTACTGATCAAAATGGGCATCTTACCCAAACTACTATGCTCATTCAGGGTCCTAACAATCCCTGTCCTAGCCTATTATCTACAGATTCTGCAAAAATGGGCAGCGATGTTTGTCTCACTGAAGCCCATAGTACCTAAAAACTCACTTTACCTCCCCATACTTTGAGGAGGCCTCAGCTTTCCCAACTTTGCGACATACTACAAAGCAGCTCACCAGGCCAGCCTACCCAAGTACCATGCCCCCCATGAAATTCCTCTGTGGGTAGCAATCGAGTCAGTGAAATGTAATCGGCTATCAGTCTCTAATAGGGATGGACATGATGTTCTTACCCAAAGGGCCTGGTAATGACTGGGGGGGGGGGGCATGGTGTTTTTTTCTATGAGTTTTATCCATATTGCCAAGATCCGACGATTCATTACAGTCACGATCAGTTTTAAATGACTTTTTTACTTTAGAAATGTCATTTTGCTGTGGTACTGTTCTAAACACAGGAAAACTGTGTCACGTTAAAGGGCATACTATAGACACTTCCCAGGCACAATATTTAAAGGAATATTTAATTTTTATTGTTTCACTTTAAGCAGTATAAAATCGCTGCTCCTGAAAATATGGCAGTTTTTAAAACTTTTTTTGCATTGATACATGTCCCCTGGGGCAGGACCCATGTCTCTAAACACTTTGTATGACAATAACTTGCATATAAGCCCTTAAAATTAGCACTTTTTATTTTTTTTGTTCGTGTCCCCATAAACTTTAATGGTGTTCACATGTTCGTCCAAATGTTTTGCCTGTTCGCACGTTCCAGTGCGAGCCAAACCGCGGGGTGTTCAGCTCATCCTTAGTCTCTAACCTGATGTGGCTGCGCCATGTGGACCGCTCCAACTTACGTAATACTGTTACCAGGCACTTTATCTCTCTTTGGGATAAACTCAAATCAACCTATAAACTCCAATCCCCCCACAAACCCCTCCTTTCATTCCTCAAGAACCCAGCCTTCTACCCTGCTTGGGAGTCTCCAACAGGATTCCATAGATGTACATCTTCAGGGCTAGTAAGGTTAACCAACTTCATCACCTTCTTCTTTCTCCGCCTCCCGACACTTAGCAAATCCTCTCATTTCCCTCCATCAGAATAGTTCTGCTATCTTCAAATCAAACATTTTTCCACCCCCAATATTATTTCTGGTACTCACCTCAACCACTTCTCCAGCTTTGAATCTATATGTAAGCATGACCTAGAGGACTGATCTCATCCCTTTACACCCAACTCCTAGTCAAGGCCAACTCGGATAAACCTCAATATACTCTAAAATGGGAAGAGGACCTAGGACGCCCCCTCGACATTGCAGACTGGTCCAAGATCTGGTCAGCAACTAAATCATCCTTGCCTAACATCCTGGCAGTGGAAACCAACTACAAAGTACTGACCCGCTGGTACCTAGTACCCTCCAGAATAGTCAAAATTGTCCCTTCCTACTCAGCTCTCTGTTTCAGAGGCTGTTTGGAACGTGGTAAACAATTTCATACTTGGTGGAATTGACCAATAATCCAAATCTTCTGGAAAGATATCTTTGCTTTTGCCACCAAATTGTTTGATGTTCCCGTACTGCCAGATTCAACCACAGCACTTCTCAATTTAAAAACAGAGTTCCTATCAGGCACGCAATTTAAGATTTTAACCACTTCATCCCTGGAGGATTTGACTGCTCAATGACTGGAGCACTTTTTACAATTTGGCTCTGCGCTGCTTTAAGTAGAAATTGTGCGGTCATGCAATGCTGTACCCAAACAAAATTTGTGTACTTTTTTCCACACAAATAGATTTTTCTTTTGATGATATTTTATTGCCTCTGTAATTTTTTATTTTTTGTGATATAAATGGAAAAAAATATATTTTCTTCTTTTTGCTATAAAAAAATAATAAACTAAATTTTAGTCATACATCTAGGCCAAAATGTATTCAGCCACATGTCTTTGGTTAAAAAAAAAGTCAATAAGTGTATATTTATTGGTTTGCACAAAGTTATAGCATCTACAAACTAGGGTACATTTTCCGGAATTTACGTAGCCTTTAGTTTATGACTACCTATCTCACTTCTTGAGGTGATAAAATGGCAGGGAAACCCCCCCCCCCCCCCCCCCCCCAAATGACCCCATTTTGGAAAGTAGACACCCCAAGGAAATTACTGAGAGGTACAAGTGAAAAATTACAAAAAAAATTACACAAAGTTGTCACTAAATGATCTTTTGCTCAAACATTCCATGGGCATATGTGAAATTACACCCCAAAATACATTTTGCTGCTTTTCCTGAGTACGGGAATACCACATGTGTGAGACTTTTTGGGAGTCTAGCCGTTTACAGGACCCCGATTTCACTTCCTCGCTACCTATCACAGTTTCAGAGGCCGTAAAATGACAAGACAGACAACCCCCCCAAATGACCCCATTTTGGAAAGAAGACACTATTTGCTGAGAGGCATGTTGAGTCCATGGAATATTTTATATTTTTCCACAAGTTTCAGGAAAATGTATTTTTTTTTATTTTTTTTAATACAACGCTGTCACTAAATTATATATTGTTCAAACATGGCATGGTTATATGTGGAATGACACCCCAAAATACATTCTGCTGCTTCTCCTAGGTATGGGGATACCACATGTGTGGGACTTTTTGGCATTCTAACCGTGTACAGGACCCCAAAAACCAATCATCAACTTCAAGCTTTCTAAGGGCGTACATTTTTTATTTCACTCCTCACCACCTATCACAGTTTCATACGCCATGAAATGCCCAGATAGCACAGCCCCCCCCCCCCCCCCCAATGACCCCATTTTGGAAAGTAGACACCACAAGCTATTTGCAGAGAGGCATGTTGAGTATTTTGAAGATCTAACTTTTTGTCACAAAGTTTTGAAAATTGAAAAAAGAAAAAAAAAATTTCCTTTCTTCATTTTCAAAAATAAATGAGATCTTCAAAATACTCATCACTCCTCTTAGCAAATACCTTGGGGTGTCTACTTTCCAAAATAGGGTAATTTGGAGGGGTTTGTGCTATCTGGACTTTTCAGGGCCCCTGAAACTGTGATAGGTAGTAAGGAAGTGAAATCACAATTTCCGCCCTAAAAAAGCCTGATGGTGATGATTGGGTTTCGGGGTCCTGTACACAGCTAGAGTCCCAAGTCTCACACATGGGGTATCCCCTTACTTAGAGAAGCAGCAGAATGTATTTTGGGGTGTAATTTCACATATGCCCATGGCACGTTTGAGCATAAGATCATTTAGTGACAACTTTATGAAAAAAAAAGAAATGTTTTTTTCCAATAAATGGGCAAAATATAAAATATTCCATGGACTCAACATGACTCTCATCAAATAGCTTGGGGCGTCTACTTTCCAAAATGGGGTCATTGGAGGGGGGGTTTGTGCTATCTTGGCATTTTATGGCCTTCAAAACTGTGATAGGTCGTGAGGAGTGAAATCAAAAATTTAGACCTTTTGAAATCCTGAAGGCGGTGCTTGATTTTCAGGGTCCTTACACAGCTAGACTCCCAAAAATTCTCACACATGAGGAATCCCCGTTCTGAGGAGAATCAGCAGAATGTATTTTGGTGTGTAATTCCACATATAACCATGCCATGTTTAAACAATATATAATTTAGTGACAACTTTGTGCAAAAAAAGTTTACATTTCCCGCAACTTGTTTCAAAATATAAAATATTCCATGGACTCAACATGCCTAATAGCAAATAGGGATGGGCTTGTGGTTCGCCGGCGGTCGGTTCGCGGCAAATTTTGTGTGTTTGCGATTCGCCAAGCCGGCAGACTTCTGGTGCTGTTCGCGCGGCAGACATATGCGTTTACATTGTGAAAGAACTTTGACCCATGATGTGATTGTTTTCTGTGTAGGGATAGCCGAACTGTTCGCACAGCGGTCGGTTCGTGGTGAATTTTGCGTGTTCGCGATTCACCCGTTAGGGCAGACTATTGCCACTGTTCGTCCGGCGGACATATGTGTTTGCAGTGTGAAAGAACTCTGACCCATGATACATCCATCATGGGCTACAGGACAGCCAATTGAGACATTTCAGCACATGGACAATTGGACATTCCCCCTAGCTTATAAATAGACCTGATCTGGCGGCCATTTTACATTCTGTCTTTTGTCATGGTAGGGGGAGGTTGCTGTGTGGAGCAGGGACAGACTGTAGTGACACAAATCACTAGCTATTAGGTCCACAAAAGTCCTTTTAAGGGCTGGTATAGGTGTACAATATATAGGGTTCTAGTGCACTGCTGTGCTGGTGATTGCTGAGTGCACTGCTGACCGATTCTGCAGCTGTATTTTGTCAGTGTAGGGACAGGACATTGTGTGGAGCAGGGACAGTCAGTTTAATCACTAGCTATTACTA
Source organism: Lithobates pipiens (assembly GCF_037356315.1). Classification (NCBI taxonomy): domain Eukaryota; kingdom Metazoa; phylum Chordata; class Amphibia; order Anura; family Ranidae; genus Lithobates; species Lithobates pipiens. The sequence continues at coordinate 510,676,766 of NW_027507748.1, forward strand.
TTAGGTCCACAAAGGTCCTTTTAAGGACTGGTATAGGTGTACAGTATATAGGGTTATACATGTATAATATACTTTCTTTCAAATATAGAAAGCCTATTATACTTGACTGCTGACCGATTCTGCAGCTGTCTTTTATCAGTGTAGGGACTGGGGGACAGTCTACAAATCACTAGCTACTAGGTCCACAAAGGTCCTTTTAAGGACTGGTATAGGTGTACAGTATATAGGGTTGTACACGTATAATATACTTTCTTTCAAATATAGAAAGCATACAAAAAGTGACAAACGCAATAATAATAAAAAAGTATTATAACTGGTGTGATAGACCAGTGGCCCCCAAAAAATGACAGATTGAAGCGGGGTGTTATATACCTTTTTCCACATACATACTGCACTTCTCTAGAGACTTTTGTCACAGGGTCATTTAAAAAATGACAGGCAGAGGAAGAGGCAGGCCCTTCCGCAGGGGTGGTAGGGGTAGGGCAGGAGCAATAGACTTGAGCCAAAGTGGCAAATTGCAGAAGGTGTGTGTGATTACGTCAAAGGATGCACCAGACATGGTTGAGTGGCTCACTCAGCCTTACTCTTCTGCACCCTCCTCATCCTCTCGATCTGCACCCTCTTCACTCTCTGCTGTGTGCACCCCCAAAGACACTACCACCAACACCACCATATACCTTCCGCTTGAGTCACAGGAATTATTTTCTGATCCATCACAAGACATTTCCGATGCGCAGCCATTCTTGGCATTGGATCAAGAAGAGGAGGTAGCAAGAACTGCCACTCAGCAGTCTGATGACATTTCCCAGATCAGCCCAAGGAGGAGGATGATCCCCGCTGTTGCTGCCTACTCCGAGATCTCTAATTATAGCGGTGGGGAAGGTGACGTCGATGATGATGTGTCTAGTGATGTCACGTGGGTGCCCACAAGAGAGGAAGAGGAGGGGAGTTCAGAGGGAGATATGGACCAGCAGATAGGGAGGAGAAGCAGGCGGAACTTAGATTGCACAGGAGGGACAAAGCAGACTGCTAATGTATCAGGAGCGAGGCATCAATCATGTACGGTCACATCTGGTGCTCCCAGGACGCCGACACATGGCTCCGCAGTGTGGGCTTTTTTTAACATGTCCGCTGCTGACAATAGTGTTGCCATATGCAATCTTTGCAGTCAACGCATAAGTCGCGGTAAGCCCACCAACACTAACCTAGGGACGACCGCCTTAAGAAGGCACATGAGCTGCCATCCCCGAGCCCAGTGGGAGCAACGGCACCCACAAAGCCACAATCCAGGCTCTCGTCATCCAGCCTCGTCTTCTACTTCTGTTTCTCCTCTCTCCTCACAATTGTCCTCCACTGCACCTTCCATCATGCCATCCTCACATTTTTCTGCAAAAAGGCAGGCTTCCATGGGCCAAATGTTTGAGCGTAAAAAAATGATGATGCCGGATAATCCTCTTGCCCAACGGTTGACGGCTGGCTTGTCAGAACTGATAGCCCGCCAACTACTGCCATATAAACTGGAGGACTCGGAGGCCTTTTTGAAAATTTGTGGCCATTGGAACACCACAATAGAAGGTCCCAGAAAGGAAGTATTTCTCACAGAAGGGCATCCCAGAGCTATATGGCCATGTTCAGCGGCAAGTGAATGTATCTCTGGCACACAGTGTCGGTGCTAAGATACATCTGACCACAGACATATGGTCTAGCAAACACGGGCAGGGAAGGTATATAACTTTTACTGCCCACTGTGTGCAACTTCTGATGGCCATCAAGCATGTAACCCGTGGCACCCGTGTAGATTTGGTTTTACCGCCACGGATTGCATGCAGGCCTGCCTCTTCTTCTCCTCATCCTACTCCATCCTCCTCCCTCTCCTCCTCGGCTGACTTCTCCTTTTCCGCTGCTAGCGTCTCTTCCGCTGCACCGCCCAAACTCCCCAGAACCTATTCGACATGCCAGGTGAGACATTGCCATGCTGTGCTGCGTCTGTTGTGCATGGAAGCCAAGAGCCACACTGCTTTCAGCTTTGCGTTCACAGCCAGATCAGTGGCTAACACCGTTCAATTTGACATTTGGTAAAGTGGTGTGTGACCATGGTGCCAATCTGCTTAGCGCAACAGGGCAAAATTACACACGTGCCATGCATGGCACACGTCTTAAACTTGGTCGTGTAGCAATTTGTTGTCCAATACCCTTTGGTCCAGGACATCTTGCGGCAGGCAAGGAAAAGCTCGGCCCAATTCAGAAGTTCTTACACGGCCATGGCTCGCCTTGCTGACATTCAGCGGCGACACAATCTGCCGGTCAGACGTCTTATTTGCGATTGCCTGACGTGATGGAACTCAACCTTCTATATGCTTGATAGGCTGCTCCAGCAGAAACATGCAGTTAACGACTACCCGTACGTACTCTGCAGCAGAAAAGGTTCTGGGGAGCTTGTTTTTATTTTCACCGCGTCAGTGGCTGCTCATGAGTGACACATGCAGACTTCTGCGGCCATTTGATGAGATCACCAAACTGGTCAGTCGCAGCCATGGCGCCAACAGTGACATGTTACCTTATGCCTTCTTTACGGAGCGTGCATTGCGTTGTGTCATTGATGAAGCCATGGAGGAGCAGGAGCAGGCAGATGAGGAAGTGGCAATGCTGGATAAATTACCAGGGGGGCTACTCTATCTGAGACAAGTCAACAACAGGAGTCTGAAGAGGAGTCAGAGGAGGATGGTGCCAGGGCGGATGAGGAGGAGCAAGAAGAGCATGCTTTAAACCTTTCTGGGATCCCTGTTGTTGTGCGTGGATGGGGAGAGGAGACCGAGGAGGACGACATTATTCTGGATGATGAGCAGGAGCCAGGCCACCACACCACTTCCAGTTTAGTGCAAATGGGGGCCTTCATGCTGCAGTGTTTTAACAGGGACCCCCGTATAAAAAACATAAGGGTCAAGGACCAGTACTGGGTGGCAACATACTTAGACCCCCGGTACAAACACAAAATGGCGGAAATGTTACCACCATCACAGAGGGCTGTCAGAATGGAACACTTCCAGGCCTTGCTTCGAGAAATGCTGCATTCTGCTTTTGCGTGTGCTGGCAGAGGAGGAATTCCCACTCCCAGAGAAAGAGTTGCGGGTACCAATCCAACAGCGCCTGCAACAAGGGGGCGGTTTGAAAATGTGTTGGGGACTTCTGATATGAGGTCATTTATTCAGCTGACCCATCGACAGGTCTCATCCAGATCCAGCATCAGGGAATGCCTAGACTGACAGGTGTCCGACTACATCGGGTTAACGGCCGATGTGGACGCTCTGAGGAGTGATGAACCCCTGGACTACTGGGTGGGCAGGCTTGACCTCTGGCCAGAGCTTGCCCAATTTGCAATTGAACTGTTGGCTTGCCCCTCGTCCAGTGTCCTGTCCGAAAGGACATTCAGCAGAGCAGGGGGGATTGTGACCGATAAGCGCACTCACCTAACTCACGACAGTGTTGACTACCTCACATTTATAAAAATTTATGCGGCATGGATCTCGGAGGAATTCAACACATGTGACCAGTAGACCATGTATATGCATAACTCTCTAAACGATTTATTTAATCAAGCACACAGACGTTTTTTCTACCTTTGGCTCACTTCCTTGTACAAAAAAAGCACACCGTACTATATGCCTGTACCCTCCTGTTTGAAGAGGTTGAGCGGTGTCATATTTTTGGGTCCCGCAGCGAGTTGCTGGTATCAGTGCTGGTGTCAGTGCTCTCTATCTTGGTGCTGGTGTCAGTGCTCTCTCTCTATCTCGGTGCTGGTGCCCTTGCTCTCTATCACGGTGCTGGTATGGTGTCAGTCCTCTTTATCTCGGTGCTGGTGTTGAGTCAGTGCTCTCTATCTCAGTGCTGGTGTGGTCTCAGTGCTCTCTATCTCGGTGCTGGTGTGGTCTCAGTGACCTCTATCTTGGTGCTGGTGTGGTCTCAGTGCTCTCTATCACGTGCTGGTGTCAATGCTCTCTATCCCGGTGCTGGTGTGGTGTCAGTGCTCTCTATCTCGGTGCTAGTATAGTCTCAGTGCTCTCTATCTCGGCTCTGGTGTGGTCTCAGTGCTCTCTATCTCGGTGCTCATGTGACCTCAGTACCCTCTATCTCTGTGCTTGGTTAAAATAGTTTATTGCACAGCTCCGGGGGTCTTCCGTCTCCGGAGGTCTTGCTAGCGGAGGAGCCCGGCTTTCTTATTCATCACCGCCCTCTTCTTCCAACTTCAGGGGTCTTGTCCCTCCTCTTCGGTTCTTCTTGCCAAGCCACCGCTTCTTCTTCCAGCTCTTTTACTAGCGGTGGCCTGGTCTTCTGTCGCCGTCGCCACTGCCGCCGACTTCCGTTCTTCTTCTTCTTCTGGAGATAATGACTCAACGCTCTCTCTGGCCCCAATGCCAGGGACACGGCGCGTGGCGACTTATATAGAGACAATGGGCGGGGTCACCGGTTGATGTCACATGGTGACCCCGCCCCCTTACGATGTCAAAGTCCCAGCATCCTCCGGGGGACAAGACCCCCGAAGTCGGAAGAAGAGGGCAGCGACGAAGACACTGTACCCCATACTCATTCACATAGGGTGGGGGGCCGGGATCCGGGGGCCCCCTTATTAAAGGGGGCTCCCGGATTTCGATAAGCCCCCCACCCGCAGACCCCGACAACCAACGGCCAGGGTTGTCGGGAAGAGGCCCTTGTCCTCATCAACATGGGGACAAAGTGCTTTGGGGTGGGGGTCTGCGCGACCCCCCTTCCCCAAGGCACCCCCCATGTTGAGGGCACGCGGCCTGGCACGGCTCAGGAGGGGGGGGCGCTCGCTCGTCCCCACCCCCTTTCCTGACCGGCCGGACTGTGTGCTCGGATAGGGGTCTGGTATGGACTTTGGGGGGACCCAACGCCGTTTTTTTCGGCGAAGGGGATTCCCCTTAAAATCCCTACTGGACCGGGGCGTGGCTTGCGCGTGGCCGAACATGGCGGCTTGAGCTGAGAGCTCCGCACACCATCCGGACGGCAAAGCAACTTACCGGGCTCCCACACCGGCATCCGTGGCACCGACAGATCCCCCGTAGCTGCCCGCATCACCAGCGACCGAGATGTCCCGCAAACGAGGGCAGGAACCGGGCCCGCGGCGCCTCCAATCATTCGCCTATCAGCCCCACACAGCCAGGCAAGATGGCGCCGCCGGAGGCACAGCGCGCCATTCACTGTCCTTCCCTGAGCCTGCCTCAAACCATCCACACGAAATTAGGCACAGGATGGCCTCAGGAGAACCGCCAGACCCCAGCGACCCCAGCTACCCAGAGTCCAGCGAAGACAAGGATGCGGATGGATACAGCAGGACAGGCCGCAGATACTGTGAGTACAGGCCTACATAATGGCACTGCAATCTCTTCCTTGCAATCATCCATCGCTCAGTTCCCTACCCTGGGGCAACCGGTGCTAGACACCACCATGAAGGACATGTTAGTGTCCCTCCAATCATCCCTCATCTCAAATCTTTCTTCTTTGATCAACAAATTTTCACTTGAAATGAAACACATGGATAACAGGGTGACTTTCATTGAGACCAAAGTGGAAGAGTGCACGGAAACGATTAATGATCTGGTTGATGCCTATCATGATCAAAAAGACGAATCCCTATGGATGAAATCTAAACTCGCGGACCTTGAGGACCGCTCAAGGCGCAATAATGTTAAGATACGCGGCATCCCGGAATCTGTACAGCCTACAGAACTGCATAATTTTGCTAGCACCCTGTTCTCCAGCTTACTACCAGAACTGTCCCCCATAGAACTAACGATTGACCGCATACATAGATTGCCTAAACCACGCCATCTTGAGGCGGATGTCCCTAGAGATGTTCTTCTCAGAGTGCACTTTTTCCAAGCCAAGGAACAAATCCTCCTGAAAGCGAGAGAAATGTCCCCTCTACCTGCCCCCTACTCGGATATCCAGCTCTACGCTGACTTGTCACAATACACGCTACAGATGCGCAGACAACTCCGCTCTATCACTAAGGCCATGAATAACCACAAAATCCAGTACAAATGGCGTCACCCGGCCACCATATTGGCCACCTACAATGGCATACCCCACACCATCTCCACCCTGGAAGGAGGCTTGAAACTGCTGCGAGATTGGGGTGTCCTTCTAGATCCACCACCGGATACGCGTGATCACGTAGGGACCCCAAATCCATTCTCCTTTGGCGCAGGCCGCGGATCCCGCAAGAATAACCGTCGCTGATAAAGAACCCGGGACACTTTCAACAACTGCCCGTCCGGAATGGTTTGCGACACGAATCATATTTGCTGAACTATACCCCCACCCTGACCAGCTGCCCTTCAGCGTTTGCTGCTGAATTGGCCACTGGCTGATCTATTGTACATACTGCACATCTCGGATCTCCACTTTTTTTGTTATTTTAACGTTTTCTTTTTACTCCCCTTTTCCCCCCTCTGGACACGTTTGTCCCACCTTCTATCGTTCTCATTGCCCTGCTCCCCAGTTGCAGATACCACAGCTCACAGACCAATATTTTCGATGCCGCTACCAGGACCAGCGACTAGTGCTTTTGTCAGGTGACATCTGAGGACTACCCAGGTCTTTTCCACAACTACTGCCAACTCCAAACGCTTGAGGGGATACCGATTAGAGCTGAAGTTACTTCTACCACATCCTAGATCTAAGCTAATCCACCAGCACCTGGGTCCTCAGGACCCCAGGAATCTTCTCCCTTGCCTTTGTCTGACCATTTTTTTTTTTTTTTTCTTATCTCTTTTCTTCAACATCTTTAAGTGCTAGAGACCTCCTCCCCTAAATACGAGTATGGGAATCAACATCATCTCAATTAATGCAAGGGGTCTAAATCACCCCGCAAAAAGATCATCTCTATGGTCAACTGCTATGTCCCACAATAGCGACATTATTTGCGTGCAAGAGACACACTTCTCTGCGAAAGCTCCCCCTAAATGCCAACATCGGCTGTACTCACGGGTGTTCACATCCTCATACCACAAGAAAAAACGGGGAGTGCTGATAGCGATCAAAGACTCAGTGAATTTCCAACTTGGATCCTGCGAATCCGACCTGGAAGGAAGGTTGTTAATATTGATCAGTTCAATTGATAATGTTATGTATACCTTTGTCTCTGTTTATGCTCCCAACAATGGTCAATTGGCGTTTATCAAAAAAATTGTCCGTAAAGTTAAGAGAATCCATCGAGGCCATATCATCCTATGTGGAGACTTTAACATGGTGCCTGATGTCGACCTTGATTCAACATCTGGCACCAAGAGACGCCCCTCCCCACTGGGGAGTTATTTTTCCTCAATGGATTTGTATGATGTCTGGAGGTGCTGTCACGCGAGTGAGAGGGACTTTACTTTCCTCTTGCCGCGTCACAACACTTACTCGAGAATTGATCTATTTTTGGTTGATAAGATATTGTTGCAAAGAATAGTTAAATCTGATATACACACCGCCACCTGGTCGGACCATGCTCCAGTGAGCATTGGCATCTCTGATGGCCCCTCCCACCAAAACTCTTTCATATGGAGAGTAAACGACTATTTACTCCGTAACACTAGCTCATGCTCCCATATCAGGGAACGACTAGTAGAATACTTTTCAATCAATCAGGAAGCTGTGTCGGACCCGGTGGTGGTGTGGAACGCTCATAAAGCGGTGATTAGGGGAACCTTCTTGCAACTAGGTGCTAGAGAAAAAAAGGCTAGAGCACAGAAGCTAGATGAATTGACAATGCATTAGCGAAGGCTGAGTCACAGAACAAACATGCACCCTCTCCTGCCCTCCAAGCACAAATTTTCACCCTGCGCCACGACCTGCGGGCACACCTCCTTGAGAAAAAAGAAAAGCTATACAGGTTAATAAAGGCCAGATCATACACCACTGGCAATAAAGCGGGTAAAGCAATGTCTCTTAAAATCAAAGGATATAGAACCAAGACTAAAATCCCTTTTATATTCCACCCTCACTCCCACAGGAAACTTCTTAAACCTCATGACATAGCCAATGCCTTTAGTACGTACTACGGAGATCTATATAACCTTGCTAAAGACTCCTCCGCCACACAGCCCTACCCAGAGAGTATAGCATCCTTCCTTGACAAACTACAACTCCCACAAGTATCGCCAAACCAACTCGCTTCACTCAATAGCCCATTCACGATTGATGAAATTAGACGAGCCATCCATAACCTCCCAGCAGCAAAATCTCCTGGCCCTGACGGTTTCACAGGCGAATATTATAAAATGTTCCAAGACATTTTAGCGCCCTTTCTATGTAATACCTTTAACACAGCTGCCAAATCCGCACAATTTCCCCCTGAAATGCTTAGTGCTCGAATAGTAGCTCTTCCCAAACCGGGGAAGGAGCCCAAATCCCTTAAAAATTTTCGACCCATATCGCTGCTAAATATTGATATAAAAATGTAAGCTAAACTTCTTGCTAATCGACTAGATAACATCCTACCCTCATTGATACACCCAGACCAGTCCGGATTTACGAAAGGCCGCCAGGCATCTGACGCCACTAGACGCATGATAGACCTTCTCCACCATGTCGAACACACCAAAACCCCATCCCTACTCCTATCTCTCGATGCCGAAAAGGCATTTGATAGGGTGCACTGGGGCTATATCTCATTGACGCTTCATAAATTCGGGCTATCAGGTCCAATCCACGACTACATAATGGCTCTCTACTCAAACCCATCTGTCAGGGTACTTGCCTCAGACACCCTATCAGATCCCTTCAATATCACTAACGGGACAAGACAGGGATGCTCGCTCTCCCCACTAATATTCAACTTAGTTATGGAACCCCTAGCAGAAAGCATCAGAACCAATAGCAACATACAGGGCATCCGCATAGCAGACACTGAACACAAGATTAACCTCTTTGCGGACGATGTCATACTTTTAATCACAGACCCAGAAAGAACACTACCAGAGGTCCAAAAGATGCTAACCTGGTTCGGAGAAATATCATATTACAAGGTTAACGACACTAAATCGTATATCCTAGATCTAGGAGTAAGTAAGGACACCAGTGATCGACTCAAACTAATCTTCCCTTACAGTTGGGCGAAGCTCAGCATAACGTACCTTGGCATCCAACTTACCCCTAGAACGAAGCTACTATTTGAAGCTAATTATATTCCACTTCGAACTAAACTTCACACAGACCTGACCAGGCTGGCATCGGTTGAATTCTCATGGCTGGGTAGACTAGCGGCATTTAAAATGCTTCATCTCCCTCAAATATTATATCTGTTCAGGACTGTCCCGCTCCCCATCCCCGCCAAGTTTTTCCAATCTCTGCAATCTCTCCTCTTAAAATTTGTGTGGCAAGGCAAAAGACCCCGTTGCGCAGGGTCCCAACTGACTAGACATCGTATGGCGGGCGGACTAGGCTATATTAATTTCCAAGATTATTACTGGGCTTCCATCCTGACCCAAGCTAAAGCATGGTTCTCCAACGCACCATCCCCTACCCTATGGGAATCCATTGAACGATTCTCAGTCCCATGCAAGGACCTGGTGCCCTGGCTAATGGCCCTCCCTTTAGGAGGCAAACATACCCGAACCCTATCTCCCCCAATCCTTGCTACAAGCCAAACTTGGTCCAAATTAATAAAACTTTCCTCTGATGACCCCGATTGCTCCAATGTACCTATCCCCATTGAAACACTTCAACATCTGATCGAAGAATCCGACTTCAAGCGATGGAAAGGGTTAGGAATAACTCACCTAAATGACCTGGTTAGCGAGAATGACATTACACCTTTTCCTATACTATGTGCACAATACCAACTTCCCTGCTCTGATATATTTCTATACCTTCGCACTAAACATTGTATTAATTCCCTTAAAAAACGTACCATATCGATCCCCCGTCCAGCCTGGCAGTTCCTTTCCTCTTCCTCTAAACTTAGTAAGGGCATATCTCTGTTCTATAAACTATTTAACCACAAATTGACATTTGTCAAATCGACTCCTCTAATCCGCTGGGAGAAAGATCTAGGCCGCTCCTTCACTGTAGAAGAATGGGAAAAAGCAGGTAGATCCGTCTACAAAACCACCAGTTGCTCCACCCTCTGGGAACTAGCATATAAAATAACGTATCGTTGGTACCTGACCCCGGTCAGGATATCCAAATTTGATTCTGCAATATCTGACCTATGCCGGCGAAATTGCAGAATGAAAGGCAGCTTACTCCATATACCTTGGCACTGTCCAAAAATCTCAGAATATTGGAAAACAGTATACCAACTTATGACTGAGGTGACATTAGCTGATGTACCAAAAAAACCTTCTCTTGCCATACTATCTTTATCACTGAACAGGTTCCCCAACCCAACCAGACACATTATAGCTCACATTTTTCTGGCGGCGAGGCTTAACCTTACCAGGAAATGGAAAGATCCACTTCCCCCCACCCTGAAAGAGGTACTTCACACAATACAGACACACTTTACTCACGAATCCACCCTAGCACTAACCCATAAGAGCTCATCACAAACTCTCCTCATGTGGAAACCATGGATAAAATGGACCGAATCCCCAAGGTTGTCACAGATCTTTGAATAAGGTTAATAACATATGGATCTCTAGATTCACTAACGGAGCGGGGGGGGGGGGGGGGATCACCCTACAGGGACACAGAAGTGATCCCTATACAGGGTGTCCAGGTGGGGTGTTCCTCCTGCACTTCTCCCACAGAACGACTTCCAACACATAATGAAGGTCCGTACTGAGCTACACTGCGAAACTTGTATCACATCACGTAAACGCTAAGCTTCTTGACACATGAAGGGTAACAAACAGGCGGTAGTCCATTTTTGTACTTCCTTGGGTATCACCATTAGACCCAGGTAACGGCATTATAGCATATGAGCCATGGTATCTGTTTCTTTGTTATCTACTGATTTGACGTTATTTCTTTTTTTATTTTTATTTTCCTTTATATTTGTACAATGGAACTGTATATGTTACATGTGCTATGAGACAATCATCTCTGTTCACCATTTGTTTGTAATGAAAATCTTTAATAAAAATCTATTGAGAAAAAAAAATAAATAAATCCCTACTGGACCTAAGGGCCTGGTATGCCCCCGAGAAGGCATGCAGGCTTCATGAGTGAGGCGACATCGTATCGTGCTGGTTAGAGAATCCTGTCGCCGGTAATCAGCGTGATACTGTCGCGCTGGAAACACAATATCGGCGGCACCTACTGTAACATTATAGTATAACAGTAAGCCCTTGTACACAAGGTCGAAAATTCTGATGGAAAATGTCCGTTTGGACCGTGTTGTCGGATAATCCGACCGTGTGTGGGCTCCATCTGACTTTTTCCGTCGGAATGTCCGACCAACAAAGTTTGAGAGCTGGATATAAAATTTTCTGACAACATGATCCGATGCGCGTCAATTCCAATCGTGTGTAGCCTAGTCCGACGGACAAAGTGCCACGCATGCTCAGAATAAATTCTGAGACGGAAGCGTTCGGTCAGGTAAAACTACCGTTCGTAATCGATATAGCAAATTTGTCACGCTGCAATGTTAAAAAATGTTAATGCAGCACATTCTCTTTTTCTTTATAATGCTACAATAATGAAGCTGTTTTGCTGCTCATATTCACACACACTTCTCCAAAACGTATTTCTTTATTCTTTTTCCTCATTTCATGAATACAATATTTTAATTCGTCAGATCTCCCCAATCATTTTTTATTTTATTTTTTCTGTAAATTTTGTGGTTGGTTTTTTAATCAAGATCTCCTTTTATGACATTTTGCTCATCTTCGTAATTGTTTTGGTGTGTTTTGTGTGTCAACTTACCACAACACCATTATTATCTTTTTATTTTATTGTTTCCTTTTTTAATCTCTAATGCCCCGTACACACGGCCGGACTTTTCAACATCAAATGTCTGACGGAATGATTCCGGCAGACTATTCGATTGTGTGTGGGCTGCAACGGACTTTTGATTCGCAAAAGTCTGACAGACTTTAGAAATGGAACATGCTTCAAATTTTTCCACCAGAACTCTGCCGGACCCAGTTCCTACTGAGAAATCCGCTAGTGTGTATGCTAGTCCGACGGACAAAAACCGACGCTAGGGCAGCTATTGGCTACTGGCTATGAACTTCCTTATTCGAGTCCAGTCGTACGTCATCACGTTCGAATCCGTCGGAGTTTGGTGTGATTGTGTGTGGCCAAGTCCGCTCATTCGGAAAGTCCGTCAGAACTCTGTCAGAACTCCGTCAGAACTCCTTCGAAAGTCTGTCGGACATAAGTCTTGTCATGTGTACGCGGCATAAGAGGTTGTTTGGTGTTGGTGCCCCTTGTTTTAATTTGACTATGTATTTTTGAAATGTACCTGCCTACTCACAAATAAACTGTCCTTTTTGAAGTAAAACACATAGGCAAGTATTTCTTGAACCAAAAAAAACTTTATTTAGGTGTCATAAACAAATAGAGAGGAAGACAACGCTGGAGAAACTGGTCAATTTGGTGAAGCCTTTGGCCCCCAGGGCAGACATCAATTATTTTTTAAATGCAAAATTGGTGGCCTGATGAGTACATATCTAAAGGGTGAACAGTCTGGTCCAGAAGTACAAGAGATCAGGAAGAGCCGATGACATCTATGTCCCCAGGCTGTGGTCATACAAGAGCCTGCATCTTCTGTCAGACCAGACTGAACCCAGGCCATCACTCTCTGGTCTTCCTTAGGCACTTCCCTCCAGGCTTCCTGCCAGGCTGTGACTCTGCTCTTGTAGTTGTGGCAGGAGGTGGAGGAGGGCGATGGTCGACCTCCCGGATTCCACTTGCCACAGCCTCCTCCCGGCTGCCACTTGCCACAGCCTCCTCCCGGCTGAGGTTTTCCTGTGTATGAAAATGGGACAAAGTTTTAGTTTTTTGGTTATCAATCACACAACTTTGTGCTCGTGACTGTTGCAAATTGAATGTTACTAAATAGAACAGACTATCATTCTGAGCCCAGCATTTTTCATTCTTGTCCCAATAATTTTTGGTCACTACTGTCTATTGATATGTAAACCACTTTGTTAAATCACAACTTACTGATCAATAATAACATCTAGTTAACATTACATCATTAAATGTATGACAAGAAATATGCTGAACAATGCTATACCTGCCTCAAGCTGGGCCCCTCTACATGTTGCTGCCTGGAAGGCCCAAGTTGGACATTGGAAGCCTCAGCTGGGGGGGGGGGAGTCTTGAAGGAAGACTGTAGAGTGCTGGCCTGGGTTCCCTCTGGTCTGCCAGAAAATGCAGCCTCTCATAGTACAACATCCTGGGGACATAAATGTCACCAATTTTGGCCATCACATAGGTCATGTCTGCCGTGGGGAGCATGATCTTCACCAAACCAAGCAGTTTCTCCAGCGCTGCCTCCATGTTTCTTATTAGGTCCTTAGAAAGGGGGTTGTTCATCTGCCACAGGCAGGGCAGCTCCCTGAGCATATCAATGATTATCTCCACAAAATGTGGTTCCTTGAAGGGATCCATCTTCTCTGCAAGACACAACACAAGACAAACCCTAATAATGTCAGGCTAAACTCTCCTAATCTTGTCCCAAAATAGGCCTCAATCTAAAAGCAGTATAGGCTAGTAATGTACCAAGTTAAAATTGTACCTTTGTTTGAATGATCGGCGCGACAGCTCCTCCCTCTGCTCACAGATCGTATGTATGACACATGCGTGTTGCGTTTTATATACAGTGCGCATGCGTGAAACTGCGCCCACCCCTGACGTTCTTTCTAGTCTATTCCCCACCCCTTCTCTTTCGGCGCAGTGGGGAGAACACATGGCGGAGACACAGCAGGGGCATGATAATAATTCCACTAAGGAGGAGGAGGACAAGGAAAGCCCGGACACAGAAACATTCTTATCCCGGAGGAGAAGATTTAAGGCCTCAAATATATCTTTTGGAGAGATGTTGGAGATGGACATGAAGAGGACGACTATGATTGGAAGTATGGACCTTACCCAAATCCAAATGTCAGAAAGGCCAAGATCATGACTAAAGTTGTGAAGAGTCTTCAGAAGAATTTTGGGGTACAACGATCCAAGGATCAACTGAGAAAACGCTGGTCAGACCTGAAATTGAGGGAGCACAATCAGTACAGAAGGATCAAGCGAGTTCTTCAAAAAGTTAAGTAGTTGTCTTGTGTTCATATTATTATTATTGCTTGCATACTGCTCCATGTGCTTTGATTTAATATTGTACAGTTTAAAATGGCCATTTTCATGTCAATGGGTTCAATCATACGTAATAAACATTGTTCGTTAGCCCACTCCAAAGACGATGTTTTGGCAAGTTTCACTTGACTACATCTGTTCACACAACAGGTAAGTATTCCAGCTTTAGAAAGTGTCAAAAATAATGTTTTCACCTTTGAACTCTGCCAAAAAACACAATTGTACGACACTTCCAAGCAATGTTTTATATTCCTATTTCTGCCCTCAAATATCTGTGTGCTAAGTATTCCTTTTTTACATTCTCATAGGGGAGAGAAGACTCGGGACGTCTGAGGACACCAGGGACTCCACACCTCCCAAAGAGGGGGAAATACCAACACCAGATGCAGAGGAGGAGGAAGGAGAGATTGTAGTGATCGGCAAAATTGGCGCCACGACAGGTAAGTGTCTGAGACCACAGCTTCTGGTAAACTAATCAATGTATGCCTGCATATTTATAATACACAGTGTTTTTTTTTTAGGTGATGTGGATGTTGTGGAAGAAGAATCACATTTTACCAGTTAAAGTACCAAGATCCTCATTGAGGAGATAATGGGGTGCAATCACGATTTAGAGAATATCCAGAAAAACATCAATGATGTTCAGCAAAAAATTAAGAACATCATTGATGTTTTAGGGAGAATCTGAAACAAAACTAGCTAGCATCCATTTAAATTTTTCCAAAACACGTTTATATTTTTAGAAAAGCCAAATTTGGAATCTGCACACAGTATGTCAACATGTACTATCTTCCATCATGGGGGATCAATGTACGCGTTTTGTGGGTGCAACCCCTTCCTTGCTACTAAAGTGGCTGAGATGAAGGGGTTGCACCCCCCAAAACACGTACATTGATACCCCATGATGGGAGATAGCAAATGTTGACATTAGGCATGGGATCAGGAGGAAACTGGCCACTTTTTGATTCACAATTTGTGTGCATCTTCCAAATTTGGATTTTACAGGGGTGACACCCCATCTGATGTAGGCAATATCAGCACAGTTTGTACATACTCATGTCTGATATTGTCTTCACTTTTCAAAGTTGAACTTTGTAAGTTCCTGTGTTCTGTATGTTATGCTTTGTTACATGCATGATACGGCAAGTTAGAAAAATCTTACCAATAATAATGTTTTATATACACCAAATATGTTGGTTTGTTGTAAAACCCTTTTCTAAACGCACATATGAATGTGCTTTGAGTAAAAAGTTTCATTATCAACAATGTGTGGCTTCCTTTTTCAATGCGCAAAAGCAGTATTTGTAGTAAGGTTGTTGTTTTTTGTGACAATGGGTGTTATTTACTAAAGGCAAATCAACTTTGCACTCCAAGTTCAGTTTCAGGTGCACTTTTACAGTGCACTTGTAGTGCATAGTGGATTTGCCTTTAGTAAATAACACCCACAGTGCTTTTTAAATTTCCCCAATCATGCCATTTTCATGACCCCACATATTTCTGCCATGGTGCTGAAAATGAGCAATATTTTTGTCAGTAATGCCCTACATACATTAACAACAAAAACAAGGTGTGTGTTTAGCAGACCCACAACATAATAAGATTATCTGAAGAAGAGACTGTCACCTCATCTCGCTCTGAAGTTGGGTTTGCACTGTTGTAGAAAAAGGCCCAAAAAAACACAAAAAAACCTAGGAGACACCTAAAACAAAGCCAATCAGTAAATGAAAACAAAGATTATTGGAGTTTGAGAGAAAAAATTATTAACAAAATGCCTCTCAGACATTGTCTGGCATATCAATGGCCCCCCTACCCATAAAGTACTCCACATAGCTTGTTCTGACCTCGCGGGCACTTTGGGGGGAAGGCAAGAGGCCAGCTTCAAGGGCCGTCAGGTTGGCATTTTCAGGTAAGTCTGCATCAGGCCCAACTAAGGCCACATAGTTTGCTGAGTGTTTTTTCAAAAAATTGTGCAGAATGCAGCACGAAAGCACAATATGATTGAGTTTATATTCCACCATGTGGATTGGAGTCAAATATGGGTGGAACCGGCTGGCCATTATCCCGAAAGTGTTCTCCACTACTATTCTGGCTCTGGCCAGCCGCAAATTAAAGATCCTCTGGTTCAGGGTGAGGGTTCTCATCAGGAAAGGCTGCATCAGATGGTTTGCCAGAGCAAACGCCTCATCCACGAAGAAAACAAAGGGGAGTCCTTCCACATTCTCCTCGGCAGGTGGCAAGCCCAGACTGGCACTCTGGAGGTGCCAGTAGAACTCTGTCTGCGTGAACACTCCACCATCCAATATCCGGCCATTTTTGCCCATGTCCACATACAGGAAGTCATATGTCGTTGACACCACCGCCAACATCACGATACTATTATACCCCTTGTAATTATAATAGTAGGATCCCGAGATGGGGGGTGGGATGATGCGGATGAATTTCCCATCAATTGCACCTCCACAATTGGGAAAGTCCCAATGGCTGGCAAAGTGGGAGGCCACAGTCTGCCATTCCTGTGGCGTTGAAGGAAACTGTGGAGTCAAACAAGAAAAAAAATAGTCATTTTGCACATCAACATTGCAAGCAGATTAGACACAAACATTTTTGGCCAAGATCAGTATAACATTTTTGGAAATTAGTATTTAAAGCCAAAAGTGTGAGGTCCCCTTATCAGATTCCTCACCCCCTCATCTGATGGCTCATTGCAAAAAATTAGGGGGGGGGGGGTGTTTTGGACATGTAACCCTCTCCACTTCATTGAGAGCTGAATGCATAAATAATGTGTGATACTTTGGCCAGCCCCTCCTTACTTACACTATTGGCAGCCCACCAGACAGGTAAGACTTGTCATAATACAAAAAAAGCAACAAATGGAAGAACATTTTTAGATTCTTCTATTACCTATCAAGATAATAATAGGAGGAAAAAAAACGTTAAACAGTAGCATTTGAAAGTATTGAGGCAGGCCCTTGCACTACATGTTTTGGTGAATTCATCCATAAATCTGACCACAAAAGAGGTAGGTATAGTGTGTATTGGGTTTGGCAGCAGATAGAGGATTGCAATCAGCTGACCTAGTAGTTGGGGGAGGGGGGTTCCTAATGAGTTTGGCCCACCAAAAAAAAAAACTCTGGCACTCTGCATGAATTTAAGCACACACATAACATCTGTACACATTTTAGGGGGTGTTTAGGGGGATGCAATACTATGAAGCTGACAAAATACATTGCTAAGTGACTAGGCTATAGGCTTATGGGCCCAGAAGAGCATGGTGGGGAAGTTAGTGAAGTCAAATATGCAAAATAGACAAAAAAGGAACTTTAAAAGCTTCCAGCATGCATGAGGGCAAAGGGTCACAGCATATCAATTACAGCATATTGCAATCATGGTAATTAGGGAATGAGGAAAGAAATACAATACATTAGCAAACATTAACTACATAGAATGTGATGTTAAAGGAGAAAGCTTACCTTAATATAGTCCTTCTGCAGGACCTGTATGATGGCAGAACAAGTCTCTGGAATAATGATTCCCAGAGCCTGGGGGGAGATGCCTGTCGAGAACTTGAGGCCCTGAAGACTTCTCCCTGTCACCAAATACCGCAACGTGGCGATGAGCCTCTGCTCCGGAGTGATGGCTTGCTGCATGCAGGTATCCTGCCTGCTGATATAAGGGGACAGCAAAGCCTGCAGACAGTGAAAAACAGGGTCTGTCATCCGGAGATAATTCCTGAAATCATCAGGATTATTCTCCCAGATCTCACGAAGCAAAGGCATGTGCGAGAATTGGTCACACTGGGGCAACCAATTCTTGCTCCATGAACTCCTCCTCACCCTGTTCATGGACTCGACTTGTGTCAAAGCTAAAAGCCCAACACCAAGCCCCTGCACAGCACGAACTCTACGATGAGTATGTACATGAATCATGGCTTCAAAACGGTCAGAGCGGGCTAACAGAAAGCACCGATAAACAGCAAGGCCTGAAAGAACGAACTGAAAACCAGAAACGAGCAGACGATAAGCACTGAAAATCAAAGCGTACTATACCAAGATATAGACTGCAATGTCGAACTGACTACACGCACTGATAATCAGATACACACCAACAAGCACAAACTGAAGAGCAGTAACGATCTGAAGGACAAATCTGAAAAGCGTGAGTCGTCTCTAATGAAACTTCTACTAACACGCGATAAACACGAGATCAGCAGAAGGAGCCCAAAGGGTGCCGCACGTGGTGCTGAACTTTCCTTTTCTAGTCCCGTTGTATGCGGTTTACGTCACCGCATTCTTGTCGACCGGAAATTCCAACAACTTTGTCCGACCGTGTGTATGCAACACCACTTCCGGACTAAATCCGTCGGAAATTATCCAACAGATTTGGTGATCGGAATGTCCGACCGTGTGTACAAGGGCTAAAACTTACCATATCTGCAAAGCAAATACAATAAAACATAGTAAAAATAAAACATTGCAATCTGTGCCTAAAAAATTATATGCCGAAGCATGGGGGCAATCCGCTCCTAATGTTAGGAGCAAATCGCTCCTCCCTCCCTGCCCCCATGCTTCGGCATGTATGCTCTTTTTTTAAAACTGTGGTGGTGAAATCACCTCCAACAACGTTCGAGTCACGGCTTCATGTATCGTGGGAGAAAATGCTATCAGAATAAGTAAACCTGTGCTGCAGCTGAATGGTGTACCTGCTAAGCAAATGATGGTTAACAATAAAACAAACACAGTACAGTATAACATATATATACTATACCTGCAAAGCAAATACAATAAAACATACTAAAAATAAAGCAGAGAGAACGATAAATATAGAACAATAGTGTGCGGACAGTAGAGAGCAAACATAAGAGAGAGAACAATAGAGAGAGATAAGAAAAATAAAGCCACAACTATTTTTGCCTTTTTTTGTGTATTTTTGTGTATTTTTTATTAACTTTTTTCACTTTTATAAAAACTGTAAAAAAAAAATTAAACTGAACGTTGCAGATTAGGGTCTCTCAAAATTTGATGGCTAATACTCAAGTAGTGTGTGGTAGCATTTGAAACAGTCACCAATGTAAAGACCAAGTTGGTCAGGAAAGGAGGGACAATAAAAGCGGGTGTCGTGCCTATAGCCACACTTCCACACTTTCTACAGACAGAACATCTTCTTTGGAGGTTTCTTTGGGTAGGGGTACAAGACAGGACAAATGTCTCTCATGCAGCCGGCTTACTGCATTTGAATTGAAAAGTTGGGTCACAGCACCGTCTGGAAACAGAAGGGCTGTGATGATCTCTTCCTGGAATTTAAGGAAGGATCCAGTTTGTCCTGAAACTTTATATAGCACATTCAGCAGAGCCAATTGAAATAAGTATACAGACACTTTTTTGTACCAGCTTCTGGCCTTATGGCCAATTCGTTACAGTGCCATCAACTGGTCTTTGAGGTCTACCCCTTCCATATTAAGATTATATTCGTGGATACAGAGGGGTTTCTCCACAACACCAGTCGCCGCAGGAATTTGGACCATTGTGTCTGTGTGAAGGGAGGACAGAATGAAAGCATTCTTTTTATTCCCTCCACTTCACAGTGAGCAAATTTTTACATCTCAAGCAGATTCTCTCCCCCAGAGTAAGATATGAATCTACAAGCCACTGGGGTAAGCCCAGATGATTAGATCACACGGTGCCACATGCGCCAATTTAGTGATCAAACAAGTGACTAAAAAGTGTCACGCTTGTGTAATAATTGTCCATATACAAGTGGTACCTCTTTCCGAATAAGGGTGACAAATGGGGTTTAGCAGCGATTAATTGAACGCCATATAAATTGCTTTGGTCCACAATATAGAGATCCTCAGTGAAAAACAGCAAATAAAAATCAAGTGACATAAAATCAACTGTTTCCACCTGAATTCCAGGTTGGCCAGTGAATGGGGGAAGAACAGGTGCTGCAAAAGTGGTGGGCCCCCAATTAGGATTGGCAAATGCAGCAGGAAGGACACTATGGGCTTGACGGGCCTCTCTTTGTCTTCTACTTGGTGGCAGTGGGACACTACTCATGTTAGCAACCTCGCCAGCTTGAACTGCTCTTATGGGACTTGCCACGTCACCAATGTGTTACTGCAGTGCTGTAAACAAACAAGAAAAAAGAAAAAATGGGACTTTCAAGCTGCAATTCAAAACACAAACATTATAAAAATATAATTTTATTTTAGAAAACATTGATGAAAAGCATGATTTAAAATTCATCCAATATTACAATACAATATTAGAGAGTGCAGCTGAAAAATGTATTGTTCTCAACATGTTTCCCCCCATCCAGTAGCTTCCTCAGGGGAATGATATTTTATAGGCACTATCTGCAAATAACAATACACAAAATATTACAATATAAACAATATAAATATCAGGAAGCATGTGTTTGTTATGTTAATATGAATACAAAATATTACCAAATCAAGACTGCTAATGACACCACCCCAGCCCAAAGGAGATATTTACCTGTATAAAGATGAATAAAGAAGTTGGACAAACAAGAAAAACATTAATATTGAAGCCAGACCAATCGAAAAGGTAGACCCCACTGATGGATCCTCTGATGACCATAGAGGTTAAAATAAGGTAACTAGAAACTATGTATTTGACTAGTGGATACAAAGCCTGGGTAAAGGTGGAAAATAATAAAGCATCCATAATTAAAACAAAACACGATATATATATATATATATATATATATATATATATATATATATATATATATATATATGTATTTATTGTATATCTAGATATCTAGCTGTATTAGGTGGAGAATCCAGGCTGAAAATCAGCTACACATCCACATTGGCTGAAATCACCTCAACAAACCCCCAACAGGAGGCATAAATACCTGGGGGAAGGTGATAAATAAATAATCTATCCAAATAACTATACATGAACAAAAAAAATAATAATAATAATTTATTCTATTTTTATTATATATCTCCCTGTTTTAAGTGGACAATCCAAGCTGAAGGACAGCAAGACATCCACATTGGCTGAAATCCCCCCAACAAACCCTTAAAAGGAGGTATAAATACCTGGGGAAAGTGATAAACAAATAAGCCATCCAAAGCACTCTACATAAACAGCACAAAGCAAACTACAATAAGGATAAATACCTGAGAATTAGTGTGTTTCCAAGACACCATCAAATACCTCTCATACTGGCCTGTCAATGGTAACAACCACCAGAGTACTTATATACCCTCCCCCTCACCAAACAGGCGCCAAATCAAACGGCACCAAATATTGGAGAGGGCCGGACGCTATCTGCCTCAAACATTCACACTGGAAATGACATATAAAAACACTAGTGTTTAGTGTTGTTATATGTCATTTCCAGTGCAATTATGTGCTGTATAAGTGCACCCTATCAGTGCCCATCTGTGCAGCCATATCAGTGAAGGAGAAAAATTACTTATTTGCAAAATTTTATAACAAACATTTTTGGTCTTTTTTCGTTTGCTTAGCAAATAAAAAAAAAAAACCCAGTGGTGATTAAATACAACCACAGCAAAGCTTTATCTGTACATTATGATTGAGCAGGCACCTTGAGGAGTTTACTACAGTTATATTTTAAGGATAACTATCTAATCATTTTTCTGACTTGTTAAATAACTGGCATTAGTCTCGGCTATACCCAAGGGGTCATGGTATTACTTTGTTAGGTTAGGGGAACTGGACTGTGATATGGTGGTCCTTTATCACTATTTCAGTTTCTCGTTTTTTTCTTTTAGTGGAAAAACAGTGAGGTCATGTGATCACTTTTTACACTGTCTCTAGGGGGAACCCAGCACAGGACAAATGTGTCCTTTGCCGTGGACTCTGGGTGCCAACTTGGAGGAGCCCATGTCACATTTTATTACAGAGTTCTTGTGAGATTTTGGCAGTGGCCATATTGGAATGCAGAAGAGCTTTTATATATATATATATATATATATATATATATATATATATATATATATATATATATATATATATATATATATAGCTTTCCTGCATCATTGGGAAGACCCATCATGGAAGGTGTTAAGAAAAGGTGTCCGAGAATGTAGTGGTTCTCTTTTGTGAGACTGTTGGGTGTACTGCAATAAATTACTAGGACCTGTGAGTAGCAAACAATGGAGCACAATACATGGATGAATTGGAAGCTTAAGTGAGGCAACCTCTGACCATTTCCACAGCACTGTAAGAAAAGAAAACGTATGTATAAAAACAGTTGAAATAAAAAAGATCTATGATCCCAAAAAATCAAACTTATATTAGTAATGCACCCAATCAAATCTAATAATAAATAGCAATCTCAATATGTGCAAATAATAAATCAATCCAACCTATTTTACATATTTTTTGCATATCATAATAATGCAATCTAATAACATTCAATTGGAAACCATTTTTTTTAAATTGCAGTGCGATACATGTCTTTGAGGACGTTGAATGACAAAACTAGTACGGCGGGGCTAGGACACTGATGTCACCATGCATTCCTGTATCGCACTTGTGGCTTTGGGATCACAGGGTTACTAGGGTGACAATGCAAGTAATTGGAGGCAATAGGCATACAATTACTTGCGTTGTTACCCTATACCAACCCTATACATGGTAAAGCGCTGTGTAAACTGTTTGTGCTATATAAATCGTGAATAATAAATCGTGAATAATAATTTGTGGTGAGTTAGTTTGGGGTGAATCGTGAAGGATCACATTGGGTGTCATCTTGGCAAATTATTTTTGCCAAGAAGATTTCTTCTACACCTTCCTGGAAATTCTCCTTTTGGGATTATATAAGAACTTTGCAATTTGTTTTTTGGATCACATATAAACGTGTTTTTGGATTTTATTACTATTTACTAAGTTTTGCACAGTGCACTTTTGTCTGCATTTATAGCATACCGTTTTTTTTTCACTTTTTTCAGCAGTTGCACTTTAAAAAAAAATATTTGTCAATTGAATGTACTTAGATTGTATTAGTATAATACACACTATGTATGATATGTTGGATTGATTCATTATTTGCACATATTGTGATGTCTATTTATTATTAGATTTGATAGGGTACATTGCTATTATAAGCTTGTTTTTTGGGGATCATAGATTTGCACCGCTTGCTTTTTTTTAAATTTAAATATTGTTTGGCGATTGACCATTACTCAGTTGTCAGCGATCTTTCATTTAATCCTTGGGCTTCCCATCAATATGTGAGGTGCTATATATATTTTTCTTTCCTACTGAAATAGTTGAACCACCTGTACTTGTTAAACAATCTCACTGTTAGGAAAGTTAAAGAGGAAGTAAACCCTGATGAGTTTACTTCCTCTTTCATTCCCTGTAAAGGCAAAGCATAATGGACTACTATGCATCGCATAGTAGTCCATTATGTGTCACTTACCTGACACAGGAGCTAGCGAAGTCACTGCTGTCCCCTGTAGTTCTGAGCGTCCATCTTCTTGGTGGGTCTCCGTGGGTCTCGCTGCTCTGGCGCTGTGATTCTCCGGAGCAGCGATGACATCACTCCCGCGCATGCGCACGGGAGCTGAGACTCGCCGCATTGCCGTCATCGACGATGCCCCGCTCAGTGCGCCTGCGCGCCGCTGTCTACGGCGCATGCGCCGTAGATAGCGTTGCCTGTCTTCGGGCAAATATCTCCTAAACCGTATAGGTTTGGGAGATATTTCTTGGACCTACAGGTAAGCCTTAATCTAGGCTTACCTGTAGGTCACAGTGGTTTGTAAAGGTTTACAACCACTTTAAACTGCAAAGCTGCTATGCTTGAAGTGTTGTACAGTCTGGCCTTCTGAATTAAAGCTTATTAGGAAAAGGTTTACACTCATAACATGTGATTATCCATGTGATTATTGCTTTGACAAAATTCCCTTAGATTGCTGACCCCTGAGTTAACTCCATTATCTTACTATACTAAAACAGTACTAAAATCTTTGGCCCTGTTTACTGTATAAATAGAATGAAAGTCCTAGAAGATTTTTGCATATTAAAATGCCAATACAGTCTAAATAATTGGTTTATTTTTATGACCCACAGGACACATTTAATGGTTGCTTTGGAATTGGAGAGATTTCTGGCCTATTATGCAAACATCCATGAAAATGCTTCTGAACATTCTGGAATAATGAATTTGATAACCCATTTGGAGATTTCTCCAGCCAATGCCATCACTGTTACATCAGTAAGTAGCATTTTGGTCTGCTTAGCATTTAAACAAACATGCATTCTTTTTTTGCCAATTGCCTTTAGAGTATGGTGTTCTATAACTATATATCACATATTTCTTATGAAATGGCATGCAGAATACACCACCATTCAACTCAAATGTAAGGTAAATGAAAGACAGGCTTCAGTTTTGATCCCAGCCCATTGGTCATTCACCTCTGAAATGTTTCAGCCACATTAGGCTTAATCATAAAGGTAAGCATACCCTGTGGCAAAGGGATTATATGCTTACACATCTCAAGCCACGTGAAACCTAATAATTGTAAACAGCACACATGACTTAGGAGCTTAAACTCAATATCAACAAAGGTGGTCATTAAGAAGAACCCTTTGCCTGGTTTGCTTTGTTAATATTGACCTGACAAGCAGCATATGATGTCTTTGCCATAGGAAATGCTCACCTCTACGATTAAGCCCAGTATGGGTGAAACACGAGGGGAGAGACTGATGCGCTAGGATTTGAGCTGAAGTCTGCCTTTCATTTACTTTACATTGAAATTGAATACCTGCATGCCATACTATATTTTGGAGCAAGATATCTCTGCCAGCACCTGAATATATAGTGTAAACCTAGGAGACTGATACTGCAGGCTTGGAGGTTATCCGATCTGTTATAACATATTATATGATACAATAAAAAGGCATTCATAATTTACATAATTATCTAGCCTCTTTGTTTTTGATTGGTACAACCACTTTTGGCTGCATTAAATTGATTGTAAAATCTAGTTTTTTTGGTTAATAAATAAAACAAACATGTTATACTTACCTGCTTTGTTGCAGTGGATTTGCACAGAGCAGCCCGGATTCTCCTCTTCTTGGGTCCCTCTTGTGTGTTCCTGGCCCCTCCCTTGCTATGAAGGCACTCAAGCTAAGTCACAGTTCTGTGTGTCCATTCAGACTCGAAGCTGCCCCATCCCCTCTCTCTCCTTTTTGGCTGACTGGCTTTGATTGACAGCAGTGGGAGCCATGCTGCTGTGTGCCAGCCAATCAGGAGGGAGAATCTAAAATGGCCGAGACACTTGTGGACATCACTGGACAGAGATGGGGCTTGGGTAAGTATTAGGGGGCGCGAGGGGTGCTGCTGCACACAGAATGCTTTTTATCTTAATGCATGGAATGCATCAAGATGAAAACCTTCTGACTTTACAACTCTTTTAAGAGTGTATAGTGTATGTAAAGCTTCGCCAGGTTTGCATGCCAGAACCTGAACACTTTGATCATTCTCTTGAACTTTACTCTGCCTTTGTCCGGCTGCATGAGAACCAGCAATGTTCAAGTCTTTATACATATTCCTAAGTGGATTTAGGTTTGGGTTTTGCCTGGACCATCCTAGATCCAATGAGAGTAAGGCCAACCATAGGCAGATAAAATTTTGTCCCTGCAACCATGGGTCCCTCCCACGGAGCCATTGTGGTTTCCCTGACCCTCTCGCAGGGTAAACACAGTGATTATTGCTAGCGGCTATATCAGCCAATAGCAATAATCACATGTAACAGGTTGGTTGTACCCAAACTGATCGATCAATAAACTTTGGTTCAGCCTGCCCATACAAGGTTCGAATCTCAGCCTGTTCCTGATGAACTGGCTGAGATTCAAACGATATATGGCTGGCTTAAGTAAAGATAACAATTGGGAAATATATGAATCTATTGAGATTCGTTCAGATTCGTTCAGCAGCCTGGTACACATGGGCCGAATGTCGGGAGACATCAGCCGCTTAAAAAAACAAAATAGATGAAATTCAGCCCGTGTGTATGTCGGTCAGTTTGACAAAAGCTGGCTGCTTGACCGGCTTCTGTTCAACGCGCATGCTGGAAAACCAGCAGCGCCTTCAGTCAATGGCAGAGAGCACTGATCGGAGTGTTCTGGTGGGTGGGCCACCCTCCTATCAGAGCACAATAGCTTAGTTGGAGGAATTGCTAGAGTTTAGCGGCTCTGACCGGAGATGTCAGGTTTTTTTTTCATACAAATCGCTGGGTTGAACAGAATAAAATTGAACAGAATAAAAACGAATAGTGTGTACCAGGCTTTACACTATTGTACAAGTACAAGATTATTTTTATGTGTGCAGCATTCCCCCTTAGCCGACCTGAGTGTCATCTTGATCCAGCAATGTTGCCCGAGAGACTCTGCTGTCTGCGGACACTCCCTCCTGATTAGCTGAGACACAGCGGCACCATTGGCTCTTGCTGCTGTCAATCAAAGTCAGTGAGCCATTGAGGAGGGAGAGGGGGTGGGGCTGAGTCACAGCTCCATGACTGAACGGACACACAGAGCAGTGGCTTGGCTTGGGTGCTCTCATAGAATGCTGCTTGCTGTGGGGCACCTGGGAAGGACCAGAAGTGCCGGAGAGGGACCCAAGAAGAAGAGGGTCTGGTCTGCTCTGTGCAAAACCACTGCACAGAGTAGGTAAGTACAATATGTTTATTATTTTTAAACAACAAACAATCAAGACTTTAGTATCACTAAACAATATGAGCTTCTCACAGTATACATAAGAAGCAAAATAAAGTCAGAAGGAGTACACTTCATGTTTTGGCTTGAAGATTGCCAGCATCTTCTATCCTTTTTCTCCCCAGGCTTACTGTCTCAGGTCATCCCCTTTCATTCCTTGAATTTCAATTCTTTCAATCACAAAGGCTGAGCTTCACATGCGGGCTTTATCTAGAGCAGTCTGAAAGCAAATTCAATTCTTCTAGGAATTCTAACTCCTCCAGACTGACATCCACCTATAAAGGCATTTTGAAATTTGCAGAACTCCTACCAAGAGCCAGCTCACCGCTTGCATTGGGGTTGAGGACTCTTGAAAAGATGGAGGCAGGAAATTGTAATGTTTTTAGGAAGCAATGTATAGCACCCTGACTGACCCTCCCACTAGCCTTGATCTGCCTGCAATGCATAGGGAAGCACAGAGACCCGGATAACATCCCTGGGTCTAAAATAATGTATACAATTTAATGAAAACTGACTTATTATATTTAAAATTGGACTCAAATGTTTATATGTAACTATGTAGCAAAAAGTAAAAAATAATGCGTTTTTTTCAAAATTGTTGCTCATTTTTTGTTTATAGCGCAAAAAATAAAAACCACCGAGGTAATCAAATATCACCACAAGAAAGCTCTATTTGTGGTAAAAAAAAAGTCAATTTTGTTTTGGTACAACATCGCACGATTGCGCAATTGTCAGTTAAAACAATGCAGTGCCGAATCGCAACAAGTACTCTAGTCAGGAAGGGGGTAAATCCTTCTGGGGCTGAAGGGGTTAAAATGTGTTAAACATTTTTAAATTATAGAAAAAGCTATTCCTGTATCTTGCAGTAATGTTGTTTGCTTTTAATTGATTTCAATGTGGACAATGCAAGGCTGTCCTTGGTGTAACATGCTCTTTGACATAATCAAATATGTTGTGTAATTTGGTCAGATGTATGGAAGTTCTGTTGTCCTACTTTTAGCTGTAAATGCAATCAATGAGCAAAAATCTTAAAGCTGAATTCTGGACTGGCCCAGAAATCAAAGCCCAACCTATAGTATATACATTTTTGCCTAGAGTGCATCTAGTAGAGAGAAAAATGTACCTTTATCCATGGCCTGTGACAGCCTCTATGCTAGTTTTCTTCTTTCCCTACAGATAAGGAGTAGTTGTACAATGCTAGAATTTTGCAAGATGCATATATGCTCCTTTCCATCTGTCAGTCTCCTTTGCATGGAATCACAAATTATAGTACATAGATATCAGTTGCAAGCATTTATTTCTGCTTATAGTATCCCAAATGTTAAAATAGTATACAAATGCAAAGGCTGGCCATTTAAATAATTTGTCATTAGAATGTGGTACTATTTATCAAAACACCATTCTAGCCTGCTATTCACACCATTGAATTGTGCTGCAGTACAGTGTGGTTAAAAATTGCATCAAGCTGTGTTTTTTTTTTCACAATCTAAATCTGCAAAAATGCATGTAATGTGTTTAAATACAATGAACATAAATGAAATTCTGGGAGCAGAAACAAGTTTGGCTCCTTTGATCACCTGTTTTTCTCCCTGCACACATGTAAAAGTGCATGAAAAAAGCACTACTTCTGGTGTGAATGGATTCTGATTTTCATGGCAGTGCTGTCTGGGTGATTACTTGATTTGGCTTTGTTAACAAAGTTATGTGATCATCAGGTCGGAACTACCATGGTAAAAGACTTTTGGGTTAATATACTAAAATTGAAGATTTCAAAATGTGGTGCAGCTACAGCTAAGGGGTAGATGACCACTTTGTGAGAGAGCTCTTGTTCAGCTTTAAAGCCAACAGAACATCACAGGGACAGCTGGCAGATATTTCTGCTCCTCCAGCTCTCCCCAGCCTCTGCTCATCCACAGGCAAAAGAAAAAAGCTGCTCCAGTTGCAAAAGCTCTTGGCCTTCTTCTCCCCTGCTGGGAGTAGGCTCTAACAAAATGGCACGGCAGCCACTCTGACTGTAATCACACTAATTGTGGGCATACAACTTCAGTCTCAACGTCTGCAGGGGGACTTGGCTCTTCCTCCTCAGGCTCATCCACTACTTCCACCAGAACTCCTGTGAAAACAAAAGCCTGACTGTCACAAGACATTGAGGCTGATTAACATATCTTTTCACATGTAAAGCCTAATGTGCCAGTACCTATAGAAAGCACTGATGATAATGATGATCCTATTTCCACTTCCCCTACCATGAACCAACCAATGCTAGACATAACCATGAAAGAACTGTTAGCGTCCTTATGATCAACCCTACAATATGATTTACTAAAATGCATGACTCAATTTAAGGGGGAATTGCAAGATTTAGAGAGTAGACTGGATTATGTGGAGAAAAGCATGGGAGACTCTTTAAAAATGCTACTAGACTCTCACAATGACCAAAAAGACAAAATTGCATGGTTACAGAACAGCTTGGCAGGCTTCAAAGACAGGTCTCACCGCAAAAACCTCAAGATCAGAGGAATTTCAGAATCCTTACTACCTGCACAATTATCTTGTCTAAGGTCTCTTTAAATCTATCATTCCTACTGCTTCAACTGTTGAGCTTATGGTCAATAGAGTTAATTGTCTTTGTAAATGTTCTCATCTCCCTGATAACATCCACAGGGATGTTGTCTTACATGTCCACTTCTACCATATCAAGGAACAAATACTTGTATCTTTTCACAAACCTGAAATTATTCCACAACAGTTTGGGAACCTACAGGTATTCTCTGACCTTTCGCAACATACCATGCTACTTCAGGTGAATCTACACCCAATTACCAAAACCCTGCAGTAACATAAATTTGTGTATAGATGGAAGCTCATCATCACCCGAAACAACAAGATGTTAATAGGTACAACAATGACTAAAGGTCTCCTACTCCTGTGAGAGTGGGGAATAATCCCAGACGTGCCCCTCTCTACCCCACCATCTCTTGCTTCATTGCATACAGACTGTTAAGTCGTTTCACATAAGAAAAATAGGTCACCACAAGAAAGTGCCTGACCATATGGTTTCCTTTCTTTTTCCAAACCAAAACTGTCTCTATGTGCCTGGACACACTCCATTTTGCTCCTAAACCCTCCAGGTAACATATGTGCAGTTTGCAATTTGCATCTGGTCCACTTACTGGACCCGTGCCTTTTATCATTCAGTTTGTCTTGATATAAGTTTCATTGATAACTTTATAGTTTATGGACTCACTTTTACATTACTTATTACAGCATGTGTCATTCCCTGGGCCTCAAGGGGTGATTTAACACCTCTCTCACTGCATTAATAGATTTAAAATTGCATCCCGGAATGTGCATGGATTAAACCACCCATATTAAGGATTATTCTTATGACATGAAGCTTGTGTCCTACAGTGTAACATACTTTGCATATAGGAAACACATTTCCAGGCCAACGCTACTCCATGCTGCACACAAAAAAAAAATTGCCAGTGCGCCTCAAAAACAAGAGAGTCCTCATAGCCATAAAGGATTTGATCGCCTTCACATTACTAAACTCTTTCCTTGACCCGGATGGCAGATATACTTTCCTTATTTTTAAATAAATTACAAATAGAACACCTTAGTAAACCTTTATGCCCGTAAATCCTACCAACTCAAGAAACCTTTCCTCAAAATTGCATCTATTAAACAAGGACTTTGGCGATTTCAATATCACAATGGACTCTTCAAAGGATTCATCTGCACCTTTTTCAAGGAGAAGTCCTTCCTTACAATCATTTTTCCATATAGAAGACATGTTCGATGTGTGGAGGTGTCAGCATGTCAATGAAAAGGACTTTACCTTTTTTATTTCCAGACACAACTAATTTTCCAGGATCAATCTCTTTTTTATAGATAAATTACTGCTTCAAACTATCCCTTCCTCCACCAAGAAGGTGTTTGATAGGATTCACTGGAACCATATGTAACAATTTTGTGACACATTTGAAATCACTGGTTCTATTCTATCTGCCATACTAGCACTATATTCATGCCCCACTGCCTAAGTTTACATATCTAGTATGTTGTCAAAATCGTATTTAATCACAAACAGCACTTGACAAGGATGCCCTCATTCTCCCTCTATCTTTAATCACCTCACTAAACCTCTGGCGGAGGTTGTTCGCAAACCCTGAGATTTAGGGCTCTGGGAGCTAACTCAAAAAATTACCCAATGATGATGCTTAACACCATTTAGATTCACTAAATGTTATTGCTCACAGTCTCCTGAGTGATGGAGAGGATGTGGTTTCCTAGACACTCTACTGCACATATTATGGCATTGTAAAGACATCCAAACTTTGTCTAAGAACATTTTTCAAATAATTTCTGAAGTTGACGGCATCCTGCCCCCTCTTCAACTAGCTTTGGTTATCCTAAATATGAGGATAAAGGATTTCCCCCCTTCATTCCTCTCTGTAGTCACTCACATTTTACTAACAGCTAAAATCACCATCTCTAGACATTGGAAAAATAACCTCTCACCCAACCCCTTTGAGATGGTTGAAATAGTTAACGCTAAGTATGAAAAAATATTAGCTACTAGATGCGATAAACTCTCACTCTTCTATACCTCATGCAATTAATGGGCACAATATTATTTTTTTTTTTGAATTAGAGAACGTTTATTGAGAAACAAACAAACCCAACAAAGAACAACAAATTTCCTGACAGTCCATACATAGTATCACATAATATCAGAGATTACTGACATATAACCTTAAATAACATCAAGGAAAACAGAATTATACATTTGCCCTGCTTTACTCACAGCAAACATCTGGGTTACAGATAATAATTTTGCCTCTGCCCTCATTAGCCCCTTGAATCAAGACTACGTTGGCTAAGAGCACAATACCTTACATACCTTAGTCTGTCTAGTACTAGATCGATAGGAGCTAGACCTGGGGTAGGCAGATATCCTATCCACATTTTTTTCATAATTAGATGGTGATAATGCAACCACTCACATCTTAACCCTTGTACACACGGTCGGACATTCTGCCAACCAAATCCGTTGGATTTTGTCCGAAGGGTTTTGTCCGATGGATTGTGTCCAAAACTGTTGCATACACACGGTCGGACCAAGTTGTCGGAATTTGCGGTTGCCAAGAACGCGGTGACGTAAGCCGTGTACGGCGGGACTAGAAAAGGGAAGTTCAGCACCACGTCTGGCACCCTTTGGGCTCCTTCTGCTGATCTCATGTTAGTAGAAGTTTGGTGAGAGACGATTCGTGCTTTTCAGATTTGTGATTCAGATCGCTACTGCTCTTTGGTTTGTGCTTGTCTTTGCATATCTGATAATCAGTGCGTGCAGTCATTAAGTATTTGTTGATCATTGTGGACTATATCTTGGTATAGTACGCTTTGAAAGGCATTTTTTATTGTCTGCTTGCTTCTGCTATTCAGGTCGTTCTTTCAGGCCTTGCTGTTTATCGGTGCCTTCTGGTATCCGTTCTGACGAGCTGACCGTTTTCAAACCATGTTTCGTCTACGTACTCGTCGTAGAGTTTGTGCTGTGCAGGGGCTTCATGTTGGGGTTGTTACTTTGACACAAGCCCGGTCCATGAACAGGGAGGGGAGGAGTTTGTGGACCAAGAATTGGTTGCGCCAGCGTGACCAGTTCTCGCACATGCCTTTGCTCTGTGAGATCCGCGAGAATAATCCTGATGATTTCAGGAATTATCTCCGGATGATGGACCCTGTTTTTCACCGTCTGCTGGCTTTGCTGACCCCTTATATCAGCAGGCAGGATACCTGCATGCGGCAAGCCATCACTCCGGAGCAGAGGCTCATCGCCACGTTGCGCTACTTGGCAACTGGGAGAAGCCTTCAGGACCTCAAGTTCTCTACAGGCATCTCCCCCCAGGCTCTGGGGATCATTATTCCAGAGACCTGTTCTGCCATCATTCAGGTCCTGCAGAAGGACTATATGAAGCTAAATTTTATCCTTAAACATCACATTCTATGTATTTCATGATTGCTAATGTCTTGCATTTCTTTCCTCATTCCCTAATTACCATCATTGCAAAATGCTCTAATTCATATGCTCTGCCCTTTTGTCCTCATGCAGATTTGCCTCACTAACTTCCCCACCAAGCTCTTGGCCCATAAAACTATAGTCTAGTCACTTACCAATGTTTTTTGTCAGCTCCATAGTATTGCTTTCCCCTAAACACCCCCTAAAATGTCTACAAATGTGATGTGTGTGCTTCAATTCATGCAGAGTGACTTTTTTGAAATTTTTGGGGTTGTGCCAAACTCATTAGTAACCCCCCTCCCCCCAACTGCTAGCTCAGCTGATAGCAATCTTCTATCTGATGACTTTACCAAACCCAATACACACTATACCTACCTTTTTGATGATCACATTTATGGACGAGTTCACCTAAGCATGTAGTGTAAGGGCCTGCCTCAATACTTTCAAATTTTTTTAACATATTAATTATCTTGATATGTAATAGCAGAATGTCAAAATGTGCTTCCATTTTGTTTTCATTTTGTTATTATGACACTTCTTACCTGTCCCGTGGGCTGCCAATAGTGTAAGTAAGGAGGGGCTTCACAAAGTATCACACATTATTTAGGCATTCAGCTCTCAATCAAGTGGAGAGGGTTACCTGTCTTAAACATCCCCCCTCATTTTTTAGCAAGGCACATCAGATGGGGGGGGGGGGGTGAGGGGTGATGACTCTCATAAGGGGACCTTATACTTTAGGCTTTAAATACTCATTTCCCAAAATGTTATACTAATTTTGACCAAAAATGTGGATGTCTAATCTGCTTGCTATGTTGATTTGTCAAATTACTAATTTTTGTTCT
The DNA here is from genome assembly GCF_037356315.1 of Lithobates pipiens. NCBI lineage: Eukaryota > Metazoa > Chordata > Amphibia > Anura > Ranidae > Lithobates > Lithobates pipiens. The sequence goes on from NW_027507748.1 coordinate 510,710,608, forward strand.
TGTTTCACTACACAGTGTCCTTCAACGCCACAGGAATGGCAGACTGTGGCCTCCCACTTTGCCAGTTTTTTTCAAGTTGTGCCTTTTTCACCAACAGTGCAAACCCAAGTTCAGAGCGAGATGAGGGGACAGTCTCTTCTTCAGATAATGTTATTATGTTGTGGGTCTGCTACACACACACCTTGTTTTTGTAACTTATGTATGTAGTGCATTACTGACCAAAATCATGCTCATTTTTCAGCACCATGGCAGGAAAATGGCATGATTGTCCAAATTTACACCTCACTGTGGGTGCTTTTTACTAAAGGCACATCCACTATGCACTACAAGTGCACTGCAAAAGTACACCTGAAACTGCACTTGGAGAGCAAAGTGGAGTTGCCTTTATTAAATCACACTCCTTCTCAGCACAAACTCAAATTTGACTACAAATACATTTTTGGCGCAATGAAAAAGGAAGCCACACATTGTTGATAATTAAACTTTTTAATACAAGCACATTCACATGTGCGTTGCAAATAGGTTTTTACAACAAACCAAGAAATTGTGTGTATCCAAAACAGAGTTTAATCAAAATTTTGTTTACTTGTTGTTTTTGTGTAAACAGGCATGTATCAAACCGTAAAATACAGAACACAGGAACTTACAAAGTTCAACTTTGAAAAGTGAAGACAATATCAGACATGAGTATGTACAAACTGGGCTGATATTGCCTTCATTACATGGGGTGTGACCCCTGAAAAATCCAAATTTGGAAGATGCACACAGTGTGTCAACATGTGCTATCTCCCATCATGGGGATCAATGTACATGCTTTGGGGCTGCAACCCCTTCATCTCAGACACTTTACACAAAACATGTACATTGATCCCCCATGATGAGAGATAGCGCATGTTGACACACTCTGTGCATCTTCCAAATTTGTAATTTCGATAAATACAACATTTTGTTTTTAAAATAGCAAAAATAAAACCCTATTTAGTTTTTGGTGTTTCACACTCTCCCCAAAACATCAATGATGTTCTTGATTTTATTTTTAACATCATTGATGTTTTGCTGTATATTTTCCGAAACCCGATTGCACCCCATTATCTCCCCAATCAGGATCTGGGCACTTTCACTGGTAAAACGGGAATCTTCTTCCACATGACCTACAAAACAAAGCAAAAAAACACACCATGTAATAAAAATATGGTGACATACATTGCTGAGCTTACCGGAAGCTGTGTTCTCCAACACTCACCTGTTGTGGTGACAATTTGCCCAACCTCCACGATCTCTCCTTCCTCCTCCTGCTCCTGCTCCTCTGTTTGTGCTTTTGGAAGTTGGCCTTCTTTGGGAGGGGTGTGGTCCCTGGTGTCCTCATACTTGCCGAGTCTTCTCTCCCCTATGAGAATGTAAACAAAGAATAATTTGCACACAGAGGGCAGAAATAGGAATCTGAAACATTGCTTGGAAGTTAAATAAAACATAAATCAAAAGACAGGAAGGGAGATTAGGGATTTTGGCGGTGCTGGTTAACAAAATACAATTAATTAAAGTACATAATTTGTAGTACAAATATTTATTAAGTTTGAAGTTAAAATCAGTAGCAATATATGCTTAAAAGATACAGGATAATACAGTACAGTGGTTGTTCTTGTTAAGCACACATAGTCCCGACATGTTTCGCATTGGATTGCTTCTTCAGGGGATGTGTGAATGTTTGAACAAAATCTAAACCAAAAATACAGAATAGTAATAAGATATATCACAAAATTCTTATTTTTTTATTTTTTTTTTATTTTTTTTTAATGTTTTATTTGTAATTTGGTTGTATTGTTCTGTTTGTTAATAATTATGTTAATAATCATAGGAATACATTATTAGAATATTCAATATGTTTATGTGTTTATGGTATTATTATGTGCAGCTTCAGAGAAACAATCTTCTTTTTTTTTTTTTTTCACCCTAATAGTCCACCTCCTCGGTTTCCCCATCAGTGCTGTTCGCACGGACGCCCGGGGGCATAGGCGCCTTGTGAGCCACTGCCCCTTTCCAGCGCTGCGACGCTCCCTTTAGATCGGTCGGAAGAATGGGCCATTTTTTTTTTTGGCCATTCTTTTCCGACCTTCTTTTTCCATCGTCTTTGCCTCTATGCCTGATTAGGCGGTCGGATTGGTGGCCACGTTCGTCTATGCCGTCGCCCTTTACGAAGGGCGGCGATCAAGGCATCGTTCGTTCCCCCCTTTCCCCCGCCCACATGCTTGAAGCATTATGGGACTTGTAGGCTTATTCAGTCTCGTTCCATAGGTGAGCATGCGCAATAGCGCTCCTTTTGTCCGCATCAGGCCGACTACGTAAGACGCCGGCTTGATGGCGGGGCATATAAAAAGCCTTCGTAATACCGTCATTCCTTTGCGGGCCGCAGCCCAAGGGTGACGCTTTATCCTCCAGACTTTGTATTTCTTGGTAAGTTTATGGTCATATCTTTTTATATTTACTTTAATCGATCGTCCCTTCTCTTTGAAAACGTTCACTTTTTCTTTTTGATTGTTTTTCAACCCTTCACACCTGGGCCACTGTCCATGTTTCTTTTCATGTCTGCATTGACTCCCTAGCTTGGAGTTCTATGCTCTGGAATGCCACCATGTAATTCTCAGTCTATGTCTATATGCCTGAGTGTTTGTGTTCTTATAACACTCAGTTGTTGATGCACACACCCCCCTGCTGAGATATATTTCCTTAGTTATCCAACCATTCTAACCTCCGTTTTGTTTTTTGTTTTTTTTTTCTTTTGATTGGCCACCCAGCTGGTATTCCTGTGCAGGTGTGTCTCCCTGAGCCCTTAAAAAGGAAAAAAACTTTTTTAAATACGTGCGTCTCCATATCTTACAACTATCCAACCCATGTAAGTAACATATTTGACAATTAAAATAAATCTATTTACTACTCTTTTTAATTTTTATACTTTAGAGGGTTTTTTACCCCTAAAAGGTTGATTTATTTTAGCAACCTTAAAATTTAGTTATGTATTAAAGAATTTTCAATTATCCCAAAATTTCTACTTCTACTTTTTACCGCATACCTTTTTGTTACCAGTTTTTTGGCTTGGTTGGCTTTTTAGCCCCCTGCGATTCAGCGCTGCTGCAGTTAACCCCCGAGGTGGATAATTCCCCTACTTTACCATCAACGTAGTGGTTGAAGGTGGGTTTGATGTTTGTGTGTCCCCCCTTTCCCCCCCCCCTTTTTTTTTTCTCTCTGCACTTATGAATTTTGTGATATATCTTATTACTATTCTGTATTTTTGGTTTAGATTTTGTTCGAACATTCACACATCCCCTGAAGAAGCAATCCAATGCGAAACATGTCGGGACTATGTGTGCTTAACAAGAACAACCACTGTACTGTATTATCCTGTATCTTTTAAGCATATATTGCTACTGATTTTAACTTCAAACTTAATAAATATTTGTACTACAAATTATGTACTTTAATTAATTGTATTTTGTTAACCAGCACCGCCAAAATCCCTAATCTCCCTTCCTGTCTTTTGATTTATGTTTCAAATTTTCAGATATGTGGTGCCATATTTGTTAGGTGTTGTGTGACGCTGAGCCATCAAAATTATTCCATTGCTTGGAAGTGTTGTACAATTGTGTTTTTTGGCCGAGTTCCAAGGTGAGAACATTATTGGGGACACTTTGTTAAGCTGGAATACTTCCCTGCAGAACGATGTTTCTTACGAATGAATGAAACCATGAACTTGAAAGTGGCCATTTTAAAATGCACAACATGAAATCAAAGCACATGGAGCAGTATGCAAGCAAGAATAATCATATGAACACATGACAACTACTTACTTTTTTTAAGAACACGCTTGATCCTTACAGTAGGTACTGCTTGTGCTCCCTCAGTTTCAGGTCTGACCAGCATTTTCTCACTTGATCCTTGGATCGGCGTACCTCAAAATTCTTATGAAGACTCCTCACAACTTTAAAAATGATCTTGGCCTTTCTGATATTTGAGTTTGGGTAAGGTCCATACTTCCCATCATAGTCGGTCCTGTTCAATATGTCGACCATCTCCAACATCTCTCCAAAAGACATATTTGAGGCCTTAAATCTTGTCTTCCTGGATCGGGACGTTTCAGGCTCGGGGCTTTCCTCACCCTCCTCCTCGTTAGTGGAACTATTATTAGTGCGCACCTGCGTTCTCTCCGCCATGTGCTCTCCCCACTGTGCCGGAAGTGAAGGGGCGGGGAATAGTCTAGAAAGAATGTCAGGGGTGGGCTTAGTTTCACGCATGCGCACTGTATATAAAACGTAACACACGTGTATCGTCCGTATGATCTGGGAAGAGAGTGAGGCGCGGACACGACGAACTTGCAAACGAAGGTAAAATTTTTAACTTGGTGCTTCACTAGACTAGACTGCTTCTATATAGGCCGATGTTCGGACAAGATTAGGGGGGTTTTTAATGGCATTATTAGTATTTGAGGGTTTGTCTTGTGTTGTGTCTTGCAAACAATATGGATCCATTCCAAAACCAAAATTTTATGCGGCTATTCCTAGGACTCTATAAGGAGATGTCCTGCCTGTGGCAGTTCCACAACGAGTTTTATGCCGACATAACAAAGAGGAATGCAGCGCTGGAGAAACTGCTTTCTTTGGTGCGGATCATGGTCCCCACGGCAGACATGGCCTATCTGAATAGGAAAATTGGGGCCATGAGGATTACATATTTCAGGGAGAGAAAGAAGCACCTGGAGTCCTTGAGAGCAGGAGATACAGATGCCGTTTATTACCCCAGGATGGTTCACTTTGACAGGCTGCATTTTCTGGTAGACCAGGGGGTACCCAGGACACCACTCAGGCCACCACTCTCCAGTCTTCCTTCAAGGCATCCTTCACCCCCAGCTGAGGCTTCCAACGTCCAACCTGGGCCTTCCAGGCAGCAACATGTGGTGGGGCCCAGCTTGAGACAGGTATTGCATTGTTGAACATATTTCTTGTGTTACATTGAATGATGTTAAATAGATGTTCTTATTGATCAGTAAGTTGTGATTTATCAAAGTGGTTTACATTTCAAGAGACAGTAGTGACCAAAAATGATTGGGACAGGAAAGAAAAATGCTGGGCTCAGAATGATAGTCTGTTCTATTTGGTAACATTCAATTATCAAAAGCCAGGAGCACAAACTGGTGTGATTGATGATCAAAAAACTAAAACTATGTCCCCTTTTCATACAGAGGAAGACCTCAGTCGGGGGGAGGCTGTGGCGAGTGGCAGCCAGTAGGTCGACCAACGCCCTCCTCCTCCTGCCCCAACTACAGGAGCACAGCCACAGCCTCGAAGGATGCCTGATGGGAAGTGCCCAAGGAAGACGAGTGAGTGATGGCCTGGGTTCAGTCTGGTCTGCCAGAAGATGCAGCCTCTTGAAGATCCACATCCTGGGGACATAAATGGCATCTGAATTTCCTGTTCTCTAGGACTTCGGGACCAGACTTCTCTCCCTGAGATATGTACTCTTCAGGCCACCAATTTTTTATATTCTAATTTGTTCATGTCTGCCCTGGGGGCCAAAGGCTGCACCAAAGTAACAAGTTTGTCCAGCGCTGCATTCCTCTTTTTAGTTTATTGCAACCAAAATAAAGGTTTTTTGATTGATGAAATACTTGTGTATGTGTTTTCCTTCCAAAAGGCCAGTTTATTTGTGAGCAGGCAGGTACATTTCCCAAAAAATAAGTGAAATGAATAATAAGGGGTACCAACACTAAACAACCTCCTGTAGATTAAAAAATAAAAACAAAATATCAAAAATACAATAACGTTGTGGTAAGTTTACACACACAAAACACCCCAAAAAAGGAGAAATGAGCAAACTGTCTTTAAAGGAGATTTTTAGGGAATCCAAAAACAAAAAACATCCAAAAAAGAATAAACAAAATCTAAAATTGTGTAGATGTGACGCAGACTAAAATTGTATTGCTGAAATGGTTAAAAAAGAGTAATGAAATACGTTCGGGAGAAGTGTGTGTGACTATGAGCATCAAAAGAAGTTCGTTCTTGCAGCATTGTAAAGAACAAGAATGCGCTTCATGAAAGAATTTTTAACATTGCAGCGTGACGAATGTGCTATATAGCTTACAAGCAGTAGTTTTACCTGAACGAGTGCTTCCGTGTCGGCGTGGCACTTTGTCCGTCGGAGTAGGCTACACATGATTGGAGTATGTCCGATCGGACCAGTTTGTCGGAAAATATTTCCAGCAAGTTGGAAAATTTGGTCCGACGGATATTCTGACGGAAACAGTCCGATGCATACCACACACAGTCGGATTATCCAACAACACGGTCCGATAGGACACATTCCGACGGATTCTCCGACCGTGTGTATAAGGGCTCAGGGTTATACCTATTTGTTTAATTCACATCTGTGGCATGGGGGTAACCTGTGATGTCCAATGCAGCAAAATAAGTTTACAAGCCTGGAAAAGAGCCCCGGATGCTGCCTCCCTGGCATACACATCCTGCACCACGTCATTAAGCATACCTAGTATACAAGGCTTATGCCGTGTACACACAGCCAGACTTTCCGGCAGAAAAGGTCCAACTGAATCATTCCATCGGATAATCTGATCATGTGTATGCCTCAGCGGACCTTTTTTTAAAAAAAAAATTCTGATGGACCTAGAACATGTTTTAAATCTTTTCAACTGAATAAAAATCATCTGTATGCTGGTCCGACAGACCAAAAAATGATGCATGCTCTGAAGCAAGTATGAGACGGAAGCGCTCGGTGTGGTAAAACTACAGTTCATATTGGAGCTAGCACATTCCTCATGCTGCTAATTCTGTGATCTTTTAATACAGCACATTCTTTTCTTATTTATAATGCTAGAATAATGGAGTTGTTTTGCTACTCATATTCACATAGAGTTCTCACAAACTAATTTCTTCATTATTTATCCTCATCTCATGAATAATATTCTATTTTTTAAAAGTCCAATCTCCATAATAATGTTTACAATTATTTTTTATACTCATCTTTTATAATGTTTTATTTCATCAATATTTATTCTGCGATTACTTAAAAATTATTTTCTATTAATCTCCATATCATTTTTTTTTTTTGAGTTTCAAGTTACCACAATAACATTATTATCTTGTCATTTTTCTTAACCTTAAGGAGGTTGGTATCTCTTGTTAATTTGACATAGGGGGTTATTTACAAAAGGCAAATTCATTTTGCACTACAAGTGCAAACTACAAGTGCAAAGCACACTTGGAAGTGCACTCGCTGTGGATCCGAGGGGGACATGTAAGGAAAATAAAAAACAGCATTTTAGCTTGCACATGATTCGATGATAAAATCAGCAGAGCTTTCCCTCATTTCAGATCTACCCCTCCAATTTACAGCGACTGCACTTCCAAGTGCACTTGCAGTGCAATTTCAAGTGGCCTTTGCACTTGTAGTTTGCACTTGTAGTGTAAAGTGGATTTGCCTTTCGTAAATAACCCCCATAGTCTTTTTGAAATGTACCTGCCTATTCACAAATAAACTGTCCTTTTTGAATAAAAACACATAGGAAAGTATTTTGTGAAAATAAAATATCCATTTATTCTGGGTAAAAAAAATAAAGAAGAAGGCAACGCTGGAGAAACTTTTGGAATTTGTGAAGCCTTTTGGCCCCAGGGAAGTCCAGGAATCCCAAAGATCAGGACAAGCAGCAGATGACATATGCGTTCCCAGGCTGTGGTACTACAACAGCCTACATCTTCTATCAGACCAGACTGAACCCAGACCATCACTTTCTTCTCTTCCCTGCAGCCTTCCCTCCACGCTGCCCTGCAGCCTTCCTTGGAGGCTATGACTCTAGTGGTGGACTTGTGGCAGGAGGAGGAGGAGGAGAAGGAGGAGGAGGAGGATGATGGGCTTGCTCATATATGTGGCTGTTCTCAGTGAGCTGGCCCCTCAATCTCTTCTGAAGGGCCTCATAAAAAGTGTTCTCACAGAGGAGGCATTGGCCCTTCTGTAATTCCAGCAACCTGGTGGCTAAATAGCAGCCATAGGCCTCTTCAGCATTGGGGGGGGCTCCTCAGGAAATCGCTGGCTTCCCTAATGAGGCCCAGTGATGCATCCTCCATCATTGTTCCCTTCCTGGGTCTTTTGGTGTTAAGGCAGAGGAGAGGCACCTAGGATTGGGTGAGGCTCCTACTGGGCCCAGCCACCTCCTGGCTGCCACTGGGCATGGCCTCCTCCTGACTGCCACTGGGCACGGCCTCCTCCTGGCTGATGCTTGGCATGGCCTCCTCCTGGCTGACGCTTTCCAGACCCTCCTCCTGGCTGAACTCATCCTGTGTATAAAAAAGGGACATAGTTGTAGTTTTTGCTTCATCAATCAAACACAATTTTCAGCTCATGATTTGCAAATTGAATGTTAATAAAGAAAAAGACTATCATTCTGACCCGAGCATTTTTCAAGCTGGTCACCAACATTTTTGCCCACTATTGTCTAGTGATATGTATACATAATTTTTGGTCTAAAATCATTGATTTGTAAGCAATTATAACATCTAGTTAACATCATTAATATTAGGACAATAAATATGTCTAAAAACTAATATACCTGGCTCCAGATGGGCGCATCCACTTCTTCCAGGATGGAAGGCCCAGGAATTGGTTGCGCCAGCGTGACCAGTTCTCGCACATGCCTTTGCTCTGTGAGATCCGCGAGAATAATCCTGATGATTTCAGGAATTATCTCCGGATGATAGACCCTGTTTTTCACCGTCCGCTGGCTTTGCTGACCCCTTATATCAGCAGGCAGGATACCTGCATGCGGCAAGCCATCACTCCGGAGCAGAGGCTCATCGCCACGTTGCGCTACTTGGCAACTGGGAGAAGCCTTCAGGACCTCAAGTTCTCTACAGGCATCTCCCCCCAGGCTCTGGGGATCATTATTCCAGAGACCTGTTCTGCCATCATTCAGGTCCTGCAGAAGGACTATATGAAGCTAAGTTTTATCCTTAAACATCACATTCTATGTATTTCATGATTGCTAATGTCTTGCATTTCTTTCCTCATTCCCTAATTACCATCATTGCAATATGCTCTAATTCATATGCTCTGCCCCTTTGTCCTCATGCAAATTTGCCTCACTAACTTCCCCACCAAGCTCTTGGCCCATAAAACTATAGTCTAGTCACTTACCAATGTTTTTTGTCAGCTCCATAGTATTGCTTTCCCCTAAACACCCCCTAAAATGTCTACAAATGTGATGTGTGTGCTTCAATTCATGCAGAGTGACTTTTTTGAAATTTTTGGGGTTGTGCCAAACTCATTAGTAACCCCCCTCCCCCCAACTGCTAGCTCTGCTGATAGCAATCTTCTATCTGATGACTTTACCAAACCCAATACACACTATACCTACCTTTTTGATGATCACATTTATGGACGAGTTCACCTAAGCATGTAGTGTAAGGGCCTGCCTCAATACTTTCAAATTTTTTTAACATATTAATTATCTTGATATGTAATAGCAGAATGTCAAAATGTGCTTCCATTTTGTTTTCATTTTGTTATTATGACACTTCTTACCTGTCCCGTGGGCTGCCAATAGTGTAAGTAAGGAGGGGCTTCACAAAGTATCACACATTATTTAGGCATTCAGCTCTCAATCAAGTGGAGAGGGTTACCTGTCTTAAACATCCCCCCTCATTTTTTAGCAAGGCACATCAGATGGGGGGGGGGGTGAGGGGTGATGACTCTCATAAGGGGACCTTATACTTTAGGCTTTAAATACTCATTTCCCAAAATGTTATACTAATTTTGACCAAAAATGTGGATGTCTAATCTGCTTGCTATGTTGATTTGTCAAATTACTAATTTTTGTTCTTGTTTCACTACACAGTGTCCTTCAACGCCACAGGAATGGCAGACTGTGGCCTCCCACTTTGCCAGTTTTTTTCAAGTTGTGCCTTTTTCACCAACAGTGCAAACCCAAGTTCAGAGCGAGATGAGGGGACAGTCTCTTCTTCAGATAATGTTATTATGTTGTGGGTCTGCTACACACACACCTTGTTTTTGTAACTTATGTATGTAGTGCATTACTGACCAAAATCATGCTCATTTTTCAGCACCATGGCAGGAAAATGGCATAATTGTCCAAATTTACACCTCACTGTGGGTGCTTTTTACTAAAGGCACATCCACTATGCACTACAAGTGCACTGCAAAAGTACACCTGAAACTGCACTTGGAGAGCAAAGTGGAGTTGCTGTATATTTTCCGAAACCCGATTGCACCCCATTATCTCCCCAATCAGGATCTGGGCACTTTCACTGGTAAAACGGGAATCTTCTTCCACATGACCTACAAAACAAAGCAAAAAAACACACCATGTAATAAAAATATGGTGACATACATTGCTGAGCTTACCGGAAGCTGTGTTCTCCAACACTCACCTGTTGTGGTGACAATTTGCCCAACCTCCACGATCTCTCCTTCCTCCTCCTGCTCCTGCTCCTCTGTTTGTGCTTTTGGAAGTTGGCCTTCTTTGGGAGGGGTGTGGTCCCCGGTGTCCTCATACTTGCCGAGTCTTCTCTCCCCTATGAGAATGTAAACAAAGAATAATTTGCACACAGAGGGCAGAAATAGGAATCTGAAACATTGCTTGGAAGTGTTGTACAATTGTGTTTTTTGGCCGAGTTCCAAGGTGAAAACATTATTGGGGACACTTTGTTAAGCTGGAATACTTCCCTGCAGAACGATGTTTCTTACGAACGAATGAAACCATGAACTTGAAAGTGGCCATTTTAAAATGCACAACATGAAATCAAAGCACATGGAGCAGTATGCAAGCAAGAATAATCATATGAACACATGACAACTACTTACTTTTTTTAAGAACACGCTTGATCTTTACAGTAGGTACTGCTCGTGCTCCCTCAGTTTCAGGTCTGACCAGCTTTTTCTCACTTGATCCTTGGATCGGCGTACCCCAAAATTCTTATGAAGACTCCTCACAACTTTAAAAATGATCTTGGCCTTTCTGATATTTGAGTTTGGGTAAGGTCCATACTTCCCATCATAGTCGGTCCTGTTCAATATGTCGACCATCTCCAACATCTCTCCAAAAGACATATTTGAGGCCTTAAATCTTGTCTTCCTGGATCGGGACGTTTCAGGCTCGGGGCTTTCCTCACCCTCCTCCTCGTTAGTGGAACTATTATTAGTGCGCACCTGCGTTCTCTCCGCCATGTGCTCTCCCCACTGTGCCGGAAGCGAAGGGGCAGGGAATAGTCTAGAAAGAATGTCAGGGGCGGGCGTAGTTTCACGCATGCGCACTGTATATAAAACGCAACACACGTGTATCGTCCGTATGATCTGGGAAGAGAGTGAGGCGCGGACACGACGAACTTGCAAACGAAGGTAAAAAATTTAACTTGGTGCTTCACTAGACTAGACTGCTTCTATATAGGCCGATGTTCGGACAAGATTAGGTGGGTTTTTAATGGCATTATTAGTATTTGAGGGTTTGTCTTGTGTTGTGTCTTGCAAACAATATGGATCCATTCCAAAACCCAAATTTTATGGGGCTATTCCTAGGACTCTACAAGGAGATGTCCTGCGTGTGGCAGTTCCACAGCGAGTTTTATGCCGACATAACAAAGAGGAACGCAGCGCTGGAGAAACTGCTTTCTTTGGTGCGGATCATGGTCCCCACGGCAGACATGGCCTATCTGAATAGGAAAATTGAGGCCATGAGGATTACATATTTCAGGGAGAGAAAGAAGCACCTGGAGTCCTTGAGAGCAGGAGATACAGATGCCGTTTATTACCCCAGGATGGTTCACTTTGACAGGCTGCATTTTCTGGTAGACCAGGGGGTACCCAGGCCACCACTCAGGCCACCACTCTCCAGTCTTCCTTCAAGGCATCCTTCACCCCCAGCTGAGGCTTCCAACGTCCAACCTGGGCCTTCCAGGCAGCAACATGTGGTGGGGCCCAGCTTGAGACAGGTATTGCATTGTTGAACATATTTCTTGTGTTACATTGAATGATGTTAAATAGATGTTCTTATTGATCAGTAAGTTGTGATTTATCAAAGTGGTTTACATTTCAAGAGACAGTAGTGACCAAAAATGATTGGGACAGGAAAGAAAAATGCTGGGCTCAGAATGATAGTCTGTTCTATTTGGTAACATTCAATTATCAAAAGCCAGGAGCACAAACTGGTGTGATTGATGATCAAAAAACTAAAACTATGTCCCCTTTTCATACAGAGGAAGACCTCAGTCGGGGGGAGGCTGTGGCGAGTGGCAGCCAGTAGGTCGACCAACGCCCTCCTCCTCCTGCCCCAACTACAGGAGCACAGCCACAGCCTCGAAGGATGCCTGATGGGAAGTGCCCAAGGAAGACGAGTGAGTGATGGCCTGGGTTCAGTCTGGTCTGCCAGAAGATGCAGCATCTTGAAGATCCACATCCTGGGGACATAAATGGCATCTGAATTTCCTGTTCTCTAGGACTTCGGGACCAGACTTCTCTCCCTGAGATATGTACTCTTCAGGCCACCAATTTTTTTGTATTCTAATTTGTTCATGTCTGCCCTGGGGGCCAAAGGCTGCACCAAAGTAACAAGTTTGTCCAGCGCTGCATTCCTCTTTTTAGTTTATTGCAATCAAAATAAAGGTTTTTTGATTGATGAAATACTTGTGTATGTGTTTTCCTTCCAAAAGGCCAGTTTATTTGTGAGCAGGCAGGTACATTTCCCAAAAAATAAGTGAAATGAATAATAAGGGGTACCAACACTAAACAACCTCCTGTAGATTAAAAAATAAAAACAAAATATCAAAAATACAATAACGTTGTGGTAAGTTTACACACACAAAACACCCCAAAAAAGGAGAAATGAGCAAACTGTCTTTAAAGGAGATTTTTAGGGAATCCAAAAACAAAAAACATCCAAAAAAGAATAAACAAAATCTAAAATTGTGTAGATGTGACGCAGACTAAAATTGTATTGCTGAAATGGTTAAAAAAGAGTAATGAAATACGTTCGGGAGAAGTGTGTGTGACTATGAGCATCAAAAGAAGTTCGTTCTTGCAGCATTGTAAAGAACAAGAATGCGCTTCATGAAATAATTTTTAACCCTTTCATGACTAAGCCTATTTTTGGAATTTAGTGTTTACAAGTTAAAATCCATATTTTTTGCTAGAAAATTACTTGGAACCCCCAAACATTATATATATATTTTTAGCAGAGACTCTAGAGAATAAAATGGCGATTGTTGCAATATTTTATGTCACACGGTATTTGCGCAGTGGTGTTTTAAACGCAACTTTTTGGGAAAAGGGACACTTTCATGAATAAAAAAAAAAAACAGTAAAATTAGCCAAATTTTTTTGCGTAATGTGAAAGATAATGTTACGCTGAGTAAATAGATACCAAACATGTCACACTTTATAATTGAGCGCACTTGTAGATTGACGACAAAGTATGGTACCTAAAAATCTCAATAGGCGACGCTTTAAATTTTTTTTACGGTTACCAGGTTAGTGTTACAGAGGAGGTCTAGTGCTAGAATTATTGCTCTCGCTCTGACGATCGCGGCGATACCTCACATGTGTGATTTGAACACCGTTTACATACGCGGGCGCGACTTCCTTATGCGTTTTCTTTGCTTCACGAGCTCGCGGGGACGGCGGGCGCTTTAAAAAAAAAAAAAATATTTTTTTATTTATTTTATTTATTTTAAAATAACTAAATTGTTTTAAAAAAAAAAAAATTGATCACTTTTATTGCTGTCACAAGGAATGTAAACATCCCTTGTGACAGTAATAGGTGGTGACAGGTCCTCTTTATGGAGGGATCGGGGGTCTAAAAGACCCCCCACCCCTCCTTTACACTTCAATGTATTCAGATCGCCGAAAACGGCGATTCTGAATATCGGATATTTTTTTAAAACAGGCGCCATTGGCAGCCGAGTAAACGGGAAGTGACGTCATGACGTCGCTTCCCTGTTTACGATGAGGAGACTGGAATGAAGCCGATTACGGCTTCGTTCCAGTTCCTCCGCAGCAGCCGGAGGCCTCGGACACGGAATCGGTGCTCCCGATCGAGCGGGAGCACCGGTAGCAGCGGCGAGAGGCGGCGGGAGGGGGGACGTCCCCTCCCGCTCCTCCGGCATAACAGCCGAGCGGCTTTTAGCCGCATCGGTTGTTATACCTGGATAGCCAATCGCCTGCTGCAAAAAACGGTACCGGGATGATGCCTGCAGGTGCGGGCATCATCCCGGTATAACCCCCGGAAGCCGAGTACGCATATCTGCGTACGCTCGGCGGGAAAGGGTTAACATTGCAGCGTGACGAATGTGCTATATAGCTTACAAGCAGTAGTTTTACCTGAATGAGTGCTTCCGTGTCGGCGTGGCACTTTGTCCGTCGGAGTAGGCTACACATGATTGGAGTATGTCCGATCGGACCAGTTTGTCGGAAAATATTTCCAGCAAGTTGGAAAATTTGGTCCGACGGATATTCCGACGGAAACAGTCTGATGCATACCACACACAGTCGGATTATCCAACAACACGGTCCGATAGGACACATTCCGACGGATTCTCCGACTGTGTGTATAAGGGCTCAGGGTTATACCTATTTGTTTAATTCACATCTGTGGCATGGGGGTAACCTGTGATGTCCAATGCAGCAAAATAAGTTTACAAGCCTGGAAAAGAGCCCCGGATGCTGCCTCCCTGGCATACACATCCTGCACCACGTCATTAAGTATACCTAGTATACAAGGCTTATGCCGTGTACACATAGCCAGACTTTCCGGCAGAAAAGGTCCAACTGAATCATTCCATCGGATAATCTGATCATGTGTATGCCTCAGCGGACCTTTTTTTTTTTGAAAATTCTGATGGACCTAGAACATGTTTTAAATCTTTTCAACTGAATAAAAATCATCTGTATGCTGGTCTGACAGACCAAAAAACGATGCATGCTCTGAAGCAAGTATGAGACGGAAGCGCTCAGTTCGTATTGGAGCTAGCACATTCCTCATGCTGCTAATTCTGTGATCTTTTAATACAGCACATTCTTTTCTTATTTATAATGCTAGAATAATGGAGTTGTTTTGCTACTCATATTCACATAGAGTTCTCACAAACTAATTTCTTCATTATTTATCCTCATCTCATGAATAATATTCTATTTTTTAAAAGTCCAATCTCCATAATAATGTTTACAATTATTTTTTATACTCATCTTTTATAATGTTTTATTTCATCAATATTTATTCTGCGATTACTTAAAAATTATTTTCTATTAATCTCCATATCATTTTTTTTTTTGAGTTTCAAGTTACCACAATAACATTATTATCTTGTCATTTTTCTTAACCTTAAGGAGGTTGGTATCTCTTGTTAATTTGACATAGGGGGTTATTTACAAAAGGCAAATTCATTTTGCACTACAAGTGCAAACTACAAGTGCAAAGCACACTTGGAAGTGCACTCGCTGTGGATCCGAGGGGGACATGTAAGGAAAATAAAAAACAGCATTTTAGCTTGCACATGATTCGATGATAAAATCAGCAGAGCTTCCCCTCATTTCAGATCTACCCCTCCAATTTACAGCGACTGCACTTCCAAGTGCACTTGCAGTGCAATTTCAAGTGGCCTTTGCACTTGTAGTTTGCACTTGTAGTGTAAAGTGGATTTGCCTTTCGTAAATAACCCCCATAGTCTTTTTGAAATGTACCTGCCTATTCACAAATAAACTGTCCTTTTTGAATAAAAACACATAGGAAAGTATTTTGTGAAAATAAAATATCCATTTATTCTGGGTAAAAAAAATAAAGAAGAAGGCTACGCTGGAGAACCTTTTGGAATTTGTGAAACCTTTTGGCCCCAGGGCACACATTAAGTCTTAAGGAGTCCATATAACAGAGGGCCCAATCTGGTCCAGGAATCCCAAAGATCAGGACAAGCAGCAGATGACATATGCGTTCCCAGGCTGTGGTACTACAACAGCCTACATCTTCTATCAGACCAGACTGAACCCAGACCATCACTTTCTTCTCTTCCCTGCAGCCTCCCCTCCACGCTGCCCTGCAGCCTTCCTTGGAGGCTATGACTCTAGTGGTGGACTTGTGGCAGGAGGAGGAGGAGGAGAAGGAGGAGGAGGAGGAGGAGGATGATGGGCTTGCTCATATATGTGGCTGTTCTCAGTGAGCTGGCCCCTCAATCACTTCTGAAGGGCCTCATAAAAAGTGTTCTCACAGAGGAGGCATTGGCCCTTCTGTAATTCCAGCAACCTGGTGGCTAAATAGCAGCCATAGGCCTCTTCAGCGTTGGGGGGGGGCTCCTCAGGAAATCGCTGGCTTCCCTAATGAGGCCCAGTGATGCATCCTCCATCATTGTTCCCTTCCTGGGCCTTTTGGTGTTAAGGCAGAGGAGAGGCACCTAGGATTGGGTGAGGCTCCTACTGGGCCCAGCCACCTCCTGGCTGCCACTGGGCATGGCCTCCTCCTGACTGCCACTGGGCATGGCCTCCTCCTGGCTGATGCTTGGCATGGCCTCCTCCTGGCTGACGCTTTCCAGACCCTCCTCCTGGCCGAACTCATCCTGTGTATAAAAAAGGGACATAGTTGTAGTTTTTGCTTCATCAATCAAACACAATTTTCAGCTCATGATTTGCAAATTGAATGTTAATAAAGAAAAAGACTATCATTCTGACCCGAGCATTTTTCAAGCTGGTCACCAACATTTTTGCCCACTATTGTCTAGTGATATGTATACATAATTTTTGGTCTAAAATCATTGATTTGTAAGCAATTATAACATCTAGTTAACATCATTAATATTAGGACAATAAATATGTCTAAAAACTAATATACCTGGCTCCAGCTGGGCGCATCCACTTCTTCCAGGATGGAAGGCCCAGGTTGTTCCAGGGAAGCCTCTGCTGGAGTGGAAGGAAAGGTGGAGGGAAGGCAGCAGGGAAGGGTCAAAAGAGATTCCCTGGATTCAGTATGGTCATCCAGAAACCTGAGTTTTTTGAAGTACCAGAGCTTGGGGACATAAACATTCTCAGCTAATGCTCCTGATCGGATGGAAGCCTGGATCTTCTTGTGCTCCTTCCTATACATTTCCTCAAGATCCCAATTTTAGTTTCCAAAAACGTAATGTTTGCTTTGGGGACCCAAGTCTTCACAAATACCAGAAGCGTCTCCAGCGTTGCATTCCTTGCTTGTTTATTGTGATATAAACTGTGTTTTACCTCCCACAGATTCCTCATCTCTCTGTACTTGTCAATGCAAAGTGAGAGAAAGTCTGGTTCCTTAAACGGATTCATTTTTTCTGTAAAAGACAATACACAAGACAAAAACACTAATGTCAGTCTAAACTCTCATTATCTTATCCCAATATAGGCCTCCAATGTGAAGCAGTATATGCCACTGTAATGGACCAAGTTCAAATTTTACCTTTGTTTAGGACGCTTGGCACTTCCGCTCATCCTCTCCACACACACACAGATCGGACCTACGATGTGTGTTAGCTTGAAAGCAAAAAAAACACCAATGTCAGTCTAAATTCTTATTATCTTATCCTAATATAAGCCTCAATCTTGAAGCAGTATATGCCACTGTGATGGGCCAAGTTCAAATGTTACCTTTGTTTAGGATGCTCGCCACTGACGGTCGTTTGAGACACAGGTCGGACGTACGACAGATGCATGTTAGCTTTATATACACTGCGCATGTGTCAAACTCCACCTGCGTCACCGCCCCTGACATTCTTTTTCACAAATATTCCCCGCCCCTTCTCTCTTCGGAGCACAGTGGGAGTATATAGATAAAAATGGTGGAGACATGTTCTGGAACTAGCGCAGAGGAAAGCCCGGAGCCCCAAACATCCAGATCCAGGAAGAGATTAAAGGCCACCAACATGGCCTTGGTGGAGATGGTGGACATCTTGAGGAGGGAGGACTATGATGGCAAAAATGGTCCTTACACCCGTCCTAATTTACGGAAGGACCAAATAATGTCCTCAGTTGTGACCACTCTGGAGCTGCATTTTTAGGTATGCTGGTCTTAAGACCAATTGAGAAAGCGCTGGTCCGACCTTAAACTGAGGGAGCCAGATCAGTATCGAAGAATTAAGAAGGTGCTTCAATAAAGTAAGTATTTGTCGTGTGTTCTTATTATGATAATTAACTTTCATGCTGCTCCATGTGCTTTTCTTTACTGTTGTAAAGTTTGCAATGGCTACTTTTATGTTCGTAGGTACAGTAATCATTCATAGGAAACATTGTCTGTTTACCAATGAATACGATGTATTTAGCTGGTACAGGGTGTGTTACCCAACCAGCAGAAGGATGCAGGGTTCTCAACGAGGCAAGTTGAGGGGCTCCAGAGGAGTTGTTTAATTGGGAGGAAACTGTTTTTTCAGTTTTCTCATTGTTTACTAAAATCCAGTTGGGGACCTGGAGCCCGGTGATTTCATAGCGTCATGGGTGAGATGGAATCTCTAATCCTGGGACCAGGTTTTGGGAACAGCCAGGAGTCTGGCTGGTTGATTGAACAGGTGGGTCATGGGCTTATAACAGAGCCAGGGTTCTGGGCTCCACACTCCTGAGGAGTCCAGGCAAGCAAGGGAGAAGCAACATGTCTGCATGATGTAGTCAAAGGGCCCAAAGCTGTGGGATGAGCAGCAAGGAAGCTGAAAAAGAGGTACAGTAGTTGTATGGGATCTCTGTTATATGGCCAAGGGGGCTGAAGTGCAAAGACTAAACGGCAGTACTGCTAAAGAGAGCCAGGTGGCTTGGTATTTTCTGTCCAACTTACAGTGTTTGCTGTGTTTGCTGTGGAAAGCTGATACCCCTGTGTAGGCAACCCTTCTGTTATTGGACTTGTTTTTTTTTGTTTTTTATTTAATAAAAGTGGGCAAACAAGCCCTTAAATGGCATGACTGGCGTTGACTCTGCTCACTGGTGGGCTCTACACAGAAGCTCCAATATCACAAGGGTTATACCTACATTTTGGTCATGATAATTTGTCTTATTAAAAGAAGTTTAGGATATTGTTGTGTAGATATCTTTGAAACTAGAATGAATTGAAAACTTGATTCAATGGAATGTAAGGGGAAAACACTCGGCAGCTGTTTACACATCTGGACTCAGAAGCACTAGTTTGGGACACCAGAGAACATTTTTTACGTTAACCCACACAGGGGCTCCAGAGGATACTTGGGGTGTCTCTTTCTGTGAAACTTGGCCAAAAAAAGGTAAGTATTGCAGTTTGGTTAAAAGGGAATTTGAATCATGTCTTCAACTTGGATCTCTTCCCAAACAGACAATTGTACACCACTTCTAAGCAATGTTTCATATTCCTATTTCTGGACTCAAATATCTGTGTGCTAAATATTAGACATGTGCATTCGTTTTCGTCCGAATGCATTTTCGTCCGAATTTCAGCTATTTTCGTTTTCGTTTTGACAAACGATAACGAAAGCACAAAATCCGAAAAACGAAAGATCCGACATAAATAAATGCTTTATTTTCGTTTTCATTGTTACAACTAGTGATGGACGAACTTCCGACGGGACGTTTCGCGAACGCGAAACGCGAACGGACACAAACGTTCGCGAAAACGACCGTTCGCCGCGGGCTCCATTGACTTCAATGGGAGGCGAATTTCGCAAACCTTTAGGTCGAATTTGCGGCCACGGGGTAATTATTAGGGGGTAGCACGTAGTCCCACCACCTGGACAATAGCATAATACATGTATGAGGTGAATTTGGGATCGATAACTACAAGCATTTTTTTTTTATTTGGGAAATTGTTCTGACAATTCAGGACTATGGAGCTAATGAAGGCAATGGAGGAGAGGGAAGGTCAGGGACCAGGGTAGGCAAACAAGAGGGTGCAGGAGATACAGAGCACTGACAGCAGCACCGTAATACAGAGCACTGACATCAGCACCGTGACATACAGCGCTGACAGCAGCTCCGTGACATACAGCGCTGACAGCAGCTCCGTGACATACAGCGCTGACAGCAGCTCCGTGACATACAGCGCTGACAGCAGCTCCGTGACATACAGCGCTGACAGCAGCTCCGTGACATACAGCGCTGACAGCAGCACCGTGACATACAGCGCTGACAGCAGCTCCGTGACATACAGCGCTGACAGCAGCTCCGTGACATACAGCGCTGACAGCAGCTCCGTGACATACAGCACTGACAGCAGCTCCGTGACATACAGCGCTGACAGCAGCTCCGTGACATACAGCGCTGACAGCAGCACCGTGACATACAGCGCTGACAGCAGCTCCGTGACATACAGCGCTGACAGCAGCTCCGTGACATACAGCGCTGACAGCAGCTCCGTGACATACAGCGCTGACAGCAGCTCCGTGACATACAGCGCTGACAGCAGCTCCGTGACATACAGCGCTGACAGCAGCACCGTAAGCAGCCCCAGGAGGAAGTCAGCACAGCACAGGGATGGTGTGATCCCCTCATAATAAGAACCCCCAGGAGGAAGTCAGCACAGCACAGGGATGGTGGGAGCCCCTCATAATAAGAACCCCCAGGAGGAAGTCAGCACAGCACAGGGATGGTGGGAGCCCCTCATAATAAGAACACCCAGGAGGAAGTCAGCACAGCACAGGGATGGTGGGAACCCCTCATAATAAGCAGCCCCAGTAGAAATATGACACCGCTCAACCTCTTCAAAGAGGAGGGTAGGGGCATATAGTACGGTGTGCTTTTTTGGGTCAGGGAAGTGAGCCAAATGAATTAAGAAGGTCTGTGTGCTTGATTCCAAAAATTGTTTATAGACATATACATGGTCTACTGATCACATGTGTTGAATTCCTCCGAGATCCATGCCTCATTCATTTTTAGAAATGTGAGGTAGTTAACACTGTCGTGAGCTAGGCGAGTACGCTTATCGGTCACAATCCCCCCTGCTGCGCTGAACGTCCTTTCGGACAGGACACTGGATGAGGGGCAAGCCAACAGTTCGATTGCAAATTGGGCAAGCTCTGGCCAGAGGTCAAGCCTGCCCACCCAGTAGTCTAGGGGTTCATCACTCCTCAGAGCGTCCACATCGGCCGTTAACCCAATGTAGTCGGACACCTGACGGTCTAGGCGTTCCCTGATGCTGGATCCGGATGACACCTGTCGATGGGTCGGCTGAAAGAATGACCTCATATCCGAAGTCACCAACACATCTTCAAACCGGCCTCTTCTTGCAGGCGCTGTTGGATTGGTACCCGCAAATCCTTCTCTGGGAGTGGGAATTGCTCCTCTGCCAGCGCACGCAAAAGCAGAATGCAGCATTTCTCGAAGCAAGGCCTGGAAGTGCTGCATTCTGACAGCCCTCTGCGACGGCGGTAACATTTCCGCCATTTTGTGTTTGTACCGGGGATCTAAGTACGTTGCCACCCAGTACTGGTCCTTGACCCTCATGCTTTTTATACGGGGGTCCCTATTAAAACACTGGAGCATGAAGGCCCCCATTTGCACTCAAGCGGAAGGTATGTGGTGGTGGTGGTGTTGTTGGTGGTAGTGTCTTTGGGGGTGCACATAGCAGAGAGTGAAGAAGAGGGTGCAGATCGAGAGGATGAGGAGGGTGCAGAAGAATAAGGCTGAGTGAGCCACTCAACCAAGTCTGGTGCGTCCTTTAAAGTAATTGAACGCACCTTCTGCAACTTCCCACTTTGGCTCAAGGCTGTTGCTCCTGCCCTACCCCTACCACCCCTGCGGAAGGGCCTGCCTCTTCCTCTGCCTGTCATTTTTTAAATCACCCTGTGACAAAACTCTTAGTCCCTATACCGCTGAAGGACTGCTGCAGTATAGGGCAGCGGTCAGCAGTAGTGCACGTCAACCCTATGTATTGTGGACCGATAGCG
The DNA here is from genome assembly GCF_037356315.1 of Lithobates pipiens. Lineage (NCBI taxonomy): Eukaryota > Metazoa > Chordata > Amphibia > Anura > Ranidae > Lithobates > Lithobates pipiens. The sequence continues at coordinate 510,732,513 of NW_027507748.1, forward strand.
GTCCTTACAGAACAGCAGACTGTACTGCACTCAGGCCTATGTACCGTAGCACCCTATACCAAGTTACCAGTCCTTATAAAAACTTTTGTGGACCAAGCAGGTTGTGTGTTAGTGATTAGCAGACTGTACGTCAGTCCCTATACCAATGAAGGACTGCTGCAGTATAGGGCAGCGGTCAGCAGTAGTGCACGGCAACCCTATGTATTGTGGACCGATAGCGGTCCTTACAGAACAGCAGACTGTACTGCACTCAGGCCTATGTACCGTAGCACCCTATACCAAGTTACCAGTCCTTATAAGAACTTTTGTGGACCAAGCAGGTTGTGTGTTAGTGATTAGCAGACTGTACGTCAGTCCCTATACCAATGAAGGACTGCTGCAGTATAGGGCAGCGGTCAGCAGTAGTGCACGGCAACCCTATGTATTGTGGACCGATAGCGGTCCTTACAGAACAGCAGACTGTACTGCACTCAGGCCTATGTACCGTAGCACCCTATACCAAGTTACCAGTCCTTATAAAAACTTTTGTGGACCAAGCAGGTTGTGTGTTAGTGTTTAGCAGACTGTGCGTCAGTCCCTATACCGCTGAAGGACTGCTGCAGTATAGGGCAGCGGTCAGCAGTAGTGCACGGCAACCCTATGTATTGTGGACCGATAGCGGTCCTTACAGAACAGCAGACTGTAACGCACTCAGGCCTATGTACCGTAGCACCCTATACCAAGTTACCAGTCCTTATAAGAACTTTTGTGGACCAAGCAGGTTGTGTGTTAGTGATTAGCAGACTGTACGTCAGTCCCTATACCAATGAAGGACTGCTGCAGTATAGGGCAGCGGTCAGCAGTAGTGCACGGCAACCCTATGTATTGTGGACCGATAGCGGTCCTTACAGAACAGCAGACTGTACTGCACTCAGGCCTATGTACCGTAGCACCCTATACCAAGTTACCAGTCCTTATAAAAACTTTTGTGGACCAAGCAGGTTGTGTGTTAGTGTTTAGCAGACTGTGCGTCAGTCCCTATACCGCTGAAGGACTGCTGCAGTATAGGGCAGCGGTCAGCAGTAGTGCACGGCAACCCTATGTATTGTGGACCGATAGCGGTCCTTACAGAACAGCAGACTGTAACGCACTCAGGCCTATGTACCGTAGCACCCTATACCAAGTTACCAGTCCTTATAAGAACTTTTGTGGACCAAGCAGGTTGTGTGTTAGTGATTAGCAGACTGTACGTCAGTCCCTATACCAATGAAGGACTGCTGCAGTATAGGGCAGCGGTCAGCAGTAGTGCACGGCAACCCTATGTATTGTGGACCGATAGCGGTCCTTACAGAACAGCAGACTGTACTGCACTCAGGCCTATGTACCGTAGCACCCTATACCAAGTTACCAGTCCTTATAAGAACTTTTGTGGACCAAGCAGGTTGTGTATTAGTGTTTAGCAGACTGTACGTCAGTCCCTATACCAATGAAGGACTGCTGCAGTATAGGGCAGCGGTCAGCAGTAGTGCACGGCAACCCTATGTATTGTGGACCGATAGCGGTCCTTACAGAACAGCAGACTGTACTGCACTCAGGCCTATGTACCGTAGCACCCTATACCAAGTTACCAGTCCTTATAAGAACTTTTGTGGACCAAGCAGGTTGTGTGTTAGTGATTAGCAGACTGTACGTCAGTCCCTATACCAATGAAGGACTGCTGCAGTATAGGGCAGCGGTCAGCAGTAGTGCACGGCAACCCTATGTATTGTGGACCGATAGCGGTCCTTACAGAACAGCAGACTGTACTGCACTCAGGCCTATGTACCGTAGCACCCTATACCAAGTTACCAGTCCTTATAAGAACTTTTGTGGACCAAGCAGGTTGTGTGTTAGTGATTAGCAGACTGTACGTCAGTCCCTATACCAATGAAGGACTGCTGCAGTATAGGGCAGCGGTCAGCAGTAGTGCACGGCAACCCTATGTATTGTGGACCGATAGCGGTCCTTACAGAACAGCAGACTGTACTGCACTCAGGCCTATGTACCGTAGCACCCTATACCAAGTTACCAGTCCTTATAAGAACTTTTGTGGACCAAGCAGGTTGTGTATTAGTGTTTAGCAGACTGTGCGTCAGTCCCTATACCGCTGAAGGACTGCTGCAGTATAGGGCAGCGGTCAGCAGTAGTGCACGGCAACCCTATCTATTGTGGACCGATAGCGGTCCTTACAGAACAGCAGACTGTACCGCACCCAAGCCTATGTACCGTAGCACCCTAGACAGACCAAGTTACCAGTCCTGATAAAGAGCTTTGTGGAACAAGTGAGTTGTGAATGATTAGCAGACTGCAGCAGAAGGGCAGCAGTCAAGTATAATATTCTTTCTATATTTGGAAGAAAGAATATTATACGTGTACAAGCCTATTACCGTACCACTGATACCAGTCCTGAAAAGAACCTTTGTGGAACTAATAGTAACAGCAAGTCTTTAAAATTATCCTCACTGCCTGACACACTGCTTCCTGCCTGTCCCTATACAAATTGGCAAAAAAGAGTAGGCTGGAACGATTAGCTGGAACAGCTCTTTTGTGGACCTGATAGTAACAGCTAATGATGATGATGATGATGATGATGAAGAAAGACTAATCTGGCTGAGCTGTCCCTAAAATAGCAGCATACAGCGCTCTGTCCCTTTATCTAAACTGACAAAAGAAACTCAGGCTGCTGACCTAACACCTATACCAGTCCTGAAAAGAACTTTTGTGTACCAAATAGCTAGCGTTTTCTCTGTCCCTACTCCACACAGGATCCTTTCCCTACAGTGACAGAAGAAAGAATGTAAAATGGCCACCGGATCGGGTGTATTTATAGGTTAGGGGGAATGTCCAAGTGTCCATGAGCTGTCATGTCTCAATTGGTTGTCCTGTAACACATGATAAACGTGTCACGAAAGGTTAAAGTTCTTGTATACATTAAACACGTAAGTCCGCCGGGGCGAACGACGGAAAAAGGCGTTCGAACCCGCGGACGGCGAAAGTCGGAAATTCGCCGCGAAACGACCGCCGGGCGAACCGTTCGGCCATCACTAGTTACAACAGTTCGATATAGAATAGGAGATTCGACATGACTCTGACAACAATCTGTCTATAGAACCTGTGGTCGAATGTGCCTAACCTTACCTCTATTAGTCCAAGATTATATAGAGAAAATATTCGACAGAGAAAAAAGATTTGACAGAGAGAAAAGATTCTGAAAGTTACTGTCCTAAAAAGTGTTTGGGGACCCGGGTCCTGCCCCAGGGGACATGTATCAATGCAAAAAAAAGTTTTAAAAACGGCAGTTTTTTCGGGAGCAGTGATTTTAATAATGATTAAAGTGAAACAATAAAAGTGTAATATTCCTTTAAATTCTGTAGGGGGGGGGGTTGTCTATAGTATGCCTGTGAAGGGGCGCATGTTTCCCGTGCTTAGAATTGTCCCTGCACAAAGTGTCATTTATGCAGGAAAAAAAGTCCTTTAAAATCACTCGCAGCTATTATGAATTGTCGGCTCCGTAATGCAGAGAACACTCATTGAAAGTCATTGATAAAAAAATAAATAAATAAATAAAAAAAAAAGCGTGGGGGTCCCCCAAATTCAATTACCAGGCCCTTCAGGACTGGTATGGATATTAAGGGGAACCCTGCCTCAAATTTAAGAAAAAATTTGACGTGGGGTTCCCCCTAAATATCCATAACCAGACCCTTCAGGTCTGGTATGGATATTAAGGGGAACCCCGCATCAAATTTAAGAAAAAATTTGACGTGGGGTTCCCCCTAAATATCCATAACCAGACCCTTCAGGTCTGGTATGGATATTAAGGGGAACCCCGCATCAAATTTAAAAAAAAATTGACGTGGGGTTCCCCCTAAAAATCCATACCAGACCCTTTATCCGAGCACGCAACCTGGCAGGCCGCAGGAAAAGAGGGGGGGACGAGAGAGCGGCCCCCCCTCCCTCCTGAACCGTACCAGGCCACATGCCCTCAACATTGGGAGGATGCTTTGGGGGTCCGTGACCCCTCAAAGCACCTTGTCCCCATGTTGATGAGGACAAGGGCCTCATCTCCACAACCCTGGCCGGTGGTTGTGGAGGTCTGCGGGGGGCTTATCAGAATCTGGAAGCCCCCTTTAACAAGGGGACCCCCAGATCCCGCCCCCCCCCCTGTTTGAAATGGTAAGGGGGTACAAAAGTACCCCTACCATTTCACAAAGAAAGTGTAAAAAATGGTTAAATAAAACAAACACACTTTTGAAAAATTCCTTTATTAAAAATAAAAAAATAAAAAAAAGATTCCAGCGGCGGTAATCCACTCTTGCTATACAGCAATGGACGGTCATCTCTCCAGCGATGTCTCATGTCATCCAGCGCAGCGAATCCTCCGTCCTTCTGCTGTCTCCGTGGAGGACACTGCAAGGATTCCGGCGGCTGACGTTTCTTAAATACAGAGGGCGGGGCCACCCGTCACCTGACCCCGCCCCCCTCTGACGCAAGGGGAAACCCGGGGTTCCCTGTGACGTAGGGGTGACCCGCACCCCTCTGATGTAACACAGGCAGGTTTCCGTTACATCAGAGTTGGGCGGGGTCATCCATACGTCACGGGGAACCCCGGGTTTCCCCTTGCGTCAGAGGGGGGCGGGGTCAGGTGACGGGTGGCCCCGCCCTCCGTATTTAAGAAACGTCATCCGCCGGAATCCTTGCAGTGTCTCCGTGGAGGAGACAGAAGGATGGATCGCTGCGCTGGATGACATGAGACATCGCTGGAGAGATGATCGTCCGTCGCTGGATAGCAAGAGTGGATTACCGCCGCTGGAATCTTTTTTTTATTTTTTTTATTTTTAATAAAGGAATTTTTCAAAAGTGTGTTTGTTTTATTTAACCATTTTTTACACTTTCTTTGTGAAATGGTAGGGGTACTTTTGTACCCCCTTACCATTTCAAACAGGGGGGGGGGGCGGGATCTGGGGGTCCCCTTGTTAAAGGGGGCTTCCAGATTCTGATAAGCCCCCCGCCCGCAGACCTCCACAACCACCGGCCAGGGTTGTGGGGATGAGGCCCTTGTCCTCATCAACATGGGGACAAGGTGCTTTGAGGGGTCACGGACCCCCAAAGCATCCTCCCAATGTTGAGGGCATGTGGCCTGGTACGGTTCAGGAGGGAGGGGGGCCGCTCTCGTCCCCCCCTCTTTTCCTGCAGCCTGCCAGGTTGCGTGCTCGGATAAAGGGTCTGGTATGGATTTTTAGGGGGAACCCCACGTCAATTTTTTTTTAAATTTGACGCGGGGTTCCCCTTAATATCCATACCAGACCTGAAGGGTCTGGTTATGGATATTTAGGGGGAACCCCACGTCAAATTTTTTCTTAAATTTGAGGCAGGGTTCCCCTTAATATCCATACCAGACCTGAAGGGCCTGGTAATTGAATTTGGGGGACCCCCACGCTTTTTTATTTATTTATTTTTTTATTTTTTTATCAATGACTTTCAATGAGTGTTCTCTGTATTACGGAGCCGACAATTCATAATAGCTGCGAGTGATTTTAAAGGACTTTTTTTCCTGCATAAATGACACTTTGTGCAGGGACAATTCTAAGCACGGGAAACATGCGCCCTTTCACAGGCATACTATAGACAACCCCCCCCTACGAAATTTAAAGGAATATTACACTTTTATTGTTTCACTTTAATCATTATTAAAATCACTGCTCCCGAAAAAACTGCCGTTTTTAAAACTTTTTTTTGCATTGATACATGTCCCCTGGGGCAGGACCCGGGTCCCCAAACACTTTTTAGGACAGTAACTTGCAAATTAGCCTTTAAAATTAGCACTTTAGATTTTGAACGTTGGAGTCCCATAGACTTTAATAGGGTTCTAAAGTATGCTATATAGTTAGCTCCATCGAATCTTCTTTATACATTCGACAGACACCATAAGCCTTCCAAGACAGATTCGACCGTAATTCATGTGGATTTTCGGACGAATGCAATTTTTGAACGAAAAACGAAATAAATAAAAACGAATTTCGGGAGTAACTAAATAAATTAAGCTTTCGGACGAAAACGAAATTCCGAAACGAAATATTTTACTCTGCACATGTCTACTAAATATACCTTTTTGTTTCATTCTCATAGGGGAGAAAAGACTCAGACAACAGGATCCCAGGGACCCTGACCTCGCCAACCTTTTCAGGAATAAGTTTGGACTCAGGCCCAACTGAGGCTAGATAATTATGAGAATGTTTCTTTAAATAATTATGCAGGATGCAGCAGCACAGGATGTGGTTGATTTTGTAGTCCGCAATATGGATTGCTGTCAGAAACAGGCAGAACCGGCTGGTCATTATTCTGATGGTAGTCTCAACAACTCTTCTCGCTCTGGCCAACCGGTAGTTAAAAACCTTCCTCTCCGGGTTGAGGGTCCTTTGGGGCAATGGCCTCATTAGGTGCTTGCCCAGACTGAAAGCTTCATCTGCAATGAAGACGAAGGGGAGTCCTTCCACATTGTCTGCATCAGGTGGCAATGCCAGGCCCCCAGTCTGGAAACGTTGGTAAAACTTCGTCTGAGTGAAGACTCTTCCATCCGACATCTGGCCATTCTTCCCCACGTCCACATAGAGGAACTCATAGTGTGCTGACACTACCGCCATTAACACTACACTATTAAACCCCTTATAATTATAATAGTAAAACCCTGAATGGGGTGGTGGCACAATGTGAATATGCTTCCCATCTATCGCCCCTCCACAGTTGGGAAAGTCTCAATGGTCAGCAAAATCGGAGGCCACAGTCTGCCATTCCTGTGCCATTGAAGGAAATTGTGGAGTCAAACAAGAGAAAAAAATATAAGTACTTTGGTACTTTTGCACATAACATTGCAAAAAGATTACACAAAAACATTCTTGCACAACATCAGTATAACATTAAAAAAAAAGACAAAAATATTAGGCCCACTTATCTGATTCCTCACCCCCTCTGATGGCCCATTGATAAAATTGTATGGGGGGTGGGGGAGGGTTTGAGGTGACTTTGGGAGCCCAAAAAAAGCCTCAGGCACTCTGCCTGAATTTAAGGACACACATTACATTAGGACACATTTTAGGGGTTGGGGGAGAGTTCTAAATTCATTTAAGGACACACATTACATTTGGACACATTTTAGGGGGTGTTTCGGGGAAAGTAGTACAATGGAGCTGACAATATACATTGTTAAAGAGACTCTGCTATAGGTGTATAAGGGCCCAGGATAGCATGCTGTGGGAGGTTAGTGAAGGCAAATATGGATGTCATCCTGAGATAATTCCTGAAATCCTCAGGATTATTCTCCTGGATCTCACGAAGCAAAGGCATGTGTGAAGCCGCGTACACACGGGCGGACTGTCTGTCCAACTTAGTCCGCTGAAACACATTTCAGCGGACAGTCCGCTCGTGTGTGGGCTTCAGTGGACTTTTTCAGCGGACAGTCTGGCGGACTAAGTCTTTCGGAATTTCCGTAATACAGTCCGTCCAACTTTGGTTTCAGCGTACAGTCCGCTCGTGAGTAGGCAAGTTGGACGGACTAAGTATGGCGCATGCTCAGAAAGGATTTACACGGCGAAAGGTTGCATTGCAGTGTATTGGACGTCATATTTCTAGTCCCGTCGTACATGCTGTACACGTCATCGCGCAAGCTTTCAGCGGACTGTTTGTTCATCGTGTGTGTTCAAGTCCGTTCATTCGAAAGTAGGACGGACTGTCTGTCGGATTGTCTGACGGACTTAGTTGGCCAGACAGTCCGCCCGTGTGTACGCGGCTTGAAAGTTGGTCACGATGGAGTAACCAATTCTTGGTCCGTGAACTCCTCCTCAAGACTGTTTCAGCAGAACTCCAATGGAACTCCATCCGAAAGACCATCAGTGTTTTTTCTGACAGAAAAAAGGGTCGTGTGTATGTGTGTACACGTCATAAGGATCTAAAGGTATTAGACGTGTGCAGAGTAAAATATTTCGTTTCGGAATTTCGTTTTCGTCCGAAAACTTAATTTATTTAGTTACTCCCGAAATTCGTTTTTATTTATTTCGTTTTTCGTTCAAAAATTGCATTCGTCCGAAAATCCACATGAATTACGGTCAAATCTGTCTTGGAAGGCTTATGGTGTCTGTCGAATGTATAAAGAAGATTCGACGGAGCTAACTATATAGCATACTTTAGAACCCTATTAAAGTCTATGGGACTCCAACGTTCAAAATCTAAAGTGCTAATTTTAAAGGCTAATTTGCAAGTTACTGTCCTAAAAAGTGTTTGGGGACCCGGGTCCTGCCCCAGGGGACATGTATCAATGCAAAAAAAAGTTTTAAAAACGGTCGTTTTTTCGGGAGCAGTGATTTTAATAATGATTAAAGTGAAACAATAAAAGTGTAATATTCCTTTAAATTTTGTAGGGGGGGGGGTTGTCTATAGTGTGCCTGTGAAGGGGCGCATGTTTCCCGTGCTTAGAACTGTCCCAGCACAAAGTGTCATTTATGCAGGAAAAAAAGTCCTTTAAAATCACTCGCAGCTATTATGAATTGTCGGCTCCGTAATACAGAGAACACTCATTGAAAGTCATTGATAAAAAAATAAATAAATAAATAAATAAAAAAGCGTGGGGGTCCCCCAAATTCAATTACCAGGCCCTTCAGGTCTGGTATGGATATTAAGGGGAACCCCGCGTCAAATTAAAAAAAAAATTAACGTGGGGTTCCCCCTAAAAATCCATACCAGACCCTTTATCCGAGCACGCAACCTGGCAGGCCGCAGGAAAAGAGGGGGGGACGAGAGAGCGGCCCCCCTCCCTCCTGAACCGTACCAGGCCACATGCCCTCAACATTGGGAGGATGCTTTGGGGGTCCGTGACCCCTCAAAGCACCTTGTCCCCATGTTGATGAGGACAAGGGCCTCATCCCCACAACCCTGGCCGGTGGTTGTGGAGGTCTGCGGGCGGGGGGCTTATCAGAATCTGGAAGCCCCCTTTAACAAGGGGACCCCCAGATCCCGGCCCCCCCCTGTTTGAAATGGTAAGGGGGTACAAAAGTACCCCTACCATTTCACAAAGAAAGTGTAAAAAATGGTTAAATAAAACAAACACACTTTTGAAAAATTCCTTTATTAAAAATAAAAAAATAAAAAAAAGATTCCAGCGGCGGTAATCCACTCTTGCTATCCAGCGACGGACGATCATCTCTCCAGCGATGTCTCGTCTTATCCAGCGCAGTGATCCTCCATCCTTCTTCTGTCTCCTCCACAGAGACACTGCAGGCATTCCGGCGGCTGACGTTTCTTATATACGGAGGGCAGGGCCACCCGTCACCTGACCCCGCCCCCCTCTGACGCAAGGGGAAACCCGGGGTTCCCCGTGACATATGGGTGACCCCGCCCCCCTCTGATGTAACGGAAACCTGCCTGTGTTACATCAGAGGGGTGCGGGTCACCCCTACGTCACAGGGAACCCCGGGTTTCCCCTTGCGTCAGAGGGGGGCGGGGTCAGGTGACGGGTGGCCCCGCCCTCCGTATATAAGAAACGTCAGCCGCCGGAATGCCTGCAGTGTCTCCGTGGAGGAGACAGAAGAAGGATGTATTCGCTGCGCTGGATGACATGAGACATCGCTGGAGAGATGATCGTCCGTCGCTGGATAGCAAGAGTGGATTACCGCCGCTGGAATCTTTTTTTTTTTTATTTTTTTATTTTTAATAAAGGAATTTTTCAAAAGTGTGTTTGTTTTATTTAACCATTTTTTACACTTTCTTTGTGAAATGGTAGGGGTACTTTTGTACCCCCTTACCATTTCAAACAGGGGGGGCCGGGATCTGGGGGTCCCCTTGTTAAAGGGGGCTTCCAGATTCTGATAAGCCCCCCGCCCGCAGACCTCCACAACCACCGGCCAGGGTTGTGGGGATGAGGCCCTTGTCCTCATCAACATGGGGACAAGGTGCTTTGAGGGGTCACGGACCCCCAAAGCATCCTCCCAATGTTGAGGGCATGTGGCCTGGTACGGTTCAGGAGGGAGGGGGGGGGCGCTCTCTCGTCCCCCCTCTTTTCCTGCGGCCTGCCAGGTTGCGTGCTCGGATAAAGGGTCTGGTATGGATTTTTAGGGGGAACCCCACGTCAATTTTTTTTTAAATTTGATGCAGGGTTCCCCTTAATATCCATACCAGACCTGAAGGGTCTGGTTATGGATATTTAGGGGGAACCCCACGTCAAATTTTTTCTTAAATTTGAGGCAGGGTTCCCCTTAATATCCATACCAGACCTGAAGGGCCTGGTAATTGAATTTGGGGGACCCCCACGCTTTTTTTTTTATTTATTTTTTTATTTTTTTATTTTTTTATCAATGACTTTCAATGAGTGTTCTCTGTATTACGGAGCCGACAATTCATAATAGCTGCGAGGTGATTTTAAAGGACTTTTTTTCCTGCATAAATGACACTTTGTGCAGGGACAATTCTAAGCACGGGAAACATGCGCCCCTTCACAGGCCTACTATAGCCAACCCCCCCCCCCCCTACGAAATTTAAAGGAATATTACACTTTTATTGTTCCACTTTAATCATTATTAAAATCACTGCTCCCGAAAAAACAGCCGTTTTTAAAACTTTTTTTTGCATTGATACATGTCCCCTGGGGCAGGACCCGGGTCCCCAAACACTTTTTAGGACAGTAACTTGCAGAATCTTTTCTCTCTGTCAAATCTTTTTTCTCTGTCGAATATTTTCTCTATATAATCTTGGACTAATAGAGGTAAGGTTAAGCACATTCGACCACAGGTTCTATAGACACAGATTGTTGTCAGTCATGTCGAATCTCCTATTCTATATCGAACTGTTGTAACAATGAAAACTAAAATAAAGCATTTATTTATGTCGGATCTTTAGTTTTTCGGATTTTGTGCTTTCGTTATCGTTTGTCAAAACGAAAACGAAAATAGCTGAAATTCGGACGAAAATGCATTCGGACGAAAACGAATGCACATGTCTAAAAGGTATAGCCATTTGAAAGGTATTGTTAATAGTTATCACAATGGTATCCCAATGCCTTTGAAGCTTTGGGCAGCGCTGCAACACATGTATGAGATTGACCTGTCTTTACAGCATCTAACTAATGTAGGGTCTGAGAGTAGGCCAGATGTATGTAGTTTAAGGGGGTGTAACGCTTAATAATATATAAAGTTGTAATAATCTTTGTGTCACATTCATGGAGCAAAGGCATACAGATTCCAGGACTGTCTTAAACTGATCTCCAGATATATTGCCCACATGCATCTCCCACCTCTCCAACGCCAAGCTAGGGAAGTGCTTGAGGTAGTCTTCTAGAAGCATGGTATAGCATCTAGAGATGAAGCCTTTGGTAGAGAGCAATTTCTCCAGATCGGTGACATAGTTGATGACATAATTGATGTCTCCATTGACTGTTGGACTTTAGTTGCATGCTGCAATTGGAGATATTAAAATTGCCTACTAGATGGGACACTGAACTAGGACTGTAGTTGAGCAAATTACAGCAGTTTTCCATTTTTGAAAATATGAATGAAGTGTGTTTGCCTAGCGAACTCCATGTAGCAGCACACTGTGGTTTAGCCTATTCTTGATAGGTTTGGTTATTTAATATGGGACTAAATTTGGTATACCCTGTAACATGTGGTTGTTTCGCCTTCCCCCATATTTTATGTAGAAGTCTGTAGGTCGGGTACAATTTATTGGGCTTAGAATAGAGTCGAGCCTCTAACTCATCAGGGAGAGAGCTGGCCCCACTAAAGTGGTGCATCACAGACAATGTGGAGTCTCTGACTATCCCTTCTCTATTAGTTTCCAATGTTAGACCACCCACTATCAGGGGTATTGAATTAAAATTCACAGAAGTCCGGTCAGTAAAATTTTCTTCCAGCAGAGGTCTGAATATCATGTCGGTACCCATGGCGCATTTTCACATGTGCCAAACTGCATGTTGCTGCAGCACCATGTGGCTTGGTGCAGTGCGATTTTTTTTTTTTTAAAAAAAAAAGGTCAAGGACTTCTTCCTCCATGTTTCTTGCAGGTAGTGCAGCCCATTAAAATGTGCTGGCCTACCCATAATGTGTGCACCTAATGCACATACACAGATCTGAACCTATTCTTACATTAGCATCCTCAGTTCCCACACTGCACATCATAGCCCCCTCCCCCTTGACATCAATTTTCCCTCTTGATGAGTGTCCTCAGGTCCCCCTTTACATCACCCCCTCCACCCCTTTCACAGTAATGTTCTCACACCTCCTTGACATCAACCCCCCAATAGTACTGTCCTCTGCCCCTATTACAGTGCCCTAAGTCCTACCCACATTACTGCCCTCAGCCACCCCACATTACTGTCTTAAGCCCCCTTCACATGACTGTCTCCATTGACCCCCACATTACATTTCTCAGCCCCTCCCCACATTACTGTCTTCAGCCCCCCTCAATTGTAATGTCCTCAGCTGCCCCCAAATTCCAGCCCTCAGCATCCCCCACTTTAATGTCCTCAGCCCCCCACATTACAGTCCTCAGCTGTCCCAATTTAATGTTCTCAACCCCCCCACATTACAGTCCTTAGCTCCCTCAATTGCAGTCATCAGCATCCCCCACTTTAATGCTCTAAACTCCCCCCACATTACAGTCCTCAGCTCCCCACATTCCAGCCCTCCGCACCCCCCACTTTAATGTCCTCAGCCCCCCCCCCCCACATTGCAGTCCTTAGCTCTCCCACTTTAATGCTCTCAACTCTCCCCACATTACAGTCTTCAGCTCCCCCAATTACAGTCATTAGCAACCCCCACTTTAATGTTCTCAACTCCCACCACATTACAGTCCTCAACTCCCCCATTACAGTCATCAGGATCCCCCACTTTAATACCCATAGCCCCCCCTCCGACATTAGAGTGCTCAGCTCCCCACACATTACAGTCCTCAGCTCCCCACACATTACAGTCCTCAGCTTCCCCACTAAGGATGAGCTGGACACCCCCCCGGTTCCGTTCACACCAGAACCTGCGAACAGACCTAAACTACATGTGAACTTTAGAACCCTATTAAAGTCTATGGGACCCGAATGTTCAAAATCTAAAGTGCTAATTTTAAAGGCTAATATGCAAGTTACCATCCTAAAAAGTGTTTGGGGACCTGGGTCCAGCCACAGGGGACATGTATCAATGCAAAAAAAGTTTTCAAAATGGCCTGGGGGGGTGTGTATAGTATGCCTGTGAAGGGGCGCATGTTTCCCGTGCTTAGAACTGTCCCTGCACAAAGGAAAAAAGTAATTTAAAATCGTTCACGGCTATAATGAATTGTTGGCTCTCGTAATACAGAGAACACTCATTGAAAGTCATTGATAAAAAAGAAGTGTGGGGTTCCCCCAAATTCAATTACCAGGGGTGCTGGAATCTGGGGTCCCCTTGTTATAGGAGGCTTCCAGATTCTGATAAGCCCCCCACCCGCAGACCCCCACAACCACCGTCCAGGATTGTGGGGATGAGGCCCTTGTCCTCATCAACATGGGGACATGGTGCTTTGGGGGGCACCCCAAAGCATCCTCCTAATGTTGAGGGCATGTGGCCTGGTATGGTTCAGGAGGGGGGTGCTCTCTCATCCCCCCTCTTTTCCTGTAGCCTGCCAGGTTGCATGCTCGGATAAAGGGTCTGGTATGGATTTTTAGGGGGAACCCCACATCATTTAAAAAAAAAATTGACGTGGGGTTCCCCTTAATATCCATACCAGACCTGAAGGGCCTGGTAATTGAATTTGGGGGAACCCCACACTTTTTTTTTACCAATGACTTTCAATGAGTGTTCTCTGTATTACGGGAGCCGACAATTCATTATAGCCGTGAGTGATTTTAAATGAGTTTTTTTCCTGCAGACAGTTCTAAGCACGGAAAACATGCGCCCCTTTCCAGGCATACCATAGACACCCCCCAGGTACGAAATTTAATGGAATATTACACTTTTATTGTTTCACTTTAAGCATTATTAAAATCACTGCTCCCGAAAAAACTGCAGTTTTTAAAACTTTTTTTTTTGCATTAATACATGTCCCCTGGGGCAAACACTTTTTAGGACAGTAACTTGCATAATAGCCTTTAAAATTAGCACTTTAGATTTCTCCCATAGATTTGCACAGGGTGTTCCACGGCTTTTCGAATTTGCAGCGAACACCCCAAATTGTTCACTGTTCGACGAGCGGGCAATGTTCCAATCAAACATGAATTCAACTCGAACTCGAAGCTCATCTCTATCCCCCACTTTAATGTCCTTAGCCCCCCCCCCCCACATTACAGTCCTCAGCTCCTCCAATTCAATGTCATCTGTACCCTATATTACATTCCTCAGGCTCCTCAAAGTTGAACCTCCTCAGTCCCCCATATCACTGTCCTCAGAACCCCCCTCCCCACTTTAATGTCCTCAGAGCCCCCCATATTAAATGTTGCACATCACTCCCGATACACAAGCTCTAAGCAGGGAAACGGTAAAAGATCATACAGCAAATGAAGGCATGCCATACACAGATTCCTCTGCTTCTTTTCAGCCTTTGACACTAGTGTTCCCCTGTCCTACCTTGCATAGACCGGAGATCAGCACAGCATCTCTAGATGTAGGGTGTACGTTGCAAGATAGTGATTGGTTGGTAATATTGCCCTTCATCCTAACAGCCAATTACCTGCTTGATAACCTTGGGCAGTTCCAGCCTTTCATCCAGGACTGTCCTGCCTTCGGATGTCAGCTCTGTGAGGATAACAGAGAAATGACAATGGTTTGGAAAGTCAATAAATAAATATATAGTGATCCTGGTTAGGAAAGGCTCCTAAATGGTAGTACCATGGCAGTCTGGATAAAACAGGGATGCGGTCTGGATTTGGACCGCGGGCCACCATTTAGTGATTCCAGCACTATATGATGCAATTGTTCAGGAAGGCTAACCTCCACATCTTTAGCCTATTGTAGTTGATTCAGTCTAATCATGGCAATGCTATTCTTCCATAACAGGGAATGAAGAGTTAACCACGTCCCGTCTGTGCAGCAACCACTTCCCATCTGTGTCCCATCTGGAAGACGGCTACAGAGCAGGCTAATTTTGTTGGAAAGGCATCATATGATGTCCTCTCGTAATCACGATGCCTGCTCGTTCAAACTCAGCTGAGCATGGATCAGGGCAAAGGGCCAATCACAGAGGCCCTTTACCACATGATCAGCTGTGTCCAATGACAGCTGATGATGATGAAAACACAAGCCGGTTATCAGCTTTTCTTTTTTTGCGCTGACAGCATGAGGAGGGGATAAGAGAGCTGATAACAGACTTGTGTTAAAGGGACAGATACACTCATAATCAGGGCACTGATTATCAGTGCAGTCCCAACAGTGCTCACCAGTGCTGCCTATCAGTGCCCACCAGTGCTGCCAATCAGTGCTCACCAGTGCTG
The DNA here is from genome assembly GCF_037356315.1 of Lithobates pipiens. NCBI lineage: Eukaryota > Metazoa > Chordata > Amphibia > Anura > Ranidae > Lithobates > Lithobates pipiens. The sequence continues at coordinate 510,747,964 of NW_027507748.1, forward strand.
CCAATGAGTGACCATCAGTGCTGCCAATCCCAATCAGTGCCCATCAGTGCCTCCTCATCAGTGTCACCTATTAGTGCCCATCAGTGCTGCCTATTAGTGCCCATCAGAGCCACCTACCAGTGCCCATTAGTGCATTTATCAGTGCCCATCAGTCCTGCCTATTAGTGCAGCCTAATCAGTGCCTCGTCATCAGTGCCCACCAGTGCCACCTCATCAGTGCCCATCAGTGCAGCATATCAGTGCCTATCAGTGCACTTTTTTTTTCAAATGTTTTTTTCATTTGTTTGTTTAGCAAAAAATAAAAAAATAAAACAGTGGTGATTAAATACCACCAAAAGAAAGATCTATTTGTTGGAAACAAATGATAAAAATGTTAAATGAGTACAGTGTTGCATGACCACGCAATTGTCATTCAAATTATGACAGTGCTGAAAGTTAAAAATTGGCTGGGGCAGGAAGGGGGTAAAAGTGGCCAGTAGGCAAGTGGTTAATTACCCAACAGACTTTAAGTGGCATAACAAATGTGGTTCTGCAGAAAAAGTATAAAAATTGGGGTATCAAAACCATCTTGGCCAGGTTTGCTGTGCCTGCCACAAGAGCCACAATCTGGTCCAAAGTTTCACCCTATCCCTACACCTTGAGAGCAGGGACAAGACAGTCAGACGCAATAACCCAATAACTTAGAGGAGATCACAATACCCAAATATTTGAACAATGTGACCACAGGATCTGAGCAAAAAGATGCCAGCTAGGGTTTGATCAATTGGTCTAACTGCAGTAAAAGTAGACTTGGTCCAGTTATTTGCAAGACCAAAATACTTTCTAAAGTCTGAGATAGTAGTCATGACAGCTCTCAAAGAGAAATCAGAGTCACCAAGGAGCAGAAGCTTGCCCTCGGCATACAGTATGGTTTTCTCATGCATAGCGCCATACAGGAAGCCCTGAATGGTGACATTGGCTGGAATTTGGGTCACTAGAGGTTCAATGGCAAAAGCGAATAGCAAAGGGGACAGAGGGCACCTTGTTTAGTACCCCTGTCCATCTCAAATGATTACAAAGTCTTACCTCTCATCTTTATGGCAGCCCAAGAATGATGATACAGGAGATGGACCCAGAAAATAAAGTTTTCATGAAAACCAATTTTTTTTCCAGAACAGCCCACAGTAACTGTCATTTCACACTTTTAAGGACCTTATTAGTGTCAAAAGACAGTAAAACTCTAGCACCCGTGTTATCTACAGGAGTCTTCACATTAATGAATAAACATCTAAGGTTTACTGCTGTGTATTTGTTGGGCATAAAGCCCCTGTGATCTGGATGAATTATGCTGGTAATCACCTTATTCAACCTCTTGGCCAGTATTTTAATATCTGATTGAATACGGGATATGGGTCTATAGAAATTGGGTTCAGTGGCAGGTTTATCAGGCTTTCTCAGCATACTGCTGCTAGACTTCTATAGGTAGCCTATTAACTATAGGTAGCCTATAAACCCGGCTGCTTTTGTGTTAGGAAATGATTTGGTCAACTCCTGTAAAATGAGCTTGGCGCTTAAGCATGTTCATTGAGAATAAGAAAGCTTAGGTAGAGAAATGGATTATAAATAGCCTAAACCAAAAGAGCCTCCTGTGTATAGGACACCCTGGAGGCAACAGACTAACTCAGACATGACTGCTGGGGGCAAGTTGGCTAGGCGGTCATCAGGTAACTTTAAAGACTCTATAACAGGAGCAGTAGGTATAACATTCACTATTACAGCAAGGAAGTGACAAGTCTGTTCCCCCTCTTTATAAAAGGAAACTTTAGAGAATAAACTTTTTTTCTCTAAATCAATCATACTAGCCAATGCATCCTAACAGATAGACAGGCTGCCCTGGAAGGATCAGAAGGGTTGGATATACGCTTCTGTTCAAGCCTTCCGGACCTTCGGGTCAAAAGTAACTGTGTTTCTTGGTGGCAGTTTTGATAGCATTTATAGCAGAAAAGACACCACGCAAAAAACACTTAAAAGGTGTCTCATATGACTAACCCATCTTTATTAAAGAGGAAGTAAACACTCCCACTCTGATGCTTCTTTTCATTTAGTCCATTATAAGTAATTATTAAACTATAGTACACTGTAATGCAGCCCAAGTCGCATATTACTTACTGTTTAAAGAAACTTTAAAAAACTTGTTTCCAGGGGTTAGGCAGTGCCATCTTAAGTATTGTTTTCAAAGTGGAGTGTATTTCTGTCCTTACATTGAGCACTTCCTGTACTGTTAACCAAGCCTCCTTCTCAATCCAACTTTCTATGGCAACCCTGCTTCCCTGTTCATAGCTGACTTGTTTCATTTCATAGTATTTACTTGTGCCGATTGTCTAATGTTTGCCTTTGTCAGTCTTATCAGCTTCAACTGATAAGACTGCAGTAATGGCCAGGTTTACACTGCATGTGATGTCACATGGTCACATGGTGTGTAGGAGGAAGCTCTGAATGATTCTGAAGCCTCTTGGGATATCAGTGGTGTGTCGTAGGAAGTTCTGATAAGAGATAGACAGGTACATAGAGAGTGTGCCATAAATCAGTGGAGATCTGGGCATGCTCAGTGACATCATTCTAAAGAACAAAAAGGATTACAGCAATACTAAGCAAGTAAGGAGATATCTACAAGCGTGTTCATTAGGGTTTTTATGTTGATTTACATGGGACAAAGTTGTGAGGGAGAGTTTACAACCACTTTAAGAGCATTGTAATTAACTGCCCTGTTATCCCTGTTATAACGTTTTATGACGTCCTCCCAGGATTGCACCTCGCATGCACCCCATGGGCCATGCTCCAGCGCAATCTGTCACTAGATGTGTCCACCGATCACTGTACTGGCCCACTGTCAGTACTATGTGATCACTGGGACCAATCACAGCAGATCACATGGCAATTGTACACAATGAATGGTTTTCTCACTATTCATTTTGCATTATTATAAGGTGCTCTGTGATTGGTCACAGTGATCACATGTTACAGGCAGGGTCAATCACAGCCCATATGTACCATGTGATTAGCTCTGGCCAATGACAGCTAATCACAATAGTAATCACTGAATGAATTGTTTTTATTGAGAAAAAATGGTTACTTATAACATTAAAATGAAAACTGTATGAGCAATCATAGTGTGCAAAAAAAAAAAAAATCTTGATCACCTACCTAGAGTAGTAAAGTGTTACTATGGTACCATGGTATTTCTCCGGTCATAATATGTAAAATATATATATTTATATTAAAAAAGAAAAAAATTGAAAAAAAAAATAGAAAAGATATTATTATTATTTTTTTTTTTTCACAATAGTTTTTATTAAGGGTTTTTAGAAAACAGAACAGAAATCTGTACATACATTAGAAAGTGCCGTTTCAAAAATACAACGTACAGCATTCAAGTAAACACCTTTCACAGTAAAATTAGTATTGACATAATGAAAATCGCTCCATTGGGATTGTATAATATCGTGTTCTCAGTAATAACAGTAGTAACGAATTATACAGTCACATCTACACATTACAAAGATACGTTAAAGAGAATTACCTCTAAGAGCGTAGCTATTCAAGTGTATGTAAAAGGAGGAAAGAAAACATAAAAATAAAGAGAGGGCAGGGAAAGGATAGGGGAAACTAACAGGGTACTATAGGAGTGGGTTTCGGATGGACCTTTATCTCATTGTGGCATGCAGCAGAGATGTATATATCGCCAATATGTTAAATTGAAAAAGAAGGAGATCATTAAGTTACAATAAGTAGTCATCATTAAGCTTATACAGGGAACTGCTCCGTCCAAATTTTCCACTGGCGTATGGCCTTCCCCCCCGATCCCCGCCTCGGCCCAAAAGGATTTCATACACAGAGTGAGTCTGTATGGTTGAGTAGATTTCAGATATTGGTGCCGCATCGCTTCTCCATTTTCTGGTTATAAGCAGTCTAGCGGCCAAAAGCACATGAATAACCACTGTGCGGAGATCCGGGGGAAAACCTCAATACCCAAATTTAGAAGGGCTAGGCTTACATCTGGACGGGTAATCATCCCCGTAACTGAAGAGATCAAGCGGAACACTGAATTACAGAAACTATTCAGGTTCTTACAAGACCATAAAATATGCACAAGGTTTCCAATTTCTCCACATCCCCTCCAGCATAGCTGTGAGTGACTGTGGGAGAATTTATTCATACGGTAAGGTGTTAGGTACCACCTCAAGGCTAACTTTTGGCAAAGCTTCCAATGGTTAATACACTTAGTTGCTTTATACAGAGTTGTAAAGGCGGATTGCCACTGCTGAGTGGTAAATGTGGTCCCCACCTCTTTTTCCCATTTTAGATATGGCGTTGTTTTAGCAAACACAGTCTTGTGTTGGAAGAGCAAGTAGAATATGGATATTCCCCTCTTTTGGGTCTGCGGTGAAGTAAGATATTTCCACGCGGTCTCGTGGACAAACAATTTGTGGGATTGAAGAGACCCAAAAAAGTGGGAAATTTGATATCTGCTATTATTTCTAGGGGTATTGGAACATCAGTTTTGTTATCACTTGGTGACAGGGTATTACAAAGTGCTCTCCAGGCCTGTAAAGAGGCCTGGATAGTCAAAGGCAATGCCTTAAGTGGAAATGGTCTCCACATGTCCACCAAAAGCATAGACGATAGGTCTTTAGTAGGGCCCATTTCCCGTTCAATAGCACCCCATGGAGAGACTTCTGTGTTAAGAAGCCACGTTCTAAGTTGGACAAGTATTGATGCTCTGTAATAGTCTAAAAGGATTGGGTATCCCATTCCTCCGGCATTCCTGTGTTTCGCTAGTTTAGCTTTTGAGCATCTAGGTTTTTTGGATTGCCAGACATATTTGGTCAATATAGAGTCTAACTTTCTTAAGTGTGTGGTTGAAAGAGGCAATGGCAAAGTTCTAAAGACATATAAGATCCGTGGGAGGAGGAGCATCTTAAATGATGCCAGTCTCCCCGACCACGTAAGCTCCACTTTAGCTAATCGATTAGTTTCTTTAAGCAATTGGTCTGAAAGTAGGTGGTAGTTTACTTCAGCCAGTCTAGTTGGGTCTGCCACTAACTGGAGGCCTAAATAGGTTATACATCCTGTACTCCAGGTGTAAGGGAATAATCTTTGTAATCTAGCCTGAAGGTCAGAGGGGACATTGATAGGTAGGATTAATGATTTGTAAAAATTGATTTTGTAATATGAAATTCGGCTAAAACTTTGCAAGATGGTATGGGCATGAGATAGGGAATGTGTGAGAGAGTTCAGGAATAGGATGACATCATCAGCAAATAAATTTATCTTATGGGAGGTGTTACGGAATGAGAAGCCAATAATATCTGGTTGCGATCTAATTTTTTCCGCAAGGGGTTCTATAAGTAAATTAAAGATAGTAGGTGAGAGGTGACACCCTTGTCTCGTGCCATTTGTAATCCTGAAAGTCCGGGAAAGGGTGTTTGATGTATACACCTGGGCAGAGGGCAACGAATACAGGGCCAGAATAGCTGACAATATGGGTCCATCAAAACCAAATTTTTTAAGAACGTGTACCATGTACCCCCAGTGTATCCTGTCGAACGCCTTCTCCGCATCCAAGGAAAGGAGCAGAGAAGGCGTCCGACAGGATTTTGCATGTTGGGTTATGTTAATAACTCTGCGAGTGGCGTCCGAAGGTTGTCTACCTGCTGTAAAACCTGATTGGTCTGGGTTAATCAACGAGGGGAGAATGTCTAGAAGTCTAAGGGCTAGTATTTTAGCAAATAATTTGATATCCGTATTCAAAAGGGAGATTGGGCGAAAATTTGGGGAGTATCTGGAGTTTTACCCGGTTTTGGGATGGTAACAACGTACGCTTTAAGCATTTCAGGACGGAAGGAGGAGGTCAGAATTGCTTTGGAAAAAACGTCTCGTAGTGTAGGGGAAAGAGCTGTTGTAAATGTCTTGTAATAGTCATTTGGAAGACTGTCAGGGCCAGGAGATTTGCCCAAAGGCAGCGTGTGAATGACTGTTTGAATTTCTTTTTCTGATATAGGAGCATTAAGGGTCATCAATTGTGAGTGGGAAAGAGTCGAGAGTTTTAAATTTTGTAAAACGGCCTGAATATCCTCATCAACCGGTTGGTATGTAGCTGGGTCATTTTCAATATTATAAAGGGAGGAGTAATATGTGGCAAAGGTATCGGCTATACCCCTGGCATCTAATATTTTAGTACCATCTGATGTATTTTTAAGGAAGGGGATTCTAGCACGGACTCTGTATTCTTTCAATTTATTAGCTAGTATTTTGCCGGCTCTATTGCCGGAGGCATAATGGTTTAGTCTTAAAGCTTTTACATACTTATCATGACTATCCAGGAGCAGTCCCCTGAGTTCGTAGTGGAGATTCGTCAACTTGTCCACCAGAGCAGCACCAGGAGTGACCTTATTTTGGGCTTCAATGGTTTTAATCTCTTGAAGCAGAGAATACAATTTAGTAGTTCTTTGCTTTTTTAGTTTTGAACTGAGTTGTAGCAGTATACCCCTCATATAAGCCTTGTGGGCACACCACAAGGTCATAGGGTTTGAGACTGAATTAATATTAAGACTAAAGAATTCCTGTATTGTGTTTGTCAGGGAGGTCACATAACTGGGTACTCAGAACAGACTAGAGTTGGCTCTCCAAACAATGTCCCCAGTAGGGGTATCCTTCTCCGCCACCACAACTGAGACCAGTGCATGGTCTGACCATGAGATATTGTGGATGGCGGAGGAGGATGTTGCTCTTAACAGACCTCTATCAACTACGATCATATCTATAGGAGAATATGTGTTATGTCTAGCCGAATGGAATGAAAAGTCCCTTTCTCCTGGATGCTGACATCTCCAAACATCATAGAGTTCTTCAGAGTGGAGAATAGATTGGAGTGTGGGTAAAGGCCTCTTGGATTTGGTAGTGGTATCAATGGAGTAGTCCGCAGTGAGATTGAAGTCTCCACATAATAATAGGGCACCTTGTTTAATTTCAGCAACTTTCTTCAGCAGCCTTTTTAAAAACCTTAACTGATGAGAGTTGGGGGCATAAAGGCTGACCACCGTATAAAGTTTGTTGTTAATTTCTCCTATTACAATGACATATCGCCCAGCTGGGTCTACTGTAGAAGTTTTAAGTGAAAAGGTCACAGAGTCACTGATTGCAATAGCAACGCCTTTATGTTTATGAGCAACAGAGGCTTGAAAGATATGAGGGTACCTCTTATGCTTGAGTCTATGTTGGTCTTGCAGGGTAAGATGGGATTCCTGTATACACAAAACATCGGCCTTTAGTTTACTGGCTTCTCTCGAGAGAGCTGCTCTTTTGGCCGGATGGTTGAGCCCATGGGTGTTAAAGGAAACTATATTTACCATTTGTGTGAATCATGGGTGAGAGATAGGAGTTGACATACCTAGAGTCAGTAGTGCAAGCAGGCTCCATCCAGTGTCCACTGGTAGAAGTGATCCTAGAGGGTAGCGTAGGAACTGTAGGCAGTTCGACAAGGTCCATCCTGGGAAGGAGAAGGGGGGGGGGGGGGGAACAAGGCAAAAAAGAAGAAAGGGGGAACAAAACCAATATAAACGTAGAAAGAAAAAAAGAAGAGTTCAGAACCATAACTTGTTTAGTAAAAAAAAGAGGGTTCCTCACGGGATCCCGTGGCAGATATACTGCGCAGAATGCAACGGGGTGTGTAATCACTCAGTGGCTTATGTGCTTAGAGAGTCGGGTGTACATGTCTCTAGTAGATTTGTATAGGGGAGTGTTCAAGTATTTCTTTTGGAGGAGGCAGCTTTGTGTTTTCTAGAGACAACCTGCCAGGTGTTTTAGGCATCCAGTTTAGTTGTTGGAGACGTATGGGCCGCAGACTGATCCGGAAGGATGTCCCAAGTGCGGAGTAGTGCTAGACCCTCTTCCAATGAGTTCACTACAGTTACGTGCTCATCCTTAGTTATATTCAGTTTAGCTGGATATCCCCAGCAATAAATAATGGCGTGATTACGCAGAGCCTTGGTGATGGGTAGCAAGGCCCTGCGTTTTTGCATAGTGTACTGGGACAAGTCCACAAAAAGTTGAATATTTGCATAGCGTTCAGGCGGTTGTTTATTTTTGCGGTAGGCAGACATGAAATTTTCTTTGACATGATAAAAGTGTACCCGCATGAGAATATCCCTGGGGATGTTGTCGGGTAGATGAGAAGGTTTTGGGATACGGTGTATCCGATCGATCACCAAGTCAGTCTCAGATAAATCTGGTAGAAAGGATTTCATCATGTCCTGGGTATATTGTAGTAGTTGCCCCGCAGTAATTGCCTCAGGGACCCCTCTAATTTTGAGGTTGTTACAGCGTGACCTATCTTCCAAGTCCGCGACCTTTGACCTAAGCCAGGTCACCTCATCGGCCTGCTCGTTATGGGCATCTACCAGGGAGTTATATGAGGTTGCAAATTCCCCCATTTTGTCCTCCACGTGGGTCACTCTCTCACCCAGTTCCCCCATGTCAGATCTGAAACTCCTCATGCAATCCATCAAGTCTGCGTGGAGGGAACTGCGAAGGGACACGAGCATGTCCTTCAGCGTGGTGTCGGACACCGGCTGATTGGTAGTAGGGAAGGATTGGAGCGTTTTAGTCTCCACTCACCTTATCGCCGTCTGAGTCCTTCGTCAGCCGTGGTTTTGATTTCGCCGGGCTGCGGGATAGTGGAGTGGAGATCTCCGGAGGTTCTTGGTGTGAGGCCTTCAGGGAGCTCGTTTCAAAAAGAACCAAAAACACTGCGCTATTCGAATGTGTAACCAGTATACAAACAGCAGCTAACACAACATCTAGGTGTACAAATGTGACATAATAAATTTTTGTGAAAAACGTGTAGCGCTTATTTGTTTTTACCACATTACAATGTGACCAATGTAATCAATACATGTGTTAGACTGTGCACACAACACATAAAAAAGAAATATATAAACACTCAATTACTGTATATGTAAAGCTAGAATGTCCAAGTAAATAAATATGAAAAAAAATGTGTCCACAAAAGTGGAAAAACAGCATGAAAACAGATGAAGAGTTCTCCAGATTTTCCAAGGTTACTGTGTGTGACACGATGAAGTGAAAAACAGTCCTACACCTTCTCCAAAGGATAATCACACAATCACCGCGTGAACCCTCCACCACATAAAATGGGGGCTTACCAGATTTAATGGATCCTACTCAAAATTATATTTGGAGGATCATATGTGCTTGTAGGTATACATAGGCTATTTTTGGAGTGTTGTCTTTTTCTGGAAGGCTTTCAAGTGTAGCTATTTTCTCTGCGGTATGTCTCCATCCACATAGATCATCATAGGTAGTGGGATAGATATAAAGGAAGAGAGCAGGGACCACAATAGTGTAACTCCGTTTTTCGTTTCAAATAATTTAATTAAAAATTATCAAACTCACGTGTACAAAGAACATAAGCGCTTTTTCAGTAAAATCTCAGGCTGCAGTGAAGTCCCGACGCGTTTCGTCTTAAGCAGACATCATCTGGGGTACAACTTCAAGGCAGCCCTCCAGTTTATATAGCTAGACCCCCAATCAGGACAAGATTTCCTCCATCAGTGTCACCACCCATCACTTCCGGTATCCAACATGGCCGCCGGCGTGCGTTCCACGCCTCTTTTTAGTAATGTGAAGGTTCTAGTCAAATAGCTGTTAGATCCCATACTCTTATATATATTAGACGAATGACTTCCGTATATTTAAACGAACGTCCTAATGCCAATAACGTCCAAATAGAACGCAGGCATAAACATTGAAAAGTTCAGCCGATCTTTTAACCTTAGCGGAAGTAAAAGTAAAATGAACGTGACCCCCCGCGTATCTCACGAACGGGAGTGGTCAGCCTGGAACGCACCAACTTTATCCACATCCCGGCGCCATAACGTCACTTCCGTGTCCCCGTACTCAAAAAATAGACGTATAAAAGAACGCCATCTCTAGGGTAATGTACAGATCGGTACAAGAACGAATCTTTTTTATATATTAGATAAGGAAAGTATAGAATATATACTCTCAGCTGAGGGATATATCTAGTAGAAAAAGCATTGGTAAAAAATAAGTAAAGAAGTAAAAAATATAGACAACATTAAACATTCGGACGCTGCATCAAAATAGGAACGCAGTGCCTATAATCGCATATTAGCTTGTGTAGCCACATTTCACAGGAAAAATAAATAGAGAAGGCAAATTTCGAAAGGATATTATTTCCAGAAATTTTACCCAAAAAAAGTAGTTAAAATCTACCTAAGGGTATTAACTGAAAAATGAATGGAAAAATGTGACCAGATCCACTCAAATAGGCGATTATTACATCGTAACACTCTTACATGGACGATGGCTTACGCATAAAAAGGGAATTTTTATTCTAATTTTTAAAAATTGAAAGTATAAAAATATAAAAACTTATAAAAATCAAATGTAGTCATGAGTTTTAAGGTATATATATATATATATATATATATATACTCAGATGTAGCGCTCTATTAATATAGTGGCCCAATCAAAAGGAGACCGGAAGTAATATGTGTCGACACATTAGGTGGACCAAACCCGAGTCGCCTTTAACCATCTACAAGTACACAAAAAGTACATTTTCCCCACATATTTCTACCATATATACCCAAAAAAGGAGGGGATAAGTGGAATAAAGTAAAAATATAGGTAAGAGAGATGGACAGACCTCATTTATCATCGATAAATGCATCTATATTGCACACCAAGTCCGAACCAAACGGGGAGTGGGACCCAACACCCTACATCAACCATTATCGATGAATGCATTGATGTCCCACTCCACGTTTAGACCAAACGGGGAGTAAGACTTGATAGTGTATATCCAATACGTCTCTAACTTGGATACACCCCTGGTCATGGCACCCCCCCTCCAGGGTGGCGTATACCTATCAATGATCAAAAACTCTGTTCCTGTAGGGTCACTATTGTGACACTGCTTATAGTGTCTAGGGACAGTGTGTTTTGAATCTTTACTCTTGATAAGGGATATATGTTCGCCTACCCTGATTGCAAATGTCCTAATCGTCCTCCCTACATATTGCTTGCCACATGGGCAGGTGATTAGATATACCACATACTTGGTGTCACAAGTGCAAAAAGGCTTGATACTATGTGTCTTATTAGTGATTGTAGAGGTAAATTCAGTGGCCTTACGTCTCCCTAAGGTATTGTATCTACATACACTGCACTTTTTACAGGGGTAGAAACCCGTCATATTGTGGAAAAAGGATGGACGATTGGGTGGATCTAAGATATTGGGGGCTATACTCTTCTGTAGGGAAGGAACCCCCCTGAAAAGTATCTTAGCTTGTTCGGGTAGCTTGGGGCCCAACACAGAATCGTTTTTTAGTATACTCCAATGTTTGTTTATAATAGACTTGATCTGTCTATGCTGTGATGAAAACGTTGTTATCATAGACCATCTGTAAGTATCATCAGGTGCATTTTGTGTTTTCTCAACAATGAGGTCCTCTCTATTGGTTTCCGCAACCTTGCATATTTCCCTATCCAAAATAGCTCTATCGTACCCCTTATCTTCAAATTTCTGCCTAAGATTTTTGGCTTGTATTTTGAATGTCTCTAGATCTGTACAATTCCTCCGGAGACGTAAAAACTGGCTCCGTGGAACAGAATTAAGCCACGCTCTGTGGTGGCAGCTATCTAGGGGAATGAAGCTGTTCCGATCAGTTTCTTTGAAATGTGTTTTGAACACAAATTTATTATTTAATATTTCAATTTCTAGATCCAAGAAGTTAATCTTAGAGGTGCTCATTTCTAGCGATAATGAGATACCCCTATCATTGTGGTTCAAAGTACCAAAAAATTCTCTTAGCGATTCAGGTGTGCCATTCCATAGGAGGAGGATGTCGTCTATATATCTTGCCCATAAAGCCAACGAGGGGTTATGATGGGCATAGACGACATCCTCCTCCCACTTTGCCATAAATAAATTGGCAAGACTGGGGGCAAATTTGGCCCCCATTGCTACACCTCTCTGCTGTGAATAGTAATTCCCATTAAACCAAAAATAATTATGCTCGGTTGCAAACTCAAGCAGTTCAATGAGATAGTCGCGTTGGAAAGGCGCTAGAGAATCTTCTTGATCCAAAAAATAGCGGACAGCTTCTATACCCCTTCTATGTGGAATGCAAGTATATAGAGAAGCCACATCTGCTGTGGCAATAATGCATTCATCCTGGGGAGTTATATTTGCCAGTCTCCTAATTGTCGCTCCTGTATCCTTAAGATACGAAGGAGTTTTTTTCACTAAAGGTTGCAGGTAGAAATCTATATATCGACCTATACGTGAGGTGATAGAATTGATACCACTCACTATAGGCCTGCCGGGAGGGTTAATCGCATCTTTATGAATCTTTGGTAGATAATATATAGTGGGAATTCTTGGAGCAATAGGGATCAAAAATGATTTTTCTTTCTTATTCAGAATTTTCGAGTCGTATCCTTTCTTGACAAGGCTCTTAAGTTGTCTTTTGTAAAGATTTGTGGGATTGTTAGGGAGTAATTTATATGTCCCCGGTTCTTCTAGTATCCTGCACATTTCGGCTTTATACTGTTCCTTGTCCAGGATAACAATCCCACCCCCTTTGTCAGCAGGACGCACGACGACCTCCTTTTGTTCACACAAAGAGTTAAAACCGGCCTGTGAGAGGGTGGACCTATTCACATGCTTAATAGGAAGTTTCTCTAGGTCACCAAGTACAAGATCCTTAAAAATCTTTACCGCCGGAGCTGTAGGTACAGGGGGTACAAATAAGGACGGGTTAGATAACCCTGAATGTACAGTGCCAAACGTGGCTGCTGTATATCCTGTTCTAAACGGATTAGTTGTCAAATATCTTTGAACATTAATTTTCCTAATAAATTTGTGTACATCTATGAAGGTGTTAAATTTATTAAGACTTTTGGGGGGTGCATATTTTAATCCCTTATCCAATACAGATAACTCTGCTTGGGAAAAGGTTTTTTTACTTAGATTAAAGACACCCTTTCCTATCAAACTCGCCTTCTTTTTCCTCCGCTGTAGTCGTTTCCCCCCTCTGCACCCTCTCTTGGATCCTGGCCTCTTTTTTTGGTATATGGATCCTCGCAAAAATCCTGATTTCTAAAATTACTATTGGGTGGATTGTATGTAGATGGTGTATAGGCATTGTTTCTAATTTCATTGTCTCTCTGATCCCTTAGTGGAGAAAACCTGTTGTATGTAGAAACTGGAGCTACATTATGATTTTGAGACCCCACATAGTGCGAATTCGGGGGTGCACGTCTAGGTGACGGAGAGTAATATGATGTCTCATTATAATCTCTAAGCTGGTAATCATCGCGGTTGAAAGGACGTCCTCGATTGGACCCTCTTCCACCTCTTTTACCCCGATGATTACCCCTCCCCCTCTGTGGCTTATTAGGAGTATGGGGGTAAAAATGTTGTACTGTGTACTGAGAGGGTGGTAGGCCCTCATCAGGGTATCTCTGTACAACATCACCATGGGGCATAGGGGGTCTGACTTCCACAGGCCTCATAGTGGAACCGACATCTTGAGGTCCACTTGGGGGTTGTGTGTCCATCGTAGATGTGGTTTGTAATGATTTTTGCCAACTGAACACATTTCCTGTCTTATAGTCGTTAATGTCTCTAGAATATTTTTTCTGTTTTTTGTACTTCTGTTCCCTGTCTTCCTTCTCTAAATGATTTAATAAGTTAGCTGAAAGAGAATTATATTCTGGGGTATTTTTAAAACCTCCAAGTTTATCTCTAAGTTCCTTAATTTCTTTATCTAAAAGTCCCAACCTATTATTCTTTCTGGTAGTCAAGAAGCCTAGAAGGTTAATTCCAGCTTCATTAAAATACTTGAACCAAGACTCAAGGTCTTGCTCGCCTTGTTGAGGGTAAATGTCCCATCTCAGGCTTCTGGGGACCATGTGTTCCGCAATATATTGTTGCAGGAACGCTAGATCCCACTGTAGGTGGAGCTCTGATGTCATGATGTTTTTTAGCCTCATAAACATCCCTCCAATCTCTGTATTACTGCCCGTGGCTACAAACACACCATCAGTGTTAACCTTATGTGAAGCCCGATATTCAAAGATATCCATTAAATGATGAGAAAAAGAAGTGCTTCTATGTGAAAATAAAGCAAAAGAATTGCAGCAATGTGAAAAACAACCTAATAAACAAGTTTCAAAAAGAACCAAAAACACTGCGCTATTCGAATGTGTAACCAGTATACAAACAGCAGCTAACACAACATCTAGGTGTACAAATGTGACATAATAAATTTTTGTGAAAAACGTGTAGCGCTTATTTGTTTTTACCACATTACAATGTGACCAATGTAATCAATACATGTGTTAGACTGTGCACACAACACATAAAAAAGAAATATATAAACACTCAATTACTGTATATGTAAAGCTAGAATGTCCAAGTAAATAAATATGAAAAAAAATGTGTCCACAAAAGTGGAAAAACAGCATGAAAACAGATGAAGAGTTCTCCAGATTTTCCAAGGTTACTGTGTGTGACACGATGAAGTGAAAAACAGTCCTACACCTTCTCCAAAGGATAATCACACAATCACCGCGTGAACCCTCCACCACATAAAATGGGGGCTTACCAGATTTAATGGATCCTACTCAAAATTATATTTGGAGGATCATATGTGCTTGTAGGTATACATAGGCTATTTTTGGAGTGTTGTCTTTTTCTGGAAGGCTTTCAAGTGTAGCTATTTTCTCTGCGGTATGTCTCCATCCACATAGATCATCATAGGTAGTGGGATAGATATAAAGGAAGAGAGCAGGGACCACAATAGTGTAACTCCGTTTTTCGTTTCAAATAATTTAATTAAAAATTATCAAACTCACGTGTACAAAGAACATAAGCGCTTTTTCAGTAAAATCTCAGGCTGCAGTGAAGTCCCGACGCGTTTCGTCTTAAGCAGACATCATCTGGGGTACAACTTCAAGGCAGCCCTCCAGTTTATATAGCTAGACCCCCAATCAGGACAAGATTTCCTCCATCAGTGTCACCACCCATCACTTCCGGTATCCAACATGGCCGCCGGCGTGCGTTCCACGCCTCTTTTTAGTAATGTGAAGGTTCTAGTCAAATAGCTGTTAGATCCCATACTCTTATATATATTAGACGAATGACTTCCGTATATTTAAACGAACGTCCTAATGCCAATAACGTCCAAATAGAACGCAGGCATAAACATTGAAAAGTTCAGCCGATCTTTTAACCTTAGCGGAAGTAAAAGTAAAATGAACGTGACCCCCCGCGTATCTCACGAACGGGAGTGGTCAGCCTGGAACGCACCAACTTTATCCACATCCCGGCGCCATAACGTCACTTCCGTGTCCCCGTACTCAAAAAATAGACGTATAAAAGAACGCCATCTCTAGGGTAATGTACAGATCGGTACAAGAACGAATCTTTTTTATATATTAGATAAGGAAAGTATAGAATATATACTCTCAGCTGAGGGATATATCTAGTAGAAAAAGCATTGGTAAAAAATAAGTAAAGAAGTAAAAAATATAGACAACATTAAACATTCGGACGCTGCATCAAAATAGGAACGCAGTGCCTATAATCGCATATTAGCTTGTGTAGCCACATTTCACAGGAAAAATAAATAGAGAAGGCAAATTTCGAAAGGATATTATTTCCAGAAATTTTACCCAAAAAAAGTAGTTAAAATCTACCTAAGGGTATTAACTGAAAAATGAATGGAAAAATGTGACCAGATCCACTCAAATAGGCGATTATTACATCGTAACACTCTTACATGGACGATGGCTTACGCATAAAAAGGGAATTTTTATTCTAATTTTTAAAAATTGAAAGTATAAAAATATAAAAACTTATAAAAATCAAATGTAGTCATGAGTTTTAAGGTATATATATATATATATATATATACTCAGATGTAGCGCTCTATTAATATAGTGGCCCAATCAAAAGGAGACCGGAAGTAATATGTGTCGACACATTAGGTGGACCAAACCCGAGTCGCCTTTAACCATCTACAAGTACACAAAAAGTACATTTTCCCCACATATTTCTACCATATATACCCAAAAAAGGAGGGGATAAGTGGAATAAAGTAAAAATATAGGTAAGAGAGATGGACAGACCTCATTTATCATCGATAAATGCATCTATATTGCACACCAAGTCCGAACCAAACGGGGAGTGGGACCCAACACCCTACATCAACCATTATCGATGAATGCATTGATGTCCCACTCCACGTTTAGACCAAACGGGGAGTAAGACTTGATAGTGTATATCCAATACGTCTCTAACTTGGATACACCCCTGGTCATGGCACCCCCCCTCCAGGGTGGCGTATACCTATCAATGATCAAAAACTCTGTTCCTGTAGGGTCACTATTGTGACACTGCTTATAGTGTCTAGGGACAGTGTGTTTTGAATCTTTACTCTTGATAAGGGATATATGTTCGCCTACCCTGATTGCAAATGTCCTAATCGTCCTCCCTACATATTGCTTGCCACATGGGCAGGTGATTAGATATACCACATACTTGGTGTCACAAGTGCAAAAAGGCTTGATACTATGTGTCTTATTAGTGATTGTAGAGGTAAATTCAGTGGCCTTACGTCTCCCTAAGGTATTGTATCTACATACACTGCACTTTTTACAGGGGTAGAAACCCGTCATATTGTGGAAAAAGGATGGACGATTGGGTGGATCTAAGATATTGGGGGCTATACTCTTCTGTAGGGAAGGAACCCCCCTGAAAAGTATCTTAGCTTGTTCGGGTAGCTTGGGGCCCAACACAGAATCGTTTTTTAGTATACTCCAATGTTTGTTTATAATAGACTTGATCTGTCTATGCTGTGATGAAAACGTTGTTATCATAGACCATCTGTAAGTATCATCAGGTGCATTTTGTGTTTTCTCAACAATGAGGTCCTCTCTATTGGTTTCCGCAACCTTGCATATTTCCCTATCCAAAATAGCTCTATCGTACCCCTTATCTTCAAATTTCTGCCTAAGATTTTTGGCTTGTATTTTGAATGTCTCTAGATCTGTACAATTCCTCCGGAGACGTAAAAACTGGCTCCGTGGAACAGAATTAAGCCACGCTCTGTGGTGGCAGCTATCTAGGGGAATGAAGCTGTTCCGATCAGTTTCTTTGAAATGTGTTTTGAACACAAATTTATTATTTAATATTTCAATTTCTAGATCCAAGAAGTTAATCTTAGAGGTGCTCATTTCTAGCGATAATGAGATACCCCTATCATTGTGGTTCAAAGTACCAAAAAATTCTCTTAGCGATTCAGGTGTGCCATTCCATAGGAGGAGGATGTCGTCTATATATCTTGCCCATAAAGCCAACGAGGGGTTATGATGGGCATAGACGACATCCTCCTCCCACTTTGCCATAAATAAATTGGCAAGACTGGGGGCAAATTTGGCCCCCATTGCTACACCTCTCTGCTGTGAATAGTAATTCCCATTAAACCAAAAATAATTATGCTCGGTTGCAAACTCAAGCAGTTCAATGAGATAGTCGCGTTGGAAAGGCGCTAGAGAATCTTCTTGATCCAAAAAATAGCGGACAGCTTCTATACCCCTTCTATGTGGAATGCAAGTATATAGAGAAGCCACATCTGCTGTGGCAATAATGCATTCATCCTGGGGAGTTATATTTGCCAGTCTCCTAATTGTCGCTCCTGTATCCTTAAGATACGAAGGAGTTTTTTTCACTAAAGGTTGCAGGTAGAAATCTATATATCGACCTATACGTGAGGTGATAGAATTGATACCACTCACTATAGGCCTGCCGGGAGGGTTAATCGCATCTTTATGAATCTTTGGTAGATAATATATAGTGGGAATTCTTGGAGCAATAGGGATCAAAAATGATTTTTCTTTCTTATTCAGAATTTTCGAGTCGTATCCTTTCTCGACAAGGCTCTTAAGTTGTCTTTTGTAAAGATTTGTGGGATTGTTAGGGAGTAATTTATATGTCCCCGGTTCTTCTAGTATCCTGCACATTTCGGCTTTATACTGTTCCTTGTCCAGGATAACAATCCCACCCCCTTTGTCAGCAGGACGCACGACGACCTCTTTTTGTTCACACAAAGAGTTAAAACCGGCCTGTGAGAGGGTGGACCTATTCACATGCTTAATAGGAAGTTTCTCTAGGTCACCAAGTACAAGATCCTTAAAAATCTTTACCGCCGGAGCTGTAGGTACAGGGGGTACAAATAAGGACGGGTTAGATAACCCTGAATGTACAGTGCCAAACGTGGCTGCTGTATATCCTGTTCTAAACGGATTAGTTGTCAAATATCTTTGAACATTAATTTTCCTAATAAATTTGTGTACATCTATGAAGGTGTTAAATTTATTAAGACTTCGTTCTTGTACCGATCTGTACATTACCCTAGAGATGGCGTTCTTTTATACGTCTATTTTTTGAGTACGGGGACACGGAAGTGACGTTATGGCGCCGGGATGTGGATAAAGTTGGTGCGTTCCAGGCTGACCACTCCCGTTCGTGAGATACGCGGGGGGTCACGTTCATTTTACTTTTACTTCCGCTAAGGTTAAAAGATCGGCTGAACTTTTCAATGTTTATGCCTGCGTTCTATTTGGACGTTATTGGCATTAGGACGTTCGTTTAAATATACGGAAGTCATTCGTCTAATATATATAAGAGTATGGGATCTAACAGCTATTTGACTAGAACCTTCACATTACTAAAAAGAGGCGTGGAACGCACGCCGGCGGCCATGTTGGATACCGGAAGTGATGGGTGGTGACACTGATGGAGGAAATCTTGTCCTGATTGGGGGTCTAGCTATATAAACTGGAGGGCTGCCTTGAAGTTGTACCCCAGATGATGTCTGCTTAAGACGAAACGCGTCGGGACTTCACTGCAGCCTGAGATTTTACTGAAAAAGCGCTTATGTTCTTTGTACACGTGAGTTTGATAATTTTTAATTAAATTATTTGAAACGAAAAACGGAGTTACACTATTGTGGTCCCTGCTCTCTTCCTTTATATCTATCCCACTACCTATGATGATCTATGTGGATGGAGACATACCGCAGAGAAAATAGCTACACTTGAAAGCCTTCCAGAAAAAGACAACACTCCAAAAATAGCCTATGTATACCTACAAGCACATATGATCCTCCAAATATAATTTTGAGTAGGATCCATTAAATCTGGTAAGCCCCCATTTTATGTGGTGGAGGGTTCACGCGGTGATTGTGTGATTATCCTTTGGAGAAGGTGTAGGACTGTTTTTCACTTCATCGTGTCACACACAGTAACCTTGGAAAATCTGGAGAACTCTTCATCTGTTTTCATGCTGTTTTTCCACTTTTGTGGACACATTTTTTTTCATATTTATTTACTTGGACATTCTAGCTTTACATATACAGTAATTGAGTGTTTATATATTTCTTTTTTATGTGTTGTGTGCACAGTCTAACACATGTATTGATTACATTGGTCACATTGTAATGTGGTAAAAACAAATAAGCGCTACACGTTTTTCACAAAAATTTATTATGTCACATTTGTACACCTAGATGTTGTGTTAGCTGCTGTTTGTATACTGGTTACACATTCGAATAGCGCAGTGTTTTTGGTTCTTTTTGAAACTTGTTTATTAGGTTGTTTTTCACATTGCTGCAATTCTTTTGCTTTATTTTCACATAGAAGCACTTCTTTTTCTCATCATTTAATGGATATCTTTGAATATCGGGCTTCACATAAGGTTAACACTGATGGTGTGTTTGTAGCCACGGGCAGTAATACAGAGATTGGAGGGATGTTTATGAGGCTAAAAAACATCATGACATCAGAGCTCCACCTACAGTGGGATCTAGCGTTCCTGCAACAATATATTGCGGAACACATGGTCCCCAGAAGCCTGAGATGGGACATTTACCCTCAACAAGGCGAGCAAGACCTTGAGTCTTGGTTCAAGTATTTTAATGAAGCTGGAATTAACCTTCTAGGCTTCTTGACTACCAGAAAGAATAATAGGTTGGGACTTTTAGATAAAGAAATTAAGGAACTTAGAGATAAACTTGGAGGTTTTAAAAATACCCCAGAATATAATTCTCTTTCAGCTAACTTATTAAATCATTTAGAGAAGGAAGACAGGGAACAGAAGTACAAAAAACAGAAAAAATATTCTAGAGACATTAACGACTATAAGACAGGAAATGTGTTCAGTTGGCAAAAATCATTACAAACCACATCTACGATGGACACACAACCCCCAAGTGGACCTCAAGATGTCGGTTCCACTATGAGGCCTGTGGAAGTCAGACCCCCTATGCCCCATGGTGATGTTGTACAGAGATACCCTGATGAGGGCCTACCACCCTCTCAGTACACAGTACAACATTTTTACCCCCATACTCCTAATAAGCCACAGAGGGGGAGGGGTAATCATCGGGGTAAAAGAGGTGGAAGAGGGTCCAATCGAGGACGTCCTTTCAACCGCGATGATTACCAGCTTAGAGATTATAATGAGACATCATATTACTCTCCGTCACCTAGACGTGCACCCCCGAATTCGCACTATGTGGGGTCTCAAAATCATAATGTAGCTCCAGTTTCTACATACAACAGGTTTTCTCCACTAAGGGATCAGAGAGACAATGAAATTAGAAACAATGCCTATACACCATCTACATACAATCCACCCAATAGTAATTTTAGAAATCAGGATTTTTGCGAGGATCCATATACCAAAAAAAGAGGCCAGGATCCAAGAGAGGGTGCAGAGGGGGGAAACGACTACAGCGGAGGAAAAAGAAGGCGAGTTTGATAGGAAAGGGTGTCTTTAATCTAAGTAAAAAAACCTTTTCCCAAGCAGAGTTATCTGTATTGGATAAGGGATTAAAATATGCACCCCCCAAAAGTCTTAATAAATTTAACACCTTCATAGATGTACACAAATTTATTAGGAAAATTAATGTTCAAAGATATTTGACAACTAATCCGTTTAGAACAGGATATACAGCAGCCACGTTTGGCACTGTACATTCAGGGTTATCTAACCCGTCCTTATTTGTACCCCCTGTACCTACAGCTCCGGCGGTAAAGATTTTTAAGGATCTTGTACTTGGTGACCTAGAGAAACTTCCTATTAAGCATGTGAATAGGTCCACCCTCTCACAGGCCGGTTTTAACTCTTTGTGTGAACAAAAGGAGGTCGTCGTGCGTCCTGCTGACAAAGGGGGTGGGATTGTTATCCTGGACAAGGAACAGTATAAAGCCGAAATGTGCAGGATACTAGAAGAACCGGGGACATATAAATTACTCCCTAACAATCCCACAAATCTTTACAAAAGACAACTTAAGAGCCTTGTCAAGAAAGGATACGACTCGAAAATTCTGAATAAGAAAGAAAAATCATTTTTGATCCCTATTGCTCCAAGAATTCCCACTATATATTATCTACCAAAGATTCATAAAGATGCGATTAACCCTCCCGGCAGGCCTATAGTGAGTGGTATCAATTCTATCACCTCACGTATAGGTCGATATATAGATTTCTACCTGCAACCTTTAGTGAAAAAAACTCCTTCGTATCTTAAGGATACAGGAGCGACAATTAGGAGACTGGCAAATATAACTCCCCAGGATGAATGCATTATTGCCACAGCAGATGTGGCTTCTCTATATACTTGCATTCCACATAGAAGGGGTATAGAAGCTGTCCGCTATTTTTTGGATCAAGAAGATTCTCTAGCGCCTTTCCAACGCGACTATCTCATTGAACTGCTTGAGTTTGCAACCGAGCATAATTATTTTTGGTTTAATGGGAATTACTATTCACAGCAGAGAGGTGTAGCAATGGGGGCCAAATTTGCCCCCAGTCTTGCCAATTTATTTATGGCAAAGTGGGAGGAGGATGTCGTCTATGCCCATCATAACCCCTCGTTGGCTTTATGGGCAAGATATATAGACGACATCCTCCTCCTATGGAATGGCACACCTGAATCGCTAAGAGAATTTTTTGGTACTTTGAACCACAATGATAGGGGTATCTCATTATCGCTAGAAATGAGCACCTCTAAGATTAACTTCTTGGATCTAGAAATTGAAATATTAAATAATAAATTTGTGTTCAAAACACATTTCAAAGAAACTGATCGGAACAGCTTCATTCCCCTAGATAGCTGCCACCACAGAGCGTGGCTTAATTCTGTTCCACGGAGCCAGTTTTTACGTCTCCGGAGGAATTGTACAGATCTAGAGACATTCAAAATACAAGCCAAAAATCTTAGGCAGAAATTTGAAGATAAGGGGTACGATAGAGCTATTTTGGATAGGGAAATATGCAAGGTTGCGGAAACCAATAGAGAGGACCTCATTGTTGAGAAAACACAAAATGCACCTGATGATACTTACAGATGGTCTATGATAACAACGTTTTCATCACAGCATAGACAGATCAAGTCTATTATAAACAAACATTGGAGTATACTAAAAAACGATTCTGTGTTGGGCCCCAAGCTACCCGAACAAGCTAAGATACTTTTCAGGGGGGTTCCTTCCCTACAGAAGAGTATAGCCCCCAATATCTTAGATCCACCCAATCGTCCATCCTTTTTCCACAATATGACGGGTTTCTACCCCTGTAAAAAGTGCAGTGTATGTAGATACAATACCTTAGGGAGACGTAAGGCCACTGAATTTACCTCTACAATCACTAATAAGACACATAGTATCAAGCCTTTTTGCACTTGTGACACCAAGTATGTGGTATATCTAATCACCTGCCCATGTGGCAAGCAATATGTAGGGAGGACGATTAGGACATTTGCAATCAGGGTAGGCGAACATATATCCCTTATCAAGAGTAAAGATTCAAAACACACTGTCCCTAGACACTATAAGCAGTGTCACAATAGTGACCCTACAGGAACAGAGTTTTTGATCATTGATAGGTATACGCCACCCTGGAGGGGGGGTGCCATGACCAGGGGTGTATCCAAGTTAGAGACGTATTGGATATACACTATCAAGTCTTACTCCCCGTTTGGTCTAAACGTGGAGTGGGACATCAATGCATTCATCGATAATGGTTGATGTAGGGTGTTGGGTCCCACTCCCCGTTTGGTTCGGACTTGGTGTGCAATATAGATGCATTTATCGATGATAAATGAGGTCTGTCCATCTCTCTTACCTATATTTTTACTTTATTCCACTTATCCCCTCCTTTTTTGGGTATATATGGTAGAAATATGTGGGGAAAATGTACTTTTTGTGTACTTGTAGATGGTTAAAGGCGACTCGGGTTTGGTCCACCTAATGTGTCGACACATATTACTTCCGGTCTCCTTTTGATTGGGCCACTATATTAATAGAGCGCTACATCTGAGTATATATATATATATATATATATATATATATATACCTTAAAACTCATGACTACATTTGATTTTTATAAGTTTTTATATTTTTATACTTTCAATTTTTAAAAATTAGAATAAAAATTCCCTTTTTATGCGTAAGCCATCGTCCATGTAAGAGTGTTACGATGTAATAATCGCCTATTTGAGTGGATCTGGTCACATTTTTCCATTCATTTTTCAGTTAATACCCTTAGGTAGATTTTAACTACTTTTTTTGGGTAAAATTTCTGGAAATAATATCCTTTCGAAATTTGCCTTCTCTATTTATTTTTCCTGTGAAATGTGGCTACACAAGCTAATATGCGATTATAGGCACTGCGTTCCTATTTTGATGCAGCGTCCGAATGTTTAATGTTGTCTATATTTTTTACTTCTTTACTTATTTTTTACCAATGCTTTTTCTACTAGATATATCCCTCAGCTGAGAGTATATATTCTATACTTTCCTTATCTAATATATAAAAAAGATTCGTTCTTGTACCGATCTGTACATTACCCTAGAGATGGCGTTCTTTTATACGTCTATTTTTTGAGTACGGGGACACGGAAGTGACGTTATGGCGCCGGGATGTGGATAAAGTTGGTGCGTTCCAGGCTGACCACTCCCGTTCGTGAGATACGCGGGGGGTCACGTTCATTTTACTTTTACTTCCGCTAAGGTTAAAAGATCGGCTGAACTTTTCAATGTTTATGCCTGCGTTCTATTTGGACGTTATTGGCATTAGGACGTTCGTTTAAATATACGGAAGTCATTCGTCTAATATATATAAGAGTATGGGATCTAACAGCTATTTGACTAGAACCTTCACATTACTAAAAAGAGGCGTGGAACGCACGCCGGCGGCCATGTTGGATACCGGAAGTGATGGGTGGTGACACTGATGGAGGAAATCTTGTCCTGATTGGGGGTCTAGCTATATAAACTGGAGGGCTGCCTTGAAGTTGTACCCCAGATGATGTCTGCTTAAGACGAAACGCGTCGGGACTTCACTGCAGCCTGAGATTTTACTGAAAAAGCGCTTATGTTCTTTGTACACGTGAGTTTGATAATTTTTAATTAAATTATTTGAAACGAAAAACGGAGTTACACTATTGTGGTCCCTGCTCTCTTCCTTTATATCTATCCCACTACCTATGATGATCTATGTGGATGGAGACATACCGCAGAGAAAATAGCTACACTTGAAAGCCTTCCAGAAAAAGACAACACTCCAAAAATAGCCTATGTATACCTACAAGCACATATGATCCTCCAAATATAATTTTGAGTAGGATCCATTAAATCTGGTAAGCCCCCATTTTATGTGGTGGAGGGTTCACGCGGTGATTGTGTGATTATCCTTTGGAGAAGGTGTAGGACTGTTTTTCACTTCATCGTGTCACACACAGTAACCTTGGAAAATCTGGAGAACTCTTCATCTGTTTTCATGCTGTTTTTCCACTTTTGTGGACACATTTTTTTTCATATTTATTTACTTGGACATTCTAGCTTTACATATACAGTAATTGAGTGTTTATATATTTCTTTTTTATGTGTTGTGTGCACAGTCTAACACATGTATTGATTACATTGGTCACATTGTAATGTGGTAAAAACAAATAAGCGCTACACGTTTTTCACAAAAATTTACTTCAGGGAGCTCGGGCTGGGCGTTGATGCTCCAGATCCGCTGGATGTGGCTGGCGAGGCGTCGCCGGCGCCATCTTTAAGTAGGCCGCGATCCTTCTGCGGAAAGAAATGTTGAAGTTTCTGCAATTGAGAGGCTCCTTTCCTCTTCTTAGCCATGGCGAAGGAGTGAGGGGTGTCTCCTGAAGGGATGGCGAGAGGATGAGCTGGGATGATCCCCTTAAAATGATATTTTCCCCGACTCTGGCACGGAGCTAGCTGCCTACACGTCCATGCAGTAGCTCGGTAGCCACGCCCCCCTATTATTATTTTTTTGACATACTGTCACCAGTTATTGTCCCTGATCCCTGCCACACCAGTTATATGATGATGCCATATTGAACTGGTGACAGTATGTAAAAAATGTTTAAGAATTGTGAATTTATTTTTTCAAATTTCTTAATTTTCCCTAAAAATTATGATAACTTCACAAAACTTACTATGCCTCTTACTAAATACCTTGGACTGTCTACTTTCCACATAGTGAAATTTGCGGATATTTGTACTGTCCTGGCATTTTCAGGCCTCAAGAAATGAGACTGACTTAGTACATCAGGATTGCTCAATTTGCAGATACAGTATGTGTACTATAGTTTGAGTTATAACAGAAACAAAGAAAAAATGTTTGTTTTTTTCAAATTTTTTGGTATTTTTTTGATTATTTAGCAAAAAACAAAAAACAAAAAAAAAAAACAGTGGTGATAAAGTACCACCTATTTGTGTGAAAAAAAATGACAGAAATTTTATGCCTGCCCTCCACCTTTTCTGGCAGCCCCGCAATGCTTATATTTGTACGACTCATTCAGTTTTCAATGTTGCCAGCTTTGTCTCTGTTATCACAGGCCAGGCGAGAGGTAGAGAAGAATTTGGCAATCAAAGGGGGCGATTTGTCTCCTAGCTCACTGATGTGACTTTAAGCATCTGTGGTTCTCTCTATCTTTCACTGAATTCACAGAGGCAATGCACTTAATCACTGCCCTCAAGATCTGACTAAGCGTAGGTTATTCTTTTCCCTCAGCAAGCTCCTCAGGGCAGGCAGGTTGCACACTGTCAGGAAGTAAATTGTATCTGCATCAGCTATAGGTTTCTCCCGCAGTGTCCTGCTGGGGCTTGACTGATCCTTCCTGCGATTGATCGACCGTTCCTTCAGACAATCTAACAACGATCCTTCCTTTGACCAACCGTTCCTGCAATCCATTGACTGTTCCTTCCTGTGATTGATTTCCTTCCTGCGATCGATTGACCAATCCTTCCTGTGATCTGTTGACCAGTCCTTCCTGTGATCAATTAACTGATCCTCCCTTACTTTGATCTTTCCTGTGATCAACCGACTGATCCTTCCTGCGATCAACTGACTGATCCTTGCTTTGACTTGTCCTTCCTTGGATCTATTTGATCCTTCCTTGTTTTGATAGATTCTTCCTTCCTATCTTTAATCCTTCTTACTTTAATTATTTTTGTACTAATAATTTTTTTGTAATGTTATTTATCCTTTTCCATATATTATAATACCTGGTTGTTCCACTGTTACTGTCAGTACAACGACTTTACAACATCCTGCTCTCTCTGCAGCATCTATAGCTCCTTCTCTCCCCTCCCTTTCTGTCATTTCCATGGTCTGTGTGAAGCCCATCCTCTCCCAGCTCCTGCCCTCCCCTCCTGAAACTGAAATTTAACCAGTATACCACTGGAGTGTGTCTGCCGGGGTGCAAGACCCGAGAAAATCAGAAGCACTTCTGGGAAATGGTATTTAGAGATTATATTGCTGAAAAAATACACTGTCTTTGCTATATCTCATAAGAGAACCTATCATGGGAGTTTATTGCGGAGACTTTACAACCACTTTAAGTGCTGTACTATCTTGATTACTTTACCCTCCTTTACTTATTGTTCTTTCTATACCTAGTTTCCATGACCCATCTTGTTGCATTATCTTTTCATGCCTGAAGGCATGAAAAGATAAAGTAACTATGTACTATGTTTGATTTTGCTTTTTAATTCAAAATTAATACATCAATATCATGATAAAAAAAATCTAGTGCAGCTGTGCATGGTAGCCAAGCAGCTTCTAACATCAGCTTTTTCAGTAATGCTTTGACAAAAAAAAAAATCCTGGAAGCTGATTTCCATGCAGAGTTGCCCTAGATTCTCCAGTTTTAATCAATAAACCCCTTAATCGTTATATTGGCTTCCTGTCAGAATTTTAAGTCAAACAAAACAAGAAGAGAGAGTAGAATGAGTACTGACTTATCAATGTTGTGCTGCTTATTTAGTGTTTGCATTATTTGTAAGCTATTTTTTTTTTTTAACAGGCTAGAATGAGGACCTGAATGTGGTGCCTGGCAGGAATGCTTGAATTTTAGAATTGGCTGAACATTATTAAATATATTTTGGTGAGTGAAACCATTTCTTTATATGTATTTCAAATGTTCACTTTAGTTTCTTCTCATAATTCAGCTTCAAAATAGTGACTATTGCTTGGACCATAACTGTAATGCCCTGTACACACCATAGGATTTTCCGACAACAAATGTTGGATGTGAGCTTGTTGTCGGAAAGTCTTACCGTGTGTATGCTGCATAGAACAATTGTTGTCGGAATTTCCGCCAACAAATGTTTGAGAGCAGGTTCTGAGCGTGTGTACATAAATCCGACACACAAAAGTCTACGCATGCTCAGAATCAAGCAGAAGAGCCGCACTGGCTATTGAACTTCCTTTTCCTCAGCTCGACATGCATCTTGTACGTCACTGTGTTCTGACAACATTTGTGTGACCGTATGTATGCAAGACAAGTTTGAGCCAATATCCTTCCGAAAAAAAATCTATGGTTTTGTTGTCGGAAAATCCTATTGTGTGTACAGGGCATAACTGTAATTTATGCATTTGTGACTTAAAATCCTTTTATATATGAATTGATTCAGGTATTCTTCCACCCATTTACAGTAGCACCCCTAAACAAAATGTGACAGTGTATTTACTTTGCTTCTTGACAGTAAGAAGCATAGGGAAATCATTTTTTATGACAAGGAAATCTAAGGAAGATTGTGGATTCAGGTGCTCATTGTGAATTGACAATGAATGGACATTTTTTTTAACCAATATATTATACAGATACTTTTTTATATTGTTAAGTGTTGAACATAACCTTTTGGCAACTAAAATCTGGGGATTTAAAAAAAAAATGTAATCAGCTCATGAATAACTTAATTTCAACAGCTCCAGTCCTGGGAACAATCTGGCAAAAATGATATAAGTTTCCCCCTTACTAAGTCCAATTCAGCCACAGAAGACAGGGAAAAATTGCTTTGATCTTGTTACAAAACTAAGATCTATGTAAGAAAATTAATAAGTAAATACCTTCATTTTATCATTGTGGCATTTGGGAGTTTTAAACACTGTAGACCATTAGTCAGCTTTGTTAATGACTGTGCTTACCCCTTTAATCATGTGGAGCACATTGACTGAACAGCATTCAGTTCAAAGTGCCTTTCAGAAACCTGAACAGAATGAAATAGAAACAAAGCTTAGCCCAGCAGCTTTCCAAAATATGTTTGAAAGATTTACATTCTAAGAATATCACAAATTCCTGTTATTCAACAGTACATGTTTCTTGGCTATGCAAATAATACAAGGAAGGAACTATTACTGCCATTATTAAATCCAGCAAAACTTATTATAGACTTATTATTGGAAGACCTAGATAGGTTGTGTGGGTGAGTAATGATTTCAGTCTAAACTCTTTTTCTGTCTTGCTTCAGTAGAATTCCCATCAATTTCAGATTAATTTATGTGTTTACAATGTAACACATTTTTAGTCAAATAATACATTTAAAAGCCAACCTAATTGACATTTAAAACATATATTTTTACTTCCAGATGTCCAGTTAAAAGTCTTTGTTTCAAGGACAACATACTCATGTGTGTTTTAAAAAAAAAAACATTTTCACTTAAATATCAAAATTTTAACCGATTGCTGACCAGCTGCCGCCAAAATGGCACGGCTGGACAAAACTACATTATCTTACATTGCTTCGCCCTTTAGGGGTGTGCAGCATGTGCCTGGATCCGATGCGAGTGCCCGGCATGCGCACTGACAGGCTCATGACAGAACGAGCAGCGGGATCTGTATGTGTAAACACACAGATCCCAGTTCTTTCGGTGGAGTAGAGACAGATTCTGTGTTCCCACTATGTAGGAACATGAAACTCTTTCTCTTCCTAGACAGTCCCATCCCCTTACAGTTAGGACACACCTAGGGAACACAGTTAACCCCTTGATCACCTCCTAGAGTTAACTCCTTCTCTGCCAGTGTCATTTATGCGGTAATCAGTGCATTTTTAAAGCATTGATTGCTGTATAATTGTCAATGGTCCCAAAAATGTGTCAAACATGTCCAATTTGTCTGCCGAAATATCACAGTCCTGATAAAAAATGCAGATTGCCGCCATTACTATTAAAAAAAAATAACAATAAAAATGCCATAAATCTATCCTCTATTTTGTAGATGCTATAACTTTTGCACAAATCAGTATACGCTTATTGTGATTTTTTTTTTTTACCAAAAATATGTAAAAGAATACATATCAAAAAAATTGGTTTTTTGATAAAAAAGTGTGATATTTATTATAGTAAAAAGTAAAAAATATTGTGTTTTTTTTAAATTGTTGCTCTTCTTCTGTTTATAGCGCCAAAAAAAAATGCAGAGGCACTCAAATACCACAAAAGAAAAATCTATTTGTGGGAAAAAAAGGACGTACATTTTGTTTGGGTACAGAGTTGCACGACCGCGCAATTGTCAGTTAAAACGATGCAGTGCCGTATCACAAAAAATGGCCTGGTCTTTGTGCAGCCAAATCTTCTGGGGCTGAAGTGGTCAAAAGTCTGTAATTGAGCCACATGTTCCAGATGAAGTGGAACAACATGACATTTAAGAATCTCCCCAGAGGTAAATTTACTGAGATTGAAAAATCTGGGGCATGCTTTGCATAGAAACCAATCAGCTTCTATTTTTTTTCCATCAAAGCTTAAGTGAACATGCTGAAGTTAGAAGCTGATTGGCTACCATACACAGCTACACTGGATTTTGCACTCTCCAGTTTTAGTAAATCAACCCCACCATGACAACAAAATTGACCACATATAGTTGTATGGAACTACATTATTATGGAACAGTACAATGTAGTCTTTTAAAAGTGACGGTATATAAAAAAGGGATAAAAATTGAATGGGTTTCCAATTAAACCAACCATTGATGATGGGTTTCCCCTTAAATCAACCATTAATGAGACTCATCTAACTTACCAACTGCTCAGTGTCTGCCACCCCTCTCCGCCAATCCCTATGCTGGCTTCTGATCACCCAGCAAATTAAATTCAAAATACTAACAACATAAAAACCATTCACAATTCTGTCCCAAGCTACATCACCAGTCTTTTCTCCTAATTTCAGCCAACCCATCCTCTCCACTCCTCTCAAGACATTCTGCTGTCTGCTTGTCTACTCCTCCAATGTTCATCTTCAGGACTTCCACAGAACCTCTCCCATCTTCTGGAACTCTCTATCTCAATCTGTCCGGCTATCTCTTACTCTGGCTGCCTTTAGGCAATCCCTCAACGCTCATCTCTTCATGGAAGCCTATCATGCCTCCAACTAATCTTTAATCCCTTTCCCCAGCTCATCTCCCACAGCTTCAACCTTCTGTACCATGTGCCCCACCCTATTAGATTGTAAGCTCTTATGAGCAGGATACTCTTAACCCTCTTATGCTTTATTTTAATTTGTAACTGTACTGTCTCCCTTATATATTGTAAAATGCTGTGTAACCTGTTGGCACTATATAAGTCCAGTAAAATAATAAGAATAATTTACAGTGGAGAATATTATTTACTCTACAATGGAAAGTTTGGGAAAATCCCAAACTTTAAGTTTTTACTAGAATACCAGTAGAAAGGAAACCTACTACTGAGGTCATTTGTTCCAGGTAAAACTTTATAAAAGGGTATTTCTCTCACTTCCGGTTGTATTTACAGGACATTCTATACTCCCTCTAAAATGAAATAAAAAAATTATTTAGGTATACAACTGTTTAAGTACCAGTTTTGCATTCTAGCTGGATACTTGGCTCATGCCCCCTCAAATACTATGCAAAGACTATGCTCCTCCTGTGCAGGGATGAGCCGAACACCCTCCGGTCAGATCTGGGGATCCCCTTTTTAAAGAGGGCTTCCAGATTCCAATAAGCCCCCCCATCCACATACCCCCACAACCACAGAGCAAGGGTTGTGGAGATGAGGCCCTTGTCCCCATCAACATGGGGACAAGGTGCTTTGGAGTCAGACCCCAAACCACCCTCCCCATGTTGAGGGCATGTGGCCTGGTATGGTTCAGTAGTGGGGCATTCTTTTGTCCCCCCGTCTTTTACTACAGCCTGTCAGGTTGCCTGCTTGGATAAGGGTCTGGTATGGATTTTGGGGGACCCTTAAGCCTTTTTTTTTTTTTTTTGGCATAGGGTTCCCCTTAATTTCCATATCAGACCTGAAGGGCTTGATATAGATTTTAAGGGGACCCCCACGCAATTTAAAAAAAATTGGTTTGGGGTTCCCCTTAATATTCATACCAGACACGGCCCTGGTAATGGACTGGGGGGGAACCCATGCTCTTTTATTCAATGAGTTGTATCTATATTGCTGAGACCTGACAATTCATTATAGCCACGATCAGTTTTAAATGACAATTTTTCCTTTAGAAATTAAATTTTGCTGTGGTACTGTTCTAAACACGGGGAAATGAGCCAGTTTTCAGGCATATTGTAGACACTCCCCAAGCACGATATTTAAAGGAATATTTCATTTTTATTGTCTCACTTTAAAGGGATTGTATAGGTTACATTTAAAAAAAAAATAACAAACATGTCATGCTTACCTTCACTGTGCAGTTAATTTTGCACATCGTGGCCCCCTGCTGTTCTGGGGTCCCATAGCAGCTGTCTTGGCTCCTCTCTGCTAAAGCTAACCCCCTCTGGGAAGCTATTTCCTGAGGGTGTTAGCTTGTGGGCGTGCTCCCAAGTCATACAGTTGGCATCCATAGACGCCAAGTGTATGACTCTGTCCCGCCCCCGATGGTCGCATCATTGGATGTGATTGACAGCAGCATGAGCCAATAGCTGCGCTGCTATCAATCTATCCAATCAAAAGCCAGACTCAGTGGAGATGAGGATGCTGAGGGAAGCGCACAGCAGGTGAATTGGCTCAGGTAAGTAAAACGGGGGGCTGGGGGGCCCATGACAGTGAGTTGTTTTTTAACCTTAATGCATAGGATGCATTAAGATAAAAAACTTGAACCTTTACAACCCCTTTAAGCATTAAAAAAAATCACTGCTCCCGAAAAAAACGCTGTTTTTAATATTTTTTTTTGCATTGATACATGTCCCCTGGGGCAGGACCCAGGTCCCCAAACACTTTTTATGACAACAACTTGCATATAAGCCTTTACAATTAGCACTTTTGATTTTTTCATGTTAGTGTCCCATAGACTTTAGCGGTGTTTCAACGGCTTTCAAATTTGCTGCAAACACTACATATTGCTCGCTGTTCGGCAAACAGATGAACACCCGATGTTCGTGTCAAACTCACGTTCGACTCGAACATTGGGCTCATCCCTACTCCTGCGTGTAAACCAGCAGTTCTGCATTGTAAATGAGGACCTACCCTTAACCCAAAGCATTGAAGAGAAGAGCAAAGCACTGGCCTGAGGAGAAAGGGAAAGAAAGTAAAACTGCTTTTTAAAGGTACCCTAGACCAGGGATATGCAATTATCGGACCTCTAGCTGTTGCAGAACTACAAGTCCCATGAGGCATAGCAAGACTCTGCCAGCCACAAGCATGACACCCAGAGGCAGAGGCATGATGGGACTTGTAGGTTTGCAACAGCTGGAGGTCCGCTAATTGCATATCCTTGCCCTAGACAATGATCCTTGCAGTGCAGAGGGTTTGCCACTGTAAGGGTCATTTTGAAAAAAATTACGCAGTTCAGCTTTAAGAAAAATCACCAAACTCAAAGAACATCTACTAGAAATTGCTTAAAAGATCGAGTTGTAGAGTAAGTTTAGCTTTCAATTTTTGAAAGTTAGACAATATTTAAAATTTCATTTAAAAGGGTTTTGAGAAAAGACATAACACAAGATTTGGAGCATCAGATCAAGAAATTGCTGTCTATAATATGGGACATAATGTGCTGTGGTTGCAACAATTTCTTAAAACAGATCACTTTCTTTTTATGAACACTACTAAGACTCCCCGAGTAGGTCAGTTTTATAGTTTTACGGTTATTGCTCCAGTCCTGCAGAAGAACTCCAAATAATATTTTACTGCCAAAGTTTAAAATATCTACAAATAATTGTTTTGTTTATTTTAGATTTTTCCTAGGGTTCAAAATAATATATATTTTTTATAAATCTTATATTAAATTTCTTAATTACAAACAAAACATACAAAAACACGACAAACCATCATACACTTTGATTAAAACAAATATATATATAATGATACACTTTCCGAAATCTTATACATGAATTATTAATCCAAAAGGGAAAGAAAATAAAAAATAAATAAAGAACAAACAAATTACAATAGACAATAATTCTCTCACTAATAGCCTCAAACATTTCTCACGTAGGAGCATGCATATTATGCACCCTAACCCCCATTGGCATTCTATACTGTATACGGTTTATCCAGCCACTTTGTCCACGCTTTATTGTACTTGCTAGGGCAACCCTTATTCATGCAGGTATCTCTATGCAGTGGAAGATTATTATTTACCAATTGCTTCCAATATGAGAGCGTGGGTGGACGAGGTTTCTTTCAATGTAATGCAATAGCTTTTCTTGCATAAAATAGTGCTATATTAGCAAACACTCGCTCAAACACTGGTAGAAAAATAGTCTCCACCAGACCCAATAGACAAACAGACATTGAAACCGGTAGAGGCGCGGAAGTGATAGAGTTCAATAAATCCACCACTTCCACCCCAAAAATAGCTATATATGGTAGACATGTGCAGAGTGAAATATTTAGTTTCGGAATTTCGTTTTCGTCCGAAAAATAAATTTATTTAGTTACTCTCGAAATTCATTTTTATTTATTTCGTTAAAAAATTGCATTCGTCTGATAATTCAAATGAATTACGGTCGAATCTGTCATTGAAGGCTTATGGTGTCTGTCAGAATGTTTAAAGAAGATTCGACGGAGCAGCGGAACTTACTTATGATGCTGCAATCATGCATATTTCGACTACAAGCTACAGTAGGATTCTAATGTTGTATATCTTCTATGGGTTTTTTTAAGGCTATTTGCATTGCACACAGGTCATGTTAGCATTAGCATTAAGAAAAAAAAATTAAGAAAAAAAAATGGGTGGGGGTCCCCCGAAATTCCATAACAGGCCCTTTGGGTCTGGCATGGATTTTAAGGGGAACCCAGTGGCAAAAATAAAAATGGCGTGGGGCTCCCCTTCAAAATCCATATCAGACCCTTATCCGAGCACGCAACCTGGCAGGCCGCAGGAAAAGAGGGGGGACGAGAGAGCGCCCCCCCGAACTGTACCAGGCCACATGCCCTCAACATTGGGAGGGTGCTTTGAGGTAGCCCCTCAGATCACTTTGTCCCCATGTTGATGAGGACAAGGGCCTCATCCCCACAACCCTGGCCGGTGGTTGTGGGGGTCTGCGGGTAAGGGGCTTATCGGAATCTGGAAGCCCCTTTTAACAAGGGACCCCCAGATCCTGGCCTCCCTCCGTGTGAAATGGTAAGGGGGTACAAAAGTACCCCTACCATTTTACCCAAAAAGTGACAAAGTGTTAAAAATGACAGGAGACGGTCTTTGACAATTCCTTTATTAAAGTCTTCTTTCATTTTCTTTCTTCTGGTCTTCTTTTCTTCATCCTTCTGTTTCTTTCTCCATCTTCTTCTTCCTCCGATCCGCTTCTTCTTGGTCTGGTGTTCTCGTCCGGCATCTTCCTCCACGGCGTCTATTCTTGGTTCATGGGCCACTCCACACAATGAGAGGTTCCCGCTGTGTGACGCTTCTCTTCTTCTGACAGTTCTTTTATAACGAAAACGAAAATAAAGCATTTATGTTGGATCTTTTGTTTTTCAGACTCTGTGCTTTCGTTATCGTTTGTCAAAAAGATAACGAAAATACCTGAAAGTCAGACAAAATTGCATTCGGATGAAAATGAATGGATGAAGGTATATAACACCCCGCTTCAATTTGTTGTTTTTTTAGGGCCACTGGCTCTATCACACCAGTTATAATACTTTTTTTAATTGCATTTGTCACTCTTTGTAGTATCGCTGCAGAACCGCTCAGCAGTCACAATGCTGCACAGTGGAAATGCACTATACTATGCTTTCTATATGTGCAAGTATTTTATACATGTATTACACCCCTATATACGGCACACCAAATAGTACACCTATACCAGTCCTTAAAAGGACCTTTGTGGACCTAGTAGCTAGTGATTTGCAGACTGTCCCTCAGTCCCTACACTGATAAAAGACAGCTGAAGTATCAGTCATCACTCAGCTCAGCAGTCAAGTATAATAGGCTTTCTATATTTGAAAGAAAGTATATTATACGTGTACAACCCTATATACTGTACACATATACCAGTCCTTAAAAGGACCCTTGTGGACCTAGTAGCTAGTGATTTGCAGACTGTCCCTCAGTCCCTACTCTGATAAAAGACAGCTGCAGAATCGGTCAGCACTCAGCTCAGCAGTCAAATATAATATACTTTGTATATTTGAAAGAAAGTATATTATACATGTACAACCCTATATACTGTACACCTACACCAGTCCTTAAAAGGACCTTCGTGGTCCTTCCGCAGGGGTGGTAGGGGTAGGGCATGAGCAACAGACTTGAGCCAAAGTGGCAAATTGCAGAAGGTGCGTGTAATTACGTCAAAGGATGCACCAGACTTGGTTGAGTGGCTCACTCAGCTTTACTCTTCTGCACCCTCCTCATCTTCTTAATCTGCACCCTCTTCAATCTCTGCTGTGTGCACTCCCAAAGCCACTACCACCACCATATACCTTCCTCTTGAGTCACAGGAATTATTCTCCGATCCATCACAAGACATTTCCGATGCACAGCCATTCTTGGCATTGGATCAGGAAGAGGAGGTAGCAACAACCGCCACTCAGCAGTCTGACGACAGTACCCAGATCAGCCCAAGGAGGTTGGTCCCCGCTGTTGCTGCCTACTCGGAGATCTTTAATTATAGTGGTGGGGAAGGTGACGTCAATGATGACGTGTCTAGTGATGTCATGTGGGTGCCCACAAGAGAGGAGGAGGAGGGGAGTTCAGAGGGAGATATGGACCAGCAGATAGGGAGGAGAAGCAGGCGGAACTTAGATTGCACAGGAGGGACAAAGCAGACTGCTAATTTATCAAGAGCGAGGCATCAACCATGTATGGTCACATCTGGCGCTCCCAGAATGCCGCACATGGCTCCACAGTGTGAGATTTTTTTTAACGTGCTCTCTATCTCGGTGCTGGTGTCAGTGCTCTCTATCTCGGTGCTGGTGTCAGTGCTCTCTATCACGGTGATGGTGTCAGTGCTCTCTATCACTGTGCTGGTGTCAGTGCTCTCTATCTTGGTGCTGGTGTCAGTGCTCTCTATCTCGGTGCAGGTGTCAGTGCTCTCTATCTCGGTGCTGGTGGCAGTGCTCTCTGTCACGGTGCTCATGTTAGTGCTCTCTATCTCGGTGCTGGTGTCAGTGCTCTCTATCTCGGTGCTGGTGTCAGTGCTCTCTATCTCAGTGCTGATGTCAGTGCTCTCTATCACGGTGCTGGTGTCAGTGCTCAGTCTCTATCGTGGTGCTGGTTTCAGACAGTGGGGGAGATGGCAGCGGAGAAGCCAATCAGCAGGCAGTGCCAGCACCATGGCTAAGGATCAGTACTGAACTGGCACCTCCGGACCACCGCAGTGGAGCCCTGCATAGGTGGGGGTAAGGGCTGGGCAGAGGGAGGGGCTCAAGCACAGGCTGGCACACTGGGACACTGGCACAGGACTGCGATGCCCTGACTGTGGCACTGATCATCTCCTGCCTCCCCTTCATAGCCTGGCCTGACCTTGCCTCTCCTCCATGGCCTTCATGCGTTCCTGAATTGTCAAAATTTCACAGATAAAAAAAGAATGCTTGTCGTTGTCGATCCCAGATTCACTTAATACTTTTGTTATGTCAGTGTCCATGTTGTGGGACTATATATGTACAGCTAGTAAGTATTTTGTGGCTGAAAATATGACCTGTAGGTTTTTAAGGTTTGTCTGCCATTAAAGTCAATGGGGTCTGACACAAACTTTGCGGTTCGTGAACTTTTGGCTGCGGTCGCGGTTCATGTTTGCGAAAACGTCCCTTCGGAAGTTCGTCCATCACTAGAGGGAGATTTGATCTGTCCCAGGGAGATCGTTAAGGTTTATATTCCTCATTGAGTAAAGAGCTCTGGGAGCATTAAGTTCACACGAAGATCACATATAGAAGAATCATTCATTACAAGAATTGTTTTTCACAAGATTTGTAGATCACAGGAATTTTGGCACATTGTTTGAAAAGGACTTTCTTTCACAGCAATTGACCAATCGTTATCATTATAATTTTTGTGAATTTTTTGATGGATTTTGTCACAGTAATTATTTCAGTGTATATTATTCAATTATAGGAAGTTGCTCTGATCACTGTTATAATTACAGAAAATCATGTCACCACAGTACTGTGGACAGAGAGGGGTATATACCCCTCGTCCCTGAATCAAGATATAGCATAGAAGGAGGGGAATTAAGACTTTAATGGTACCACACTCAAAAGTTTATAAAAATATATATATTTTATTGAAAATTAACAAATAGTTAAAAACAAGAATTGTGTATGCAAAGTATCATTTTTTAATTCATGCTATTAACCCCTTCCCGCCGAGTGTACGCAGATGTGCATACTCGGTTTCCGGGGGTTATACCTGGAAGATGCCCACACCTTCAGGCATCATCCCAGTACCATTTTTCAGAGCAGGCGATTGGCTTTCCAGCCATAACAACCGATGTGGCTAAAAGCCACTTGGCTGTTATGCCGGAGGAGCTGGAGGGGACGTCTCCCCCTCCCGCCACCTCCCGCCACTCTTACCGGGGCTCCCGTTCAATCGAGGGCACCGAAGGCAAATCCGATGCTTCCGGCGGCTGGGGAGGAACTGGAATGAAGCCATAAGCGGCTTCAATCCAGTCTCCTAATAGTAAACACGGAAGCGACGTCATGACGTCACTTCCCGTTTACTCGGCTGCCAATGGCGCCGGATTTTAAAAATATATGCAGTATTCAGAATCGCCAAAAATGGCGATCTGCATACTTTGAAGTGTAAAGGAGGGATTGGGGGTCTTTTAGACCCCCCAATCCCTCCATAAAGAGTACCTGTCACCACCTATTACTGTCACCGTCGAGGTGATCAAATACCACCAAAAGAAAGCTCTATTTGTGGGAAAAAATTATAAAAATTTGATTTGGGTACAGTGTAGCATGACCACGCAACTGTCATTCATAGTGCGACAGCGCAGAAAGCTCAAAATTGGTCTGGGCAGGAAGGTGTTTAAGTGCCCTGTATTGAAGTGGTTAATGTTTTATATATAGTTTTATCTTTTTGTTTAATTTTAAAGCCCATATATGTATAGATTGATAGAGTGGGTTTTATTTGTGCGTATGAGGCTGTATCTGCCCTATATAGGACAGCAGGGTTTTAGGATGTCCCCGTTTTGTAACGTCAGAATAACGTGGGTAGTTTGACTAGATAATATCTGGATTGAAATAGAGATTGTAATAACTTAGAATTTCAGTATATCTATCGGCCTCTGAGCACACAAGGGTGCGCTTAGTGACTGTAGTAGGTAGAAACTGCCCGCTGTATACAGTTTATAGTGGTTATGTAGTTTACAAATTGATTATTTGATGCAGCCTGTAGCCTTCTGTAGATCTCTGTGGTCTGTGTGTGCGTGTGGAGTTGAGGCAACTGCGCACATACGTGACCACAGAGGGTCTGTAAAACACAGATGGGCTTATAGGGTAAGATACAAATATACAGATAAACTTTGGTGTATAATTTAATGTTTGTACATACATTGTTGCTAAATATCCCCTATACAAAGACATTGAGAGTTCCCATATAAAGGCTTTTATCTGTT
The DNA here is from genome assembly GCF_037356315.1 of Lithobates pipiens. NCBI lineage: Eukaryota > Metazoa > Chordata > Amphibia > Anura > Ranidae > Lithobates > Lithobates pipiens. Next base: position 510,787,374 of record NW_027507748.1, read on the forward strand.
TTGCTGGCATACCCGTAAATGTACATGTTTTCAATTTCTATTTTTTGCAAATAGTACGGCTAGTGGAATAATGATATATATATATATATATATATATATATATATATATATATATATATATATATATTTATATATATATATATATATATATATATATTAGTTTGATTTTGTTTTGTTTGCTCTGTTCTAACTAATATATGATATGACACTCCACCCCCTTCCCAGGGCTCTAATTAAAAAATATTCCCTTGGTTCGTAAACAATGGGGAAGCACGAAGTGAATGAAATTTCTTCGATTGGTTGCCTGAGAGAGGGGGTGTGGATTCTGTTGAAGGTCTCTTCCATAAAGCACACACACGTTTATAAAAATATTCGACGGAGCATCAAAACTGTATGATGCTGCAATTATACATTTCCAGAGTCAAATGCTCGGCCTGTAGGCTATATAGAGTTTAGCAGCTCCATCAAATCTTCTTTATACATTCAACAGACACCATAAGCCTTCAAAGACTGATTCGACCGTAATTCATGTGGATTTTCGGACAAATGCAATTTTTTGAACGAAAAACTAAATAACTAAAAATGAGTAACTAAATAAATTTATTTTTCAGACAAAAACGAAATTTCAAAACAAAATATTTCACTCTGCACATGTCTATTTATTATATATCAATAGCGCGATCTCACTTTTCCTTTTCATTCAGTTTTTTTGGGGCTTTTTGCACCAAATTGTGATTGCAGCAATGGACATATTCAAATATGTTAACAACAGAACAGTTAATCTCATTGAGGTATTTAATCAGGAACATGTGGTTAATACACAAGACCTAGATAGTTTATTTAAGCATCTCAAACACTGCCTTGAAAAACAATTGAGGGTGTGGTGGGATGTAGCCATATTAGAGATGTACATATCAGAAAAAAATCACCCTCAGAAGACTTAGGTGGGAAATTTCTCCAAATGATGCTATAAATGATAAAAGTTTAATGGAAGAGTGGTATAAATTCTTTAATCAGAGTGAAATGGAATTACTACAAAAAATAGTAGTTAGGCGACAACACAAATTGAAGAACATAGAAACGGAAATTTTACAGATTAGAGACCAATTATTACCATTTAAAGAAACTTCGGAATACAAAGATAAGGAGAAAGGACTACAGGAAGCGGTTAAAAAATATGACAAAGAAATACAACAGAAAAAACAGAAAAAATTCAAAAGAGATGTGCTGGACTACAAAAACCAGCAAGTATATAAAGGGCAAACAGATGAAAATTATAATGAGGAAGAAAATGACATATTCATGGTGGAAGATTCCAGAGAAAATTCGATGATAAGGGAAAATGAAAATGAATTGTGGCAACAACCTACACCAACACAGTACAGAATGCAAAGAAATAGACTAGAGGAACAACCTACACCTGCTCGTAGAAGGCCTGACATAAGCATAAGCACATACATTTCAGGAGAAATAGGGGGTGGAACCCAAGATGGGCCAGACAGGGTAATACAAGAAGAAACCACATAGAACAACAAGAGAACTGGTGGGAAGAGAGGAGAGAATACACGTACAGACCACCAAGATGGGCAAAAGAAAATGGACTAGAGGGAAGAGAAGAGGCATCAAGAAAAAGAAGAGAGTATTAGGGGAGTGAATTTACAATTTAAGTCAAACCACTTTCAGTGAAGAAGAACTAAAGATACTGGATTTGGGCCCAAAATATGCTCCAGAAAAAGGTCTGGATAAATTTGAGGCTTACATTGACTTACAAAAGTTTGCGAGAAAATTAAACATTAAAAAAAAATTGCACACTAAAAGAGAAAGTGAGTGTATGCCTTATACGGTAGGTGACCGCGACATTGTGTCAATCTCGCCACTTCTATCGGCGAGATTGACACCCTTTGAGCTCCGTTGCGGGAGCCAGCGCCGAGCTGGCTCGCATTGGGAAAGGAAAATTTTTTCTTTTCCTTTCCCGATAAGCGACAAGCATCGCTGGCCGGGTTGACACTGGTGCGGGGATCCGAATTGGATTCCCACCAATACCAGGCACTGTGTTTGGTATGAATCCTAAGGGAGAACTCCACGCCAAATAAAAAAAAAAAATGCATGGGTTCTCCCTTGGGAGGCATACCAGGCCCTTAGGTCCGGTAGAGATTTTAAGGGGAATCCCCTACGGCGAAAAAACGGCGTGGGGTCCCCCCAAAATCCATACCAGACCCCTATCCGAGCATGCAGCTGGCTGGTCAGGAAAGGGGGTGGGGACGAGCGAGCGCCCCCCCTCCTCCTGAGCCGTACCAGGCCACATACCCTCAACATGGGGGGTGCCTTGGGGAAGAGGGGGCCACGCAGCCCCCCCACCCCAGAGCACCTTGTCCCCATGTTGATGAGGACAAGTGCCTCTTCCCGACAACCCTGGCCGTTGGTTGTTGGGGTCTGCGGGCGGGGGGCTTATCGGAATCCGGGAGCCCCTTTAACCACTTCAGCTCCGGACCAATAAACACCTTAAGGACCAGAGGTCTTTTTGCAATTTCGCACTGCGCTGCTTTAACTGGTAATTGCGCGGTCATGCAATATTGCACCCAAACGAAATTTGCGTCCTTTTCTTCCCACAAATAGAGCTTTCTTTTGATGGTATTTGATTGCCTCTGCGATTTTTTTTTTTTGCGATATAAATGGAAAAAGAGCGAAAATTTTGAAAAAAAAAGATATTTTCTTCTTTTTGTTATAAGAAAAATCGAATAAACTAAATTTTAGTCATACATTGAGGGCAAAATTTATTCAGCCACATGTCTTTAGTAAAAAAAATGTCAATAAGCGTATATTTTTTGGTTTGCGCAAAAGTTATAGCGTCTACAAACTAGAGTACATTTTCTGGAATTTACACAGCTTTTAATTTATGACTGCCGATCTCATTTCTTGAGGTGCTAAAATGGCAGGGCAGTACAAATCCCCCCCAAATGACCCCATTTTGGAAAGTAGACACCCCAAGGAAATTGCTGATGGGTATGTTGAGCCCATTGAATATTTATTTTTTTTGTCCTAAGGGATTGAATAATGACGAAAAAAAAAAAAAAAATTTTTTTTTACAAAAAGTTGTCACTAAATGATATATTGCTCACACATGCCATGGTTATATGTGGAATTGCACCCCAAAATATATTCCGCTACTTCTCCCGAGTATGGGGATACCACGTGTGTGGGACTTTTTGGGAGTCTAGTCGCGCACGGCACCCCGAAAACCAATCACCACCTTCAGGATTTCTTCAAATTTTTGATTTAACTCCTCACTACCTATCACAGTTTCGAAGGCCATAAAATGCCAAAATAGCACAAAACCCCCCAAAATGACCCCATTTTGGAAAGTAGACACCCCAAGCTATTTACTGAGAGGCATGTTGAGTCCATGGAATATTTTATATTTTGCCAAAAGTTGCGGGAATATTACAAACTTTTTTTTTTTTTGCACAAAGTTGTCACTAAATGATATATTGCTCACACATGCTATGGGCAGAAGTCAAATTACACCCCAAAATAAATTCTGCTGCTTCTCCCGAGTATGGGGATACCACATGTGGGGGACTTTTTGGGAGCCTAGCCACGTACGGGACCCCGAAAACCAAGCACTGCCTTCCGGATTTGAATATAAAATGCTATAAAAAACAAACTAACCAGAGTCACCCGTAACACTTATACGGTGATCAGTGGTGAAAGGGTTAACTAGGGGCAATCAGAGGGTTCAAATTTTTATTAGGTAGTATATGGGGGTCCCTGGCGCTATATAAAAACCTGACGGGGAACCTAAATAACTAACTGGCTAACCAGCGTCACCAGTGACACTTATACTGTGATCGCTGGTGAAAGGGGGTGAAAGGGTTAACTAGCAGCAATCAGGGGGTTAAAACCATTATTGGGTAGTATATCGGGGTACCTAGCGCTATAAAAACCTGGCGGTGAACCTAAAAAAATAACTAGCTACCTAGCGACACTAGCGACACTGATGCAGCGATCAGAAAAACGATCGCTTAGTGACACTGGCAAAAGGGGGTGAAAGGGTTAACTAGCGGAAATCAGGGGGTTAAAACCATTATTGGGTAGTATATCGGGGTACCTAGCGCTATAAAAACCTGGCGGTGAACCTAAAAAAATAACTAGCTACCTAGCGACTGTAGCGACACTAATGCAGCGATCAGAAAAACGATCGCTTAGTGACACTGGCAAAAGGGGGTAAAAGGGTTAACTAGCGGCAATCAGGGGGTTAAAACCATTATTGGGTAGTATATCGGGGTACCTAGCGATATAAAAACCTGGCGGTGAACCTAAAAAAATAACTAGCTACCTAGCGACACATGCAGCGATCAGAAAAATGATCGCTTAGTGACACTGGCAAAAGGGGGTGAAAGGGTTTACTAGCGGCAATCAGGGGGTTAAAACCATTATTGGGTAGTATATCGGGGTACCTAGCGCTATAAAAACCTGGCGGTGAACCTAAAAAAATAACTAGCTACCTAGCGACTGTAGCGACACTAATGCAGCGATCAGAAAAACGATCGCTTAGTGACACTGGCAAAAGGGGGTGAAAGGGTTAACTAGCGGCAATCTGGGGGTTAAAACCATTATTGGGTAGTATATCGGGGTACCTAGTGATATAAAAACCTGGCGGTGAACCTAAAAAAATAACTAGCTACCTAGCGACACATGCAGCGATCAGAAAAATGATCGCTTAGTGACACTGGCAAAAGGGGGTGAAAGGGTTAACTCTAGGGGCAATCAGGGGGTTAAATCTTTATTGGGGGGTGATAGGGGGCTACCCTGGACCTAACACTAACTGTCCTGACAGTTTTTACTGTCACAACTGACACTGAATGCATTGATCAGTAAAGAAATGATCAATGCAATCAGTGACACTGTGACTGGGGGGGGGGGGGATCGGGGGGCGATCGGGGGGGATCGGGGGGGGTTTGTGTGCCTGTGTGTACCTACATGTCAGTGTAGTGTTGGTGCACACTTACTTTTACTCTTCTCCTCGTAGTCCGGTCAAAAAGACCGCCCCGAGGAGAATGACATCACTTCCTCCTTCCTGTGTAAACAATACACAGGGGAGGAAGCTTCTCATTGGCCAGGAGCGATCCAGAGGGGGTGGCCGAAAACCAACGGCCATCCCCTCATCACGGAGCACTCCTGGACCGAATCGGACCGCCGTAAACAGCGGGAGGGGGTCCGATCGGACCCCCCACCCGCTGGAAGGCAATCACGTAGATGTACGTGATTGTGCCTGCCTGTGCCATTGTGCTGACGTACAATGGCAATACGGCGGTCCTTAAGTGGTTAATAAGGGGGCCCCTGGATACCGGCCCCCCACCCTATGTGAATGAGTATGGGGTACAATGTACCCCTATCCATTCACCTGTGAAAAAAATGTAAAAAAAAAACACAACACACAAGGGTTAAAATACTTTATTGCAAAGCTCCAGGGGTCTTCCGTCTTCGGGGGTCTTCTCGCCGGACTCCTCCGCTATCTTCTGCTAGCTTTTGCTAGTGGAGGAGCCTGGCTTTCTTCTTCATCGCCGCCCTCTTCTTCCGACTTCGGGGGTCTTGTCCCCCTCTTTGGTTCTTCTTGCCGGGCCATCGCTTCTTCTTACAGCTCTTTTACTAGCAGTTGCCCGGTCTTCTGTCGCTGTCGCCGTCACAGCCGCTGCTGCCGCCGCCACCACCGCCGCCGCCACCACCGCCGCCGCGTCACCTTCCGTTCTTCTTCTGGAGATGTTGACTCTGCGCTCTCTCCGGCCACAATGCCAGGGACGCGGTGCACGGCGACTTATATAGGGACAAGTGGTGGGGTCACTGGTTGATGACACATGGTGACCCCCCGTCCCTTTACGATGTCACATTCCCAGCATCCTCCGGGACTGTGACATCATAAGGGGGCGGGGTCACCATGTGACATCAGGCGGTGACCCCACCCCTTGTCCCTATATAGAAAAGGACGGTATATCTATATATGTCGCCTCGCACTGCGTCCCTGCCATTGTGGCCGGAGAGAGCGTCGAGTCAACATCTCTAGAAGAAGAAGAAGAACGGAAGGCAGTGGCGGCAGTGGCGGCAGTGGTGGAGACAGAAGACCGGGCCACCGCTTGTAAAAGAGCTGGAAGAAGAAGCGTTGGCCCAGCAAGAAGAACCGAAGAGGGGGACAAGACCCCCCGAAGTCGGAAGAAGAGGGCGGCGATGAAGAAGAAAGCTGGGCTCCTCCACTAGCAAAAGAGCTAGCAGAAGATAGCGGAGAAGACCCGTGAAGACGGAAGACCCCCCAGAGCTGTGCAATAAACAATTTTAATCCTTGTGTGTTGTTTTTTTTTACATTTTTTTCACAGGTGAATGGGTAGGGGTACATTGTACCCCATACTCATTCACATAGGGTGGGGGGGCGGTATCCGGGGGCCCCCTTATTAAAGGGGGCTCCCGGATTCCGATAAGCCCCCTGCCCGCAGACCCCGACAACCAACGGCCAGGGTTGTCGGGAAGAGGCCCTCGTCCTCATCAACATGGGGACAAGGTGCTTTGGGGTGGGGGCCACACAGCCCCGCTTCCCCAAGGCACACCCCATGTTGAGGGCTCGTCCCCACCCCCTTTCCTGACCGGCCCCCGAAGTCGGAAGAAGAGGGCGGCGATGAAGAAGAAAGCTGGGCTCCTCCACTAGCAAAAGAGCTAGCAGAAGATAGCGGAGAAGACCCGTGAAGACGGAAGACCCCCCAGAGCTGTGCAATAAACAATTTTAATCCTTGTGTGTTGTTTTTTTTTACATTTTTTTCACAGGTGAATGGGTAGGGGTACATTGTACCCCATACTCATTCACATAGGGTGGGGGGGCGGTATCCGGGGGCCCCCTTATTAAAGGGGGCTCCCGGATTCCGATAAGCCCCCTGCCCGCAGACCCCGACAACCAACGGCCAGGGTTGTCGGGAAGAGGCCCTCGTCCTCATCAACATGGGGACAAGGTGCTTTGGGGTGGGGGCCACACAGCCCCGCTTCCCCAAGGCACACCCCATGTTGAGGGCTCGTCCCCACCCCCTTTCCTGACCGGCCGGGCTGCGTGCTTGGATAGGGGTCTGATATGGATTTTGGGGGGACCCCACACCATTTTTTTTTGGCGTAGGGGATTCCCCTTAAAACCCCTACCGGACCTAAGGGCCTGGTATGCCTCCGAGAAGGCATGTAGGCTTCATGAGTGAGGCAACATTATCGCCGCTCTCTTGCTCTCGCTACTATAGGAAATAAATGTTCCTATTGCAGCCAGCGCGAGAACCAGCGCAACGGGATCGCGCTGTTAGAGAAGCCTACAGTATCGGCGGCACCTACTGTTAACATTCCCATCTGAGGAATAACTCCATCTTCAACCCCAAGTTACAACATAATGAAAGCATAAAGATTTTCAAAAAAATGGTGGAAAAAGACCTAAGAGGATTGGAAGTCAAGACATCAAAAAGAAAGGGGATATGGAAAACGATTAAGCAACGATTAAGGAAATAGAGAAGAAAAAAGGTATTGTAATCAGACTGGCAGACAAAGGAGGAGGCCTGGTCATATTAGATAAACAGGATTATGAGAAAGAAATGGAAAAATTATTAAGTGTACCAGAAACGTACAAAAAACTGAAGAAAAAACCCAAAGATGAATATGAAAAGGCACTGAAAACGTACGTGAAGAAAGGAGAAACCAAGGGAATCCTTAACAAAAAGGAAGCAAGATATCTGACCCTTAACGTATCCAAAACCCCAGTGATATACTATGTCCCTAAGATACATAAAGACCAAGTCCACCCGCCAGGGAGACCGATAATTAGTGGTATAGATTCACTCTTTTCGAGACTGGGAGCCTACATTGATGGATACCTACAACCTATGGTCATCAAAGGAAAGTCATATTTAAAAGACAGCAGACTACTAATTGGAGAACTTAAGAATTTTGAAATAGGGGAGAACGACATATTGGTAACAATTGATGTTAATTCACTATATACAAATATCAAACAAGAAAATGGACTAAGTAGTGTGGAATGGGCATTACAAAGACAATCAGATTTAAAACAAGACCAAATTAAATACATCATAGAAGGCCTATGGTTGGCAATGAGCCACAAATATTTCTGGTGTCAAGGCACATATTACACTCAAACAAAAGGGGTAGGAATGGGGGCTAAGTATGCCCCCAGCATATCAAATCTGTTTCTAAATCGATGGGAGGAAGAACAAATATACAGTGTACCCAGAAAAAGCTATATCGGAGATACATAGATGACATCATTACCATCTGGAGGGCACACCAGATGAACTAAAAAAATTCTTTGATGAAATCAGTCAAAATTTATGACATCACTTTCACAGGAAATTGGAACAACCAAAGCATTGACTACTTAGATCTGCAGATATTCAAACAAGATGGATCCCTTGGCACACGTACTTTATTTAAATCTACAGACCGCAACGGGTACATCCCAACTACTAGCTGTCATCATCTTCAATGGGTAAGGAATATACCCAAAGGTTAGCTCATGCGGCTGTATAGAAATTGCAGTAATAGCATGGATGTTGACCAACAGGCTGAAGTGATCATAAAGAGGTTCAAAATGAAAGGGTACAAACCTTCTATGGGTTTTACGTGGTTACCTATTGCTTTACTACAAAACTGAGGTGTTCCCCATATGGGAGGGGTTATATAGGGGAGGAATTCTCCTTAACTGGGGGTTAACCAGTGTCCAATCACCAAAGGTGCCTATCTAATCCACTATGTAATGAAGGCTCTGTGTCCTGTGATGTACTTTCAAGAAAAGGATTTTACAGGTAAGCTGTATTCAAGAATCATATTATTCTATACCTGGAGGAAAATGGAAGGAGGGGAAAGTGGGTGTGTATATGCAGAGCAGGCATATAGATGTATGATGTTCTTACTCATATCCTGAGTAATCAGGTGTTCTTTTAAAGCGTTGCCAGCAATGCCATGTTTGAGAGAACTTAGAGATCTTTGTTGCGAGATGCTGATAAACTCTTCTATTTTTTCAATATCGTTTAGTCTGTGAACCCTTTCCTTTTTAGTTGACAAAAGAATTGAACACCAGTGGCTTGCGACGCAATGTCTGGCAGCATTGATTAGAAACATCGCTAGTGAACTAAGATAATATTTCTTTGGGGTAGAGGTATGATGAAGCAGATATTGAGCAGGAGAGATTTCAATGTTATCTGATGTAACTTATAGTATAGTGTGATGTACTATTTTCCTGAATAATTGGATTTTGGGGCAAGACCACCAAATGTGGAGCATTGACCCATCAGGAGAATCACAATGCCGACATTTATTCAGAGTTGAGTTTGAGACTTTGTTTAGGAGGGTGGGGGTCTCGTACCATCTAGTGAGAACTTTGAAACCACATTCTTGAGTGGCGACATTTAGGGATCCCTTGTGTATATAGGTGCAAATGGATTCCCATTCAGAGGCAGAGAAACATTTGTTTAGGCCAGGGATATGCAATTAGTGGACCTCCAGCTGTTGCAGAACTACAAGTCCCATGAGGCATAGCAAGACTGACAGCCACAACCATGACACCCAGAGGCAGAGGCATGATGGGAGTTGTAGTTCTGCAACAGCTGGAGATCCGCATATTGCATATCCCTGGTTTAGGCCATTTTCCCATGCTGTGAATGAGGGAGAGGTGAAAGCTAAGCCCTCCTCAAAGAGAAAGGGGTAGATACAGGATATAAGATGCCTTTGGGGTGACTTTTTGGAGCATAGCATCTCCAGTGTCATTAGTGGCTTTTGCCAATTGTGAACAATATCCCATCTGGACAGGAAGTTTTTCACCTGCATATATGTCCAGAAGGGGATAGAGTGTGGGGCTAGTTGTGCGTTGAGAGCCTCCCAGAATAATAGAGAGCCTCCCTGGTAAAAGTGAGTTGCTAAGATCCTCTGTAGAAAGTTATCATTTGTGCCAGGGGAAAATTCTGGATTTGAGCGCAGAGGGGTAAGCGGATTAAACCAGGGATATGAGACAAAAGTGTTGAAATTGTATTTTATCTTTCTTTTTTGATTTTAGAGGCAATTTTTCACAACGTGAGTAAGTCTCCATTAAGAAAGCATGGTGGTCATAGTAGTCAAGGCATATATATTCCAGAGAATAAGCTCTTGATAAGTATCCTAGAAACAAACTCAGTTCACATGAATCCAGACTGTATCTAGCAAATGTATATGGGGTGCAGCTTAATTGGAAGATTCTAAAAAGGCTACTGTTTACAACCGATGTGAGATGTGATAAGGAAAACAATTGCCAAACATTTTAAGTAGAAAGAGTAACAATTCTGGGAAGGCTGGAAGGAGTAACACAATCAATGGTTTAAATATATTACCATCTAACTAAAATATGTTGATAATTACAATACGATTTACATTTGTTAATGGACATTTCACAGAAACTCATAAGTAATAATGTTGGAGCACCAGATTCATTGTGGATCAAGAAATGCCACTTGTGCAACTATTATGTTATACATTCCATAAATTAGTAATACAGAAACAAAGCAAACAATATAAATACCGGTAATTACAAGTTCACATTCTAAACTCTTCTGAGTTTGGCTTTTGCAGTGTGAAGAAAACAACAACAAATAAAAAAGATTTCTTATGTATGGTAGGTCTAAAAATTTATAATAGGTCTAGGTCTGGTAGGTCTAAAAATCTATAATAGCAAGTAACCTTAAACAAAATAAAACAATGTCAAAACCTGAGTTATAATATATCAACTTATATTTTCAAACACATCTTCTATGTTAACCCAAACCTTGATAGTACCTCTCATATTGTCTATTAAAACACATAGCGGTTGTATAGGGTTATATCTAGCTATAATTGGAATCACAGGGTAATACAGGCTAGAGGAATGTATGGAAAAATTTGAGGTATATTCAAGGAGCCCTTAATGATTGATTTTGTTGTAGAAAATCCACCATTATACCTTAAAATGTTCTTCAGCTTGGAACTCTGCCAGCACAGAAAATTGTATGACACTTCCAAGCAATGTTTCATATTCCTATTTCTGCCCTCCAATATCTATGTGCTAAGTATTTCTATTTTTTTTCCACATAGGGGAGAAAAGACTCGGGACATCTGAGTACACCAGGGAATCCTCACCTCCTAAAGAAGGGAAAATCACAAAACCACAAGCAGAGAATGAGGAGGGAGAGGTTTATGAAGTGGGTGAAATTGTCACCACAACAGGTGAGTGTCTGAGCCTACAACTTCAGATAAGAGATCTATTCCAGCTTATTTCTAATACATGGTGTGTTTTTTTCTTTTAGGTGATGTGGATGTTGTGATCTGCCATCACGGGATATCAATATTCATGTTTTGTGGGTGAAACCTGTAAGGTGTGCCCCTCCTAGCTCCTAGCTCGAGCTGGACTTTAGTGATCACTGGAAAGCCCTCTCAATCGATTAGGTAAAATCAGACAATCACACGAGTTGAGGATTATCATGACTACGTTCTTTTACGTCCTGTATACTACTTTTATATGCTTCAAACATTGCATTGTCAGCCAATCAGGATTAGACAAGACATTCAAGACATTTGACCAATCATGAAACATTGACATTTAGAGCGTCATACATTAAGCAGAATTTTTAGGGGAATTTGTGATAAAAGGTCTCCAGACACATATTTATAAAAATATATTTCATGACCTTAAAATAAAACCTCATAACTTAATTTCACCTTATGAATATTTCCTACTTCCTATAAATTCTAACAGCTAGCTCTAACCACAAATGCATCCTGTTTCTTGCAGACTTCAGAAGTAACTTGCAAAGCATGGTGTTTCACTAAACTTCAGTAAATATCTGTTCAAGCAGAGTCTAAATGTAATAAGAAGAGTATAAACTTAAAGGGTGACTCTCCCTACCCTTACAATCCCTCCTCTGATCATGAAGGATGAAGTCCTTTCTTGATCATTCTCAGTACCACCTATGTTCTGAGTAGAACATAGCCATGGCTGTGTCTGGGTCTGAAGTGGAAGGTTTGATTTTGGTAATTCTACCCATTTAGACAAAATACAATCTTAATGGTGGCATAAATTGCAATTCCCAGGATAAGTATGATGATGAGGATCATTCCTACTTTCTTAAAGAAATTCATGATACTATCCCAGAACGAACCAAACCAACCTCCCACTCCAGAGAATGGATTCCAGGAGTCTCCCAGACGTCTCATTCGGTCCTGTAATTTCGCCCTTTCATCATTGTGTCCCTTTATATGTTGCTAACAATATGATTGCTATTATATTACATGTCCCATCCCTCCACTGGATGCGATACTCAGTTGTTGCTGCAATTTGTGCTTTTGACATTATATCTCCTGTCTGTATACAGCAGGGATAATTATAACTCATTCCTGTAAATGTTGCTCTACCCCTGACCCCTATACTGTTATTCCTACTCATTGCGCATTAAGATGTAAGCCAGCACCCAAAAACAGTTAATAAGAATACCTTCATGGTTAATGCAGTTTCAAGTGCACTTTTGCAGTGCAAAGTGGAATTTTCTTTAGTAAATAACACCCACCATGCTTTCTAATTTGCCACAATCAGGCCATTTTCATGACTCCACAAAATTAATTCATGGCCCTGAAAATGATGAATATTTTTTGTCAGTAATGCATTACATACATTAAAAACAAAAACAAGATGTGTGTAGCAGACACACAACATAATAATAGTTCACTGAAGAAGAGATTGTCACCTCATGTATCAAATAAATTACATTTGCACTATTGAAGAAAATGTCCAAAATGTAAAGCCCATTGGAGAACCCAAAAGACAGTTAAAAGAAACCCAGGCAGTAAATCAAAGGAAATCTTCTTTCAGTTTAAGTTCAAAAATTTAGGATAAAATGTTTCCTAAACAGTTTATGGCATATCAATTGCCCCCCATCCGCAAAGTACTCAACATACTTCTGTCTTACTTCGCAGGCGCTTTAGGGGGGCAAGCCAGGATGGCCAGCTTGAAGCGCCATCAGGGTTTCTTGTTGAAGTCCAGCCTAAGGCCCAACTGAGGCAACATAGTTCATTGAATTTCTCCTTAAATAGTTGTGTAGAATGCAGCATGCAAGGATTATCTGGTTAAATTTATATTCCGCCATGTTGATTGGCATAAGGAATAGGTGGAACCGGCTGGCCATTATCCCAAAAACGCTCTCCACCACTCTTCTGGCTCTGTTATAAACCCTCTGGTCCGAGGTGAGGGTCCTCATGGCTTCAAAAGGGTCGGTTGTTCAGAACGAATTAACAGAAAGCACTGAAAAACAAAGGCTGGAGCTGAAAAACAGAAACGAGCGGACAAGAATGCACTGAAAATCAAATACGTAATATAAATACAAATCCACAAGCACAAACTGAAGAGCAGGAATGATCGGAAAAGCAGGAGGCTGAAAAGCACAAATCGTCTGTCACCAAACTTTTACTAACACGAGATTAGCGGAGAGAGCCCAAAGGATGGCACTCTTGGTATTGAACTTCCTCTTTCTAGTGAATCGTACGTGTTGTATGTCACTGCGTTCTTGATGTTCACAAATTCTGACCAACTTTGTGTGACAGTGTGTATGCAAGACAAGTTTGAGCCAACATCCATCGGAAAAAAAACATGGATTTTGTTGTCGGAATGTGCGATAGTGTGTACGCGGCATAACACAATATGTGATTTTTGCGAGGACTGATGAGGCTTTAAGTTTCCTAAAAAATTTGGATGCATATATTTTTATTTTCTTGCTTTTTATTGGGCATAAATAGCAGCAAAATGCATTTCCTATATTTTTTCCTAATTTAATGTAGCATTTATTTTATTCACCCCCCCCCCCCCCCCCCCATATAGATTTACCAGAAAATATAATCAACAAAGTCTGCATATTACAATGGTGAAACTTAAAGGAATCATATGCATTTTACTTTAGGAGAACACTATTGCTATTTTTACACTACATTGCTATGCAGGCAGAGGAGTTACTGACTTACATGAATTGTTACCAGAACATTAAGATGTGACTAAGTTTGGCCAGCATGGGCAAAAATTGGATTGAGAACTTTCACAGGTTTTTTGATGTAAAACATTCAAATGACATTGTTTTCACTCACAAAAGTATTTAATGCTTGCACAGTAGGGGGCGTGGCCGGCGCGTGACTGGAATGGCTGCCTGAGCTCACAGCTCTCCACATCCACGGCGACTTACAGCGGCTACAAGTGGACCCCAGCCTTTATAAATACTTCGTTCGGAAGTGCGAACACCCGCTGCATCCCGGGATCATGTCGTTGAAACGAAAGGAGACCAGGCTTCCCCGCAAACTGACGGCCTTTTTAGGCCAAGATGGCGCCGCGGCGGACGAACGTGACACAACAGCGGAGCATCCCAGCCGTCTTCAAGGGAGAAACGACCGCTCCACTACAGACGACACGCGGGTAAGTCCCTGCGCATCAGGGAACAATTTACGATCTCCGCCCGGGTCTCCTACCTCACACAGCCCTGCTAAAAGCAAAATGAGGTTGGATGCCTCAGAAACAAGCCAGAAGGGAGACAGTAGAACAGGGCTGTCCTATGGTCTACCAACACAGAGCCCTCAAACGGATGCCATTGCTTCCTTTCCCACAGTAGGCCAGGCTGTTATGGACACTACCCTCAAGGAAATGCTTATGTCCCTCCGCAGCTCCTTACAGTCAGACATAATGTCGGTCATGCAGGGTTTTGGCAATAATCTGGCAATATTGGATAACAGAGTCACACATTTAGAATCTAATGTTGACGCCATGACTGCCACCATAAACGACATAATTGATTTACAAGAAGCACAGGCCCAGGAAACAAAATGGTTAACTGACAAACTGGCAAATTTGGAGGACAGAGCCCGCTGCAATAATTTTAAAATCCGTGGGGTCCCGGAATCAGTGCAATATACTGAACTTCCTGCCTTTGCGAAAGGCCTAATCAAATCGGTACTCCCAGAAGCTAAAAATATGGAACTGCTTGTGGACCGTATTCATAGTTAGGCTACCAAAACCTGCTTTTTTGCCTGATGCCACTCCCAGAGATGTCATTCTCAGAGTGCATTTTTTTCATATTGAGGAGCAATTTATGCAGAAGGTGAGGGCTATGCCAACGTTACCTGAACCTTATACTCACCTCCAAATCTTCGCCGACCTCTCCCAACACACCCTGAGCAGACGTAGGCAACTGAACAACATTACTAAAACCTTACGTAACAACCAAATCCAATACCAATGGATTGCTCCTGCCAAAATATCCATCAATCATGCTGGATCAAAGCATGTGGTCTCCTCAGTTGAACAAGGGCTGCATATGTTGCGAGAGTGGGCCATTATCCCATCCAATACTGATCTGATACCAATGGATCAAAGCAACACAGGTTCCATGTTAACCCATCCTCTCCCACAGAGAGGGCATAGGAGCGCACTACCTAATTAATTGGCTGCGGTACAATATCTTATTATGGCCGATTGGATGTGACTCCTGATCACACTCGGTCGTATTAGACTGTTACCCCCCTCCAGGGTCCCTTTTTTTTCCGGACACCGGAGTGTCGTTCCAGTACCCTGAGAACTGTTTTTGTTCCAATCTCACCCTTTTACACCCCAAGCATCATTCTCTCCCTGTTGATCTAATAACCAATCCCTGGGGAGCACCTCAGTCTCGTTCCCTATTTTTTTTTTTTTTTCCTTTCTTTGTTTCTCTCTTTTTTTGTTTGTTTTCCTTCTCCCTCATCCTCTACAGGTATTCAAGTTCTACTGCTGGTTTCTCATCCTAAGGACTACCTCTGCAACCCTTCTCGGAACCACACACGCAGATTGATAGATGATCTCTCCCCAACGACATATATTGACGAGATTCTTGTGCACGAAGCGGCCATCGTCCTCATCTCTGAAGTAAGCGACGGTATTTCTATTTTCAGGTACAACAGCTATCCCTCAAGCTCACACCATGACAATAACCATTGTTACAATTAATGCTAAGGGTCTGAACCATCCCGCCAAAAGAGCCTCTTTATGGGCTCTAGCTAAACAAACCAAATGCGACATATTATGTGCACAAGAGACACACTTCCTAGCCAGTAACCCCCCCTCATGCACCAACAGAAACTTTGCTACCATCTACACAGCCAACGCGGATCAAAAAAAAAAGGGAGTGCTCATAGCCATTAACAACTCCTTGACTTTCCGACAAGACCAATGTTTTCTTGACTCAGGAGGACGGTATATTATTCTGAAATGTTATATTAATGATGCCCCTTACACTATAGTCAATGTATATGTCCCCAATACACATCAATCTCGTTTCCTACGAAAGTTACATAAAAAAGTTAAGGAAATCCAACATGGCGCTATTGTATGGTGTGGCGACTTCAACTGCACCCCTGACCCTATCCTAGATGCATCATCTCACACCACAAGGAAACATCCAGAACTAAACTCGCTTCTACATGAACTGGAACTCTGCGATGCATGGCGATGTATCCACGCAGACGAAAAAGACTTCACATTTTTCTCTCCTTGCCACAATTCATACTCACGTATAGACCTTTTTCTCACAGATCAATGGATTCTGCAGAAAATATCTGCTTCAAATATACATCTGACCACCTGGTCTGACCACTCCCCTGTAAGCTTGACCATTGAGGATACCACTAAATGTAATCCGACTTACTTATGGAGATTGAACACCAGGATACTACAATCCCCACAACATGCACAGGTTCTACAGGACAATCTAATATCGTTCTTTGCACAAAACACAGGCTCAGTGACTGACCCTCATATTCTTTGGTTAGCGCATAAAGCATATATGCGCAGTCTTTTTATTCAACTAGGTGCTAGAGATAAGAGGCAAAGGAGGCAGCGAATGAACACCCTATTGACAGACATCCAAACTACTGATCTCCTTAACAAGCACACTCCCACACAAGCACTTAAGGCGAAACTCATTGCCCTCAGATTAGAACTCAGAGCCTTATTGATTGAAACTCATGACAAACACCAAAAACGATTAAAAATGAGATTTTATGCGGAAAGTAATAAGCCAGGCAAACTGCTCTCCCATCAAATTAAGGGGTACTCCACTAAGTCCCGTATTCCTTACGTCCATCACCCACATACCAATGTCAAACTGACTGATCCACAAGCTATCGCAAACGCCTTTAGCACCTACTATAGTGCTCTCTATAACTTGAAAGATAACCAAGATCAACCCCAACCAACATCCCTACAAATCAAAGCCTTTTTAGATACAACTTGTTTGCCCAGCCTATCTCCCTCCCAACTAACTGAACTAAATGCACCCTTCACGGTAGCAGAAATTACTCATGCCATCCAATCCTTACCTAACCACAAAGCACCCGGGCCTGATGGCTTTGTGGGTGAATACTTTAAACAATTTCACCATATTCTCACCAAACACATTACTCCAGTGTTTAATTCGGCTGCCTCCTCGGCCTCTCTTCCACATGAAATGTTGAAAGCTTTAATCATAACAATTCCGAAGCCAGGGAAGGAACCCACCTCCACACAAAATTTTCGTCCTATATCCCTACTAAACCATGATGTAAAACTCTTTGCTAAAGTAATAGCTAATAGATTGAATGATATTATGCCACAACTGATACACCCTGACCAGTCAGGATTTATTAAAGGCCGCCAAACGTCTGACGCAACCCGGCGTATGGTCAACATAATCCATCATGCGGTGGCCCATCGAATGCCTTCTCTGCTTCTATCCTTGGATGCGGAGAAGGCATTCGATCGGGTCCACTGGCAATACCTAAAACAAGCATTGGAAAAATTTGGTTTCCAGGGTCATATATTAATGGCTATTTTGGCCTTGTACTCTACCCCCTCAGCACAAGTTTATTGCTCATCCATGCTATCCACTGAGTTTAACATATCCAATGGCACCCGTCAAGGATGCCCCCTCTCACCGCTAATCTTCGATTTGTTAATTGAACCCCTCGCGGCTAAAGTGCGATCCCACACACTTATATCGGGAGTTCCAATTGCCGATAAAGAACACAAGATTAGCCTCTTTGCTGACGACGTGATTTTCACGTTGACTAATCCCTCCTCTTCCCTTGCTTCTGTGCAAAGCTTATTAGATGATTTTAGTTGTGTATCGTATTATAAGGTGAACGTAACAAAATCTTTCATATTACCTCTAGCCTTGCCTCAACCAATCCAACAACACCTGCGCAACAAATATCAATATGCTTGGTCTATCAAACTCCCTCACTTATCTGGGTACTGCCCTTACGTCCAACCCTACTGCCTTGTATAAAGCAAATTTTGTTCCATTCTTAGCTAAACTTCCCGCAGACCTTGCCAACATCTCTAAGCTCACCCTCTCCGCATCAGGCAGACTCGCAGCATTTAAGATGCTCAAACTCCCCCAGCTACTCTATTTATTCCGAGCTCTACCCATACCTCTACCATCCTCCTTTTTCACACAAATACAATCCTTGCTCCGTAAATATGTTTGGCAAGATAAAAAACCTCAAATAGCACGACATCTTCTTACAAAACACAGAAGGATAGGGGGCATGGGTTACATAGATATTAAACACTACTATTACGCAGCAATTTTAGCTCAACTCAAAGCTTGGTTCATCTCTGACCCAAACAATCACTGGAGCAATATGGAAGCTTCTCAAATCCTGGGCAAACACTTAGGAAATTGGCTTTTATCCGCACCTAAAATTAGGAAGACAGATCACCATCTATCCCCAACCATCAAGGCATCCTTGGCAGCATTTAATTATCTATTCGATCACTTACCTACAACAGCCCCTACCTGTGAAGTTCCTCTCCCCATAGAGACGCTACACTTACTAATAGCGGATTTACAGACCTCCACTTGGCGGGACAAAGGTATATCCCACATCTCAGACTTATACGACACTGATAACGGATATATACTCCCATTCACCTCCTTACAAGAAAAATTCTCATTGCCAACCACGGACTATTTCAAATATGTCCAAATATCACATTGCCTCCTAAATACTCCCTCTCTCCGACGTACCCTACCGACAGTAGCTTGGCACTACCTATCAAAAAAAAACACATCGACCAAAGGTATCTCTCTCTTTTATGCTCTTCTGGATGATAAAAATAGCTTTGAGAAACTACCCCCTATGCTAAATTGGGAAAAAGATCTAAACTCCACATACTCTACACAACAATGGCACAACGCTCTACGCGGTACCTTCGTAGCGACTAAATCAGCTAACCTTTGGGATCTCTCCCTCAAATGTAATCTGCGGTGGTACCTCACCCCTACACAAATTCACAGATTTAGTCCTTCCACCGATCCTAACTGCTGGAGACTCTGCGGTTCTCTAGGTACCTTATACCACATCCTGTGGGAATGCCCTAAATTGACTCAATTCTGGACAAACACTTTCCACCTCATATCAGATATCACACACATCGCCTCCCCCCCAACTCCTGAATTGGCACTCCTTAACATAGGAATTGATAAATACCCAAGTAACCTTCAAAACATAATCACTCATATATGCCTGGCAGCAAGACTGACCATTGTACGTAACTGGAAATCCCCTGAACATTTATCTCATACAGAAGTCATCAAACTAACACATATACACGGCATGTATGAACGCATGTATGCATCGGCAGAAGGTTCCTTATCTAAACTGGCACACAGATGGACAGTCTGGCTAGAATGGTATAACAGAACCAAGCCTTTACTTCACTGAGAGGCTCATCTTACTCAGATCCTTGCTTACCTGTACATTCCCTCCTCCCCCCCCTCTCGTTTTTTTTTTTTCTTTTTCTCTCTTCTCTCTTCTGTTTCTCTTACTTTCTTCCCCACTATGTAATCTACTCATCACTACTGATTACTGCCAACAGGTTACCTCGAGTTATTTCCTATGTTACTATTACTGTTCTGGTTATTCCTTGGTTGAATCTATTTTGTACTTACCGATAGTAAAACTTGCTGAAGCAACGTTCAAGGAAAATGTATGAATTGCACATTGACCGTTCACGTCAAAATTTTGATCGGGGTAGCGGATCCTCGCTTTTGGGCACAGTGTGATCCCATATGGGGTGCCTGGAACGAGGGGCCGTTCCCCTTATATTTCAGTCTTTGTACTATTAAAGACCTACCCTTTCTTCACCAGTTTGTATTCCCTTTGTTATGTATGTATACTGAATGTACCAGTATTGCATTATCTATTGTCAACGACTCATTGTCAAGAATAATTCCTTACCTTGTATGCTACATACTTCTTGCTTAATAAAAATATATTGCAAGTAAAAATGCAATAATGCTTGCACAGTAACTGCATATGTCATCCAGATCATCCAACCCGAGGACACAGGCAGTGCTGAGAGGGGAATTCCTCCTGACGAGCAATGTCTGCTCCCCGTGGGGGGTGAGGGGGGCAGGGTAAGCCATTCCCACCGAGAAGACAGTGATTAATGCTAGTTGCTATAGCAGCCGCTAGCAATAATCACAGGTTAATCTGGCAGGCTGGCTGGCCCTCATTCCCGTTTCCCTGTCCATAGCTAAACCCTTGTTTCATTTCTAATCCAATCCCTGTACCCCTTACCCTTTTGACTCCCTTTTTTTTTCTTTTTTTCATCGTTCTTTATATTTAATATTGTCCTTCTCGCTCCTTTCCCAACTTAGTGGACTCGCCATACATTTAACATGCTACAGTAAGACATTTTTCCATACCTTTCTATTTACTACACTTGCACATTTTAGAAGATCATAACTACTTGTCTCTTGATTATTATACCATACACGGATCAGGGAGAGGCACATGTACTATTATTTGGGAGACACACGTCTACTTCATACTAAAGTTATAACGTTGGCTATGCCTGGTTGCAAGACAATCAGAACTCTAGAACTTAAAGTGGAAGTACACTCCCCTATAATTTTCAGCCAAGGAAGCTGTCATCTTTGCCTCTGTTTAATCTTCAACTGCTATGGTGCTGCACATGTGATTCGTTATGACACCAGCCATTGGATGGTTTGATAGTTTGGCTGAGAGCACAGCCAATATACAGTTAACATTCCCGGCATGCCTTTTTTTTTTAACTGTTTAAATCAATGGGTTTACTTCCACTTTAAGATTGAATATGTTCGTTTAATTTAGCATTATATTCTTTTCCAATAGTCCTGCTGATGTCTTTTTACCTTTCTATTGTACCTTTCTATTGTACAACATTGGATACGTTATAGAACTGTACTTGTATCTGTACAACCACAATACAATGTTTATAAATACAAATATGAAGTTGCAGGTTTCCCCTACTCTACTAAGGAAAATAATATTTATTTCTGTAAATGTTTATTTTCTACTCTGGCTGGTAAATGTCAGTAGAACTGGAAATGAGGGTACATCTTTTTACAGTAAAACCTCAACAGTAGTTGTAACCCTTCTGATCTCTGTTCAAAACTAAGAAACTTTGGACATACACTTTTTATACTCTTACCATTTATACAGTACTATTACCACCCTTTATTTTGAAAGACATAGCCATACCAATTCAAGTGTCATTGCATTGAAAGTTACACATGGTGTATTACATCAAGTGGAGGAATATTTAAACAAAAAAAAAAAAAAATTAGGCATACAATGTATGATGTAGATGTACATTCAACTATAAACATGTCTCCATTTTTATTTGAATTGTATTGGACAACCAGAGTGAATAGAAGAGGAAATGTTAGGGAGAGAGGTACTACAATCTAAAAATAGGGAGGAGAGAGATAAGAGAAAAAAACAAGGAGGATGAGGTGGGAAATAAAATAGGGGGATCACCGGGTATATGTTTTGTTGTAGTGAGTCACTGGATGATGGCAGGGCAGAGGAACACTCCACCAGCCTTAGGCCAGTCATAGACGGTGCAAATGTTTTTCCTGCAGCCACAGGCTGTTTGTGGACACCATAGATCTGCCGATCACTGCCTCCCATCTCCCCCAGGTGGGTGGTACAGAGATGTGCTGGGGGTCCAAGGTGCACAGCGGAGATGAGCCAGGTACAAGGGAACCTCTGGAAGTGGGGTGACTGTCTGGGGACCCTGAAGTAAGGTGGGCTCTCTGGGGACCCCAAAGTAAGGGGGATCTCTGGGAACCCTGATATAATAGGGGGCTCTCTGGGGACTCTGATGCAAAGGCAGGCTCTCTGGGGACCCTGATGTAAGGGATGGGGCTCTCTGGGGACCCTCAAGTAAGAAGGGGGCTCTCTGGGGACCCTCATGTAAGGGGGACTCTCTGGGGACCCTGATGTAAAGGGGGCTCTATGGGGATCCTAATGTAAGTAGGGCAGCTCTCTGAGGATCCTGACATTAGGGGAGGTTCTCTGAGGACCCTGATGTAAAGGGGGATCCGTACTATGTAACAATATTATATACATAGATATATATTATGTATATAAGGTTTCTTGCACCTGGGCCCTGAAGATTCTAGTTACACCTCTGTGCCATGCAATGGTGTAAATGATCTTGGAGGTCTGCAGTTGAGAGGGCTTCTCTCCCTCTCTCTTTGCAGTCCTGCCAGGTAAAGGACTTATCTCAGATTTTGAGTCTCCTGTCTGCCTCTGGATGTGCTGTCCTTGCTCCCTTGCTATGCTGTTTATTTCTGTGGGTTTGACGGTCTGACTGTTTTTTATCTGACTCTAAAGGCCCATACACATGGTCAGAAAATCTGAAGAAAAAACTTTGTCCAATGAACGATCTGCCAATTTTCTGATCGTTAGTATGCTGCATTTAACAGCCAATTAAGAATTTTCAGGAGACAAAAACTGGATGTGCAGGCTTGAAAATTTTTGTCTGATGTGACCACAACGTCTGATTTTTTTTTCATTAGTATTAGTATTCATTTTCTGACAAAAAAAAACATCTCAAGAGCATGTTCAGAAATGAAAGAACACATACAAAATAATTCAACATATTACGTCACTTCTGAAATTGAATTCTGTCAGAAAATTTTCTGATAGTAAGTACCCCCTTCACTTTCCATTTGACACTAGCATCAAAAAAAAAAACTGATGAAAATGTGTCCAATAATCTGTCTGTATGTACAAGGCTTTACTGTGTCTACTGTCTGCCTTTGGAAATGCTGTCTGAGGTCGCCTGTGGCTGTTTCTGGAACGAGTGGAGGAAGACAGATGGCTCTTAAAGAGACAGGGTACCATGTTTTTTGGTAAGAGGTAATATGCTTTTCTCCATATATGTTGTGCAAATATGAGCTTGCCACACCTGTTAGTGGCACAGAAGATTAGCAAAGGTAGGAGGGGGCATCGTGAGACACATTTTTTAAAAGAGTGCTCAAGGAAATTATGCAAATTAAGGCATTTTTCATTATTTTAGGAGCAGAAACCCTGTGCGCAAATGCTTAAAAAAAAAACGTAATACCCGTCAACGATCATCTTATCCTGACCAGGATAACAACACCTAACAGGTTGTCACATTCATTAAGCATGTGGTCAATATACTCTAAAGGAGTTGTTTCCACTTACCCTGTGAAGGGACAGTAGCCAGGAAATTGGCACATGCATTTATGCCAGCATGATAGAAAATGCCTTGCCAAGCTCAGGGTGCATTTTGGGCCTGCATGCAGTCTGCAGTGGCAGAGAAATGAAATTGCACAGGTCGCCTCACAAGGATGTGTTTGTACAAAATTCTAAGCCCTATTAAGGTGGCTATAGCAAAAAGTATGCTGCAAATATCCACGCCACAAGCAACACCCATAATGACAGAGTGCTCGTTGATGAAGGATGGTCTTTTTCCATAATGATAGAGTGTAAATCATTTGTTGATGAAGGATGACAGAGATGTCATCAGAAGACCAATTTATGTATGTAAGTAGGATGGCTGATGTATGTTTATGCACTTCCAGGGGTGGATGCTGCCCTCTAGAGTCTGGGGCAGCAAGTGTCTTTGCCTTTTTATAACTCTGTTGTCTTCAGAGCTTCTATGGATGAGAAAGTGGACTTTCACGCTAAATGCAGTCCTGTGCATTTTTTCTGCATCAAGAACACATGGACAGTGTCTAACTTTTATCCCAATTACCTAGTTCACACCAGTACAGCGCATTCTAGTGCAGTCAGCAAAAGTAGAATGTTGCATTGTTTCTGTATGGAACACATCTGGAAAGTGACAAAACGCATTGAGAATGCATCAAAAACACTCATACAGAAACACATCTGGAACACAGAAATTATGGTGATCTGGCCATCAGGCTTGCAGAATCTATACAATGACAGATTTTGCCTGCCAATCAGCAACAGAGTTAACTTTGCTATATAAGCTTCAGAAATGGCATTACATTCAACACTGGAAACTGCAAGATTTGGCACAGGTTTTGGAAAGAATGGAACCTAGCAATTGACTTTTGGGTGATGCTTTTGATAGACCTAGTACAAGCACTGTTGCACTCAGTCACTGCTATGAGACGCCACTGGTTAAGGCACTGGAGGGCAGGCGTAACTTCTACACAAGCCTTTGACATTTCCCATAATGGGAGGTTAGTTAATAGTTTGGTCAAACGCTGAACAATGCATTTAAGCTAATGACAGGAGGTAAAGACTGGACCATGGCCACAGACTAGTAAGAGGAAGCCGCCATTCTTCACTCAAGCCTACTGAATTTCAGAAGGTGCAGAAGGCCAAATCTTATAGGACAGACTGCAGATTTAATAGATCACAGTTGAGGTGTCTCAAAGTTACTTTTGACATGAAATAAGACGTGCTTCCAGTTCAGGTATCTGCCTTTTACAAAATTGGCAGAGCCCAGAAATCTTTTTGAACATCTTGTTGGCAGTGGTGGTACCTTGGGCCAGGTGGCATCATGACGGCATCTCAATTTGCCTTTTTTAACCTATGAGCTGGACTGTCTATGGATCAGAAAATCTTTGTGCCTATACAATCTCAACAAGAACTGGAATTTTGGACATCGGCACTGTGCTTCTTTCGGAAGGTATGCCTCTCAGATCAGGAGATAGGATGAGTCTGATCACAATCTCTGGGGCTGGGGAGTCCACAATCTGAAGAAACAAGTGCAAGGCCATTTGGAGCATGGTGAAGCAAGGATCTTAAAGGGAAGATAGCCTTTTTTCTAGCATTGCAAGCCTTTCAGGATCTTCAAGGAGGCCTAAGTAAGGTTGACAACAAGACAGTAGTAGCCTACATTGCCTGACAAGGGGACACCAAAAATCTTTTTCTTGTTACATCTTGCAAAGAAACTTATCATGAGGCAGAGAATCACTTAGTCAGTTAAGGTTGGTCTTCTTACCAGGGAAGCAAATCCAATTATTGGTTCTTTTAGGCAGAATATTTTTTCAACAAGTGCCTCATACCAATATTGGCCCTATGGGGCATTCCAGCAATAGTTCTCAGGGGGACTTCACTGAACATTCAGTTTCTATTATTTGTAACAGGATACCAATGCAAAGGCTCAGTCATACAAGATAGGTTCACACTGCTATGGAATTTTCTGTTTGATCTTTGTCTCTGGTCAAATTCAATATTTTATTGCAAGGTCAGTAACGGCACCCCAATCCTATGAGACTACTTTTGATAGCCTGGCTATGGAATAGGCTACACTAGAGGTGCAGGGATTCTCCTCTGAGGTTGTTCAGACCTTGCTGACCAGAAGATCATCCATGAACGCTACATAGGAGAGGATATGAAAGAGGTTTGTTTTGTTTTCTCAGCAAAAGCTTTCTCTCCTGTGTTCCCTGCTCTAGCCAATATCCTTGACATTTCACAGTCAGTGCTGGAGGTCTGGCATACTACTCCATTTAAGGTACAGATCTCTACTTTATCTTTTCATGGGCTGCAGATGGGTGCAATAGCCAGTGATCAGATGCTTCTTCCAAATGACAATCTATATGACCTTGAGGGAAATCCTTGTTCCCTCTGTGGGACTTAGGCTTGGATCTGAGAGCACCCTTTTCTCCAATAGGTTTCATTTGTATTGAAGTACCTAATGGTAAAACTAGTTCTCCTGACAGCAACTACTTCAGACAGAATAATGTTGACGATTGCAACACTTTCCTGCAAGGGTCCTTTGGTGTTTTTTTTTTTTTTAACAGAGACAGGGATACCACATCTATCTCCAAAGTTAAATTTTAAGGTGGTATCCAGTTTCCAGAAAAACTTTTACGTAGTCCCTTAGAATTTTCACACGAGAGGCACTGAGTGCACAACTGTAATGCCACGTACACATGATCGTAATTCTGGCCAGAAAAAGACCAATGAGAGCTTTTCATCGGAAAAAGTGACCGTGTGTATGCTCCATCGGAATTTAACTGTCTGAATTTACCCCAGCTAAAAATTGATAGCAGGTTCTCAATTTTCCAGACAGAAATTCCGATCATGTGTATGCAATTCCGACACACCAAAAATCATGCATGCTCAGATTCAACTACCAGACAGAAGCTATTGGCTACTGGCTAATAAACGTCCTTTTTCTAGTCCCGTCGTACGTGTTGTCACCATGTTCTAAACAATCGGATTTTGGTGTGACCATGTGTAGACAAAACAGCTTGAGAGGAATTCCTTTGGAATTCCTTCGGGAAAACCATCAGAGCTTTTTCCGATGAGAATTTCGATCATGTGTACATGGCATTAGTCTTCAGTTTTCCTACACATGGTTGAGTTACTAACAGTGTACTTGGTCAAGAGGAACTTGTACAATCTTTTCATTTAGTAGCCATCAGGCCCTCAAGAGTCCTCCAACCTTGGGTTACTAGGGTGATCATATTGGCATACAGGAAGTAGGCCTTTCCACTCTGAAACAATTGCAAGCCTATTTGACTAGAGGGATGGCAGCCTTTGGGGCAGGTAGGCCAGGATTGCTTGGAAGATATAGGTAAGGGCTAGCTTGAAGGTCTGGTGCGGCCTTCATTCAACCTTACACATTAAATATGCAACCATATTTAGGGTCAAGCGAAATCAATCCTTTCTGGCTTTAGCAGCTTTTCTTTGATTATCAGTGTCTCTTTTCATTTTGTTCTCTCCCGCCCTATAATAGCTTTGGTATATCCCGTTGTGTGCTGACATGAGGTGGGCCAGGAAAACGGAAAATTGATATCAAATACTTACCGTCATTTTCCTTTCCCTCGTGTCATCACAGGACTCCCTCCCTAGTGGTCCGTCGCAGGCTAGGTTATGGAACATCATAGTTGGTGGAGGGGCTGTCTTTTATTCAGCTTGGAACAGGTGGTCATGTGGTGTCCAGAGGAGGCTTTAACCCTTTGTGTGGTGACATGAGGATGGACCAGGAAAGGAAAATTATGGTAAGGATTTGATAACAATCTTCAGTTTTCATGATTCCCCCATCAACATAGATATTGTTGACAGGGGAATCCCTCCTACCCAGCAACTGTCTTCTCCCGGCAGGAGAAGCTATCCCGCTGGGAGAAGACAGTGAATATTGCTAGAAGCTATAGCAGCCACTTGCGATAATCTCAAGCAAATCCAGCAGGCTGATTGTACCCAAGTTGATTGATTAATCAACTTGGTACATTCAGCCTACTAATAAATGGTTTCAATCTTGGCCGATTTCTGATGAATCAGCTGAGACTCTATGACCGGCCTTAACCAACTCCTGCCAGACATCCCAAAAAGAATGTCAATGTGAGCACAGGCATAGTTTTGCACACAGTCCCCCTCTGAACTTCATCTGTTTAGGTCTTAGAGGAAAAATCCTTCAGGTCATTATAATTGGAATATAGATTTAGCAGCAGGTAAAAGGAAAAGGGTTATTAAAGGAAATGCATAATGGCTTAGTAAATCGTTCCTATATTTATTATGGTCAAGGATAAACAATAATGTTTTGATTTTTGTTAATGTGAATATGAAATATTGCATATTAATATTTTGTATTCTCATTTGAGCCAGGAGGTCAATGGTTAGTGTAGTGTTGTGCAACTCATGGTTAGATGATCTCTCTCCTCTCTCTGGAATCGAAAAGACTCCACAAGGAGAGATGACATCACTTCCCCTGTCTGTGTTTACACTTACACAAACAGGGGAAGGTTTCCCTTTGTTAGGACTGATCAGCAGATCCAGACCATAAATCGGACTAACGAATCGGACCACAGCAAGCATGTGGGGGGGGGGGGGACGACGTACAGGTACGCCCATTTGCCCGCCTGTGCCATTCTGCTGACGTAAATTGGCATGCGGCGGTTCACAAGTGCTATATAATTTTATTTTTAATTATTATTAATGTATCATAGAATATGTAGTCTTTAAAAAGTATCTAAATATATATATATATATATATATATATATATATATATATATATATATATATATATATATATATATATATATATATATATATATATATATATATATATATATATATATATAATAATATATAGTATATCTAAGTCATATTGTAATTGAATATTATGAAAGTTTACCTTTCCCTTTTAATTTACAGCTCTGTAATTTTCTGTAAAATGCAATGCAATATGACAACTTGGAGGCATTCTGTAAACAGGGGGTGTACAAACACCCCCCAAAATTTAATTTCTTGCTTGTGTGATTGGCTTATTGATTTTTACAGAAGTCTGCACTAAGATACAAGTCAGATTTTGGGCATCCCGTGCAACAAAAAATTCATTTTGGTGAGATACTCCCAAGGGAGATCAAGTCTAAAACAGGCCCTGCCACGTCCTTATTAGAACCATACAAGTGCAGCAGCTGACTGATAGATATAAAGCCATCCCTTTCAAATTCACTCTGCAGACAACAAACAGCTTTTTCTTCACAGCTGATATAGGTAGTTTGCTAAAATCCATGTATTGTGCATTTATCTCCCAGAGAGGTTTGTCTATTTGTTAACAAAAGTGAAGTTACTCCTAAATTAATAAAATAAACATTGGAGGATATGCTGGAGTGTCAGTATTCATTTGTTTAATATTACTAACTCCTAGAAGTTAATTCAAATTTTAAACTTTTACTAAACTGTTTAAAATTTGTCCATACACTTGAGACTGTTGCACACACACTCAAAAACACTATTAAAAATTCACAGAAAATGTACACTATACTTCCTTATACAAGTGATTCACATTCACTGTATATGCAAGCAAAAGAGAAGAAACAAAGTTCAATTTAGTTGCTTGGCAATTACTATACAGACAAAGCATTTGTGAAGTCTTACTAATTAATTGCTAATAACCTGCTGGGAACATAACAAATACGGGTACTAAATTGTGAAACTAGTTATCATGATTGTTGAAGCGAAATTGATTTAATGATTTTAATCAGAGTAATAGCTTAACAGCGGGACATTAAAATATATATTGTATGAGGTATATCTTTCCCATGAAATCAATCTACAAATCCATTTCTTTTAGCTTGTTATGGGTGTTACGGTTGATCAAAAATAGTGCCCTGAGTGATTTAATTTAATTTAATAAATGGAGTGTACATAGATGGGCAGAATGAGTCTAAGCACAATTTATTAAAGCACAGCCACCAGTACTGTACCAGATGTATTCCTGAAAGAATTTAAATATCCTAGTGAAAGATATAGAAATTATGAAGGGGAGATAATTCTCATATTTCACCACTAACATGATACATAGTGAAAATAGCACCATGGCTAAGAATAGTTATGAGTTTAGTTACCTTATGTGTGCAGGATATACTCACTAGGGATGAGCCGAACACCCTCCGGTTCGGTTCGCATCAGAACTTTCGAACGGACCAAAAATTTGTGTGAACTTTAGAACCTCATTGAAGTCTATGGGACTCAAACATTTGAAATAAAAAGTGCTAATTTTAATGGCTAACATGCAAGATATTGTCCTGAAAAGGGTTTGGGGAAATGGCTGCTGCCCCAGGGGACATGGGTCAATGCCTAAAATGTTTTTAGAAATGGCAGTTTTTTCAGGAGCACTGATTTTAATGACGATTAAAGTGAAAAAAAGTGAAATATACCTTTAAATATCATGCCTGGGGGTGTCTTTAGTGTGCCTGTGAAGTGCCACGTGTTTCCCGTGTTTAGAACAGTCCCTGCACAAAATGACATCTAACGGAAAAAAAAGTCATTTAAAACTGCTTGCGGTTTTAATGTAAATCTGGTTCCGGCAATATGGATGAAAATCATGAGAAAAATGGCATAGGTAGCCCCCTCTGCCAATTACCAGCCCCTTTGGGTCTTGTATGGATATTAAGGGGAACCCCGTACCCATATTTAAAAAAAGTAAAGGTGTGGGGCCCCCAGGCCCTATATACTCAGAACAGCAGTATACAGGTGGTGCTAACAAGGCAGGGACTGTGTAGGTTTGTTGTGTTAAGTAAAATCTGTTTGTAATTTTGAACTGGTACATTTTTAAAGTGTAGCTCCAGTCAAAAAATCTATTTTTAAGCTTTTTGGAAAACATAGGGAAGGGTTATAACCCCTGTATAATTTGTTTTGCAGTCCGTCTTTTTTCATCTCACTATCTGTTGTCTCCTTCTGTTTTCAAGTAGGAGACATTTGTAAGTTGGATGTTTGAAAGTAGGAGCCTGCCCTATATTCTCTGCAGAAATGGCAGGAACAAGGTGTTGGTGTTGCCACAACATTGTAAGCCCTCAAAGTGAATCTTGGTGGGCGCTGGAGCGCCCTGCTGTGAACAATTATATCAAGAATTGTAATTACATGCCATTGTTGAACAGTGGTATAAAAATTGGGCCTTTGGTGGTTGTGGTGGTGGTGCTGGTGCCACAACACTATAAGTCCTCACAGTTACTCTCAGCGGGCACAGGAAAGGGCCCTGCAGTGAAATATTATATCAAGAATGTAATTATATGCCCCTGTTAAACGGGGGCTGAAAATTTGGGCCTTAGGAATTGCTTGCTGGTGCCACGACACTGCAACCTCTCCAATATACTCTATTTGCAGTGCAGGAATGAGCCCTGCTGCAAAGCATTGCATCAAAAATTGTAATTACACGCCCCTAATAAACAGGGGCTGAAAAATTTGGGCTGGTGGCACTGGTGTTGGTGCCACGACACTGCAACCTCTCCCATATACTCTAGTTGGAGCGCAGGAATGAGCCCTGCTGCAAAGCATTGCATTAAAAATTGTAATTATACGCCCCTGTTAAACAGGGGCTGAAAAATTGGGCCTATACACTGCAACCTCTACCATATACTCTAGTTGCAGTTCAGGAATGAGCCCTGCTGAAAAGCATTCCATCAAAATTGTAATTACACTCCCCTGTTAAACAGGGGCTGAAAAATTGGGCCTTACTCACTAGTGCTGGTGCCACGACACTGCAACCTCTCCCACATACTCTATTTTTAGTGCAGGAATGAGCCCTGCTGCAAAGCATTGCATCAAAAATTGTAATTACACGCCCCTGTTAAACGGGGGCTTAAAAATTGGGCTGGTGGCATCACTCAGAACCAAAAATGTTCTTCCAAGATATCAGCGGAGGAGAAATAGGATAGACAGTCAACATAACAGGACAGTCACTTAGCATCAGCATAGGCAGTCTTGAAGGGGTGTGATATTTAAAAAAATATATATTCGGTTACATCAGCTTTAGGTGCTTGGTAGCTGGTGATGATCCAAGACTGATTCATCTTTATGAAGGTCAGTCGATCAACCGAGTCGGTGGACAGTCGCACCCCGTGATCGGTTACAAAGCCACCAGCAGCACTGAAGGTGCGTTACGAAAGAACGCTGGATGCAGGACAGGCCAGTAGCTCAATTGCATACTGTGCAAGCTCTGGCCAGTGATCCATCCTCAAGACCCAGTAAGCCAGAGGATTTTCGGTGGGAAAGGTGTCCAAGTCTGACCTTGCCCCTAGGTATTCCTGCACCATGTAAATCAGATGCTGGCGATGGTTGCTGGAACCGATCATACCTTGGGGCTGCGGACTAAAAATTGTCTGAACGCATCGGTCAGACGGCCACCTTCTCCACCGCTCCTTCTGATCGAAGCCTCAGCAACATGTTGTCCAGGACCAGGAGTTTGTAACCTCCCAGTCTCTGGGAATGCGTTGCACAGACCTTTCTGCAAGACCTCCCGGAGATGTCTCATCCTCTACTCCCTCTGCGATGGCAAGATAAGGTCAGCAACCTTACTCTTGTACCGTGGATCAAGGAGAGTGGCCAGCCAGTAATGGTCCCTCTCCTTGATCCGAAGAACGAATAAATATACAAGGATCCTTCCGCAGGCTTTGCAGGATCAGGGAGGACATGCAGTGTAGGTTAGCTGAGGCATTCGGTCCGATGACCTCTGGGTCACTAAGGACAACATGATCCGCAGCCACCTCCTCCCAACCACGTACAAGTCCATGGGTTTCTTGGAACTGTAAATCATCCCTACAAGACTGCTGCTGCTGCTGCTGAGTGCTAGGCTCCACCCCCATGCATGACACAATCATCCTTCTCCTCCTTCTCCTCCTCCTTGTCCTCTTCCTGTGTGATGGGTGGGACAGCAGGAACACTGTCTAGATAAAGGAGGCCTTGAGAGGCAAGGAAGTCCTCCTCTTCCTGCCTCTGTTCTGCCTCAAGTGCCCTGTCCATTATTGCATGCAGCATATGCTCCAACAGGTGGACAAGAGGTACAGTGTCACTGATGCATGCATTGTCACTGCTCACCATCCTTGTGGCCTCCTCAAATGGTGACAGGACAGTGCATGCATCCTGGATCATGCCCCACTGGTGCAGTGAGAAAAAATCGAGCTCCCCTGACCCCGTCCTAGTGCCGTAGTTGCACAGGTAATCATTGATGGCCCTTTGCTGCGTGTGCAGCCGCTGCTGCATGGCCAACGTTGAGTTCCACCTGGTGGACATGTCACATATAAGGCGGTTCTTGGGCAGGTTCAACTCCTTTTGGAGCTCAGCCAGCCGAGCATAGGCATTAAATGATCGTCGGAAATGCACACACACTTTACTGGCCTGCTTCAGGACATCCTGTAAGCAGTATTCATAACTATAAGCAGGATACAAACTGTTATCTGTAACAATACATGGGGCAGCAGAGTTATCACAATACTCAGGCAACAAACGGGCAATTGTGACAATATGTAGGGAAAAATAAAACAAGCAATTGTTATAATATGCCATGCCCACTACAATATTGATAACATTTTCCTGTTATGGAAGGTCAGGATAGCTGAAATAAGCTTCCCCAACCAAAACCAACTTTAGAACCATCTCCACCCAAAAACTGAAACACTGCTATCTGCTTTTCATGTGTGTCTTTAAAAATGCTGGTATGTTGTTTTTGCTCAACAGTCTGTATCCCTGTCCACATTACAATGCTCTATTATCTGCCCTGTCTTACCCAAAATTATGGCCCGTCTAACTTTAGTGCCCTCTTGCTAGTCTGTTTCTGAAGTTAGAATTTGGCCCTGTTAACCAGCCAAGCTTTATTACCTCCTGATTGATAATTGAAATCCACCCACACCCCACCCCTATCAGTATAAATCTAAGCTTCATTTTGGGGGAAGCCATTTCAGGGGGCACACTTGCAACTGGGGCTCTTTCTCCAAGTGGGGGGATTTCAATAAGTGGAAGCACTTCTGACTCTGCACTTCAGCGAATGCACAAAGCGAAGGTACACAAGGAAATACTTTGAAAACACCACAAAGACACCAGGTGACCTCGTTTAACCCTTTAGCACTTTCTCCTTATAACATGCATTCTCTACCACTCCTTCTGACAGCTCTGTCCTCTATACTAAAATTATCTCAACTTCTCCCCACTTCTCCCCCCACAGCATATATATATCACCCTCACTTCTGTCCTCTCCTTATTACTGCACCCACCAACTCCTGCTAATTCTAAATCCACACACACTGAAAATCTCCAAGACCCTGGGGCATGTCCCTTCATATAAATCTCACTCTCATATTACCTCCCTCACCCCCCTGCTTCTCCTAACCTCTGGAGATATATCCCCAAACCCTGGACCTCCATCATTAAACTGTACCCATCACCCTGCACCCTCTGGGAGCAGCCACAATCAACACAATTTAGTTCCTATTTCTATTCTTCCCAAGACCAGTGTCAGGGAAATAGGCGCAATCTCACGAGGTACGTTCGTGTTAGCGCGCGTCGACGCCTACGTAAGCGCAAAGTAGTTTCAAGACGAACGACCGACGCTACGTCTAACCGGGCGGGCATACGCGGTGATGCTACGAATACACAACGTACTCGACGTAGCCGTACGATCGCCCCGACACGCTCACGACGTGACCC
Organism: Lithobates pipiens; assembly: GCF_037356315.1. NCBI lineage: Eukaryota > Metazoa > Chordata > Amphibia > Anura > Ranidae > Lithobates > Lithobates pipiens. The sequence goes on from NW_027507748.1 coordinate 510,821,659, forward strand.
GGTCATCTCGCCTATTTAAACGTTCGCCTGACAGTGCCGCATCGCTGGATTATCGTCAGCTCTCCTGTGAACCTGTACCCGTGTTTCCTGTTATCCGACCTCCTGTGTACCGACCCGGCTTGCTTGACCTGCTCCTGTTATTCTCCTGGCTCTGACTCCTGGCTTGTACCCGACGCTCCTGATCTGCTTCCTGCACCCGATCCCGGCCTGTCTTGACCACTCTCTGGACTTCCGCTGCCCACTCTCGGACTTCCTTGCACGGTTGCCCCTAGAGGCTTGCTTACCCGGTACCTGACCTCTGCTGCTGCTACCTGGCAACCTGTGCTACTGTGGGCACTGCATCCCTGTGTCAACTTCAGGGTTGTGCTGCACTCGGCCGCAAGGGGAGCCCTCTCAGCATCTCAGCCTCACTCCTGACCCTGACAGTATAATCCAGCCATGTCAGAGGTCGACAGAGGTGACTCCCCATTGGAGGCCGTTTTACAAGAACTTGCGGCCCTTACTCCAGCTATTCAGGAGCTCCGAGAGAGATATCACTGCCTGCAACACCCGCTTGAACCACCCACCTCCTCTGGTCAAGTTCCTGCTTCTACAACCTCAGCTGCCCCAGAACCACGAGTCCCAGCCCCGGAACGCTTCTTTGGGGACCGAAGAAAATTCAGATCCTTAAAAAATTCATGTTTTCTCTATTTCTCCCTGCAACCTCAGACCTTTTCTTCAGAAGCGACCAAGGTGGGGTTCACCATTTCTCTGCTGAGGGACGATCCCCAGACGTGGGCCCATGGCCTGCTGGAGCAATGCAGCCCTTACGTGGATACTTTGGATCTGTTCTTTGAGGCCATGGCTCGCTTGTATGATGATCCTTTTCGGACAGCTACAGCTGAAGCAACCTTGTACGCCCTTCGCCAGGGTGAGCGACCTGCAGAGGACTATTCAGTAGAATTCCGTACCTGGAGCTCTGACTCCGGCTGGAACGAAGCAGCACTAAAATATCAGTATCGGGTGGGATTGTCCGAAGCCCTTAAGGACGAGTTAGCCAGATTGGAGATTCCCACTACCCTTGAGGATCTCATCTTACTCGCCATCCAGCTCGACAGGCGTCTACGGGAACGCCAGTCTGAACGCACTCGGACTTCTTGCTCCATCCAGGCCCCACCTTCAGCTCGCCCAGCAGTAGCTCCCGTTCTGAGGGGCATCCCCTGTCCCGCTTTAACCTCCGAAGAGAGACTTCTTCGCCGTCAGGCACACCTTTGTTTTTACTGTGGGGAATTGGGACATTTCATTAACAACTGCCCCACAAGGCCGAGTAAACCAGTCCCAAGCACTCCATCTCAGCTTCAGGTAGCGAAGTCAGCTTCCGCCCACATCACTCTTCCAGTCACATTGATGGTGGCAGGCAGCGGAATCCCTCTACAAGCAATAATTGACTCTGGAGCCTGTAGTTGCTTCCTGGACTTAACCCTGGCTAAGAGTCTGGCTCTTCCACTTAACCTCAAGGAACAGAGACTGACCGTCCGTTTGGCCGATGGCTCCTTACCCAGTTCAGGTCATGTCACCAAGGAGACTAGTCCCATCCTGGCGATCACCGATTCAGGTCACCGGGAATTCCTTAAATTTGATGTTCTGAGTTCTCAGATGTTCCCCGTTATCCTAGGGATTCCTTGGCTACAGGCTCACAATCCCCAGATCGATTGGCCCACGAAGGCGGTATCCTTCACATCTGCCTACTGCCAGCAGCACTGCTTAGATTCCGTACCCCACAACTTGCCCAGTTGTCTGACTGTACAACCTGTACCCAGTCCGGCTCCTCACATACCAACAGTCTACCAGGAATTCAGAGACGTGTTTGACAAGAGGAAAGCCGATATCCTACCTCCACACCGCCCCTATGACTGCCCCATTGAATTGTTACCCGGGGCCCCCATCCCTTTTGGTCGGATATTTCCCCTTTCTGAGACTGAACTTGAGGCTCTGAGACAATACATTGACGAGAACCTGGCCAAAGGATTCATTCGTCCCTCTTCATCCCCTGCCGGAGCAGGCATCTTCTTTGTGGAGAAAAAAGACAAGACCCTAAGACCATGTGTGGACTATCGGGAATTAAACAATATTACCCTTAAAAACCGCTATCCTCTTCCGCTCATCCCTGAACTCTTCCAGAGGTTCCATACCTCACGTATCTTTACTAAACTCGATCTACGTGGGGCTTATAATCTTGTCCGTATCCGGGAGGGGGACGAGTGGAAGACCGCCTTCAGAACAAGATTTGGACATTTTAAGTACTTAGTCATGCCCTTTGGACTATGTAATGCCCCGGCAACCTTTCAGCATTTCATTAATGACATCTTCCGGGAGCATCTAGACCACTTTGTTGTCGCCTACCTTGACGACATTCTGATTTTTTTAACCTCACTAGAGCTTCACAGGGTACATGTTAAGAAGGTACTATGTATTCTTAGAACTCACGGGTTATATGTCAAAGCCGAGAAGTGTGATTTTGAGAAGGAATCCATTCATTTCTTGGGACTCATCATTACCACAGGTGGAATTGCCATGGACCCGCAGAAAGTGAAATCTATCCTGGATTGGCCCGCTCCTTCTGACAAAAGGGGTGTACAGAGGTTTATCGGGTTCGCAAACTTCTACCGAAGATTCATAAGGGGCTTCTCCACCATTGTAGCCCCCATCACTCAGACCACTCGCCAACACACCAAGTTCCACTGGTCCCCAGCAGCTCAGTCCGCCTTTGACCAGCTCAAGACCCTCTTTACCTCTGCGCCCATCCTGCAGCATCCAGATCCCGCCTTGCCCTACGTGCTAGAAGTTGATGCCTCGGAGGTGGCCACCGGGGCGATCTTATCCCAACGTCAAGGTCCCAAAGCTTTACTGCATCCTGTAGCTTTTTTCTCTCGAAAGATGAGTTCCCCAGAGAGGAACTATGATGTAGGGGACCGGGAACTTCTAGCGATCAAAACCGCTCTTGAAGAATGGAGGTACCTCCTGGAAGGTGCCGCTCACCCCATTCTAATTTTTACGGACCATAAAAACTTAGAGTATCTCCGTACAGCCAAACGTCTGAGACCCCGACAGGCCCGATGGGCTTTGTTCTTTTCAAGATTAAATTTCCACATTACCTACCGCCCAGGATCTAAGAACAGCAAAGCGGATGCTTTATCTCGGATGTTTCCTGATACCCCAGAAGGAGTCCCACCCAGTACAATTTTGTCTCCCCAAAATGTCTTGTTGATTCAACCGGACCTAAGGTCTTCTATCGAACTGGCTACTAGGCAGTGTACGGAGACCGAAGTTTCTTCCCTGAGAAGCCAAGGAGGGCTTCTATGGCATCAGGACAAGATTTTTGTTCCCCGGCAAGCCAGGTTACTGGTATTGAAGACTTTCCATGACCACCAACTTGCAGGCCACTTTGGAGTCCGGAAGACGACGGACCTTGTACGGCGGTCCCTATGGTGGCCTACTTTAAGGGCGGACTGTAAAGTATATGTTGATTCCTGCACCATCTGCCAACGCAACAAGGGATCTAACACCAGACCCTGGGGTCTGTTAAGGCCACTGCCAGTCCCGGAGAAACCATGGAAAGAAATTTCCATGGATTTTATTGTAGAACTACCTCCCTCTGAAGGGTTTACGACCATCTTGGTGGTCGTAGACCGCCTGTCCAAGATGGCGCATTTTTTGCCGTTAAGAGGGACTCCCTCTGCCCTAGATATGGCAAAAACTTTTATAAAAGAAGTTGTCCGGTTACACGGGATACCTGACAGCATTGTATCGGACAGAGGGGTACAATTCACCTCCAAATTTTGGAAAGAACTGTGTAAATTGCTCTCAATTAAAATATGTTTGTCTTCTGCCTATCACCCACAGAGCAACGGTCAAACTGAAAGGACCACCAAACGTTGGAGCAATACCTGCGATGCTTCTGTTCCTTTTCCCAGGATGATTGGGTTTCCTTGTTACCTTGTGCGGAATTCGCTTATAATAACTCAGTGCACGCCTCCACCAACCAGTCACCCTTCTGGGCAAACTACGGATTCCACCCCTCATTCCTGCCTAATACCATTCCTGAATCGTCTGTCCCGGCAGTCCAAGACAGAGTAAATCTCATTCACTCAAACTATCAAGTACTTCAAGATACCATGAAAAGGGCCCAGGAGGAATACAAGAAGCAGTACGATAAGAGGAAAAGAGTTAACCCTACCTTCAAGGCAGGAGATAAGGTGTGACTTTCAGCAGCAAATCTTAAACTGCCTTGTCCATCCCAGAAATTGGGACCTAAATTTCTGGGTCCTTTTGAGATCAAACGGGAGATTAATCCCGTAGCCTTTGAACTTGTTTTGCCTGAATCGTTTAAGATCCATCCTGTATTTCATGTCTCCCTCCTTAAACGTGTTACATTTAGTCAATTTTCAGGAAGAGAAGAAGTGCCCCCGCCTCCAGTTCAGGTTGGTGAAGAAACCGAATACGAAGATGAGTCCATCCTTGACTGTCGTCGGAGAGGTAGGACTGTCCAGTTTTTAATCAAATGGAAGGGGTATTCTGCTGAGGAGAACTCTTGGGAGCCTGCCAATCACGTACATGCTCCTAAGCTTATACACAGGTTCCGCAGCCGGGATCCGGAAAAATGGGCTCGGTTGGGCATCCGGAGGCTGCCCCTTGGGGGGAGGCACTGTCAGGGAAATAGGCGCAATCTCACGAGGTACGTTCGTGTTAGCGCGCGTCGACGCCTACGTAAGCGCAAAGTAGTTTCAAGACGAACGACCGACGCTACGTCTAACTGGACGGGCATACGCGGTGATGCTACGAATACACAACGTACTCGACGTAGCCGTACGATCGCCCCGACGCGCTCACGACGTGACCCGGTCATCTCGCCTATTTAAACGTTCGCCTGACAGTGCCGCATCGCTGGATTATCGTCAGCTCTCCTGTGAACCTGTACCCGTGTTTCCTGTTATCCGACCTCCTGTGTTCCGACCCGGCTTGCTTGACCTGCTCCTGTTATTCTCCTGGCTCTGACTCCTGGCTTGTACCCGACGCTCCTGATCTGCTTCCTGCACCCGATTCCGGCCTGTCTTGACCACTCTCTGGACTTCCGCTGCCCACTCTCGGACTTCCTTGCACGGTTGCCCCTAGAGGCTTGCTTACCCGGTACCTGACCTCTGCTGCTGCTACCTGGCAACCTGTGCTACTGTGGGCACTGCATCCCTGTGTCAACTTCAGGGTTGTGCTGCACTCGGCCGCAAGGGGAGCCCTCTCAGCATCTCGGCCTCACTCCTGACCCTGACAACCAGCCTCCCTTTCTCTTGTGCCCTTTGGAACTCCCGCTCTGTCTGCAACAAACTCACCTCTCTACATGACATCTTTATCGCCAACTCATTTAACCTACTTGCCATCACCGAAACCTGGCTCCACGAATCAGACACTGCGTCTTCTGCAGCCATATCCCATGGTGGTCTTCTTTGGACTCACTCCCCCAGATCCAATGGACGTAAGGGAGGAGGTGTTGGAATCCTTCTAGCCCCACATAGCACCTTTCAGGTACTTCAGCCACCTCCCTATCTGTCACTCTCCTCTTTCTAAGCACACTGCATTCGTCTCTTCACTCCAATTTCTCTAAGAATAGCGGTGATCTACAGGCCCCCTGGACCAGTATCAACATTTCTTGATGACTTCTCTGCCTGGCTACCATACTTTCTTCCTTCTGAAATCCCCACAATTATTCTCGGGGACTTCAACATCCCTATTAATACTAACACTTCTGCTCCTTCCAAACTTCTCAGCCTAACCTCCTCCTTTGACCTGAAACAGTGGATACATGATCCTACTCACTCCGAAGGCAATATCCTTGACCTCGTTTTCTCTCATCTTTGCACTCCATGCAACCTCTCTAACTATCCATTCCCTCTCTCTGATCACCACCTTATTAGTTTCACTCTCTCCCTCTCCTTCACCTCCTCTCCCTCCAACCGCATTAAAGTTACCCGCAGAAACCTACGTCATCTCAACCCTTCTCTTCTCTACTCTGCTATTGACAACCTCTACGACAAGATCTCACCCCTATCCTGCACCAACCTAGCCACTTCTGTTTACAACACTTCACTTCTAGCCTCTCTGGACTCACTGGCCCCCCTCACTACACACAGAATCAAGCCCCGATCCCTTCAACCTTGACAAACAGATGTCACTAGAAGTCTGAAAAAACGAAGTCGTGCTCATGAGCGCCTGTGGCGCAAGACCAAGTCTCAGAGAGATTTCAACCAATATAAATCTGCCCTTCAAAATTACAATTATAGCCTCCTCTCTGCCAAGCAGAACTATTTTATCACTCTCATCAGCAACCTATCATCCCGTCCCCGTCAACTCTTCTCTACTTTCAACTCTCTACTTCGTCCTCCACCGCCTCCACCCGCCAACTCACTCACTGCCCAGGAGATTGCTAATCACTTCAAACAGAAGATTGATACAATTCGCGCGGAGATCTCTACTGTTCTGATACCCTCCACGCTTTACACATCATGCCCGCAGGCACAATCATTACTTCCCTCTTTCAACCCCACCACTATAGACGAAGTTGCTAAACTACTTGGTAATGTCCACCTTACCACCTGCCCTCTGGATCCTGTTCCCTCGCAAATGCTGCGTTCACCCTCTGGCTCTATGCTACACTCTCTAACTCACATCTTCAATCTCTCCCTCTCTTCTGGCATCTTCCCCAACTCTCTAAAACATGCACTTGTCAGACCCATACTTAAAAAACCCTCACTGGACCCATCCAATCCTAACAACCTACGCCCTATCTCCTTGCTCCTCTTTTTATCCAAACTACTCGAACGTCTGGTCTACAACCGACTGAGTGTCCACCTCGCTGATAATAGCCTTCTTGATCCCCTTCAGTCTGGATTTTGTCCTCAACACTCCACAGAAACTGCTCTCCTAAAACTAACAAACGATCTACTAACGGCCAAAACCAATCGACATTATTCTGTACTCCTCCTCCTGGACCTCTCTGCTGCCTTTGATACGGTTGACCACCCCCTCCTTCTCAAAAAACTCCACACCTTTGGTCTCTGTGACCTTACTCTACGATGGTTCTCTTCCTACTTATCCAACTGCACCTTTAGCGTTTCTTACAACTCTACTTCCTCCTCTCCTCTTCCTTTCTCTGTTGGGGTCCCCCAAGGTTCTGTCCTTGGACCACTCCTATTTTCAATCTATACCTCCTCCCTGGGTCAACTGATAGCCTCCCACGGCTTCCAATACCACCTCTATGCTGACGACACCCAAATCTATTTCTCTACCCCTCAGCTCACTCCCTCTGTCTTCTCAAGTATCACTAATTTACTATCAGATATATCAGTCTGGATGTCACATCACTTCCTCAAAATCAATCTATCCAAAACCAAACTTATAATTTTTCCTCCCCCATATGCCCCTTCCCCTGATCTCACTGTCAAAATTGATGGCACAACCATAAGCCCATCCCCTCACGCCAAGGTTCTAGGTGTAGTCCTCGACTCTCCTTCAAGCAACACATCAAATCACTGTCCAAATCCCAACCTCCGCAACATCTCCAAAATACGCCCCTTTCTAACCAATGAGACAACAAAGCTCTTAATTCACTCGCTGGTCATCTCCCGCCTCGACTACTGCAACTCCCTTCTCATTGGCTTACCTCTACATAGTCTATCACCTCTTCAATCCATTATGAATGCCGCTGCCAGACTCATCCACCTTACCAATCGCTCGGTGTCTGCTACTCCTCTCTGTCAATCCCTCCACTGGCTTCCGCTCAGCCAAAGAATTAAATTCAAAATACTAACAACTACATACAAAGCCATCCACAACTCTGCCCCCAGCTACATCACTAGCTTAGTCTCTAAATACCAACCTACTCGTCCTCTTCGTTCCTCTCAAGACCTCCTGCTCTCTAGCTCCCTCATCACCTCCTCCCATACTCGCCTCCAGGACTTTTCCAAAGCCTCTCCAATCCTATGGAATGCCCTACCCCAATTTGTCCGCCTATCTCCTACTTCATTTTCTCCATCAGCTCATCCCCCCCACAGTTAATACCTTTTGTTTCAACTTGACCCTCCCTTCTAGATTGTAAGCTCTAACGAGCAGGGCCCTCTGATCCCTCCTGTATTGATTTGTATTGTAAGTGTACTGTCTGCCCTCATATTGTAAAGCGCTGCGCAAACTGTTGGCGCTATATAAATCCTGAATAATAATAATAATAATAATAGGCAAACCTTCCGCCATACTTAAAAAAACAACATAGCACATCTTAAATAACAACTGCACATTTGTTTTATAAATCAATATTTTAAATAACCTAGCACACTTGTTAAATTAGCAATACAAATGCTATACCGTTCTTCTACATAAACTAAGATTTTTGTGTGACCTACCTAAGTTAACTATGTTGCTAATGTCAACCAGAATGGTGACTAATCACTTCTTTAATGACCATCCATGCTCCTGTGGGGGAATGAGCACACAGAAAGTATTCTCCTATGCACTTAAACTCACAGTACTCAACACATCTGAGGAAACTTACTTTGGTATGCTCCCATTCTATTAGTCCTGGCCACTTATTATCTGATTAGTGGACATGCTGAGGAGATTTAGTAGAATTTGCATTCTCACTATTCTACCTCATCAGTGCTTACATCTATCTGTCTGGTAAGCAATAGCTCCTAAGTGCACACAGATGTGCAGGTTCAGGCATATGAGTGCTCGTACAGTTGTGTGCAGGTGTGTATATTTGGGCCCATACACACATGCATGCCCAGGTGGGCAAGCACTCGCAACTAATACCAGTGCCAAATGCATTTAAGTTGAACTATTGCCGTGGCCAGTTGATTTCTGTTATTAAACCAGTTTGTTTCTGATCATGCTTGAACATTACATACCCTGACCTAGGCCTGTGTTCTGACTATTCTTCTGCCTGCTGCCTATCCCTTATCTGTCTGTCTGTTAGCAACCTGGCTTGCCTGACCTTGCATCCTGCCTCACCCTGTTTGTCAAGTGCGTCCTGATTGGTATGCTATCTACCTGGTCTCTACTGGCCTGCTCTGTACCTGCAACCTGCCATCAGCCAGCCAAGTGTCTGCCAGCCTGCTGTCTGACAGTTTGGGGTCTTTTGCATCTGCCTGCCATCAACTACATTAATCATCTAAGTCATCCCCAAAAAGTCACCAGCTACCTGCCTGCACAGTCTGTTGAACACCCTACAGGTGCTCATACCTCACTGTGCTCTCATAGAAACTGTCTCACTACCAGTAGCTACTGAGCTGGAGCTGTATGAGAGGCCTCACTCTTCACATCAGGCTCTATAACCTGGCACATGACGCTATCACTTACATTACACAGGGTAAAGCTGGCATTACCCAAAAGTCAAGAAAAATGTTACGGTTTGGGTTTCAAGTAGACATTTCTTCTTCTGTTTGTCCTACCCACCTGTTAACTGATTGTCTGGCATTGAATTCTTTCCACAAATACATTGAACTCTGGAACTTGTAGAGAACAGGAAAGAACTTCCTGTTGTACTAGATCCTCCACAGGAGCCTGGATGGTTGGTTAATATTTATGAATCAACCACCATTTAATGGTTAATTTCAGCAGCAGAGTTAGGCTAGCCATAAACTGAAATGCAGGTGGAATGAAAAAATAAAAAAGATTCTTCCACTTTTTGTACACAACTTTCAACTCAACTCCATTGATTATTCAATTGAGAGCCATCTACAGGGCCACCCACTGAGCCAATGGTGTACATGTATGAACAGTTTTAACCACTTCCCGCCAAGGGCGTCATATGACATCCTGGACTTTCAGTTGGGAATATATGACTGATGCCTGCAGCTATAGGCATCATTCAGATACCTTTGTTTGCAGCCGCCGATTCTGTGCACCATAAGAATGATCATAGTGGCAGTTCCACCGCTCCATTGTTCTTACAGACGAAGGGAGGGGACATCCCCTCTCCTGCCTCCATCCAGTGCTCATCCGGGCTCTCCCGTGCCTTCAGGGATCGAGAGAAAAAATCGGCCGCCGTCAAATGATGACCATAGAGATTTCCTGTGACCGGATGGTCACCAATTATCTCTATGACCGTCGGAGGCCCGGGCGCGATGTTATGACGTCACGTACTCAGAACCCCCAAACATTATATATATATATATATATATATATATATATATGTTTGGGGGTTCTGAGTAATTTTCTAGTAAAAAAAAGTATGATTTTTACATGTAGGAGAGGAGTGCCAGAATAGGCCTGATATGGAAGTGGTTAAAGAAGAACTCCAGGAATTAGCTAAAATCTACCTTTGCAATGGGACCCCTGCACTGAAAAGGTTAACTGCCAGGGCTAGAGATGTAGAAAAAGGAGTGATCTTTACCATATGTTCCTCTACAGTAGGCTCCTTCAATCTGTGCATCTGGTCCATCACAGTCACCTCTCTAGGACACTTTGCATACTGTAGAACTCCAGCCTCCTTCATGTACAATGCATGTGATGATGTAAGGCCCCGTTCACACCTATGCGAATTAGATGCGGCTTACACCGCATCCAATTCACAGGAAATTTAAAAATACATTAATTTGAATGCATCTGGTTCACATATGTGCGTTGCATTCACACTACGCATTGCCCAAAAAACTTGTGCGTTAACAGTTGCATTCTGTTATGAACACAAATTCTCTCCTTCTCCTCAATACACTTTCCCTCCTCCCTGCTCATTGATCTGCAGCTACAATGGAGAGGAACCACTGAACAGCTGTTTTTTCTCTTTGCAGAGAAAACAGAGCTGAAATTCGCACCGGGCATGAGTAAACCCAGCCTAAGCCGTATCTAATTTGCATGTGTGAATGGGTCATAACGGAGTCTGTTTTTTCTACTCTGACAATGTCAAGCTTTTTCCTTGCAGGACCAGTCAACTGGCTAATTTAACCATCTTCAAACAATTTCTAAAAGGAAGTTGCAGAGGAGGATGATCTTTATGCAGGTTTTTTGCACCTCCTTTTTGAAATGCTGCTACAATTTCTAAAATATAAGATCCTGCAGAGGTACCTGCATTGCAAGTATTTTTAGCACTTCTAAAGAAGTGTGTTGCCTTTTTCTCTATGGTATTTAAGCTAGACGCTAATTCTATAAGAGTGGTACAAAATTGAATGGAATGACAGAGCAGCAGAATGTCTTAGTAATCAGCACTTTGCACCTTGCAGCACTGGGTTGCTCAGTGTAACCCCCAACCAGGACACTTCCACCTGCTCTTCAGGATGTTAGGCACATTTAAGGAAGAGGTTTTCCAGCATAACGAGTCACCTATTTGTTTGACGTGACCTTCATGAAATTAGCCGTATGCATGGAGTTGCCACTGTTGGATGCTGCATCCTTCAAGGTTATACTCAGTCATGATGATTGGGTGTGTCCTGGGGGTTCTGTGTCTTCTGGTGGTGACTTTATGTTTTGATCTTGTCCTTAGGGGGTACCGTATTTATCGGCGTATAACACGCACTTTCCCCCCTAAAATCAGGGGGAAATCAAGGGTGTGTGTTATATTCCGATCCCCCTCCTTTCCTAACTTTCTGTGCCACTCTCAGAGGCTTTCAGGTATTTTCGGCCGTTCTCGGGTATATTCGGCTGTTCTCTGCTATTTTCGGCCGTTCTCGGCTATTTTCGGCTGCATTCAGCCATTCTCGGCAGCTTTCGGAAAGCCAAAAGCCGCCAAGAATGGCCGAGTGCGGCCGAAAATAATCGAGTGCGGCCGAAAATACCCAAAAGCCGCCGAAAACGGCCGAGAATGAGCGCCACCGAGATACACAGGACATCCGTTCTGTATCTCGGCAGCGCCGTTTTTAAAATGACACTGACAAGCCTGCAAACAACTGACAAGGCTGGAATCAACTGACAAGGCTGCAATGCAAGGCTGCAATGGAGCTGCAATGGAGCTGCAATGGAAGGTTGCAATGCAAGGCTGCAATGCAAGGCTGCAAATGACACTGATAAGGCTGCATTGATGAGCATTTAAATGTTAAGTTTTTTTCCTTAAACTTCCCTCCTAAAAGTTTTTTTCTTTTAAATTCCCTCCTAAACTTGGGGTGTGTGTTATACGCTGGCATTTTATACGCCGATAAATATGGTATATCTGTCTTTAGTTGCAGCCTGTGAACCTGCTTTAACCCTTGCCTCTCTCCCAATGAAATGGAAATTGGGATGAAGAATATCAATTATACCTTAAAGAATAATCCTGACAAGTGGGAGAATCTTGTCTGCATGGCAAGAGTTTAAAATGACTCCTCCAAGGACTAATTAATTTAATTTAATTTAATTAATTAATTTAATTTAATTTAAAGCAGGATTCCACCCTAAAGTGGAACCTCCGCTGATCGGAACCCCCCCCCCCTCCGGTGTCACAATTGACACCTTTCAGGGGGGAGGGGGGTGAAGATACCTGTCAAAGACAGGTATTTTCACCCACTTCCGGGCATAGACTCCCACGGGAGTCTACGCCATTTCCTGCCCTGCCGCGCTGTCTGCTGGGACACACACGGGTCCCAGTGACAGCGCGGAGATTTCCTATTGCGCGGCGCAGCTCGCGCATGCGCAGTAGGGAACCGGGAAGTGAAGCCGATTCGCTTTACTTCCTGATTCCCTCACCTCAAATGGCGGCCGAGGCCCAAGCGGTCGATCGGCCTCGGCTGCCGGCATCGCTGGAACCCGGGACAGGTGAGTGTCCATTTATTAAAAGTCAGCAGCTGTAGTATTTATAGCTGCTGGCTTTTAATATTTTTTTTTTGGGCGGAACAGCTTCATGCAAAAGAAAAATAGGAATATCCACTGAATAAGTGCAGAATAATGATAAAGAAAGAAAATTTAAAAAGTTATTTCTTTAATCATGATTTTTTTTTTTAACAAAGTGTGTTATCTTGCAACTGGTCTAAGAAAAACACAATAATGATGTATGGAAAGATAGGTAATGAAGGCTACAACATGTGTGTGTAAGTATTACACCCTGAAAGTATATACTGTAGGTATTTAAATAATGTATTTTTTTTTTTAAATTGGGGCTTTTTAAAGTGGAACATTTGCATATGAAGTGCATTGATTTATGCATGTTTTTTTAGGTGCTTTGCCATGGAACCTTTTGACAACAGAACAAAAAACATTAACATTTGTTTTCTGTTTTGCATGTTTAAATGTTGAACATTAATATTTCATATTTATCAATTGCAGCCAGCAGATGTTGCAATCTAGGTAGAACTTGACAGAAGTGTTGTTGTTGTTTTTTTTACGTGTAAACAGCCCATAAATTGATTTCCTACTGTTCAGTATATAACTGATACAGTTAGCGGAAAAACAAACTACCTACATGTCTTTATTTTATATAAAGCCACATAGCTTATCAGTTAAAGAGAAAGTGAGAATCAGTTAGGACACAGTAATACACAAGCACTAGCCATTTGCCTGAATTGTATGCCTGGCCCAAACATTAACTAATGGTCTGACAGCAGATACTGTAGTAGTCTTAAGCCCCATACACACTATTAGATTTTCTGAAGATTTTTGTCTTCAGGTTTACCAAAACCATATGATATGAGGTAAAACCTTAAGAGTTTCTATTTTTATGCAATCAAGCAGGCACTTGCACAACATGGTTTTGGTAAATCCGGAGACAAAAATCTGCAGGAAATCTAATAGTGTGTATGGGATCTCAGCAGATGGCTAGTGCTTGCACAGTACTGCACAGAGTAAGCTTGGGAAAAAATACAATAAACTATGTGGTTGTCTTTTAGTCTGTAACTAGCATCCTAGTAGCTTCTCATCTTAGGTTTGCCTATATGATTTGGATAGGGTACTGTAGGTAGGAGGTTTTGCAATTATAGTTTAAAATTTAAATTTTCAATTTCAAGCACTGTAAAGCTTTTGAGACTTCTATGTGCTTTAATTTCAGTCCATCCCTTAGTAAGTTTTTAGGTATCCTCTAAAATCCATACCAGATCTTCATCCAAGCATGCGACCTGAGTGGCCAGGAAAGGGGGGCTGACCAGGCACCTCCCACAAACCATACCAGGCCACATGCCCTCAACATGTTGATAAGGACAATGGCTAGGGTCGTGAGGGTTTATGAGTGGGATGGCTTATCAGAATCTGGAACCCCCCTTTAAAAATAAGGGGCTGCCCAGATTGCAGTATCCCCCACATGAATTAATAAAAGGCACATTGTACCCCTAATCATTCACAAAAAAAGTCAATGGTAATAAACAAACTATTTTTACAAATACTTTATTTTAAAAAGTTCCAGGATGTAAATCCAGATCCATGTCAATCAGAATGCACATCAACTTTCCAAATGCAAAAAAAGAAAGTAGCACGACCTGTCAATGCATTCAAACCAGTGATATCATTGGCCAAATATGGTTAATTCCATCACGAAGGGACCCAGAAACTTTGCTTATACTGTGGTGGTTGGGTGCTGATATTTGATGGATGGATGAAGTCAAGCAAATAGGTTCAGACATGTCAGCATTTTTTTTTTCTGTTTGGCAGATCAGCAAGCATTGGCCATCTTGACTGATGTGGATCTGTATAACTGCATTGGGGGATTCTTTTTAATGACCAGTTTGTCATCCTTAGGTTGTATACACAGTCTATGACCTTGGCAGCAAGTGGTTATACCAGAGTCATGGCTGCAGCTGTTGCCATGTTCTTAGTATCTTGTTTTTTTTTACATCTAGTAATCTGCTTTCCAGCAAAAGTGATCAAGTGGCTATACAGCTGCCCAATCAAATTTACCACATCCCACCCGGCCTATAGCAAAATGACAGCTAAGCAGGTTATCGGTTATCCTGATTAGGCGTCATATGACGTCCAGCAAGATAAGCCACTCGTGCACACCCCAGGTGGTGCGGTGTGATACTCTGACATACGGCATTCTGATCTCGGTAAAGAGCCTATGGTGTAGGCTGTTTACCATGTGATCAGCTGTGACCAATTACACCTGATAACAGTGGTAACCAGGAAGTGCCAGTAATTGGATTTCCTCAGTTGCGCTGGCAAGGCAGGAGCAGGGGAGAGATGATCAGCTGATTTTCTGATAATCAGCTCATTGATTATCAGCACCCATCAGAGGTGCCCATCACAGATGCCCATCACAGATGCCAATCAGTGCTCATCAGTGCCTCCTCATTAGTGCCACCCCATCAGTGCCAATCAGTGCCGCCTCATCAATGCCCATCAGTGAAGGAGAAAACATACTTATTTACAAACTTTTATAACATAAATGAAAAAACTTTATTTTTTTCAAAAATGTCAGTCTTTTTTAATTTGTTTTAAAAATAATAATCCCAGTGGTGATCAAATATCACCAAAAGAAAGCTATTTTTTTTCTTTTTTCAATAGTTTAATTACATTTTATTGTAATAGAATGCAGTGGTTCAGAGACAAGCATGTGAACCAAATATGACAGATGATACATCAAGTACAGAAAATGTTCTGGGCGAGCACAATGCCTTGTTTGAGTAAAACCAAAAAGGAACATATTAACAATGAGCATTGTCAAAAGTACAATCTTCAGGACTTAACCCAGGACAACCATGGTTGCCATCATTTTCCAAATCTATCTGTTTTACCAGAATGTATTGACAATGTTTTTCATATTGATAGGTAAGATTAACAGAGACAACCATGTTGGATAGATTGGGAACTTGTCTGATCTACAATGTCTAGTAATGTTTTGTATAGCTGCTAGGAGAATATGGGCAACTACTAACCTAAACTGGGCAAGAAGTTTTCAGTCTCGAGATTGAGTAATGCCAGAGCCGGATTTGGCGGGTTAACATACCAGTAACAGAGAAAATTTGATTAAATATTTGTTTCCAATAACTTGTTAAAACTTTTACAGGACCAAAGTGCATGACCTGAGATAGGACTTTAATTACAGGGACTGGGTCATTTTTCAAAAATGTGATCATATGGATGTAAGAGTATAGCCCATAAAGGATTTGTAGTGCAGGGAAAGGTGTAGGCTCACCATTGGTTAGAATGCCATCTACCAGATGAATATATCTATCACTCCATTTGTTCACAGACAAGTAGGGGATTAGAATTTCAAATGCTGTAGAAGGCATACGTAGCTGTTGTATTTTGGAGGGGTCCCCGGCATATACTAATAAATCTTTCCAAGATTTGAGAGATGATTGTGCTGTGATCGGTAGGGAAGTTAATTGTAATGGTTTCCAACAGTCAGCTATAAGTAGGGTTGATAGCCTGTGAGTCCATCCTATTGCTGCTTCAGCTTGGACCCAGTGAGTGTTAGGAGAGGAGAGAACCAGCGTTTAACCACTTCTGCCCAGAAGGTCTTACACCATACCAGAGCATTTTTTGCGATACGGCACTGCATCATTTTAACTGACAATTGCACGGTCATGCGACACAGTACTAAAACAAAATTGATCTCCTTTTTTTTCTCACAAGTAGAGGTTTATTTTGGTGGTATTTGATCACCTCTGCGGTTTTTATTTTTTTGCACTATAAAAAGAGCAGCAATTTTGAAAAAAAACTATATTTTTTAATTTTTGCTATAATAAATACCCCCAAAAAATGTTTTTAAAAAACACATTTCTTCATCAGTTTAGGCCAATATGTATTTTTTTACATATTTTTGGTAAAAAAAATCACAATAAGCATATATTGATTGGTTAGCACAAAAGTTATATAGTCTACAAAATAGGGAATAGATTTATGGCATTTTTATTATTATTATTATTATTTACTAGTAATGGTCGCAAGTTGCGATTTTTATTGGTTGCAAGTTGTGATTTTTAGACTGACTAGAGGAGGAGCCAGATTGTTGTTCCTACTTAGTAGGAACAGACAATCTGTTTCTCCTCCCTTGTCAGAATAGGGATTTGTGTGTTTACACATTCTGGCTCTCATGCCTGCAATCACGGATGGCCGGCGGTGATCGTGTCTGCCAGCCACCTGCTTCAGGTCTATAGGAGCCATATTGGGAAGTGATTAATGTGTGCTAGCTGCGTAGCCAAGTAGTAATCTTTTAATTCCACCATACCAAAACCACTGAATAACTTATATTTTACTAAGTGTGACCAAGCACCTCTTGGGCATTTGCCCTGCCAAATATATTGCCTAAAAAGTTTGTGAAGTTTCATTAGATAGGAGGAAAAAATTGACAGTACTAGTGTGCACAAACCTCGCCAGTTATATCCTGATCTTATAGTTCTAGAAAGCCGCTCACATGTATGAAAGTGTTTTCTACACTCTTGAAAGAATATGAATAAGGGGGGTTTATGTGGCGCTACCTAAATATAAGTGAATCCTGTAAGGATCTCAACCAATTGTATACTCACAGAAAAAATATATAGTGAATAAATCTAATCCATATACATTTACATAGAATAATAATTAAATACAAATAAATAAAGTGCAATAACTTTCCAAAACCTATGTGCAAATGTGCAATGGTGCAAATCGCATACACAAAAATTAAATAGATTCCATAAATAAATATGTGCAAATGTCCAATGGTGGAAATCGCATACACAAAAATTAAATAAATTCCATAAATGAAGACCTTCAAAGTCTTAAATTGTGTTGCTCCCAATCAAAGTGCAAAGTTCAAAAGATATATAAGTAAGTCCACTCAAATCTTCATAAAGTGTAAAATAAGTCCAAAAATCCAAAATGGTAATCATGCGATGTGAAAAACAAGTGTAAATCCACAGCTCCTCCACACTTCAGTGCTTAAAGTGCACCCCTTGTTTCCCCCAGCCTCTCACCTCTATACAAGGTCCCAAGGGACCAAATCACGCTTTAGAAACAATGGGCTGCGGTCTTCCACCTCCTCACATCCATCAACTCCGGAACACCAGCATATAAAATGCAGATGAAACAATCGCGGGTATAAACAATGGTACTTCCGGTCTTGGCCATGACCGGAAGTGACAGCAGACACCTGGCTCCTCCCTGACACATTGCGTCACATACCACGTGACTTTCTCAAAGGGTCAAGGAGTCAGGTGTCATTGTTCCTTATATACGGTCCGTTCGTATTAATCACACAGTGGCGGAGCAGACATAACAAATATATATCTCGCTTATTTAAAAACTCATCTTATTCATTAGATAGGAGGAGGAGACAGGGATGGGCAAGGTATGAAAAAGGTATAGTATATAGGTATAGGATATACCTATACCTATGAAAAAGTTATAGGAATTGTGGAAGGACCATCATCTTGCCTGCCCAAGACAATCCCTTATAAAATGGCTGTAATAAGTCCTGGCAGATTTTCTTAATTAAGGGATTGAAAGTTAGCTTCTGCTAGTGACAGAGATTGGACGGGGTTATAAATAAATCTAGATAAGGGATACCTTCTGTCGTCCAGATGTATGGAAGTGTAGTTTCCAGGTAGCTTCTGGTGTGTTTGTGTACTCCTATGTCTAAAATCAATGATTTAGTGTAATTGACCTTGCAATAGGACACATTGCTGAAGGCAGTTCAATGCACAAAAGGAATGGAAATGAATGGATTTGCCAGGAACAAATAGAAAAAAAATCATCTGCAAAGAGGCTCACTGTAATGCACCCATGCTTTCTGTTCCACTCTCTTGACACTTGTCTGATACTTTGGGAACTCATACAACAGCTATGTGCCCTCCGAATCCAGTTGTGATAGCTCAGAACAAACACCAGGCATGCTGTATGTAAGTTCAAACAGGAATCTCCCATTTATTGAATGCACACAACACACATTTCTACTCAGCTGTTTGAACACCCCGCCCAAACAACAACTTTCCTATTGGCCATTTGTAAAGTACCCTCTCACTTAGGTCCTCTTGGCCATGCAAATGAGGACTTGAAACAGGGTCAGCAGGGATTGGTTCGATAGCTTGCATTGAAGGGCTGAGGCGTAATGACACAGATAAGTCCCAGGAAATAATTAAAGTGCATAACCAAACAAATGGTCAAACACAGAACCACTGAGCTGTCTGGAGGGGGTTAGCCTTAAGACAAATGGTGAATAATGAAACAAACACAGGGTGATCCAAATATAAGACAGGACAGAGGACCCACCGCTGTGTAATAGAATCAAGGAAAAATACTTCAGCATTCCAAGGACCATGACAATATGTGTTTCTCCTCACAGCCGGAAACCTGAAATATGTGGATGTGTACGGATGGCTTCCGCAAGGGGTTCTATCATAAGGTTGAAAATGGAGGGTGATGGGGCAACCCTCTCTGGAGCCATTGGTGATGAAGAAATGTTTGGAAAGCATCCCCAAGGTAAACATCAAAATTGCTGCTACTATGGATCCCTGCAAACCAAATTTCTCAAGTACCATCGACATATAGTGCCAGTGGACTCTGTCAAATGTCTTCTCTGCATCAATAGACAGAAGCAGAGAAGGCAATTTAGATGTCTTAGCAGCATAGTGAATCAAGTTTAAGATTCTCCTGGTTGTATCCGAAGCCTGCCTTCCACTCATAAAGCCCATTTAGTCAGATTTGATTAGGGAAGAAAGTACCGTCATGAGATGTCTGGCTAGCAATTTTGCATGAATTTTAATGTCTGTGCCTCTCGGGGGATCAGGAAGAAAATTTTTTCCCTTGCTGTAGAAAATTGGATCATGCTCTGCTGGGGTTTTTCGCCTTCCTCTGAATCAACTGTGGGTATAGAATTGGGTATATGGGATTGTATGATATTATTTATTTATTTTTTTGTGGTTGAACTGGATGGACTTTTTCAGCCTGACTAACTATATAACTATGTAACTATGTGTTGAGCTTTATGTTCAACACGAACATTGGCTGTTCGCCAGTTCGCTGAACAGCGAACAATTTTGGGTGTTTGCGGCAAATTCGAAAGCCGTGGAACACCCTTTAAATGTCTATGGGAGAAATCAAAAGTGCTAATTTAAAAGGCTTATATGCATGGTATTGTCATAAAAATGTTTGGGGGCCTGGGTCCTGCCCCAGGGGACATGTATCAATTCAAAAAAAAGTTTTTTCGGGAGCAGTGATTTTAATAATGCTTAAATTGAAACAATAAAAGTGTAATATTCCTTTAAATTTCCTACCTGGGGGGTATCTATAGTATGCCTGTAAAGGGACGCATGTTTCCCATGTTTAGAACAGTCTGACAGCAAAATTAAATTTCTAAAGGAAAAAAAAAGTAATTTAAAACTACTCACTGCTATAATGAATTGTTGGTCTGCAATACACATAAAAGTTCATTGATAAAAATGGCATGGGGATTTCCCCACAGGGGAACCCCGAACCAAAATTTAAAAAAGATGCGTGGGGGTCCCCCTAAATTCCATACCAGGCCCTTCAGGTCTGGTATGGATATTAAGGGGAACCCCATGACAAAATTAAAAAAAAATGGTGTGGGGCCCCCCTCAAAATCCATACTAGACCCTTAATGTCTTCAGAAGTGTCACACAGCGGAAGACTTCCACTGAGGTGGATTGTGTGGAGGACGAAGCGGAGAAGAAGCTGGAGGAAGATGCCAGATGAGAAGAGCGGAGGAAGAAGAAGATAGAGAAGAAGAAGATGGAGAAGAAGATGGAGAAGAAGATGGAGGAAGAAGAAGAATACCGAAAGAAGATCAGAAGAAAGAACATGGAAGTAGAAGCGGGGAAAGACGAAGAAATAATAAAGGACTTGTCAAAAAATGTCTCTTGTCATTTTTAACCTTTTTGACACTTTTTTGTGAAATGGTAGGGGTACATTTGTACCCTATTACCAATTCACACAGGAGGGGGCTGGGATCTGGGGGTCCCCTTGTTAAAGGGGGCTTCCAGATTCCGATAAGCTCACAGACCCCCACCAGGCAAGGGTTGTTGGGATGAGGTCCTTCCCCCTCTTTTTCTGTGGCATGCCAGGTTGCGTGCTCGGATAAGGGTCTGGTATGGATTTTTGGGGGGACTCAACACCATTTTTTTTATTTTGGCACGGGGTTCCCCTTAAAATCCATACCAGACTTGAAGGGTCTGGTATGGATTTTGAGGGGGACCCCCATGCCATTTAAAAAAAAAAATTGGCCCGGGGTTGCCCTTAATATCCATACCAGACCTGAAGGGCCTGGTATGGAATTTGGGGGCCCCCACGGATTTTTTTTTTTTACATTTTGGTTCGGGGTTCTCCTGTGGGGAAATTCCATGCCGTTTTTATCAATTAACTTTTATGTGTATTGCCGGACCAACAATTCATTATAGCTGCGAGTAGTTTTAAATTACTTTTTTTCCTTTAGAAATGTAATTTTGCTGTCAGACTGTTCTAAACACAGGAAACCTGCGTCCCTTTACAGGCATACTATAGACACCCCCAGGTACGAAATTTAAAGCAATATTACACTTTTATTGTTTCACTTTAAGCATTATTAAAATCCCTGCTCCCAAAAAAAGTCTATTTTTAAAACTTTTTTGTGCATTGATGAATTTCCCCTGGGGCAGGACCCAGGTCCCCAAACACTTTTTATGATAATAACTTATGATAAATTTGCAGCGAACACCCCAAATTGTTTGCTATTTGGTGAATGGGCGAACAGCCAATGTTCGAGTCCAACTCATATTCGACCCAAACATAAAGCCCATCCCTAGTGAGCATCAACCTTTGTGTTGAATGAGAAAGCAAAGTCAGACATCAGCTCCTCTACTTGATCCACTCTGTCTCCCAATTCAAGCACCTCAGCTCTACAATGCTGCAAACCAGCTAACAAATCAGATTGTTGGGAAGCTCTAAGAGAAAGCAACATGTCTTTTAGAGTGGTATCAGAAATTGGCTGTTCACTAGTGGGCAAGGAGGCTATAGGGTCATCATGGCCATATTGTGCTGTGAGTGTAGCACACTCACCTCAGCCATATCATAAGTGGCATCTTTATCTTTAGGGTCCTGCCATGGCCTAGATTTGGCTGGGCTCCTTGTGGAGGGTGTGAAGGGACCAGATACAGCCGCTTCTACATCTGTGTCCCTGTGAGATACCAGGAGTGATCGCAGCTCTGGCCTCTAGAGGTCCAGCTGTGGAAGCAGTTGCTTGGGCATGGCCGCCATTTTGACAGAGATCAGTAGGTGCAGATGAGAATAAGCTGGTTAATTTCCATGGCTGCAGGATGTTTCAGTGCCTCTAAGGCATGTCGTGAAGGCAAAAGATGTTAGGACAGCTGCCTGGATAAGTAGCTGGGTCTAGAGGCATACAGAACCCTGGGCTTCTCAAAAAGCTCTTAGCTCAGGCATCCATCAGCTCCAGTGGTCACACAACCCCCAAAAAAAGTTTTTTTGGATTTTTTTATTTTTATAAAAATGTAATATGGGTAGAGTGTAGCATGATTACAGAATTATCATTCTAAGTGTAATAGCTCTGAAAGCCCCATGGTGTGTCCCATTCCATGCTGTGTGCCCCATGATGTGCCCCATGTTCTCCTGTATGCCCCATGATGTGACCAATGCTCTGATGTGTGCCTCATGATGAGCCCCATGTTCTGCTGTGTGCCCCATAATGTTCCCTGCTGCCCCCCCGTATTGTGTCCTGACCTCCTGTGCTCTGCCCCGCTGTCCCCTATTCACTGCTTATCTCAAGTTAAACCCAGAGCTGATCATCTGTGCAGAAAAAAATGCACACATTTTACATAAAATAGCTAAGTTCTAAGATTTGTTTCTATTATTTAATGCTATTTCTTAAAATAATTGTTTTTTTATATCACAGCTCGCTGATCACACCAATGTTCTGTAAGCTGTAGATTTGAACACTACGGGTTACAGCACACCTAAATTGTTAGCCCCACTCCTGAACCACCAATGGTTGCCTTACCCATACCCAAGTTCATTTTTTTTTGCCTGAATTATTTTTCACATTATGGGCGTAAGTGGGCCCTCAGGTGTAAGTTTTGCCTAAGGCCTCACAAAACCTAAAGCTGTTTCTGACCTTTATTAAATGTAATAGGACCTGAACAGGTTGGCTTTATGCCATGTAATCAAGGTTGTAAATTTGGTTCACAAGATGAGTTTGGATGAAGTAGGAGGCCTTCTCCTGTCGACAGGGTGACATGGGACTATATGTTTGCTACGTGTGGCCACATAGGTTTGGGGCAGACACACCCTGTCCTGGATTTCCTCTCTCTACCAGAAACCTTCTGCCAAATCAATGGTTCCCTTTCTGAGCTGATATCGATAAGCAATGGTAAGAGACAAGGTTGTGTCTCTATTATCACCCTGTGAATCTTACCATTTCAATGCAAGGCTTGGTGGTTCATGGTAGAGAATTTAATTCAGCCTATGCGGATGACCTCCTTTTCTTTATGAGACACCTCCATACCTCAGTGCCGAACTTATTGACAGCCTTTCAAAATTTAAGCCATGCATCTAATTTAAAAAGAAATTAACACACATTTTAGGTCCTAATCATATCCTTTACCACAAAAAAACTGTTGAAAATACAATAACTTTGCCCATTTTAACCACTTAAGGACCAGGCCTCTTTTTCAGACTCAGTGTTTACATGTTTAAAACAGTTGTTTTTGTTAGAAAATTACTTAGAACCCCCAAACATTATATATTGTTTTTCTCTAACACCCTAGAGAATAAAATGATATTCATTACAATACTTTTTTTCACACCATATTTGTGCAGCGGTCTTACAAGCACACTTTTTTTGGAAAACAACAATTAAATTAGCCCAATTTTTGATACTGTAAAAAATAACGTTACACCGACTAAATTGATACCCAACATGTCATGCTTCAAAATTGTGCCCGCTCGTGGAATGGCATCAAACTTATACCCTCAAAAATCTCCATAAGCGACATTTAAAAAATTCTACAGGTTGCATGTTTTGCGTTACAGAGGAGGTCTATGGCTAGAATTATTGTTCTCACTCTACCGATCTTAAACTCATCTGGATGGGGTGTTTTAAAAAAAAAATTCTTATTTATTTAACTTAATTTTATTTATTTTTACACAGTTTTTTTTGTTTTTGTTTAAATGGATCACTTTTATTTCTATTCTGAGATCTGGGGTCAAAAAGTCCTCAGAGAGGGGGTGGCCCCTCTCCTGCTGCCGATAACGGTGATCTTGTGGCGAACCCACCACAGAGACCACCATTATCGTAAACATGACCGCCTCCTGTAAAGATGAATATCTTGATTGTGGCAGCAGCTGCTGCCGTTACAAAGATATCCCTCTTCAAAGTGCCGACATATATATACAGAAGCCAGTCGGCAAGTGGTTAAAGGGAATCTACTGCCCTAAAATATTTGGGAGTTTGGATTACCTCTAACTCCAGTAGCCTATTTGAAGTCCCTTCAATGCTTTCTGCCTTAGACAGGTCTTAAAATCTGGATGGCTAAAAAATTCTAATGGTTTGGCAAAGCAGCCATTACCAAAATGATTATTTTGCAGAGACTGCTGTATGTCATGCATGCACGTACCATTGCTATCCCATCTACTTTCTTTACATCTTTGAGGATGATTCAAACTTGATTTGTTTGGGCACATAAAAAACCTCATGTAAGCTATCATCTCACAACAAAATCTAAAAGTAAGGGAGGCAGGGTCTCCCAGACTTTAAGCAATATTATTACGCCATCCATAATGCTAGAATTGTCAACTGGAACTGTCATGCAGACATCAACGATTGGGTACATCTAGTACATTCCTTTCACAAATTCCTCTAGATCAGTGGTCATCAACCCTCTCCTCAGGGCCCACTAACAGGCCAGGTTTGCAAAATAACTGAAATACATCACAGGTGATATCATTTTCTGCTCAGTGATTGCAATATTCTGGTCTGCATATCCCCAAGGTAATACATAAAACCTGGCCTGTTAGTGGGCCCCGAGGACAGAGTTGATGACCACTGCTCTAGATTTCACACCTTGGATCTCATAGCAACAATACCCTATGTCCCTCCTTCGCCATCCACTAATAGATGCCACATTACAGGACTTTCAACAAATCACCTTAAAGAGCTATATTTCATCTTCCACTGGACCACTCACCCCCTTGGCAGATAAACCCAGTCTTCCCTCCCATGGTCGGTAATAGGCTGATTCCTACTAGTGCATTGGGTACCCTTTACCACTCCTAGCTAAAAATTATTTCAAAGCAGGAGCATTTAAAACCAAAACTAACCTGATGGAGGATTGCCACACCAAGGTGCTTCCAAATTTGACATACTTACAAATTTGCAGCTATCTCACCGCTCACCAGAATAAAAATATTTTTTATCAGACCTCTAATGGCATTTGAATCACTATATCTTAAAGGCGATAGTGTTGAAGAAGTTTATCGTACATATGAAAAACGGGATAGGTTCAGGACCCTGTGGGAATTTTCTTTGCACATTGATATTTCAGAACAGAAATTAATGTATAAACCTGTATTTTGACCCACAAGTGTTCACTTAGCACAATGACCTGGGAAATCTCTTACAAGATACTAACGCAATGGTATGCAACACCTGATAAGTTTAAACAATAGTTCCCCAAGCTTCTGATACCTGCTGGAGGTGTGGGCAACCTCAGGGTATGATGTTGCACATTTGGTGGGATTTCCCTTAAAGTGCTTATTACTGGTGACAAGTTTATGACCTAAACATACGCATTACAGAAACAAATATTCATCTTACCCCTGAATGTTTCATTTTACATATTAGTTCATGCACTTTGACAAAGTACAAGCAATAAACATTTGTTAAATGCAGCCAAGTCACTTATTCATCTGTATTGAAAATCTATCTCTATCCCCACTAGAAAGGACTGGCTTTTAAGAATAGATGACATATATGAAATGGAATGGTCTATAGCAATTGTACATGATTCCACATCCAGATTTTATAAAACCTGGTTCATGTTTATAATTAAGAAAAGGAAAATATCGCACTCCTAACAAAATTAATTAAAACTAAACACAAACATAAAGCAGCAGCTAATATATGGAATACACACATATAACACCAGAAAATTAAAAAGATAGCTGCGCTGACAGTGAAACCACTGGTAGTAAACCAGTGCTAAATAAATTAAATATATATATATATATATATATATATATATGTAAAAAGTAACAAATGAATAAAAGTCCATTAGAATGTGATGGTAACAAATAAAAGTGAGTATGAAACATAATAAAAAAACAAATGTTCAATAAAGTCCCAATTATCAACTGTGAAAATGTGTAAAATTGTGCAATCTTCCATCACCAAAAACTGCTGATCACCATGAGAAATAAGTGCTTACCAGAGGCAAGTAACAAACAGTTTGCGGCTAAACACCCAGCCAGGGTCTTGTCCTAGGGTATCTGGGATAAACAGCTCAGAGGGCGTCAAACCAGGAACCTAAAGCGACCGGTAAACTGCTAATAAGATGTAACAAAGACTCTCGGATGTGTAGCAGATATCACGCAGAAATAGAAAAGAGGGAATGAAACGTACATAAAAACTGATATCTCTGTATGGTTTTCCAGTTAGTTCCCCTCACCACATGTTCTCAAATGATTACTGTACTCCAATGAAGGGTTGACTGTAATTACTTACCCCAGCTGCCATTTGCTTACATGACTTTTAAATATCACTGCAGTGAGTAAAGTGGTTCAGGGAACTGATATTCATGTAGTTAGGGGACATTGCTCATTATTAGATTTCCATATCTAGTCCTTACTCTAGTGTTATATATACCTTTCTGCCTTTTTCTTAAACCTCTCTCAAAGACACCTACCTTTCCTCACATTAAGTTTGTGTGTGAAGAGGCTTTGTTTTCAGAGAGATTTTCTTTTTTTGCTCACTGCGACTTATTTAACTTGATCTTGGGTTAATATAACAGTTGTATCTATGGAATGGAATGGAATACACCACATACTTTAATGTCTTATCTGTCTTCTCTACTGACATGAAGCTAAATGTTTTGTTGTTCTGTCCATTTCATATTACAATTCAACAGCATACATATAAATGTCTTCTCATTGCCTAACTTTGTACTTTCATGCTACATGGTGTCTTGTGTGCTACAGATCAATTGTACTTACATGATGATCCATTTGCTGTATTTTGTTATACCATGATTTCTAATAAAACTTTTATTGAGAAAAAAAAACAATATGTCTTTGTATTCTTTGTGTACACTAAAATGAATTTACATGTATTTTGTCCTGAATTGTGTGTTTGATAAACGACTGTGCAAAAAAGAAAATTTTCTAGTAAAAAAAATAAAAAATTCAGTTTTTAACATGTATGTTAAAACTTACTAAATTGCCCTAGATAGCAAGTTGTTAAAATTTGTCAAAGTGTGTGTGCTTTATGTACTATTGACTTTTTTTGGAATGAGTAGGGGTACTATGTGCCTCTTACTCATTCACATAAGGGAAGGGGTAGTATCTGGGGGGCCCCTTATTTTTAAATGGGACTTCACCCCACAATCATTGGGAGAGGGTTGTGGGGAAGAGGCTTTAATCCTCATTAAAATGGGGACAAAGTGCTTTGTCAGGTGGTCTCTCCTGGCAAGGAACCCCCCCTGTTGAAGACATGTAACTTAGTATGGTTCAAGGAAGAGGGTTGTACACTCATCCCCCTTTCCTGGCTGTCCAGGCTGCATGCTCAGATAAGGATCTAGTGTGGATTTTGGGGGGGGGGGTCATCTTATAATACATACAAGACTCAAATGGTGCCCATCTTATTTTTACAGGGATCTTACAGCTTCCAATAAGCCCCCACTCAAAAACCCCCAGAACTATGACCCTTCTCCACATGAAAAATGGGAACAAGTTGCTTTGCCAGGGGGGCCCTCCTGGCAAGGTTTCCCCATGTTGAAGTCACGTGACCTGACGTAACTCTCCAAAGTGGCGAGTATGCCGCCCTTTACTCGCCACTTAGGCTGCATGCTTGGATGGAGGTCTGGTATGGATTTTAGTGGAATTGTATACATTTATTTCTTTTTTTCTGCAAGATATCATTTAACGTGTACCTGATGCCTTTTTTTTATGATGTCGCCCTTAAAATACATGTGAAACATAAAGGGCCTAGTATGAATGAGCCATGAGTCACTGATTGAGATGCCAGTGGGTGCCAGCTCCCTAACAACTAGGGGATAGCTGTCAATTTAATGATCATAATACCACTGGTAAATAATTCACTTCACACTGCAGCTGGAGGTTTGTTCAGCTGAAAAGCCATTTGTTCAGCCATTTGCATAAGATTCTCCATAAACTATACACGATGCAAAATCCTCCCTCATATTATTTACACTGCTGGTCAAATATTCTTAGACTACAGTGCTAGGTTCTTTTCTCTATTGGTGAATAGGGATGAGCCGAACACCCCCCGGTTCGGTTCGCACCAGAACTTTCGAACGGACCCCAAATTCGTACGAACTTTAGAACCCCATTGAAGTCTATGGGACTCGAACGTTCAAAATTAAAAGTGCTAATTTTAACGGCTAATATGCAAGATACTGTCCTAAAAAGGGTTTGGGGACCTGGCTCCTGCCCCAGGGGACATGGGTCAATGCCTAAAATGTTTTTAAAAATGGCCGTTTTGGCGGGAGCACTGATTTTAATGACGATTAAAGTGAAAAAAAAAAGTGAAATATTCCTTTAAATATGGTGCCTGGGGGTGTCTGTAGTATGCCTGTGAAGTGCCACGTGTTTCCCATGTTTAGAACAGTCCCTGCACAAAATGGCATTAAACGGAAATCACATCATTTAAAACTGCTTGAGGTTTTAATGTTATATCTGGTTCCTGCAATATGGTTGAAAATCATTGAGAAAAATGGCATGGGTAGCCCTCCCTGCCCATTACCAGCCCCTTTGGGTCTTGTACGCATATTAAGGGGAACCCTGTACCCATATTAAAAAAAGGAAATGCGTGTGGCCCCCAGGCCCTATATACTCAGAACAGCAGTATACAGGCGGTGCAAACAAGACAGGGACTGTGTAGGTTTGTTGTGTTAAGTTGAATCTGTTTGTAATTTTCAACTGGTACATTTTTAAAGTGTAGCTCCAGTCAAAAAAACGATTTTTAAGCTTTTTGGAAAACATAGGGAAGGGTTATCACCCCTGTATAATTAGTTTTGTCGTACATCTTTTTTCATCTCACTTGCTGTTGTCTCCTTCCGTTTGCAAGTAGGAGATGTTTGTAAGTTGGATGTTTGAAAGTAGGGGCCTGCCCTATATGCTCTGCAGAAATGGCGGAACAAGGTGTTGGTTTTGCCACAACATTGTAAGCCCTCAAAGTGACTCTTGGTGGGCGCTGGAGCGCCCTGCTGTGAACGATTATATCAAGAATTGTAATTACATGCCATTGTTGAACAGTGGTAGAAAAACTGACCTTTGGTGGTTGTGGTGCTGGTGCCACAACACTATAAGTCCTCACAGTTACTCTGGGTGGGCACAGGAACAGGCCCTCCTGTGAAATATTATATCAAGAATTGTAATTACATGTCCCTGTTAAACAGGGGCAGAAAAATTGGGCCTTAGGCACTGGTACTGGTGCTGGTGCCACGACACTGCAACCTCACCCATATACTCTATTTTTATTGCAGGAATTAGCCCTGCTGCAATGCATTGCATCAAAAATTGTACTTAAACGCCCCTGTTAAACAGGGGCAGAAAAATTGGGCCTTAGGCACTGGTGCTGGTGCCACCACACTGCAACCTCTCCCATATACTCTAGTTTTATTGCAGGAATTAGCCCTGCTGTAAAGCATTGCATCAAAAATTGTACTTAAACGCCCCTGTTAAACAGGGGCAGAAAAATTGGGCCTTGGGCACTGGTGCTGGTGCCACCACACTGCAACCTCTCCCATATACTCTATTTTTATTGCAGGAATTAGCCCTGCTGCAAAGCATTGCATCAAAAATTGTAATTAAACGCCCCTGTTAAACAGGGGCAGAAAAATTGGGCTGATGGCATCACCCAGAACCAGAAATGTTCTTCCAACATATCAGCGGAGGAGGAAGAGGATAGACAAGCAACATAACAGGACAGTCACTCAGCATCAGCATAGGCAGTCTTGAAGGGATGTGATATTAAAAAAAAAATGATTCGGTTACATCAGCTTCAGGTGCTTGGTAGCTGTGGGTGATCCAAGACTGATTCATCTTGATGAAGGTCAGTCGATCAACTGATTCGGTGGACAGGCGCACCCTGTGATCGGTAACAAAGCCACCAGCAGCACTGAAGGTGCGTTCCGAAAGAACACTGGATGCAGGACAGGCCAGTAGCTCAATTGCATACTGTGCAAGCTCTGGCCAGTGATCCATCCTTAAGACCCAGTAAGCCAGAGGATTTTCGGTGGGAAAGGTGTCCAAGTCTCATCTTGCCCCTAGGTATTCCTGCACCATGTAAATCAGACGCTGGCGATGGTTGCTGGAACCGATCATACCTTGGGGCTGCGGACTAAAAAATTGTCTGAAAGCATCAGTCAGATGGCCACCTTCTCCACCGCTCCTTCTGACCGATGCCTCAGCAACACGTTGTCCAGGACCAGGAGTTTGTAACCTCCCAGTCTCTGGGAACGCGTTGCACAGACCTTTCTGCAAGGCCTCCCGGAGATGTCTCATCCTCTGCTCCCTCTGCGATGGCACGATAAGGTCGGCAACTTTACCCTTGTACCGTGGATCAAGGAGAGTGGCCAGCCAGTAATGGTCCCTCTCCTTGATCCAAAGAATACGAGGATCCTTCCGCAGGCTTTGCAGGATCAGGGAGGCCATGCAGCGTAGGTTAGCTGAGGCATTCGGTCCGGAGTCCTCTGGGTCACTAAGGGCAACATGATCTGCAGCTACCTCCTCCCAGCCACGTACAAGTCCACGTGTTTCTTAAGACTGTAAATCATCCCTACAAGACTGCTGCTGCTGATGCTGAGTGCCAGCCTCCACCTCCATGCTGACACAATCATCCTCCTCCTCCTCTTCCTCCTCCTCATCCTCTTCCTGTGTGATGGGTGGCACAGCAGGAACACTGTCTGAATAAAGGGGGCCTTGAGAGGCAAGGAAGTCCTCCTCTTCCTGGGTCTGTTCTGCCTCAAGTGCCCTGTCCATTATTTCACGCAGCGTATGCTCCAAGAGGTGGACAAGAGGTACAGTGTCACTGATGCATGCACTGTCACTGCTCACCATCCTTGTGGCCTCCTCAAACGGTGACAGGACAGTGCATGCATCCCTGATCATGCCCCACTGGCGTGGTGAGAAAAAAACGAGCTCCTCTGACCCTGTCCTGGTGCCGTAGTTGCACAGGTACTCATTGATGGCTCTCTTCTGCGTGTGCAGCCGCTGCAGCATGGCCAACGTTGAGTTCCACCTGGTGGGCATGTCACATATAAGGCGGTTCTTGGGCAGGTTCAACTCCTTTTGGAGCTCAGCCAGCCGAGCACAGGCATTAAATGATCGGCGGAAATGCACACAGACTTTCCTGGCCTGCTTCAGGACATCCTGTAAGCCGGGGTACCTGCCCAAGAACCGCTGCACCACCAGGTTAAGGACGTGAGCTACACAGGGCACATGGGTCAGTTGTCCCTGTCGGAGGGCGGAGAGGAGGTTGGTGCCATTGTCGCAAACCACCATTCCTGGCTTAAGCTGGCGTGGCGTAAACCACCTCTCGGCCTGCCCCTGCAGAGCTGGCAAAACATCCGCCCCAGTGTGGCTCCTGTCCCCCAAACAAACCAGCGCAAGCACAACATGGCATCGTTTTGCCTGCGTACTTACGTAGCCCCTGGAACGCCTACGGAGCACCGCTGGTTCTGAGGACAAAGCACTGGAAGAGGCCATGGAGGAAGAAGAAGAGGAGGGGGTGGAGGAGAGAGGTGTGTCACAGCCAATAGTAGCATTTTGGAGGCGTGGTGGCAGAACAACCTCCAACATTACTGCACCTTGTCCTGCATCCTTCCCAGCTGCCAGAAGAGTGACCCAGTGGGCCGTGAAAGACAGGTAACGTCCCTGTCCATGCCTGCTGGACCATGAGTCAGCGGTAATATGCACCTTACCGCTGACCGCCCTGTCCAGCGAGGCAAGGACATTGCCTTCCACATGCCGGTAGAGAGCCGGAATCGCCTTCCGTGAGAAAAAGTGGCGTTTGGGGACCTGCCACTGAGGAACCGCACATTGTACAAACTCACGGAAGGGGGCCAAGTCTACCAACTGAAAAGGCAGCAGTTGAAGTGCTAGCAATTTAGCCAAGCTAGCATTCAACCGCTGGGCATGTGGATGGCTGGGAGTGAACTTCTTTCACTGGTCCAGAAGCTGGGGCAGGGACATTTGCCTGCTATAATTGGACGTGGGTGTACCGCTAGCAGAGTGCCCGGAAGCACTTGGCTATGACACACCTAATTCTACACCTTCATTCCTCTCAGAGCAGGTTTTAGAGAGGACTGAAGGTCTAGTGGGGTTGGAGATGCCAGCTGATGAGGAGCAAGGAGAGGTCCGCTTTGTTCTTTGGTGTGGGTCTTTGAGGTACGCTTGCCAACGAGCTGCATGGCAGGTCAACATATGTCTGGTCAAGCATGTGGTGCCCAAACGGCTGATGTTTTGGCCACGCGAGATACGCTTGAGACATATGTTGCAAATAGCAGCGGTGCGATCTGATGCACTCGTCTCAAAAAAGGCCCACACCAAAGAACTTTTAGAATAACGTGCAGAGGCAGCGCCCTGAACAGGCAGAGCTCTGCGTTGTGATTCAGTCAGTGTGCTGCCCCTAAGCTGGCCCCGGAGGGCATCCTGCCTCGTTGGACATGTGCCTCCTCCTCCTCCTCTCTCCTACCAGGCACCCACGTGGAGTCAGTGCCCTCATCATCCCCTCCCTCTTCATCGCTGTAGCAAACCTGGCAATATGCTGCAGCTTGTGGAACATGACTGCCAGATTGCTGTCCTTCTTAAGCATCCCCTCTCTCTGCGCTCACGCTACTGCCTTCCTCTAGCTGAGTGTCATCATCAGAGCCTACAAAACACTGGGCATCCTCCTGGAGCATGTACCCAACACTGTGCTCAAAGAGTTCAGGAGACTCCTCAGGAGGACGTGGTGGGTCTAGGGAAGGAGTCACTGATGATGACATTGAGACGAGGGAAGATGATGCGTTGGCAGCTGCTTTGCTAGTACCCTGAGACTGGGTGAGAGAGGATGAGGAGGATGAAGAGGGCTTGGTCATCCACTCTACCAAGTCATTGGCATATTGCGGTTCAACATGTCCAGCTGCCAAAAAGAAGGACAAGTGTGTCCCATGGCCACGTGTTGATAACAATGCACCGCGTCCACGACCAGCACTGTTGTCTCTAGACACAAAGCCTGCTTGCCCTCTTTTATCGGCTCGCGCCTGTCTGCCTCTCCTTGCTGGCCTTCCAGACATGGTAATGGCCTGAAGGGAGTTTGGTAAAACAGCAGTTGGGTAGTATATATTGTGCTGGAGGCACACAACACCCACTAACTCCTGCAGATGCCTTTATTATAGAACACCAGAGATAAAGGGGTATACTGTAATGGAGTCACACAACACCCACTAAGCCCTGCAGATGGCTCTATTAGAGAACAGCAACAAAGGGTAGATACAGGTGTATATTGTGCTGGAGGCACAAAACACCCACTAACTCCTGCAGATGCCTTTATTATAGAACACCAGAGATAAAGGGGTATATACAGATGTATACTGTGCTGTGCTGGAGGCACACACAACTTCCAATAACTCCTGCAGATGGCAAGTGGGCTCAAATAGAGAAGAGCTATGCAGGTGGATATAGCGGTGTGTACTGGGTACAGAGCACGCAGACAGCACGCACAAGCTCCTATCACTACTGACTGCAAGCTCTATTATAAAAGATAGATCACTAGCTATATAGGTGAGGTGAATATAGCGGTGTATACTGCGGTCAGGGCACGCAGACAACAACCACTACAGAAGAGCAAGATCGAAAATCGGCCGATAACGATCGGTGTATACTGTGTTGAAGGTACACAGAACACCCACTAACTGCTTCAGACGCCAACACACTACACAAGGCCGCCACGCTGGCGGCCTTATATAGTGTGGGGCGTGTACTACACAGCCTGAGCTATTATTGGCCACAGGCATCCTGCCAGTGGCCAATCATGGCTCTCCTCGCTGCTGGCGCTGTGATTGGCCAAGCATGCGGGGTCACAGTGCAATCATGAGCCAGCAATGCACTGCGATGACGCAGTGCATTGTGGGCCGTGAGCGCCACACGAATTTGGCGCGAAGGCCCCATAACGTTCGGAATTCACCGAACGGGCGAACAGCCGATGTTCGAGTCGAACGTATGTTCGACTCGAACACGAAGCTCATCCCTATTGGTGAATGTTAACGCTCATAATTGATAGCAATATTTCTCTTAGGACCAAATGTTAGGGAATGATACATTTGTCTTCTGAAAGGCAAGCATTATTTGTTACATTTGCACAAATGTTGAGGTGTTCCCAAAGAGATTGATTGAAAAGACCCCTAAATATCAGAATTTTTTCCAAAGTTGACAAAGTGATTCATTTAGTAAGTGTTAAGTTAAATAAGATGCTGACTGTCTCCTATGTTTTCAATTTTGCAGTGCAAAAAATGCAGTGCTTTAAATAAACAATGACACTAGTGTTCTAACACAGAGCAAAAAATAGCTAACAATTGAACAAAGTTCAGCTTTTTTTGTGTCAAAAAAAGAAATACTGTATTTGTTAAAAATGTGGTAAATACACTGGAACTGAAATACCCATTTGGGTACTGGATACAAAGTGGTGGGGGGAATTATTGGTGTTACTTATCAGGTAAAAGAAGCAAAAATGTGAAGTTCTGTTTCACGTTTTTCAGGTTTTTAAAATTGCCCATTGGTGGGTTTTGCTGCTTACAAGTGCACTAACATTGTGGCAACCATTGTCTGATTCAAAATGCCACAATTTTGTTTCCCAATATGACACAATTATTGGGAAGGTTGTACCCATCAACAATACATCATGTCAGTATAGACACTTATGTCTTTAGCATCACAGGCCATGTGCCTTATGGCATGGGTGTGTGTGCTTTGTATGCACACATAGCAGGTGCTTGGTCATGCATTCACACTCTTTGCTGATGTTGGCGTAAAATCAGTCAATTAAGGCCAAGCTCTGCATGGGTTCAGTGCCATGTAGTCTTCAGTAGCAATCTGTAATTCATGATCTGTGATGTTCTGCACCATGCTTTATGCCTGTTGTTGATCCAGCTTGATTTCTTGACACTTACAACATGGCTGACCTTCTATTGGGGATCCCCAGTTTACCACTGAATAGGCAAAGTGGGGATGAGTCATGACTATGATGATGCTGGTGGCCATTAGCTTTCTTGCCCTTGGGGAAGATGTCATCTTTAGCAGTTGTAGGAATACCACCTAAATGTATCACTCTCTATTGCTGCTGGAGGTTTAAACATAATTATTCCAAAAGGGTTGGATATTTAAATAAAATGCACCAAAAATATGACTTGTTTTTGCTGGAATTGTTTATTCACTGGCATCAAGAAGCTAAAAAGTAAAGGTAACTTCTACAGTGTTAAGTTTGCACTACAATCCTCTGTCCTTTCCTCATGTGGAACTGAATTATTATAATATGCCAGATGTGCATACACCTGCTAACTACATTAAATACATTAGTCATGAGAGAAAGGAAAAATAGACAAACTGCAATTTTTTTATTTGCTTGATTATAGGTATGCAGATTCAAGCAGTCCCAAGCTAGGCAACAGTGACTCCAATATTTGTTAATTGCTGATTGTCCTGATTTGATTATTACAAAAGGATGCATGAAGTATATAATAACACACATAGGTTGGACTCGATGGACTTTTTTAAACCTCACCTACTATGTAACTATGGATTTCTTAACTATAGCCAAAGAAAAAAGTGTTTATATATTGTGCTGTGAAATAATAATTTACAGTTTAGCAGCCAACACAGCTGTAGACAAAAAGCATGGAAATACAAAAAACAAAAATTTGTGTAGTGCTATACTGCAAAAATATTAAAGTATTAAACATACAGTTCCACGTCACTATCGACAGTGTCATGCCCGGGATCCAACTGGGACCCAATTTCTCATTATAGAAAAATATATTGCTTCTTGGAGGGGAGGGGCCAATATTAGAGGTGCGTCCAGACTAGAAACCTTCTGGATTTACGCACTACAAACACATCATCCTCACGGGATGAATGTAGAATGGGATGTTAATTCGTTCATAAATAGAGCGGAGGAGCGATTATACATAGATTCGAGGAATGATTTTTTCATTGTACATTTGCATATTATTTTATTCCATTTTATTTATTTTGTATTTCCCACTTTTTATTTTTATTTTTTTATTTTTGATATTATTATTCTTGGTCTTGACATTATATTTACCTATTTTACATTGTCCTTGAAGGTGGACAATGGCATTCATGAGTACATGAGTATATATATATATATATATATATGACTAGTAATGCAAATATGTATTATATGGTGGGGTTGACACGCAGTAAAAGTTTGTCAGTTTCTGTCAGGACATGATCAAAAGGATAAAATAATGTTGAAGGGATCTCTGTAATTTTTATAATTTTATATTAAAATTTCATAATGTTATTAAATGTTAGTCTTATGATTATAATATATATTAAAATGTACATGATGACCCCATTTGATATGCAGCTGGTAATGAAAAATTAGCTCGTGGACAGCTGATGAGGAATACAGTCATTTATTAATATTAATGACAATTAGGGATGAGCTTCGAGTTCGAGTCAAACTCATGTTCGACTCGAACATTGCCTGTTCAGCGAACAGTGAACAATTTAGGATGTTTACGGCAAATTCGAAAAGCCGCGGAACACCCTGTACAAGTCTATGGGAGAAATCTAATGTGCTAATTTTAAAGGCTAATATGCAAGTTACTGTACTGTCCTAAAAGTGTTTGGGGACCTGGGTCCTGCCCCAGGGGACATGGATCAATGTAAAAAAAAAAGTTTTAAAAAGTATGCCTGTGAAGGGGCGCATGTTTCCCGTGCTTAGAACTGTCCCTGCACAAAGTGTCATTTCTGCAGAATTTTTTTTTTAAAATCACTTGCGGCTATAATGAATTGTCGGCTCCAGTAATACGGAGAACACTCTTTGAAAGTCAGGTCTGGTATGGATATTAAGGGGAACCCCACGTCAAATTTAAAAAAAAATTGATGTGGGGTTCCCCCTAAATATCCATACCAGACCCTTCAGGTCTGGTATGGATATTAAGGGGAACCCCACGTCAAATTAAAAAAAAAATGACATGGGGTCCCCCTAAAAATCCATACCAGACCCTTTTTCCGAGCACACAACCTGGCAGGCCGCAGGAAAAGAGGGATGGGGTCAGGTGACGGGGGGCCCCGCCCTCCGCATATAACAAACGTCAGGCCGCCGGGCTCCCTGCAATGTCTCCTCCGTGGAGACAGAAGATGGATGGATGCGCTGCTCTGGATCAGATCAGCCATCGCTGGACCCCGGAGAGATGATCATCCGTCGCTGGATAGCAAGAGTGGATTAACACCACTGGAATCTTCTTTTATTTTTTTTATTTTTAATAAAGGAATTTTTCAAAAGTGTGTTTGTCTTAGTTAACCATTTTTTACACTTTCTTTGTGAAATGGTAGGGGTACTTTTGTACCCCCTTACCATTTCAAACAGGGGGGGCCGGGATCTGGAGGTCCCCTTGTTAAAGGGGGCTTCCAGATTCTGATAAGCACCCTGCCCGCAGACCCCCACAACCACCGGCCAGGGTTGTGGGGATGAGGCCCTTGTCCCCATCAACATGGGGATATGGTGCTTTGAGGGGTCACAGACACCCAAAGCATCCTCCCAATGTTGAGGGCATGTTGCCTGGTATGGTTCAGGAGGGGGGCGCTCTCTCATCCCCCCTTCTTTTTCTGTGGCCTGCCAGGTTGCGTGCTCGGATAAAGGGTCTGGTATGGATTTTTAGGGGGACCTCACGTCATTTAAAAACAAAAAAATGTGATGCGGGGTTCCCCTTAATATCCATACCAGACCTGAAGGGCCTGGTAATTGAATTTAGGGGAACCCCACGCTTTTTTTTTATATCAATGACTTTCAATGAGTGTTCTCTTTATTATGGGAGCCGACAATTCATTACAGCCGCGAGTGATTTTAAATAAAAAAAAAATCTGCAGAAATTACACTTTGTGCAGGGACAGTTCTAAGCACGGGAAACATGCGCCCCTTCACGGGCACACTATAGACACCCCCCAGGTATGAAATTTAAAGGAATATTACACTTTTATTGGTTCACTTTAATCATTATTAAAATTACTGCTCCCGAAAAAACAGCCGTTTTTAAAACTTTTTTTTGCATTGATCCATGTGTCCCAGGGCAGGACCCAGATCCCCAAACACTTTTTAGGACAGTAACTTGCATGTTAGCCTTTAAAATGAGCACTTTAGATTTTGAACGTTTGAGTCCCATATACTTATAATAATAGAGTTCTAAAGTTCACACGAAGTTTAGGTCTGTTCGCAGGTTCTGGTGCGAACCGAACCGGGGGGTGCTCGGCTCATCCTTAATGACAATCTAGCTACTGTATATGCAAAACTCTATTGACGTGCGATATACCAAATACCAAGTCTTTTCTGGTACTTTTTATTTACAAGTTTTACAAAAAAATTACTTATAACCTTATAACATTATGTATATATTTTTTAGCAGAGACCCTAGGGAATAAAATTGCAATTGTTGCAAATTTTTATGTCACACAGTTTTTGCGCAGCATTTTTTCAAATGCAGTTGTTTGGGAAAAAATACACTATAATGAATTAAAAAAATATATACCCCAATTACTTTGTAAAATATGAAAGATGATGTTACATCAAGTAAATAGATATCTAACATGTCATGCTCTAAAATTGCACACGCTCTTGGAATGGAATGGCAACAAACTATGGTAGTTAAAAATCTCCATAGGTAGCACCTTAAGAATTTTTTACAGGTTTTCTGTTTAGAGTTATGGAGGAAGTCTATCACTATTATTGCTATTGTGCTAACGTTCATGACAATACCTCACATGTGTGGTGAGACCTCCATTTATATATGCCGGCATGGAGGGATGGGGGTGCTTTACTTTTTTTTTTCTTATTTATTTTATTTTTTATTTTTACATTGTCCATTTAATTTTTTTTCACTTTTATTCCTATTACAAGGAATGTAAACTTCCCATGTAATATAAATAAGGAACACAGGTCCATTTTGTGGTAAGATCTGGGGTCAAATCTCTCCTTTACCTTCACTGTACAAGCAAAAGATCCCCCAAAAAATTGATCTTTTGCTTTAAAAAAAATGTTAACTTCCACCCTAGATTGGAAGTGACATTATGATTTCACTCCGGTCCTCCAAGGTTATAGAGTCAATAAGAGATGATCTGCTCTCTGTTCACCTCTGTGACCAGCTGGTCACACCATTGGATCACTCCTCAGGCACGTTGGTAAAAATAGTAAGATTGAGAAACACTGGTAGACAGCTATATGGGGGTACATATGAGAGGCAAGTGATTAAGATGATAGTTGATTCTGATTACAGGATTTTCCTGATAGTAGCAGTAGGTAGATAGTCAGGTATACTTTTATTACTAGATGACAATTCTATGTAATTTAAGAGTTTTTACTTTGGTGTTTAAAATAGATAAAGGTCTTACAACCATACATAGATTTTATTGATTAATGGTAGAGACCCTCCAACACCAAGACATATCTATCTAATCAAAAGAATTTTGTGTTTTTAGATCTCTCTTTACAAATCGCTTCCAAAACCCTAAAAAAAAATGAGCCAATATTTTAATTCAAACAGACACATAAAACAAACAAAAATTATTTGTTTTAACAAATGTGAATTTCAATAAATTTAGGCTTTGTCATTGGTTCTACACATTATTGTATTCCTGCCTTATATCATATCTGTCCAAAACTGAAAAAGTCACACTTGCCAAACCAACCTCTCTGTGCTTCAAAGTACTTAAGACTTTTGGCAGTCTCCATAAATAAATAAAATACAATCCTTGCTGAATTCTTTATTGCAGTTTTGTAGAACTTGCATAAACTTTGACTTTATGAGAAATCATAATTTGTATTTGTAACAGGCACAAAATAAAATGTCATAAAGTGAAGAGATTTTAAGATGGTGTTTTCTTTTGTTTTTATACCTCACAACAGACAGAATTTCATTCTCCCCTAAATTACATGTTTGCTAACTTAAAAAAGGAGTATATATAGAAATTTATAGAGTTGTGAGAAAATTCACTATTAGGATCACATTGCCATCCATGATTTTTACCTGGCATCTTTCTTTGTAAAAAATTGCATGCATTAGAAAAATATGCAAAAATACAGGTAAAAATGATTGGAATCATAATGTAGGAATATGTGGGATTTTGTAATTTTTACACACCCCGATTGCCCTTGGGGTAGTTTTGCAAAATATGTTGGGCTGTAA
This sequence comes from Lithobates pipiens, assembly GCF_037356315.1. Classification (NCBI taxonomy): domain Eukaryota; kingdom Metazoa; phylum Chordata; class Amphibia; order Anura; family Ranidae; genus Lithobates; species Lithobates pipiens. Next base: position 510,862,146 of record NW_027507748.1, read on the forward strand.
ATTACTTGGCAGGGAAAAATAAAGCGATATTATTCCTTCACATAAAAGTTCATGCATAGTGTCACGGTTGGTAGCAATAAAACTTAAATCAAATTTCTTGTCAGTACTTTTTCATAGCTTCCTCAGCTTTATTCCTCCAGTAGACAGCTTAATGAAATTTGACTCTGTAACATGTCCACTTCATTCCTATAGAGTTTATGTCATCTTCTTCACATCAGTAATGATAGATCTGATCTCACAGCCCAACGAATACCCATTTCATGACAAATGAAATTACTTTTTCTTCTGCCTATTTCACACTACATATCAGTTGGCTATTCATTTGTACATTTAACCAATATATTATCCACTTGATACAATGCCAGAAATTTGTTCTCATTTTACTGTTTAATAAAAGATAACACCAAATTGAGGCCAATAACTGCTATAAATCAAATATAACTAAGAAACATAACAAAGGTATTTCAGCTAGTTATCATATTTCTATGTTAGCATTATAAAGCTACATTCAAACCTTTTATTTTTTATATTTTGGCTGAAAAAATCTCCTGGAATTGTGTATTGGCAATAATTCTGTGCATCGAACTGTAAAAAAGGAACTTGAAGGAGAACTCCATAAAAAATCATAGAATTCGATATTAGATATTTTAAATAGAAATACAGTATATTTTAAAAGGGTTACTGATATAATATTCACATTTTGTACATTTTATATGATTATTGCTTTTTCATGTTTACTAATTCATGTTTTATTAGTGTATTAGTTGCAGAGATTAGTCACTAGAATGAAAATCAATTCTATAATGCAATAATTCTGCCTCTTTTCATAATAACTGCAACTTACATGCCTGATAGATGGGGAAAGGTGTATTTTTTTTATTTTGATAAACACATTAACCACTTCTCAGCCAGCCTATTGTCAAATTATGGCTGGGTAGGACCTTTGTTGTTCTTGGTGGACTGGACACAGCCAATGACTGATCACTGTACTGTGATCACTGTGGCCAATCACAGCAGCTTATGTGGAACTTGTAAATAACGAATGGCTTTGATTCCTGCCATTCATTGTGTACAATTGTGTTCTTAGTGTTCTGTGACTGGTCACAGAACGCATTTAAAAAAAAAAAAAAAGATAAAAGGTACATTGTTGCATGACGGTGCAGTTGTCATTCAAAGTGAGACAGCGCTGAAAGCTAAAAAAGCTAAAAAAAAGCCTGACAGGAAGTGTCGTATTGAAGTGATTAAAAAGTGTCCTGGTCTGTCAATTTGTCACAGGGTCTAAAAGTGATCAAAAATACAAACTTTTGAGTTGTCACTAGAATGAGAATTGAGGATAGATCTACCAATAAAGATATTTATTTCAGTTGCAATTGTGTAAGAGAGATTTCCTGTTGTTTCTTGAATTTGACGAACACCACAAAAAATCAAAGTGTTTTAACCATTCTTTTTTATCAAATGTACATCATATATAGTATACTTTAGGCATGTGCATGCCAAGTATTGTGTAGATGTAAAATATGTATTTATTACCTCTCAAACACATAAAAATAATGTTTCTGACAGTCCTTCCTTTCTCCCTAAAGAAAATACTTTTTACGGTATTATCTAGAGACAAAATTTACTTTGCGGACTAAGATACTGGTCTATAGATGATGCAGTCATAATAATTCACATTCCTGCACAGAAGCCTTTATGTTCTTAAATGTGTTTGCCCAAACACCATTGATTGGTATTGATTGGTATTTGTAATTTTCTAATAAGCAAGGGGTGTCAAAAATAGCAGGGGGGGGGGAGATAAGTAGGCACTACGTTGGAGAACATGTACCTATGCAAAAAAAAAAAATTCCATTCAACCAGGAACAGGGATGTAGTAAATGTTTAAGGTGAAACATTGAAACATGCCCAAGTCCTTTAAATAACACATTTTAACATATTTAAATTTGCAGGTAACTAACTTTTCATTGCTGGCTTCATTAACCCTTTCATGACTAAGCCTATTTTTGGCATATGGTGTTTACAAGTTAAAATACATATTTTTTGCTAGAAAATTACTTGGAACCTTCAAACATTATATATATATATATATATATATATATATATATATATATATATATATATATTTTAGCAGAGACTCTAGAGAATAAAATGGCGATTGTTGCAATATTTTATGTCACACGGTATTTGCGCAGCAGTGTTTTAAACGCAACTTTTTGGGAAAAGGGACACTTTCATGAATTAAAAAAAAAAGAAACAGTAAAATTAGCCCAATTTTTTTGCATAATGTGAAAGATAATGTTACGCCGAGTAAATAGATACCAAACATGTCACACATTATAATTGCACGCACTCGTGTGTTGACGACAAAGTACGGTACCTAAAAATCTCAATAGGCGACACTTTAATTTTTTTTTTACGGTTACCAGGTTAGCGTTACAGAGGAGGTTTAGTGCTAGAATTATTGCTCTCGCTCTGACGATCGCGGCGATGCCTCACATGTGTGATTTGAACACTGTTTACATATGTGGACGCGACTTCTGTATGCGTTTTCTTTGCTTCGCGAGCTCGCGGTGACAGCAGGCGATTTAAAAAAAAAAAAAAAAATTATTTTATTTATTTGAAAATGAATAAATAGTTTAAAAAAAATATATATTATAGTATATATAGTTATAATAGGTGGTGACAGGTACTCTTTATGGAGGGATCAGGGGTCTAAAAGACCCCCAATCCCTCCTTTACACTTCAATGTATTCAGATTGGCGATTCTGAATACCGTATATTTTTTTTAAACCGGCGCCATTGGCAGCCGAGTAAACGGGAAGTGATGTCATGGCGTCGCTTCCGTGTTTACTATTAGGATACTGGAACGAAGCCAATTACGGCTTCGTTCCAGTTCCTCCCCAGCAGCCGGAGGCATCGCAGCATGAATCGGTGCTCCCGATCGAGCGGGAGCACTGGTAACAGCGGTGAGGGAGGGCCCCCTCCCGCTCCTCCAGCATAACAGCCGAGCGGCTTTTAGCATCATCCCGGTATAACCCCTGGAAGCCGAGTACGCACATCTGCGTACGCTCGGCAGGAAGGGGTTAAAATATAATAGCACAGAAGCCCTTCCAAGGATCTGCAATGTATTTTGCAAGACCTTTGAAGGGGTTTTTTTTCTTTGTAAATGTTCCCTTTGCTGTAGCACATCCTACAGCAGGAATGAAAAAACAAAACAAAATATATGCTAGATCGTTTGTACCTCAGCAGCCTAGCTCATCAGGAATTATGTGCATCCCACTCCCTCCTGAACTATATGTGGCCACATGACTTTAACATGGGTGCCAGGGACCCCTCTAGCAAAGAACGTTTTCCCCTTGTTGATGAGGACAAGGACCTCTTCCCTACAACTCTAGCTCAGTGGTTGTGGGGGTCTGTAAGTGTAGACTTATCAGAATATGGAACCCCTGTTTAATATTTGAAGTGCCCCAAGATCCCACCCTCACATGAATCAGTATGGGGTACATATTACCCCTCCTCATTCACACAAAAAAGTTGTTACCTAGAAACAAAGACAAGCATTTGACAATTTCTTTATTAAAAAATAAAAACCAAAGTAGTCCATTGTTGTAAATCATCAAACATGTTGCCTGCCACTTGCAGGCTCACTAGGAAAAAAAGATGACCCAATACACACAACTGGTCCCAGAGGTACCACTAGCCGAATGACAGCACCCCAAGCTGTAATTTGCTATATAAGAGAAGGGCCAGGGACAATGGTGACAGAATTTACCAAATATGACCAGTGGCAATATTTGGGTAGTAAACTTACTGCTATTCTCACTAATTTGCTTAAGTGTGCAAGAATCAGGGTGACATCAGTTGATCCTTGGGACGTGGCTTCCTTAGGAGCTAGTGACAGCAGGAAGCTGTTATACATAGAAGCAGAAGAAATGCTGTTTCGACTGTATATATGATGAACAGGAGGGCACTGATGCTGGTTTATTGTTATTATTGTTTTTATAATTATTATTATAATTTTTATTACAGCCCTTGTTTTTAAGAATCATAGACTTTCCCAACGTATTACTGTATGTCTTTAGTAGCTTATCAGTAATTTTCAGTATAAATTATATTTTTTGGGTATAAGACTTAAGTACTTTGTTGTAAACTGTCAGAGGAACTTAACATTTACAACAACGTTCTAAAGTCTTATACCCAAAAAATATAATTTTATACTGAAAATTACTGATAAGCTACTAATGACATTAGTAAGTTCGGAAAATAAGGTTACACATTACATGATTTTGGTTGGGTCGGACTGACTATTCTTCCTGCCTTCCTGTGATTGGGGGAATTCTTTGGCGCTAAACATTGACCAGTTATTTTGCTTTAACCTATTTTGGTTTTCAATATCGGGGGATATTATAGGTGTGTGTGGCTGCTCATCTTCCCATTGGCTGTTGTGTTCAGTGACCTTTCTGGTGGAATACCATTGGTACACATAGTTAAGATATATATATAGTTTGGCAATATGGGGAGGCTGTTTGGTGCCCCAGTTGAAGTCCAATTCGGACTAAACACATAGGGCTGCTTCGTATGCTTCCCATATAGCTTTTTAAGTTCATGTGATCACAATTTTTTATTTTTATTTTTTATTACTATTTGTATACTTGGCATTTTTTGTTTTTTAAATAAAAGGCCAATTTGCACTCTCAGAATTACACCATTGGGAGTCTGTTTTTTATGTTTTTATATGCTACCTGCCCCCTGGGTTCTTCTAGTGGTCTGAGAAACATACTTCTCGATTTACTGGGAGCTGGAGCTGTGGATTGCCGAATTTTCAAGATGATTGTGGACGGCGAGAGATCCTATACAGCTAGCCTCTTTCAAGCAATTATCGCTTCATGCCTTTAAGATCTGGTGTCACTGACATACAGGTCCACCAACTCTGGTAAGAGCATTTTGTCTTCTTCGATTGTTGTGGATGTCATTATTCCATCAAGCATAAGCTGACCACTGACTCCCCTTCCCCTGGATTGATTTCTGGTGGCCCATCACCGTTTAGGAGGGACTTTTAGTGGACTCTTATTTGTGTTTTTGCACTATTTGATTTCATTTCTTAGCACTACATTTCTTTTTCTATCACATTTATGAGTCTTTGTCACATTTGTATATAGCTGCTGTATGGTATTATTTTAATTTGGTCGGCTGCATTTTAGAGCAGTAATTTACTTTTTTTTTTTTTCATAAAGAATTTATTGAATTTTCAAACAATACAATAACAAGCAGTACAGGATGTACTGAAAAAAAAGCACAGTACACGTTGTGATCACAGACAACAGTGTAAACTTTGAAGCGAAGACGAAATCGAAAAACAATCTTGCTTCTCATCTCAATCTAAGCCTTAAGACAATTCCATCTGTATATAGAAAGATCGGGTAAATTAGCCCCGATAGAGGTCCCCATTGCAAGTAGTCCGAAGGTGCATTGCGCACAACTCAAAATTGGAGCTTCGGGAGGGTTTTATTGGTTGTGGGCATTGGTCTATCTGTTGGGAATTGCAAATTAGAACTAAGGTAAAAAGGGAATAGCACCAGAAGGGAACACGATGTGGAGGGCAAGAAGAGTGGATGCATGGCTGAGTCAGCCGAGCTTAAGTCTGGGTCGCCTGTGCCTGGAGTATCTCCCCGAAAGGGGGAGGTTAACGGGGTACTAGGAAATGAGGTGGGGGGGTGGGTGGGGGCAGGTACGAAGGGGGGAGGGGATGAGATAGGGGCATAGGAAAGGAGGGGGTTATTCTCTCCGGGCTCCCCCAGCCAGGGAGGCACCGTTGTATGGGGGTGTATGGCAATCTGCTCGAATTCCCTAGATCTAGAAGAGAGTAAACCGTCTGGGTCAAGACAAAGTCATATTCCAATTCAAACAGGAGCTTAAGTGGTGAGTATTTAGCTGTGTGAGCTATCTGAGGAGAAAAGGCAGTCATAATCTCAGAAATGTGTCCACCTATCCCAGGTCTGCGCAGACTTTTGTGGGGAGTCTCGAGCTCCTCCATTTCTGTTGTTTTCGCTACCTTATTTAACCATTCATTAGTAGAGGGAGTAATGGAGGAGCCCCAATGAATTGGGATACAGAGCTTGACGGCGTTAAGGAGGTGTAGGCTCAACGATTTCAGGTAAATGCGCATCGGGACAGGAGAATGGTGGAGAAGCATGCGATCTGGTGTATATTCTATAGTGCTGTCGGTGATAATGCTGGATATTCTGTGCACCTGGGTCCAAAAGGTTTGGATTCTGGGGCAGGTCCACCAAATGTGTAGGAGCGACCCCACATCATTTAAGCATCTCCAGCACTTGTTAGGGACCTCTGGTTTATACTTATTTAGCATCTGGTAGCATCTTATTTAGCATCTCAGGCGACCAATACCATTTGGATAGAAGTTTGAAATTGTTCTCTTGGGTATGCACATTCAGTGACCCTTTGTGTGTGATTATTAAGATTCTTTCCCAATCTTCCTCAGAGAAATTTATTTGCAAATCTCTCTCCCAAGCTTGGCATGCTGTCCAGTCCTTCAGGGAGTTGGACTGAAAGAGTAGAGAGTAAATTGTAGAAATGAAATGCCGCTGGGGTGCGGTTTGGGAGCAGAGATTCTCAAACAACGTCAGCCGTCTAGAGAGCTTTCCGTCCTTGTTTTCCGCTCTGAGGAAGTGGCGAATCTGAATGTATGTCCACTTGGGACAGGGAGGGCTGTCATTTTCGGCAGGGAGAGCACTGTACTCCAATAGCTCCTCATTGCTGTAGAATTGGTGGGCTTGAACCTCCCGGTGTGACCAGGTATTTTTGAGAAAATTGTTAGACATTCCAGGGGGGAAAGCTGGGTTGAGTCGGAGGGGTGTGAGAGGCCCTGGGTTAGAGGAGAGCTTGAATTTACGGCTGTCAGTACTAGAATCCCTTTAGGACCCAGCACAACTCACCTGACACAGCCTGTGTCTGGGAAACAACAGTGATTGGCCAGCTCACGTTTAAATCACCTGTATCAGCATTCAGTCAGTGCTCGTGTTAGAGTTCACTCGTGTTTGATCCAGCTGATATTTGCTCTGTGACTTTCGTGTTTGACCCGGCTTGTTTGACCCTTCTTACTTGCTTCTGATTCTGTACCGTTTGGATTCTGATCTGCCTGTGTATGACCCAGCTTGCCTAGACTACGCTTTGCCTGATTCTACTAGTACCCTCATCTGCAGCGGTGAACTACAAGGTCCAGCAATCATCTATCCTCATCTACAGCAGTGAACTACAAGGTCCAGCAATCATCTATCCTCACCTACAGCAGTGAACTACAAGGTCCAGCAATCATCTACCTTCGTCTGCAGCGGTGTACTACAAGTCCCAGCTGACCTGCTCTGCCTAGACCTGCTCATGGTATGTGCTTTGAACTCTTTGTATAATCAGCACACCTGAACTGTTACTTGTTATCTGCACCTAGCCTGACATTAACACGAGCCAATACATAAAGGGAAACCTATCATGAATCCTGAACAGGCTCAGTTGTTTACACAAGAACTTTGCCGTTTATCACATCAAGTTCAGGAAATGGCCACAGAGCTCACCAAGGTGCAATCTCCTTCTACTACCACCATTACTAAAACTCCATCTGAACCAAAAATTCCTTTGCCCGACCGGTTTTCTGGTGACCGTAAAGCGTTTTGCAACTTTAAAAACAGCTGCAAATTATATTTCAAGTTGAGGCCATCCTCGTCTGGCCCTGAAACTCAGAGGGTTCAAATCATTATCTCTCTACTACAGGGTGACCCCCAGGCTTGGGCCTTTAACCTGGAACCTAACCATCCAGCCTTACTAACAGTAGATGCCTTCTTTGAAGCCCTTGGGTTGCTATAGGATGATCCAGATCGTGCTGCTACTGCAGAATCGACCCTGCGTAACTTAAAACAAGGAACTACCACAGCTGAAATGTATTGCTCAGAGTTTCGCAGGTGGGCCCCGGAATCTGGCTGGAATGATGCAGCTCTGGCCTTTCAGATGCTATTAAAGACGCTCTGGTCAACTTCTCCTACCCAGCTTCACTGGAGGAGGCTATGTGTCTAGCTATTAGAATTGACCGCCGCCAGCGAGAGAGAAGGCGAGAACAAACAATCGCTGTGGCAAACTGTATACCTTCCTTACCACCTGATTATTCCACCTCCAGTGCCAAATCTGAGGAAGAACCTATGCAGTTAGGCTCCACCCGGTTATCTGCCCAGGAACACAAACGCAGGCGTAATATGGGACTCTGCTTATACTGTGGCCTCAAGGGTCATATGCTCCGTTCGTGCCCTACACGTCCGGGAAACGCCAGGACCTAGGTGATTGCGGGGAGGTCACCTTAGGTCTACTCTCATCTCCCCAGGGGGACAATCGTATACTTTTACCCGCTGTCATTCACTTTGGGACAGGAACTCATGAACTGCTGGCCTTGGTGGATTCTGGAGCAGCCGAGAATTTTATTGATAAAACCCTGATCACCGCTTTGTCCCTGGAAACTCATGCTCTAGATTGTCCAGTCCGCCTGATCTCCGTGGATAATCGGCCTCTCTCACAAGACCTAGTGCTCGAATCCACCAACCCTTTCCAGTTACAATTAGGGGCTTTGCATTGGGAGAAGATTTCTTGTCTTGTCATTGACTCTCCATCCACTCCTTTGATCCTAGGCCTTCCTTGGCTTCAGAAGCACAATCCTGTAATTGACTGGCCAACAGGAGATATCTGGCTTGGTCCAATCAGTGTAAAAAGAGCTGCATCCAACACCTTGTTCGACTTGATACCTGTCAAGTGGGAATAGAACAGATTCCACTTTGTTATAAGGACTTTCGGGATGTGTTTTCTAAAGGAATTGCTGACACTTTACCTCCTCATCGCAGTTATGATTGTCCCATTGACCTCTTGCCTGACACTACACCTCCTCGAGGGAGAGTCTTTCCACTGTCTGAACCAGAGAATCTTGCTTTGCAAGAATACATCCAGGAAAACCTAGCTAAGGGTTTCATCCGTCCCTCCACTTCTCCCGCAGGAGCAGGATGCTTCTTTGTCCCGAAGAAGGATGGAGGACTGCGACTTTGTGTTGATTACAGAGGTCTAAATAAAGTAACCATTCCCAATCGGTATCCTCTCCCTCTCATCACAGAGTTGTTCTCTCAAATCCAGGGAGCCAAAATCTTCTCCAAACTGGATTTAAGGGGAGCCTATAATCTGGTGCGAATCCGTGCAGGCGATGAATGGAAGACGGCCTTTAACACCAAGGATGGTCATTATGAATGTCTTGTAATGCCCTTCGGCCTCAGGAATGCACCAGCCGTCTTTCAGAACTTCATGAATGACATTTTCCGTGACATGATGGGTCGCTTCATGCTTGTTTATTTAGACGATATTTTGATTTACTCTCCCAATCTTGAAACACATCAGAAGCATGTCTGCTCGGTATTAGCCCGACTAAAGACTCACTCCCTTTTTGTTAAGCCTGAAAAATGTCTTTTCCATGTTAAACAAGTACCTTTCCTGGGTTACCTAATTTCTGACACAGGCCTCACCATGGACCCAGCCAAGGTTCAAGCCATTTTAGACTGGGCACCACCTTCAGACCTGAAGGCAGTTCAGCGCTTCCTTGGCTTTGCAAATTTCTATCGAAAATTCATTAAGAACTTTGCCACCATTGCACATCCCATCACCTCTCTCACCAGGAAGACTCCTAGTACATTTAAATGGACTACTGAAGCCCAGGCAGCCTTCACCAAGTTAAAGAAAGCCTTTACCTCTGCACCAATTCTACGCCATCCTGTTCCTGAGCTACCTTTTATTGTAGAGGTAGATGCATCTGAAGTAGGAGTGGGGGCGCTTTTGTCACAAAAAGATCCTGTAAGCGCTGCCATCCACCCTTGTGCCTTCTTGTCCCGTAAATATTCCCCAGCAGAGCGCAATTACGATATAGGCAACAGAGAACTTTTAGCCATAAAGCTAGCTTTAGAGGAGTGGAGACATTGGCTGGAGGGAGCTCGCTATCCATTCATAGTTCTGACTGACCACAAAAACCTTGAATATATCCGTTCTGCTAAAAGACTGAACTCGCGTCAAGCCAGGTGGTCATTGTTCTTCTCCAGATTTGACTTTACAATTTCTTATTTACCAGGTCCAAAAAACATTAAGGCCGATGCCTTGTCTCGCAGCTTTTTATCAGAGTCTCCTCCTCCGCTTCCTCCTCAACCCATTATCTCTGAGGATAGGATTTTGGCTTTTACCCAGACTGACATCTCTGAGGCCTTGTTACCAGCACAGGCTGAAGCCCCTCCCTCCACTCCCTCTGGTATGCTCTTTGTGCCCCTGGCTCTTCGTTTGCAGGTATTGCAACAAGTACATGCATCAAAACCTGCAGCACATCCAGGGTTTAGACAAACTTTTGAGATTGTCTCTCGCAACCTCTGGTGGCCATCGCTTAGGCAGGATGTGTTAGCCTTTGTCCAGGCCTGTGAAGTTTGCGCCAGAAGCAAGAGCAGTACCTCTAAGCCCCCCGGTCTCCTTCGTCCTCTACCAATACCTACCTGTCCCTGGACCCATTTATCTATGGACTTTATCACAGACTTGCCTCTGTCCCAGGGATGTTCCACGATCTGGGTGGTGGTAGACAGGTTCAGTAAGATGGCCCACTTTGTTCAGCTTCCGAAGCTTCCATCTGCTAAAGAACTGGCATCTTTATTCATTAAGCACATTTTCAGGCTCCATGGGGCACCAGTTAACATTGTCTCTGACCGTGGCTCTCAGTTTATAGCCCAGTTTTGGAAGGCCCTTTGCTCTCAGCTGGGGATTAAATTATCATATTCTTCAGCATATCATCCTGAGACTAATGGCCAAACAGAAAGGACTAATCAGACTCTAGAGAAGATGGTACGTTGTCTGATGGCCAAAGATGAGGTGGAGTGGGTCAACATCCTTCCATGGGCAGAGTTTGCCTTTAATAATTGTGCCAGCACATCTACAGGGACCTCTCCTTTCTTTTGTGTTTATGGGTTGCATCCTCGTGTGTGCTCCTTTGATCTTCCGCCCTCTGATGTTCCAGATGCCAACACCACGATTGAACATTTCTCCAAAATCTGTAAATCATGCTATTTCCCGCTCTGTGCAGGCTTTTAAGAAAACTGCTGACAAGAAGCGCTTAAAGGCACCAGAATATAAAGTTGGTGACAAAGTGTGGTTATCATCTCGGAATCTGTCCCTGCATGTTCCTTGTTCATTGTTGAAACCTGTTCATTCCAGCCTCCTAGTAAATGAACCAGAACCTGTGGATGTGTTGGACAGTCAAGAATATGAAGTGGCATTTATTCTTGATTCCAGACCAGTGCGCAATTCCTTACAATATCTTGTTCATTGGAAAGGGTTTGGCCCAGAGGATCGATCTTGGGTACCAGCTCGTGATCTTCATGCTGATCGACTTTAGAAGAAGTTCCATCTCCGTTATCCAAGTAAGCCTGGGGGTGCAGGAGCAACCCCTCGAGAAAGGGGGGGTACTGTCAGTACTAGAATCCCTTTAGGACCCAGCACAACTCACCTGACACAGCCTGTGTCTGGGAAACAACAGTGATTGGCCAGCTCACGTTTAAATCACCTGTATCAGCATTCAGTCAGTGCTCGTGTTAGAGTTCACTCGTGTTTGATCCAGCTGATATTTGCTCTGTGACTTTCGTGTTTGACCCGGCTTGATTGACCCTTCTTACTTGCTTCTGATTCTGTACCGTTTGGATTCTGATCTGCCTGTGTATGACCCAGCTTGCCTAGACTACGCTTTGCCTGATTCTACTAGTACCCTCATCTGCAGCGGTGAACTACAAGGTCCAGCAATCATCTATCCTCATCTACAGCAGTGAACTACAAGGTCCAGCAATCATCTATCCTCACCTACAGCAGTGAACTACAAGGTCCAGCAATCATCTACCTTCGTCTGCAGCGGTGTACTACAAGTCCCAGCTGACCTGCTCTGCCTAGACCTGCTCATGGTATGTGCTTTGAACTCTTTGTATAATCAGCACACCTGAACTGTTACTTGTTATCTGCACCTAGCCTGACATTAACACGAGCCAATACATAAAGGGAAACCTATCATGAATCCTGAACAGGCTCAGTTGTTTACACAAGAACTTTGCCGTTTATCACATCAAGTTCAGGAAATGGCCACAGAGCTCACCAAGGTGCAATCTCCTTCTACTACCACCATTACTAAAACTCCATCTGAACCAAAAATTCCTTTGCCCGACCGGTTTTCTGGTGACCGTAAAGCGTTTTGCAACTTTAAAAACAGCTGCAAATTATATTTCAAGTTGAGGCCATCCTTGTCTGGCCCTGAAACTCAGAGGGTTCAAATCATTATCTCTCTACTACAGGGTGACCCCCAGGCTTGGGCCTTTAACCTGGAACCTAACCATCCAGCCTTACTAACAGTAGATGCCTTCTTTGAAGCCCTTGGGTTGCTATATGATGATCCAGATCGTGCTGCTACTGCAGAATCGACCCTGCGTAACTTAAAACAAGGAACTACCACAGCTGAAATGTATTGCTCAGAGTTTCGCAGGTGGGCCCCGGAATCTGGCTGGAATGATGCAGCTCTGGCCTTTCAGATGCTATTAAAGACGCTCTGGTCAACTTCTCCTACCCAGCTTCACTGGAGGAGGCTATGTGTCTAGCTATTAGAATTGACCGCCGCCAGCGAGAGAGAAGGCGAGAACAAACAATCGCTGTGGCAAACTGTATACCTTCCTTACCACCTGATTATTCCACCTCCAGTGCCAAATCTGAGGAAGAACCTATGCAGTTAGGCTCCACCCGGTTATCTGCCCAGGAACACAAACGCAGGCGTAATATGGGACTCTGCTTATACTGTGGCCTCAAGGGTCATATGCTCCGTTCGTGCCCTACACGTCCGGGAAACGCCAGGACCTAGGTGATTGCGGGGAGGTCACCTTAGGTCTACTCTCATCTCCCCAGGGGGACAATCGTATACTTTTACCCGCTGTCATTCACTTTGGGACAGGAACTCATGAACTGCTGGCCTTGGTGGATTCTGGAGCAGCCGAGAATTTTATTGATAAAACCCTGATCACCGCTTTGTCCCTGGAAACTCATGCTCTAGATTGTCCAGTCCGCCTGATCTCCGTGGATAATCGGCCTCTCTCACAAGACCTAGTGCTCGAATCCACCAACCCTTTCCAGTTACAATTAGGGGCTTTGCATTGGGAGAAGATTTCTTGTCTTGTCATTGACTCTCCATCCACTCCTTTGATCCTAGGCCTTCCTTGGCTTCAGAAGCACAATCCTGTAATTGACTGGCCAACAGGAGATATCTGGCTTGGTCCAATCAGTGTAAAAAGAGCTGCATCCAACACCTTGTTCGACTTGATACCTGTCAAGTGGGAATAGAACAGATTCCACTTTGTTATAAGGACTTTCGGGATGTGTTTTCTAAAGGAATTGCTGACACTTTACCTCCTCATCGCAGTTATGATTGTCCCATTGACCTCTTGCCTGACACTACACCTCCTCGAGGGAGAGTCTTTCCACTGTCTGAACCAGAGAATCTTGCTTTGCAAGAATACATCCAGGAAAACCTAGCTAAGGGTTTCATCCGTCCCTCCACTTCTCCCGCAGGAGCAGGATGCTTCTTTGTCCCGAAGAAGGATGGAGGACTGCGACTTTGTGTTGATTACAGAGGTCTAAATAAAGTAACCATTCCCAATCGGTATCCTCTCCCTCTCATCACAGAGTTGTTCTCTCAAATCCAGGGAGCCAAAATCTTCTCCAAACTGGATTTAAGGGGAGCCTATAATCTGGTGCGAATCCGTGCAGGCGATGAATGGAAGACGGCCTTTAACACCAAGGATGGTCATTATGAATGTCTTGTAATGCCCTTCGGCCTCAGGAATGCACCAGCCGTCTTTCAGAACTTCATGAATGACATTTTCCGTGACATGATGGGTCGCTTCATGCTTGTTTATTTAGACGATATTTTGATTTACTCTCCCAATCTTGAAACACATCAGAAGCATGTCTGCTCGGTATTAGCCCGACTAAAGACTCACTCCCTTTTTGTTAAGCCTGAAAAATGTCTTTTCCATGTTAAACAAGTACCTTTCCTGGGTTACCTAATTTCTGACACAGGCCTCACCATGGACCCAGCCAAGGTTCAAGCCATTTTAGACTGGGCACCACCTTCAGACCTGAAGGCAGTTCAGCGCTTCCTTGGCTTTGCAAATTTCTATCGAAAATTCATTAAGAACTTTGCCACCATTGCACATCCCATCACCTCTCTCACCAGGAAGACTCCTAGTACATTTAAATGGACTACTGAAGCCCAGGCAGCCTTCACCAAGTTAAAGAAAGCCTTTACCTCTGCACCAATTCTACGCCATCCTGTTCCTGAGCTACCTTTTATTGTAGAGGTAGATGCATCTGAAGTAGGAGTGGGGGCGCTTTTGTCACAAAAAGATCCTGTAAGCGCTGCCATCCACCCTTGTGCCTTCTTGTCCCGTAAATATTCCCCAGCAGAGCGCAATTACGATATAGGCAACAGAGAACTTTTAGCCATAAAGCTAGCTTTAGAGGAGTGGAGACATTGGCTGGAGGGAGCTCGCTATCCATTCATAGTTCTGACTGACCACAAAAACCTTGAATATATCCGTTCTGCTAAAAGACTGAACTCGCGTCAAGCCAGGTGGTCATTGTTCTTCTCCAGATTTGACTTTACAATTTCTTATTTACCAGGTCCAAAAAACATTAAGGCCGATGCCTTGTCTCGCAGCTTTTTATCAGAGTCTCCTCCTCCGCTTCCTCCTCAACCCATTATCTCTGAGGATAGGATTTTGGCTTTTACCCAGACTGACATCTCTGAGGCCTTGTTACCAGCACAGGCTGAAGCCCCTCCCTCCACTCCCTCTGGTATGCTCTTTGTGCCCCTGGCTCTTCGTTTGCAGGTATTGCAACAAGTACATGCATCAAAACCTGCAGCACATCCAGGGCTTAGACAAACTTTTGAGATTGTCTCTCGCAACCTCTGGTGGCCATCGCTTAGGCAGGATGTGTTAGCCTTTGTCCAGGCCTGTGAAGTTTGCGCCAGAAGCAAGAGCAGTACCTCTAAGCCCCCCGGTCTCCTTCGTCCTCTACCAATACCTACCTGTCCCTGGACCCATTTATCTATGGACTTTATCACAGACTTGCCTCTGTCCCAGGGATGTTCCACGATCTGGGTGGTGGTAGACAGGTTCAGTAAGATGGCCCACTTTGTTCAGCTTCCGAAGCTTCCATCTGCTAAAGAACTGGCATCTTTATTCATTAAGCACATTTTCAGGCTCCATGGGGCACCAGTTAACATTGTCTCTGACCGTGGCTCTCAGTTTATAGCCCAGTTTTGGAAGGCCCTTTGCTCTCAGCTGGGGATTAAATTATCATATTCTTCAGCATATCATCCTGAGACTAATGGCCAAACAGAAAGGACTAATCAGACTCTAGAGAAGATGGTACGTTGTCTGATGGCCAAAGATGAGGTGGAGTGGGTCAACATCCTTCCATGGGCAGAGTTTGCCTTTAATAATTGTGCCAGCACATCTACAGGGACCTCTCCTTTCTTTTGTGTTTATGGGTTGCATCCTCGTGTGTGCTCCTTTGATCTTCCGCCCTCTGATGTTCCAGATGCCAACACCACGATTGAACATTTCTCCAAAATCTGTAAATCATGCTATTTCCCGCTCTGTGCAGGCTTTTAAGAAAACTGCTGACAAGAAGCGCTTAAAGGCACCAGAATATAAAGTTGGTGACAAAGTGTGGTTATCATCTCGGAATCTGTCCCTGCATGTTCCTTGTTCATTGTTGAAACCTGTTCATTCCAGCCTCCTAGTAAATGAACCAGAACCTGTGGATGTGTTGGACAGTCAAGAATATGAAGTGGCATTTATTCTTGATTCCAGACCAGTGCGCAATTCCTTACAATATCTTGTTCATTGGAAAGGGTTTGGCCCAGAGGATCGATCTTGGGTACCAGCTCGTGATCTTCATGCTGATCGACTTTAGAAGAAGTTCCATCTCCGTTATCCAAGTAAGCCTGGGGGTGCAGGAGCAACCCCTCGAGAAAGGGGGGGTACTGTCAGTACTAGAATCCCTTTAGGACCCAGCACAACTCACCTGACACAGCCTGTGTCTGGGAAACAACAGTGATTGGCCAGCTCACGTTTAAATCACCTGTATCAGCATTCAGTCAGTGCTCGTGTTAGAGTTCACTCGTGTTTGATCCAGCTGATATTTGCTCTGTGACTTTCGTGTTTGACCCGGCTTGTTTGACCCTTCTTACTTGCTTCTGATTCTGTACCGTTTGGATTCTGATCTGCCTGTGTATGACCCAGCTTGCCTAGACTACGCTTTGCCTGATTCTACTAGTACCCTCATCTGCAGCGGTGAACTACAAGGTCCAGCAATCATCTATCCTCATCTACAGCAGTGAACTACAAGGTCCAGCAATCATCTATCCTCACCTACAGCAGTGAACTACAAGGTCCAGCAATCATCTACCTTCGTCTGCAGCGGTGTACTACAAGTCCCAGCTGACCTGCTCTGCCTAGACCTGCTCATGGTATGTGCTTTGAACTCTTTGTATAATCAGCACACCTGAACTGTTACTTGTTATCTGCACCTAGCCTGACAACGGCAAGCTTCCTTGAAATTATTTAGAGTTGTGCTTACAAGGGGGTGATCTTTTAGTGTTTTGGGAACAAGGGAGGGGTGAATCCAAGGAGCGTTTTTAATGGGTAAAGCAGAGAGCGAATTCTCTAGATGAATCCAGTCCTTATCTCTCTCGCAAGTGGACCAGTCCACTATTCTGACCATATGACAGGCCAGATAATAATTTTTGAGGTCTGGAAGGCCGATCCCACCTGCGCTTTTGGGGTGTGTGAGTTGATTGTAACTAATCCTAGGGCGTCTGTGTCTCCACAGAAAATGGGTGGATAAGCGTTTAATGTGCAGGACGAAGGAGGATGGGAGTTGAATGGGAATTGTTTATAGAAGATAGAGAATTCTTGGGAGCATATTCATTTTGAGAATGGCTGCCCTGGCCAAACCACGAAAAATGGGGTTTGTCCCAGTTACGTAAGTCTTCGGCTATGGTGCGTGAGAGAGGGAGAAAGTTTCTTGCGAATAAATCGCTAAGGCGTACGGGGAGTTGGATTCCTATATACGTTATGGCTTCACGTTGCCAGGAGAAAGGGAATGTACTTTGGCATTGGGAGACTAAGTCTCCTGGTAAGGAGACATTCAGAGTACTAGATTTCGAAAAATTTATTTTCAGATTAGAGATACGGCCAAAGGTTTCAAAGTCTTTGAGTAGATTCGGGATTGTTGTTAGCGGATCACTTAGAAATAGCAGGATGTCATCTGTGAATGCTGCTAGCTTGTGGATACGCCCAGCTACTTGAATTCCTCCAATATTATCATTTGTCTGAAGAGGGGTTCTAGCGTCAAAATGAATAAAATGGGGGACAATGGGCAGCCCTGCCTGGTTTCCGTTTCGGATGGGGAAGGCATTTGACAGGCGGCTGTTGACCCTTATGCTGGCAGCCGGGATCGTATAGAAGGACATGTTAAGATTAAGCATCCTACCGGGTAGTCCCAGGTGGCGGAGGACCGCCTCCAGATAGTCCCAGGCAAGCCTGTCAAAATCCTTCTCCACATCCAGGGACAGGAAAAAGCCTTTCTGGTTTCGGGACGTGAGCCAGTGGTGTAGGTTAATGGCTTTAGTAGTATTGTCCCTGGCCTCTCTGCCAGGGACAAAACCCACGTGATAGTTTCCTATAAGGGAGGGGAGGAACGGGAGTAGGTGGTTGGCTAAAATTTTAGCAAAAAGTTTTATGTCTGAATTAAGTAAAGAGATGGGTCTGTAACTGGTAACCGAAGAGGCATCTTTACCTTGTTTGGGAATGACCGTTATATGTGCTTCTAAAAGCCTGTGAAATGGTGCAGGTGTATTGTTTAGGGAGTTAAAGGCACTGATGAAGGGAGCCGCTAGGGCATCTGTGAAAGTTTTGTAATATGGGGCGGAGAGGCCATCTGGGCCTGGGCTATTACCCGGTTTTAGTTGTTTGATAGCCTGTCTTAGTTATAGTTCTGAGATGGGATTGTCTAGTTCAGAAGCCTGGTCTCTGGATATCTTATTAGGACTAAACTGATCCAGGAACTGCGTAATAAGTGTCTCCCTTTGTCGCTCGGTCGTGGTGGAAGCTGTAGGGCGAGGTAGATTATATAGGCCTTTGTAATAATTTTCAAACTGGGTCGCTATATCCTCTGAGGAAGTATGCGCTCTACCCGACGGGTCGTTTATAGTGTGTACGTTCGTGGAGGCATTTTTTGTGCGTATGGCACGGGCTAGAAGTCTACCGCACTTATTGCTCTGTTCATAGAACAGTTTTTGATTCAGGATAAATTTATGATGGGTTTTGCGGTTTAAGGTCTCCAATAGGAGTTTTCTCGTAGCAATCAGATCTTGGAGGGTATCCTGTGCTAGCGAATTTTTGTGGGACCGTTCCAATCTTTGGATTCTCTGTATCAACTCCAAGATTTTAGCTTGGTTTGCTCTTTTCCTGTGCTGCGATTTCTAGAAACTTTCCCTGAATGGTACATTTGTGGGCTTTCCAAATTGTTATCAGCGAGATCGAGGGATCTGTATTTTCTTGGAAGAAGTGAGCCAGGCTAGAATTAATGAGGTTAATGTCAGCCTCCGAGGAAAGTAGAGAGGCGTCCAGATGCCAGATCTTTGTAGCCTGTCTCTGATCTGGGAGGGTGAGGAGCATTGAAATAGGGTGGTGGTCAGCTAGAACAAGGGGTTCAATTGTGGCAGTTTTGAGTAGGGGAAGGTCTCTTTGAGAAAGTAATAGGTAATCTAATCTGGAGTACCAATGTGGAGGTGAGAAGAAGGTGTAATCTTTGGTGTTGGGATGTAAGGTGCGCCATGTATCGTGCAAGGTGAGGTTTTGTAGGAGAGTTCTGATTAGCCGCAAGGTTCTGTAGGGGAGGGACGATGTACCCGACGAGGAATCGAGAAGGAGTTGAAGTGTCGTATTGAAGTCTCCGCCAAGGATGGTCAGTCCCGCTCCAAAGTTTGTTAGGAGGTCTGCAATTGAGCAAAAGAAACCTAATTGGGCCGTATTGGGGCTATAGATATTTGCCAAAGTGACAGGGAGGTTATGAAGACGTCCTTTCAGGAATATATACCGTCCTTCAGGGTCTATTAAGGAGTCTTCTAGCTGCCAGGGGATGTGTTTCGCTAGAAGGATAGAGACTCCCTTAGTTTTTGCCAAGGGATTGGTAGAGTGGTAGACCGTGGGGTATTTGCGACTTACAAGGTTGGGGATATGTCTTGTACAAAAGTGGGTTTCTTGTAAGAAGATAATGTCTGCCTTTTGTTTAGACATCAGGCTCAAGATTTGGCTGCGCTTTTCGGGCACATTAAGGCCTTTCACGTTTTGAGACATTATTTTCAGGGTAGCAGAGTTCACATTCATGGTCGGAGCATGCATGGTTATAGCAGGAATGGCAGATAACGTGTTGCGGACTGATCAGAGCCGAATCCGCATTCACTGTTATACTTTCACTGTGAGGGAATGAGGCGGTTGTCTGATAGGGTAGCGGGATTAGAGAATTTGAGATAAGATGACACCTATGAGACCGGAGAGAACTTTATGGGAACAGGGGTTATACAAGGGTGAGAAAAGGCCTATGGGGGAAGGAGGGAGGGGCACAGGGATGGTGGAAAGGAGCGGGAGGGAGGGGTGAGGGAGGTAGGGATCAGTAAATACCGGAGGGGTGAGTAGCCAGCTACCTTACCCTGACCTAATTCGGCAGTTCCGGATGGGGTCAACGGTCAGAGATTCCTTCCGTTGTGTGGGGACGTAGAGGGTAGTCTGGGTCAAGTCCTTGTGGGGGTCAGTCCAACGGGAGTTCTCATATAGTTTCAAGGAGTCAAATGGGAGCCTGCTAAAACAAGTAAAGCTATGGGAACAAGTAAAGTTAAGGCACAAAAGGAGCGCAATACATGTTATTAACATGAAGAAAAAAAAAAGAGAGAAAAGAGAAAAAATAACTCTAGTACAAAAACAAAAAGAAGTCAGAGCTACTAACCATCATTAGACGTAACTTATGAGATAGGAGTAGGGTGCTTTTCAATCGGTGTCTATTGGAGGAAATCCCTGTGATAATCTTTCCCACCCTACCAATAAAACATTCTGACCCATAAGCCCTCCCCTGTTGCCCGACCACATAGCATTTTCCTACTTCAAAATGATATCTGAACAAATAGGACTATTCAGCCTGGAATCGACAAAAAAAATAAAAATAAAATGGGAAGAGGGAAGGGCCTCTCAGGTAGAGTCAGCAGCGGGAGCCGCCACTTGTAGTTCATAAGCATAGACAGGGGGACAGGCTAATGTTTACCACTAGTGTCCAGCCATTTGGAGCTAATCGTGGCAGGTAGGCTAGGGAACAGATAAAACAAAAAAGGAGAATCAGAACAGAACAAAACTAACTAGAACAGATACCACCCTAAGCAGCTGATGTGTGTAAGGCAGCCATACACGAATATAGTCCTATTCAGCTGATTAGGGGGGCTTAAAGTCCAAAAGACCTCTAGGGCGTGTTTTCGACAGTCCCCATCTAGAAGCAAATGGGTATGTCCACGTGAGCAGAAGCTCAGAGGGATGTGATTGGGGGGCGAAGATTGGAAAGGGGGCCAGGAAAAACAAGAAGTAAGGGGTGGGACCAGTTGATCCCCTGTGGTGTTGATGCTACTTGGTCAAAAAGTTGACATGGTAGTCTTCAGAATTTCTTCTCAGGTAAACCTAGCAACATGACCAAGTATCCGGGAAGGCAAAAAAAAAGGGGGGGGTGGAGAGGGGGGGGGGAGCAGGAACCGAGCAGGGATGAACTATTGGTTCCCGTATGGGATATTAGTAGGAGTTAAGGTCAATGAGACACTTCATGGACAGTCTGGTCTAGCTCGCCTGTGAGCAGGTGAGGCAGTGGGACTGGTGTACGATCTGTCTCCTCGATTCCTTTGCTGTGGTGGTATTTGGCAGATTGGTGGGAAATAAGATTGGTATATAGGCTGGAGATAGAGTAGTCCCCACTATTTAGTACCGTATCTATAAAAGATTTTTGGAAGGGGTCCGTAGTAGGTAATAGAAAAAATGGGTTGCTGGTAGAGAGAATTCGCTAGCCAGCACCTGAAAAGGCTTAGGTTTGCCCGAACTGGGAAGGTAAATGTCTTGCACCTTAGTAAGACCTTTTGCTGACCAACTGGTGAATACTCCATGCATAGTAGAGGGGAGGAACATGGGATTGGCTTGAATAAGCAGGTGGCTGGAGATACTAGAAGGCAGTCCTAGCAGTCTCCGGGCCTCCCTCCAGGCTACAACCGTATCTCTGATAAGTAGATTCGATTTAAGATGTATAGGTAGCTTGTTTGGGTTTGAGTGGAGGATAGCTGATAGGGCAAATGGCGTAGCAGCTGCAGCTTCTAAGAGATGATTCGAGTATCTGGATTTGCCTGATAGCCAATCAAGGCCTTGCCTAAGTAAACATGTTAGGTTATAGAAACGTATATTGGGCAAGCTCGCCCCCCCTTCCGCCTTCGGGAGACATAACTTATTCAAAGCAATCCGTGGTTTCTTACCAGCCCATAAAAATTTTGTTAGCGCACTATGAATCAATTTGACATCAGAATGTTTAATTAGAAGGGGAATAGTTTGCATGGGGTAGAGCAAACGTGCAAATGAGACCATTTTAAAAAGATGATATCTCCCGAAGAGCGAGAGGGGGAGAGCTGCCCATGCTTCCAGCTCCTTCACAATTTTTGATATTAATGGTGGAAAATTAAGTGAGTACAGAGAGGAAGGCGCTCGACCAAAGCGTATGCCCAAGTAGGTGATACTCTGAGTAGCTATTGCTAAGGGGGATCGATGAGTCCAATTAGTTGCTAGATTAGGTCTGAGCGACAGTATTTTACTTTTTTCAAAATTGATAGGTAACCTGGAGCATAATGTCTGGAAGATGTCCCTAAGTCTCTCAAAGTCCTCTGCAGGTTTGGTGGAAAATAACAATATATCGTCCGCAAAGAGAGCGGATCGAAACGTTTGGTCCCCTATGGTTATACCACTGATTCCGTCAGGCGAGTTGAGCCATCTCGACAGGGGTTCGATTGCAAGGTTAAACAATAAGGGGGAAAGGGGGCACCCTTGTCGCGTTCCTTTCGTTAGGGGAATCGTGTCTGAAATAAAGTCAGGTGTAACTAGACGGGCCATTGGGGATTCGTACAGACGGTGTAGGAAGTTCATAATTGGTCCAGAGAATGCTAGCCGCTCCATCACCTGAAATAGCCAAGATAAGCTGATGTTATCAAAAGCCTTTTCGGCATCTAACGACATTATGGCTACATCTTGATCGGGGTGTAATTTAGCGTATTCAACTACCGTTAGGACTTTGCAAATATTTAAAGTGGCCGAGCGTCCTTTAACAAATCCCAATTGGGCCGGGTGCAGTAGGGATGGGAGTAGAAGTGCAAGGCGTGTTGCAATAATTTTGGATAAGATTTTGACATCTATGTTGATCAACGAAATTGGTCGATATGACCTGGAAGAGTGGGATCCCTATCTTTTTTGCCTATTAGTCTTATGTATGCTTGTGTGCCTGTAGGAGGGTATGGGCCTCCGTCCCAGACAGCCTTAAAAACCATTTTCAAGTGTCTGGAATGAAATCTTTGG
Organism: Lithobates pipiens; assembly: GCF_037356315.1. NCBI lineage: Eukaryota > Metazoa > Chordata > Amphibia > Anura > Ranidae > Lithobates > Lithobates pipiens. Next base: position 510,884,948 of record NW_027507748.1, read on the forward strand.
TTAATTTGTAAAATTCGGCTGTAAGACCGTCTGGGCCCGGAGCCTTAGACGAGGCAAATGACTTAATTGTGTCTTGAATATTCTCTATAAAGATAGGTTCATTAAGGGCGTCTAAAGCATCAGCTGCCAGTTGGGGTAGGTGAAGTTTATCTAAAAGGGCCCCTGCTACACGCTGATCCACAGGGTCTGCCGAGTATAACTGTGTATAATAATTTGCTAGAATTTTACTAATATCCTTAGGTGAAGTATGTACCACCCCCCCCCATCATTTGTCATGGCGGGAATGCGAGTGGGCTTTTTCGTCCCAGTACATAGTCTCGCTAGTAGTTTGCCTGCCTTGTTGCCAAATTTGTGGAAGTACAAGGTGGAATAGGATGTTTTGGCCAGCTCCTGTTGTTTTGCCCATAGGTCGAACTCTTTCTTGGCGGCCGTCCAGGTCCGAATGTTTGCAGGCGTGCGATTAATCGTTAATTGTTCGTATGCCAATCGTAGAGACTCGCTGGTCCTTACGTAGTGCCACGAAGGAAGGCTTTCCCGGCCTCCCAGAAGAGATTTGGGTCCGAGAGATGCTCGGCATTAGTAGCTGTATAATCCACCCATGCTGTTGCCAGCATGCAGCGAAAATCCTCTTTGTCTGCCAGGTATGAAGGGAAGCGTCACATACGTGACGGGGACGAGTTTTGTGTGTCTAGCAATTTAATAGCTATGGGGCTGTGGTCCGAGATTATAGGGTAGTTAATTTCCGGGTCTCGAGTCATTTGTGAGAGCGCTGGTGAAACACAAAAATTATCAATAAGTAGTAATCAATAAGGGAAAAAGAGTTATGTGGGGGGGAATAAAAAGTAAAATCCCTATCCGTTGGGTGAGTTATGCCGCGTACACACGTAGCAGTCTATCCGACGGACTTAGTCTGGCGGACTTTCCGAACGGGCTACTTGCCCACACACGGCACTTTTTCAGCGGACTAATACGGCGTACTAAGTCCGCCGTACTATCCGCCCTACTTTTGAAATGAACGGACTCGCCCACACACATGGAGGAAAGTCCGCTCATTTCGAGCACGTCTCCAGGTAGGCGGGGCCCGCGAAGGATACGTCGCTGGCCCCGCCGCCTGGTATGGACTTAAAGGGGAACCCCAACGCCGAAAAAAAACGGCGTGGGGGTCCCCCCAGGTTCACATCAGACCCTTGTCCGAGCACGCTACCCGGCAGGCCAGGAAAGGGGGGGATGAGCGAGCAGCCCCCCTCCTGGGCCGTACCAGCCGCGCGGCCCCCCCACCCCAAAGCACCTTGTCCCCATATTGATGAGGACAAGTGCCTCTTCCCGACAACCCTGGCCGTTGGTTGTTGGGGTCTGCGGGCAGGGGGCTTATCGGAACCCAGGAGCCCCCTTTAATAAGGGGGCCCCTGGATACCGGCCCCCCACCCTATGTGAATGAGTATGGGGTACAATGTACCCCTACCCATTCACCTGTAAAATAAAGCACAAAAAAACACAACACACAAGATAAAATAGTTTATTGCACAGCTCCGGGGGTCTTCCGTCTTCGGGGGTCTTCTCGCCGGACTCCTCCACTATCTTCTTCTAGCTCTTTTGCTAGCGGAGGAGCCCGGCATTCTTCTTCGTCGCCGCGGCCTCTTCTTCCAACTTCTGGGGTCTTGTCCCCCTCTTCGGTTCCTCTTGCCGGTCTTCTGTCGCGGCCGCCGCCTTCCGTTCTTCTTCTACTTTTCCTTCTTCTCCGGGAGATGTTGACTCGAAGCTCTCTCTGGCCGCAATGCCAGGGACAGCCAACGGCCAGGGTTGTGGGGAAGAGGCCCTTGTCCTCATCAATATGGGGACAAAGTGCTTTGGGGTGGGGGGGGCGCGTGGCCCCCCTTCCCCAAGGCACCCCCCATGTTGAGGGCACGCGGCCTAGTATGGCTCAGGGGGGGCACGCTCGCTCGCCCCTCCTTTCCTGGCCGGCCGGGTAGCGTGCTCGGACAAGGGTCTGTTGTGGACTTGGGGGGGACCCCCGCGCCGATTTTTTTCGGCGTTGGGGTTCCCCTTTAAGTCCATACCAGGTGGCGGGGCCAGCGACGTTTCATTCGCAGGCCCCGCCTACCTGGAGACCCGCTCGAAATGAGCGGACTTTTCTCCGGGGCGGGAAAAGTCCGCTCATTTCAAAAGTACGGCGGACTGGCACACACACGGCCGGATTGTCTGCCGAAATGCGAGTCCGGCGGGAAGATTGGAGTGCAAAACTACTTTCTAAGTCCGCCGTACTTTCGGGTCAAAAAAGTATGCTGGAGGCTACACACGGGGGGATTGTCTGGCGGACTTCAGTTTGCCGGACTTTTCCACCCGCTTGTTTGATCGTGTGTACGTGGCATTAGTCTCCATAAATCTATAAGCTGCAACTGCTCAATTGTCTTCGCCAGGGGAGTCAAAGAAGAGTTTGACCCGTCCTGACTAACCCCTCTACTTGTAATTTTGCCTGTGCGGTCAAGTGTGTGCGACATTACCGAGTTAAAATCTCCTCCTAGTAGGTGTAGGGTCTCTGGCACTAATGTAACCCATGTCGCTAGTTCCCAGAAAAATACAGAGTCAGGTGAGTTTGGTGCATAAATATTGATGACCTTATGAGCTATAGTCATGGAGATAGTTATCTTGCGGCCGTGTTGATCAGATTTTACATCTTTAATAGCGTAGTCGAGGTTTCTATGCAGTAGAATAGCTACCCCAGCCTTACGGCCCACTGCGGGTGATCCGTATACCCCCCCACCCACAACTTACAGAGGCGTTGCAGATCATCGGCAGACAGGTGTGTCTCCTGTAACAGTGCCACATCTGTCCGCAGACGCTTCAGGTGTCTAAGTGCCATCATACGTTTACTTGGAGAGCGGAGCCCCCTAACATTCCATGATACAATCTTCAGGTGATTCCTATCGATTGATGAAGCCATGTCTGATACAGAGAGGTACACAAAGTTAGATAAAGGGGGGAAAATCTCCCCCAGAACAGCACTACATCAATCAACAGGGCACCCAAGGACCGTACGGCTCCAAGACTTGAAGGCATAAGGCATTTATGCAAACATTCTACAGCAATTGACATGTACTCTGCATTATATCGTAAAGAGAACAAAAAATAAACATCAAGCAACAAGCTATAAATACTGTCCAAATAAGGTCCAGTAACATCCTGTTACCTCCTGCCAAACCCCGCTTCCCCAATGCCATATAATAAAGGCTATGAGCCGAGTCAAACATTTGAAGTGGGGGGTGGTGTGGGTACAGGTATATGGTTAGTCATAGATGGCGTTACCCAATATGCTGGGTCCGGGCCTAAGAAGCTGTTACGCTCATAGCGCAGGAGCCGGCTCAGAATAGTAACTGAGTGGCTAACATAGTGGGTAGTTTGCCTATGGTAACTGGAGGCCTAGATCTGGAAAAAGAGTCCACTACAAGAGCGACTTGGGTAAAATTGCCCAGAGAGGACAGTCCTGTCTCAGCTCCACCTGGGTTTTCACTCCAGGTGATGTGACCCATGTAGCCGTGAGGGTGCAAAGTCATGTGAGAGGACAGGGATAAAGATAAGTAAGGAAAGTAACAGAAACAATACTTATCAACTTTTCTTCTTCTTCTGGATATTCAATGACTCTGCGCCTGGACAGGCGTGTAAGGAACCTCGTTCAGCGTCCGCGATTACCGGTGTGCCCCGTGAGTTGGGTAATGCGAGTGTGTTTGTAAGGCGGCTTGCTGGGGCTGGAGTGTGGCCTGTGGGTCTCCGAGGGAGAGCTTGGGTGGGGTGTGGAGCCTTCGGAGGAATCCGTATGATCCATTGCAGAGCTGGTATGTGCTAGATGTCGTTCCGCTTCTTCAGGCGATGTGAAAGTAAGCCGCTCCCCTGTGTGGGTTTGAATGCACAGAACAGCAGGGTATGCCAGGGAAAATTTCACTTGGTTGTGGTGCAGGGTTGAGCATACCGTAGAGAACGCCTTACGTTGCTTCATCACCTCAACCGAGTAGTCCGCAAATAATAGCAGCTTCACTCCGTCTACTGACAATGTGCGGGTGCGACGGAAAGCTTGCATGATAGCAGCTTTGTCTGCATAGTTCAAGTACCTCACAATAACGTGTCTGGGTTTGGCACGGTTATCCACATATTGACCAATACGGTGCGCTCGCTCTATAACGCATGGTATGCGGAGACCCTGTTTACATTTGTAATTGCTGTTATTGGTAATCACAAAAATCAGATGATGGCTCTGTTTGCACTGACAACTTAAGGGTAGTGCTGTTTATGGACAGTGCTGTGCTGCTGCTGCAGTGCTGTTTAAGGACAGCACATTTGAACAGTGTTCACAACTTTGCTATTCAAAAAGTTTGGTGGTACATAACTGATTGAAGAGCAATACTAATTTACTATTTAACTTTTTGCAGCATGCCATTCACTGATTTAACCTAGATATGACCTGGGGAATACCATTAAACATGTGCGCACTGAAATATCGGAATTTCGTTTTCATCCGAAAAATACATTCATTTAGTTACTCCCGAAATTCGTTTTTAATTATTTAGTTTTTCATTAAAAATTGCATTAGTCCAAAAATCCAAATGAATTAAGGTCGAATCTGTCATTCAAGGCTTATAGTGTCTGTCGAATGTTCAAATAAGATTCTACGGAGCTGCTAAACTGTATGACTCTGTATAGTTTAGCTGCTCTGTTGAATTTTCTTAGAACTTTAGACAGACACCATAAGCCAAAGATTCAACGTTTGTATGTTTTTCGCTGCTTTGTCGAATCTTTGTTGTTCATGTTGAATGTATATAGTTCAAACAGAAAATGGACCGGTGATAGTGATCACTGATCAGATAGCTAACACGATAGGGTATATAGAATCTATATAGAATCTCAATCTATCATATAGAATCTATAATAATAAACCCCCCCCCCACAACACAGGCAGCCTCTGAGGCTATCACAACACTAGCAACACTAGTATCACTATCAAGTTCACAACACTAGCACAATAGCAGCAAATTATTATGAAAAAGTTACGTTGAACTGTAGCTTGCTTCACTATTGTTCTGCTGCCGTGCTTATGCTATTTTCTTTTATTTATATAATCTTTATTTCATTTTCCTTCTTCCATACAAATCATCATAATACAAAACAGCATAAAAAAAAGAAATATATGTGTATTACAAACACATTATCTTTCAGTACTTTCTTATCTTCTTTATTCCATATTTCCTTACATGTCAACCGCTTTTAACCCTCCTCCCGTGCTTTCCATACCCTAAAACCCTCACTCCTTCTTAGCTTATTATTCTACTGCAATCTTAATTCCATTCTTTTCTCTTATGACTGTAGGTAATTTATTCATAATATAGTTTCAGATCTACCTGGCTTTCTTTATATTTGGTTCTGCCTCTCTCCTACTCCTTCCTGGTCAGGTAGGGTACCCCATTTCATTCACCCATGGCCTCCATATTTTCCCAAATTCTCTAAAATTTCCCCTTTGTATGTATACTGTTTTCTCCTTCCATACTAGTTCACTAATAACTTGAGTCCATTCACTCACTAGTGGGGCCCTCTCCGACTGCCATCTGTGCACAATAAGTTCACGTGCTTGAAATAGGCAGCGTATAACTGCCATTGTAGTGCACTTTTGTTCTCCCGGGACCTTCCTATATCAGCTCTCCTTCCAAACAGGAATAATCTCTTGGGAGTATAGTAAGCCCTATATATCTATATACCTACATCAGATGTGATATTTTGTGTGAAGGAGAGACCGATATCATTGGCCCTAGTTCCATTATTCTCCTCCACTGCTCATCTGACATCTCCCCTCTATCCTCTTCCAATCTCCTCTTTTGGTAAGGGGAGTCAAGGGCCTTGTTGGAGCTATTACATATCTGACCATATATTACAGATATAAACCCTCTGGTCCTATCTATTTTAAATAACTTCTGAAGTAAGGGGGTTTTGTCCCACTCTGGTATATGTAAACCAATCTGGGCTGCCAGGGCATGTCTCAACTGAAGATATCTATAAAATGATTGTTGTGGTATATCATATTCCTTTTTTAGGTCCAAAAATGTTTTTTAGAACGCTTCCATCATACAGTTGAATCAGCCTGGTTATACCCTGCCTTTCCTATGTTTTAATCTTCCCTATTAATAGCAATTCCTGTAGATTTTTATTATCCCAGAGAGGTGTATATTCTGACAGCCCTGTATATCCCATCAGTGGTTTTACAGTTTTCCATACCTTACCCACCATTCTAATTATGGGGTTTTTGTACTGAAAAGAGTCTGCCTCTAATACATCAACCAATGTTTCATGCAGGGCTCCTGTCATCATTATCCTGCCACTTGAATTTACTCCGTCCCCTGAGTCACAACCCGCCAAATGCTGCAGCTGCCCCACCAGGTAGTAATTCCTGGGATGGGGTACCGCCAGGCCCCCTTTCTCTGTTGGTAATTGTAATGTCTGAAGCTGGATCCTTGCTTGACCCTTTTTCCAAATCAGCTCAAAGAAAAGAGTTTCAAATTTTTCAAACGATTTTTTACATCCATACCGGAGCCCATCACAGATAAGGGGAGCTGGCTCCAGACATCACACTTTCGTTTAAATTTATTCAATAATGGTATTATATTTTTATTAATATACTGGTTGTCTCAACGCTCCCATCTCCCTGTCCGAAATTTCGACAGCCATTAGACGTCTGGCTCCCTCTAAAGCCCCGGGCCCGGGCGGGTTCATGGGGGAATTCTACAAGACCCTATCCTCCATTACTGAACCGGCTCTTTATGCTGTCTATAATAGTATCTAGGTTGGGGGTCCTTATCTTCCAATTTGTAATCAGGCCATCATTAAATTACTTTAAAAAAAAGGCAAAGATCCCCAAGAACCTCGCTCTTACAGACCCATCTCCCTCTTAAACTTAGATGTAAAACTACTCTCGAAAATCGTAGCTTCCCGACTAGCAGACATCATCCCCTCCCTGATACATCCAACCCAATCCGGCTTTGTTAAGGGCAGAATGGCCACCATGAACATACACAAGGTTATGACAGCCCTAGAACATGCTAAAAATTTGGGGGGAGGTCATGCCATCATCACCTTGGATGCAGAAAAAGCTTTTGATTATGTCAGCTTCGACTGGCTCTCTTTGGCGCTTTCTACAATGGGCTTCTCTGGCCCTTTCACTCACCTCATGCAAGCCATGTATGCGTCCCCTGCGGCCAGGTTGGTGGTGGCTGGTCTCCTCTCAGATGAATTCCGTCTTTATAAAGGTACAAGACAGGGATGCCCTCTTTCCCCCCTTCTCTTTAACATTGTGCTGGAACCACTCTCCCGTTACCTCATCCAAAAGGCCCCCCTCCACGGAATCAAATTAGGCTCACAGGAACTTCGCACGTCCCTCTTTGCAGATGACATTCTGATCTTTACAACCGACCCAACATCTGACATGCATACCATTAAAACTATCTTCTATGAATTCAGACTCTGTTCAGGCCTCCACATAAACTACAGCAAAAGTGAAATCCTCCCTATAGGCACTTTATCTCCCCCTCCATGGCTTCACCTCTCACCTTTCTCTGGGGCCAACTCCCATATAACTTACCTAGGCATTAAGATAGAGAAACTGCCCTTGTCTATATATCACTTAAACTTTAACAAAAATCACGCAGGAATTAAGCAACTGGATGGATCTACCTCTCTCGCTTCTGGGAAGCTGTCACTTAGTAAAGATGGTCAGTTTTGCTCGATTACTGTACCCTCTCCAAACGATTCCTCTGCTTTTGAAACACAAAGATACTTTACTCTTAAATAAAGCCATCTCAAAATTTTTTTGGCAAAACAAAAGACCACGCATTGCTCTTGCTAAATTGTTTCTTCCCCGGAGCGAGGGAGGGATTAGCCTACCGAATATTAGAACCTATAACCTCTCTTGCCTATTGCGAATTAGCCTGGACTGGATCTCAGAACTCTCCCACTACTTAAATCACTCTTTGGAATCATCAATGGTTCACCCCTACTCCCTGGTGGCCCTCCTCCACTGCAAATGGAAATCTATTCCCCCCCCCCCCTGCAACACAATCTGCTCCTCAGAGACACAGCCATTGCTTGGAGAGAAGCGCAGAAAAGACTCAAATTGTCTCCCTTCATATCCAAATATCTCCCGATACAAGGTCACCCTAGCTTCCTGCCAGGGATGGAACATAAGCAGTTCTTTGAATGGCGTCAAAAAGACCTACGAAATTTCTCCTCTCTGTGCAACTTGGAATCAAGTCGCCCCCTTTCCTTCTCAGCGGTTGCAAAAACCTTCTCCCTCCCTCCGTCTCATGCGTTCCACCATGCCCAATGTATCAGTTTCTTAAGGGACTCCTGCAGAGATGAACGCAAAAGATTTCGGTCCTCCTTTCTGGATCAACTACTGCAAGATGCCACCTACAAAATTTTGGACATCTATAAATCGCTCTTGCTGAAGTCCACCCCTTCTATTGCCTCATCATCAGTTGCAAACTGGGCTAAAGCTTTCTCGAATCCAGACTTAGTGGATAAAATCTTATCTGGTTACAACAAAACGCATCGGCTGACCCCCAATGAGATATGGAGAGAAACCCAATTAAAAATTCTGCACCGAGCTTATATACCATTTCTCTCTGATAGAAAACTCGCAGGAGCCTCTACCTGTCCCATGTGTCACCAGCCAAAGCCTTCTCTATCCCACCGTTTCTGGGGCTGCACCTTTATCTCCGCCTTCTGGGACCAGGTCATTGAATTCATCTTCGAGGTAACGCTACAGACATTACCCAAGGACCCTCTTCTACTCATCTTCGGCTACTCGGATGACCATCTGCTGCCGTGGTCCCCATCATCCCCCCACGGTAACAAAGCCTGGGCCTTGACTGCACTTTTCATAGCCTGGCGGTTGATCTTAAAACACTGGACATCCCCTAGCTGCCCACTGGTATTGTATCTCAAAAGGGAACTCCTGCCTCTACTCCACATGGAAAAACTCAACACAGACTTCAAACATGCGAAAACCAGACAACGTTTCTATTCCAAATGGTGGGCTTTCATGCGTTTGAACCTATCCAGTGCAGAAACTTCCAACTTTGAAAACTTCTCTTTCGCATACTATGCTCCCACTACCCATCCTCCTGAGGAAGCTGAAGACCCAATCCTTGACCCTCCCACTGTGGATCTAGCCGCCTCCGAGGCCCAAGCCCTCCCTCAACTCACTTACCCTGTCTCACCTCTGTCAAACTCATCAGCTTCAATGGTACATTTGGCAAAGCTACCCGAGTCTGTCTCTGTCCCTGTCTCTATCGCGGTCTCCTAACCTGAACCCAAGAAAAGCAGTTTCACCATTGACTCCTTCACACTTGTGTCTTCAAAGACTTTACTTACTCTAGATCCATCCAGTTTTGGTGACATGGCAGTTATATTCTGAGCTACCTTTCTTCTGTACGTTTCTTAGTTTCATGTACACATCGTTTTTTTGTTGTTTTTTTTCTAAGTGCCTTGACTGTTGGCATGTGTACATCACACTGACTAACAAGGGGATCTGTTTATGTACCATCTTCAATGATTACGTGTACCACCTTTGCTCTAATAAAATCTATTTAAAAAAAATAAAAATATATACTGGTTGGGATCAGTTGTTAAATATATGCTGAGATATTTCATTGTATCTACCACCTCCATTTGGGGAACCGCCAGCACAACCGCAGCATCCAGGGGGTCGACCCGGAGCAACTCTGACTTCCCCCAGTTTATTACTAACCCCGTGAAACTTCCAAAGTTGTCTACTAATTTAATTGCCTACCTGAGAGATTGGCCAGTATCTCCTAAAAAAAGTCTGCATATAATGCGATTTTTTTCCTCACCTCCCCCTTCCTTTGGAACCCTTTTATGCCAGAGTTTGACCTAACTGCTGTTGCCAATGGCTCCATAGGGAGTGCAAAGAGCAAGGGGGGCAATGAACACCCTCGTCCCTCTACTCATTTCTATCTTTTCAGAGTGCTCATTGTTAACCCTTACCGTTGCACTAGGGGCCTTATGCATCATTTTAATCCATCCAATAAAAGAAAGCCCAAACCCGAATTTCTCCAGAAAACAGGGACAGAATAGCTCTTGACCCCTTATTTTCTGATGGTGTCTGGATATTCAGAAATGCCCTTCTAATATCAGATGTGCTTATGCTTAATTGCTAAATAATTTAGGTTCTCTGACAAACGGACCAGTTAAGATTGACTGTCTGCTGAAATGATTCAGTGTGTGTCTCTCTCTGCTAGCAATCGTAAGTGAAAGTAAGTTGGCTGTACGTATGTACTTAGTTCTAGCTATTTTACTGCTCCTCCTCTTTGGTTATCAGCCAATAACATTCATCATCATCATCATCATTATTTTTCATGTGGAATCTTTTCTCTCTATGTGAAATCTTTTCTCTCTATGTCGAATCTTTTCACTCTATGTAGAATAATCCTGGACTAACAGAGTTAAGGTTAGGCACATTCGACCACAGGTTCGATAGACACAGATTGTTATTGTGAGCATCATGTCGAATCTCCTATATATATTGAACTGTTGTCACAACGAAAATGAATATAAAGCATTTGTTTATGTCGGATCTTTCGCTTTTCGGATTTTGCACTTTCGTTATTGTTTGTTAAAACGATAACGAAAATATCTAAAATTCGGACAAAAATGCATTCGGACGAAAAGAAATGCACATGTCTAAATACCATAGGCCTTGCAAACTAAATTGGAATGTCCGATTAAAGGCAAATAGTTCACCCAAACAGTGGATCATGAGGAAAATAAAAGGTAATTTAAAACTTTGACAAAGATAAAGACAAAGAAAAAGGCATCAATTTCATATTAAAATCAAGTTTGCCAAAATCACTCACTCGCTTACCCAAATGTCAGGAAAAATGTTTGCCTTGCCCATAATTGGAATATAGTGAGTTTTTCCTTTTTATTAAGCTAACTGAACATTTACTTTCTTTAGACCTCTTTCATACTGGTGCAACGGATCCATTCTTGTCCCTTGCCATAGGGACAAAGGTATTTTGCAAGGGGGGCTCAAATTCCTGTTCATCTGGGCTGCATGTCTGGATAAGGGACATGCTAGTCCCTCATCCTGAGCTGTATGTCTGGATAAGGGACATGATAGTTTTAGCAATGCTTTTCTAACAGGGCATTTTAGCCCCCCCGTTAGCATCTGAAGAAAGGGTTAAAAGTGCCCGTGTTGCTGTGTTTTTCCAAAGCGCTGCCCATTCATTTCAATGGGCAGTGGTGGTATAGGAGCATTGTATATACCTCTACCGAACCACCTCAAAGATGCTGCTTTCAGGACTTTTTTTCCTATCCTGCAAGTGCACTACCCCAGTGTGAAAGCACTCAGGGAGTAGGGAGGATACGTATTACAAATATTCATTTAAGTAAGAATATAAACGTAGAATTAAACAAACGAATAGGCAAAAATAAAAAATAAAATATAGAGAAATAAAAATAAATAAGAAAAGAAATAGAAAGAGAAAAAAAAAAAGGTTTGAAACTTAAAGCATCATTTAAGCCAGGGGAACTGGTAGCTCCCAGGTTGAAAATCCACCGTGCTTCACGCTGTAGTAAGATATGGTCGTTGTCACTACCCCTTTCCCCCGGAGGTACAAATTCAATTGCATAGAAGTACATCTTAGTTTCTTCAAAATCATGGTATAGGCCCATATGGCGGCTAATAGGAGTTTCCATCTTCTTTGCATGCACCAGAGATACATGATCCCTGATGCGGTGGAAGAAGAGGCGTTTGGTCTTGCCAATGTAAAAAGCGTATTTTTTTATTGTTTTTCCATTGGTATATTACCCAAATAGCAGTGCCCCCATGCTTTTGTTTTCATGCTTCCCATGCTTTAGGTTGTCTATTAGACCTAAAAATGGACAGAACTTAATGGGCATTAATCTCCCATAAGCAATTGGATTGCCTGATGTTTCACAAATTTCATACAGTTTGCTGAAGCACCAGCTAATTGAACATGAGAAGACTAGTTCCTCCCTGTCATAGCTACAGCAACAGGGAAAGTAATATGCTTAAGCCCCATACACACTATCAGTTTTTCTGCTGAGTTTTTCCTTCAGGTTTACCAAAACTATGTAGTGCAAGGGCCTGCCTGATTGCATAGAAATTGAACCTCCTAAGGTCTGACTTCATATTATACTGTATGTTTTTGGTAAATCTGAAGGAAAAACTCAGCAGAAAAACTGATAGTGTGTATGGGGCTTTTAACTAAAACTGCTGAATCTGTGGATAAAAAGTAAGGAGAGTAACAGTCTTTTAATGGTTAAGCACTCTTGTTATTTAGTGAAGAGCATTATCTCAAGGTTTTATTAAAATTATGAATTCAATTTATACAACATAAACATCTATTGAAGGATTTATCAGAGAAGAGGGAGCTGAATTTTTGTGTGCAGCTATATTTCAATCACATCACTTGCTGTGCTTTAAAGTTTCTAATTAATACATTTGCCCTCAGGTCTTAAATGCTGGGGTCACTGCCATGGAGATCAGCTGCCACCTGAACATCTGTTATGAGATTAATTACATTAATCCTGTTTGAGGTATAGGCTTAAAAATGTCTGTTCTTTCACACTGTGTGCACATTTTACAGCACACAATAAGTTCATAGAAACAGAAGGTTTCATAGAAACTAAATATTTTAATTTTTTTACAATCATTTTCATTGTAATCATTATGGTTCATATAGACTACACACTAAAGTTAAATTTTCTTTTGGCAAAAGCTATCTGTGGCTGAACTTCTACCTTGAGTGTGAAGGTTTCTTGACATAGTTATTCATAAGCCACACATGTAAAGACTGCCACATTACTGTACCAATATTATTTGTTTTTATACAACAACACTTTTACTATTATGTAAAATGTACATGGATGTATTTTATGGATGCATTTCATGACTAGCACCACAAATCAACTTTTTTAAACAATTAAAATAAATAATAGTACATACATTGCAATGGTAACCTATGCGATATGACACAAAAATGTCAGTGTTACTTGTGGACATGACAAGGTTAAAAGAGTAGAATCCAGTGCATGGTAAATCCTCTTTAGAAGAACCATGTACAAAAGCTCCCTGAGGCAGCAGGGGAAAAAGAGTAAGTTACGCCAGACAGGCAGTCTTGTGTGTTCGGTGAGGGACCTTTGTGGGGCCAAAGCTCCAAAATGTGCTTACTAACAACACCAGCTGTGTCCTTCCAATGTAGAAGAATTCCTGCTCCCCTACATGAGGACCTGCTAGCAGACTGCCATTTACAGTATCCTCTTCTGGTGACATTTAAGGCATTGTGTCTATTACCATTTTGGAATAGACTGAGGACTGCTCTGTCTCATAACCCCTATTAACCAAAGACTTGGCAGACATGGTCCCTCTGCAGAAAATGCATTATGCATTGCATTCTACCCTGTCAGCCCTGTCATTTCTATATGGAAGACTGAATGTTTTCTTTTTATATCCGACATGTCTCCATGCCCCTTTATGTGCACTTAGCCATTTTGCTTTACCTATCAGACTTTCTCTAGAGCTCAAAAACTTTAAATATTGGATTTTATATATATATATATATATATATATATATATATATATATATATATATATATATATATATATATACATTATACTGTATATCAGCAAAACAAACCACTTTATAACTGCCTCTATGTTTGCATTTTGCCAGTCATAACACAAATGATGTTGTTTATTTATTAATGTATTTATTATGTGCACCCTACTACAGTGGTGTGAAAAAGTGTTTGCCCCCTTCCTCATTTCCTGTTCCTTTGCATGTTTGTCACACTTAAGTGTTTCGGAACATCAAACCAATTTAAACAATAGTCAAGGACAACACAAGTAAACACAAAATGCAATTTGTAAATGAAGGTGTTTATTATTAAAGGTGAAAAAAAATCCAAACCATCATGGCCCTGTGTGAAAAAGTGATTGCCCCCTAAGCCTAATAACTGGTTGGGCCACCCTTAGCAGCAACAACTGCAACCAAGCGTTTGCGATAACGTGCAATGAGGCTTTTACAGCGTCCTGGAGGAATTTTGGCCCACTCATCTTTGCAGAATTGTCCTAATTCAGTTACATTAGAGGGTTTTCGAGCATGAACGGCCTTTTTAAGGTCATACCACAACATCTCAATAGGATTCAGGTCAGGACTTTGGCTAGGCCACTCCAAAGTCTTCATTTTGTTTTTCTTCAGCCATTCGGTGGTGGACTTGCTGGTGTGTTTAGGATCATTGTCCTGCTGCAGAACCCAAGTTCGTTTCAGCTTGAGTACACGAACAGATGGTCGGACATTCTCCTTCAGGATCTCTTGGTAGACAGCAGAATTCATAGTTCCTTTTATCACGGCAAGTCTTCCAGGTCCTGAAGCAGCAAAACAGCCCCAGACCATCACACTACCACCACCATATTTTACTGTTGGTATAATGTTCTTTTTATGAAATGCAGTGTTCCTTCTACGCCAGATATACTTGGACACACACCTTCCAAAGAGTTCCACTTTTGTCTCATCGGTCCACAGAATGTTGTCCCAAAAGTCTTGGGGATCATCAAGATGTGTTGTGGAGAAATTGAGACGAGCTTTGATGTTCTTTTTGCTCAGCAGTGGTTTTCTCCTTGGAACTCTGCCATGCAGGCCATTTTTGCCCAGTCTTTTCCTGATGGTGGAGGCATGAACGCTGACCTTAACTGAGGCAAGTGAGGCCTGCAGTTCCTTGGACGTTGTTGTGGGGTCTTTTGTGACCTCTTGGATGAGTCGTCGCTGCGCTCTTGGGGTAATTTTGGGCGGCCGGCCACTCTTGGGAAGGTTCACCACTGTTCCATGTCTTCGCCATTTGTGGCTAATGGCTCTCACTGTGGTTTGCTGGATTCCCAAAGCTTTGGAAATGGCTTTATAACCCTTTCCAGACTGATAGATCTCAATTACTTTCTTTCTCAATTGTTCCTGAATTTCTTTGGGTCTTGGCATGATGTGTAGCTTTTAAGGATCTTCTGGTGGACCTTACTGTGTCAAGCAGCTCCTATTTAAGTGATGCCTTGATTGTGAACAGGTGTGGCAATAATCAGGCCTGGGTGTGGCTAGAGAAATTGAACTCAGGTGTGGACAACCACAGTTATAGTATGTTTTAACAAGGGGGGGCAATCACTTTTTCACACAGGGCCATGATGGTTTGGATTTTTTTTCACCTTTAATAATAAACACCTTCATTTACAAATTGCATTTTGTGTTTACTTGTGTTGTCCTTGACTATTGTTTAAATTGGTTTGATGTTCCGAAATACTTAAGTGTGACAAACATGCAAAGGAACAGGAAATGAGGAAGGGGGCAAACACTTTTTCACACCACTGTATATGGGGGAAACAAAATGCTCCTTATGGCAGAGAATTTACAACCTACATATGCTATCTGTAATCTCTTCAAACACACGCTGGAGAACATCAAGGGACTATAATTATTAAACAGACTGCCCACTCTATGCTGTCTGAGATCCAATTCACCCTAATTCTAGGGGTGGCAATTTTGATCATACATTTTGCAGATCCTGAGAACTACTATGCCTTCTGCTTTCAATGATAAAATGTGTTTTGTTCTGTTCCTTTAGTTTATGTACAGCCACCTTCCTACTCTCCAAACGTGTTAAGGAATCATGTAACAATTGTAGCAAGTTTTGTGGTTCTAAGCATCACCTCCCAAGTGATATTGATATTTTTAGTTGATTTGTAGGTTTACAAATATTGTGAGCTCTCTGACTCATCTTGTTCCACCTTTCTCTTTCTTTTTCTTGTTTCTTTTATTTTATCCTTTTTTTTTATTGTTATAGTACGTTATTTGTCTTTAACTACTTGCTATCTGGACAATGTACTTAAATGGTTGGACATCTGTTATCTGAAAGTGGCAAGCATGCCAAGGGCAAAAACTCACTTTGTGATTGCTGTGCCCATAAGAGGAGGCAACAGGGCTGTCTAGCACGTGATCACTTTGACCAATTACAGTAATCACACATGTATACAAACAAGCTTCTATTTCCTCTCACACCAATTAACTTTCAAAAGAAACAAAATGTTTCCACAGTAATCGGGAGTAGTTCTTCTTTTTTAATCCACACTATGTTAAATGTCACCAGACATGTGAAGCCAGATAGCAACAGTGTGCCTGGCTTCCACCACACCAGTCACAGTGTCACCAGACTATTGTAAGCTAACAACAGTGTTCCTGTTTACTGTCATGTCAGTGTCACCAAACCAATGTAAGCCACAACATGGCAGCCAGTTTCACCAGACCAGTGTAAGTCAGCAGAAGAGTTCCTGATAAACACCACACCAGTACTAGTATCTCCAGACCAGTAAAGCCAGCAACAGTGTGCCTGATCTCACTAGTTATCTCACCAGTTCCAATGTTACCAAACAAGTGTATGCCAGCAATAGTTTTCTTGATCACTGCCACAATAGAGTCAGTGTCGCCAGACCAGTGTAGGCCAGCAAAAAGGTTTCTTGATTGCTGCCACACCAGTCACATTGTCACCAGAGCAGTTCAGCCAAGCATTAGTGTTCCTGATAATGCCCACACCAATGCCAGTGTCTCCAGACTAATGTAGCCAGCAACATTGTCCCTGATCACACATCAGTAGTGTCACTAGAGCCAGAACAACCAGAAACAGTGATTCTGATCACTGCCACAAAAAGACCAGAGTAAAAAAACTAGTGAAGCCAGCTACAGTGTTCCTGGTCATAGCCTTGCCAGTGCAGTTTCACCTCTGTCTGCTGCCTGTACTGACCCTGGCTTGTTTATTGACCATGTTTCTCCATGCTACCTGGGCTGATAATTTATCTGTTTGCTGACCATGTCTCTGCCTGCTTCCTGAAATTACCCTAGCCTTTTTATTAACCATTTTTCTGTCTGCTGTCTGGACTGATCTTTTGTCTGCTTGCTGACTATGTCTCTATCTACTGCCTACAATTTCATTTTCTTTCTTCTTTTTAAAATAAAAAAAATGATAAAAAATTAGATCTTCAAAAGAATTACTATGCCCCTTAGATAACACCCGGGGTTGTTGCTTTCAAAGATGTGATGATTTTGTTGGTGCCTTTACTGTTCTGGTGCTCCATTGCTTTCAAAAATATGATAGTTATTCCTCAAATTAGATGCATAATTTAGGCCCCTTGAAGGTGATCTTAGATTTTGGGTCCTTCTGTGTGATTGGCTGTGAAAATGTCTCACATATGTGGTATCCTCATACACTGAAGGAGTAGCACAATGTGTTTTGATGTGTAATTCTAGGTATGTACATAAGGAGTGCTAAGAATATCTTAACCATTTCAGCTCCGGAAGATTTACCCTCTTCCTAACCAGGCCATCTTTTGAGATATGGCACTGTGTTACTTTCACTGACAATTGTGCAGCCTTATGACACTGTATGCAAATGAAATGCTTGTCCTTTTTTCCCTACAAATAGAGCTTTATTTTGGTGGTATTTGATCCCCTCTGCATTTTGTATTTTTTGCACTATAAATAAAAAACTACAATATTTTTTTTTAACTTTATGCTATAGAACATATCGAATAAAAAAAAAATGAAAGAATCAAATTCATCAATTTAGGCCAATATGTATTCTGCTACATATTTTTGGTAGAAAATGTCCAATAAGCGTATATTGATTGGTTTTCACAAAAGTTATAGCATCTACAAATTATGGGATATATTTATGAAATTTGTATTTACTTTTTAGTCATAGCAGCGATCAGCAATTTATAGCGGGACTACGATATTCCAGGAACAAATTGGACACTAACTGACACTTTTTTGAAGACCACTGACACTAATACAGTGGTCAGTGCTAAAAATATGCACTATCTCTGTGCTTGGATCCAGATCCCTGCTTTGGAGGAACACAGGATCCATGCCTTCCTTACTAACAGAATGGCAATCTGCCTTGTTTATATAGGCAGACTGCTGTTCTGCCTGTGTAATGAAGCATCAGCAGGTGCCAACGAACATCCGTGGGACCTGCTAATCCGCTCCTGCTGTGTAGAATCCCACGAGCTACCAGTGGCTCGCACTTGTGCCCACTACCCGGAAGTGCATGATCATATATATATATATATATATATATATATATATCTATATATATATATATATATATCTATATATAAAATCCTATGCAGCGCGGCCGCTTTGCTAGGGTGGTGGTAATCGGCATCTGGTTAATAATTAAAATCTTTCTGTAAAAAAAAATATATATATATTTTTAAATTTTCCTAAAACTTGTGGCAAAAAATGAAATATTCCAGAGACTCATGCCTCTTAAGAAATAGTTTTGGATGTTTTCTTTCAAACAATTTTTTTTGGGGGGAGTTTCTACTGTCTTGATGCTCTGGGAGCCTCCAAAAGTAGTCAAGAAAATAGAGCCATATTTTATGCCCATTGAAAGTCTGCAGTTAGGCTCTGAAAGGCTGAAATATGTGGTATCCCTATGCTCAAGAGGCATAGTAAAATGTGTTTTTAGGTTTGATTCTAAGTATGTATCTGCTATGGTTTGCAATAATATAGAATACTAACCAGTGGTCCAATTAATTTAAAACCAATTAATTTAAAACTTTTGTATTGTGATCCCGTGACCATTCATCGGATCTTCCCTACCTCTACAGACATGCTGGCACTGCCATTCAAAGAGAGGAATGTCTATACACACATCTCGAGAGTGTGATCACATTTGTCCTTATTGGTCCCAGGTGTTTCAGATATATACAGAGTTTAATGATGAGCCCCTCAGCCCTTCTCCTTCTATAGCTTTATTATCCATTCTCCTGGGCATGATCAAATCCTCAAAAGACAATCTACTGAGATATTTTCTCTCCGTAGCTAAGCAGCTATTCTATACTGGCAGAGCACATTGATTCCATTCTTATCATCATAGGTAAATTAAATCAATGATATTATGTTGATGGAGGCTCTACAGGCTAAAGAGCTTGATAAATTGGAAAAGTTGTACCACTTTGTGGTATATCTGGATGCATTACTCCTCATCAGAGGAGCTAATTAATCGGCTTACACTATAACATGTATCCCACTGTTCGTAGGCTTCATGTCACTCCTTTGGATATCAAGAGAACTCGTATCTACCACTAGGCCTCTTTTCTTCCTTTCTCTTTTTTTTCCTCTATCCTTTCCCCTTTGTTCTTATTTTCTTCTTATGTTCCTCTATCCCTAATAATTGTGCCCTTATTAATAATTGTACTCCTCTAGAAGGAATGATTCTCTATGAGCATTGTTTCAGTGCATTGGATTTACTGCTCTGCTCTGAGATTTAGTGTCAAGTAATTTATTACTTTAAACACTTGGATTATTTTTGTAATCCTTTGAAATTTGTTAATAAAAAATATATTTAACCATAATTTAAAACTTTTGTAAAAAATAAATGAATACATTCTTTCTGCAATTAACATATTAACACTGTGTAAATAGAAAATCTTCAAAAGACTGGCCCAAAAAAATATTCAAAATGAGATGCCTAAATTAAGCCCTTTGAAATCTTGAAGGATGGATTTTGCACCCCTTTAGTACATGCAAAAAAGGCACACACATGTGGTATCCTCATACTTGGGAGTAATAGCAGAGAGTGTTTTGTGTTGTAATTTGAAGTATGCTCATACTGTGTGTGAGAAATATCTTATTAATTGACAGCAGAGTTTAAAAAAAATACATTCTGATTTTCTTTCTTCATTTTTCAAAAACCTGTGACAAAAATGTAATCAAAAGACTCACTGTGCCTCTAATTAAATATACTGGAGGATCTACTTTGCAAAATGTTGTCATTCTGTAGATGTTTCTGGTATTTTAGCACTTCAGGGTCCTTAAAATGTGATAGTTAGGCAGGGAATCAGGTACAAAATGTAAGTCCTTGAAAACCTCCAGGTGATCATGAATCTATGCATCTAAACACCAAAAAAAACTCACATATGTGGTTTCCCATACTCGGGAGGAGTAGAAGAATGTGTTTTAGGGTGCAATTACAAGTATGAATATGCTATGTGGGAGAAATAATTTGTTAAATTGTTTACTTTGTGAAAAAAAAAAAATCAAATTAATTAACTTTTTTTCATTTTCCAGAAAAAGCGGCAAAAAATTCCTTCATAAAACTTACCATGATTCATGAGAAATACATTTGAGTGTATACTTTCTTAAAAGGGGTCATCTTGGGGACATGTTTACTATTATGACATTTTAGGGCTTCAATAAATTAGATAGACAGTCAGAACATCAGGGTTGATACATTTCTAACATATACTCTATATAGCTATCTAATAATGGGGTGAGTTACTTCCCTTTTATCCCTGTGATTTCCTGAAGCAGTATCACAGTGGGCTCCCAATGATCCACCTATATTCAGTAGAAAAAAATGATGGGACAAGATCTCCAATGCAAATGTTTTTTTACTGCAAAATCTTCAAAACATATATAATGTGGCAGCTACTGTACAGTTACGTGCACACCATGCTCCTTATCAGGCTGTGTGCAGCAAACTGAAACAAACATCGTACCTATATACCAACACCACAAGGTGTGGCCACACAGGTGTATCCCATATCACCCCTCCTAATCTAAATGAACCCTCTCTGTGCTGTATATACACCAATCTCGTTAGACCAACAGACATTTCACAATAATCGTTTTTACTACTCATTACCTCCCTAAATGTACTAATACACACAAAAACAAAAACAATGGTACATATATTTACATAGTTGCAAAAATTCCTCAAATGCAGACTTCTTTTAAACATTGTATCTTTTCATGACTCGTCTCCAAAGAACATGCAATTTCTCTTATCTTGTATCTCTCTGTTCAACCTAGAAAAGAGCATAGATTCAATCCTCATATCCATCATAAAAACAAGTATAGATCATAGTCCCTGTTCATTCCATCAGGATGCAGCGACTGTAATCTGTTAATCCAAAATACCTGTGTTTCAGCTTTAAAATCCTGTCGCTCCCTCTCTTATCTCTATACACTTCTTTCAGAACCATAAATTGCAGATCCAAATCTTTATGTAGAAAGGACAAGAGAACAGAGCCCTTTAAGTGCAGTATGCAAACATCTTTAATGTAATTAAAAAAAAATCAAGGATACATTCACAAAGGTTTATTGATAACAAGCATGTTACAGGGTATCATCCCCTCCGACTGAGAGGTGAAGGGGAAGTTATGGATGTGTGTCCGCGATCTGGTCGTTCCTGCAGTCACACTGTTGGTGTACGGTGCTTCCGGATGGTGAGGACTGTGATCAGTTGCGTACATGGACGAGTGTCACTTCCGGGTTGGGTCAGTGGGTGGTGCTTCACGTTTGGAGCATGCATGCTCTTTCCTCAGTCTTCAGTGGAGGCCATATTGGGTTAGGGAATTTTATACACACGCATGTAGTGCTCACATGGGAGATTACCATAGCAACATCAAGACAAAAACATGTATGTAGGCATGGTACGGTATTGCAGCTATGATACAACTGCCTTAGTACTTTAAAATATAATATGATATGACCTGGCTTATCTGTACTATCTATATCAGCTAAATTATGTTATATTAATGTTATTATAATCACTCCTAATGACCAGCAGAGTCAGGATAACGAGGTATATCTACAAAAAAGATATTTCGCTAGTCAAATATTAAGTAAGATCAAATTAAGAAAATATAAATAAATTATCAGTAAAAGGTCTCACTTAATGAGTGATGATGATCATAATAACAATATAATTAAAAATCAATGAATAATAAGTTAGGACACATATGTATATATATTAGTAGATAAATATAAAAAATCAATCAATAAAATTATTACAATTTTAACAATTATGGCAGCTAAAGATATATATCGTGATGAACAGATCCCAATGTTCCCCAAAGCCAGAGTTCTGATCGTACGGCATACATACAGCAAACCGCATGTTTTGGATGCCATTTTGAGTGTATGTGGGTATACACATGTATACACCAATAGGATAATCTAATCTCAAATTTTTAATTCTTATTTAAAAAAAAAAAATATTTCCTATACTTGATTATTATTATTATTATTATTATTATTATTATACACAATTTATATAGTGCCAACAGTTTACGCAGCACTTTACAATGTATAAGGGGGACAGCACAATTACAGTAGAATACAAAAGTTACAGGAGAGCCCTGTTTATAGAGCTTACATTCTAAAGGGAGAGGGTGGTGGTACAAAAGATAATAGCTGCAGAGAATGATTTGATGGGGGTTGATATAAGAGTATATATGTAATTTTAATCTTGTAATTTTAATTTTATATTTATATTCATAATTAATTTTTACCCACACTCACCACTATTCTACCAAATTGATCCACTTATTTATCAATTACTATCAACTGAAATTGAGCTCCTTATAATGCATTGGTGATCACAATATATATTTTTCGCTGCCATAATTGTTTGGATTTTATTAATTTTATTGATTGATTTTTAATATTGATCTACTAATATATATATACATATTATTAATTGATTTTTAATTATATTTTTAATCATATTGTTATTATGATCATCATCACCCATTAATTTAGACCTTTTGCTGATTTCTTTATATTTTCTTCATTTGATCTTAATATTTGACCAGCAAAATATATTTTTGTAGATATACCTCATTATCCTGACTCTGCTGGTCACCAGACGTGATTATAATAACATTATTATCACTCCTGCCAGAGACGAGAGGGGGTGTGGTCGGACATGTAGTGAGTGTGAGGGAGAAACGCAGTGGTATGGAGTGAAAGCTGTGTAGACGTTGTGCGAGCTCCCCCCTCCTTCTGCTGTGCCTGCCGAATACCTAGCGTGGATGGTGCATGGAGAGAGAGAGGTAGAGGCAACAGGGACAGAGGCTGGGCTCATCGCTCATGGAGTGACACAGTGAAGGCAGGAGCTGATACAGCACCCCTCGCCTAACAGCCGCCCTGCATCATAGCTTTATTCTCCCCCACTGAAATCTGTGAAAGCCTGAACGACACCGGCAGATGACTGAATGAATGAATGAATGAAATACTTGTATAGCGCACAATGCAAACTGAATCGCCTCTAGGCGCTGTGGCGAGCTTTGATCATCTGCTAAAAGAGGAAGGTCTTGAGTTTTTTCCTAAAAGCCAGGTGATTTTCTTCCAGGCGGATGTTGATTGGTAGAGCATTCCATAGCCGAGGCCCTTGGACAGCGAATCTCCGATCACCCTTGGATTTATACCGGGCTTTGGGCACGAGGAGGAGGTTTTTGTTGGCTGATCGAAGACTGCAGTTTGGTGTGTAATGATTTATTTTCTCCATTAGGTATTGCAGAGCTTCTCTATGCACGCATTTGTGAGTGAGGCAAATGGTCTTGAACGTGATCCAATTTTTTACGGTTAGCCAATGTAAGCTCCTCAGTGAAGGAGAAATGGATTCCCAGGGTTTTTTTTCCTGTTATCAGCCTTGCCGCCGTGTTTTGGATCTGTTGTAATCGCGCAAGTTGATATTGTGGTAATCCTATGTAAAGCGAGTTTGCGTAGTCCAGTCGTGAATTAATGATTGTTCCAACTACCACTGCTTTGTCATTCTTTGGGATAAAAGGGATGAGTCTGCGAAGCATGCGCAGCAGATGGTGAGATCGACTGACTACAGATCCTATTTGCGCATCCATTGACATTTGTGCGTCTAAAATAACCCCGAGACTCTTCGCTTTGGTCTTTGGGGAGATAGTCTGCCCAAATACGGTTGGTGGAGACCAGGAGGTTTTGGTTGCGGGCTTATGATTTGGGTGTAAGATAAGAAGCTCTGTCTTTGATTCGTTCAGCTGGAGGGAGTTGGTGGTCATCCAGTCCTCTATTGATTTGAGGCAGTTTTCAAGTTGTTGTTGGTGATCTTTTTTTCCATTGATCCAGAAATAAAGTTGCGCGTCGTCAGCGTAAGAGTGGAAGCAGAGATCTGAGCATCTGATGATTTGAAGGAGTGGGCGAATGTAAATGTTGAAGAGAACGGGTGACAACGGAGAGCCTTGAGGGACTCCGCAGGTGACTGCCCGAGTTTCGGTGACTGAGGGGTCTGAGCCATGCTGGACAGCCGTGTGTTAGTTGCAGCACAGCAACAGAGCTACACAGAAGAAGAGAAGTGCCCCCCACAACCCCGTGGTGCTGGTACCGGTAAGAATACTTCCACTGAATACTTCCACTGGAGGACGTCATATGACGTCCTCCCGTTTAAACAGGGAACGCGCGCGATCATGCGCGTGCATCCCTATTCCTTCGGTGGCGGAGTGTCACGGAGACACCGTTCGCCACCGAGGGGGGTGAACAGCCATTGGACATGGCTGTTTACCACGTGATCAGCCTTGATGAAGTCACGGGCGATCACAGATGGTTACACCCCCACTGTGCATGGCGCGTGCAGGTGATTGTGATCGTGCTGTGCGTGCACGTCAGTGGAGGCGTGTTCCCTGGAACACTGCTCGTCACTGACACTGGTAAACTGCCATTGGCTGGCTGGTTACCTATGTGATCAGCTGTGATCCTTTCACAGCCGATCACTAAATGTAAACAAACCGTGGTAACAAAGTGTTACCGGCTTCTCCTTCTCACACACCGATCGTGTTAAAGGGTTGCTGCTTATAGGCCGAATTCCCTCTTATGTGCAGATGCAAAAATTCTAGCTAAAGTGCTTGCAGTTAGGTTAAACAGATTCATTCCTAGGCTGGTCCATCCTGACCAGGCGGGATTCATATCTAATATATCCACCAGTACAAATATTAGAAGAACCTTCCTAAATCTGCAAACACCTATAGAAAATGAGGGATCAAGATCTATATTGTCACTGGATGTGACTAAAGCCTTTGACACTGTAGAGTGGGGATATGTTAGGCGGGTGTTGGAGAAATTTGGATTTGGCCCCATACTGATTGGATGGATCAAAACTTTATGTGGGTGATACCCTTAAAAAATTCTCTGAGCTGAAAAGAGAATTTAATATCCCTCAGAATACATATTATACTTACCTGCAGATAACTCATGCTTTAGAAACCCAATTTAGGAATCAGCCTCTAGAATGGAGAGAATTCCCCCTAGTACAGTCTATACTCCAGAGGGGCACTACCAAAGGCCCAATTTCAGAAATATATAGGCAGATAAATAGAGAGGTTAATGGGGATGAGAAATTAGACTCAGTAAAACTAAAAATGGCAACAGGATATAGGTGCAATATCCCAAGACCAGTGGAAGAGAATTTTGGAGGCGA
Organism: Lithobates pipiens; assembly: GCF_037356315.1. NCBI lineage: Eukaryota > Metazoa > Chordata > Amphibia > Anura > Ranidae > Lithobates > Lithobates pipiens. The sequence continues at coordinate 510,910,304 of NW_027507748.1, forward strand.
GCCCTTCTGTATCGATTTCACCCTGGCAGAAGATATCACATCTAATGCTATTGAACAGAGCATACTACACTCCTAGCCAATTATTTAAGTTCGGTAAAAGACTGGATGACAAATGCCTTAGATGCCAGGTCTCAGGGGACCTTCTCCACATGATGTGGAGATGTCCCAAGCTGTACCGGTACTGGGAAGGAGTGATTAATATTTGGAAAGAGACATTTGAAATAAGGATGGAAAAGGAAGTTAAGGTATGCATATTGGGATATAGACAAGAGCAGGGAGAAAAGAAGAGCACTACAGTAGCTATTTTGAGGTGTATATTTCAAGATAGAAAAATTATAACATGAAGATGGCAATCAAAGGAGCCTCCTACAGTAAGAAATTGGATAGATTCAGTAAATGAAACCCTTCCTAAAGAGAGAGCCGCTTATATAAAGAGATGCAATTTAAAGGAATTTGAAAGAATGTGGAGACCCTGGATGGAAGGAAAATATAAAAATATAATAGGAAGATAACTTTGTAGATACTGGTAAGGGAGGGAGGGTGGAGGGATGAGGAAAATAAATTAACTAAATGGGGATAGGGGTGGACTTAGAAAAGGATCGCTACAGCTGCGACCACTCATTGCATCTCTTTGCCTTATGTAAGACGCTCTCTTTTTACCCCTATTTTACGTTACAGTATATGAGATAAAATAAGAATGTACAACCAAAATTACTGCTGTTTTTGTCAAAATATTTTAAATATTTAATAAAGAATAAATAAAATAAAAAAATAACATTACTATAACATAATTTAGCTGATATACATAGTACATATAAGCCAGGTGATATCATATTATATTATAAGGTACAGTTCTATCATAGCTGCAACACTGTACCACTCCTGCATACATGTTTCTTGTCTTGATGTTGCTATGGTAATCTCCCACGCGAGCACTACGTGTGTGTATAAAATTCCCTAACCCTAATATAACCCTAATATGGCCATCACTGAAGCCTGAGGAAGGAGAAGGCATGCTTCGAAGGCAAAGTGACACTCGTCCATGTACATCACTGATCACAGTACTCACCATGGAAGCACCAACAGTGTGACCGGAGGAACGACCAGATCACAGACACACACGTCCATAAGAGTGACACCAGACCTTTCCCTTCACGTAGATGATACCCTGTGAATGTATTCTTTATATTTTAAATTACATTAAAGATGTTTGCATACTGCTCTTAGAGGGCGCTGTTCTCTTGTCCTTTCTATATTCCAGATCCCTGGACTGACATTGTTTACCCAGTAGCAGCTGCATTTCCCACCCTAGGCTTATACTCGAGTCAATACATTTTCCCAGTTTTTTTGTGGTAAAATTAGGTGCCTCGGCTTATATTCGGGTCAGCCTATACTCAAGTATATACGGTAAGTAAAAAAACAAAAAAATACAATGGTGATTAAAGATCACGAAAATAAAGCTCAATTGGTCTAAAAAAAATCCAAATTTAATTTTGGCACAGTGTCCTATGTTCAAGCAATTGTCAGTCAAAGCATCACAGTGCTGAAAATTTTAAAATGGCATGGACAGGAAAGGTGTTTAACCACTTGCCTAAAGGGTATTTACACCTCCTTCCTGCCCAGGCCATTTTTCAGCTTTCAGCGCTATCACACTTTGAATGACAATTGCACGGTCATTCTACACTGTATCCATACAATTTTTTTATCATTTTCTTCACACAAATAGAGCTTTGTTTTTGTCGGTGCTTAATCACTGCTGTTTTTTTATTTTTTACTAAAAAGACCAACAATTTTGAAAACTTTTTAATTTTTTTTATAAAACTTTTTTTCTTCAGTAAATTTTGAAACTAAGTAATTTTTATCCTTCACTGATGTGCACTGATGAGGCTGCACTGATGGGCACTGATAAGCTGAACTGGTGGGCATTGATGAGGTGGCACTGATGGGCACTGATGAAGCAGCACTGATTAGGTGGCACTGATGGGGAGGCACTAATATGCCACACTTATGGGCACTGATAGGTGGCACTGATATGTGGTACTGATGAGCACTGATAGGTGGCAGTGATGGGCAGTGTTAAGTGGCACTGGTGGGCACTGATAGGCAGCATGGATAGGCAGTACTTATGGGCACTGATGGGCATTGGTGGGTGGCACTGATGGGCAACACTGAAGGACATTGATCGACAGCAGTGATGGGCATTGATGGGCAGCACTGATAGACAGCACTGATAGGCAGCACTGACTGGCATTACTAATGGGCTCTAATTGTTAGCACTTGTGGGCAGTGGTGGGCACTGATTGCTGGCACTGGTGGGCACTGATTGCTGGCAATGGTGGGCACTGATTTGTGACACAGTTGGTGCTATATTGTAATCAGGACACCGATGATTAGTGCCCCCCTGTGCAGATGCCTCTGTCAGTGTGAGGCTAAGAGCGCCGATTACCGGCATGTCTGTGTTTACATGTGACCGGCTGTGATTGGACACAGCTGATCACATGGTTAAAGAGCCGCGGACACAGCTCTTTATAGAGATCCTGGTCACGCCGTGTCCTAGCAAAGTGGTGCAGCCACAATTGCCACGCTGCGCACCCCACATGGGCGTGTGAGAGCGGACGTTCTGGGATGCCATTATACGATGGCATCCCAGAACAAGAGCCATACCACCCTGCTGTCATTTGACAGTGGGCGGGCGGCAACTAGTTATCATACATTATTCCCAAATAAGCTGCGCTATACTGATCCGATAAATGCTATGTGAAGCAAATAAGTGAATAAATAAAGCATGAAATCAAAAATATTAACAAAGTGCAGACAGGGAAATGCATATACTAATGTTCAAATATTAGTCCATCATCCCATCAACAAAGAATGTTTTGCTTGTAATCTCCAACGTGTTTTAAACACACCACACCGATATAGGAAAAGTGTCATCAGAGTTTGCAGGAAAAAAGAGGACTTCCACCACCAACACTACTGCCACTTACAGCTACACTGATCCCATCTCAGAGACCAGATATCGCCAAATCAAAAACGCTTCTTCTGAGTCAGGACTGCATGGAGGGTGTATCCTCTTTAAGCGCTTGGTTCAAGTGGTTAGAAGAATCCTACGGCCACACCGCTTATTCCAATGGTTAGACAAATCCTACGGCCACACCGCTCATTGCCCAGCACATATAATAACGAAAGGAATCGCCATAGTGTGATATAGTCACGAAATTTAATATAATAAAAAAGATTGCACTTACATCAAGTAGAAAAAACTTTGCTTTGTAAAACAAACAGATTCACCGGCCGGCTTAGTAACGCTGCCCGTCGCTTCCGGGTCCAGCGTAGATCGCGGTGACGTCAGTACGTCGCTCCTCCCTACGCCGTTTCGTTATAGGTAACGTCTTCCAGGGGCACAGGCGGCGTAGTTATCATACATGTCTTCAAGTGAATGAATGAATGAATGAATGAAATACTTGTATAGCGCACAATCCGAACTGAATCGCCTCTAGGTGGTTAAATGTGTACATTATATGTTTTAGTTTATGGCATTAGGATTTTTGATGTTAATGTAATTGTTTGGAGGTCTGTACATGATTGTTTTATCTTGCTTTGTGTTGTTTATGGTGTCATCTGGTATGATGTGTTGTGTTTTGTCTTCCCTGGCTTTGGAAGGGCATAACGCACCACCTTGATCTGAGAAATTCTTGATGACATCCTGGCATGTCTACATGAATGGGTCCATCAATGTGACTAGTCTAGATCAGGGGTCTCCAAACTATGGTCCTTCAGTTGTTCAAGAACTACAATTTCCATCATGTCTGTGAATGTCAGAGTTTTACAATGCCTTATGGGACATGTAGTTCCACAGCAGCTGGAGGGCCATAGTTTGGAGATCCATGATGTCAATGCACCATTAGTACCTTCAGTGTGACATCTGTTATCTAGTTTGGGGCATGGAGTAAGACCTGCTGGTATATAAGGGATATAAGAGGAAGAGGAGTTCAGGTGTAAAGGGTGAGACTTCCATGGGACTTGCTCAACCCTGTGACAGAGCGTTGGGCCTTCTTTGCAGATGTTTACCTAACAGATAGCACCTTTCTTGCAACTTTAGCACTGAGAGTGTACTCTTTCTCCCTCTCACGTCTGTGAATGACACTAGCACATTTTCAACATTTTCAATGAGGTAAAATCTCTCAATGTTGCTCATTCTTCTATAGTTGCATAAAAAAATAACATAGGAAAGATAGCCAAAATACCTGATTCTCTACAATTGAGTAAACATGACCTTGGATTCATTTTGGTTTGTGTGGATTAGGTCACTCATTTCTAGTGCATGTACCCAATATATTCTGGGTTATATTTTTTTTATATAGCTTGATTATCCACTTTTAATGTAATAGGATATTGTATGTCTAACTGACTTTGTCATACCACCTTATGTTGTTGTGTTGAGCTTTCAAGAAAATCAGTAGTAAAGAAAAATCAACCTATATTAATACAAAAATACTATTATGTCAAGAGAATGTCAACAATATACACTGACTGATTCAAGAAGATCACATCAGAATACAAAACATCCCCAAGGTAGAACTGTGAAGAATTAGTTAACATTTTTATGGGATGTCAAAACAATGCTTTTGAGTTGATATTCCAATGTTAAAATATGAAAGCCAATCTCAATCAGTTAATCATGTTGTCTGAGACAGCTGAAAACAACCTAACAGACTGAAAGGTTATATGCCAGAAGCATAGTCATAAAAGGATATCCACTTCCTACACTAAAGAATAACCTTGAAAAGAGAATTTGAATTCATTGCACAGACTGCTACAGTAAGTAAGCAGTCGATATACAGTTAAAATGCAGAATATATTAAATGTTTCACATTCAGGGAAAATATGTGTTGGTTTTTTGAAATTATATAAAATGTAATGGTGTACATGTATGTTTTATAAAACAGATTGTCAAGGTGAAATCTTTATTTCTAAGTTTAACAATAGGTTGAAAATACATGCATACAGGCATACAAAATGTGTTTGTTCATTACAACAATGAAAAATTCATTAAACTCTTTATTGAAAGAAGCTTGAATTAGAAATTACAGCCATTTTGCATAGTAAAAAGAGAACTCAATTTTTAACCTCTTGACCTAAGGATATAGGTTTACAGAAATATGCCTTTTCCTACAAGTGACGCTAAGGATGTAAAAATTCTTATACATCCATTACTAAATTGCAATTTAATCAATGTTTCATAAAATAGTTTCTTCTGACTCTTAAAGTGGTTGTAAACCCTTACAAACCACTTTGACCTACGGGTAAGCCTAGATTAAGGCTTACCTGTAGGTCCAAGAAATATCTCCTAAACCTACACGGTTTAGGAGATATTTACAAACAAAACAGGCACCGCTGTCTACGGCGCATGCGCCGTAGACAGCGGCGCGCAGGCGCACTGAGCACGCTGCAGATCACGGTGATATGCCGCTCGTGTCGGCTCCCATGTGCATGCGTGGGAGTGATGTAATCACGGCTCCGACGAATCACAGCGCGGGAGCAGCGAGACCCGGAAGTCACTCCGGAATACATGGCAGTGGTAAAGATAAAGGAGGAGGACCACTTCAAGGGCTTCATTCTCAGGTAAGTTATTCATAATGAGCTAGTATGCTATGCATACTAGCTCATTATGTCTTTGCCTTGCAGGTTGCATTTTTTTTTTAAAGTGCCTTTACTTCCTCTTTAAGAAGGTTGAGTTTGCAGATATAATAAACTTGATCAACAGTGTTGTACAATCTCCATATCCACTTTGGCTCTCACATCTGTTTATTGCTTATGGACCAGACCCTATTTTCACATTTCTGCTACATGTCTGTATATGAGTCTATAACTTTATAATTACTTATGATAAAGAATTGATACAAATATTTTTTTGGGAGGGACAAACAGGGCTTTCTTGTGACCCTAATGTCCTCTGAGAATTTTTTTTATGTACAGTGCCTTGCAAAAGTATTCACCCCCCTTGGCTTTTTACATATTTTGTTACATTACAGCCTTTAGTTCAATGTTTTTTTTTTAATCTGAATTATATGTGATGGATCAGGACACAATAGTCTAAGTTGGTGAAGTAAAATTCAAAAAAATATACATAAAACTATTTTGCAGAATTTGACCCCTTTTGTTAAAACCCATAAAAAGCTCTGGTGCAACCAATTACCTTCAGAAGTCACATAATTAGTGAAATGATGTCCACCTGGGTGCAATCTAAGTGTCACATGATCTGTCATTACATATACACACCTTTTTGAAAGGCCTCAGAGGCTGCAACACCTAAGCAAGAGGCACTACTAACCAAACACTGCCATAAAGACCAAGGAACTCGCCAAACAAGTAAGGGACAATGTTGTTGAGAAGTACAAGTCAGGGTTAGGTTATAAGAAATATCCAAATCTTTAATGATCCATAGGAGCACCATCAAAGCTATCATAACCAAATTGAAACAACATGGCACAACAGCAAACCTGCCAAGAGACAGCCGCACACCAAAACTCATGGATTGGGCAAGGCGGGCATTAATCATAGAGGCAGCACAGAAACCTAAGGTAACCTTGGAGGAGCTGCAGAGTTTCACAGCAGAGACTGGAGTATCTGTACATAGGATGATAAAAATCCGTACAATCCACAGAGTTGGACTTTATGCCAGTGTCACGTACCTGGTAGGAGTCTGATATTACAAGGTAGGCCTCCCTTGTATATCCAGCCCAAGCCCCACTGAAGGTAAAACAGATGGTGGCTAGGGCCTGGAGGAACATGAGTGAACTTGCAGAACTTGCAGAATCAGAAGATCAGGACACAGCTGAAGAGCAGTCAGCACAGTTTTTGAGTCAGTGCACCTTTTAAATAGGCTGTCTGGTGCTAACTGGAGTTAGAGACATGCTCTTGCGTGTGCATGCATTTTGTTGCACACAAACATGCGCATTGAAGCCTTGGAAGTCCGCTGTTGCTTGTGTGTGCGCCAGAGCAGTTCTCTTACAGGCAGAGTGGCCAGAGGAAAGCCATGACTTTCAGAAAAAACAAAATGGCACGTTTTGAGTTTGCGAAAGGGCATTTGGAAGACTCCCAAAATATATGGAGGAAGGTGCTGTGGTCTGATAGGACTAAAATTGAACTGGCACAAACCCAACACATCACATCACCCAAAGAACACCATCACGCTGTGGGGATATTTTTCAGAAGTAAGGACTGGGAAACTGGTCAGAGTTGAGGGAAAGATGGATGCTAAATACAGGGATATTCTTGAGCGAAACCTTTGCCACTCTGTGTGTAATTTGAGGCTAGGATGGAGGTTCACCTTTCAGCAGGACAATGACCCCAAACACACTGCTAAAGCAACACTTGAGTGGTTTAAGGGGAAACATGTAAATGTGTTGGAATGGTCTAGTCAAAGCCCAGACCTCTATCCAATAGAAAATCTGTGGTCAGACTTAAAGATTGCTGTTCACAAGCACAAACCATCCAACTTGAAAGAGCTGGAGCAGTTTTGCGAGGAGGAATGGGCAAAAATCCAAGTGTTAAGATGTGGCAAACTCATAGAGACTTATCCAAAGTGACTTGGGGTTGTGATAGCCATAAAAGGTGGCTCTACAAAGTATTGACTTCAGGGGGTAAATAGTTATGCACATTGACTTTTTCAGTTTTTTTTGTCCTATTTTTTGTTTGCTTCACAATAAAAAAAATATCTTCAAAGTTATGGGCATGTTCTGTAAATTAAATGATGCAAATCCTCGAACAATCCATGTTAATTCCAGGTTGTGAGGCAAAAAAACACGAATAATGTTGGGGGGGGGGGGGGGGTGAATATTTTGCAATTTTTTGCATACAGGTATATTTAATTTTACTCATATTGCATCAGTAATTTAAAGTTAAAACAGATATACCCTAAATCACCTATTTTTAACAGTAAATCCTTAAAGATAACAATGTATAAATGTGTTTAATTATATTTTTATTTCCAGCAATTAATTTAAAATAGAAGCATGGAACAGGAGATGAAATTGTTAAAAAGTGCTTATACAGGTTGAAATGAATGGGTTAAGCAGTAAAATAAGAGCATGTCTCTTTAATTAAGAGTTAACAAACTCCCTGTGCACACAATAAACATTCTTCTGTCAGCTGCAGCTCTCCCACTGACAAATCTGTCTGACAGGGAATGGATGAGATAAGATAGCTACTGTGTTACTTTTGCTTTGATTTAAAATGTTACACTGAATGCTCATGGTGATTGACTGTCAGAGTGATCATTCAATGAGGAAGACTTCTGATTGGCTCCCAGTCTTAGGATCATCTTTCTACAGACACCAGGTCTCAGATCTCTGCACAGGAGCAGAGGAGATAAGAAACTGCAGGATGTACAAGAGATGCCCTGTGTAAAGAGGAAGGGGGTTTTATGGATGTTTGTAAGATGTCTGGTTATAGTATAACAGGTGCATGAGCAAGTTTTTAAACCAACCTATTTGCCAAATTACAACCATCCATTAATATGATATTTAAGCAATTTCTTTAGTAAGAAAGTGAAAGACGAGAAGGGAGAAGGGGGAAGAGTGGGAGTGGGAAGAGGGAAGGAAAGGGGGGGGGAGAAGGGGTAGGAAAGGTCTCTAAAGCAGGGGTCTCAAATTGGCGGCCAAACTAGCCAAACTGGCTGTTGCAAAACTACAAGTCCCATCATGCCTTTGCCTGTGGGAGTCATGCTTGTAACTGTCAGCCTTGCAATGCCTCATGGGACTAGTAGTTTCGCAACAACTGGAGGGCCACCAGTTTGAGACCCCTGCTCTAAAGTAAGGGTTATACCTAGGATCAATATGTTATGAATCATTAGGATACATGAAAGATCCAAAATATAGTACTGTATATCAGCAGACATAGGAAGTAATATTATATTTAAAAGCAGTAATAAATATTTAAAAGCAAACCAACAGGTCCATGTCTTGTTGAATGTGGCAGACAAATTATGAGATTCATATCTAAGCTCATATCTAAGTTCATCCATGTGCTAAATATGGTAGATAATTTGAAACCAGTTTTATGGTAGAGTTGAATTCTGTTTTCAATAAGCTGGGATGAATTATTTACTGTAGCTGTGTTAAATAGGTGAGGAGTGATGGAATACTTGTACTTGTGCCTGATTGTTCACCTGTACAATGACATATGGTAGGACTACAAGAAAAAGACAACTTCTCCTGCGCTCTGGTGTCTGGGCCTTCAAAGTGTGATACAGACAGTTTTAGAAGGTAGTGTCAAAAAGGTCTTGCAGCCCTCCTTTGAATATTGGGTATTCAAATACTGGAGAAAACAAAACAAAAAAGGAAGGCGCCCTGACCTAGTGCATTACCATAAATAGAGCTTTATTAAAAACAGAACATATAGCAAAATGGCTACTCACAAACAATTATTGATAAAAGGCATAATCAATACAATTGGATCCATCACACCGAACATCAAAACGTCCAGATCTACTTTATCTCTGGTGTTCTATAATAAAGGCATCTGCATGAGTTAGTGGGTGTTGTGTGCCTCCAGCACAATATACACTACCCAACTGCTGTTTTACCTAACTCCCTTCAGGCCATTACCATGTCTGGAAGGCCAGCAAGGAGAGGCAGACAGGCGCGAGCCGATAAAAGAGGGCAAGCAGGCTCTGTGTCTAGAGACAACAGTGCTGGTCGTGGTTGCGGTGCATTGTCATCAGCACGTGGCCATGGGACACGCTTGTCCTTCTTTTCGGCAGCTGTTGAACCGCAACATGCCAACGACTTGGTAGAGTGGATGACCAAGCCCTCTTCATCCTCCTCATCCTCTCTCACCCAGTCTCAGGTACTAGCAAAGCAGCTGCCAACGCATCGTCTTTCCTCCTCTCAATGTCATCATCAGTGACTCCTTCCCTAGACCCACCACGTCCTCCTGAGGAGTCTCCTGAACTCTTTGAGCACAGTGTTGGGTGCATGCTCCAGGAGGATGCCCAGTGTTTTGTAGCCTCTGATGATGACACTCAGCTAGAGGAAGGCAGTAGCGTGAATGCAGAGAGAGGGGATGCTCAAGAAGGACAGCAATCTGGCAGTCATGTTCCACAAGCTGCAGCATATTGCCAGGTTTGCTATAGCGATGAAGAGGGAGGGGATGATGAGGGCACTGACTCCACGTGGGTGCCTGGTAGGAGAGAGGAGGAGGAGGAGACACATGTCCAACGAGGCAGGATGCCCTCCGGGGGCCAGCTTAGGGGCAGCACACCGACTGAATCACACCGCAGAGCTCCACCTGTGCAGGGTGCTACCTCTGTGCGTTATTCTAAAAATTCTTTGGTGTGGGCCTTTTTTGAGACGAGTGCATCAGATCGCACTGCTGCTATTTGCAACATATGTCTCAAGCGTATCTCGCGTGGCCAAAACATCAGCCGCTTGGGCACCACATGCTTGACCAGACATATGTTGACCTGCCATGCAGCTCGTTGGCAAGCGTACCTCAAAGACCCACACCAAAGAACAAAGCGGACCTCTCCTTGCTCCTCATCAGCTGGCATCTCCAACCCCACTAGACCTTCAGTCCTCTCTGAAACCTGCTCTGAGAGGAATGAAGGTGTAGAATTAGGTGTGTCACAGCCAAGTGCTTCCGGGCACTCTGCTAGCAGTACACCCACGTCCGATTATAGCAGGCAAATGTCCCTGCCCCAGCTGCTCGACCGGCGAAAGAAGTTCACTCCCAGCCATCCACATGCCCAGCAGTTGAATGCTAGCTTGGCTAAATTGCTAGCACTTCAACTGCTGCCTTTTCAGTTGGTAGACTCGGCCCCCTTCCGTGAGTTTGTACAATGTGCGGTTCCTCAGTGGCAGGCCCCCAAACGCCACTTTTTCTCACGGAAGGCGATTCCGGCTCTCTACCGGCATGTGGAAGGCAATGTCCTTGCCTCGCTGGACAGGGCGGTCAGTGGTAAGGTGCATATTACTGCTGAATCATGGTCCAGCAGGCATGGACAGGGACGTTACCTGTCTTTCACGGCCCATTGGGTCACTCTTCTGGCAGCTGGGAAGGATGCAGGACAAGGTGCAGTAGTGTTGGAGGTTGTTCCGCCACCACGCCTCCAAAATGCTACTACTGGTTGTGACACACCTCTCTCCTCCACCCCCTCCTCTTCTTCTTCCCCCATGGCCTCTTCCAGTGCTCTGTCCTCAGAACCAGCGGTGCTCCGTAGGCGTTCCAGGGGCTACGCAAGTACGCAGGCAAAACAATGGCATGCCGTGCTTGCGCTGGTTTGTTTGGGGGACAGGAGCCACACTGGGGCGGATGTTTTGTCAGCTCTGCAGGGGCAGGCCGAGAGGTGGTTGACGCCACGCCAGCTTAAGCCAGGAATGGTGGTTTGCGACGATGGCACCAACCTCCTCTCCGCCCCCCGACAGGGACAACTGACCCATGTGCAGCGGTTTTTGGGCAGGTACCCAGGCTTACAGGATGTCCTGAAGCAGGCCAGGAAAGTCTGTGTGCATTTCCGCCGATCAATTAATGCCTGTGCTCGGCTGGCTGAGCTTCAAAAGGAGTTGAACCTGCCCAAGAACCGCCTTATATGTGACATGCCCACCAGGTGGAACTCAACGTTGGCCATGCTGCAGCGGCTGCACACGCAGCAGAGGGCCATCAATGAGTACCTGTGCGACTACGGCACCAGGACAGGGTCAGCGGAGCTCGGTTTTTTCTCACCACGCCAGTGGGGCATGATCAGGGATGCATGCACTGTCCTGTCACCATTTGAGGAGGCCACAAGGATGGTGAGCAGTGACAGTGCATGCATCAGTGACACTGTACCTCTTGTCCAACTCTTGGAGCATATGCATACGCAATAATGGACAGGGCACTTGAGGCAGAACAGAGGCAGGAAGAGGAGGACTTTCTTGCCTCTCAAGGTCCCCTTTATCCAGACAGTGTTCCTGCTGTGCCATCCATCACACAGGAAGAGGATGAGGATGAGGAAGAGGAGGAGGAGGAGGATGATTGTGTCAGCATGGAGGTGGAGGCTGGCACTCAGCATCAGCAGCAGCAGCAGTCCTGTAGGGATAATTTACAGTCCCAAGAAACCCGTGGACTTGTACGTGGCATGGAGGAGGTAGCTGCGGATCATGTTGTCCTTAGTGACCCAGAGGACTCCGGACCGAATGCCTCAGCTAACCTACGCTGCATGGCCTCCCTGATCCTGCAAAGCCTGCGGAAGGATCCTCGTATTCTTCGGATCAAGGAGAGGGACCATTACTGGCTGGCAACTCTCCTTGATCCACGGTACAAGGGTAAGGTTGCCGACCTTATCTTGCCATTGCAGAGAGAGCAGAGGATGAGACATCTCCGGGAGGTTACAAACTCCTGGTCCTGGACAACGTGTTGCTGAGGCATCGGTCAGAAAGAGCGGTGGAGAAGGTGGCGGTCTGACCGATGCTTTGAGACAATTTTTTAGTCCGCAGCCCCAAGGTATGATCGGTTCCAGCAACCATCGCCAGCGTCTGATTTACATGGTGCAGGAATACCTAGGGGCAAGGTCAGACTTGGACACCTTTCCCACCGAAAATCCTCTGGCTTACTGGGTCTTGAGGATGGATCACTGGCCAGAGCTTGCACAGTATGCAATTGAGCTACTGGCCTTTCATGCATCCAGCGTTCTTTCGGAACGCACCTTCTGTGCTGCTGGTGGCTTTGTTACCGATCACAGGGTGCGCCTGTCCACTGAATCAATTGATCGACTGACCTTCATCAAGATGAATCAGTCTTGGATCACCCACAGCTACCAAGCACCTGAAGCTGATGTAACCGAATATTTTTTTTTAAAATATCACATCCCTTCAAGACTGCCTATGCTGATGCTGAGTGACTGTCCTGTTATGTTGATTGTCTATCCTCTTCCTCCTCCGCTGATATGATGGAAGAACATTTCTGGTTCTGGGTGATGCCATCAGCCCAATTTTTCTGCCCCTGTTTAACAGGGGCGTTTAATTACATTTTTTGATGCAATGCTTTGCAGCAGGGCTAATTCCTGCAATAAAACTAGAGTATATGGGAGAGGTTGCAGTGTGATGGCACCATCACCAGTGCCTAAGGCCCAATTTTTCTGTCCCTGTTTAACAGGGGTATTTAATTACAATTTTTGATGCAATGCTTTGCAGCAGGGCTAATTCCTGCAATAAAACTAGAGTATATGGGAGAGGTTGCAGTGTGGTGGCACCAGCACCAGTGCCTAAGGCCCACTTTTTCTGCCCCTGTTTAACAGGGGCGTTTAATTACAATTTTTGATGCAATGCTTTGCAGCAGGGCTAATTCCTGCAATAAAACTAGAGTATATGGGAGGGGTTGCAGTGTCGTGGCACCAGCACCAGTGCCTAAGGCTCAATGTTTCTGCCCCTGTTTAACAGGGGCGTTTAATTACAATTTTTGATGCAATGCTTTGCAGCAGGGCTAATTCCTGCAATAAAACTAGAGTATATGGGAGAGGTTGCAGTGTGGTGGCACCAGTGCCAGTGCCTAATGCCCAATTTTTCTGCCCCTGTTTAACAGGGACATGTAATTACAATTCTTGATATAATATTTCACAGGAGGCCCCGTTCCTGTGCCCACCCAGAGTAACTGTGAGGACTTATAGTGTTGTGGCACCAGCACCACAACCACCAAAGGTCAATTTTTCTACCACTGTTCAACAATGGCATGTAATTACAATTCTTGATATAATCGTTCACAGCAGGGCGCTCCAGCGCCCACCAAGAGTCACTTTCAGGGCTTACAATGTTGTGACAAAACCAACACCTTGTTCTGCCATTTCTGCAGAGCATATAGGGCAGGCCCCTACTTTCAAACATCCAACTTACAAACATCTCCTACTTGCAAACGGAAGGAGACAACAGCAAGTAAGATGAAAAAAGATGTACGACAAAACAAATTATACAGGGGTGATAACCCTTCCCTATGTTTTCCAAAAAGCTTAAAAATAGTTTTTTTGACTGGAGCTACACTTTAAAAATGTACCAGTTGAAAATTAGAAACAGATTCAACTTAACACAACAAACCTACACAATCCCTGTCTTGTTTGCACCGCCTGTATACTGCTGTTCTGAGTATATAGGGCCTGGGGGCCACACGCATTTCCTTTTTTTAATATGGGCACTGGGTTCCCCTTAATATGCGTACAAGACCCAAAGGGGCTGGTAATGGGCAGGGAGGGCTACCCATGCCATTTTTCTCAATGATTTTCAACCATATTGCAGGAACCAGATATAACATTAAAACCGTAAGCAGTTTTCAATGATGTTATTTCCGTTTAATGCCATTTTGTGCAGGGACTGTTCTAAACATGGGAAACATGTGGCACTTCACAGGCATACTACAGACACCCCCCAGGCACCATATTTAAAGGAATATTTCCCTTTTTTTTCACTTTAATCGTCATTAAAATCAGTGCTCCCGCCAAAACGGCCATTTTTAAAAACATTTTAGGCATTGACCCATGTCCCCTGGGGCAGGAGCCAGGTCCCCAAACCCTTTTTAGGACAGTATCTTGCATATTAGCCGTTAAAATTAGCACTTTTAATTTCGAACGTTCGAGTCCCATAGACTTCAATGGGGTTCTAAAGTTCGTACGAATTTGGGGTCCGTTCGAAAGTTCTGGTGCGAAACGAACCGGGGGGTGTTCGGCTCATCCCTACCTGTATATATCATTTTCTAGGTTCTATGATTATTGCAGGCAAAAAATATATGATTTACATCCTCTAGTAAGAGATTTCTGACAATATATCCCATAGAGTATAATCATACTGTTCCTAGTCTTTCTGTAGTAAGGGGTTAAACACTGTCACAGTCATTCACTCACATCTTGTTAAAAAAAAACACAAACTACGGATGGCTAACACAACCACATGGCATACAGTAGGTAATTCTAAACACTCAATAAAATAAAGTCCCATCTGTCTCTTAGAATGTAGACTTAGCATCTTTAGAATCCTATTCACCATTTATTTATGTTTAACTTTGTATTTTTGATAGAAGAAGGAAAATGTTCTTGATATTTGTTCACTGCAGATGCCATTTGTCATA
The DNA here is from genome assembly GCF_037356315.1 of Lithobates pipiens. Classification (NCBI taxonomy): domain Eukaryota; kingdom Metazoa; phylum Chordata; class Amphibia; order Anura; family Ranidae; genus Lithobates; species Lithobates pipiens. The sequence continues at coordinate 510,925,397 of NW_027507748.1, forward strand.
TTATCACTTTAATGATTGTTATTTGTTCCACATGTTGTATTTGCATCTGACAAACACAGCTCTTTTGGAAAAAGATAAAAGAAAAGAGCTCTAATTTCATAGAAAACATTTTGTAAAAGAAAGAACCACATCTAATGCCCCGTACACATGATCGGAAATTCGGCCAGCAAAAGACCTATGAGAGCTTTTGGTGCAAAAATGCGATAGTGTGTATGCTCGATTGGACTTTTGCTGGCCGAATTTCAGCCAGCAAAAGATTGAGAGCATGTTCTCAATTTTTTGGTCGGAAAAATGTCCTATCCGAAAATGCGCTTGTGTGTATGCAATTCCGACATGAAAAACTCATGCACGTTCAAGTACGAGACGATCGGTCTGGTAAAACTACCATTCGTAAAGGACATAGCAAATTCGTCACACTGAATTTGTTTTAATAGTTTAATGCAGGACATTCTCTTCTTCTTTGCAATGCTAGAAGAATAAAGTTGTTTTGCTGCTCATTCACACAGAGTTCTCACAAACTTCTTTCTTTATTATTTCTCCTGATCTCATGAATAATCTTTTTTGTTTTTAAAGCCAGATCTCCATAATAATGTTTGGATTTTTTTAATTGTTATTTTTTTTATTTTTATCAAGAACTCCTTTTTTTGGAATATTTTGAAATGATTTTCTAGTCATCTCCATAATTTTTTTATTTTAAATTTTTTTGTCACGTTTACACAACAACATTATTATCTTGTCTTTTTAAAGCTCAAGGAGGTTGGTTGGTGTCCCTCATTAATTTGACATTGTATTTTTGAAATGTAACTGTCTACTCACAAACAAAAACTGTCCTATTTTAAGAAAAACACATAGGAAAATATTTTCTGAAAAAAAAAATCCCTATTTATTCTGGCTGATAACAAAATAAAGAAGGCAACGCTGGAGAAACTATTGGAATTTGCTGGAATTTGAAAAGCCTTTCTACCCCAGTGCACACATAAACTATTTGGAAATTACAATTGGTAGCCTGAGAAGTCCATGTAATGGGGAGCACAATCTGGTCTAGGACTCCCAGAGATCATGAACAGCAACAGATGACATATGTCCCCAGGCTGCGGTACTACCACAGCCTGCGTCTTCTGTCAGACCAGACTAAACCCAGGCCATCACTTTCTTGTCTTCCTTGCAGCCTTCCCTGCAGCCTTCCTTACAGGCTTCCTTGGAGGCTGTGGCTCTGGAGGTGGATTTGTGGCAGGAGGAGGAGCAGGATGGGTGAGCATACATAAGTAATTGTTATCACTTATTTGGCCACTCAACCCTTTCTGAATGGCCTCAAAAAAAAATTCTCACACCTGAGGCATTGGCCCTCCTCCATTTGATGCAATTTAGCAACTACATAGCAGCCATAGGCCTCTTCAGCGTCGAGGGGGCTTTTGAGGGCCGCATTAGCATCCTTAATGAGGCCCAGTTCTGCCTCGTCCATGTTACTCCCCTTCCTGGCCCTTTTTGTTGAAAGGCGGAGGGGAGGCACTTGGGATTGGGCGAGGCCACTGCCTCCTCCTAACTGACACTTACCCCCGCCTCCTCCTTGCTGCCACATTCCAGTGCCTCGCCCTGTCTGAGGTCTTCCTGTGTATGAAAAAGGGACATACTTTTAGTCACTTTCAATCACACCCAAATTTCAGCTCATGACTGTTGCAAGTTGAATGTTAATAAATAGAAAAGACTATCATTCTGATCCCAGCATTTTTCATTCTTGTCACACAAATTTTTGGCCCCTACTGTCAATTCATATGTTAAACACTTTTTGTTAAATCATTAATTTGTTAGCAAGAGTAACATCTAGTTAACAACAATCATTTTCGGACAAATAAATATGTTAAAAAATACTATACCTGGCTCCAGCTGGGCTCCTCAACTTCTTCCAGGATGGAAGGTCCAGGTTGGTCCTTGAAAACCTCAGCTAGGGTTGAGGGAAGGGTGGATGGAAGTATAGAAAGTGATTCCCTGGCTTCCATCTGGTCCTCCAGAAACCACATTCTGCTGTAGTACCACAGACTGGGTACATACACATCCTCTGCTGCAGCACCTTATTATGCTCCTTACTATATGTGCTTCTCAAGGTACCAATTTCTTCTCCACAAACTTGATGTCTGCGTCGGAGACCTGTGTCTTCACATATTCCAGCAGTTTCTTCAGTGATGCCTTCCTAGCTGGTTTATTTTGATATAATACACAAATTTTGCATATCCCTGTATTTGTCTATGAAGTGGCCCATAAATTCAGGGTCTTTAAATTGTTTCATATTTGCTGCAAGACAAAACACAAGACAAAAACACTAAATATCAGGTTAAACTCTCCTAATTTTATCCCAATATAGAACTCAAGCTAGAATCAGTATAGGCCACTGATGTACCAAAGTTAAGATGTTACCTTCGTTAGAACGTTCATCCTCCTTCCTCAACACACTGAATTTACGTACGACAAACGCGTCTTAACTTTATATACACTGCGCATGCGTTAAACACCACCCACGTCGCCTGCCCGGACGTTATTTCTTGAAGATTCCCCCGCCCTGTCTTTTTCATCGCAGTGGGAGAGGAACATGGCGGAGACACGTCAGGTGGTCACTACTACTAGTAGTAAAAAGGAGGAAAGCCCAGAGGCAGAAACGTCCAGATCCAGGAGGAGGTTTAAGGCCTCCAATATATCCTTTGAAGAGATGGTGGAGACGGTCCACATATTGAAGAGGGCTGACTATGATGGCAAGAATGGACTGTACCCAAACCCCAATCTGCGAAAGACCAAAATCATGATGAAAGTGGTGAAGAATCTGTGGTGGAAATTTGGGACAGGATGATCCAAGGAGCAATTAAAGAAACGCTGGTCAGACCTAAAATTAAGGGACCAGGATCAGTACAGAAGGATAAAGAAAGTGCTTCAAAAAAGTAAGTACCTGTCGTGTGTTCCTATTATGATTATTAACTTGCATGCTGCTCCATGTGCTTTTCTTTACTGTTGTACAGTTTAAAATGGCTACTTTCATGTTCATGGGCACAGTAATCGTTTGTAGGAAACATTGTTCTTTGCTAACTAAATACAATGTTTTTAGCTGATACAGGGTTAACTACATTTGATCATGCTAATTTGTATTAAAAGAAGTTTAGGACATTGTGTTTAGATGTCTTTGAAACTAAAATGAATTGCAAACTTGATTCAGTGTAATGTAAGGAGAGGACACTCATCAGCTGTTTACATATCTGGACACAGGAGCACTAGTGTGGGACACCAGAGCACATTTTTTAGGGTGAGCCACACAGGTGCCCCAGTGGATACTTGGGGTGTCTCCATGTGTGAAACTTGTCCAAATAAGGTAAGTATTCCAGCTTGGTTAAGGGAATTAATCATGTCTTCAACTTGGAACTCTGCCCAAACAGACAACTGTATCCCACTTCCAAGCAATGTTTCACATTCATATTTCTGTCCACAAATATCTGTGTGCTAAGTATACCCTTTGTTTCATTCTCAAAGGGGAGAAAAGACTCAGGACGTCAGAGGACAACATGAACCCCCCACCTTCTCAAGAAGGGGAACAGACGACACCACAATCTGAGCATGTGGAGGAAGGAGAGGTGGAAAAATGCTTGAATTTGGCACCACAACAGTTGAGTGCTGGACACCACAGATTCAGGTAATAGATGTATGCCTGCATATTTTTAATACATGGTGTGTATTTTTATTTTAGGTGATGTTCAGGTTGTGGTACCAAAATCCAGTCATTTGACCAGTGACAGTGCACAGCTGCTTATCCGTCAAATTATGTCTTGTAGATTGAACAACATGATTGATGTACTATTGAGAATCTAAATCCTGAAAAGATTCCTGGATTATTATATTTTTTTGCAATTTTTTTCTATAAAATTTTAATACAGGTTAAAAGCCAAATTTGGAAGATGCACACAGTGTGTAAACATGTGCTAGCTGCCATCAGGCAATTTCAATGTACGCATTTCGTGGGTGCAACCCCTTCCTCCCAACTCTAGTAGGTCAGGGGAAATGGTTGCACCCCCAAAACACATCCATTGATCCCCAATGATGGGAGCTAGCACATGTTAACATTAGGTATGGGATCAGAAAGGAAATCCAATTTTGACTCACAATTTGTGTACATCTTCTAAATTTGGCTTTTACAGGAGTGACTTCATCCTATCTGATGAAGGCGAGATAAAGACTTTTTTCACACTATAAAATGTCTGATATTGCCTTCTTTTTTGCAATGTTGAACTTTGTAAGTTCCAGAGTTGTGTATGTTATGTTTGGAGACATGCCTGTTTCTGTATTTTTTCAAAAAATTCAAGGTAAAACTTTGAAAAAATGTGTTTTCTTTACTGCCAAATGTTTTATAAAACGCACATGTGAATGTGCCCAGAGTAAGAGGCTTTCTACTCAATAATGTGTGGCTTCTTCCTTCAATGCTCAATACCCCTTTTTGTATTGAGTTGGTGTTTACAGTGACAATGGGTGTTATTTAAATTATGTGAAAACAGCTTGGCACTACAAGTGAACTAGGAGAACCTAGGAGACAGATAAAAGAAACATAAGCAGTAAATCCAAATCAAGATTTTATCATATCAATTTTTTTTTTATTATTTACAAATTAGCTGACATAGCAATGGCCCCGAACCCATAAAATATTCACATATTTTTCACGCACTTCATGGGTGCTTTGGGGGGGCAAGCCAGGATGGACAGCTTCCAGGGCCCTCAGTGTTGGTTCAAGAAGTCCGGCCTCAGGCCCAACTGAGACTAGATAATTTGGAGCATTTCTTTTTAAAAAGTTGTGCAGGATGCAGCAGCATAAATCAATGTGGTTCGGGTTGATTGCCATTGGAAATAGGCGGAACCAGCTGGCCATTATCCCAAAGGTATTCTCCACGACTTGTTGGGCTCTGGCCATCTGGTAATTAAAAACCCTCTGGGGTGAAAGTCCTCTGGGGAAATGTCTTCATCACGTGATTGGCCAGACCAAATGCTTCATCAGCAATAAAAATAAACGGAAGTTCTTCGATGTTCCTCAGGTAGCAATCCCAAGCCACAGCTCTGGAGACATCCGTAGAACTCGGTCTGGACAAAGACTCTACCATTCGACATCCGACCATTCTTCCCCAAGTCCACATAGAGAAACTCGTATGTCGTTGACACCACCGCTATCAACACAATACTATGAAACCCCTTATAGTTAAAATAGTATGACCCGAATGGGTTAATGGGACGATGTGGATGTGCTTCCCACCTATTGCCCCTCTGCAGTTGGGAAAGTCCCAACGATGGACAAAGTGGGATGCCACAGTCTGCCATTCCTGTGGTGTTGAAGGAAACTGTGGAGTCCAAACAGATTTTTTTTTCTGCACATAAACATTGCAAGCAGATTAGACACAAACATTCTTGCCCAATGTCAGTATAACATTGATTTTAATGCGTATTTAAAGACAAAAAAATAAAGTCCACTTATCAGATTCCTCACCCTCTCTGATGGCCCATTGTCTAAATTTTAGGGGGGGAGGGTTCTAAATGAGTTTGTGAGCCCAAAAAAGCCTCTGACACTCTGCATGGATTTAAGGACAATACTAACATCTGTACACATTATCAGGGGTGTTTAGGGTAAAGCAGTACAAAGGAGCTGACAAAATACATTGTTTAAGTGACTAGGCTAGGTGTGTATGGGCCCACGATAGCATGCTGGGGAGGTTAGTGAATGCAAATATGCATGTAGGCCAAAAAAGGAGCATTAAAAGATTCAAGCATGCATGAGGACAAAGAAGACACTCACAGCATATTACAATCAGGGTAATTATGGAATGATGAAAGAAATACAAAACATTAGCATACATTAAATATATATAATGTGATGTTAAAGGATAAAACTTACCCTAATATAGTCCTTCTGCAGGATCTGAATAATAGCAGAACAGGTCTCTGGAATAATGATCCCCAGAGCCTGGGAGAGATGCCTGTAGAGAACTTGAGGTCCTGTAGACTTCTCCCCATTACCAAGTACCACAAGGTGGCGACTAGCCTCTGCTCAGTAGTAATGGCTTGCCACATGCAGGTGTCCTGCCTGCTAATATAAGGGGTGAGCAAAGCCAACAAACAGTGAAAAATAGAGTCTATCATCCGGAAAAAAATCCTGAAATCAACAAGGTTATTCTCCTGGATCTCACACAGCAGAGGCGTATGAGAGAATTGGTCAGGCTGGAGTAACCAATTCTTGGTCCATGAACTCTTCCCCACCCTATTCATTTACTGGGCTTTACTGGGCTTGGGTCAAAATAAGAACCACAGCACGAAATCTACGATGAGTATGTAACCACAACAAGGCTTCAAAACGGTCCGCTGGTCAGAACGAACTAACCGAACACACAGAAGAATAGCAAGGCCTGTGAAGAGTGAGCTGAAAAGCAGAAACGAGCGGACAAGAACGCACTGCAAAACAGATATGAACTGACTGCATGCACTGAAAACCAGCTACAAACCCACAAGCACAAACTGAACAGCAGTAAAACGATCGGAATAAGCACGAGCCTGAAAAGCGTGAATCGTCTGTCAACAAACTTCTACTAACACGAGATTAGGAGAAGGAGCCCAAAGGGTGGTGCACTTGGTATTGAACATCCTTTTTCTAGTTCCGTTGTACATTTTGTACGTTATCGCATTCTTGATGGTCAGAATTTGGTGTCACCGTGTGTATGCAAGACAGCTTGAGCAAAATCCTGTCCCCTGAACAAACCTGAACAAAACACAATGTGAAAGCTTCAGCCAATCAGGGCACAGAGCACTGTCAGAGTCATGATTGGACGCTGTCATCATGACTTTATACAATCATGTCTCATTGCTGCCCCACAGTATAAAAGTATTCTTTCAATGACAGACATTTTCAGTGTGATTTTGGCATGGAGAGGGCTAGAACAGGGCTATGTTCAGAGCTATTAGTTAGTTAGTGTGCTATACTGTGTTATTTTGCTTCAATTGTCAGTGTAAAATATTAGTTTAGTGTCAGTCTAGGGATAGCGTTAGTGTAGTGAGGAGGACCATCATTAAGCTTTGCATAGTGTGCAGCTAGAGTAAGGGCAGCTCAGATAGTTTCACTGTAGTGTAGTGAGACTGTGTCATTCATACTTGCATTAGTGTGGAGTAGAAACAGCTCATATAGTTTCAGTGTAGTGTAGTGAGACATTAGTGTGTAGCTAGAGTAGGTAACGTTCAGATAGCACCAGTGTAGTGACGGTTTAACACCGTCTATTTGATTGCGTTACTGCCAGTTTAATGACATTTACTTCTGTGTGCATCACTGCCAGTTTAACGCCATTTATTTCTGTGTGTGTTACTGCCAGTTTAATGCAATATAGTTCTGTGTGCGTTACTGCCAGTTTAACTTCATATAGTTCTGTGTGCGTTACTGCCAGTTTAACGGCATATAGTTTTGTGTGCTACTGCCAGTTTAACGTCTAATAGTTCTGTGTACATTATTGCCAGTTTAATGCCGTATGGTTTTGTGTGTGTTACTGCCAGTTTAACGCTATATAGTTTTGGGCGCTACTGCCAGTTTAACACCATATAGTTCTGTGTGCGTTACTATACGTTTCTGTGCATTTCTGTGTGTTTGGCACATTATATTGCAGTATATTATAGTGTATCCGTGTAGTGTGTCTATGCAGTGTGAGTACTCAAATTAAAGTGCACCAAACACCTCTTTATATCGATTAACGTGCATCTACGTACAGATTTCAACTTCTTCTTTACATTTGCTTATAAGAACCACCCCCACCCTCCTCATGCTTTAAAGCCTGTGAAAGGAGTCAAGAATGTGTAGCATAAAGGAGAAGGATTATTACTGGTTGGCAACCCTTCTTGACCACAGTGTCTCAGAACTCATCCTGGTCTCAGAACTCATCCTGTCCCCACAGAGTTCAGAAGATAAAATCTCTTGAGGACAAAGAGGATTTTATTGAACATTTTTCCTGACTCCAGAAGGTTACAGTGTCGTGGAAAACATAGGGGGGCGGGGTCACCCATACATCACTGGGGAACCCAATGGCTTCCCTCATCAGCGTCAGAGGGGGCGGGGTCAGGTGACGGGTGGTCCCGCCCTCCTAATATAAGAAAAACCAGCGCTGGGATCCCTGCAGTATCTCCGCAGCGGAGACAGAAGTCGGATGTATGGACAGCGATGGACTGAAAATCACCCGTCGCTGGATCAGATCAGCCATCGCTGGACCCCGGAGAGATGATCATCCATCGCTGGATAGCAAGAGTGGATTACCACCGCTGGAATCTTTTATTTTTCTTTTTTTTTTATAAAGGAATTTTTCAAAAGTGTGTTTGTCTTATTTTACAATTTTTACACTTTCTTTGTGAAATGGTAGGAGTACTTTTGTACCCCCTTATCATTTCAAACAGGGGTGGCCGGGATCTGGGGGTCCCCTTGTTAAAGGGGGCTTCCAGATTCTGATAAGCCCCCCCCACCCGCAGACCCCCACAACCACCGGCCAGGGTTGTGGGGATGAGGCCCTTCTCCACATCAACATGGGGACATGGTGCTTTGAGGGGTCACAGACTCCCAATGTTGAGGGCATGTGGCCCGGCACGGTTCAGGAGGCGGGCGCTCTCTCCTCCCCCCCTCTTTTCCTGTGGCCTGTCAGGTTGCGTGCTCAGATAAAGGGTTTGGTATGGATTTAGGGGAACCCCCACGCTTTATATTTTTTTATCAATGAATGAATTGTCGGCTAATACAGAGAAGACTCATTGAGTGTTCTCTGTATTACAGAGCTGACAATGGAAAGTGATTTTAAAAGACTTTTTTTCCTTGCGAAATGACACTTTGTGCAGGGACAGTTCTAAGCATGGGAAACATGCACCCCTTCACAGGCATACTATAGACACCCCCCAGGTACGAAATTTAAAGGAATATTACACTTTTATTGTTTAACTTTAATCATTATTAAAATCACTGCTCCTGAAAAAACTGCAGTTTTTAAAACTTTTTTTGCATTGATCCATGTCCCCTGGGATAGGACCCGGGTCCCCAAACACTTTTTAGGACAGTAACTTGCATATTAGCCTTTAAAATTAGCACTTTAGATTGTGAACGTTCAAGTCACATAGACTTTAATAGGGTTCTAAAATTAACACAAAGTTTAGGTCTGTTCGCAGGTTCTGGTGCAAACCGAACAGGGGGGTGTTCGGCTCATCCTTAGTTGAAGGCATTCAGCAGGTGGCCATTTGTGCGGACTCGTGCTGTTGGATTAGAATAAAGTGCGGTAATATAGGCTCTCATCTGGGGTAGTATGCCAATATTTTTTAGTACTGCGTAGGCCACTCTGTCGAATGCCTTCTCTGCATCAAGGGAAAGGAAGAAACCTTGCTTTTTTTTGGAGGTCAGTCAGTGATTTATGTTCAAGGCTTTAATTGTATTGTCTCGACCCTCTCTTCCAGGGATATAACCCACCTGGTCGAGGAAAACTAGAGATGATAGTAGGGGTAAAAGTCTGTTGGCTAGAATTTTGGCGGATATCTTGACGTCAACATAACGGTTATATGTGCCTCTAGAACCTGCTTTGGGGGGTGCTGTTTGGAATGAAGTGACTGGAAAGTTTTTAAGAATCTTGGTTTTAGTATGTTGGTAAAAGTTTTGTAATATTGTAGGGGTAGACCATCTGGACCTGGGGCTTTGCCTATAAGCATTTCTATTCTGCAAAATTAAATGTTAACATTTCTTTGAACTAGTACATATTACCCAGGGTAGCGCCCTCCCCTCCCCCCATTCTATTTTTTTTTTAACCTTGTTTATTAGCGCAGAAAATTGCATTTTTTTATTTGACACCACTTGGCTCCCACTAGGTTCTTTAGTCACTTCTGCAAAATGCAGTAGGTTGAGCATTCTCCTAGTCCCGTCAGGTGCCTGTCTATCTTTTACAAAACCAACTTGATCTAGGCCTATGAGGGATGGGGTGACTTCCATTAATCTGTTAGCTAGGGTTTTGGCATATATTTTAAGATCCGTGTTCAGTAATGATATGGGCCTAAAATTTTGGGGGATTGACGGGTCTTTGCCAGGTTTGGGTAGTGTCACGTTACTATGAATGCTTTTAGCATTTCGCTTGGGAAAGAGCCAGATTTTGCTGCCCCGTTGAAGACTTCAACTAGTTTGGGGGTAAGCAGATTAGTGAAAGCCTTGTAGTATTCAGCAAAAAAGCCGTCCGCTCCGGGTGCCTTATGCATAGGAAAGTTTTAATAATCGCTTCAACTTCTGTTACAGTAATTGGGGAGTGGTGTCATCAATTGATGCTAACTGGATACCATTAATCACTATGTGTCCGCGCTATAGCCGAAAGACGGCTGCAGCGTGGACTCCAATTGCCGGGAGGCCGTCCCCTGTTTACTTCCGCAATGCACGCTCCCGTGGGCATACATCGGGGAAGTTCTGTGCTGGCCACGTCCCTTGGACACAGCCAGTCACAGATCGCTGTAAATGGCTAATCACAGCAGCCGTTTACAGCGCGATCAGCGTGTCCAATGAGAGATGATCTCATATGTAAACATATGAGATCATCTCTTATCGCCGGCTCTCCCTTCTCACACAGAGACAGCGTGTGAGGAGGGAGAGATGAACCGCTGCAGAGGTTAGTGAAAAAAAATGAAAATAAAGTGTCATGTGTCCCCACTGCCATGTGTCCCCACTGCCACCTGCCCCCAGTGCCACCTGTCCCCAGTGCCACTTGTCAGTGCCACCTGTCCCCAATGCCAACTGTCCCCATTGCCATCTGTCCCCAGTGCCACAAGTATAAGTGCCATCTGTCATCAATACCACATGTCATCAGTGCCACATCAGTGTCACGTGTCATCAGTGCCACATATTAGTGCCATCTGTCATCAGTGCCACGCATCAGTGCCATCTGTCATCAGTGCCACCTGAAAGTGTCACGTGCCATCTATTATCAGTGTCATGTATCATCAATGCTTCGTATCAGTGCCATCTGTCATCAGTGTCACGTGTCAGTGCCACGTATTAGTGCCATCTGTCATCAGTGCCACGTATTAGTGCCATCTGTCATCAATGCCATGTATAAGTGCCATCTGTCATCAGTGCCATGTGTCATCAGTGCCACGTATTAGTGCTATCTGTCCTCAGTGCCACATCAGTGTCATGTGTCATCAGTGCCACTTATCAGTGCCATCTATCATCAGTGCCATGTCAGTGTCATGTGTCATTGTCCTGGTGCTCCAGGGTCTTCAAAAGTGTAAAAGATAGTCAACAAGTTTGATGTGTAACTTATGCTCCTAGCACAAGTGATGGTGCTCCCTGCATGTTAGGCCTCCCTATGTGGCTAGGCTGTGGAAAAGTCCCACACATGTGGTATCGTAATACTCAGGAGGAGTAGCAGAATGTATTTTGAGGCATTATTTGTGGTATACACATGCTATGTGAGAGAAAAAACCTATTACAATGACAATTTTGTGGAAAAAATAAATAAAAATCTTCATTTTGCAAAGAATTGTGGGAAAAAAATTACAACATCAAAAATCTCACCATGCCTCTAACTAATTACGTTGGAATGTCTACTTTAAAAAATGGATCATTTGGGGGATATTTGTACTTTCCTGGCTTGTTCAGGTCGCAAGAAATGAGATAGGCCGCCAGTAAATCAGGTGTGATAATTTATCACAACTTTCACAAAGACCAAATAATATCCACTAATTTGGGTTATTTTTACCAAAGATATGGAGAAGTATAAATTGTGGCCAACATTTAGGAAGAAAAATTAATAATTTGCAAAATTTTATCATAGAAACAAAGAAAATCAGTTTTTTTTTCAAAATTTTCAGTCTTTTTTCATTTATAGTGCAAAAAAAAAACCCAGAGGTGATCAAATACAACAAAAAGAAAGCTATATGTGTATGAAAAAAAGGACACAAAATTAATTTGGGTACAGTGTTGCATGACTGAATAATTGTCATTCAAAGTGTGAGAGCGCTGAAAGCTGAAAATTGGTCTGGTCACAAGGGGGGTTTAAATACCCTGTTGTCAAGTGGTTAAGGAACTTATTGATCTCAGCTTCAGTGGGTTGGTGAGTGCCAGGATCAGCGTTAACATTTTAGAGGGAGTGGTAGTAGTCTTTGAATGCATTAGCTATGGCTTTCAGATTACGTACGTGGTGTTAGTGTGATGGTGTTTAATCTGAGTGAGGTTGGAGCGTGCTTGGCATTTTTTAAGTTGGGAGGCCAGCAACTTCCCTGCTCTATTGTTTTGTGCATAAAATGATAATTTAAGAATTAACATTTTTTAGTACCAGGGTAGAGGAGGAAGTGGGATTTTTGTGTAGCGCTTCTAAGTCAGCTATGGACTTTTGCAGTGTAGTTATGCACTGCAGTTTCTTTTTCTTTTCACTAGAAGCATTTTGTATAAGAGTTCCTCTGACGACTGCCTTGTGTGCACACCAAACTGGGTGAACAGTCACCAGTGTCATTAATTGTGAAGTATTCCTGTATTTTTCCTTCAATCTCATCTCTTAGTTTAGGCTGTGATAGAAGGAATGTATTATTGTGGGATACGGTGCTTGTATCCACAACCTCAAGGGTCACCGGTGCGTGATCCGACCATGTGATGTTGTGGATATCTGCTTTGCCTATGGTTTGTAGGGTGTACACATCTGTAAGAAAGAAATCTATTCTTGAATAACTGTTATGAGCCATTGAATAGTGTGTGTAGTACCTTTCAATGGTTCGGAGGCATCACCATGGATCGAAAAGCCTTTCTTCTAAGCATAGAGAACCTAAATTAGGTCTCTTTCTCCTAATCCACTGAAGCGGAATCAAGTTCATAATTTAAGATCATGTTAAATTCATCTGCTTAGCAAGCTTAATGACTTTGCGGATAAACTTCAGGGGTTTGATGTTAGGTACATATAGGTTCACCAGGGTATAGTTTTTGCTGTTGAGTTCTGCAACCAGAATGATAAAGCACCCTTGAGGGTTAATATGCTGTTGAATTAAGGAAAAGGATATGGAGTCCTTGATAGCAATTAGTACACCATTTCTTTTGGCTGAGTCATTGGCTGTAAAGACATGAGGAAATTTGACATGTGTGCATTTCAGAGGGTTGGCATTGGAGAAGTGTGTTTCCTGAACACAAAGAACATCACAGTGTAAGTCCATTGCTGATTTCCAGAGAGTTCTGTGCTTGTATGTGCTATTTAAACCTCTCACATTAAATATAATTATTTAAAGATTCATTTGTATAGTAGGTGCTGCTTTGTCACCATCCAGTGGTGGAATTCTTTATGAGACAAGATGAGACTTCAATGCAGGAAATGTGCATGTGCTGAGGTGAAATATTTTGCATAATCATTAAGGAACAGAGTTCTTCAAAACTAAGCCAAAAAAAGAAAGGCACTAACTTGCTAGCTGCAATTTTCAACTGCTGTTGAGAACAGAATATGGGAAGCATCACGTATATAAATGAGGGGTTAATAACAGTTCTAGTATCAGCAGAACAACGGGCATTAAGTGAAGTGTCTCAGAAAATATGTGCTGAAGTTGAAAGGCACTGAGGCTAAATGCAGATTGGGGAGTGTACTGATGCTGGTGCATAGGCCGTAAGCCTCTTGCAGTGGAGCACTATTTACTTCTCCTGTTTTGGTGGTAGTTTTGCTGTTGCTCCAGGAATGGCTCTGGCTTGGCTGTGTCGCCTTTCTGCGGGAGTAGATGCCATTTCTGGAGGAGTGCCATGCCTCTGTTTAGTGAAGTGATGGAGTGTGATCTGTTGTGCATTTCCACTAGCAGTTTGGCTGGAAAGCCACACTTGTATATAATTTTGTGGTTACACAGGATTTTAGTAACTGGCACTAGGTTGTGTCTCGCCGTCATGGTAGCTTGTGACAAGTCTGCGTATATAGCAATCCCTGCAAAGAAGTCTGGGAGTGCAGGGTATTGTCTGGAGTATCGCATTAATTGGTCCTTCACATGGTAGAAATGGATTCTAGCTATCACATCCCTTAGGGTTTTCTCAGGTAGGTATGACGGTTTTGGCAGTCTGTGGGCTCTGTCTATGACAATGTCAACAGGCCCCAGGGATTGGAGAATGGTTGTCATAAGCTCTTGAAGGTATGGGTGCAGGTCAACTGGTTTAATGGATTTGCGACCCCCCTAAATTGGAGGTTGTTCCTGCAGGACCTGTCGTCAATATCCGCCATTTTGAGGCACATAGCTTTGATCTCAGCTTCCACATCAAAGTGGGTATCTACCAGTTCATTGTGCGCTAGAGTACATTCCTCCATTTTTTTCTGCACATACTCCAATCTATTGCTAACTGCAGTTACTTCTGTTTTTGTGGATTTCATAAAAGCTGCCATATCTTGCTGGAGAGCCCCCCTTAATGTTTGCAGCATCTCCTTCATTGTGGTGTCAATGATGGGTTGCTCTGTGGTAGGGAATACATCTAAGTGCTGGCCACTAGACATGTGCACACTGAAATATTTTGTTTCCTAATTTTATTTTCCTCTGAAAAATACATTTATTTAGTTACTCCCGAAATTTGTTTTTATTTATTTAGTTTTTCGTTAAAAATTGCATTTGTTCGAAAATCCAAATCAATTAAGGTTGAATCTGTCATTGAAGGCTTATGGTGTCTGTCAAATGTTCAAAGAAGATTTGACAGAGCAGCTAAACTGTATGACTCCATATAGTTTAGCTGCTCCATCGAATCTTCTTAGAACTTTTGACAGACACCAAAAGCCAAAGATTCAACATTTGTATGTTTTTCGCTGCTTTGTCAAATCTTTGTCGTTCATGTTGAATGTATATAGTTCAAACAGAAAATGGACCGGTGATAGTGATCACTGATCAGACAGGTAACAAGATAGGGTATATAGAATCTATATAGAATCTCAATCTATAATATAGAATCTATAATAATAAATCCCTCCCACACCGGCAGCCTCTGAGGCTATCACAACACTAGCAACACTAGTATCACTATCAAGTTCACAACACTAACACAATAGCAGCAGATTATTATGAAAAAGTTAAGTTGAACTGTAGCTTGCTTCACTATTGCTCTGCTGCTGTGCTTATGCTTAATTGCTAAATAATTCAGGTTCTCTGATAAACGGACCAGCTAAGATTGACTGTCTTCTGAAATGATTCAGTATGTGTGTCTCTCTCTGCTAGCAATCGTAAGTGAAAGTAAGTTGGCTGTACGTGTGTAATTAGTTCTAGCTATTTTACTGCTCCTCCTCTTTGGTTACAATCAGCCAATGACATTCATCATCATCATTATTTTTATTTTACTTTTCCCACCCAATTCCAGCAGCGATCTTTTCTCTCTATGTCAAATCGTTTCTCTCTATTTCAAAACTTTTCTCTCTGTCAAAACTTTTCTCTCTATGTAGAATAATCCTGGACTAATAGTGGTAAGGTTAGGCAAATTCAAACACAGGTTCGATACACAGATTGTTATTGTCAGCTTCATGTCGAATCTCCTATCTACATCGAACTGTTGTCACCACGAAAATGAAAATAAAGAATTTGTTTATGTCGGATCTTTAGTTTTTCGGATTCTGCATCTTCGTTATTGTTTGTTAAAGCGATAGCGAAAATACCTGAAATACCTGAAATTCGCACGAAAAAGGCATTCGGACGAAAACAAATGCACATGTCTACTGGCCACATGAAGTAGATTCTTCCATCATTCCCTCTGTGTTCTCTACTATCTGCCCTCTCTAGTGGTGTTATTTTTTGAGCATTTCTGTGTGCTGTGAGCCTCTGTATTAAGCCTGTTACAAAAAAGAAGTAAGAAAGAGTGAAAGAGTAGGTACGGGAGGAGAAAGTGGGATAAGATGGGGCTGTCACCGGAAAGAGAAGGGGAAAGGTGGGGTCCAGTGCCAACAAACCATCAGGATTGCCAAGGGTTGGTACCAGGGTTGCCGAAGATGCTCATATTTGGAGACCTTGTCAAGGACTGCATGTTCAACTTTGGCATGAAACATCGCCCTGGTGACTCTATATTTGACTTGATATGTAAGCTAGTGGATTTCCAGGCCTTTGCAATCTTTTACTTTGCAGCAGGGATAACCTGTAGGAGCAGTTTGAATTTGATACCTCAGGGGGCTTTGTGTTAAGTAGGGCAATAGAAGGGGCTGACTCCTTGAACCAATTACCAATGCAATAACACTTTATAATTTATTTCCAAGACTGCTACATTCCGAAAAGCATATTTGGTAGTTTGTCATATATCTGACCAGTCTTTGGCCTCTAAATGTAGGTCCAAATCCCTATCCCACTTAGGGACATAGGGGAGGGAGGCATGAGCAAGGGGGTCTAGTAGACAGGCATAGAGAAGGGAAATAAGTACTTGTGAATGAGGGTCATGTTTGCAAGAATGCTCGAAGGAAGTCATGTTAGGTAGAGATGGATCCATATGCAAACATGGGTAAAGCAATGTTTGAGCTGAAGGAAGCAGAATATTTCAGAGCCAGGCAGACCCAACGATCCGTATAATGCAGGAAACAATTTGAAAGCATCAGGGGTGGTAAAGGAGTGGGCACGAATGAGACTGGCAACTGACCAATTGCAAAAAGAGGAAGGTAAAAACCACGCAGGGTAAAAAGCATGATTACGAGAGAAGGGAAAATGGGACTTTGAATGCGATAGATGCCTTTGTGGAGGCAGATTGAAAAAATGTACTTATTTTATTAGTAGAAAGTATTATATGAAATATGGCAATGTTAGAAACCGCATATACAATAGTTATACTGACTCATAATAACTCATAATAACTCCACCCACATAACATACAGGTGTGGCATTGGTAAAAAATGACATAGGTATAAAAATGTTAAAACAGTTACTTGTTACATTACATTGGATGAGTTCATATATATACAGATATCATATAAACAGCACTAGCAGCAAGAGTATAAATATGTAAATGGTACTGTAAATGATGAAGACATGAATATCAAAATTGATAGTCTACTGCAGAATAGGATCAATATGTCTATTACAGACATAGGTCGGCATCACGTATGCCCGACGCATGTGCAGCAAGGCACATACACTCTGTAGACACATTTGAGCATCCGCCTTGAAGAGTGTCTCTACACGAAACGCTAAGAAAGTGTTGGGTTTGTTTGCTTTGATGTATATCCTAACTCTGGTACGTCCGAGGGATTTCTCAGCTGACTCGGATAGGAATAGGTCTAGTTTAGCCTTATCAAAGGCTCGTCTATGTGCAGGTGTAGGGTTGAAATTTGGAATGGGCTTGGAGGAAAGCAGTTTCCAAGTTTCAATAAAGAGCCTGGCATTATTTCTTATGATGCTGGGCAAGGCTAATAAGGGCACCTCGGATAACTGGCTTATGGATTTGCCAGACAGTGAAGCCCCATACACACTTTAGATTTTTTGTTGATTTTTTCCTTCAGATTTACCAAAACCATATATTATAAGGTCAAACCTTAGGAGTTTCCATTTGTATGCAATCAGGCAGGCCCTTGCACTACAAGGTTTTGGTAAAGCTGAAGGAAAAAATCAGCAGAAAATCTGATATTGTGTATGGGGCTTTAGAGGTAGTAATATCCATTTTATTGTAAGACACATAGTGGGTTATTTACGAAAGGCAAATACACTTTGTACTACAAGTGCACTTGCTCTAAATCTAAGCAGTAGATCTGAAATAAGTAGAAGCTCTGCTGGTTTTATCATTCAGTCATGTGCAAGCTAAAATGCTGTTTTTTTATTTTCCTTGCATGTCCCCCTTAGATCTACAGCGCCTTTACTTCCAAGTGCACTTTCAAGTGCACTTGCAGTGCAAAGTGGATTTTCCTTTAGTAAATAACCCCCATAGTCTTTCATTTTCATTAGATTTTTATTAGAAATATTTATAGTACATACTTGAAGGTACAATTACAACAGAATGGTGGTTAGTACATACAAGAGAGACAAAGTGGGTTGTTCCAGTATTGAACCTTATAGTCAATAAATAGAGCCATGTATAGTAGTGTTATCTCACCTTTAGACGCCCCTATGGGAACATCCTGCATCCAGAGGACGAGGCCTCATCATAAGCTTTCCAGTATATATCTTAGCACAGCTTTTTTTTTTTCCAGGTGAAAAGTTTTATTGTAAATAAACAATCAGCGTACAGTAGAACAAGGCCTTTACATTGCAATATAGAACGCGTAGTCATGGTGCGATGTAAGCAAGCAATTAACATATAAACATCTTTAGGCCAACATCATCACAGGTGAAGAAGTTTTGAGACAATAATGCTAAGTCGGTCTGATATCCAAGCAAGTCTAACAGCAAACTACTAACATAGGCAGAATATAGTAAATATAGGCATGCGCCATATCTGTGAACATATTATAGATTCTGCCTGCAACATTAACAAACAAAAGCGCATAAAATCATAACTAAAATAACTGAAAAAGTAAAAGGAACTCGATATCACTTAGTCACTTCAATAACAGCAAGAAAGATGGAGGGATGCGGTCACGGACCTCTAGCGTTCCCTCTTTAAGAGACATCTTGAAAGAAAACAGTGACTCAGCCCATAAAGGGTGGAGGGGGTACAGGAAAAGCAGGGGAAAAAAAAAATAAGAAATAAAAAATATAAAAAAAAGAAAAACAAATTCCCATAAATGGGAGGAGTGGGGAGTGAGGAGGGTATGGGGTATACCTACGATGGGGCGTTTTAATCCTCACACACACATCTAAGTAATGTTAGGGTCAACAAACAGAGAGAAGCTATAAGGATTTAATCCTGCCCAAAGAGGGTAAGGGGATTATGGCTTGCCTGTACTTTGGTTCTTGGGACTACACCTCACCATCTGTGAGTAAAAGTGTATATTCATTGGACAGTTTAAAATGAGTCCAACAGGACCAAACATTCCTATATTTGGTAGCTGTATCTTTAGCTTGATGAATGAGCTCCTCCATCTCAGCAATTCTGGAAATGCGCCGAAACCAATCTGCTGTCGTGGGAGTTTTCGTAGATTTCCAGAATGCGGGGATGCACATCTTTGCCGCATTAATTAGGTGCAAAGCAAGTGAGCGGTGGTAATGTCGGAAGGGAATGGAAGAATAATGTAGTAGCATTTGGGCTGGAGAAAAATCAATATGATAAGTCGTGACATTAGAAGTAATTCTGTGGACTGTTTTCCAGAAGGGTTGGATTCTAGGGCAGGACCACCATATGTGTAACATTGAACCAATACTCTCACAGCATCTCCAACAAGTGGGTGGTATGGATGGGGAGATCTTGTTCAACTTAGTTGGGGTTTTGTACCATTTAGAGAAAATTTTGAAGCCGTTTTCTTGGGCTGTCACATTGATGGATCCCTTGTGAATAAGAGTATAAATGTTTTCCCAATCTGCAGAGGAAAGATTGATGGAGAGGTCCCTTTCCCAACTTTGGGTGGCTATGTTGGATTTAGGGTCATGAGTCGAGAATAGCAGGGGGTAAACGCTTGAGATTAAGTGTCTTTGCTGTTCCGTTTGCGAGCATAAGATCTCAAATGGGGAAAGTTGTCTAGAGAAGTCTCCACGTTTGTGGGGGTCATTAAGAAAGTGTCTCAGTTGGAAATACGTCCATAGAGGGCAAGATAGATCCGGAGCCCTCAAGGGTATATCAGAAAGGTTCAGAAACTTCCCATTAGCGAAAAAGTGTCAAGCCTGAAACTCGGCAAAAGGCCAGAATTCGTTCATAAAGAGAGCAGATAGACCTATCGGGAAGTCTGGATTCTGTCTGATTGGGGTCAGGGGGCTCTGTATCGAGGAGAGATGATGAAGTCTGCATGCCTTCTGAAATGCTTTTAGAGTACTTCCTATGAGCGGGTGTTGCTTACAGGATTGGGGGGTATGATTTGGGGCAATCCAAGGTAGTGAACCTAGCGGGAGTTGAGCAAATACCTGTTCTATGTTAGTCCATGCTTTCGAACGCCTATGTACATTCCAGTCTATGATATGTACTAGTTGGCAAGCCCAATGGTATTTGGCCACATCTGGCAATCCTATACCACCCTTCAATTTGGGTAGGGTGAGTCTCTCAAGGCTGAGTCTGGGGCGTTGTTTACCCCACAGGAATTGACTGATAGCAGCCCTATATGAGGCAAAAAATGTCGGGGGTACCTGAATGGGGATAGTCTGGAAAATATAAAGCAAGCGTGGGAGAATGTTCATCTGCAGTATGGCCGCCCTTCCAAACCAGGAAAACATTCCAGACGACCAAGCTTTAAGATCCTTCTGAATGTTTTGGAGCAGGGGGATGTAATTGGATGAATATAGGTTGGACAGGCGAGTCGGGAGTTTGATTCCTAAATAAGTAATGGCGTCATTTACCCATCTAAAAGGGGAATTTGCTTTGCACTGCGAAAGATCAACTGTGTGCAGGGAAACATTCAGGGCTTCTGACTTAGTAAAGTTTATTTGGAGGTTAGATAGGGTCTTGAAAGTGGCAAAATCTGTGAGTAGGTTAGGAAGTGACGTGTGGGGTTCTGTCAGGAAAAGGAGGATGTCGTCCGCAAAGGCGGCAAGTTTATATGTGGTGTCTGCCATTGTAACTCCTTTAATGTCAGGATTGGCTCGAAGTCGTTGAAGCATCGGTTCAAGAGTCAATACGAATATCAGGGGGGAGAGGGGACATCCTTGGCGCGTTCCATTTGACACGGAGAAGGCGTTCGACAGGGTGCCATTAACACGCACTTTCGCGGTTGGGACTGAGTAAAGGGCTAAGATATATTGAAGCATGCGATCGCGTAGTCCTATCTTTTTGAGAACTGCCGACATATAGTCCCAGGCTACCCTGTCAAACGCCTTCTCCGCATCAAGGGACAAAAAGAAGCCTTGTTGTTGGGAACATGAAAGCCAGTGGTGAATGTTGATAGCTTTGGTTGTATTGTCTCTTGCCTCTCTGCCTGGAATAAAACCTACCTGATCTAAGGAGACCAGGTTGGGCAGGAGAGGCAAGAGACGGTTAGCAAGTATTTAAGGGTAGATTTTAAGGTCCACATTTAGCAAGGAAATGGGCCTATAATTAGTCACTAGGGAAGGATCTTTATTCGGTTTGAGGATCACGGAAATGTGGGCTGTTAGGAGATCTCTAGGAGGGGGGGGGAACCAGAAGCTAGAGAGTTGAAGGCTTTCAGAAAGTGTGGTTTGAGGGAATCTATGAAAGTCTTGTAGTACCCCGTCGTCAGCCCGTCCGGACCTGGGCTTTTTCCAGGTTTTAATTGTTTGAGAACTGTATCCAGTTCCGTTGGTGACAAGGGTCGTTCCAGGTCCAATGCAGCGTCCTCTGATAGAGGGTCGGGGGCGTAAGAGGCAAGGAAGTCTTCAATCAAATGAAGACGAGAAGCATCATGTGTGGGGGGTGCACTAGGGCGTAGATTATATAGTTGGGAATAATAATGTACAAATTAGCCGATAGTTTCTTACCTTGAGGGTCAACTATAGAATGAATGGTCATGTCTGCTTTCTTCTTTCTGAGCGCCCTGGCTAGATATTTACCAGCCTTATTGCCATACTCGTAAAAGGTTTTGTGTGCGAGGGCATAGTTTCGTCTTATCTGAATATTTAGAGTCTCTCTAGAAGCTCTTTGCGGGCCTGAAGTAACTCTGGAAGGGCTGCCAATGCCAGAGAATTTTTATGGGCGTTTTCCAAAACGTGTATCCGCTTTGATAGATTAGAGATGTGTGCAATTCTATCTTTTTTCCTTTTGGCCGAAATTGCTATAAGTTCTCCCCTTATAGTACTTTTATGTGCTTCCCATAACACCATGGGGGAGATCTCTGGTGAGGAATTTTCTAGAAAGTATAGATTCAGTCGTTGAGTTATGTTAGTAGTGACAGTTTCGTCCGTAAGAAGTGATGGGTCCAGTCTCCAAATAGAAGATCTGTTGGGGAGAGAATGTGCTATGTCTACAGTCGATGAGATCGGACTATGATCTGAAAGATACATGGGGTGGATCGAGGTGGCGCGTATTGAGGGCAGGTCAGCTTGTGAAATGAACATGTAATCTAATCTGGAGTACTTATTACGAGGAGGTGAATAAAACGTGAAGTCCTTGACATTGGGGTTTAACGTTCTCCAAGAATCATGCACTGCTAGTTCACGCAGTCGCTTCTTAATTGTCTTAAGTGCATTGTAAGGTACAGATGAAGCACCATTAGACGTGTCGAGGGAAGGGTTCAGAGGGACATTGAAATCCCCTCCCAAGATTAACATACCCTCCTGAAACTCGGCAAGTTCTCGTAGAGTTGCACTGAAAAACGGGACTTGACCAGTATTGGGTGCATAGATATTGGCAAAGGTGACAGGTTTGCCGTAAAGCGTGCCTTTAACAAAAAGGAATCGCGCTTCCTTGTCAATACAAGTATCCTTGATTCGGAATGGGCAGTGTTTCGCTATCAAGATGGACACCCCTTTGGTTTTTGCCGAGTGGTTAGTGGCATGGAATGAGGTAGGAAAGCGGGCATTGGAAAATTTCGGTGTGGACCCCGTTTTAAAGTGCGTCTCCTGGAGAAAGGCCACATCTGCTTTGTATCTGTGGAGCCCGAGTAGAACTTGGGAACGTTTCTCAGGCAAATTCAACCCTCTAACATTGATAGACACTATGGTAGTGAGTAATTTGGTAGAACTACAGTGTGGTTTCGTCATTGTTATCGGGTCAGAATAAGATACCTATTATCCTGAAGACGTTTTAACACTAATGTAGAGGAGCAAGTGTAATTTGTGAGAGGCGTAGGCCCAGAACCAAAGGCAGGAAACTGGACAGGTGCATGAGAAAAAAAAAAAAAAATAAATAAAAAAAAAAATAAAAACAAAAAGAAAAAATAATAGCTGCAGAAAGGGAAAGGGGGGAAAAGGAACGGAAGGGCTAAGGCAGGTATCGGAAAATGGAAACCAATAAGAAGAACCAATAAACACAGCTTGCAAAGACTTCCACGATAAGTCAATGGTAAGGTATTTGGCTATTAGCAAGAGCCTGCTTGCTAATCAGTTGGGAACA
Source organism: Lithobates pipiens (assembly GCF_037356315.1). Classification (NCBI taxonomy): domain Eukaryota; kingdom Metazoa; phylum Chordata; class Amphibia; order Anura; family Ranidae; genus Lithobates; species Lithobates pipiens. Next base: position 510,948,438 of record NW_027507748.1, read on the forward strand.
GATAGACTGATCCCAAACAAATATACCAAAATGAGGCAGTGGGGAGAATTAATGCAACAATTGTAATAACCCAAATAATAGGTCCACTTAGCGGGGTTGGCTAGAGTCGGCGGGGAGTGGTGAAGAGACAATAAAGGACAAGCGATAGCCGACTAGAGAGAGATTAGAAATTAGATCAAGGGAGGATAGCTGATCAGGAGTAGGGGCAGTCAATTGTGGGTTCGCCCATACGCCAGGACCTAAGTACGGCAGATAAGAATGTTCAGCAGTGATTCGGCCATGTCTATACTAATGGTGGGGCAGTGTGTATGCTTAGTGAGCAGGAACATGGACAGAAAGAGAGAAAAAAGAAGAGGAAAAAGAAAAAGAAAAAGAGGGGAGGCCCCCCTCCCCCTCCCCTTTTTTGGAAAACCTCAGAAAGCTAAAGGATGAACCTTTAGTTAGCAAGGGAGAGCCCAAGGGGGTCATGACAGATATAACAGCCTACCTCCCTGAAAGCTAAAACAGGACCTCCATTGTCATGACTAGAGTTAAAACACCGTTTATAATAACCTGATGGTAGGGATTAAAGAGGGAAAGAGGGTGGGGCAGTAATATTTAGAGCCCCTGTGGGTCCAACCAGTTATATTACCAAACATAGCACCACCGATATTGTCATGTTGAAATGAACCTCTATTCCCTGAGTCCTGAGAACACTAGAAGATCAAGCATACTGTCCCGGGGCATCAGGTGCGGGCGAACGCCCTCCCATGCTGTATCTGTTAGGAAATTACAATTACATGCGGTGAAATAGAAGACACTGGGAGATAGGACTCCATCAATTGCATATGCTTTCCAGTTTGCTATAGATACAATCTGGTGAGAATACACTGGTCTAAAGCTTTATGGAGAGGCATTGCAATAACACCCTCAGATTAAACAAATAAGATATGTGCAGGAACGCATGGGGGGTGCCCTGACCCGGACCGACACCCCGAGACAGCAGTATTCTAAAAAAGGAATATATAAAATTCTACTATTAAAGAGTAATTTATCAACATGTCATATGAGACAGAGAGCAACTCCAAGTAAAACAATGAACTATATAATGTCTTACTCAATTGACATTGAGAGGAGGGGGAAGGGGAGACAGAAGTAGGAAAAAAAGTTGAAGCAAAATCCATTAGTAGTTACCAAGGGAGAATGCAACGGAAGGGAAGCCAGAGTAATGGGTCACAAATCAGGGTTGAGACAGCTCAGAGCAAAGTCAGGCTCTAGTGATCACATAGCAGAGTCAGCGGGGCCGGTCAGCATTGCAGGTAACTTATCAAACCGATGAGATTTTTCAGCACCACTCCTCAGCGGTCTCGACGTGCTCTCCTGGGGTGAGGAGCCTTGGTCGGGCTGAGACCATGTTGCGGACCAGCAGCAGCGGGATGTTCTCGTGGATCTGAGGGGGATCTTCTCCTCCTGGAGCGTGAGTCTTGGGTATCCATTCCCTCGTCGATCGGAGCAGATCTTCTGAATGCCGCCGGTCTGAAATCCGCATACCAGTCCGGAACCGCGGTGCATGGTATTTCAAGTGTCTCGCAAAAATAGCGTAAATCTTCCGGAACCCGGAGGAGAGCAGATCGTCCGTGTGCAGATGCAGATAGGCCGAACGGGAACTTCCAACGATAGGGAATTCCCTTGGCCCGCAATACTTCCAGGAGTGGGCGCAGTTCCCTGCGACGCTGCAAAGTGATGTTTGACAGGTCCTGAAACATTTGTACAGTGGCACCATTATGAGCAAGCGGGTTTGCGTCGCGAGCCCTCCTCAGAATTTCCTCCTTCAGCTGATAATCAATCACACAGCAAATGACATCTCGAGGAGGGTTGGATTCTTTACCCCTCAGGCGTAGAGCGCGGTGAATACGCTCCATACCTATCGGGGTAGATGAAGGCCTGTCCAATAAGTTATTAAAGAGGCATGTTACCTCCATTTGTAAATGCTCTGCATCTATGGTTTCAGGCATGCCACGTATGCGTAGGTTGTGCCTCCTACCGCGGTTATCCAAGTCCTCGATATGACGGTTGAGGTCCCTCAGCTGCAAAGTATGCGTATCAATTGCTTGACAGGAACGACGAAGCACTGTGGAATGAGTCGCCATTACCGTCTCTACTTCCTGCACTCTTCCAGCAATGGCTTGAATGTCTACTCTGAGGTCAGAGATTGCCGCCGTGAGGGCTGCGGTGAGAGTCTCTTTAATATCGGCAGCCACCGATCTAAGGTCGTGTAAGCTCGGTTGTTGCTGTGGCGTGAGTACAATGCCCTCATCCTCCGGGGGGTTCCGCAGGCGCGCAGTATGAGATCTGCCCGAGGCTTGTGAGGAGCCTCGTGGTGCCGCCATGTTGCTGGCCTGGCTCCGGAACATTTCAGGAATGTTCTGACTCGTGCGCCCGGTATGCTCTCTAGGAGACCTGGAGCGGGATGCCGACGAGCTGCGGGAAGACGTTCCCATGGTTCGTGAGGTGAATCGGGTATAGGAATCCTCCGTTAGAGGCTGAAGAATCTCTCAGTCGGCCGGAGCTAAAGAATTAGGCAGCCATTCTCCACCGAGGTCAAGCCACGCCTCATCTTAGCACAGCTTTATCCTTATGATCCAATACAGTCAACAATTGGAGTTATCACATATGATTGAATGTTGCATTAACACTTGCACCAAACCATGTGAATTTAACAAAAAGAAGGAAAGAAATAGAAAACGAACTTAGAGAAAATGGATGTGACATTCATACCGCAATCTGCTCCCAGGGCACAAAGAGGGATTATAGCAAGAGCCTGTTACTTTCATACCAATCCGTCCATGGTTTCCATATTTTATGTTTAGACCCTAGTTTATTTTGGGATGCCAGAAACATGGTTTCATAGGTAATATGTAGATTAGTAGTTCTAACTACATCTATAAAGTGTGGGGGTTCAGGGTTTTTCCATCGCCTTGCTAATTCTAAATGTGCGCTTATAAGAATTTGGGATACAACATTTCTGTAGCAGGGGACAATAATATCTTTCCATAGAGATAGAATTACAAAGCTCAGTTCATGTGGTATTTGGTAGCTCTTTGCCTACACTGTCTCCAACAGAGCGGGGACTCGTGGATTAAAGCCGGCCAACCTAGTGGGAGTTAAGTACCATCTCAACAAAAGTTTTTGGAACAGCTCCCACAGATTGGCACTATTGGTGGCTTTATAAACAGACAAAATGACGTACTTCCATTGGTCCAATGTCCAAGAGTTCTGTAGATCTATCTCCCAAGTTCCCATGAAGGGAGTTTTGCCAAACACATTTTTCTGCTGAAGAAAACCATAAAACAGGGATATACCTTTAATAGATGTGTTGGGGTTATTAAAATACATTTACATCTCCCAAAGTATGGTGGTAGACGTGTCTATAGTAGAGGCTAATAGATGCGAAATTTGGAGATAAGCGTAATGATCTTTAGGTTCTAGGTTACACTCAATTTGGAGTGATATGAAGGTCTTAATAATGGGTCCAACCTGAAACGGTAGCTATGGCTTTAGACTCCCAATGTTTTAATGTTTAGGTTGGGGATTAATAAGGTGCGCCCCTCTAGTTCTGCTCAAGCTGGACTCTAGTGGTCAATGGAAAACCTCTCTGACCGGCCAGATAGTAAAGACACCATACACAGTGTGGATGATCAAGAATACAAAAGTTTATTCCGGCTTCACACAATAATATGCAATAAACAAAAAGAGGTCGTATAGGGAGGAGGCCCCATGAACAACCAATCACATTCAAGAATTATGTTAATACAATATACAATTAATATTAACCTAAAAGATATTCATAGTAACTCTGCCTAGAGACAGCCTCAACGTCACAATATATGTTCTTAATGTCCAGCAACTAACCGCAGACTCATCCTGCTTCACACTTCGCCTTAGCACGTCTGGTAATTTTAGCACAAGATTAGCATGAGATGAAAACATTTTCTAAAACATTATCTTCTAAAACAGACCTAAGGGCTAACTCTACCTTATAATATCTAAAGAGTAACTCTACATTTCCTTACAATCCTTCCTTTGATAATGGGAGACCCTTGTCTCCCCTTGATCACTCACTGTACCACTTATGCTCTGAGTAGAATATAGTCATGGTAATTGAAAGAAGGAAAATTGTCCAGGTGGTACACCTTTTTGGCTCAGTTTTTTGGGAAAGTTTATGGCAAAAATGGTTCGGGTGGCTAAGGGGTCTTGTGGGAGGGGACAGGGGATAATAGTGACAGAGTCTCTTCTTGAACAGTTACTGGTGGGAGCATCCCTTTTTCTGATCCCTTCATCTGTGGGCTTTTCTTCAACCTTGATGCATGGATCCATTGCAGGCTTTGATCCGTCAGCACTGCTGTCCTAGAAACCTTGGGGACTTCAAATGGGCCTTGGAAGACAGGGCTTGGTTGTTTGCGGACTGTAAGTTGTTTGATCAGCACTTTGTCTCCTGGGATAAAAGGATGTGTTGGTTCTGTGGAAAGAGGAGGAAAGGTGACAGCAACCTTGTTATAAGTTTCAGCAAGGCTACTTACCAGGTATTTCACGTGCTCTTCCTGCAAGAAATATAAATTAGATTCCTTACCTATTTTAGGGGCTTTCTGTGCTGGCCTACCCATCAGAATTTCAAAGGGGGGGAGTCCTGTCCTGGCATGGGGGGTGGTCCTTATCTGGAAGAGTACCCCTGGCAAGAAATGGAGCCAGTTTTTCATAGTACCCTGTGTGGCCTTCCTTAATTTGTCTTTAATGTTTCTGTTCATTCTTTCCACTACTCCTGCACTCTGGGGATGGTAAGGAATGTGAAGCTTCCATTGTATCCCCAGAACTTTCACTAATTCTTGGGTGAGTTTCACTGTGAAAGTGGGTCCCTGGTCAGAGTATAACCTACTAATCCAATGATTGATCAAACACCTAGTGGCTATCCCCGCAGTCTCTCCTGTAACGGGAATAGCTGTCTACTAAGATATTTGATATTAACTTTCTGTTTGGGCATGTGTGTGAAATTAATCTGTATATCCTGCTAGGGATCTAAGGGCGGTGGGAGATGACCATGTAGACCATGTTTTGGACCCTGAACATTGTTTTGTGCACAGGTGAGGCATGAGTCTACTAGCTGGCAGACCAGGGAATGTGCCTTCTGAGTACAAAAGCTTTGGTTATACAGTTGTAAAAGGGGCTTTTTTCCTATGTATCCAGGGCCGTGAAGGTATGACAAAATCAAGGGAGAAACAGCTTCTGGGATACCTATGACTCTCTCCTTGTTTGACTACAAGCCATCCGGATGTGTGTCAGACCTACAAGGACCCAGAAATCTATGTCTTCAGGTTGTGCTTTTCTTTGTAGGAGAGATGCTGTGGGGGGGGGGGGGGGAGTCAGGAGGGGAGTCTGATTGCAATGGGCACTCTGAGTAAGGAGTGTAGCAATCTCACTGCTGGGGTAGTTCCAGAGTATGATTTGACTGTAAGTCTGTCGGTGCCGAGAGTAATTTTAGATGCCTCCTTTACAGTCATTGCACAAGCAGCCATGGCTTTTAGACAGGCAGGCATGCCCTGGACTTGAATTGGTAACTTCTTTGAAATGTAGGCCACGGGGCGGTACTGAGTGCCGTGCATTTGCGCTGGAACCGCAGTGAATGGAGGGCCCCTGACTACACAGTATAGCACAAATGATTTTTTTGTAATCTGGTAAGCCCAGTGCTGGGGCACTAGCCAAGGACTGTAACAAAGAGTTAAAGGATTGTGTCATTTCCTCAGTATATGTGACCTGTTTAGGAGCAGTCAATGCGGTGGCAGGACGTAGGACTGAGTCATAAAATGAGCAGTCTGGTATCCATTGCCTACAGTAGACGATAGAGCTGAGGAAGGAAAAGAGTGCTGCCTTATCCTTCGGGGGACTGAGACAGGTCAGAGTCTTGACTTGTTCAGGGGACACCTGTCGTGTCCCAACTGAGATAATACATCCTAGGTATTCCACCTTATCCCTGCACCACTGGATCTTTTTCCGAGAAGCCAAGTGGCCCTTGAAGGCTAGATGGGTCATCAGGCTCTCAGAGTCTTCTGCACACTGTGTCCTGCTTTCACTACACAACAGTAGGTCATCTACATATTGTAGTAGGGGTGGCACCCAGTCATCTAATGTGACTTTCAAAACCATGGAGAAAGCTGCTGGTCTGTCCACATATCCCTGAAGGAGACACTTCCAGGTCAGTTGGCCTGAGCCCCAGAAGCAAAGATTTCCTGAAAATCCTCATGTACATCAATGCTAAAGAAAGCATTGGACAAGTCTATTACCGTATAAGTGGTGGATGTGGCAGGAATGTTAAAAAAGATCCGGGTGATGTCTGAAACCAAAGACGGTAGGGGCTGTATGTTTAATCCCTGTAGGTCCTGCACCATTCTCCACTCCCCACTGGCCTTTCTAACAGGATTTATGGGGGTGTTCCAGGGACTGGTGATGGGTTTAAGGATTCCCTTTTGTAAATACTCTTCAACTTGTGGCTGTATACCCTGTAGTTTTTGAGTGTACTAAGGATGTAATGTTAGGTTTGAAAGTCGGAACATAGGGAGTACATTTGACATGTCCTACATCTGTCTTGGACTTTGTCCATGCTGGGTGAATCTCTAGAGGCACCGGTATGGTCATAAAGTAAAATGTCAACTCTCTTCTTCTTTTTATTTATTTTTTGCCATTGTTCGGTCACATGTGGCTGATTTAGCAGTCATTCCCTCTTGTGGATCAAATTTAATGGTTATCCTCAATGAGGACATAAGGTGCCTTACCATTTAGACATAAAAGGCAATCAGTGAGGATGGCAAAACTTTGCTTGGTTTAGGGTCTATCCTGTAAGTCTGACACCTGAAGTGGTTCTATGGGGCGTTTGTCATTAGATTGATTTGGAGGATGACCGGGAGTTCTACTTGCATTTTGTGTGTAATATCTGTCCCATTTATTCCCATAGAGCATCCCTCGGTACAGTTCTCAGTGATAAAATGGGGGTCATTACATAGGGGACAGGGGCAGAGGCCAATGTCGGCTCCTGAAGGGGCTTTTGTAGGGGATGAGGTAACCATTTTCTATATTCCTTCAATGTTTTAGACTATACTTTATAACATTCAGTCACATATTCTTTATCATAAGGGAACGTGGATAATTATACTGTTTATGTAACCTCCTCCCATTCTTCTGCAGAATAAGGTCCGCATTTGGTTAGCCCCGCAATTTATAGAGCATCTGCTCTAGCTAACATATTTTTCCAGAAGGGTTCAGTATATTGTTTTCCATAGTTCCCAGACACACAATCTAAGGGAGTGGGCTGATCCGGCTTACCTTCCGAACCTCCCTTTCCCGGCAGATTTCCCATGTTTAATTCTTATGCTTTAATTTATATTGTAACTCTATTTATACACATCAGCTTCAGAACATACAATCAATGACTTAGAACAAACCACAAATATTTCAACAGTTCTAAATTCAATAGTACTCCTGACACCTTTAACAGTTAGACCTTCTTGAAATTCAAAAGTATTATGTATATTGAACCTTAATGTCTGTATCCACGGTACCCTTCATGGAACAAAGCACCCTTTCTTATCTTGTGATAATAACCTCCAACAACACTAGAAACCAAATAGGTTTGAGATTATTTGTATACCAATAATAGGCCTGTTAAACACTTGGGACCGAGTCCTGCCAACAACAAATACCCAGGAAAATGTCCTGACATTAAATAATAGGTTTCCAACGACTGGTCCTTTATAATCGAAAGCTTGAATTTTCAATTATTTCTCTATATTCTTACCCTTAATCCCGGCCAACCTAGCAAGGATTTCAATATTTCATACTCCTTAAATGAGCGAGTTACCTTATTCCAAAGACAGAGATTTTTTATCATTGTCTTAAATATCACAAAGTGTTCAAGGTACAGTATTAACGAGGCAAGCTTTTCAAAAAGACTTATAAAAAGTAATTTTGAAGAAAGCTTACCTTGTTCAATGACTGTACCCCACTTCTGGCACCATTTCTGTAAGGTGCGCCCCTCTAGTTCTGCTCGAGCTGAACCCTAGTGGTCAATGGAAAACCTCTCTGACCGGCCGGGTAGTCCATCTCAGGGTCAGGAATTACAATGAAATCCTCGCATATAACCAAACAACCTTTTTTACATTTTTCAGTCTTTTTCATTAGCTTATTAAAGAAACATATCTGATGCTTATTAGGGGAATAAACATTAGCTATAGTATAGACCACATAGTTCAATTTACATATTAGGATCAAGTATCTGCCTAATGGTTCTTGTATCTGTTCCAATACTGTAAATGCTACAGTGTCTCGAATAGTTATCAAAAAACCATCGGCTTTGCAATCCACATTAGTGGGAAAAATATGCGGGAAAACTTCTATGAGAACATCTTGGGGGGGGGGCATCTTGCTGAAATTAGTTTCTTGTGCACATACAATGCCGCTATGATGCAAAAGTGCTTCTTTCCACAGAGTCTTACGCTTCACTAGATGGTTAAGTCCTCTGGTATTAATTGAAATTATATTAAGTGGCATAGGAGAAGGCTAGAGTGTTTGCTATGGCGGTGGCGTTGGGTACTGTAGGACAGGTTGAAAGCCTTTTGTTATGACCAAGTTCTACTGTTATGCGCTGGGAGGGTTGTCCTACAGATAGATTGCTACAGTACTTACAATTGAATGTCCAGAATGGTTCAGTCTGCTTGCAGTCACATTCGTTGAAGTCCATCCGCTGAAATTTCCCCCCCCCCCGTGACCCTTCCACAACCTTCAGTATCTTCCGACATTGTCATATCCAAGAAACAAACGAGTTCAGAGCAGCTGAAGTATAAAAAACAATAACAAAAACAAGAAAAAGAAAAAGAATAACATCTGGAGTGAGTTCTCTTCATCCCATTACTGGACCAACAACGAGGAAGGTCCCATACCTCCCAGGGGCAGCATTGTGCTGCAACGTGTAGTTGGGGAACAAGTTCAGTCATGGAATGAAATTATGCCTTCTCAGAGACAAAATTAAGGAGGACCCTTGCAGCCTTCCTTCAATTATAGGATTTAGCATTCTTAGCGTTAACCTGTTTCCACTCCTGTTCTAGTCTGTGTGGGGTACTGGTAGCTATCTGGTCGCCTTCCTCGCTTGGTAGGATGCCCCACTCTCTGAGTAGGTCAATACCTTTTTTCCAGTGATGTTAGTGTAAAAGAATGATTATCTTTTGTAATAGAGAGCTTAGTCGGGTAGCCCCACCGGTAGGTGATCTTATAATTGCGTAAAATTTAGGTCACTGTGTTGAGGCTTTTCCTTTTCTGTAAGGTATATTGCGACAAATCACTGAAGAACTGTGTCTGTTGGTATTGTGTAGGTATAGATTCCTGTTTTCTCATGGTAGCCATAAGTTGCTCCTTGATATGGAAAAAATGCAGCCTGAGCAGCACGTCTCGGGGCACCTGTTCCGGAATATGGGATAGTTTAGGCAAGCGGTGGATCCTATGGATCGTGACTTCTAAATCAGTAAGAGCGGGAATCAGCGTTTTAAACATAGTAGTGATATAGAAACGCAGGTCAGACTGTAGTACTGATTCAGGGATCCCCCTGAGTTTCAGGCTGTTTCTTCTAGACCTGTCCTCTACGTCCACCAATTTTGCTTTGAGCCAGTCTATGTCAGTTTCCCGTTCGTCATGAGCATCAACTAAATCGTTGATGGTGGTGGCATATTCCTCCATCTTTGTCTTAATATGGTCCACTCTGCTCTCTAACTCTTGTATGTCACTGTTAAAGCGATGCATACATGCAGCCATGTCAGATTGTAATGTGCTCTGCAATGACAACAACATATCCTTTAGAACTGTGTCTAGCACAGGTTGGCTTTGTGTAGGGTATGTTTCAATGGGCTCTGGCAGGTCCCACGTGTCCTCCCCAGAGTCAGAGGCCGTGCTTGCCTCCAGACTTAATCCCCCTTCATCCAGCCTGGGCTTGGTCTTAGGCAGACTGCGGGAGGGCAGGGTAGAGGGAGAATGCCCTGTCCCCTCAGGGGAGTCATGATAAAAAGAGTGTGTACCTTTTTAAGAGGACTTTTTCTTGGATAAGGCCTTCTGATTCAGGTGCCCTGAGGCACCATCTTGTCCTTCTCCCCTGCTGTTCAGCGGGTAGAAATCTGTGGCTTACGGTGTGCCTGTCTCTTCCCCGACATAGCAGTAAACTATGCTGGCTTCTTCCATTGTCTATTCGGGCTGAAAGGCTGCTTGGGTCAGTTGCTTGCTACCGCTGATGTCCCCATTAGCACGGAGCTCCGGGCTCAAATGTCCATTCAGCTCCGGTGCTAGGCCACAGCCCCACCCCTATAGTCTTTGATGGCTGTGGCTATGTCTAACTTATAATCAAGCAAAAACACATAACATGTGAGTGAATTAATCCATGTGAATTAATTATTAATGTGTTAAAAAGTCCCAAAAATACACAAGAACACAATTTTTTTTTTTTATTGTGACAAATGAAAACAACTTCTGATTATTTTGTTACAAAAGTTCTACATCACGCGAAGAAAAGAGGTAACAATGAAGGCAACTTCTGGTGTAGCACCTAGAAATCTGCAATAGCAGCTGGTCAGTACTTTATATCCAAGCGGAGAAGTAAACTAAAAAGCCAATTAAACTAAATTTTAGTCATACATTTAGGCCAAAATGTATTCAGCCGCATGTCTTTGGTTAAAAGAAATGTCAATAAGCATATATTTATTGTTTTGCGCAAAAGTTATAGTGTCTAAAAACTGTGGTACATTTTCTGGAATTTACGCAGTTTTTAGTTTAAGACTGCCTATTTCATTTCTTGAGGTGCTAAAATGGCAGGGCAGTACAACCTTCCCTCCTAAATGACCCCAATTTGGAAAGTAAACACCCCAAGGAAATTGCTGAGAGGCTTGTTGAGCCCATTGAATATTTTATTTTTTTGTCACAAGTGATTGAAAAATGACAAAAAAAAATGACAAAAAAACTAAAAAAATACACAATGTTGTCACTAAATGATATATTGCTCACACATGCCATGGCTATATGTGGAATTACACCCCAAAACATTCTGCTGCTTCTCATGAGTATGGGGATATCACATGTGTGAGTCTTTTTGGGAGCCTAGCCATGTGGAGGACCTCCTCACTACCTAGTACAGTTTTGTAGGCCATTAAATAACCAGCGATAGCACAACCCCCCCCCCCAAATGACCCCATTTTGTAAAGTAGACACCCCAAGCTATTTGTTGAGAGGCATGGAATATTTTACATTTTACCACAAGTGTGAGGCTTTTTGGGAGCCTAGCCGTGTACAGGACCCCGTAAACCAATCATTGCCTTCAGGCTTTCTAAGGGCGTAAAAATAGGATTTTTATAACATTTTACATGTAAAATACTTTTCTTCAAATGCATCACTGGACACAGAGCCACAATATTTACTGAATGGGTTATATAGGCACCTCTAGGTGATGGACACTGGCACACCCTAGACAGGAAGTTTAGCTCCCTATATAAGCCCTCCTCTTACTGGGAGTACCTCAGTTTTGTATCAAAGCAATATACATATATTAGAAGAGGGGAGGGCCCTCTGTGTCCAGTGACATACTTAAAGAAAATGATTTTACAGGTAAGCTGTTATAAAATCCTATTTTCTTTTTTGTACATCACGGGACACAGAGCCACAGTATTTACTGAATGGGATGTCCCAGAGCAATGCAATCTGAGGGGAGGGAGATACAAACAAAAATGTGGGTGCAATCAGACCTGAGGGCCTTATACTGCTGCTTGCAGCACACTGCACCCAAATTCGATATCCTCATGCTTTCTCACAGCCACCTGATAGAATCTGGTGCATGTATGAACTGAAGACCAGGTTGCAGCCTTGCCGATTTGAGCCATGGAGGCCTAGTGATGCACTGCCCATGAAGCACAGACAGCCCTGATGGAGTGCGATTTGATTTGAAAGGGGGAACTTTCCTCTTAAAACCATAAGCTTGAATAATTACCAGCCGAATCCATTTAACAATGGTAGATTTCAATGCTGCCTATCCTTCTTTAGAACCTTCAGGCAACACAAACAAAACATCAGTTTTCTGAATCTGAACACTCGCCTCCAAATGAGTTTTGACCGCTTTCACTACATCCAGAGAATGTAGTGACTTTTCTTCCGTAGAAAAGGGTTCTGGAAAAAATGAAGGCAGAACAATATCCTGGTTTCGATGAAAACCTGAAAACACCTTCTGTATGAAGCTAGGATGAGGACGCAACACTACTCTATCCTTGTGAATAATTAAATATGGCTCTTTACAAGAAAGAGCCGCCAATTTTGATACCCTTTTTGCAGAGGAAATGGTTACCAGAAAAATTTGCTTCCTTGTCAAAAGGACCAATGGAATATGTTGTATCGGCTCAAAATGCTGTTTTTGTAATACCAACAGAACTAAATTAAAGTCCCATGGATTCAGGGGTGCTCTAACCACTCTAACCCCTGTATAAAACTTCGGACCAAAGAATGCGAAGCAAGCGGACATTGAAACAATACCGATAAGGGCAAGACCTAGGGCCCTTGACAGTACTCATCTCTACCTCCATTTGAAGAAAAGCAAGGATTCTACCTATGACATACTTTCTGGGATGCTAACCCCTGGATTCACACCAGGAAACATGTGCCTCCCAGACTCTATAATAAATGACTCTGGAAGCTGGCTTAATCAAGGTAGATATTACCGATCCTGAAAGCCTGTGATTCTTCAGAATGTGGATTTCAATAGCCAGACCGTTAAATTTAGCGTTTTCAAGGTAGGATGGAACACTGGTCCCAGTGATAGCAGGTCTGGTTGTGGTGGTAGGGTCCATGGGGGACCTACCACCATATTAACTATTTCTGCATACCTAGATCTTCTGGGCCACGCTGGGGCCCCAAGGAGTACCAAGTTCTTTTCCTGCTTGATCCTGTGAAGAAGTCGTGACTGATCCCACTGGGTCACGAACACATCTGTTCTTCATGCGAGTGGATCCTTTGTTCTTGACACAAAGTTGTCGATCTTGTTGTTGAACCTGGACACAAACAGATCTATGTCCTGGATCCCCCATTTTTGGCATATAGCCAGGAAGATGTCGGGGTAAAGAGACCATTCCCCGGGAACAACTGCTGGTGACTTAAGTAGTCAGCCTGCCAGTTCTCTACCCCTGGAATGAAGATTGCTGATATGCACGACACATGCTTTTCTGCCCAGGTTAGGATCTGGTTTACTTCTCCCTGGGCTGCATGACTCCTGGTGCCCCCTTGGTGATTGATATAAGCCACTGCTGTGGCATTGTCAGATTAAATCCTGAGGATAATCCTGCAACCTGAATGTCCAGGCCTTTAGGGCTAGGTACGCTGCCCAGATCTCTAGAATGTTAATCGGTAAGGTCCTCTCGATTTTGGACCATTTCCTTTGGACAGTCGTCTCTTTCAGAACTGCTTCCCAACTTAAAAGGCTGGCATCAGTTGTTACCACCTTCCAGGTAACTGGTAAAAAGAATTTCCCTTTCCGCAGATTCGCGGGTTATGATCCACCAATTGAGGTTCTGATGCACTATTGGCGACAAATGCATCGGAAAATCTAACGCCCGGACTTTATTGTTCCAGGCAGAAAGGATACTGTTTTGCAGCAGTCTCAAATGAAACTTAGAATAGGGAACAGCTTTGAATGAAGCCACCATCGTTCCCTACAACCTCATACAAAGGCAAATAGGAGGAAAGGACCCTTATTCGGCCTGACAGCCTGAACCAGCTCCTTTATGGTGCTGATTTTTTGCCTGGGGTAAAAAGACCCTCTTCTGGGTTGTATCTATAACCAAACCCAAGTACTCTAATCTTCTTACTAGTTTTAAAGAAGACTTCTCTAGGTGAAGGACCCAAACTAGGTATTCCAGGTAGTTGACTGTGGTGACCAAACTTTGGTCTAAGCGGGCTATTAAGAGAAGGCACTGTAGGTACACTGTATTTTTATACCCTGGGCCCTTAATCTGGCCAGAGGAGCGGCCAGGATCTTTGTAAACACCCGAGGTGCAATAGCTAAACTGAAAGGTAGAGCTACAAACTGAAAGCTAAGTTTTTCCACAAAAGCAGATATTTCTGATGAGCGGGGAATATAGGCACATGCAGGTATGCATCCTTGACGTCTATTAATGCCAGAAGTTCTCCTCCATGTAGGATGGAGACTAATGATCAGATTGATTCCATGCAAAAAGATCAAATTCTTAGGAATCGCTTTAGATCTTTGAGATCTAGACTGGGTCTGACATCCCCATTTGGCTTTGGCACCCTGTGAAAAGGTTTGAATAAAACCTCAACCCCTGCTCTTCCAAGGAAACCTTCTTTTTCTCTGGGTCTTTGAAAACATTTGATCTGAGGAAACAAGGTGACGGGAATTCTTGGAACTCTAGTTTGTACCCTAGAGTTATTGTGGAGAACACCCATCTGTCCTGAAAATCCTCCTGCCAGACCATTTAAAACTGTAGCAGTCCTCCCCCCACTCGAACGAGTGGGGGTGCCCCTTCATAAAGAGGCTTTAGCATTCTGACTTGTAGATTTCCTCCTCCAGGACTTCTTTTGTTCCTGGGGTTGACTTTGAGTTTTACCTTGAACCTGACAGCGGAAGCCGTTGCATCTGCCTGGAGGCTGATAACATAGATATTTGCCAGCACTCCAAGGATCAGCACAAGGTGGCGTCCAAATTGTTTGGTTTATTGCATGATCACAACACAAAAAGGTGCAATGTTTCGGAGTGACACAGGACCCCTTCACCAGGGATGTGAAGGCTGATGCCCCTGGCACTGGAGAAAGAGCCAGTTTAAATGAGGGAAGTTTACTCCTTTTCTTTTTTTTTTCTTTTTTTATTAAAGAGTTTTTGCAACGTACAAAACAATACAAAGTGGTACAAAATACAAGAAATGCAGAGAATACACCATACAGAGATATGTAGCCAGAGCGTACATTGAATCCAGTATTAAGATAAACTATAAAAGGTGTGATGATGCAAGGTTTTAGCAGTTAAAGTTTGTATTCAAAAACAATGTAGTGTATTTCTGTAAAACAATAACTGTAGGACGAAACAGGGAGGGTAAGGGTTTAGATGGATAGCAACGAGGGTTGTAAGCAGTCCTGTATGTCTATTAAGCCCATTCCACCCACCAACCTATGTTTGAGTAAGAGGGTTTTATAACATCTGGGTCTCTTGGAACTCCAGATATATTGTTTAAGGAGAGAGTTTAGTGATTTGAGGTGGTTATCCTTGAGCGGAATAGGAAGTGTTCAGAAGATTTGGGGGAGTATGAGCATTTTGAAGGATGCTAAGCGGCTGGACCAGGGTAATTCCACTTTGGCTAGTCGGTTTGTTTCTTAGGCTATTTTATTTATTAGGGAAATGTAGTTGGCATCCACTAATTGTGAGGGGTCTGCTGTTATTTGTAGTCCTAAGTAGGGTATGCTTGTTTTATTCCAGGTATAGGGAAAGTTATTTTGCAGGTGGATTTGGAGACGGGGGGTGTGGTTCAGGCCTAGTATGAGAGATTTTGTATAATTAACCATATAGTAGAAGATTTGGCCAAATCGAACGTGGTGGGCATGCGGTAGGGATGTGTGTAGAGAGGTTAGAAAGAGGACAATGTCATCAGTAGGGATGAGCTTCGTGTTCGAGTCGAACATACGTTCGACTCGAACATCGGTGAATTCCGAACGTTATGGGCCGTTCGCGCCAAATCCGTGTGACACTCACGGCCCACAATGCACTGCGCCATCGCAGTGCATTGCTGGCTCATGATTGCCCAAGCATGCACTGTGACCCCGCATGCTTGGCCAATCACAGCGCCGGCAGCGAGGAGAGCCATGATTGGCCACAGGCAGGATGCCTGTGGCCAATCATAGCTCAGGCTGTGTAATACACACCCCACACTATATAAAGCCGCCAGCGCGGCGGCCTTGTGTAGTGTGTTGGTGTCTGTAGGAGTTAGTGGGTGTTCTGTGTACCTTCAATACTGTATACACCGATCGTTATCGGCTGATTGATCTGCGTGTCCTGAATCCAGTATACACCGCTATATCCACCTATATAGCTAACTATCTTGCTCTTTTTAAATAAAGCTTGCAGTCAGTTGTAGGAGATTGTGCGTGCTGTCTGCATGCTCTGAACCCAGTATACACCGCTATATCCACCTATATAACTAACTATCTTGCTCTTTTTAACCACTTTCAGACCGGACCAATTTGCTGGTCAAAGACCAGACCACTTTTTGCGATTTGGCACTGCGTCGCTTTAACTGACAATTGCGTGGTCGTGCGACGTGGCTCCCAAACAAAATTAACGTCCTTTTTTTCCCACAAATAGAGCTTTCTTTTGGTGGTATTTGATCACCCCTGCGGTTTTTATTTTTTGCGCTATAAACAAAAATAGAGCGATAATTTTGAAAAAAACGCATAATTTGTTACTTTTTGTAATAATAAATATCCCCCAAAAATATATAAAAAAACATTTTTTTCCCTCAGTTTAGGCCGATACGTATTCTTCTACATATTTTTGGTAAAAAAAATCGCAATAAGCGATTATTGATTGGTTTGCGCAAAAGTTATAGCGTTTACAAAATAGGGATAGTTTTATAGCATTTTTATTAATAATTTTTTATTATTTTTTTTTTTACTAGTAATGGCAGCGATCTGCGATTTTTATTGTGACTGCGACATTGTGGGGGACCCATCGGACATTTTTGACACATTTTTGGGACCATTGTCATTTATACAGTAATCACTGCTATATAAATGCAGTGATTCCTGTGCAAATGACACTGGCAGTGAAGGGGTTAACCAGTGGGTGGCAGTGTAGGGGTTAAGTGTTCCTAGGGGTGTGTTACTAACTGTGGGGGGTTGGGCTTTCATTTAGTGTACACTGATCTCTGCTCCAATCACATGGAGCAGAGATCAGCGTCACTAGTTGCTAGGCAGAATGGAAAAATGTTGTTTATACAGCATTTCCTCCATTCGGCCGCTCCGTGAGACGATCGTGGGGATGCCCGCGGCGATCGAGTCCGCGGGTCCCGCGACCGGACTCACGGGGGTCCCGACCAGCGCGGGAGCGCGCCGGCGGCGGCGCGCTCCCGATGGCACGGCGGCAACGAATATTGGATGTACATGTACGCCAATATGCCTGCCCGTGCCATTCTGTCGACGTACATCGTCGTGCGCTGGTCGGGAAGTGGTTAAATAGAGCTTGCAGTCAGTTGTAGGAGATTGTGCGTGCTGTCTGCGTGCTCTGAACCCAGTATACACCGCTATATCCATCTATATAGCTAGCTATCTTGCTCGTTTTAAATAGAGCTTGCAGTCAGTTGTAGGAGATTGGGTGTGCTGTCTGCGTACTCTGAACCCAGTATACACTGCTATATCCACCTATATAGCTAACTATCTTGCTCTTTTTAAATAGAGCTTGCAGTCAGTTGTAGGAGATTGTGCTTGCTGTCTGCGTGCGCTGAACCCAGTATACACCGCTATATCCATCTATATAGCTAGCTATCTTGCTCGTTTTAAATAGAGCTTGCAGTCAGTTGTAGGAGATTGTGCGTGCTGTCTGCGTGCGCTGAACCCAGTATACACCGCTATATCCATCTATATAGCTAGCTATCTTGCTCGTTTTAAATAGAGCTTGCAGTCAGTTGTAGGAGATTGTGCGTGCTGTCTGCGTGCTCTGAACCCAGCACACAGGAGAGGCTTCAGAGGAGAGCAGACGTGTGTGGTAGAGCTCTGTGGAGAACCGTAGCTGTCTTGGACATCCAGCCTTATGGCGTCGGCCAGCCCAGGCTCGGGGCCCTCTTCCCGGCCTGGGGCTACAGCTCATCCCCCTGGTGGAAAGGAAGGCCTCTCCAGGGAGGAACGATTGTTTTTATCCACCCAAGTGGAGTTAAGCGACTGGACCCGGGCACAGCCGGGTGAAGACGGCTTGAAGCTGCAGAGGCGCAGGGTCAGGGTGAAAACCCTGATCCAGAAGGCAGTAGAGGTATACGGCAAGAAGATGGAAAGGCTGACGGCTCTCAGGAACTCCAGAGACCGTTCAGGAAGCAGGAAGAGAGCAGAGTACAGAGATACCATAGAAGAGCTTAAATCTGAATGCAGAGACCTCTGGCAGCTCCTGGGCGGTCTCTGTGAGAGAGGAGTAGGAGAGAGAGGATTCCTGCTTGAAATAAAACGGGAACTCCTGAGAATGAGCCAGGAGGGCTCCCATGCAGGAAGGAGGGGAACACGGAAGAGCTTACCCGAGCCGGCTGTGGAAGACCCTTTGGCAAGTGTGGAGGAAGAGAGAAGCCAGCATCCCGGTACAGACATCAGTGAGGACGGTGCCCCCCTTGGAGCAGTAAGCACGGAGGGTCCCCGGGTCCATGTAAGTCCGCCTGCCCAGTCCGTGATTGGGGCAAGGGTTGACCCGGGTAGGGTACCCGGTGAAGTGTTGGGAGGCTCCAGGGGAGAGGGAAGAGCGGGAAGTGTGGAGTGCCAAAGGAAAAAACTGGTAGTAGTCCTCACCCGGAGCCATCTGGAAGGGCCGGTACAACCTGTTGTCAGCAAGTCCGCGGCTGATGGTGCAGCACAGGCCCCCCCAGTGATCCAGGGTGATCCGTCGGTCCCCCATGCGGTGCGGGGGTTGCCGGCCATAATGGCGAGGTGAGGGGTTGGAGTCTGTGGCGCCAATGGCGTCTGTGGCGTCTGGGAAGACATATGTGGAAAGGAGATCTTCTTCTGCTGCAGACACCATGGCGGGACATGTGGTGGGGCATGGGGCCGCGACCGGAAGTGGCTCCCGCGGACCGGAAGTGACTGCCGCGACCGGAAGTGGCTCCCGCGGACCGGAAGTGACTGCCGCGACCGGAAGTGGCTCCCGCGGACCGGAAGTGACTGCCGCGACCGGAAGTGGCTCCCGCGAACCGGAAGTGACCGACAGGGCGTCCCCGGAAGTGCAGGAAATGTCCGAAAAGACTGTGGAGTCACCGCATGATACTGCCCACGGCCTCTCGATCGAGGCGGAAGGAATGGACGAGGATTTGGGAGACCCACTGGGTACTATCTCGGAGGGGCAGGGGGAATCCCCTGGTGTGGATCTCCCGGCCAGGCAGGGGAGCTGGGGTGAATCCCCTATGGGAGAGTTGGGAGCGGAATGCTCCGCACTGAAATTTATAAGGGAGCTAGAGGGATCCCAACGGGAGGAGGTGATGGAAGTCGCCTCCCCCCAGGGTCCTGCAGTAGAGGTGGCTAGTGCCCCACCCCCCATGGTAAGGGTGAGGAGGAAAGTAAGGGTCACAGATGGGCCAGAGGGTGGGAAAACAGCATCAGCTCAGCCTGGGCCTTCTGGCCTGGTTCACGGGGAGCCTGACCCTTCCCCCGCAGGCCCCAATACCATCTTGGGCACGCAAGCTGAGGCTAACCTCCTGAGTGCCCTGAAAACTGGGCGTTCGTTTGCCCAGGTGGCAGGTGCGTCTGTGCCCCTAAGGCCACTGTACGGCCAGTTTGGTGCCCAAAACTTCAGGGCCCCCCCCGAGGAGCAGTTCCAAGGGGCGAATGCCTGGTCCAGGGGTACAGGGGGTCCCGAAAGGCGCAGACGCAACGTGGTGCAGCTCAGGTGGGAGGGAGCGACCGCTTGTCCCAGCAGGGGTCAAGTGATTGATTACCTGTTGGAGCTTCGGTTTAAGGTTTCGGACCTGTTCGCAGTGATACATCCTGCGAACTCGAAAGAGTTCGATATTAGCTTCGTCTCCGTGGTCTCCATGGAGCTTTTCCTGACCCTCTACGAGATTGTCGGGAGGTCTGAACCATGGAAAAGTTTCCGGGTAGTGCCTCTCTCGAGGCAGGAGGAAATTAAAAACATCACTGTGCTGGTCAGGAACGAGTCTCTCCCGCCTGAGGACATCGCCACCTGGCTGGCGCGGTACGGACAGCTCCAGTCAGGGCTGAGGAAGAGCCTTGACGAGCGCGGGGTCTGGACGGGTGCGTGGCAGGTCAGGATCCGGCTCAAGCGCCAGGGCAACACCGTGGCGCACGTTCCCGGTAGCGCGTTTATCGGGCGAGACCGGATCCTGGTCTTCTACCCCGGCCAGCCCCGTAGGTGTTTCAAGTGCGGCAGTCCTGCACACCTCAGTGCAGACTGCACAATGCCTCGGTGCGTGAGATGTAATGGCTTCGGCCATTCATCTGATGGTTGCAGACTGATAGTCTGCAACCTCTGCGGGGAAATGGGGCACCCCTTCAGCCGTTGCCCCAAGGCTTTCCGGGGGCATCAGGCGGGCGGGGCTGCCCCAGGCCCAGGGGGTGATGGTGACCCTAGACAAAGTGGAGCCCCCAATCCCCCAGAGCCACAGAGGGAGGATCCCCCCCTCCCTCAAAGGGTTAGGCCCCCCAGGCGTGAGCAGGGGGCGGGTAGGGTGGTTGAGGACCCAATAGGTGGTTGCCCAGTAGACCCCCCGGCCCAGCTTGGGTCAAGGAGGGATGGAGTAGTGACAGGTAGACCGGCTGATAAGCCGGTAAAAGCCAATAAATCATCCATTAAAAAGCCTCAGACCCCCCCCCTCCCCCCCTTCCCATCCTCCCCCAGCTCCCCGTGCTCCCGGCTCCTCCCCTCCTCCCTCCCCTGCCCCCCCCCGGCCCATCCCTCCCCCTCGTACTAAGCTTCCTCCCCCCCTTTCCCATCCCCCATCCCCTGTGTCCTTGGATACAACCCCCCCAAGCCTAGGCCTGGCTGTTAACCCCATGCCCCCCCCAGATTCTTCTGGGGTGGGTGCCAAAAGCCAAGCTTACCTGGCAGCAGAAAATCTTTCAGAGACCCCTATGGACACTACTGGTCCTGGGAAAGGGGCAAATAAACGGCCCAGGGACCTATCAAGTGGTAGATCGGACGGAGAGAGTGGGAGGGAGCCCCCACATATTGAGTGGGAAAAAAAGAAAACAAAGAAAAAGAAGAGAAGGAGTCCGGGGAAGGAGGGCGGCGGGGGTCCTCAGCCTGAGACCGGTTCGGGGGCGGGAGGGGATCCCTCTCTTGCCCTCTGGAACCGGTTTGGGGTCCTCTCCTCGGACTCCGAGGAGGATTAATGTTGTAAGTATAAAGAGAGGAACGTAGACTTTTATCACTAAGGATGACGGCGCCCTCTCCAATACGCCTTGCGACCATTAATGTCGCAAGTGTGCGTTCTGCGGCGGCTAGGTTTGCAGCCTTTGATTTTCTCGGCCGGGTTGAAGCCGACATTTTGTTTTTGCAAGAGACCTGGCTGGCATCTGTGGCAGAGATGCATCTAGCAAAGAGGGAGTGGAGACATGGGCCCTCCCTCTGGTCTCTTGCGGCTGAGCCCTGCAGTGGAGTTGCGGTCCTTTTTAAGACTGGTTCGGTGGCTTGTCGACGAGTGATCGAATTAGAAATGGGTAGATGTTTGATTGTGGATGCAGTCGTGAGGGGGGAATTCCTCCGCCTCATAAATTTCTATGGTCCTCAGTCCCAGAGGGGGAGGAAGGACCTTCTCACGCTGCTGAAACCATACCTGTTTACATCCCAGCAGGTGGTCTTTGGTGGTGACTTTAACATGGTCACCAGGTCAAAGGACCGGGCAGGCACCTCAGGCCCTCTGGGATATGATAGTATCTTTTTGAATAGAATAGTGAGGGAAGCTGGGTTGGTGGATGTGCACGTTCGCCACTTCCCCAACCTCACTGGTTTCACATACTCCAGAGGTAGTAGTAAGAGTAGAATAGACAGGTTTTTTTTGAAGGGGGACTCGTCCTTTGCGGCTCCTGTGCTGCATGCGGTCGAGTTCTCTGACCACTGTATGGTATCGGTCACTCTGAATGTGGTGGACACCCCTCAGAAAGGTAGGGGTCTGTGGCGACTAAATGGGTCGCTACTTGAGGACCCTGAAATTAGGTCGGCCTATGAAGACTTCTTTAAGGAACAAGCCTCGCTCCTTGAGAGCGGCTGCTCCTGCCAGGAATGGTGGGAAGTAGTGAAGAAGAGGTCGGAGGGCTTCTTCCGGGAAGTCTCAGGCCGCCGGGCAGCATCCCGGTACCAGGCCTACCAAAGGTTGCGCAGGCGACTGGATCGCTTGGTTTCCGATGGTGGCCCTCAGGACCAGATCTCAGATCTGAAGCGTCAGATGAAGGAGTGTCAGTATGACCGTCTCGCCTCCCTGAAGCTGGAGAGGGATTACGGGAAGTTTACCAACCCGGATCCCTACAAAAGCTGCGGGGACGCGGTGAGTGGGAAGGTCATACACGGACTGAAAGATCCCTCGGGTTCCCTGGTGAGGTCCAAACCAGGCATCTTGGGGATCGTCAGAGCCCATTTTTCAGACATCCTTCGGAAGAAGCCGTTGGATCTGAGAAAGGCCAAACAATTCCTTGACGAGACTCCGCTTGAAGTGGGGTCTGACTCTCGGGACTCTTTGGCAGAAGAGATCTCTGTGGCTGAGATAGAACAGGCCATAGACTCTTTGTCTCCAAAGAAATCGCCGGGGCCCGATGGGTTCACGGCAGAATTCTATAAAACCTTTAAGAGTCTTTTGGCTCCTCGTCTGAAGGAGGTTTTTAACGAGTGTTTGGCATCCGGCCTGCTCCCTCCTTCGATGAGAAGGTCAGCCTTGATCCTTCTGTCCAAAGGGAAGGATCCGTCTGTGGTAGAGAATTGGCGTCCCATCGCCCTTCTCTCTACAGATAGAAAGATTCTGGCAAAAGTATTGTTTGTGCGTATGTCTGCTGTCGCAGACAAGCTACTGTCAGTCTCCCAGCACTGCACAGTTCCCGGCCGTAGCACCTTTAGTGCTGTCCTCAACGTCCGGGAGGCTGTGGAAAGGTGCAGGGCGACGGGTGAAGGGCGGTACCTGCTGGCACTAGATCAGGCGAAAGCTTTTGATCGGGTGAACCACGAGTACCTCTGGCTTCTTCTGGGAAGATATGGCCTGCCTGATCAATTCATTGATTGGCTTAAGATCTTGTACAGGGGGGCTGAGAGCTTCCCTCTGGTCAATGGTTGGGTGGGTCCTACCTTCCCGGTGGACTCTGGTGTTAGGCAGGGTTGTCCGTTGAGTCCCCTTCTCTACGTCTTTGCGGTCGACCCCTTCGTAAGGAGGCTAGACTGCGAGCGTTTGAGGGGGGTCCTGACGGAGCCCGGCAGTGGCCCAGATAAGGCGGTGAGGGTAGTGGCCTACGCGGACGACGTCTCGGTGGTGGTGGCTACCCGAGAGGAGGCCCAGTTTGTGGAAACACAGATTGGGGGCTACTCCGAGGCGTCCGGTTCGTTGGTCAACTGGGATAAGAGCGAAGCTCTCTGGCTGGGTAGGGAGGGTGAGCAGTTCACCCTCCCGGACGTTTTTCCCACGCCCCGGCCAGAAATTCGAATTCTTGGCATTTATTTCGGCCCGGGTGATTATCCCAAGCAAAACTGGGAGCGCAGGCTGGTAAGTGCCACCCAGAAAGTTAACGCCTGGAAAGGCTGGAAGCTGACGTTGAGGGAAAGGGTGAGCTTGGTTAAAACCTATCTGCTTCCCGAGTTTCTCTATGTCAGCTACGTTTGTCTTTTGCCGAGGTCTCTCTATGCACGGGTCTGCGGTCTGTTCTTCCTGCTCCTGTGGGGAAACAGACTGAACCTGGTGAAAAGAGAAGTCACGTACCGACGGAGAGAGCAGGGTGGGTTGGACATGGTGAACCCCACGGTCTTTTTCACCGTGGTGTTTATAAAGTTCAACCTACAATCCATCTTTGTGGGCGAACCCTCTCTGTGGGAACGTTCGTGTAAGGATTGGTTTCTGGCTTTCCTGAGTGGGTGGGAGGAGGGTGGTCGTCCTGGAGACCTTCGGAGGTCCCATGGATACCTCCCTGCCTATGTTCCAACCGCCCTAAAGGTACTGAGGCGTTGGAGGCTGACGGCCTTGGAGGTGGGCTCCCTGGGGCGGCGTGAGTTGCACCAGAGGGTCATGGCCTCGGATGTCCTGAAGCCTCTAGCCTTAAGGGACTGTCCGGACAGGGTTCTCAAGGAGGGGCTAGCCCTCCTGAATTCCAAGAGAATTCCTGCCAAGTTCTGGGATCTCGCATGGAGGGCGTTCCACGGACGCCTCTATGTGAGATCGAACTTGAAGTACCGGAACCTAGAGGACAGAGGCTGTCCTCGTTCTGAGTGTGGAGGGGCGCTGGAGACTATGGACCACTTTTTGGTCGAGTGCCCTTTCAATTCAGAGGTTCTGGGGGAGGTGGGAGATGCCATCGGCTATCCCCGTCTCCAGGCCCTTACCTACTCTGAGAGGGTGTACGGCAACTTTGGAGCCCGAAGGGGTTTTGATTTGTCGTCACTTTACCTAGTTAATGTAGTCTGTCTCTATTACACCTGGCACGCTCGGTGTTTGATTTCCACTAGGGGTAAGTACCTGCCCATGCATGAGGTGGTGGGTGATATCCTTCGGGAATTGGAAAAGGTGAGGTATCTTGAGGGAGAAAGAATGGGGAGAGAGAGGTGTGCCAAGTTGTGGAGGGGGTTCTCTTTCCGGCCGCCTTGATGACCCCCCCCTTCCTTTTCCTTGGTGGTGGGTCTTTCTATCCTATCACTCCCTGTTTAGCTTTTTGGTAACCTTCTTTTAAAAATATGGTAGGCATTGAGAGTTTCGCTACGTTCCTGCCTATATCATAATATAATGTAAATAACTGTGTAGTATAGGTAGATTTAGAGTGTAGTTTTAAGTTGTCAATAGTCTAGGTGACTGTATTTCCCGCTTTGCGGGTAAGTTAAGATGGTCTTTGTTGGCCTGTTTGGGCCTATATAGCCCTGTCTAATTTGTTGCTCAAGTAAGAGCTTATTTTTATTTGTCACCTTTTCTCAAAGTCTGAGTCAAATTTATGTTATAAGTTGATGTATTGGTAGCAGTTTACAAATAAAGAAAAATATCCATCTATATAGCTAGTTATCTTGCTCTTTTTAAATAGAGCTTGCAGTTAGTTGTAGGAGATTGTGCGTGCTGTCTGCGTGCCCTGAACCCAGTATACACCGCTATATCCATCTATATAGCAAGCTATCTTGCTCATTTTAAATAGAGCTTGCAGTCAGTTGTAGGAGATTGTGCGTGCTGTCTGCGTGCTCTGAACCCAGTATACACCGCTATATCCATCTATATAGCTAGTTATCTTGCTCTTTTTAAATAGAGCTTGCAGTTAGTTGTAGGAGATTGTGCGTGCTGTCTGCGTGCCCTGAACCCAGTATACACCGCTATATCCATCTATATAGCAAGCTATCTTGCTCATTTTAAATAGAGCTTGCAGTCAGTTGTAGGAGATTGTACGTGCTGTCTGCGTGCTCTGAACCCAGTATACACCGCTATATCCACCTATATAGCTAACTATCTTGCTCTTTTTTAATAGAGCTTGCAGTCAGTTGTAGGAGATTGTGCGTGCTGGCTGCGTGCTCTGATCTCTGAGGACTTCCAGAGAGGTGGAGAAAGAGAGGGAGCTGATGACTTCAGTCAGCCCAGGCCAGGTGCCTGTTTCTCAGCCTAATGAAGGACGTGGAGCCCCTAAGCTCCTGGAGCTCGTCAAGGAGGAGAGGTTGTTTTTGGAGAACCAGCTGGATCTTGCAGATTGGTCTCTGAGACAGCCAGGAGAGGATGTGGAGAAATCTGCAGACAGAAGAAAGAAAGCTAAAAGCTTAATTGTAAAGGCTTCCCGCAGCTACTGCGAGAAAATGAAGGTCCTGGCGGAGCTAAGGAACCGGAGAGACAGATCAGGCGTTGTAAAGAGACAGGAGTATAAGACGGTGATAGACGGATTGAAGAAGCAGTGCAACATATTGGGTGAGCTGTTATCCAACCTGATTGACAGTGCTTCTGGTGAGAAAGACTTTCTATCTAACGTGGACAAAGCGATGAGAATTGCGTGTGACGAGGGGACCCAGGCAGGGAGACGCCGTAGACTGTATCCAGCCCCGAACACAACGCAGGAGGAGGAAATGGCGGGTCCCTCTGTGGAAGCCAGCCATGAAGAAAAGGAAAGTGCGGTGGAAAGAAAGGTGGCCAGTGACAAACCAGAGGGAAAGACTGTGGTGGAAAGGAAGCCAGCGGTGTGTAAAGAAACAGTTTTGGAGAGAGAGAGTGCTGTGAAGGCTGAAAATGTGAAGAGCATTCCTGGTGA
The DNA here is from genome assembly GCF_037356315.1 of Lithobates pipiens. Taxonomy (NCBI): domain Eukaryota; kingdom Metazoa; phylum Chordata; class Amphibia; order Anura; family Ranidae; genus Lithobates; species Lithobates pipiens. Next base: position 510,974,643 of record NW_027507748.1, read on the forward strand.
AAAGACTGCTAGCCCTGCTAACTCCACTAATCCTGCAGAGGGGTCAGGTAAGCCTAAGGGTTGCCAGCCTATGAATGAGGCTGTGTCCCCAGAGGGCAGGTTAGACCCCGGTGAAGTGGGAAGGAGGCAGCAAAAGGACATTAAAGACAGGAGTGTTGTTAAGAAGATACCAGTGGTGCAGCTTGCTAGGATAGTAAGCAAAGGAAAAATGGACTTACCTGTACAGTCCCCAGTGATCCCAGCCGGTGGTTGCAAGCAGGGCACGCCGTCAGTTGCGTTGTCGGCTGCCACTGCTGCAAGCCGGTCTCAGGGTAAGGGGACTAGGGTATATGAGAGTCAAGCCAGCTTGGCTGCCGCTGTGGGCAGCGGTGCAGTGTCGGCCGGCGGCATGGCATCTGACAGTTCGGGAATGGCGGCCGTGAATAAGAGAACGCCGTCTTCCCGCGGGAGGAGGGGTGGTGCTACTGACCGCGAGGCCAATAGTAGCGCGGGAAGGGGTGATGACGCACTTCCGGTGCGCGAGCTGGTTCATGGCGAGAATAGCCCGCGGCCTGAAGTGACGGTGGCGGGTCCGGAAGTTGACCCCGAGGGTCGTTTTCAAAGGACTTCCGGTCTGCTTTCTGGTCAAGAGAGTGTAAACAGTAACAGTAACAGTAATGTTGAAATGTCTAATTGTATAGTGCCAGAACAAGCTACGGCCTGGGGTGACTGCCCAATGGGCGAGCTTGATGGTGAGAACCCTGCAATGACGTTCATTCGCGGCTTGGAGGGTTCTCAATCAGGGCCGAGCCAGGTGTCAGTGGATTCCTGCGGGGCCCATATGGAGGTGGAGTGGCAGGAAGCCTGGGAGGCTTTGCTTTATAGCTCTGAGGATGAGACCTATCCTAAAGTTCAGGCTGGGGTAAACGATGTGGGGAGTGTGACTTCCCATGCCGTGAGTGGGGGGGCTGCTTCTCATGTTGTACCCCCAGTGTCTGTGGCAGAGGCTCCTCCTCCGGGACCCGTACTAAGGGGGACACCGGAGGTAAAGTTGCTGACGGCACTTGGTGAAAGGCGTTCCTACGCCAATGTGGCTGGGTCCAGTGTGCCTCTGGACCACCTGTACCACCAGTTTGGGGCCAGTAACTTTCGGGTACCCCCGGCTGGTCAGACCCCTGGGGCCAGTACTTGGTCTAGGGGGACAGGTGGTCCGGAGCGCAAGCGTAGGAATGTGGTCCAGCTGAGATGGGAGGGTGAAGGTCAGTGCCCCACGAGGGGCCAAGTGGTTGACATGGTCCTGGCGTTGGGGTTCAGGGTGGCTGAGCTATTTGCTGTGATCCACCCAGCTGGCACCCCTGACTTTGATGTCAGTTTCACCAACGCTGTGACTATGGAGCGTTTTATAACCGCTTTTGGGTTGGTTAAAGGGGCTGATCCCTGGAAAGGGTTCCGCCTGATTCCTTTGAGTAGGCAGGAGGAGATTAAAAACCTGACGGTGTTAGTAAGGAACGAGAGCCTGCCCCCGGAGGACATAGCAACTTGGCTGGGGAGACACGGCCAGTTGCAGTGTCCTCTAAATAAATGCTTAGACGAGCGTGGGGTATGGACTGGAGCATGGAACACCAGGATTCGTTTGAGAAGATCTGGCAACACGGTTGCACATGTCCCAGGAAGTGCTTTCCTGGGACGAGATAGAATCCTGGTGTTCTACCCAGGCCAGCCCCGTAGGTGTTTCAGGTGTGGGTGTCCAACCCACATGAGTGCAGATTGCACAGTTGTGCGCTGCACTAAGTGCAATAAGTTTGGACACTCAGGTGACACGTGTGGGTTGATCTGCTGCAACCTTTGCGGTCAAATGGGGCATCCCTTTAGCAGATGCCCCAGAGCCTACAGGGGTGAAGCTGCAGCAGGTGGTGGGCCAGGAGGGGATAGTGCACCTCCTCCTGCTGGGCAGAGTTCTGGAGGGGAAAGGCAGGGAAGCGCTCCTACGGCGGAGCCACAGGGTGCACCTCGAACCCAAAAGGCAAGTAGGGTCCCTCAAAGAGAAAAGGGGGTACGGCATGCAGATGTTGCCCAGGCCCCTGTCACTGAAGTTCAGGTGCCCGGTCCAGATATTGGTCAGGTGGAGGTAGTTGGGCCTCCCTTTTTGGATAAGGGGGGGGCACAGGGTTCTGTTTCCCAGGTTACTGCTCCCACACCCTTCCTCGGAGATGTAGGCCGGGCAGACGTCTGGTCACTGTCTCCTCATCCGATTCTTCGGCTGGGGATGACAGGTCTGGGGAGGAGGAGATGGAAGTCTCGGTTAAGGGGGCTCAGAAACGCCCAAAAGAAGTATCGGATGAGGAAGGTGAAGTGGCTTGGGTCACGATTAGGAAAAAGCAGGGGAAGAAGAAGAAAAAAAGGGCCCCGTTACCTGAGGTGGATCCTGGGCCACCAGAAGGGCCTAGCAGTAGGGGTGATGCTCTACTTATAAATTTTTCTTCTGGGGAGGAGGAGGGGGAAGATGACATGTAAGTTGTTTTTTCCCTTTTGTTTGTATAGTTTATTATCTGTTAAATTGCAAAGTGTATGTTAACTGATATTTGATTTGTAATGAAAAATTTGTATGTTCGGTAGCAGATAACCATTAAAAAAATATCCACCTATATAGCTAACTATCGTGCTCTTTTTTAATAGAGCTTGCAGTCAGTTGTAGGAGATTGTGCGTGCTGGCTGCGTGCTCTGATCTCTGAGGACTTCCAGAGTGGTGGAGGAGGAGAGGGAGCTGATGACGTCGGTCAGCCCAGGCCAGGGGCCTGTTTCTCAGCCTAATGAAGGACGTGGAGCCCCTAAGCTCCTGGAGCTCGTCAAGGGGGAGAGGTTGTTCTTGGAGAACCAACTGGATCTTGCAGATTGGTCTCTGAGACAGCCAGGAGAGGATGCGGAGAAATCTGCAGACAGAAGAAAGAAAGCTAAAAGCTTAATTGTGAAGGCTTCCCGCAGCTACTGCGAGAAAATGAAGGTCCTGGCGGAGTTAAGGAACCGGAGAGACAGATCGGGCGTTGTAAAGAGACAGGAGTATAAGACGGTGATAGACGGATTGAAGAAGCAGTGCAGCATGATGGGTGAGCTGTTATCCAACCTGATTGACAGTGCTTCTGGTGAGAAAGACTTTCTATCTAACGTGGACAAAGCGATGAGAATTGCGTGTGACGAGGGGACCCAGGCAGGGAGACGCCGTAGACTGTATCCAGCCCCGAACACAACGCAAGAGGAGGAAATGGCGGGTCCCTCTGAGATGGCCACCCGTGAAGAGGTGGTGGAGAAAAAGCCAATGGCTTGTAAAGAGACAGCACCGGTGAGAAAGAGTGTAGAGAAGGCTGCAAGTGTGAAGAGTGCTCTCAGTGACAAGACTGCTAACTCCGTTAGTACTGCAGAGGGGTCGGGTAAGCCTAGGGGTTGTCAGCCTATGAGCGAGGCTGTATCCCCAGAAGGCAGGTTAGACTCCGGTGAAGCAGGAAGGAGACAGCAGAAGGACAATAAAGAAAAATGTGTCATGAAAGAAAAGAAGATACCTGTGGTTCAGCTTGCTAGACTAGTAAGCAAAGAAAAATCGGACTTGCCTGTACAATCCCCAGTGATCCCGACCGGTGGTTGCGAGCAGGGCATACCGTCAGTTGCGTTGTCGGCTGCCGCTGCCGCAAGCCGGGCTCAGGGTAAGGGGACCGGGAAATGTGAGAGTCAAGCCAGCTTGGCTGCCGCTGTGGGGAGCGGTGCAGCGTTGGCCGGCAGCATGGCGTCTGATAGTTTGGGAATGGCGGCCGTGAATGAGAAAACGCAGTCTTCCCGCGGCAGGAGGGGTGGTGCTTCTAACCGCAAGGCCAATAGTAGCGTGTTGGGTGGTGATGACGCACTTCCGGTGGGCGGGCAGGTTCCTGGCGGGATTGGCCCACGGCCGGAAGTGACGGTGGTTAGGCCGGAAGTAGACCACGGAGGTTGTTTTCAAGGAACTTCCGGTCTTCGTTCCGGTCAGGAAAGTGTAAACAAAAGTGGTAATGTTGAAACATCTAACAGCATGATACCTGAGCAAGTTGCAGCCTGGGGTGACTGCCCAATGGGAGAGCTTGATGATGAGAACCCTGCAATGGCGTTCATTCGGGACTTGGAGGGTTCTCAATCAATGCAGAGTCAGGTGTCAGTAGATTCCTGCGGCGCCTATATGGAGGTGGAATGGCAGGAATCTTGGAATGCTCTGTTTTACAGTTCTGAGGAGGAAACCCACTCTAAGGTTCAGCCCGGTGTAAAAGTGAATCCTCATGTTGGGGGAGTGGGGGTCTCTTCTCATGTGGTGCCCCCTGTGTCTGTGGCGGAGACTCCTCCTCCGGAGCCCAGGTTGAGGGGTACACCGGAGGTGAGGTTGTTGACAGCCCTTGGTGAGAAACGTTCCTACGCCAATGTGGCTGGGTCCAGTGTGCCTTTGGACCACCTGTACCACCAGTTTGGGGCCAGCAATTTTAGGGCTCCCCCGGCTGGTCAGACCCCAGGGGCCAGTTCTTGGTCTAGGGGGACAGGTGGTCCGGAGCGTAGACGTAGGAACGTAGTTCAGCTGAGATGGGAGGGTGAGGGTCAGTGTCCCACAAGGGGCAAAGTGGTTGACATGATCTTGGCGTTGGGGTTCAGGGTGGCTGAGCTTTTCGCTGTAATCCATCCAGCGGGCTCCCCTGACTTTGACATCAGTTTCACCAACGCGGTGACCATGGAGCGTTTTATAACCGCTTTTGGGCTGGTCAGGGGTACTGATCCCTGGAAGGGGTTTCGTTTGATCCCCTTGAGTAGGCAGGAGGAGATTAAAAATCTCACGGTATTAGTGAGAAACGAGAGCCTGCCTCCAGAGGACATAGCAACTTGGCTGGGAAGGCATGGCCAGTTGCAGTGTCCTCTGAATAAATGTCTAGACGAGCGGGGGGTATGGACTGGAGCGTGGAACACCAGGATTCGCTTAAAAAGATCTGGCAACACGGTTGCGCATGTCCCAGGGAGTGCTTTCCTGGGAAGGGACAGAATCCTGGTGTTCTATCCAGGTCAGCCTCGTAGGTGTTTCAGGTGCGGGTGTCCAACCCACCCGAGTGCAGATTGCACAATCGTGCGCTGCACTAAGTGCAATAAGTTCGGGCACTCCGGTGACACTTGCGGCTTAATCTGCTGCAACCTATGTGGTCAAATGGGGCATCCCTTTAGCAGATGCCCCAGGGCCTACAGGGGTGAAGCTGCAGCAAGTGATGGATTAGGAGGGGACAATGTACCGCCCCCTGCTGGGCAAAGTTCTGGAGGGGAAAGGCAGGAAAGTTCTCCTGTGGTGGAACCACAAGGTACACCTCAAGTTCAGAAAGCAAACAAGGTCCCTCAAAGAGAGAAAGGGGTGCGACCTGTAGAGGTTGCCCAGGCCCCTGTTACTGAAAGTCAAGTATCTGGTCAGGTGGGGGTGGTCGGGATTCCCCTTCCAGGTGGGGGGGCACAGGGTTCCAACCCCCAGGGTCCTGTTCCCACTCCTCTTCCTCGAAGGTGTAGGCCGGGCAGGCGTCTGGTCGCTGTCTCTTCATCCGACTCTTCGGCTGGAGATGATAGGTCTGGGGAGGAGGAGATGGAGGTCTCTGTAAAAGGAGCTCAGAAGCGCCCAAAAGAGGTGTCAGATGAGGAGGGTGAAGTGACTTGGGTCACGATAAGGAAAAAGCAGGGGAAGAAGAAGAAAAAGAGGGCTCCACCACCTGAGGTGGATCCTGGGCCTCCGCCAGGGCCTAGCAGTAGAAGTAAAGACCTTCTCATAGATTTTTCTTCCGGGGATGAGGAGGGGGAGAATGACATGTAAAAATTGTTCTCTTTGATGGTATAGTTTGTTTATTGTAAAGTGTATGTAAACTGATTTTTGTTTGTAAAGTTATGATTGTAAGATGGTAGCAGTATTCTTGGAATAAAAATATCCACCTATATAGCTAACTATCTTGCTCTTTTTAAATAGAGCTTGCAGTCAGTTGTAGGAGATTGTGCGTGCTGTCTGCGTGCCCTGAACCCAGTATACACCGCTATATCCATCTATATAGCAAGCTATCTTGCTCATTTTAAATAGAGCTTGCAGTCAGTTGTAGGAGATTGTGCGTGCTGTCTGCGTGCTCTGAACCCAGTATACACCGCTATATCCATCTATATCGCTAGCTATCTTGTGCATTTTAAATAGAGCTTGCAGTCAGTTGAAGGAGATTGTGTGTGCTGTCTGCGTGCCCCGAACCCAGTATACACCGCTATATCCACCTATATAGCTAACTATCTTGCTCTTTTTAAATAGAGCTTGCAGTCAGTTGTAGGAGATTGTGCGTGCTGTCTGCGTGCCCTGAACCCAGTATACACCGCTATATCCATCTATATAGCAAGCTATCTTGCTCATTTTAAATAGAGCTTGCAGTCAGTTGTAGGAGATTGTGCGTGCTGTCTGCGTGCTCTGAACCCAGTATACACCGCTATATCCACCTATACAGCTAACTATCTTGCTCATTTTTAATAGAGCTTGCAGTCAGTTGTAGGAGATTGTGCGTGCTGACTGTGTGCCCTGAACCCAGTATACACCGCTATATCCACCTATATAGCTAAAACTATCTTGCTCTTTTTAAATAGAGCTTGCAGTCAGTTGTAGGAGATTGTGCGTGCTGTCTGCGTGCTCTGAACCCAGTATACACCGCTATATCCACCTATATAGCTAACTATCTTGCTCTTTTTAAATAGAGCTTGCAGTCAGTTGTAGGAGCTTGTGCGTGCTGGCTGCGTGCTCTGATCTCTGAGGACTTCCAGAGTGGTGGAGGAGGAGAGGGAGCTGATGGCTTCGGTCAGCCCAGGCCAGGTGGCTGTTTCTCAGCCTGAGGAAAGGCATGGTGCCCTAAAAGCTCCAGGAGTTCGTTAAGGAGGAAAGGCTGTACTTAGAAAACCAGCTTGACTTGGTTGACTGGTCTCTGAGACAGCCAGGAGAAGACGTGGAGAAATCTGCGGAGAGGAAAAGGAAAGCCAAGAGCTTAATGGTAAAGGCTTCTCGCTGTTACTGCGAAAAAATGAAAATTTTGGCAGAGCTGAGGAATAGACGCGACAGATCGGGTGTCGGAAAGAGACCAGATTTTAAAGCTGCCATAGATGGACTGAAAAAGCAATGTAACATGCTTAGTGGGCTTTTGTCAAACCTAATTGAAAGTGCTTCAAGCGAGAAAGACTTTTTACTGGGTATAGATAAGGTCATGAGAGTGGCGTGTGAGGAAGGCACTCAAGCAGGAAGACGCCGCAAGCAGCATTTAACCATAGCCGCAACGCCTGAAGGAGAGATGGGAGATCCCTCTAAGGAGGACACCCGTGGAGAGGCAGATGTAGATGGAGGGTCCAAGGTGGCAAGGCGCCATAAACAACGTCTATCGCAGACAGTAGAGCCCATAATAGAGTCGGCGGACCTTTCAGAAGATGAGGTGTCAGCAGAGGAGGAAAAGAAACCGAATGTTTTGACTTCAAGAGAGACAGTTGTGGAGAGTAATGGTATGAACTTTAAACCCACGACCACTGGTTCACGTAACACCGCGGAGGGTCCCAGCAAACCTGGGGGTACTCAGCCTGCAAGCAAGGCTGTGATCCCAGTGGTAGCAGTGAACTCCAGTGATGCGGTTGTGAGCCAGGGTCAGAGGGTGAAACAAATCCAGGATGGCGTGATGGACTCTAAACCTATGACCATGGGCTCAGGTAATACTGTGGAGGGTCTCGGTAAACCTGGGGGATCTCAGCCTGCAAGCAGGGCTGTGGTCCCGGTGGTAATGGCAGACTCCAGTGAAGCAGTACCGAGCCAGGGTCTGAGGGTGAAGCAAAACTTGGTAGTACAGCTTAAGAGACTAGAGGAAGATAAAAAGACAATGAACTTACCTTGTCAACCCCTGGTGAACCCAGCCGGTATTTGCGGGCAGGGCACGCCGCCAGTGGCTTTGTCGGCTTCCGCTGCTGCAAGCCGGTCCCAGGGCAAGGGGAAAGGACTTAAGGGTGAGGGTGGGAAAAAGGTTCAAGCCAGCATGGCCGTTGCTGTAGGTAATACAGTAACGGCCAGCAGTAAGGTAATGGCGGCACAGCTTAGTGAGACGCCGTCTTCCCGCGTTGGGAGAGGAGGTGGTGACAAACAGGAAGTGAACGAATGTTTGGCGGGAAAGACTGGCGCGGTTTCTATGGGCGGGGAAGCTGTGCTCGCGCCGGAAGTGACGCGCTGCCCGGAAACGGAAGTCGACCGCATGGAGCATTTCCGGTCGGTGACTTCCGGCGCAACGGCCCAACGGGAGGAAGTGGGTGGAGTCAGTGATGCCTGTATGGAGGAGCCTGATAATTTTCAACCTGGCCAAGTGTCAGCATGGGGTGATTGTCCTATGGGCGATCTAGGGGACAACAGTCCGGCAATGGCTTATATCAGACATCTGGAGGAGTCCCAGCAGAACAATAAGGGACAGGTTGAAGTGGATTCCTGTGGGGCACATACGGAGGTGGGTGAGTCGGTCAGCCTGGATGCCCTCATATGTGACCAGCTATTAAATGACTTGGAGGTGAGCTCTCCAGTAGTCCGGCAAGAAAATATGGAGGTAGAAGGTGATAGAAAAACTGAGGAGGTTGGTGCAGCTCATTCAGGTCCTGTGGAGGGGGTGTCCTCCCCCAGGCCTGTTTTAAGGGGTTCACCGGAGGTCAGGCTCCTAAATGCGCTAGGGGAGAAGCGCTCTTATGCGAACGTGGCTGGTTCAAATGTGTCTCTGGACCACCTGTACAATCAGTTTGGTGCCGGTAATTTTCGTGTCCCCCCGACTGACCAATTCTCCGGAGCCAGTTCGTGGTCTCGGGGTACAGGTGGTCCAGAGCGCAAGCGCCGTAATGTGGTGCAACTGAGATGGGAGGGAGTGGATCAATGCCCCAGTAGAGGTCAGGTAGTTGACATGGTTTTGTCATTGGGCATCAAGGTCAGCGAGATCTTTGCGGTCATTCACCCCGCGGGATCTCCTGATTTTGATCTAAGCTTTACAAATGTTGTGATTATGGAAATTTTCATCACTTCCTTTGGCCTGATTAGGGGGACGGATCCCTGGAAAGGCTTCAGGGTCATCCCTCTGAGTCGGCAGGAAGATGTGAAGAGTCTAACAATTTTGGTGAGGAACGAAAGTTTGCCGCCAGAGGACATTGCGACATGGCTAAGTAGGCATGGTCAACTGCAGTGTCCCCTGAGCAAGAGTTTAGATGAGCGAGGGGTTTGGACTGGGGCGTGGAACACCAGGATTCGGTTGCGGAGAGCTGGGAATACGGTAGCACATGTTCCCGGTAGTGCGTTTATTGGAAGGGACCGAATCCTGGTGTTCTATCCAGGACAACCCAGGCGATGCTTTAAATGTGGATGTCCGACCCATCTAAGTGCGGACTGTACAGTAGTGAGATGCATAAAGTGCAACAAGTTTGGTCACTCTGGTGAAGCTTGCGACCTGATTTGTTGTAACCTGTGTGGACAAATGGGTCACCCCTTTAGTAGGTGTCCTAAGGCCTATAAGGGTGATGGCCCGTCTGGTGGTCAATCCAGAGGGGAAGCCCCCCCCCCTAGGCCCGGAAGGGGAAATGTGGGTGAAAGACAGAATGTGGCCGAGGAGGTGCGGAGAGAACCTTCAGGGGCAGCTAAAAACCCTCTTGTTGAGGAGACCCCTGGTACTGCTGATGTGCCTGGAGATGGGGGGTCATCTGAATTGAATGTACCAATGGAAGGTGTAGCTTGTCCTGAGGATGCCTCTACAGCGAAGGTTTCTGGGGACAAATGTATCTCTCCTGCTCTTCCTCCTGCTGGGAGTACCCCAAGTGGCAAAGTGTTGGCCCGTCGGGGACGGAGTCCGGCAGGGGGGAGGGGAGGAAGGGTTTTGAGAAGAGGGTCGATACGTCAGAGGCCGGAACCAGTAAGGAGCTCCTCCCGGAGTAGGAGCCCCCTTAGATCTCCTGGCCCGGCTTCTCTCTCTCCGTGTCGTCTTCCAGGTAAAGGGGTTGAATCCTCAGATTCGTCAGTATCGGGGGATGAGCAAGGGAATAGTAAGGTGATGGAGGTGGAGGTTGGTGCAGCTCAGGATAAAGAAATAAGGGAAGGTTTGGGTGAGGAAAAAGGTCCTATACCTGGTTGTAGTAGTAAAATTATTGGTAAGAAAAAGAAGAAAAAGAAGGAGCGTAGTGACTGGGATAAGGTCTTTGACAGTATGTTTGATGACCAAGTACGAGATCTTATTTTGCCTCCGTTATGTAAGCAAAGTGGCGCTAAGTAATTAAGTTCTAGTTAATGTTAAATTACTTTTGTTATGTAACCTTGTAAAGTTTGTTATGTCATAAGTAGGGATGAGCTGAACACCCCCCTGTTCGGTTCGCACCAGAACCTGCGAACAGACCTAAACTTCGTGTGAACTTTAGAACCCTATTAAAGTCTATGGGACTCGAACGTTCACAATCTAAAGTGCTCATTTTAAAGGGTAATATGAAAGTTACTGTCCTAAAAAGTGTTTGGGGGCCTGGGTCCTGCCCCAGGGGACATGGATCAATGCAAAAAAAAGTTTTAAAAACGGCCGTTTTTTCAGGAGCAGTGATTTTAATAATGATTAAAGTGAAACAATAAAAGTGTAATATTCCTTTAAATTTCGTAGCTGGGGGGTATCTATAGTATGCCTGTGAAGGGGCGCATGTTTCTGGTGCTTAGAACTGTCGCTGCACAAAGTGTCATTTGTGCAGGAAAAAAAGTCTTTTAAAATCACTTGCGGCTAAATTGTCGGGTCTCCGTAATACAGAGAACACTCAATGAGTGTTCTCTGTATTAGCCGACAATTCATTCATTCATTGATTAAAAAAAAAAAAAAAAAAAAAAGCGTGGGGGTTCCCCTAAATTCAATCAAAAGGCCCTTCAGGTCTGACATGGATATTAAGGGGAACCCCGTGTCAAATTTAAAAAAAAAATTGACGTGGGGGTCCCCCCAAATATCCATACCAGACCCTTCAGGTCTGATATGGATATTAAGGGGAACCCCGCATCAAATTTAAAAAAAAAATTGACGTGGGGGTCCCCCTAAATATCCATACCAGACCCTTTATCCGAGCACGCAACCTGGCAGGCCGCAGGAAAAGAGGGGGGGACGAGAGAGCGGCCCCCCCTCCCTCCTGAACCGTACCAGGCCACATACCCTCAACATTGGGAGGATGCTTTGGGGGTCTGTGACCCCTCAAAGCACCTTGTCCCCATGTTGATAAGGAGAAGGGCCTCATCCTCACAACCCTGGCCGTTGGTTGTGAGGGTCTGCGGGCGGGGGGCTTATCAGAATCTGGAAGCCCCCTTTAACAAGGGGACCCCCAGATCCCGCCCCCCCCCTGTTTGAAATGGTAAGGGGGTACAAAAGTACCCCTACCATTTCACAAAGAAAGTGTCAAAATGGTTAAATAAGACAAACACACTTTTGAAAAATTCCTTTATTAAAAATAAAAAAAATTTTAAAAAAATTCCAGCGGTGCTAATCCACTCTTGCTATCCAGCGACGGGTCTCCGGGGTCCAGCGATGGATGATCATATCCAGCGACGGGGGATCTCTCAGTCCAGCGCTGTCCATACATGCTTCTTCTGTCTCCGCTCCGGAGACACTGCAGAGAGCCGAGCGCTGACATTTCTTATATTGGGAGGGCGGGGCCACCCGTCACCTGACCCCGCCCCTCTGACGCAGGAGAGGGAAGCCAGGGGTTCCCCAGTGACGTGTGGGTGACCCCGCCCCCTCTGATGTAACGTTTCCGTTTCCGTTACATCAGAGGGGGCGGGGTCACCCACACGTCACTGGGGAACCCCTGGCTTCCCTCTCCTGCGTCAGAGGGGCGGGGTCAGGTGACGGGTGGCCCCGCCCTCCCAATATAAGAAATGTCAGCGCTCGGCTCTCTGCAGTGTCTCCGGAGCGGAGACAGAAGAAGCATGTATGGACAGCGCTGGACTGAGAGATCCCCCGTCGCTGGATATGATCATCCATCGCTGGACCCCGGAGACCCGTCGCTGGATAGCAAGAGTGGATTAGCACCGCTGGAATTTTTTTTAAATTTTTTTTATTTTTAATAAAGGAATTTTTCAAAAGTGTGTTTGTCTTATTTAACCATTTTGACACTTTCTTTGTGAAATGGTAGGGGTACTTTTGTACCCCCTTACCATTTCAAACAGGGGGGGGGGGGCGGGATCTGGGGGTCCCCTTGTTAAAGGGGGCTTCCAGATTCTGATAAGCCCCCCGCCCGCAGACCCTCACAACCAACGGCCAGGGTTGTGAGGATGAGGCCCTTCTCCTTATCAACATGGGGACAAGGTGCTTTGAGGGGTCACAGACCCCCAAAGCATCCTCCCAATGTTGAGGGTATGTGGCCTGGTACGGTTCAGGAGGGAGGGGGGGGCGCTCTCTCGTCCCCCCTCTTTTCCTGCGGCCTGCCAGGTTGCGTGCTCGGATAAAGGGTCTGGTATGGATATTTAGGGGGACCCCCACGTCAATTTTTTTTTTTAATTTGATGCGGGGTTCCCCTTAATATCCATATCAGACCTGAAGGGTCTGGTATGGATATTTGGGGGGACCCCCACGTCAATTTTTTTTTAAAATTTGACACGGGGTTCCCCTTAATATCCATGTCAGACCTGAAGGGCCTTTTGATTGAATTTAGGGGAACCCCCACGCTTTTTTTTTTTTTTTTTTAATCAATGAATGAATGAATTGTCCGCTAATACAGAGAACACTCATTGAGTGTTCTCTGTATTACGGAGACCCGACAATTTAGCCGCAAGTGATTTTAAAAGACTTTTTTTCCTGCACAAATGACACTTTGTGCAGCGACAGTTCTAAGCACCAGAAACATGCGCCCCTTCACAGGCATACTATAGATACCCCCCAGCTACGAAATTTAAAGGAATATTACACTTTTATTGTTTCACTTTAATCATTATTAAAATCACTGCTCCTGAAAAAACGGCCGTTTTTAAAACTTTTTTTTGCATTGATCCATGTCCCCTGGGGCAGGACCCGGGTCCCCAAACACTTTTTAGGACAGTAACCTGCATATTACCCTTTAAAATGAGCACTTTAGATTTCTCCCATAGACTTGTATAGGGTGTTCCGGCTTTTCGAATTTGCTGCGAACAGCCCAAATTGTTCACTGTTCGCTGAACAGGCGAACAGGCAATGTTCGAGTAGAACATGAGTTCGACTCGAACTCGAAGCTCATCCCTCGTCATAAGTTATGTTTGGTAGCAGTCAAATTTAATAAAAACATCCACCTATATAGCTAACTATCTTGCTCATTTTTAATAGAGCTTGCAGTCAGTTGTAGGAGATTGTGCGTGCTGACTGCGTGCCCTGAACCCAGTATACACCGCTATATCCACCTATATAGCTAACTATCTTGCTCTTTTTAAATAGAGCTTGCAGTCAGTTGTAGGAGATTGTGCGTGCTGTCTGCGCGATCTGAACCCAGTATACACCGCTATATCCACCTATATAGCTAACTATCTTGCTCTTTTTAAATAGAGCTTGCAGTCAGTTGTAGGAGATTGTGCGTGCTGTCTGCGTGCTCTGAACCCAGTATACACCGCTATATCCATCTATATAGCTAGCTATCTTGCGCGTTTTAAATAGAGCTTGCAGTCAGTTGAAGGAGATTGTGCGTGCTGTCTGCGTGCCCTGAACCCAGTATACACCGCTATATTCACCTATATAGCTAACTATCTTGCTCTTTTTAAATAGAGCTTGCAGTCTGTTGTAGGAGATTGTGCGTGCTGTCTGCGTGCCCTGAACCCAGTATACACCGCTATATCCATCTCTATAGCTAGCTATCTTGCTCGTTTTAAATAGAGCTTGCAGTCAGTTGTAGGAGATTGTGCGTGCTGTCTGCGTGCTCTGAACCCAGTATACACTGCTATATCCACCTATATAGCTATCTATCTTGCTCTTTTTAAATAGAGCTTGCAGTCAGGTGTAGGAGCTTGTGTGTGCTGGCTGCGTGCTCTGATCTGTGAGAGCTTCCAGAGTGGTGGAGGAGGAGAGGGAGCTGATGGCTTCAGTCAGCCCAGGCCAGGGGCCTGTTTCTCAGCCTGAGGAAAGGCGTGGTGCCCTAAAACTCCAGGAGTTTGTTAAGGAGGAGAGGCTGTACTTAGAAATCCAGCTTGACTTGACTGGTCTCTGAGACAGCCAGGAGATGACGTAGAGAAATCTGCGGAGAGGAAAAGAAAAGCCTAGAGCTGAATGGTAAAGGCTTCTCGCTGTTACTGTGAAAAAATGAAAGTTTTGGCCGAGCTGAGGAATAGACGCGACAGATCAGGTATCAGGAAGAGACCAGAATTTCAAGTTGACATAGATGGACTGAAAAAGCAGTGTAACATGCTTGATGAGCTTCTGTAAAATCTAATTGAGAGTGCTTCAAGCGAGAAAGACTTTTTATTGGGCATAGAAAAGGTCATGAGAGTGGCGTGTGATGAAGGCTCTCAAGCGGTAAGACGCCGCAAACAGCATTTAACCCCAGCCGCAACGCCAGAAGGAGAGATGGAGGGTCCCTCTATGGAGGATACCCATGGAGAGACAAATGCAGAGGAAAAGGAGCTGGTAACCCCAACATTGGTGGAGGCCCCAGACGTGAATGAAGCTGTGGTTGCAACCCCGGCCAGGAGTGAGACATCCCCGGTAATAGGAAGTGCGGAGGAGAATGGAGATGGGAGAAGAAACCCCAAGGCAAAGAATGATGTTCCCGGTGGTACTGCGGAGGGGCCAGGTAAGCCTAAGGGGAACCAGCCTGTGTGTATGGCTGTGACCCCGGGTGGCAGTTTGGGTCCCGGTGATGCAGGAGGGAGACAACATCAGAAGGATAGCAAGGTGAAGAAAGACTTTAAAGAAAAACGAGAGAGGGTTCCTGTGGTACGGCTAGCAAGACTGGTAGAAGATCCGGACTTACCATAACGGTCCCCCATGATCCCGGCCGGTGATTGCATGCAGGGCACGCCGTCAGCTGAGTTGTCGTCTGCCGCTGCTGCAAGCCGGACCCAGGTTAAGGGGAAGGGGGTCAAAGGGTGTGGAGGGAGTGAGAAGAATAAGGACAGCTTGGCCGTCACTGTGGTTGAAGATACAGTGAAGGCTATCGGCAAAACTCCGGGTGACTTGGTAATGGCGGCCGCCGACAGTGGAGCGCCGTCTTCCCGCGGGAGGGCGGTGCTATTGGGCGGGGGACCAATAGGAATGTAAGAAGTGCGGGTGACGCGCTTCCGGTAGGCGGGTCTGTTCCTGGTGGGGATGGTTCGAGGCCAGAGGTGAAGATCGCGGAAGTGGAGGTGGACCGCGGGGGGCATTTCCGGTCAGTAACGCCTGGGACTTCCGGTACTCCATCTTGTCAAGAGAATGCCGGCGGGACTGATAATAATATGGAGATATCCAATGGTTTAGAGCCGGGTCAGGTTTCCGCCTGGGGGATTGTCCCATGGGGGAGCTTGTTGATGACAGCCCTGCTATGGATTATATCTGGGGTTTGGAGGGGTCCCAACAGGAACAGGGACAGGTCCCAGTAGATTCCTGTGGGGCCTATGCAGAAGTAGCTTGGCAAGAGAAATGGAATACCCCCTTCTATAGTTCAGAGGAGGAGGCTCCTCCAATGGAACAGTCTAGTAAGGGTGGAGAGGTGAGTAGGTGTCCCCAGGCTGAGGGGGTTGCTGTTCTGCCCCCGGTTGCTCCCCCTGTTCCTGTAACGGAGGCTCCTCTCCCTGAGTCTATTCTGAGGGGTACACCAGAAGTGAGGCTGTTAACAGCCTTAGGAGAAAGACGTTCCTATGCTAATGTGGTAGGGTCAAGTGTTGCGCTGGACCACCTGTACCATCAGTTTGGGGCTGGTAACTTCCGGGTGCCCCCGGCTGATCAGTCCTCCGGGGCAAATTTGTTGTCTAGGGGGACAGGTGGTCCTGAGCGCAAGCGCGGGAATGTTGTACAGTTAAGGTGGGAGGGGAGTGGCCAATGCCCTACAAGGGGCCAGGTTGTGGATATGATCCTATCATTGGGGATCAAGGTGGGGGAAATTTTTGCAGTGATCCACCCATCAGGTTCCCCTGATTTTGACATAAGCTTCACGGATGTGGTAATCATGGAACTTTTCATTACTTCGTTTGGCTTGATCAGGGGGACCGATCCGTGGAAGGGGTTCCGCATGATTCCCTTGAGTAGGCAGGAGGATATCAAAAATGTAACAGTTTTAGTCAGAAATGAGAGTCTGCCCCCAGAGGACATTGCAACTTGGTTGGGGAGACATGGCCAATTGCAGTGTCCCCTAAATAAATGTTTGGATGAACGCGGGGTGTGGACTGGGGCATGGAGCACCAGGAATAATTTAAAAAGGGCTGGCAATACAGTGGCACATGTTCCGGGTAGTGCCTTCCTGGGAAGGGATAAGATCCTGGTGTTTTATCCAGGCCAGCCCCGTCGTTGTTTTAGGTGTGGGTGCCCAAACCACTTGAGCGCAGACTGCACGGTGGTGCGGTGCAGCAAGTGCACTAAATTTGGGCACTCAGGGGAGACTTGTGGTCTGATCTGCTGCAATCTCTGTGGTCAAATGGGGCATCCATTTAGTAGATGCCCCAGGGCGTACAGGGGAAAGGCAGCAGCGGGCAGTAGATCAGGTGGTAATGCTGCTCCGCCCCCAACAGGGCAGAGATCTGGAAGGGAGGGGCAGGGTGACGTTTTTGGGCCAGGGGGGCAGGAGGAACCCCAGGCTCAAAAGGTACATAAGGTGCCACAAAAAGAGAAAGGGGTTTGGTCGGGTAATGTAGCCCGGGCTCCTGATAGTATAGTTCAGGCTTCTACAAGTGAGGTTGGGTCCGTGGTGCCTCCCATGTCTCTCCCTTCTGGGGGTGTGGCGCAGGGATCTTGTCCCCCCGTTTCTGATCCCCCTCCTCTTCCTCAGTGGCATCGATCTGGTGGTCGCTTAGTTGCCATCTCCTTGTCTGATTCCTCAGCGGGTGAGAGCCAGACCGGGGAGGAGGAGATGGAGGTGTCAGTAAAGGGCGCTCAAAAGCGTCCTAAAGAGGTATCGGATGAGGAAGGTGAAGTAACCTGGGTAACGGTTAAAAAGAAGCATAGTAAAAAAAAGAAGAAAAAGGTCCCACTACCTGAGGTAGAGTCTAGGTCCTCACCAGGGCCTAGCAGTAGGAGAGAGACTAAACTTATAGATTTCTCCTCTGGGGATGAGTGTGTTCAAGATATGTAAAGTATAGTTATGTAGTTCCACAGATGTTGTGGTTTCAAGTGATATGATTTTGTTATAAGTGTAATGTGAATATTAACTGATGTTGTTTTTGTAAAGTTTTGATTTTCTTGTATGTTTAGTAGCAGAAAACTATTAAAAAAAATCCACCTATATAGCTAACTATCTTGCTCTTTTTAAATAGAGCTTACAGTCAGTTGTAGGAGATTGTGCATGCTGTCTGCGTGCCCTGAACCCAGTATACACCGCTATATCCATCTATATAGCTAGCTATCTTGTTTGTTTTAAATAGAGCTTGCAGTCAGTTGTAGGAGATTGTGCGTGCTGTCTGCGTGCCCTGAACCCAGTATACACCGCTATATCCATCTATATAGCTAGCTATCTTGCTCGTTTTAAATAGAGCTTGCAGTCAGTTGTAGGAGATTGTGCGTGCTGTCTGCGTACTCTGAACCCAGTATACACCGCTATATCCACCTATATAGCTAACTATGCTATATCCACCTATATAGCTAACTATCTTGCTTTTTTAAATAGAGCTTGCAGTCAGTTGTAGGAGATTGTGTGTGCTGTCTGCGTGCTCTGAACCCAGTATACACCGCTATATCCACCTATATAGCTAACTATCTTGCTTTTTTAAATAGAGCTTGCAGTCAGTTGTAGGAGCTTGTGCGTGCTGGCTGCGTGCTCTGATCTCTGAGGACTTCCAGAGTGGTGGAGGAAGAGAGGGAGCTGATGACTTCAGTAAGCCCAGGCCAGGTGCCTGTTTCTCAGCCTAATGAAGGACGTGAAGCCCCTAAGCTCCTGGAGCTCGTCAAGGAGGAGAGGTTGTTTTTGGAGAACCAGCTGGATCTTGCAGATTGGTCTCTGAGACAGCCAGGAGAGGATGCGGAGAAATCTGCAGACAGAAGGAAGAAAGCTAAAAGCTTAATTGTGAAGGCTTCCCGCAGCTACTGCGAGAAAATGAAGGTCCTGGCGGAGCTAAGGAACCGGAGAGACAGATCGGGTGTTGTAAAGAGACAGGAGTTCAAGACGGTGATAGATGGGTTGAAGAAGCAGTGCAACTTGATGGGTGAGCTGTTATCCAACCTGATTGACAGTGCTTCTAGTGAGAAAGAATTCCTATCTAATGTGGAGAAGGCGGTGAGAGTAGCGTGTGATGAGGGGTCCCAGGCAGGGAGACGCCGCAGACAGCATCTAGCCCCAAGCACAACGCAAGAGGAGGAAATGGCGGGTCCCTCTGAGGAGGCCACCCGTGAAGAGACAGAAAGAGTAGTGGAAGGAAAGATGGACGGTGAGAAACCAGTGAAAAAGACTGTGGGTGTGGGAAAGCCATTGACCTGCAAAGAGACAGTCCCAGTGCGTAAAGGTGCAGAGAAACCTGGAAAAGTGGAAAGTGTCCCTAAAGACAAAACGGGTAATCAGCCTGTGTGTGAGGCTGTGATCCCGGGTGGCGTTGTAGGTCCCAGTGAAGCAGAAGGAAAGCAGCAAAGGAACAAGAAAGACTCTAAAAAGGTGAAGACACCAGTGGTGCAGTTAACAAGACTGAAAGACAAACAAGAAATGGACTTACCTTGTATGCAGTCCCCAGTGATCCCGGGCGGTAGTTGTAAGCAGGGCATGCCGTCAGCAGAGCTGTCGGCTGCCGCTGCTGCAAGCCGACCTCAGGGAGAGGGGAAGGGGGTTGGTGGTTGTAATGGTGGTGTAAAGAGCCAGGCCAGCTTGGCCGCCGCTGTGGGGAAGGTTACAGTGACGGCCGGCGGCAAGGCTCCTGGTGGTGCGGTAATGGCGGCTGCTGATAGCAAAACGCCGTCTTTTCGCGGGCAAAAGGGCGGGTCTGTTGGGCGTGAGCCTAATGTAAAGACAATGGGGGAGGGTGACGCGCTTCCGGTAGGCGGATCGGCCTCTTGCGGGGTTGATTCAGGGCCGGAAGTGATGTCAGCGGGAGCGGAAGTTGGCCGTGGAAAGCATTTCCGGCCGGTGGTTAACACAGCTTCCGGTCCAGCGCTTCACGCAAATGTTGTTGACAGTTCTAATAATATGGATATGTCTGATAGTTTGGAACTTGGTCAGGGGATTGCATGGGGAGATTGCCCAATGGGGGAACTGGATGAGGGTAATCCAGCACTGGACTATATTAGAGGTCTAGAAGGATCCCAAAGTGAAGGAGGACAAGTTCCAGTAGACTCCTGCGGGGCTCATATGGAAGTAGAGTGGAAGGAGGTCTGGAACGCGCTTCTTTGTAGTTCAGAGGATGAGACCCCTTTAGGAAATCATCCGAGTGTAGAAGGGGTGGAGGGTAATGCTTCTCGTGCTGGGGAGATAGGGGTGTCACCGTCTGCTCCCCCCTCTGTACCTGTGACAGGAGCCCCTCCCCCTGAGCCTATTTTGAGGGGTTCACCAGAGATAAGGTTACTAACAGCCTTAAGGGAGAAACGGTCTTATGCTCAAGTAGCAGGAGCAAATGTGGCTCTGGACCACATCTATCACCAGTTTGGGGCCGGGAATTTCCGGGTTCCCCCGGCTGATCAGTCCTCAGGGGCCAATTCTTGGTCAAGAGGGACTGGTGGTCCGGAGCGTAAGAGGAGAAATGTGGTACAGTTGCGTTGGGAGGGAGGTGGTCAGTGCCCCACTAGAGGCCAGGTGGTAGATATGGTCCTGTCCTTAGGTATTAAGGTAGAGGAACTTTATGCGGTGATTCACCCGTCTGGTTCCCCTGATTTTGATATCAGCTTCATGAACGCGGTCATCATGGAGCTGTTTATCACAGCCTTTGGCATGATTAGGGGAACCGATCCCTGGAAGGGGTTTCGGGTGATCCCTCTAAGTAGGCAGGAGGATATTAAAACTCTTACAATATTGGTAAGAAATGAGAGTTTGCCCCCAGAGGACATTGCGACTTGGTTGGGGAGATACGGCCAGTTGCAGTGTCCTCTAAACAAGTGTCGTGATGAGAAGGGGGTCTGGACTGGAGCATGGAACACTAGGATCAAGCTAAAAAGAGCTGGCAGCACAGTTGCGCATGTCCCGGGCAGTGCTTTTCTGGGAAGGGACAGGATCCTAGTGTTCTATCCAGGACAGCCCCGTCGGTGTTTTAGGTGTGGGTGCCCGACCCATTTGAGTGCTGACTGCACAGTGGTCCGGTGCATTAAGTGCAACAGGTTCGGGCACTCGGGGGAGGCATGTGATCAGATCTGCTGCAACCTCTGTGGCCATATGGGACATCCATTTAGTAGATGCCCTAAGGCCTACAGAGGGGAAACAGCAGATGGGAATAAACCAAACAGTAGTAAGGCTCCGCCTCCTGCTGGGCGGGGTCCTGGGAATAAAAAACAAAGTGCTGACCCTGAGGCTGGGGTGAGACGTGGGAAAACCCAGCCTCAGCAAGAAGGTAATATACCTCAGAAGGTTAAAGAGGTCAGGTCTGTGCCTGGGGAGGCTGCTCAAGCACCTGCAAATGAGGTGGAGGAAGAAGGGGTGGTTGGGCTTCCTCCCTCGGAGGGGGTGGTTCAGGTTCCAGCCCCCCAGTCTTCTGGTCCTGTTCCCCTCCCTCGGAGGCGGCGACCAGGTGGACGCCCAGTTAGGGTCTCCTCATCTGACTCTTCGGCAGGGGACAGTCAGACAGGGGAGGAGGAGATGGAGGTTTCGATGAAGGGTGCCCAAAAGCGCCCCAAGGAACAGTCTGATGAAGAGGGGGAGGTTAACTGGGTAACAGTTAAAAAGAAGAGTGGGAAGAAGAAGAAAAAAAAGGCCCCACCCCTTGAGGTGGAATCAAGGCCCCAGTCAGGGTCTAGTAACAAAGGGGATGCTGCGCTTATACTCTTCTCTTCGGGAGAAGAGTATAGTGATGAGGATATGTAAAATTTTATTTCCTTGTATAGCCTAGTATTTTTGTAAGTTTGTATTATGTTCAAGTGGATGTAAACTAATGTTTGGTTTTCTTATGTAAAGTATTGTATATTTCGGTAGCAGTTTTGGATTAAAAAAATATCCACCTATATAGCTAACTATCTTGCTCTTTTTAAATAGAGCTTGCAGTCAGTTGTAGGAGATTGTGTGTGCTGTCTGCGTGCTCTGAACCCAGTATACACTGCTATATCCACCTATATAGCTAACTATCTTGCTCTTTTTAAATAGAGCTTGCAGTCAGTTGTAGGAGATTGTGTGTGCTGTCTGCGTGCCCTGAACCCAGTATACACCGTTATATCCACCTACATAGCTCTTCTCTAATTGAGCCATCTGCCACCTGCAGGAGTTAGTGGATGTTGTGTGTGCCTCCAGCACAATATACACTACCCAATTGCTAGTTTTCCTAACTCCCTTCGGGCCATTACCATGCCTGGAAGGCCAGCAAGGAGAGGCAGACAGGCGTGAGGTGATAAAAGAGGGCAAGCAGGCTCTGTGTCTAGAGACAACAGTGATGTTCGTGGACGCGGTGCATCGTCATCATCAGCATGTGGCCATGGGACACGCTTGTCCTTCTTTTCGGCAGCTGGACATGTTGAGCCGCAACATGCCAACGACTTGGTAGAGTGGATGACCAAGCCCTCTTCATCCTCCTCATCCTCTCTCACCCAGGCTCAGGGTACTAGCAAAGCAGCTGCCAACGCATCGTCTTCCCTCCTCTCAATGTCATCATCAGTGACTCCTTCCCTAGACCCACCACGTCCTCCTGAGGAGTCTCCTGAACTCTTTGAGCACAGTGTTGGGTACATGCTCCAGGAGGATGCCCAGTGTTTTGTAGGCTCTGATGATGATACTCAGCAAGAGGAAGGCAGTAGCGTGAATGCAGAGAGAGGGGATGCTAAAGAAGGACAGCAATCTGGCAGTCATGTTCCACAAGCTGCAGCATACTGCCAGGTTTGCTCCAGCGATGAAGAGGGAGGGGATGATGAGGGCACTGACTCCATGTGGGTGCAAGGTAGGAGAGAGGAGGAGGAGGAGGAGGAGAAGGAGGAGGCACATGTCCAACGAGGCAGGATGCCCTCCGGGGGCCAGCTTAGGGGCAGCACACCGACTGAATCACACTGCAGAGCTCGCCTGTGCAGGGCGCTGCCTCTGCGCGTTATTCTAAAAGTTCTTTGGTGTGGGCCTTTTTTGAGACGAGTGCATCAGATCGCGCCGCTGCTATCTGCAACATATGTCTCAAGCGTATCTCGCGTGGCCAAAACATCAGCCACTTGGGCACCACATGCTTGACCAGACATATGTTGACCTGCCATGCAGCTCCTTGGCAAGCGTACCTCAAAGACCCACACCAAAGAACAAAGCCGCCCTCTTCTTGCTCCTCATCAGCTGGGATCCCCAACCCCACTAGACCTTCAGTCCTCTCTGAAACCTGCTCTGAGAGGAATGAAGGTGTAGAATTAGGTGTGTCACAGCCAAGTGCTTCCGGGCACTCTGCTAGCAGTACACCCACGTCCGATTATAGCAGGCAAATGTCCCTGCCCCAGCTGCTGGACCGGCGAAAGAAGTTCACTCCCAGCCATCCACATGCCCAGCGGTTGAATGCTAGCTTGGCTAAATTGCTAGCACTTCAACTGCTGCCTTTTCAGTTGGTAGACTTGGCCCCCTTCCGTGAGTTTGTACAGTGTGCGGTTCCTCAGTGGCAGGTCCCCAAACGCCACTTTTTCTCACAGAAGGCGATTCCGGCTCTCTACCGGCATGTGGAAGGCAATGTCCTTGCCTCGCTGGACAGGACGGTCAGTGGTAAGGTGCATATTACCGCTGACTCATGGTCCAGCAGGCATGAACAGGGACGTTACCTGTCTTCCACGGCCCATTGGGTCACTCTTCTGGCAGCTGGGAAGGATGCAGGACAAGGTGCAGTAGTGTTGGAGGTTGTTCCGCCACCACGCCTCCAAAATGCTACTATTGGTTGTGACACACCTCTCTCCTCCACCCCCTCCTCTTCTTCTTCCCCCATGGCCTCTTCCAGTGCTCTGTCCTCAGAACCAGCGGTGCTCCGTAGGCGTTCCAGGGGCTACACAAGTACGCAGGCAAAACGATGCCATGCCGTGCTTGCGCTGGTTTGTTTGGGGGACAGGAGCCACACTGGGGCAGATGTTTTGTCAGCTCTGCAGGGGCAGGCCGAGAGGTGGTTGACGCCACGCCAGCTTAAGCCAGGAATGGTGGTTTGTGACGATGGCACCAACCTCCTCTCCGCCCTCCGACAGGGACAACTGACCCATGTGCCCTGTGTGGCTCACGTCCTTAACCTGGTGGTGCAGCGGTTTTTGGGCAGGTACCCAGGCTTACAGGATGTCCTGAAGCAGGCCAGGAAAGTCTGTGTGCATTTCCGCCAATCATTTAATGCCTGTGCTCGGCTGGCTGAGCTCCAAAAGGAGTTGAACCTGCCCAAGAACCGCCTTATATGTGACATGCCCACCAGGTGGAACTCAACGTTGGCCATGCTGCAGCGGCTGCACACGCAGCAGAGGGCCATCAATGAGTACCTGTGGGACTACGGCACCAGCACAGGGTCAGGGGAGCTTGGTTTTTTCTCACCACGCCAGTGGGGCATAATCAGGGATGCATGCACCGTTTGAGGAGGCCACAAGGATGGTGAGCAGTGACAGTGCATGCATCAGTGACACTGTACCTCTTGTCCACCTCTTGGAGCATACGCTGCATGGAATAATGGACAGGGCACTTGAGGCAGAACAGAGGCAGGAAGAGGAGGACTTCCTTGCCTCTCAAGGCCCCCTTTATCCAGACAGTGTTCCTGCTGTTGCACCCATCACACAGGAAGAGGATGAGGAGGAGGAAGAGGAGGAGGAGGATGATTGTGTCAGCATGGAGGTGGAGGCTGGCACTCAGCATCAGCAGCAGCAGCAGTCTTGTAGGGATAATTTACAGTCCCAAGAAACCCGTGGACTTGTACGTGGCATGGAGGAGGTAGCTGCGGATCATGTTGTCCTTAGTGACCCAGAAGACTCCGGACCGAATGCCTCAGCTAACCTACGCTGCATGACCTCCCTGATCCTGCAAAGCCTGCGGAAGGATCCTTGTATTTTTCGGATCAAGGAGAGGGACCATTACTGGCTAGCACTCTCCTTGATCCACGGTACAAGGGTAAGGTTGCCGACCTTATCTTGCCATCGCAGAGGGAGCAGAGGATGAGACATCTCTGGGAGGCCTTGCAGAAAGGTCTGTGCAATGCGTTCCCAGAGACTGGGAGGTTACAAACTCCTGGTCCTGGACAACGTGTTGCTGAGGCATTGGTCAGAAGAAGCGGTGGAGAAGGTGGTGGTCTGACCGATGCTTTGAGACAATTTTTTAGTCCTCAGCCCCAAGGTATGATCGGTTCCAGCAACCATCGCCAGCGTCTGATTTACATGGTGCAGGAATACCTAGGGGCAAGGTCAGACTTGGACACCTTTCCCAACGAAAATCCTCTGGCTTACTGGGTCTTGAGGATGGATCACTGGCCAGAGCTTGCACAGTATGCAATTGAGCTACTGGCCTGTCATGCATCCAGCGTTCTTTCGGAACGCACCTTCAGTGCTGCTGGTGGCCTTGTTGCCGATCACAGGGTGCGCCTGTCCACCGAATCAGTTGATCGACTGACCTTCATCAAGATGAATCAGTCTTGGATCACCCACAGCTACCAAGCACCTGAAGCTGATGTAACCGAATAATGTTTTTTTGAAATATCACATCCCTTCAAGACTGCCTATGCTGATGCTGAGTGACTGTCCTGTTATGTTGATTGTCTATCCTCTTCCTCCTCCGCTGATATGTTGGAAGAACATTTCTGGTTCTGGGTGATGCCATCAGCCCAATTTTTCTACCCCTGTGTTAAATTACAATTTTTGATGCAATGCTTTGCAGCAGGGCTCATTCCTGCACTACAACTAGAGTATATGGGAGAAGTTGCAGTGTCGTGGCACCAGCACCAGTGCCTAAGGCCCAATTTTTCTGCCCCTGTTTAACAGGGGTGTTTAATTACAATTTTTGATGCAATGCTTTGCAGCAGGGCTCATTCCTGCACTACAACTAGAGTATATGTGTCAGGAAGATCCTTCTCACAGGCGTCCGAGCGGCGTTAGTCGGAGGAGATCTTCTGTGCAGTTTCGGGAGCGTTACCGCGATCAGCGGCGTGCGCGGGCACGTGCACGTGCGCGTGCGCGCGGCCGTTTGACGCAATTGGCGCCAATAGCGCTATTTAAACTGGATCCTTGCTTCACTGCCTTGCTGCCTGATCAACAGCGTTCCCGTGTTTCCTGGTAACCTGTATCTGAACCTGAACCTGCATCCGTATCCTGATCCGTATTGAACCCGGCCTGTTCCCGACTCTGCTGTTTGCTGCCTGCCCCCCGACTTTGGCTTTGTACCCGACTACTCTTCTGGATTCCGTTTCTGTACCTGATCTGCTCGCCTGTGCCTGACCTGGACTGTTACACCATCCGTCATCTGTAAGTTGCCTGTTCACCACTGCTGTACTACAGGACACCTCCCAGTCTTCCACCATACCCGGCTGTTACTCCCTCTGCGCTTGTTGCCTTCTACCGCTTGCTGCAGACTACTGGACTCTTCCCACTTCCCGCAGTATCCCGTTTGCACCTGCATCCGCTGTCGGACTACATAACCCCTCCCGTTGTTCGCTGTACCCTGCGATCACTTGCATCCCGTTGCGGGACTACAGAAATCCCTCTGCTGTCTGCTGAACCTTACCTTTGTCTGCATTCCGCTACTGGACTACAATACACCTCCACCATCAACGGTCTGCTGCTTCTTACATCTACCATCCAGTCAGGCACTTGTGCCCCTCTGTGCTCCCGAGCCCCTGTCATCACTACCAGGGTCTCTCGAGTCAGAGGTCTACGAGAAGCCACTCCCTGCACTCCGGGCTCTGCCTTAAGGTACGTGACAATATGGGAGAGGTTGCAGTGTCATACACCAGCACCAGTGCCTAAGGCCCAATTTTTCTGTTTAACAGGGGCGTTTAATTAAAAATTTTGATGCAATGCTTTGCAGCAGGGCTCATTCCTGCACTACAACTAGAGTATATGGGAGAGGTTGCAGTGTCGTGGCACCAGCACCAGTGCCAGCAGCCCAATTTTTCAGCCCCTGTTTAACAGGGGCATGTAATTACAATTCTTGATATAATATTTCACAGGAGGGCCCGTTCCTGTGCCCACCCAGAGTAACTGTGAGGACTTATAGTGTTGTGGCACCAGCACCACAACCACCAAAGGTCAATTTTTCTACCACTGTCCAACAATGGCATGTAATTACAATTCTTGATATAATCGTTCAAAGCAGGGCGCTCCAGCGCCCACCAAGAGTCACTTTAAGGGCTTACAATGTTGTGGCAAAACCAACACCTTGTTCCGCCATTTCTGCAGAGCATATAGGGCAGGCCCCTACTTTCAAACATCCAACTTACAAACATCTCCTACTTGCAAATGGAAGGAGACAACAGCAAGTGAGATGAAAAAAGACGGACGGCAAAACAAATTACACAGGGGTGATAACCCTTCCCTATGTTTTCCAAAAAGCTTAAAAATAGATTTTTTGACTGGAGCTACACTTTAAAAATGTACCAGTTGAAAATTACAAACAGATTCAACTTAACACAACAAATCTACACAGTCCCTTTCTTGTTTGCACCGCCTTGTTTACTGCTGTTCTGAGTATATAGGGCCTGGGGGCCACACGCATTTCCCTTTTTTTAATATGGGTACGGGGTTCCCCTTAATATCCGTACAAGACCCAAAGGGGCTGGTAATGGGCAGGGAGGGCTGCCCATGACATTTTTCTCAATTATTTTCAACCATATTGCAGGAACCAGATATAACATTAAAACCGCAAGCAGTTTTAAATGACGTTATTTCCGTTAAATGTCATTTTGTGCAGGGACTGTTCTAAACACGGGAAACACGTGGCACTTCACAGGCATACTATAGACACCTCCCAGGCATGATATTTAAAGTAATATTTTACTTTTTTTTCACTTTAATCGCCATTAACCACTTAACAACCGGCCCATAGCCAAATGACGGCTACAGGGCGGTTGTTTAACTCTGGGAGGCCATCATATGACGTCCTCCCAGAATTCCGCTCTCGCGCGCCCCCTGGGGCGCGCACTCGAGCGCATCCGTGACGCATCACGGATCACGGTAAATGGCCGCTCATCGTGGCCATTTACCACGTGATCGCTCCGTCAAATGACGGAGTGATCACTTGTAAACAAACCGGCGTCATGTTATGATGCCAGTTCCTCACTCCCCCTCTCTGTACCGATCGGTACAGCGGAGGGGGAAGAGATCGGTGTCAGCAGCGCTGTGGGCTGCATCTGCAGTGCCCACATCGCTGCTCACCGAAATTTAACCCCTCATTTCCCTGCCATTACTCTGCAATACTCTGCAATACCCTGCAATACCCTGCAACACTCTGCAATGCTCTGCAACACCCGCCAATACCCTGCAACACTCTGCAATGCTCTGCAAAGCCTGCCAATACCCTGAAACTCTCTGCAATGCTCTGCAACACCCGCCAATACCCTGCAACACTCTGCAATGCTCTGCAACACCCACCAATACCCTGCAACACTCTGCAACACCCGCCAATACCCTGCAACACTCTGCAATGCTCTGCAACACCCGCCAATACCCTGCAACACTCTGCAATGCTCTGCAACACCCGCCAATACCCTACAACACTCTGCAATGCTCTGCAACACCCTCCAATACCCTGCAATGCTCTGCAACGCAATACTCTGCAACGCCATACTCTGAGATACCCAGCCATACTCTGAGATACCCAGCCATACTCAGAGATACCCTGCAATACCCAGCCATAGTCGGTGATATCCAGCAATACCCAGCCAGCCGTCATATAATGTCCTTGAATTTGTGCGGGGATATCTGAATGAGGGGTGTAGCTACAGGCATCACTCAGATATCAGCTTTTTCAGCCGGCGATTCCCTACACCATAAGAACAATCATAGCAGCTTTTCCACTGCTTGATCATTCTTACAGGAGGTGAGGGGGGCATCCCCCCTCCCGCCGCCCTCTGGTACCGACTCACCAATACGATCAAAGCCAGAATTTTTTTTTTTTTAATTTCAGGCTTCCCAGCCTAGAGGTGAGATGTGGGGTCTTATTGACCCCACATCTCACTGTAAAGAGGACCTGTCATGCCATATTCCTATTACAAGGGATGTTTACATTCCTTGTAATAGGAATAAAAGTGATCAAAAAATTTATTTTTGGGGAAAAAAATGTCAAATTAATGTGCTCGCATGCAGAAGCAAACTCATGCTTAAGTCCCGCCCACATATGAAAACGGTGTTCAAACCACACATGTGAGTTATCACTGCGAACGTTAGAGCGAGAGCAATAATTCTAGCCCTAGACCTCCTCTGTAACTCAAAACATATAACCAGTAAAAAAAAAAAAAAAATCGTCGCCTATGGGGATTTTTAAGTAGCGACGTTTGGCGCCATTCCACGAGCGTGTGCAATTTTGAAGAGTGACATGTTAGGTATCTATTTACTCAGCGTAACTTCATCTTTCACATTATGCAAAAATTGGGCTAACTTTACTGTGTTTTTTTTTTAAGCACAAAACTGTTTTTTTTTTCAAAAAAAGCATTCGAAAAATTGCTGCGCAAATACCGTGCGAGATAAAAAGTTGCAACAACCACCATTGTATTCTCCAGGGTGTTTGCTAAAAAAAAATATATAATGTTTTGGGATTCTATGTAATTTTCTAGCAAATAAATGATGATTTTTACATGTAGGAGAGAAATGTCAGAATTGTCCTGTTTGCTCCAGAACGCCTGATGGCGCTCCCTGCATGTTGGGCCTCTGTATGTGGTCACACTGTGTAAAAGTCTCACACATGTGGTATCGCCGTACTCGGGAGTAATAGCAGAATGTGTTTTGGGGTGTCATTTGTGGTATGCATATGCTGTGTGTGAGAAATAAACTGATAATATGACAATTTTGTGAAAAAAAATAAAAATAAAAATCTTGATTTTGCAAAGAATTGTGGGAAAAAATGACAACTTCAAAAAACTCATCATGCCTCTTACTAAATACCTTGGAATATCTTCTTTCCAAAAAGGGGTCATTTGGGGGGGTATTTGTACTTTTCTGGCATGTTAGGGTCTCAAGAATTGAAATAGGCCGTCAGTACTTCAGGTGTGATCAATTTTCAGATATTGGCACCATAGCTTGTGGACTCTATAACTTTCACAAAGACCAAATAATATCCACCAATTTTTACTTATTTTTACCAAAGATATGTAGTAGTATACATTTTAGCCAAAATTTATGAAGAAAAAATTACTAATCTGCTAAATTTTATAACAGAAACAAAGAAAAATTCATTTTTTTACAGAATTTTCAGTATTTTTTCTTTTATAGCACAAAAAAAAAAAAAAACGAGCGGTGATTAAATACCACCAAAAGAAATCTCCATTTGTGTGAAAAAAAGGACAAAAATTTCATATAGGTCCAGTGTTGCATGACTGAGTAATTGTCATTCAAAATGTGAGAGCACCGAAAGCTGAAAATTGGTCTGTTATTAAGGGTGTTTAAGTGCCCAGTGGTCAAGTGGTTAAAATCAGTGCTCCCGCCAAAACGCCCATTTTTAAAAACATTTTAGGCATTGACCCATGTCCCCTGGGGCCAGGAGCCAGGTCCCCAAACCCTTTTTAGGACAGTATCTTGCATATTAGCCATTAAAATTAGCACTTTTAATTTCGAACGGTCGAATCCCATAGACTTCAATGGGGTTCTAACGTTCGTATGAATTTGGGGTCCGTTCGAAAGTTCAGGTGCGAACCGACCTGGGGGGTGTTCGGCTCATCCCTCGTCATCAGCAAAAAGATTATTATTGTGTGATTTACCTTTGAGAGAGAAGCCTGGTGTACCCAGGTGTGTCCTGATTTTTTCCGCTAGGGGTTCAATAATAGGGTTGAAAATTGAGGGGGACAGGGGGCACCCCTGTCTTGTTCCATTAGTAATGGAAAAGGGGAAAGATAATATTTGAGATATAGATCTCTGCACAGGGGGAGGAGTATAAAGCTAGGATAGCAGATAGTATAGGGCCCGAGAATCTGAATTTTTTGACATGTAGCCCCAGTGCACCCTGTCGAATGACTTCTCCGCATCCAAAAAGGGGGGCAGAGAAGGCACCCGACAGACCACAGAATGGTGTATGATGTCTATAACTCTTCTTGTGGCATCAGATACCTGCCTACATGTGGTGAAGCCTAAATATACATTGATACTTTAATACTGTTGGTATGCTGTAATCCCAAGTGCTCCTCCATCTAGACGAGGTAAATGTGTATATAAACTGTATTTGGGGATTGCGCCCCCTGAAGCCCCTGATGATGCAGATACTGCGAAATGCGTAGAGGCTGTGGGAAAAAGAGGTGCAATAAGAGGAGCCAGAGACAGGTTTGCCAAGTGGAGGGAGGAAGGAACCACCTGCGGAACAACAGTGGCTTGCCCGATTCTATGCTGTTTACATATGGCTGGATAAGCTTAGTGTCAGCTAGAAGACACATTGAGATGTGAGTGCAATAATTTTTTTAAGTTTTATAATTAAAGGTTATACTTAATGTGATTGTAGCCGTATTAGTGCAAACGGTTTTACACTATGTTCGTTTCATTTACCTTTTTATGAATATACAATAACTGAGGAATTACTAACGGGAGAGCGTATTAAGGAGTGGTTATCCATTGAATGAACTGAAGGCGCGTTGTAACGGTAAAGTCTGGTCAGTGGCCATTCTACAAGGGGTGGTGGCACAATTAGGATTTACCGGCGACATATGAGCACAGAAGGTTTTGGGAGGAGATTCAATATTGGATTATAAATCAGAGATTGAACTGGATCCATATAACAGCGGGGTGATTTGAACTAAGAACCATTGCATATAAGGACTATTATTTCGTTTTATGTATTTTTATATTTTTTCATTATATATATTTTTTGGGGTATAATTTTGGATCTTGAGTCTTTGAACACTTGGAGGGGTTTCCAGGGGGAATATTACACTTAGAGGAACATATGTTGTGAACTATAGAAATGGAGGATAGATATTAACATATTTTGTGGATTACATTTTTTTGGGGGATATATATATATATCACAAGCCCCATAGGAATTTTGGATTGTATAAGAAGCAACAGGGGGCGCAATCCCCAAATACAGTTTATATACACGTGGTGAAGCCTGTTTGGTCATGGGCAAGGATTTTGGCATAAAGCTTAACACCAGTATTTAACCCCTTCCCGCCGAGCGTACGCAGATGTGCGTACTCGGCTTCCGGGGGAGCCGCTCGGCTGTTATGCCGGAGGAGCGGGAGGGGACGCCCCCCCCTCCCGCCGCCTCCCGCCGCCTCCCGCCGCTGTTACCGGTGCTCCCGCTCGATCGGGAGCACCGATTCACGTTCCGCTGCCTCCGGCTGCTGGGGAGGAACTGGAACAAAGCCGTAATCAGCTTCATTCCAGTCTCCTTATAGTAAACACGGAAGCGATGTCATGACGTCACTTCCCGTTTACTCGGCTGCCAATGGCGCGGGCTTTAAAAAGATATACGGTATTCAGAATCGCCATTTTTGGCGATCTGAATACATTGAAGTGTAAAGGAGGGGTGGGGGGTCTTTTAGACCCCTGATCCCTCCATAAAGAGTACCTGTTACCACCTATTACTGTCACAAGGGATGTTTACATTCCTTGTGACCGCAATAAAAGTGATCAATTTTTATTTATTTTTTTAAAAACAACTCCTCTGTAACGCTAACCTGGTAACCGTAAAAAAAATATAAAGCGTCGCCTATTGAGATTTTTAGGTACCATACTTTGTCGTCAATCCACAAGTGCGTGCAATTATAAAGTGTGACATGTTTGGTATCTATTTACTTGGCATAACATTATCTTTAGCATTATACAAAAAAATTGGGCTAATTTTACTGTTTTTTTTTTTTTTTATTCATGAAAGTGTCCCTGTTCCCAAAAAGTTGCGTTTAAAACACCGCTGCGCAAATACCGTGTGACATAAAATATTGCAACAATCGCCGTTTTATTCTCTAGAGTCTCTGCTAAAAAATATATATAATGTTTGGGGGTTCCAAGTAATTTTCTAGCAAAAAATATGGATTTTAACTTGTAAACACCAAATGCCAAAAATAGGCTTAGTCATGAAAGGGTTAACAAAGTGATAGTTCTAAAGTTGGCTGGCGTAGTAGGCTCTTTACCTGGCTTCGGAATGGTAACTACATACGCTTTGAGCATTTCAGAGGGAAACGAGGCAGAGGACATTAATTCAGAGTAAACCACCTGCAATGTGGGGGAGAGAACCTCATGGAAAGTCTTATAGTAGCTGTTTGGTAATCCATCTGGGTCCAGGCACTTACTGTTAGCGAGAGTTTTAAATGCCTTCTGAATCTCAGGCTCTGTGATGGGTGAATTAAGGGACTCCAACTTTTCTAATAATAAGGGGGGTGCGAGATCTGCCAAGAAAGTTTGAATGGCTTTATCAGAGGTTTGTGGAGTGTTAGGGTCTTCTTTTAAATTGTATAAAGAAGAGTAATAATCTGCAAAGGAGTTTGCTATTTCTTTAAGATTATAGTTAGTTTTTGCTTTACAATCTTTACAATCTTTTAGCCACTGAGCCAGTGATTTGCCATTTAGATTGCAAGAAGAATAGTGGGTCAATTTAAGGGATTGGATATGTTTGTCATACTGTTCCAACAGCAAAAGCATGAGATCGGAACGCAGTTTAGTCAATTTGTTTGCTATAGAGAAGTCGGAAGTGCTTTTGTTTTGAGCCTCTAAGAATTTAATATCAGGAAGAAAAGAATCTAACTTTTGTGTCCTCTGCCTGTTTGCCTTCGAGCACAGTTGGAGTATAATGCCCCTAATAAAGGCTTTGTGAGAACACCATACAGTAAATGGATTGGATACAGACTGAGCATTGAGAGCAAAATATTCATTTAGATGTTTGGTTAAGGTAGCAACCTGGGAAGGTTGCTGAAATAGCCAAGAGTTAGCACGACAAATGTAGGCAGGTGTTGAGGTGTGATGAATACAGGAGTGTGGTCTGACCACACGATGTCATGTATAACAAAAGAGGAGATTTTTTGAAGAGTTTCTCAACCAGGATTAGATTGATGCGGAAATATGAATTATGTCTGGAGGAATGAAAGGTGAAGTCATGTTCATTCGAGTGTTGACATCTCCAGGAGTCATACATTTCCTCTGCATGCAGTAGTGGTTGTAAGGAGGGTAGGGGGTGTTGTGCTTTAGAGGTGGTGTCAATCTTATAGTCCACCATCACGTTGTAGTCCCCACACATTATTACAGCTCCACGTTTAACTGATTTGATCTTAGAAAATAACATTTTCTTGAAACGGAGCTGGTGGTTATTGGGTGCATATAGGTTGACTATAGTATAGGGTATCTACCCTCTGGGTCTGTGTGCATCTTGAGAAAGGAGAAGGCCACAGAATCCCTTTCTGCTTTGTAGAATCTGAAGATTTAAATATACATGGCTTAAAGTAGGGGCGTTTGAGGCCAACTAGTGCATTTCCTAAATGCACAGAATGTCCGAGTGTAGCTTGAGGGCCTCTCTCCATACCGAAGCTCGTTTTTCCGGGTGATTCAGGCCATGGACATTAAAGGAAGTCACTTTGATAGCCATGTCTGATAAGTGGGAGGGAGAGCTATTAGTACCTTATATAGGCCAGGATTCCTCCAGAAGGTCTGCGGTCGGCAGATTGCGAGCGCTGGTGTAGAATAGGCTGTTTTCACAAGTGAATGTTTGCTTTAGATCTCATACAGGATGGGGTAGAGAGTGAAGAACATAAAAAATAATAGAGAGAAAATCAAAGAACAAACAGGTAACTGACAAAGTAAAAAGGTGGATTCCATCTGGAATCTGGGGGCAGATTTGCTGCGCTTTACTCAAGGAGGGGAAATTTGTGGACTGTGAGCTCCATATTGACATAGGAATTGTGTGGTTTAGGTTGCTGAATACTGCGGAGGTACTCATGTGCTATGTTTTTTATTTTTCCGCTTGTGCGACACAACATGCCATTCATCCTGGACATACATCTTGGAGGTGGATGGAGATCTCTCAGGAGATTGTTCTGGTAAGGTGTCCCATGCTCTTAATAGGGCCAGACCTTTTTATATATTAGTAATCACAGAGGACTTGCCTTCCCTGGTGATAGTCAGCTTCGTTGGGTAACACCACCTGTATAGTATACTATGGTTTCGGAGTGATTTTGCCACGAGTAGCAATGATTTACACTTCTGCATAGTATACTGTGAGAGATCTGTGAATAATTGAATAGTGAATTATTGCTCAGGGGGTTAAGCATTTTTGCGGAAGGCCAGCATAAATTGTTATTTTGCATAGAAGAAGTGCACCCGCATCAACACATCTCTAGGGATATTATCCAAGAGATGGGACAGTTTGGGTAAACGGGGAATTCTGTCAATGATCAGTTCAGAGGTTGGTACTGAGGGAAGATAGGCTGCCATGAAATCTCAGGCATATTGGTTGAGTTGTGCGGGTAGGGTTGTTTCAGGTATGCCACGCAATTTCAAATTGTTCCTACGTGATTTGTCCTCAAGGTTGGCGACCTTTGCTTTAAGCCATGACACTTCAACAGCCTACCCATTGTGTGCATCTGCTAGTGTGTTATATGAGGATGCATATTCACCCATCTTCTGTTCCACATGGTCAATTCTGCCCCCCAGCTCTCCTACTTCAGCCTTAAAGTTTTTCACACACCCCATCATATCTGCATGGAGGAAACTGCGCAGGGAGATAAGCATATCTTTTAAAGTGGTGTCAGAGACAGGCTGGTTGGTTGTAGGGAATGAGTTAATGGTGTCTGCCAGCTCCCTCGTGTCTTCCATAGAGGCCTGAAGTTCACTCACCTTAGTGCCGTGTGAGTCAGCCGAAATATGGGGCTTTGATTTCATTGGGCTACAGGAGAGGGGTGTAGAGGCTGCAGGCAAATGCTGGTGAGGGCCCTCCCTCGATCTCGGGCTCGGTATTGCAGAGTAGGATGCACTCATGGAGGCTGGGGAGCAGCTGTCAGAAATATCTTGGAGTGCACTGCAGTCCTTAGGAGGGAAGAAATCCCTCAGTTTCTTCAGGTGTGCGGCATTCTTCCATTTGGGATCCATGTCCGGGTGTTGTGTGGCACAGTAGGTATGTGCTGGTACTGATGGGGCCAGCCTGAGTTGTCTTGTGGTGTCCGGATTCCCGTCACTGGAGCAGAGCTACAGTATCAGACATCCATTCAGTTGCACGGTAGCAAGGCCCCCCCCGTTTACTTTTTTCTTAACTGGCAAAAGGGTATTTTTCCCACATGGCATTTTTTGGATATAATTTTCCAAATCATCCCCAAACAGCCTTACACCAAAGAAGGGCAAACCAGACAGGAGCTTTTTGCAAGGTGCTTCGGCTGACCAATTTTTCAACCATAAGATTCTATGAATATGCACCAACCCAAGCGTAAGGCGAGAGGTCTGAAGGATAGAATCTCTGACTGTGTCAACTGCAAAACACAAAGCCGCTGGCAGCTCAGCTAACTCCTGGGCCTGCTGTTCAGGGAAAACCTTGAGCACCTGTTTCAAGTGATCTCTCAAGGATTGACATACCCCAATTGCCACCACTGTAGGTTGTGCTACTGAACCTGCCAAGGAAAAAATGTTTTTTAACAGGAATTCCAATTTCTTATCGGTTGGATCCCTAAAATGTGAACGTTGTCAACAGGACAAGTCAAACTTTTATTTACAGAGGATATAGCAGCATCACCAACACCTAAGACACTGGCAAAAAACTGAGGTACTCCCAGTAAGGGGAGGGGTTATATAGGGAGCTAAACTTCCTGTCTAGGGTGTGCCAATGTCCGTCACCTAGAGGTGCCTATATAACCCATTCAGTAAATGCTGTGGCCCTGTGTCCCATGATGTATGAAAGAGAAATGGTGATTTCACTTGCTCACTACCTATCACAGTTTCAGAGGCCATGAAATGTCAAGCTAGCACAACCCCTCCCCCCAATGAGCTCTTTTTGGAAAGAGGGCAGATATCTCTCCTCTGCCCTCAAAGCATCTGACCACACAAAGATCGTTGTGATAAAATGTTTTCCCAATTCCCCAATGGCGTGGTTTATATCCAGTGAAGTCATGAAATGCTGGTAGCTTTCAGTTTCTTAGGCCATGGAGATGATTGGAGCCTTTCTGGTCTCTGAACTGCTCTATGGTCAGCTGGCGGAACCATTGGCTGAATTCTCAGGTTTCCTGTTGGGACAGGAGAGCCTGAGAAAACCATGGAAGGCAGTGGGGGATGTTCCTTCCCACTGCTTGTAAAAGCAGTCTATAGGCTAATTAGCTGCTAGGATTGCTTTTACATGAAAGCTGACCGCTGGCTGAAAGGAATGATACCAAGATGATACCTAAATCTGTAGGCATCATTCTGGTATAAACACTAAAAGGTCCAGCATCATACCAGTACGTCACTGGTCCTTTTGGGCATACATTGTAATGTTCTTTTATTCATCCAGCCTGTGGGCTACATGAAAAAAAGAAATTAATCAGTGGGTGTGCCCATCATTAAAATACTGCCCTTCATCCATCCACTTCTAATGATGGGCATACATGCACCATTTTTTTAACTGTGGTGGTGAAATCACCTCCTACATCGCTGGAGTCCCTGATTTACGTATCATGGAAGCAAGCTCTGTTGCTGTCAAGATAAATAAATCAGTGATGCAGCTGAATGGCATACCTGCTATACAAATGATGGTTAACAATAAAACAAAGTAACATTACAGTATAACAGTAATACATACCATACCTGCAAAACAAATACAATAAAATATAGTAAAAATAAAACATGTTTTAACGCAATCTGTGCCTAAAAAATATATGCCAAAGAATGGGGGCAATCCACCTCTAATGTTAGGAGCAAATCTCTCCTCCACCCCTGCCCCCATGCTTCGGCATATATTCTCTTTTTTTGTCTGTGGTGGTAAAATCACCTCCTACATCGCTGGAGTCGCTGATTTACTTATTGTGGGAGCAAACACTGTTACTGTCAAAATAAATAAACCCATGCTGCAGCTGAATGGCATATCTGCTAAGTAGAGATGGGTTGAACACCCCCCCCCCCCATGTTCCGTTCGCACCAGAACATGCAAACTGACAAAAAATTAGTTCGAGCATGTGAACACCGTTAAAGTCTATGGGACAGGACATGAACATGAAAAATCAAAAGTGCTAATTTAAGGCTTATATGCATTGTATTGTCATAAAAAGTGTTTGGGGACCTGGGTCCTGCCCCAGGGGACATGTATCAATGCAAAAAAATTTAAAAAAATTTCAGTTTTTTTTGGGAGCAGTGATTTTAATAATGCTTAACATGAAATGATAAAACTGAAATATTGCTTTAACCACTAGAGACCACGCTATAGCCGAATGACGGCTACAGCGCCGACCTTCTTTGCCGGGACTACGTCTATTGACGTCGTCCCGTGCACGAGTGGCCTACGCGCCCCCTGAGGGGCATGCGCGGCACGCTCTGTGATCGGCGAGTCTATGAGACTCGCCTGATCACTGATCCGAGCAAGGGGTCGATCCCGACCCCTTATCACGTGATCAGTTGTCAGCCAATGACAGCTGATCATGTGATACAATGGAGCCGGTAATCGGCTATTATTCCTCCTCGTGCTGACAGCGCGAGGAGAAAAAAAAAGAGCCGATCACCAGCAGACTTGATCAGGACATCAGTCCCGATCACGGCCAGCCCTGCCAGTGCCCACCTGCCAGTGCCACCTCATTAAAAAATAAGTGCCCCCTGTCAGTGCCCCCCAGCAGTGCCCATAGTGCCACCCAGCAGTGCCCATAGTGCCACCCAGCAGTGCCACCCAGCAGTGCCCACAATCTGCCTCAACAAAGGTGCTGCACCCCAGTGCCACATATCCGTGCCCATCAGTGTCATCTACCATTGCCCATCAGTGCCTAGCAAAAAATAAAACTCCCAGCTGTAATTAAATACCACCAAAAGAAAGCTCTATTTGTGGGAAAAAAATTATAAAAATTTCATTTGGGTACAGTGTTGTATGCCCGCGCAATTGTCATTCAAAGTGCATCAGCGCTGAAAGCTGAAAATTGGTCTGGGCAGGAAGGGGGGTTTAAGTGCCCAGTAAGAAAGTGGTTAAAGAGGGATTCCACCTAAAAAAAATATATTAAAAGTCAGCAGCTATAAATACTACAGCTGCTGACTTTTAATAAATGGACATTCACCTGTCCCTGGTTCCAGCGATTCCGGCAGCCGAGGCCGATCAATCGCTCGGCTCTCGGCTGCTGCAGTCACCATTCTAGGTGAGGGAATCAGGAAGTGAAGCGAATCGGCTTCACTTCCCGGTTCCCTACTGCGCATGCACGAGTCGCGCAGCGCAATAGGAATTCTCCGCGCTGTCACTGGGACCCGTGTGGGTCCCAGCAGACAGCGCGGCAGGGCAGGAAATGACATAGACTCCCACGGGAGTCTATGCCCGAAAGTGGGTGTAAATACCTGTCTTTGACAGGTATCTCCACCCCCCTCCCCCCTGTAAAATGCCAATTGTGACACCGGAGGGGGGGGAGGGTTCCGATCGGCAGAAGTTCCACTGTAGGGTGGAACCCCGCTTTAAATTGCGTACCTGGGGGTGTCTATAGCATGCCTGTAAAGTGGCACATGCTTCCCG
Source organism: Lithobates pipiens (assembly GCF_037356315.1). Lineage (NCBI taxonomy): Eukaryota > Metazoa > Chordata > Amphibia > Anura > Ranidae > Lithobates > Lithobates pipiens. The sequence continues at coordinate 511,013,634 of NW_027507748.1, forward strand.
TGTTTATTTTTTTAAATCTTCATTTATCACATTTAAAAATAGCTATATCAAAAATATATTACAGCATAAAACCATCCTCTTTCTTATCTTTCCATAGATCTGTCCTGCCCCTCTGTACCCTCCCCATCCCCTCCCGGCCCTCACATCCACTCCCAAAAATGAGTGGATGGGAGGTAAGGGAGCCCTCCCTCCCCACCTCCTCCCCTAAAGTCTATGAGCCTCACTATATTTCCTTGTTAGCTTAAATATCTTCCATGCCTCCCACTTCCTCTGGAATTCCCTACCTACGTCCTCGTCTTTTGCTCTAAGTTCTTCCATTCTGTAGATTTAATTTATTTTCTCTATCCATTCCCTTACTTTAGGGGCTTCTACTTCCTTCCATTTTTTGGGGATCAGACTCTTTGCTGCATTCATCAGGTGCATTGTAAGGGAGTTTCTATATTCTTTTATTCGAGAATCAATACAATGGAAAAAAAAAGGTCCAGGGGTTTTCGGGTATTTTGGTTTTATTTATCATCTTTATATACCCTAGTATTTCCCTCCAGTACTTTCTTATCTTTGGGCAATTCCACCATATATGTGCCTTGTTCCCCAATTGTCCACACCCCCTCCAACATTCCCCAGATTGCCCTACTTGATATTTTGCCACTATATCCGGTGTCCTATACCACCTAGTTAAACATTTATAGTTTAACTAGGTGGTATCATCCTATCATCCTAATATTTCATGAAGATCCATGAACCAGTTTTAATATTTTCTCTATATTCTGCTTATCACCTCGTGGACCTATTTCTTTCTCCCATTTTTTTTATATATGTTGATACCTCCACCTCGCCATCCCATACTAGGATCTTATATATCTGCAAAATCCCTGACGGGCTGTTTTTCCCTCGTATATTAGTTAAAAAGCTGTAAAAAAATTTTCCGTCCCTCAGTGGTCGTGGTAATGCTGATATGAAATGTCTGAGCTCGAGGTACCGCCATTCATTTAAATCAAACAAATCTTTTTTCTTTTCCTTTAATATTTCTACTGTGTTTATTCCCCCCCCTTTAATATGTGTCTCAATTGCATATTATCTTTTTTTATCCAATTCTCTCCAAGAGTGCTTTTCCCTGGTGGAATGAAATTATTCTCTTTCAAATACATTAATGGAGAATTGTATTTCCATTTATTGTGTTTGTGCACACCATCCCAAACTCTAATCACATTCTTTGTCAGTGTGAGTTTTGTTCCCCCCAGTGTTCTATATGGAGGTGGGATCCAAATATTTCTCCCTAGGTTTGTGTTTGCCAAACTGTGCTCTATTTCTACCCATCTTTTTTTACTCTCTAACTTTGTCCATTCCACTACCCGTGTTAATACTGCTGCTTCATAGTATTTTTTAAAGTCTGGTACACTTAGTCCTCCCTGGTCTTTTTCCAATTGCAAGATCCTTAGAGATATTCTAGGTTTCTTATTTTGCCAAAGAAATTTTGTAATTAAAGTTTTAATAAGTCTAAAGTATGCCGGAGGGATATAAATCGGGAGCATCTGGAATGTATACAATAATTTAGGCAGTATAATCATTTTTAAGGCATTTATCCTTCCCATCCAGGGCAAAGGTTTTATTGTAATTCTGTTAATTTCTTCTTTCAATTCATCCAAAAAAGGTATATAATTAGCCTGATAGATTTTATCGATTGGTGGTGTAAATTTTATCCCCAAGTACTTAATTTCCCTCTTCCATAAGAAGGGGAATTCCTTCTGGATACTTTCTTCCTATTCCTTTTGGCTACAGGGATACTCCCTGGATTGATTCTGAAATTGGATAGTTCCCCATATTGCTTAATTGTCTTTAATAAGTTTGGCATGGAGATACAAGGGTTGGATACGTAAAACAGTACATCATCTGCAAATGCGGCTAGCTTGTGTGTCACCTCCCCGACCCCCACCCCTCTATATTAGGGTTTCTCCTTACTGTCTCCAGCAATGGTTCCAATGCCAACACAAATAATAATGGTGACAGAGGACACCCTTGCCTGCTTCTGTTGTACATCCTAAAGGGGGGGGGGGGTAATATTCCATTCACTCTTATAGCGGCAGTTGGTCTGCTATAGAGTACTTCTATCCAACTCAGGATCCTAGGGCCGAAGCCCCTCCCCCTCCAGAGTACCCATCATGAATCCCCCATCTACTCAATTGAAAGCTTTTTCAGCATCAATCGATAAGAGTAGACTAGGGATTCCACTCTCCCACATTTTTTGGAGTAGTAACAGTGTTCTTACACCATTATCTTTTCCTTCCCTCCTGACCACAAATCCCACCTGATCTGGATGGACTAGCCTGGGCCTTAGCTTTTTTATCCTGGAAGCCAACACCTTAGCAAACAGCTTGATATCCGTATTCAATAATGAGAACAGTCTATAATTAGAGCAAATTGACCTCTCTTTCCCTTCTTTCAATACAGTGGTAATTGTAGCTATCGAGGCCTCTTTGCTCAGTTCATATCTACTTCCCAGACCATTAAAGTATGCACAAAGTCTTGGGGCTAATGTTTCTCAATTTTTTTTTTATATATTTCATGGTAAACCCGTCAGGCCCAGGACTTTTCCCTCCCGCAGACTCTTTTATTACCTGATCTATTTCTTTTACTGTTATTGGATTTTCCAACTCCTGAGCTAGTTCCTCTGGTAATCTAGAGACATTTGCTTGTATTATATATTCCTTGATTTTTTTCTTTTCTATTGATCTCTTGTTGTCCTGTCTGTCTACGCTTAACTGAATATAACTGCCTATAAAACTCCCCAAAAACTCCTGCTATAGCCTCAGTATTATGTACCGGCTCCCCTTTCTTATTTAATATTTTCTCAATATAATTTATAGATCTTTTTTTCCTTAGTATCCTAGCTAAACACTTACTATTTTTATTTCTCCATATGTATCTCTCTTTCACGATCCTGTTATATATTGTCCTCATCTCTTGCTCCATTAATTCCTTTAACTCTTCCCTTCTTATTGTTATTCTATGCTGTAGATCGAGATCCTGTTCCCCTTTCTTACTTTTCTCTTCTTTATGGGATTGTTCTAGTCTGTAAATCTCCTCACTTAGTGCTCTTCTCTTGTTGTTTCTTTCTTTCTTTCTTTTTACCCCAATGAGATATATATTCCTCTAATATAGGCCTTATGGGCCTCCCAAATAATATTCTCTGCTGTCTCACCAGTTTCATTAGTAAGAAAGAAGGACTCTAACTCCCTTCTTATTATTTCTTCTCCTTTTACATCTAATAATTCCTTATTGAGTTTCCAAGAAAATAGTGGTTTCTGCAGGTCGGGAATTCTGACCCTCATGATCATTGGAGCATGGTCTGACATTGATCTTATTTATATATTTGTGGATATAAAACAGTCTAATACCCTGTGTTCCACCAACCAATAATCAATCCTTGTGTACGTCCCATGGACAGGGGAGAAGAACGTAAAGCCCTGTATCTTCGGATGCTGTATTCTCCATGCATCAACCAGCTGGTACTGATAGAACTGATGCTTTATTGCTCTCAACTGTATGTTTTCTATCCCCTGTGCATGGGATGTACTGTCCAATTCCGGATTCATGCAAAAATTCAGGTCTCCAGCCATAATCACCATGCCACTCTTAAACTCCCATAATTTTTCAAGGGTTTCCTTCAGAAAAATCGTTGGATCTCTATTGGGGCAGTATAGTTTACTCCCCATAACTTTCCTTTTAGAAATAGGAACCTTCCCTCTGGGTCCCATAAACTATCCTCAAAGGAAAAGTGCACCTCCCTTCCCATACCTATAGCCACCCCCTTTGAATTACTAGACATTGAATCCCCATAGTACCATACTGGATATCTCGAGGAATATAATCTAACCTTACTTTCATGTACTATATGGGTTTCCTGTAAAAAGACAATTCCTGCATTATACTGCTTGATCTCTTTCAGTACTTTATCCCGTTTTGCAGGAGTGTTTAGGCCTCTGACATTATGCGTCAGGAAGTTAACTATAGACATATTTTATATAAGATACCTTCTGTTTTCTTCTACTTTTAATCAATCCCAGATTGGGGGGCCATATTCTCAAGGTTCTATACTTTAGGTTACCTTTAGGGTACCTTTAGCATAACAGAGTTTCCTTCCATTATATAGTTCACAGTTCACAATTCACAGATCTCCAATATTGGATATAATGGATATATCATGTTACCTGAGAGGGTCTCTTTTTTCTTTTCTTCCTCCAATTACCATGTAGGGAGAAGCAGTTTAACAGAAAAATGTCTTTAAACTTTTTTGCTTTAAAAGTATTTTATTTTCATAAAACAGAATACAGAGAAACCGAACCAACATGCTTGACAAGTGGAACTTGAAGAATAACAATGTGATGACAAAAGTCATGTTGACCTCCTTGTCAGCTGGAGTGTGAAGGGTACTTGTAAAGAAACTCGTGAAATAAAACAGCTCTAAAGGAAATGAGCTAGCATCTCTTCATCATATGGGTGGGGGTGTGACCAGAAAAACCGCCAGGGACAAGGCGTTAGTGCACTTTGTCATAGCTGGAGAGTCACAAACTCCTAGGTTGAGCCCAACCCAGGCCGACCAAAGGAGGAGCCCTGTGCCCATCTAGGGATCACACTGCACAGGGACAGGGCCCCCCTCATATAGAGCAGAAGCTCTCGGTCACTCCCCTCAATTATTCAAGATCAACTATGAAATATTGCTGTAGAGGTTGATCAGTAACCCTGAGAGAGTGGGGGGATAGACCCCAAAGAATCAGGAAGGAGAGAGGAAGGAAAGAAGAGGAAAGAGAGAGAGAGTGAGGGTAGTCGTTAGGTTCTCAGTGATCAATTTTAGTTCAGCATTTGGGCCGGGGAGATCCCCACAAATTGGGCCCAGGGTTCCCAGGTCAGCTCAAATTTTTGTGTGGAATCATTGAGGGAACTCGCTAGTTTTTCTTGGGTCATAATCCATGAGATTTTCCTTATAGCTAGCCTAATGGAAACCGTAGGTTGCTTCCATGCTTTAGCCAGGGTAATTTTCGCCCCTAAAAAAATAAAGTGGATCAATTTTCGTTTATATTTGGGGATGTGAGGGAGGTGTGCATTCAGTAAGGCAATTTCTGGGAGCCTAAAAAGCTTGCATCCGGTCACTTTTTTGATGATATTGAATAGTTTCTTCCAATAATGTCTAATTCTGGGACACTCCCACCATACGTGTGCGATTGTGCCTAATAGTTGGCAGACCCTGAAACACAGAGGATCAGCCGTCGGGAATATCTTAGCTAGTCTTGCGGGGGTTAGTTACCACCTGGTGATTATTTTTATATTTGCTTCCATTAGGGAGGTTTTTAAGATTCCTTTAAATGCTACAGATAGGGCAGATTGCCAGGACTCCAGACTCCATGTGATCTGGAGATCCTCCTCCCAAGCCAGCATGTAAGAGGACTTCCCTGGAGGTTGTGAGAGCGAAGCGTAGATGATTGAGATCCCTCCCCTCTGCTCCATGGCTTGACCACACCAGAGTTCGTAGCTAGAAAAATGCAGAGGGTTGTCTTTAAACTTTTTAATCATCAAAATTACTCGTATCCACAGAACAGTTCAGAGAGAGAACTCAAAGTGCTTTACCTGAGGGGAGAGGAGAGGAGTGGAGGGACCTTTTCTTCCCATATCTAGCCTTATACTTGATAACAAAATCTCTTTAGCTGATCAAACTCGTATTCAGGACCAAGACATAACAAGACACTTTATCTTCCTGGGTCTCAGCTCTCCATTCCCAGAAAAAAGCAATATATTCTCACAAGGAGCATGCCAGGAGCTCCGGCGGTGCTAGGATAGCGCGGGGGGAGGGGGGGGTCGCATTCTTTCAGTACTCAGTACTCTCAGTACCTACATCTATCCCACGGGCTCACAGAGCTTCCGTCATCGCTACTGCTCACCCCCCTTATCTGCCTCCATCCAACCCTCTACAGCTTCTATAGGTGTATGGGGTGTGTATTGCCACCGGAGCCGCCGCGCAGCGCAGCCAGAGCCCGACCTCCTCTCATGAGTCTCCGGCTCCTGAACCACGGCTAGTGTCCTCTCCGTGCGCCCTTACAGGCGCTGCCATCGGGCTCCTCCCCCAGCTCACACATGTCCCGTCAGCATTGCTGCAGTGTTTTTGATGTTTCCCATGTTTAGAACAGTCTGACAGCAAAATTACATTTCTAAAGGAAAAAAGTAATTTAAAACGACCCGCGGCTATAATGAATTGTCAGTCCGGCGATACATATAAAAGTTCATTGATAAAAACAGTATGGGATTTCCCCACAGGGGAACCCTGAACCAAAATTAAAAAAAAAATGTGTGGGAGTCCCCCAAATTCCATACCAGGCCCTTCAGGTCTGATATGGATATTAAGGGAAAATTTTACCTCCCTTTTGTTGTGGCTTTCCATGCCTTTTTAGCACCTCGCATTCATTATGTAGTCAATAGTATTTAACCATGTCATTCCATTTATTAAATATAACGTCATTTTTGAACTTATTTGTTTCTTTGTATGTATGGATTGCATGGGTTGTTACCGACATGTGGTGAAATCTCAATAGCACTTTTAGAAATATATTTACCTAGAAAAATGGTGACATATTCAAGACTTATTTTACCTGCTGTATATACTGCAGGGACCGCACTTAGTGAGTTGGCATATTTCAACAGTTTAACCACTTCAGCCCTGGAAGATTTTACCCCCCTTCCTGACCAGCGTACTTATTACAATTTGGCACTGCGTTACTTTAACCGACAATTGTGCGGTCATGCAATGCTGTACCCAACAAAATTAGCATCCTTTTTTCCCACAAATAGAGATTTCTTTTGGTGGTATTTGATTACCTCTGCAGTTTTTATTTTTTGCACTATAAACAAAAAAAAAAGAGTGATCATTTTGTAAAAAAAAAAACATTTTTTTGCTATAATAAATATCCCCAACATTAAAAAAACAAACACATTTCTTCATCAGTTTAGGCCGATATATATTCTTCTACACATTTTTGGTAGAAAAAAATCACAATAAGCGTATATTGATCGGTTTGTGCAAACGTTATAGCGTCTACAAACTATGGGAAAGATTTATGGCATTTTTATTCATTTTTATTTATTTTATTTTTTATTTTATTTTTTAATAGTAATGGTAGTGATCTGAAATTTTTAGCAGTATTGTGACATTGCAACGGACAGATCAAACACTTTTGACATATTTTTGGGACCATTGATATTTATACAGCCATCAGTGCTATAAAAATGCACTAATTACTGTGTAAATGTCACTGGCAGGGAAGAGGTTAACACTAGGGGGCAATCAGGGGGTTAGATGTGTGTTCCCTCAGTCTAGTCTGTTATAACTGTATGGGGATAGGGCTGAGTAGGAGAGGAGACATATCGCTGTTCCTACTTACTAGGAGTTAACAACGTGTCTCCTCTCCTCTGTGTAAACACACAGGGATTTGTGTGTTTACACAGAGGTCTTTTAAAGTTCCTCTTTTGTCCTTCATGCATATTTGCCTTCACCAACTTCCCCAGCATGCTCTTCTGGGCCCATAAACCTATAGCCTAGTCACTGCAATGCATTTTGTCAGCTCCATAGTATTGCTTTCCCCTAAACACCCCCTAGCATGTGTAAAAATATTATGTGTGTGCTTAAATGCATGCAGAGTGCCAGAGGTTATTTTTGATGGTCCAAACTCATTAGGAACCCCCCTCCCCCCAACTAGGTCAGCTGATAACAATCCTCTATCTTCTGACTTTGCCAAACTCAATACACACTATACCTACCTCTTTTGTGGTCAGATTTATGGATGAATTCACCAAAGCATGTAGTGCAAGGGCCTGCCTCAATACTTTCAAATGCTACTGTTTAAAGTTTTTTTTTCTCCTATTATTATCTTGATAGGTAATAGCAGAATGTAAAAATGTGCATCCATTTGTTCCTTTTATTGTATTATGACACTTCTTACCTGTCTAGTCGGCTGCCAATATTGTAAGTAAGGAGGGGCTGGCCAAAGTATCACACATTATGTATGCATTCAGCTCTCAATGAAGTGGAGAGGGTTACCTGTCCAAAACACCCCCCCTAATTTTTTGCAATGGGCCACCAGATGGGGGGTGAGGAATCTGATAAGGGGACCTTATACTTTTGGCTTTAAATACTCATTTCCAAAAATGTTATACTGATCTTGGCCATAAATGTTTGTTTGTGATCTACTTGCAATGTTGATGTGCAAAATGACTTTTTTGTTTCTTGTTTGACTCCACAATTTCCTTCAACGCCACAGGAATGGCAGACTGTGGCCTCCCACTTTGCCACCCATTGGGACTTTCCCAATTGTGGAGGTGCAATTGATGGGAAACACGTCCGCATCATCCCACCCCCCAACTCAGGGTCCTACTATTATAATTACAAGGGGTATAATAGTATACATTTATACAGCCATCTGGTAAACCATCTGATGCGGACTTTCCTGAAGAGGACCCTCACCCCGGACCAGATGATCTTTAATTTCCGGCTGGCCAGAGCCAAAAGAGTAGTGGAGAACACTTTCGGAATAATGGCCAGCTGGTTCCGCCTATTTTTGACTCCAATCCACATGGCGGAATATAAACTCAATCATATTGTGCTTCCATGCTGCATTCTGCACAATGTCTTTGATGAAACACTCAGCAAATTATGTGGCCTCAGTTGAGCCTGATGCAGACTTGCCTAAAAATGCCAACCTGAAGGCCCTTGAAGCTGGCCATACTGGGATGCCCCCCCAAAGAGCTGCAAGGCCAGAACAGGATATGTGGAGTACTTTGTGGGCAGAGGGGCCATTGATATGCCAGACAATGTCTGAGAGGCATTTTTTGATAAATGTTTCTTTCAAACTCCAATAATCTTTGTTTTCATTTACTGCTTGGCTTTGTTTTAGGTGTCTCCTAGGTTTTTTTGTGTTTTTTGGGCCTTTTTCTACAACAGTGCAAACCCAATTTCTGTGCGAGATGAGGTGACAGTTTCTTCTTCAGATAATCTTTTTATGTTGTGGGTCGGCTACACACACACACCTTGGTTTTGTTGTTAATGTATGTAGTGTATTACTGACAAAAATATTGCTAATTTTCAGCACCTTGGCAGAAATAAGTGGGGTCAGAAAAATGGCGAGATTGGGGAAATTTAGAAAGCACTGTGGGTGTTATTTACTATAGGCAATTCCACTATGCACTACAAGTGCACTGCAAAAGTGCACCTGAAACTGCACTTGGAGCGCAAAGTGGATTTGCCTTTATTAAATAACACCCATTGTCATAGAAAACAACAACTTTACTACAAATACTGCTTTTGTGCATTGAAAAAGGAAGCCACACATTGTTGATAATTTAACTTTTTACTCAAAGCACATTCACTTGTGCGTTTAGAAAAGGGTTTTACAAAAAACAACATATTTGGTGTATATAAAAATTATTTTTAGTAACATTTATCTAACTTGGCATTTTTGTGTAAACACCGTAACTTACAAAGTTCAACTTTGAAAAGTGAAGACAATATCAGACATGAGTATGTACAAACTGTGTTGATATTGCCTTCATCACATGGGGTGTCACCCCTGTAAAAGCCAAATTTGGAAGATGCACACAAATTGTGAATCAAAAAGTGGCCATTTTCCTCCTGATCCCATGCCTAATGTCAACATGTGCCCCATCATAGGGTATCAATGTACATGTTTTGGGCATGCAACCCCTTCATCTCAGCCACTTTAGTAGCAAGGAAGGGGTTGCATGCACAAAATGCATACATTGATCCCCCATGATGGGAGATAACACATGTTGACACACTGTGTGCATCTTCCAAATTTGGCTTTTCTAAAAATATAAAAGTGTTTTGGAAAAATTAAAATGGATGCTAGCTAGTTTTGGGTATTTCAGATTCTCCCTAAAACATCAATGATGTTCTTAATTTTTTGCTGAACATCATTAATGATTTTCTTGATATTATCTAAATAGCGATTGCACCCCATTATCTCCCCAATGAGGATCTGGGCACTTTCACTGGTAAAATGCGATTCTTCATCCACAACATCCACATCACCTAAAAATAGAATAAAAAAAAACACAGTGTATTATAAATATGCAGGCATACATTTATTAGCTTACCAGAAGCTGTGGTCTCAGATACTCACTTGTTGTGGTGACAATTTTGCCAATCTCTACAGTCTCTCCTTCCTCCTCCTCCTCTGCTTCTGGTATTGGTATTTCCCCTTCTTTGGGAGGTGTGGGGTCCCTGGTGTCCTCAGACGTCCCGAGTCTTCTCTCCCCTATGAGAATATAAAAAAGGAATACTTAGCACACAGATATTTTAAGGCAGAAATAGGAATATGAAACATTGCTTGGAAATGTCGTACATTTGTTTTTTTTTGGCAGAGTTTAAAGGTGAAAACATTATTTTTGACACTTTCTAAAGCTGGAATACTTACCTGTTGTGTGAACAAATGTAGTCAAGTGCAACTTGCCAAAACATCATCTTTGGAGTGGGCTAACAAACAATGTTTATTACGAACGATTGAACCCATGAACATGAAAGTGGCCATTTTAAACTGTACAACATTAAATCAAAGCACATGGAGCAGTATGCAAGCAATAATAATAATATGAACATATGACAACTACTTACTTTTTTGAAGAACTCGCTTGATCCTTCTGTACGGATCGTGCTCCCTCAGTTTCAGGTCTGACCAGCGTTTTCTCAGTTGATCCTTGGATCGTCGTACCCCAAAATTCTTCTGAAGACTCTTCCCAACTTTAGTCATGATCTTGGCCTTTCTGACATTTGGGTTTGGGTAAGGTCCATACTTCCCATCATAGTTGTTCCTCTTCAATATGTTCACCATCTCCAACATCTCTCCAAAAGACATATTTGAGGCCTTAAATCTTCACCTCCGGGATCGGGATGTTTCTGGCTCCGGGCTTTTCTCGTCCTCCTCCTCGTTAATGGAATAACTAGTGGACACCTGCTGTGTCTCCGCCATGTGCTCTCCCCACTGCGCCAAAAGAGAAAGGGTGGGGAATAGACTAGAAAGAACGTCAGGAGCGGGTGGAGTTTCACGCATGCGCACTGTATATAAAACGCAACACGTGTGTGTCGTATGTACGATCTGTGAGCAGAGGGAGGAGATGATCATTCAAACAAAGGTACAATTTTAACTTGGTACATCACTAGCCTATACTGCTTCTAGATTGAGGCCTATATTGGGACAAGATTAGGAGAGTTTAGCCTGACATTAGGGTTTGTCTTGTGTTGTGTCTTGCAGATAATAATATGGATGGGTTTAATGACCACAGCTTTCTCCCCCTGTTTGACATTGACAAGTACAAGGAACTGCCCTGTCTGTGGCTAGCTAAACATCCCCACTACAGCAACCAAGTAAAGAGGCAGGCAGCAATGGAGAAACTGCTGGAGTTTGTGAAGCCGGAGGTCCCCAGGGCAGACATCACTTATTTAAGAAGGAAAATTGGTGGCCTGAGGAGTACATCTCTGAGGGAGTGCAAGAAGGTGCTGGAGACCAGGAAACCTGGAGCAGCAACAGATGTCCCCAGGCTGTGGTACTATGAGAGGATGCATTTTCTGTCAGACCAGGTTGAGGTCAGGGAATCCCTCTCTACTCTTCCTTACAAGATTCCTTCTATGCTTCATTCCACCCCTGCTGAGGCTCCCGATGCCCATCCTGGGCCTTCCAGTCAGGAATGTGTGGAGGAGACCAGCTTGAGCCAGGTATAGTATTGTTCTACATATTTTTGGAGTAAAAATGAATGATGTTAACTTGATTTTTGCTCACTAATTGCTGATTTTAGAAAGTGTTTCACATATTATTAGACAGTAGTGGCTAAAATATTTGGGCCAACAATGAAAAATGCTGGGCTCAGAATGATAGTCTTTTCTATTTGTTAACAATTTGCAACAGTCAAGAGCTGAAAATTGTGTGTGTTTGATGAACCAAAAACTAAAACTAGGTCCCTTTTTCATACACAGGAGGAGGGTGTGGAATGTGGCAGCCAGGAGGAGGCAGGGGCAAGTGGCAGCCAAGAGGGGAGCAGGCCTAGGAGCCTGACTCAATCACAAGTCCCTCCCCTCCGCCTTCCAACCAAAAGGCCCAGAAAGGGGGGAATGTGGAGGAGTCAGCGCTCAAGCTAATTGGGGAGGCTTCTGCGGCCCTCAAAGCCACCCCCATATATCAAGAGGCCTTTGCAGCCTTGGCTGCATGCAAACTGCAGCAAATGGAGGAGGGGCAACACCTCATGTGTGAGGAGCTAATTATCCAAACACTGAATAAGGGGTTGAAGGGCCAAATCACACAAACAACACACTTTTGTGACTTGGACCATGCTCCTCCTCCTCAAACACCTCCAGCACCACAGCCTGGAAGGAAGCGTGGAAGGAAGACCAGAGAGTGATGACCTGGGTTCAGTCTGGTCTGACAGAAGATGCAGGCTCTTGTATGACCACAGCCTGGGGACATAGATGTCATCTGCTGCTGTTCCGGGTTTCTTGGACTTCTGGACCAGACTGTTCTCCCTCAGATATGTACTCCTCAGGCCACCAATTTTTGCATTTAATTAGTTGATTTGTGCCCTGGGGGCCAAAGGCTTCTCTAATTTCCCCAGTTTCTCCAGCGCTGCCTCCCTCTTTATTTGTTTATGACACCTAAATAAAGTTTTTTTTTGGTTCAAGAAATACTTGCCTATGTGTTTTACTTCAAAAAGGACAGTATATTTGTAAGTTGGCAGGTACATTTCAAAAATACAAAGTCAAATTTAAACAAGGGGCATCAACGCCAAACAACCTCTTAGAGATTCAAAAATAAAACAATAAAATAAAAAGATAATAATGGTGTTGTGGTAAGTTGACACACAAAACACACTAAAAAAATTACGAAGATGAGAAAAAAGGCATAAAAGGAGATCTTGATTAAAAAAACAACCACAAAATTTACAGAAAAAAAATCAAAAATGATTGGGGAGATCTGAAGAATTAAAATATTGTATTCATGAAATCAGGAAAAAGAATAAAGAAATAAGTTTTGGAGAAGTGTGTGTGAATATGAGCAGCAAAACAACTTTATTCTTGTAGCATTATAAAGAAAAAGAGAATGTGCTGCATAAAACAATTTTTAACATTGCAGCATGACCAATGTGCTATATCGATTATGAATGGTAGTTTTACCTGACCAAGTGCTTCTGTCTCAGAATCTATTCTGAGTATGCGTGGCACATGATCGGAATTGACGCGCATCGGATCCTGTTGTTGGAAAATTTTATATCCAGCTCTCAAACTTTGTTGGTCGGACATTCCGACAGAAAAAGTCTGATGGAGCCCACACACGGTCGGATTATCTGACAACACAGTCCAATCGGACAATTTTCATCGGAATTTCCGACCGTGTGTACAAGGGCTAAGAGTAGGAGTACAGAAGCATGTCCACTGGTTTTAGCTGTTTAGATTGTTTGTGATTTTTAGAAGAGCAGCTTTCGTGGAGTGTTGAGGGAGTAATCCAGACTGAATAGGATCAAGAAGATTATTCTTGGTGAGGTGGTCATGGGGCGGTGCTCACTCATCCCCCATCTTTCCTGACCTGCAGGGCTGCAGGCTCGGATAAGGGTCTGGTGTGGATTTTGGAGGGAACTCTTTTTTTTCGTGTATTATTTATGAAGTTTTTTTTCAATTTTTTGGGTTTGTTTTTACACTATTAAAGGTACTAGATCTACATTTTGATTGTAGTAGGTTATTATAATAACTATTTGGTTGTGGTTGTGTTATTTGGTTGTGTTTCGAGGTAGAGCCTACATTTTATAAATTTTCAGTCACTTGAGTGGTTATCCACTCCTAAAGGGGCAGCTTCACTCATCAATCCTAATGATTGTTTGGCGCCATTTTTTTTCAGTTTAGATTATGAGTCTATATGTCTCATGCCAGACAATTGACGTAATACAAAAAGTGGTGAATACATTCATATGTCAGGCCAAAAAACCTTGCTTAGGTAAACAGTTAGTATACAGACCAGAAGCTCAAGCTGGGTTGGATCTATCTAAGTTGTGGCTATACTATCTCTCTTCTAGATTGGTCAAGCTAGCGCAGTGGCATGCACCTCCAACTCACATTCCATGGCTTTGATTTGAATGTACTTCCATAGATCCTTATTAGCTCCCAGGCCTCTTGTGGTCAGACTCAGACCACCCCAAAGATCTGACCCCCTTAATGCAGTGGTGGGACAATCACTTCACTTATGGTCTCTGCATAGAAAGTCATATTCCTTGATACCACTTCAATTGGCCTCTTTTGTAGGCTCCTTTCTGCTTTTAATTCTTACAGTGAATTATCTAGATGGGTCCAGCAAGATATTGTCACCTTGGAATCTTTGACACAAGAGCTCCCTTTTGCTCCTTTTCCTCCCTCCAACAGTGTTATGCACTTACTCGAACAGAATTTTAAAAATACTTGCAGATTAAACATTTCTTCTCCACCCACATTCCCCTGGACGAGATGAGCACTGGTTCCACCCTTGAGGGCCTGTGCTGATTCTCCTTGACAGATAAGTATACAATCTGTATTATGTACAAATACCTTAATGAAAGAGGCCTTCCCACTAAGTCTTCAGTGATACTAGATTGGGAGGGGGAAACAGGCCAGGAAATTTCCCCTGAGGATTGGTTGGACATGCTTACCAATATGCATAGATGCACAAAGTCTATGGCAGTGAAGGGAACAGTGGTTACGCTCCATGCTAGGTAGTACTATACGCCATCTAAATTAAATAAGTTCTACCCCTCAGTCTCAGAAAACTGTTTTAGAGGCTGCCTGGACAGAGGCACACAAATCCATATTTTATGGAACTGTAGGGTAATTAAGCCACTATGGCAACGGGTGTCCTCTAAGGTCTCTCAAATCTGACCCTGACAAATCAGATGTGCCTACTCTTTGCTGAGTAACCAGAAGTGCCCCCTCCAAGCCAAAAACTGGCCTATACTTTATTTAGGTGCAGTCCACTGGGCATTTGCATTACACTGGCACTCCCCTACGGGTTTATGGGATCAACTATTGAAGTGTATGGCAGCTATCCAACTTATGGAGTGAGTTCATCACACCATTATGGATACTAAGCCTGTTTATGATAGGAAGTGGGAGCTGTGGTCTGCATATGGATAGGTTGGTGTATAGAGTAAAATATAACATCATATCACCAATTCTAAAGATTTTATGCTTTGTACCTTTGTGTTTTTTTTTTTTTATTCTATTGTAACATCTTTATGTTTAGTTATGTTTTCACTCCTAAGGTCTTTTACGCTTATGTAGCACAGTGTTCTGTTCCATTGTCATTATGGCCTATATGTAATGATGATATACGGATGTCTCAGAGTAATACATTCCTTTAGGGAAATAGACAATTTTCTATATGTTTTATGATGTATGTGCTTTCTATCAGACTGATAATTGTCATATACAAAAACTTTATGTAGCGGCGGCTCCTGAAGAACACATGCTATGTGCTTTTCTAAAGTTAAAGTTACCTAAACTGCAGTTTGGTTTGGTTATAATTATCTAAATTGGGCCTCAGCATCAGTCTGACTGGACTGTGAGATGTTCAGCCTGGCCACATGGGGCACTGTCTCTTCTGGCAGGCATGGGACTGTGGTCTGGTCAGGTTCTTAAGTTACTCTCTCTGAGTCCGCCCAGTGGGAGTGGAGCTCTCGCTGTGCTTTCTGGGAGAAGGTATTTAAAACATGGAGGATACGTGGTTCGGGTTCCGGTCCAGAATGATGTGCTGACTTCATGGTCCTGGTCCTCCTGACCAGCTTCCAGGAAGGCTATGGCCTGGGGTGTGGATCCACCCAACTTTAATGGCTCGGGCTGGCTAGCCTGAGGCAAGGAAAGTAAGGAAGGATTCTGAGGTGGTTGGGTGCCGTCTCTGGTTCGGGAGAGACCCAGTATACTTCCAGCATTCCAAGGGAGGACTCTTCAGAAAAATACCACATACAGGTTGGTTTTCTTAGCAACAGCCTGGGAAGGCTGAAGTAACCGAGAGAATTCGGTCTTGTGGATATTGCCAGGTAGGCTGAAAGATCCAGGTATCCCACAAGTGTTCTCAAGCTTAGTTTTCCTATGGGTTCTACAACAACATCTGTAGCAGAGACATTATTTTGTGCATTCTACAACAACGTCTGTGGCAGAGACTTGTTCCTGAGTAAGCACCAAGTTGGTTGCTAGACCTTGTGAGAGAAGGACTGTCCAACCTGAGTGATCATCCAGTTGTGAATGGCTATTCTCTATATGCAGTCAAAGTAAGCAAGTTCTTCAACGTTTTCCTGACTTTGGCACTAAGAGTACCTGAACCCTCTTGCCAACCCTCTGATCCCAAGTTGAAAGACTGTTCAAATGTCTGAGTTTTGCAAATAAAATCCATTCAAGTGGAACTATTGTCAGTCTCAAGTTAATGGGCCATCTACCACGGGACATCCCCTAGACGTGCAACAAGGAGAACGGAAGGTAACGGCAAGCCCAAAAATAACCAGCAGCTCCTTCGGGGGTTAGTGCTACATGTGGGGGCTCGTAGTCTGAGATTTGCCGTTACCCTGCAAAAGAACTGTACACATGGTAAAGCAAGGACAGAGGGCTGTGTTTTGAACTGCACCATTGGCGCCATCATTACTCGAACTTTCAATGAGGTGCGTAAGCGTGGGAGGAGCATTTGCTGAAAAGCCTGCAAAGTTAAGCAGCCCAAGCATTTCAGTGGGAGGAGTCTGAGTTGTTCTTTCCTGCACGAGGCACTGCGTGAGATTATGTTGCGGAAGGAGGAAGAGATCACTTGATTTTCTCTAGGAGTGTTGGAGAGAAGATTTTTTCCTCGAGAATGTATGCAGGTACGCAGTCTGTATCAGGACCCAGGATGCCTATTGCAAGGGGATCCACAGGTGTGAAGCTGCCCAGTACCATGCTCACAGACACAGGCATTCACCTGCTCCCGCAGGGGTGGTTCATACTGTATACCACTGGAGATATTGAGGGCCTGGGCATGCTATGCGGAAAGTGCAACAGCCTGGTCGCCAACCCTTGACCGTTCACCAGATGCAAAAGGTGTGGAGAGTACACTTTTAAAGTAGAGCAGCCCACCGAATTGCCTCGGGCCTACCACATGGATTGGGTCACTGGCATAGTGACTGAGGAGTCGATCATCTATGCCCCAGCATCATCCGTCGGAGCTCACATTGCAAGAAAGGATATTGCTCCCTGTGAAGTCCAGGAGACTACCCTGGAGGTCGCTCCTTCGGGGGTTTGTTCTATTTTTCTCTTTTGCTGCAATAAAAACTTTTGTAAACAAAACAAAAAATAAATAAAATGAATGAGACAACGACCTGTTGGCTCCTTTTTTTTAAAAACTATAGCTGCATATATGGACTTAATGTCCTTGTAATCTCTCTTCATATGTGTTCTGCAGCCATTGTATGTGTATACATGTTTTTATGTGAATACATATTTTTAAACATTCTCATGTGTTTATAGTAGACTGTAAAAAAGCAGGCAAGACCTGTACAGAAGGGTACACAATTCTTTCTCTCCTCCCCCCCCCCCCCTTTTTTTCTTCTTCTTTTTCTCTGCATTGCTTTCTCCCCTTGTACACCTAAACAAGACTGAGTGTATTTCATAGACCCCAGTTTTGTGGCTGTGTTATATACAAACATGTGCTTGTTACTGTATTTAATAAGGCAATGGCTTTTGTTTAATAATTCTCTTTTTTTTTTTTTTACATTTATGTTAATGTAAAATGTCAATATATGTCAAGGAACAGAATGATTATACTCTAGAGCAGATACCAGTACTGTGGTTAAAGACTGGAATATATTAAATTCAGTAGCTTACTGGAAGACATAAAGCATCAGTTTCTTTTTTTGTTTTTTGTTTTTTTTTGCTTGCTTGCAATAATCATATGAACAGAAATACTCTCATTAATATATACTGTATGTAAATTAGGGGAATTTTTGCACTCGATCCATGTGTAAATTTGGGAAATATTCCTGACTTTTATAAAAACACTGGTGTCAGAGACTGAATTTTATTCCATACATATCAGAGGATAAAAAATGTGTTTTTGTTGTAGTATTTATAAAGAGATTTGCTATATGTATTGTCTCTTTTATTAAGGAAGAAGTTATATTCCATAATCCAGTGAAAAAGAAGATGTTCCTTGAGGCTGTTTGAATTAGAAAGGCCAGAAATATTGTTAGTTGTTTTGTTTTTTCTTGCATTTTGTGGTAAACTATACTTTTTTAACTCTTACAACTTTGCATCATCTAGAACTGAGCAGCATTTATATAACCATAACTACATTGAACAGAAAGTATTGTAGGCATGCCAAACATATTTTTGGGGATCACACGAATGTAAAGTTTTGTTTTTATGCAGACGAGTCTGAATACTTTGAAGAAAAAAAGTTATAGCCCATATTGGTAGGAATAAAACTGTCTTTTGAAAACTTAGGCTGGAGAAAGTAGCAAGGGCAGACTTAAAAATGGAAAAGAAACTGCTGTGCAGTTGACAAAAGTTAAGTGAGTACTTGAGAGAAACATTCATCACAACTGCCAAAAAATGACATACCCTTGAAAGAAAAGTAGTCTAACAATTTAGAGTTATGTGCAAAAATCCAAGGTAAAGCTTTATCTTATTTTTCTGGCATAAAGATACAAAAGACCTTTCTAGTCATTGTTGTCACTTTACCTTTATAACAGTAAACACTTTTCATATATTCTATTTTAAACAAAATGTCCTCACATTAACACAACATCACCCCCTCACTACAACATAATATTTTAGTTTGAGGCTTAACCATAAAATGCATTAAAATTCCAAACCACAAATAATCTTTGCATGAAAATATTTAACT
This sequence comes from Lithobates pipiens, assembly GCF_037356315.1. NCBI lineage: Eukaryota > Metazoa > Chordata > Amphibia > Anura > Ranidae > Lithobates > Lithobates pipiens. The sequence goes on from NW_027507748.1 coordinate 511,032,563, forward strand.
TGTCAATCACTAAATAATAATACAATATTAAACATTATTATTTCAGTTGCTTTAAAATGTCATGTTGGTTTAAAACTAAAAACAAAACATTTGCTTTGTTCAAAAATAATCATATTGAAGTGTATCAAAACCCAAAAACAAAAATGTAATATATTACAACTTATCACTCCTTGTATGTGGTTGCTATATTATTTAATTATTTTTTGTAGGCTGTACAAATCATAGAAACACTTTATTTTCACCTAGTAATCCTGACAGTTACCCACTTCCTATTTTAGGGTGACAATGGTGACTCTCTATTTTTATGGAGGGGCAGATTTCATCCTAGGACAGAACAACAAAACATCCCCCCCCTCTCCTTATCTCCATAACATACATGGGTTGTATTATGTAGTTGACATGGTAGAACTAGGATGACTGTTAATATTGACTGAGATTTTAGTTCAGTACATGAAATTTACTAGGACCGTTGGTTTCTGGTAGGATCGATAGGTATTTCCTGTACTTAGTCTGAAAACAGAAAACAAATGTAAACACCACATTTTAGGACACTTTAGCTGCAATATACAGCATTACATTTTTGTTGCTCTTGGGTTACAGTGTGCTACACCACTGGTATGTTATCTCACTTATGTTTGGACTAAACGTAAGAGTATAGATAAAGCTTTGGTGACAGCTTCTAGAGACTGGAAAAATCTTGATTTATACAAGAAACCAGGGCACCATTGGAAATCATTGGAGCCCCGTTCATGCAATAAACAGATAAATGCAGCCTCAGCTCTCTCCATCCAAGTCACACCCTAGTGCATTTTTGCCCATTCCTGGGGCTTAATCATGGAGGTTTGTGACATAATTTCTGCCTACAGCACTTTCGGTCTGTGGAACAAATGTAGGAACAAATAGGAAGTTGGGTCATTGGTAGCCATCATAGAATCATGTGGTATAGTAACCATATTGAATGCTGGAATTTATATTTTTAATGTACGTGGAAGTGGAAGTGGAAGTGTTTTTTTATTTTCCTATTGCAATAAAAATGACTGCAATATGTTTTTTTTTATGTTATTGTTTATTCGTGATGGCTAAAATGCATTTGAATATTTAAAAAGTGTGACGTTTAAAAGCTGGAAGAAGGTGACCTGAAAGGCTGGAAGGCTGCCTGGAAGGATAGCATAAATCTAATGTGAACCCACTAGTTAAGTTAAGGGAGTCATGTAGGTCCAAAAGAGCATGGGTTTTGTGTTCCGAGAAGGAGATGTTTTGTAATCCACTACACATGATTTGCTAGAACACATTGAGATTTGAATGCTTTGGATGAAGAAGCACTGGATTTTTTAGAAACATTTATTTGTAGTTATACAATATATTTAGGAATAAGGCTATGTTTCCACTAGTGTGACTTGTCATGCGACTTGGGTCTGTAAAGTTGCATGACAAGTCGTACCCCATGATTTACAATGAGTACTGTTCATATCTATGTGACTTCAAGTTGCAGTGATTTCAAAGTAGTCCCTGACTTTGATGCAACTTGAGGTCCATAGACCCCAAGAATACACAGGCATTGTTTCAAGTCGCATCAAAATCACTGCAAACTTTGCGAAAAAAAGAGGCAAAAAATCTCGGCAAAATCGCACAACTTTGGGGTTGCAATAGTGGAAACCTAGCCTGAAGGACATGCTAGATGGACTTTGAATTCACTTTATATTTTTTCACTGGATAATTACCATGTTTCACATTAATTACAGAATCTCAGTATTTATGTTTATACATTAAGGGGAGTGCAGCACTTTATTGTATTTATCGCAAAATTACTGTTATCCACTTAGATGGGGGTATATGGTTCACAGTGTTAGCAACTTCCAAGGAGTAGGAACCCACAGTAGGAGTATAAACGCAGGATTTTTATAGTTATTTGATCTTAACCAATAGGCAGAGAAGCCAAGAAACTTCCAAAAATACCCCATCTGGCAGTAGATGCACTTCAGCACACAGCACCAATCACTGTCTCCCTCCTCAAGCAATGTATTTTTAGCTGTTGATTTTTAAGTAAACCTGAAATTTTACAAAAAACAAAGGTGTTCTTTAAAATATAGGCATGGTTTTAAAAGGTTTTAGTCACCAAAGTTAACCTCAGTTATAAAATGCAACCCAGTGACAAAATAGTATATTATGTGCAAAAATGCTGAATTACAACATGCATACAAACATGCAAACAAGTATGCATACAGTATAAAAGTCTGGAACAAATGATAGCTGTGTATATAATACACTAGTAATCACAGCTGTCATGAATGTAACCCATTCATCGTGACAGTTGAAAACATTGCTCTTACAATGATCATCATTGTAACAGCAAACAAAGTGTAAAAAAAAAAAAAAAAAATAAAATCCCTGATCACCCCCTCAGAGTAGTGCAGTGTTACTATAGTGACACTGAACTACTCTGATGAAAGTATGGAAAAAAGAAAAAAAAACAAAAAAAAAACAAGATGTTTAAAAAAAAATTTATAATAAATGTAATTTTTTATTTTTTTTCCCCAGTAGTATGTTTTTATTGAACAAGAATGCTGCAAGTGTAAACTGCTTACAGCTACCCGAAAACAATAAAAGACCTACAGAGTGCTTCACATTTTACATATACATGCTACCCATCCTTTCCTAGCAAATGAACATTGGCAGATGGTTATATGCAATAGGAATGCAGTAAAAGTCAGTTATCTTCTGTTGTAGCTGGTCTAAAATTTCCTTTGCAAACAGGACACCGGGCTACAAGCAATGACAGGAAAGCAGGTTCTTTATCTATAGTCTTGTAGTAAAGCTTTAGTGTTGTCGCCTGGTAGATATAATATTCCCCCTTGTGCATTGTGGATTATTTTGTCTATATTTGTCTACTGGTAGAGTCCACCCTTCAGATTTTGCTGCAGGCTTTTAGCACTCCGAAAGTTTGTAGACTTTCCTATTGGGTTGTAGCCCTCATCACTTCCTTGATATATCGGCTTCTATGAGGGAAGCATTTCTACCAGCAATCTCTAGGTGGCAGCACAGTACCATATATTCCATAGGTCAGCTATATCCACTATTTTTAGTTCTTCGATAGACAGCAAAATGAGTAATTCTTCGATTCAATTGGTTTTTATTAGTATTTTTGCAAAGGTACAGAGTAATATAAAAAAAAAAGAACAAAATAACAACAACCACCATTACAACTTACAGTGTAACAAAAATGAGAGAAAATCTAGGATGGAAAGCAGATATCCTATTCATATTGCAAGTACTATATACAAACAGAGAAGGAGTATGATGGGGGGAAGCTACCCCTCTAGACACCCCAAACGGGATCTTGCTGTGTCCAGAGGCGTAGACATCGCAGTAGGTATAATAAGAAAGTCAGCAAGGAAGATGGCAATATAAACAGGGTATGTCGTACAGTAAAAGTACCATCTGTAGAGTAGTATATTGAGAAAGTAATATTGTAATGTACATTGAGTAGTGGTTAAACTTTAGCTAGCTAAGATAAACAAATAGTTAGATAACACTGCATCTAGAGTGCGTGTACTTGCTGGTCGACCCAACATGCAATATCAGGCACAGTATGATAGGACAAAACAAACAAAAAGAGAGAGAGAGAAAAAAAAAAAAAAAAGGGGGGGGGGAGGGGGGGAGGCAGAGGAGGGGGAGGGAAGCAGGCTCAATGTAGTACATGGAAAGGAGGAATCAATAGCTAAAGAGTTATAATTCAGATGAATAAGGGACGTGATTTGGTGAACCATGCATCCCAGATTTTCCAACGAGATGTTATTTTAGGTAAATAACCTTCCGCTGCAGCATACATGCGTTCATATGCACAATGTGTATGTACTAAGCGCACAATTTCCGTACAGGAAATTGGTGCGGGAGATTTCCAGTTACGGGCTATCACCAATCTAGTAGCTAGTAGAATCTGCGTGATAATATATTGAAGTGTGTGGGGGTACTGTTCTATGCCTATGGACAAAATCGCTAAGGCCGGGGATGGTTCAATGGGAATACAGGTTACTTCAGCAATGAGGCGGAAAATATCTATCCACAGTAATTTAACGTGGGGGCAGTCCCAAAATGTATGGTAGAGGGTGCCAGGTGCACCGCAGTGTCTCCAACAGTGCACGTCGAAAGAATCATTGTACAAGTTCATACGCGCAGGGGTGAGATACCATCTAAGGGTAAGTTTATAAGTGAGTTCCCAAAGGTTAGCAGATTTCGTAGTTTTGTAGATGGAACGTAATGCACATTGCCATTGTTGTGGAGATAGGGACACACCAATATCCCTCTCCCATTTAAGCATGGGAGGAAGAATATCAATGATGCTTTTATCTTTAAGCGAAGCATAAAAAAGTGAGATGCCTTTGACGGGGGCCATAGTGCTAGTGAAATACTGCCAAATTTTCGTGGGCAAGGTAAGATGTGTATATGGGTGTCTGAGCAGGCAGTGTGAAACTTGAAGGTATGTGTAATAGTCCTTTGAGGTGAGCGAAAAAGCTTGCTGTAGTGTGGGGAATGGATGAAGAAATTCAGAAGAGTATAAGTCTCCAATATGTGCTATACCTTTTTTTTTCCAGGGAGCTATTTGTATGTTAGGTATGAGCAAGTTAAGGATTTCGATTGGTATGGGCACTGTACAGAAAGCGGTTGGAGTGGGTAAGTTCGTAAGGAGATATAGGAATGCTTTAATGGATGCACGGACAGTCGGGGATATATGCTTGTCCAATTTACATAAAGAGGGAAAGCTTAGGAGCCAGACTGTTAAGTTGCCACCGGGGATTTGAGAAGCTTCAATAGAGCTCCATTGATTAAGGGGGTTAGGAGAGAACCATTCTCTCATCTGTGCTAAGATAGCCGCCATATAGTAGTCCTGTATATCGACGTAACCCATGTCTCCAGCTAATTTATGTTTAATAAGGGCTGTTTGGGTTACTCTCGGTCTTTTACCTTGCCACACAAAGTGTTTGAGAAGGGATCGTGTCCGTGCGAAGAAAGACATGGGTATTGGGATGGGCAGGGATCTGAAGAGATATAGAAGCTGTGGAAGTAAGATCATCTTAAAGGCAGCTAACCTACCTGCGCTGGAGAGCGACAGTTTGGAGAGTTTATTCAGTTCTATAGGTAGAGTATTTAGGAGGGGTAAGTAATTAGCTTGATATAATGCTGTAGTGTGTGCGGTAAGTTTTATACCCAAATAAGTGATAGTGTTTGTGGACCATGCATAAGGATATCTGTTCTTCAAAACTGTTTGTTGATGCTGAGACAATGCTATTGGCAGGATATACAGTGGTGTGAAAAAGTGTTTGCCCCCTTCCTCATTTCCTGTTCCTTTGCATGTTTGTCACACTTAAGTGTTTCGGAACATCAAACCATTTTAAACAATAGTCAAGGACAACACAAGTAAACACAAAATGCAATTTGTAAATGAAGGTGTTTATTATTAAAGGTGAAAAAAAATCCAAACCATCATGGCCCTGTGTGAAAAAGTGATTGCCCCCCTTGTTAAAACATACTATAACTGTGGTTGTCCACACCTGAGTTCAATTTCTCTAGCCACACCCAGGCCTGATTATTGCCACACCTGTTCACAATCAAGGCATCACTTAAATAGGAGCTGCTTGACACAGTAAGGTCCACCAGAAGATCCTTAAAAGCTACACATCATGCCGAGACCCAAAGAAATTCAGGAACAATTGAGAAAGAAAGTAATTGAGATCTATCAGTCTGGAAAGGGTTATAAAGCCATTTCCAAAGCTTTGGGAATCCAACGAACCACAGTGAGAGCCATTATCCACAAATGGCGAAGACATGGAACAGTGGTGAACCTTCCCAGGAGTGGCCAGCTGCCCAAAATTACCCCAAGAGCGCAGCGACGACTCATCCAAGAGGTCACAAAAGACCCCACAACAACGTCCAAGGAACTGCAGGCCTCACTTGCCTCAGTTAAGGTCAGCGTTCATGCCTCCACCATCAGGAAAAGACTGGGCAAAAATGGCCTGCATGGCAGAGTTCCAAGGAGAAAACCACTGCTGAGCAAAAAGAACATCAAAGCTCGTCTCAATTTCTCCACAACACATCTTGATGATCCCCAAGACTTTTGGGACAACATTCTGTGGACCGATGAGACAAAAGTGGAACTCTTTGGAAGGTGTGTGTCCAAGTATATCTGGTGTAGAAGGAACACTGCATTTCATAAAAAGAACATTATACCAACAGTAAAATATGGTGGTGGTAGTGTGATGGTCTGGGGCTGTTTTGCTGCTTCAGGACCTGGAAGACTTGCCGTGATAAAAGGAACTATGAATTCTGCTGTCTACCAAGAGATCCTGAAGGAGAATGTCCGACCATCTGTTCGTGTACTCAAGCTGAAACGAACTTGGGTTCTGCAGCAGGACAATGATCCTAAACACACCAGCAAGTCCACCACCGAATGGCTGAAGAAAAACAAAATGAAGACTTTGGAGTGGCCTAGCCAAAGTCCTGACCTGAATCCTATTGAGATGTTGTGGTATGACCTTAAAAAGGCCGTTCATGCTCGAAAACCCTCTAATGTAACTGAATTAGGACAATTCTGCAAAGATGAGTGGGCCAAAATTCCTCCAGGACGCTGTAAAAGCCTCATTGCACGTTATCGCAAACGCTTGGTTGCAGTTGTTGCTGCTAAGGGTGGCCCAACCAGTTATTAGGTTTAGGGGGCAATCACTTTTTCACACAGGGCCATGGTGGTTTGGATTTTTTTCACCTTTAATAATAAACACCTTCATTTACAAATTGCATTTTGTGTTTACTTGTGTTGTCCTTGACTATTGTTTAAATTGGTTTGATGTTCCGAAACACTTAAGTGTGACAAACATGCAAAGGAACAGGAAATGAGGAAGGGGGCAAACACTTTTTCACACCACTGTAAGACTTAGAAGCGTTAACCTTGTAATATGAGACATAGCTGAAATCATCAAGTACACTTTGTACCGAAGCCAGGGAAGTGACTGGGTTAGTCAATGCAAAAATAATGTCGTCCGCAAAAAGGTTAATTCTGTGGTCAGCGTTACCAATGAGAAAACCAGATATAGCATCATGGGACCTAATTTTGGCTGCGAGGGGTTCTATCATGAGATCGAATATCAGAGGCGAAAGAGGGCAGCCTTGTCTCGTGCCGTTCGTAATGGGAAATGGTGTAGAGAGCATAGACAAACAATAGACTTGGGCTGAGGGGGTAGAATACAGTGCTAGAATTGCAGAGAGGATAAAACCTCGAAATCCAAATTTTTCTAGGGTAAGTTTTAGGTATTGCCAATGAACCCGATCGAATGCCTTCTCCGCATCCAAAGAAAGGAGCAGAGAAGGCACTCGATGGGTCGCTGCGTGATGAATGATGTTGATCATACGCCGTGTGGCATCAGAGGTCTGGCGACCCTTGACAAAACCAGATTGGTCAGAGTGTATTAACAATGGCAATATGTCAAGCAGTCTAGATGAGATCACTTTCGCATATAGTTTAACATCATGATTTAAAAGAGAAATAGGACGAAAATTCTGTGGTAGGTTTGGTTCCTTCCCCGGCTTCGGTATTGTAACAATCAAAGCTTTAAGCATTTCCTGAGGAAAGGAGGCGGAGGAGGCAGCGGAATTGAAAGCATTGGTTAAGTGTTCAAGGAGCACGTAGTCGAATTGCTTATAGTATTCACCTACGAAACCATCCGGTCCAGGGGCTTTATTATTGGGTAAAGTATGGATAGCTTTTCTAATTTCGTCTCGGGTAAGTGGGACATTTAGTTGTTCTAGTTGCTGAGGGGTCAATTGGGGAAGATTGACTGATTGTAAGAAGGCCTGAATTTGGGAGGGTTGAGGTTGATGTAGTGTCATATCATCAGCGAGATTGTATAGGCCGCTGTAATATTCGCTAAAAGCATTGGCAATAGATTGAGGGTTAGTCAATTTGGAATTGGTGATAGGGTGGAGCAAGTAGGGTATAGTAGATTTGGATACAGGGCCTTTGACCTGATGCGAAAGTAATTTACCGGGTTTATTGCCCTCAGCAAAAAATTTCATTCTAAAGCGTTTTTGTGTTTTGTCATGGGTTTCTAGTAATAAAGTTCTGAGTTCAAGTCTGAGGGAGGTCAGTTGGGCTTTGAGTGCCAGAGTGGGATGCTGTTTGTTCATGGAATCAGTGTTTTGGATTTTGGCAAGGATATCATCTAAACGCTTCCTCCTACGTCTTCTATCTCTAGTTCCATATTGAATAAACAAGCCCCGCATGTACGCTTTGTGGGATGCCCAGAGCACATGAGGGTCAGTAACTGAGTCTTTGTTCTGCGAGAAAAAAGCTAATAAGTTTTCACATAACAGGTCTTTATATGGGTCTGTTTGCAGGATCCTAGCGTTAAGTCTCCATAAATAGGCCGGAGGGGTTTTAGTTGAGTCCTCAATAGTAATGCTAACCGGAGAATGGTCTGACCACGTTGTGGGGTGAATAGTAGAAGAAGAAATTTTCTGAAGAGTCCAAGGATCTGTTAGAAAAAGGTCAATACGCGAGTAAGAGTTATGGCAGGAAGAGAAAAAAGTAAAGTCTTTTTCATCAGCATGTAAGCATCTCCAAACGTCGTACAGACGAAAGCGGGAGAGAAGGGGATTCAGAGCCGGTCTGGGTCTTTTGGTGCGGATAGAGGAGTCCAGGGCAGGGTCAGGGGTGCAGTTAAAATCTCCACACCATATCACTGCTCCTTGTTGAACTGCAGTTACTTTCTTATGAAGCTTATGTAGGAATCGTGCTTGGTGCACGTTAGGAGCATAGGAGTTAACAATAGTGTAAGGAATAGTATTGATCGTGCAAGTTAAAATGATGTATCGACCATCGGGGTCCAGGGTAACCTGGGTGAATTGGTATGTGAGAGTATCGCGAATGGCAATAAGAACTCCTTTCTTTTTGGAGGTAGCATTGGCCATGTAGATTGTACTAAAGTTTTTATTTGTACAAGAAGGAGGATGGCTAGACAAGAAGTGTGTTTCTTGTGCACATAAAATATCACATTGGGTTTGCTTGGCGAGTGACCATAGAGAGGACCTCTTGGCAGGATGATTTAATCCTTTAGCATTGATGGAGACAAATTTGATGGTCATGTTTGCAGGTCAGGTCGGGAGAAGCTGTAGTAGCTGTAAAGTTACCTGAAGTACCGTACAAAAGAGAGGCGAGTCCAAGTGAAGATTATATGCGGTTGCAAGGGATGCTTCCGAAGAAAACTTGATAGTTGATCAGCACGAGGTGTGGACGGGAATGTGGACACTTTCACCAGGTAGTATAGATATTGTGGTAAGCCTGCTGGGAGAGGATAAGAGAAAGGGAAAAACAAGCCACACAGAAGAAACAAAAGGGTAAAATCGGTTGGATCAAAGCAGAAAAAGCACGTGTCTGAGCCTCTAGATGCGACTAATTACTGCCTGGTAATTAACCAGAGGGCCGTGCTGCGGCCGCTTACAGTGGCAGTAGAAAAAAATAAAATAAAATAAAAAATAAAACAAAAAAGAGACCAATGAAAAAGTGTTTCCAATAGAACAAACCTTAGCACCCTGTGCTAGGAAACACTAACTGGGGGTAAAGAGTTTTTGTACCGAGCGTGAGTGAGAGCAGAAGGCACACCGAATCGGCATGCAGTAATCGTACATCCGGGACCCTAGGTAGGGGATTGGTTCCTGCGGGGTCTTGGCGGAAGAGATTGAGGAGACATGGCCCCTGTATTGCTCTGATCCATAGGAGTTGCCTCACTATGAGAAGGAACAATGTTCCAGTTGCGCAGGAGTCGCAGTCCTTGCTGCAGCGAATGGACCAGGTGTTTCGATCCCTCGTGTTGAATAGAGATTTTGGATGGGGCAATCCATTGATACTGGATTTGATTGTTGCGTAGCGTTTTAGTGATAGTGTTGAGTTGTCTGCGTCTGCTTAAGGTGTGTTGAGACAGATCCGCATACACTTGTAGGTGCCCATAAGGGTCAGGGAGAGAGGGCAGTCCTCTTACTATGCGCATAAATTGCTCCTTAATATGATAAAAGTGCACCCTGAGGATGACATCTCTAGGCACAGCATCTGGGAGGAAGGAGGGCTTAGGCAGCCTATGTATACGATCAATAACTAGTTCAATGCCTTTCGCATCAGGGAGTACAGCTTTAAGAAGGTTTTTTGCAAAAAAAGGTAACTCAGTGGTTTGAACAGATTCAGGAATTCCACGGATCTTAAAGTTGTTGCGTCTGGCCCTGTCCTCTAAATCTGCGATTTTGTCCTTAATCCAGCACGTTTCTTGGGCCTGTGCTTCTTGGGCATCAATCATGTCATTTATAGTAATAGTGACATCTCCCATGTTAGCTTCAAGCTGTGTGGCTCTGTCCTCTAGTGCATTGATGCTGGTACTAAAGTTCTGCATAAGGGAGAGCATGTCAGACTGTAAAGAGCTCCTAAGGGACATCAGCATCTCCTTGAGAGTGGTGTTCATGACTGCCTGACCTGCTGTGGGGAAGGAGGCAATGGCGTCCGGTTGTGGGCTCTGCTGAGGGAAGACATAGGGCATGGTAGTGGCCTGGACACTATCCTGAGGTAAGCCGCTATCCAGTCTCATCTTAGATTTCGCTGGACTGTTAGCCAGCGGCGTACCTGGGGGTGATGTATAGTTTCCTCCGGTATTGGCACTTACCAGTGCGGTGTGATGTGTGGAGATGTTCTCTCCTTGATGGGAAGAAGCAGCTGCTATTTTCAACCCGCAGCGGGACGGGGCCTCGGCGCCATTTTGACTGCGCCGTGTGGACGGCTGATACATGAACTCCGTCAGCTTCCGAGGGATCCTGTCCTCTTTTCGTTTGAGGGACATCTCTCCTCTGCCTTGCAGTAAAAGCTCCGGTCAATCGGTGGAGAAATAATTCCCGGGTGTCGCTGTAAGCCGCTGTTTCGCGCCGTCAGTGTGGAGAGCTCTGAGTTCAGGCGTCCATCTTGGTCACGCGCCGGACACGCCCCCCATAAATGTAATTTTTTTAACATACTGTCACAAATCAGTGTCCCTGATCACTGCTGCATCAGTGATATGATTAAAAAAAACACATTTTGTTCAACTTCTTTATTTTCCAAAAAATTGTGACAAAACAATTACAACGTCAAAAAAACTTGCCAATACCGCAGGCTGTCTACTTTCCAAAAAGGGGTAATTTGTGGGATATTTGGACTGTCCTGGCATTTTTAATGGCCTCCAGAAAGACCGTCAGTACATTAAAATCGATTCATTTTCAAATATACTATATATACTATAGTTTGTAGACACTATGACTTTCACACAAACCAATTAAAGTGGTTGTAAACCCTTACAACCATCTTTGACCTACAGATAAGCCTAGATTAAGGCTTACCTGTAGGTCCAAGAAATATCTTCTAAACCTACACGGTTTAGGAGATATTTGCCGAAAGACAGGCACCGCTGTCTATGGCCTAAATGTATGAATACATTTGATTTTATTGAATATGTTTTATAACAGATAGGAAAAAATATTTTTTCCAAAATTGTTGATCTTTTTTCATTGATATTGTGTAAATTTGCATACAATATTGCATGACCAGGCATTTGTAGTTAAATTAGTGCAGTGCTGAATAGCAAAAAATGCCCTATTCATAAAGGGATAAAACCTTTCAAAGCTGAGGTGGTTAAAATTCTTTGGAAGCATAACTCACTCACAGAAATTCAATTGCTACTGAGGGAGGACAGCTGCGGCACATATCTCCTCTGCCTGTGTCTCCTATGCCTGTCAATTGCTTCAGTAATGCCCTGTACACACGATCGGAAATTTGGCCAGCAAAAGACCAATGATTGATGAGAGGTTTTGGTCGGAAAATGCGCGTGTATGCTCCATCATACTTTTGCTGGAGAAATTTTTGAACAGCAAAAGATTGAGAGCATGTTCTCAATTTTTGAGTCGGAAAAAGTTCCTATCTAAAAATGAGTTCATGTATAGACTTTGTAGCATAGTGTTTAGTGGTGCACTATTCACTTGGTTTTAGCACCACGTGTTTCAATTATTTATAATAGGAACAAATACACCATGTATATACTTAGCATCTTTAGAATCTGGTTCACCATTTATTTATGTTTAACTTTGTATTTTTGATAGAATAAGGAAAATGTCCTTGATTATTACTTTAATGATTGTTATTTGTTCCACATGTTCTATTTGCATCTGACAAACAGCTCTTTTGGAAAAAGATAAAAGAAAAGAGCTCTAATCTCATAGCAAACATTTTGTAAATCAAGGTGAGTAGAAAATTCTGGACAGCCGCATTCCACATTAAATTTCTTGTGCCTTTATTAAAACATCAAGATCACACTGTACATGTCACAGCAAAGTAATACAGAACCAAAAAACTGACGCGTTTCACACTAAACGTAGTGCTTACTCATAGCTAGTGATCACTAAAAATACTAACAAATATATACTATTTGTGATAAAACATGAGACTGAATGGTTGATTAATTAGTTGATTGGCTAACTCACTGGCTGAAAAAAATCAGTCCTGCCAGATGATACCAATCTTGTGAGGTCTCAGCCCATGTTGCAGAACCATCAATCCCAAACTAAATCAAATTGTGATCATACAATATGTAAGCACAAAGATATAGTATCTGTGCACAAATGAGTAGTAAATATTGGGATTTTTATATACAGCTTACCTGTAAAATCCTTTTCTTGAGAGTACATCACGGGACACAGGAGCTTCATTACATAGTGGGTTATATAGGCACCTCTGGTGATTGGACACTGGTTGACCACAATTAAGGAGAATTCCTCCCCTATATAACCCCTCCCATCTGGGAGGCACCTCAGTTTTGTAGCAAAGCAATAAGAAACCACGTAAAACCCAAGAGGGGCGGGAGCCCTGTGTCCCGTGATGTACTCTTAAGAAAAGGATTTTACAGGTAAGCTGTATATAAAAATCCCATTTTCTTGATCATACATCACGGGACACAGGAGCTTCATTACATAGTGGGATGTCCCATAGCAATGCTCAGATTGAGGGGAGGGAGACACAGATCAGAATTATAGACCGCCGGGGACCGGAGGGCCTAAACTGCAGCCTGCAGTACACTGCGCCCGAAGGCGATATCCTCTTGCCCTCTGACATCCACCTGATAGAATCTGGTGAATGTGTGGACTGATGACCAAGTTGCAGCCTTACAGATCTGAGCCAGGGAGGCCTGGTGATGCACTGCCCAAGAAGCACTAACAGCCCTAGTAGAGTGCGCTTTCACCTGAAAAGGAGGAATCTTCCCCTTTAAACCATAGGCCTGAGAAATAACTTGTCTAATCCACCTTGAGAGAGTGGACTTTGACGCCGCCTGGCCCTTCCTAGGGCCTTCCGGCAAAATAAATAAGCAATCAGTTTTCCTTATCTGAGTAGTTGCTTGAAGATAAATACTGATTGCTCTAACCACATCTAAAGTGTGCAAAGATTCTTCTTCTGTGGATTGAGGGTCCGGAAAAAAGGATGGTAGGATTACATCCTGATTCAAATGGAAACCCGAAACCACCTTAGGTAGAAAGGACCTGTTGGGACGCATGACCACCCGGTCCTTATGAATAATTAGATACGGCTCCTTGCTGGAAAGAGCTGCCAGCTCTGATACTCTTCTAGCCGTAGATATGGCTACCAAGAAGACCAATTTTTTAGTCAGGAGAACTAATGAAGCCAGATGCAAAGGTTCAAATGGTTGCCCCTGCAAGGCCGAGAGAACCAAATTCAGATCTCAAGGGCATACCGGAGGTTTAACTGGCGGTCTTATCCGCATGGCCCCCTGGATAAAAGCCCGTACCAGGGAATGTGATGCAAGTGGCTTTTGAAAAAACACTGACAGGGCCGAAATCTGCACCTTGATAGTGCTTATGGCCAAATTCATTTCTAGGCCTGACTGGAGAAAGGCCAATATTCTGTTAATGACATACTTTCTAGGATGCCATTTCCTGAGTTCACACCAGGAAACATATGACCCCCAGATTTTGTAATAAATAAGCCTGGAGGCCGGCTTTCTGGTATTGACCAGAGTAGAAAGGACTAGCCCCGAAAGGCCACGGTCTCTCAGAATGTGGGTCTCAGCAGCCAAACTGTCAAATTCAGACTGCGTAAAGCAGGATGGTAGATTGGACCCTGTGAGAGCAGATCTGGCTGGAGAGGGAGGATCCATGGCCTGCCTACTGCCAACTTCATGATCTCCGCGTACCATGGTCGCCTGGGCCAAGCCGAGGCCACCAAAAGGACCGACTTTGTCTCCCTCTTGACTCTCCCCAGGAACCGCGACAGAAGCGGGCTCGGGGGGAAGGCATAGATCAGATTGTACTGATCCCAGGGAACTGTCAGAGCATCTGACCCCTGAGCAAGTGTATCTCTTGTCCTTGACACAAACTTGTCCAGTTTCCTGTTGAACCTGGATGCAAACAGATCTACATCCGGAGTACCCCACCTGTGACATATGTTCCGAAACACATCGGGGTGCAGAGCCCATTCTCCTGGGCACAACTGCTGGCGGCTCAGAAAATCCACCTGCCAATTTTCCACTCCTGGAATGAAGACTGCAGAAAGACACGGAACATGCTTTTCTGCCCAGACAAGTATGCGATTCACCTCTTTTTGGGCCACCAGACTCCTGGTACCGCCCTGGTGATTGATATAAGCCACTGCTGTGGCATTGTCGGACTGAACCCGAACCGGGAGACCTCGTAGTCTGTAAGACCACTTTATGAGAGCCATGTAAACTGCCCGGATCTCCAAGATATTTATGGGCAGTAGCTTCTCGATCGCAGACCATTTCCCCTGCGAGCACGTCTCCTCCAACACTGCTCCCCAGCCTGTCAGGCTGGCATCTGTTGTGATAATCTTCCATGGAAGAGGAAGAAAAGTTTTACCCTTCAGCAAATTCTTGGTTTGCAACCACCAGACGAGACTCTTGCGTGTCCCTGGGGATAGACGCATAGGAAGATCCAAGGATTGGGGCTTCCTGTTCCAAGCCGCAAGTATGCCTCTTTGCAGAGGCCTTGAGTGGAACTGGGCGAATGGGACGGCCTCGAAGGAGGCGACCATTTTCCCTAACAGTCTCATGCACAACCGAATGGGGGAAGATCTTGCCCAGGTATTCCAACCTGTTGGCAGGCTGTAGGGACGACTTTTTTAGGTTTATGATCCACCCTAGGCGTTTCAGGTGTTCTAGCGTTTTGGTGACGCTGTGATTCAGGAATGCTGCTGTTTTCTCCATGAGAAGCAAGTCGTCTAGATAAGCCATGACGGCTATGCCCTGAGCTCTTAGGTCTGCTAAGAGAGGGTCCAGAATCTTTGTAAAGACTCGAGGGGCCGTAGCAAGCCCGAATGGCAAGGCCACAAATTGAAAATGGCGCCGCTCTACTGCGAACCTTAGAAATTTTTGGTGTGCGGGAAAAATTGGCACATGGAGATATGCATCTTTGATATCTATTGATGCCATGAATTCTCCCCTTTGCAGGGAGGAGACCACAGTGCGGATTGACTGCATTCGGAAGGACCGGATGCGTAAAAACCGGTTCAGATCCTTCAGATCCAGGATAGGTCTGACACGGTGAAGAGATTTGAGTAAAACCCTGAACCCTGTTCTTTGGGTTCACTTCTACTATCACCCCCTGGGATAGTAAGTGATCTAAGGCCAGAAATAGCGTTTTTTGCTTTACTGGACCCCTGGGGATCCTTGACCTTAGGAAACGAGAAGGTGGAATCTCCTGAAACTCTAACCTGTAGCCCAGAGATACCGAAGAGATTACCCACTTGTCCTGGATCTCTTTCCGCCAGGCTCCTGCAAACTGCAGGAGCCTTCCCCCCACTCTGCCGAGCGGGGGCGCCCCTTCACAAGGAAGTTTTTGGGGCTTTGCTTGGCAGGCTTTCGCCCCCAAGTCTTTTCCTGCCCCTGGGCTCTGCCTTGAGCCTTTCTAGTAGAGGAGGGCTGAGAAGGCCGTCGCCACTGCTTAGAGCTTGATGCTTCGGGAGAGAGAGCACGCCTGAATGAAGGACGCTTGCTCCTTTTGATTGGAAGGAGAGTAGATTTACCCCCTGAAATATTTTGGACTAATTTATCTAATTCTTCTCCAAACAAACGTTCCCCTTTAAACGGGAACCCAATCAAATGCTTCTTGCATGACAGCTCAGCTGCCCAATTCTTTAGCCATAGGGCCCTTCGCATGTGTACCAACATGAGGGACAAACGTGATGCTTGTTGGACAGAATCCAAAATCGCATCAATCATAAAGCACAGAATATGAGGCAGTTCTGCATAATTTTCTACTTCCTCACTGGGAAGGAGCCCAAGCATCTGCTTAACCTGTTCCTTGAGGAACTGACACAACCCCACGGCTGCGACTGTAGGTTGCACCACAGCGCCAGTCATGGAAAAGGAGGCTTTTTAATAAGGTTTCCAGCTTCTTATCAGTTGGATCCTTAAATACCTGAGCAATATCCAAAGGACAAGTCAGGTTTCATTCACGCAAGAAACAGCCGCATCAACAGATGGGACCCCCCACTTCTTGGTGAAACTTTCCTCCAGAGGATAATGCACAGAAAACCTTTTTAGGAGGAGCAAACAGTTTATTGGGATGTCCCCAATCCTTATACAACAATTCATCCATTAAGGGATGGATTGGAAAGGAATAGGCAGTCTGTGGGGCTTTCCTGACTCCCAGGGAAGAAACAGAGGATGTAGCGACTTCAGCAGCAGGCATTCTGAATGTGGTACGCACCAATTCAGTATAATACTGCACCTGTTTTCTGAGCACCTGGGAGGAGGGACTCTCTCCTCTTCCTCTGATTCATCCGACTGCTCATGATCCCCATCCTAAGATAGGGATCTCTCCTCATTTTCAGAAAAATCATCTGAGAGAAGAATTTCAGCAGAGGGAGGGGATCTACCCCTTTTCCTGCTATATTTCAGGGAAGCAGAAATAAAATTCATTATTTTCTCTTCAAAACCCTCCAATGTAGCCCTAAGGGAGTACCTCAGTGACATAAACCGGGGCTGAGACATTAGGAGAGGCTGCAAACCTGACAGGTGCACTGACTCGTCTTGAGAGGCTGGCTCCAGTCTTGCAGGGGGGGATGGTAACTTACAGGCACTCTTTTAGAACCCCTGGACCTAGGCGGTGATTTACCAGTGCCTTTGCTACCTCCCCCTGAAACCCTCTTATGAGGAGACATAGTCCTAAGCTACAAAGCAGAGGTACTAGTACAAGTGCAATCACTGTTGTGCTAAAAGTCTCACAATAAATATATATGCTTAAACTGCACAACCTGATGCTGAGTAGGTGTCTAAGGTTTGCCTGGATCCAATTCCACGGATGCTTACTGCCCACAGCTCCTGTGTCTCCACTTACAGCCCCCTGACGCTCTGGACTTTTTTACAAACTGCCGCCTGGCGCCTGTGCATTACAGCGCCGTGCACACCAACGTGCACGGCTCACAACCACACTCCCCCCTCCTCCATTAGGCCGGGAACGCGCCCAGTGCGCGTGCACACGCCCGCGCATGTGCATGAGGACAGCGGGATCCAGGGGGGAAGGAGAACTCCACCGGAGCTGCGTGGAACCCCCAGACTACGTGGGACCCCTGTTTACCTTGATGTGGCAGGGACTGTAATGGAGACGTGAGTCAGCCGGAGAACCAGGCTTCACTGAGCGTGTGTACTGAAAGGCATGTAAGTATGCATCAGGCTGCTCTTACTCCCTCTAGTGGTGGAAACCAGGTAAGACATACAACTACTCACAATGAAGAAATCCATTCATATAATTATATATATACAGGATTAACTTCCCTTACCTGTCCTCGCCACAGGAATTGCTGAACCAGACAAATTCCAGCCTTCACCCATCACGGC
Source organism: Lithobates pipiens (assembly GCF_037356315.1). NCBI lineage: Eukaryota > Metazoa > Chordata > Amphibia > Anura > Ranidae > Lithobates > Lithobates pipiens. The sequence continues at coordinate 511,050,481 of NW_027507748.1, forward strand.
GGGTATTGTTAGCCAACCTTCAGGTTTATCTGGGGCTCTTTCTCTGAAGAACCTCCTACCTGGGCCATGTAGAAAGCTCTGCCAGAAACTTTCGTGCGCTCTGTATAAACAGTACACCAAGTCTGGTTTTCCCAGAGCCCAGTCTTCCAATGGAGAGGACTTACAGGCAAAACCTCGCTTCTTCGGCTGACGAGGCCCGGGTACCATACCATCTTGGGAGTCAAAATATCGGCCCGAGGTATGGATCGGGTTTGAGAGTAAAAGTATTCTCGCGCCTACCAATGTGTCCTAAAACTAGTGGGGTTGCAGCAAAACACCGGCAGGGGTATACACCCTCCCCAGATTAAGTAATAATGGTTAAGAAATGGTGTTGCGCTCCGACTACATAAATCTAATTAAATTAACATGTACTCAAATGACAACCAAAACAGTAATAAACTAAAGTGTGGAACTGTATGTTTAAATAAACTCAGAAAATGTGCATAAATATTAAAGTGCAATACACCAGGTCACATAGTGCGCTTGACAAAAAACTTGATATGAGAAATCCTCTATAGATGACAGTGAGATAATATTAAGTATATATCCGAATATATAGATGATATGACAAAAAAAAAAAAAAAAAAAAAAAACCTGAGTGTCGTTATAGAAGTGCAAAACAGATCAACGAATACACAAAATACTAATAATCCATGTGTAGTGTGTCACGTGTCTGAACAGAATACTAATAGTCCATAAGCAGTGAAATGTGTGTTTGAGCAAAAATTCCAAAAACAAAAATAAGGTGAACTATAGTTATATAGAGAGCATATCCATTTAATGATAAAATGCGTCCATTTGGTGATCAACAAAGCAGTATCCTGCGTGCTCCAAAGGCAGGGGGTGGATTCCACCAGTGCTCCTATCCGTATAATATCCTCACACTAGGTGCAGTAATTACCTTACCTTACTGCTGTAAGGTAAACAGCATTTCCAAAGTGACGCTTGTTGTCCAATGTAGGTTCAGTAGGTGATGTAATCCTGGACTCTCATTCACCGTGGGCACGTTGTAACATGCAGAGAAAGCAAGGGGAACACTCCAATAGTGAAGTACGTATTCACAATTTATTGGGTATAAAACGAAGGTAAGGTACTCACATTTAAAACAATAATAAAAGCACAACTTAAACGAACGCGTGTCACGTTCGCGCTTCCGGACGTCACTTCCGGTGTCCTTACTGGCCAATTGTGTTCCTACGCGTATCGTCAAATGACTTCATCAGGGAATAACAACTGGGGTAAGGGCGAACGTATAAATAGTGTCAGTAATTAGCAGCCATTTTTGTGAAGTCCATTGTGGCCCCATCTACGGCCATTTTCTCGTGGGCTAATATATATAGAGTAATGGTCAACGGACGTGACAGTGACAGGAAATGTGCAAGCCTCACTTGCGATCATTTTGTGGGGGTATTTTTTATTGTAGATTATCATTAACTGTTATAGCCCGCTGGGAAATACCCAGGAAACATTATTCTTATTGGCGCAGCCCCGAAGGTGATAACAGAGCAACCCTTCTCATTAGCGTACCTGCGCAATAACGTTCGTTTCTAAAATGACATCTAGCATAAAACAACAAAGAGGAAAAGTATAGGCAATACTGGGTGAATATATTAAAATTGAAAGTGATTAAATAAAAACACAAAAGCTACACTAGTAAAACCATAGTCATAAAATTATTATGTGTAAGAGATATCGATAATTATATAAAATCTTAAGGTGTGTGGTATAGCATGGCCAATAATTGGGAATCAGCTATTGGCGATATAAATTATCAACAGGTCCATTTAAAAAACAGTGATGTCTAGGAGGGAGACAGTGATCTAAAACACACTTACGACTATTTACTAGATCACTAGCAGTGTATAAACTGAGTGATATGGGAAAAAGTTAAAAGTTATAGCTAAAATTGTGTATATATGAGATCAACAATATATTGGACTAGGATGTAAGAATTCCATGATAACGGCCATCATAGATGGTCCTAACGGGAGTCATAATCGATCTCCAAGAGTAACACTAAAAACATAAACTGATTAAAAAAGGGGGAATAGAATATATATAAAAATAGAATAGAATAAGATAGAATATGTAAGAATATCAGAATCACTCTGATATGAGCGTTGTAGTTTAGTATGAGCGGTAGTCATAATCGATCTCCAAGAGTAACACTAAAAACAGAGACTGATTAAAAAAAGGGGAATAGAATATATATAAAAATAGAATAGGATAAGATAAAATATATCAAAATATCAGAATCACTCTCAATTTAGGAGAGGACACCGGAAAAGAGATCCAAAATTCACATAATAGTAATTTTAAAAACATCCTAACAAAAGAAGCTTATAAATAATGTAGTCAAAAATCACTAATAAAACAATTAAGGTCAAAATCAATATTGAGTCCCTGGGGCGCAAAAGTGTCTAAAGTGAAAATCCATCTAGACTCTGCCTGACTTAGTGTTCTGACCTTATGGCTCCCTCTCCAATGTCTTTTATAGGGTTCGATACCCCAAAACATAAGCTGGGTAGGGTCCTTGTTATGGTGTGTGCAAAAGTGCCTGGAAACGCTGTGCTTGTCGAAGCCATTAATGATGTTTTTAACATGCTCTTTTATTCGTACCCTTAAAGGTCTTTTGGTGCGGCCTACGTATTGCAAGCCACAACTGCATTGCAACACGTACACCGCTCCCTCGGTATTACAGCATACGAAATCTTTTATTTCGTACGTGTTCCCAGTGCTTGTAGACGTAAAATTAAATTTCTTTTCAGCTGGGCGTTTTGTTTTTAAGCATGAAAAGCACCTTTTACATGGGAAGAACCCTTTACCAGTGAAGAAAGTCAGGCCTGTGGGTGGGGGGTCGGGGACGTTCTTGACTATCTTGTCCCTTAAAGTCTTTGCCTTTTTGTACACAAATTTCGGGTATTCAGGCAACAATTCCTGTAAGTGTACATCTAAGCGTAGGATGTGCCAGTGTTTTCTGATAATCTTTTCAAATTTCTTGTGTTGAGCGTTGTAGTTTAATATGAGCGGTATCCCATCCATCCCTCGTGCCGGGGTGGTTTTATCTCTAATTAGAGTGGTTCGATCCATATTTTCGACTTCTGTAATTTTCTTTCTAATGTCTTCATTGTCATATCCCTTATTTATGAACCTCTGGCCTATCTTTTCAGCCTGCAGGCGGTAGTCCTTAGTGTTTGTACAGTTTCTGCGTAATCTTATCAGTTGACCCTTAGGAATATTACACAGCCAGTTGGTGTGATGGCAGCTACCTCTTGGTAAGTAACTATTCCTATCGACATTTTTGAAATGGGTCTTTGTATATAATTTGTTATTATTTTGTGTCACTTCTAGATCTAGGAAAGATATTGATCCGGTACTCACTTCCCAGGATAGTTTAATGTTTCTGTTATTAATATTTAGTCCTTCCAAGAATCTAACTAGGCTGGTTGTTTCGCCTCTCCAGAGTATCAGAATATCGTCTATATACCTTTTATATATAGCCAGTTCTCTGGGTCTGTTGGTATATACCGCTTCATCTTCCCATTGGGCCATGAATAAACATGCCACACTGGGAGCAAATTTGGCTCCCATCGCCACTCCAGTTCTTTGATGGAAGTACTCACGGTTATGCCAAAAATAACTGTTTTTAAGGCAAAAGTCCAGACATTTGACCAAATATTTACGCTGGGAGCACGACAACGTGCTGTACTTTCTTAGGCCCCATTTTACAGCCTCACAGGCTTGATAGTGTTGAATCACCGTGTACAATGAAGAGACATCAACTGATGCCATAGTCCAGGGTCCTTCCTCTTCAGGTAGTTCTTCTAATATTTGCAATACCTGCTTCGTGTCTCTCAGATAGGCTTCAGTTTTTGTGACCACAGGTTGTAAGAATTTATCTATGTATTCCCCCATTCTAGAGGTGAGGGAGTCAATCCCATTCACTATGGGCCTAAACGGGGGATCAATTTTATCCTTGTGTATTTTTGGTAAGGCGTAAATAATCGGAGTCCTGCATGCCTCTGGAATCAGGTATTTGGCTTCTTTTTTGCTCAGGATATCCTTTTTCAGCCCAAGGTGAACTACCTGTTCAAGTTCTTTCCTGCATTTAAACATGGGATTCTTGGTTAGTTTTGTATATGTAGTGTTATCTCCTAGTAGCTTCTTCATATTATCGCAGTACTGTACTTTTGAGAGGATGACAATTCCTCCGCCCTTGTCGGCGGGTCGGATAACGATATCTTTCCGCTTTGATAGTTTCTTAATCCCGTTTTTCATAAACTTTGGATCCTCACGCTTCTTGATTTTTAGGTCCTTGAGATCTTGTAGCACTACCTTTTTGAATACTTCAACATGTTTATTGTTGGAGACCGTTGGGTTGAACACCGATCTATTCCTTAATTCACTATGTGTCACATCCTGATCCGCTACCTGGATGCGTTTTTTGATGGGATTGCTCGCTAGATATTTTTTAATGTTTAATGTCCTAACATATTTTTGTACTCCTAGATACGTCTCAAATTTGTCCATATTCTTAGTGGGAGCGTATTTTAGCCCTTTATCGAGTACACCTATTTCCTCTTGAGATAAGGGCTGCCCACTCAGGTTGAAGATCCCCTCCCCTTTCAGTCTCTTCTTTGTCTGTAATCTTTTTCCGGCCCTCTTTCCTCTCTTCTTGGTGGACTTCTCCTTATGTCCCTGGTATCGTTTGGACGTCTCTGTGGGTGAGTCTCCATACCTCTCCCTAAAAAAGGCCTATTTTGATAGGCGTCCTGATAGTAATTATGGCTTCTCCCGTCTCTATTCTCCTCATAGTGGTCCCTTAATGGGGCATAGTGATTGTACGTCGGTACCGAATATTGGTCATGAGAGTAGGTATGGCCCTGAGGTGGGCCCCAACTGTCTCTATGGCCATTTCCATAGTTCTGTGGTGGGCTCCTTCCTCGTTGTCCATATGCTCCTTGCGGTGGGCCTCTGTTATCTCTTTGGTCATAGCCCGGTCTGTTGTAGTTATTATTTTGTCCCCTCCTATTAGAATTGTTATTGTTTTTCCAGTATGGTTTTTTACCTCCATTTTGTGGGGTCTGGTTGGGGTGAGGTGGTCTCCTATCACTAAATAGGTGAACAAAATGAGCTGCGCTAAAAACAATAAAACTAGAAAATAATCAAACACCAAAAAACCTAATCAACTTATACCAATAGACGTAAAAACAATATTAAATTAACAAAAAAATGTGATTAGTGAATAGTATACATGAATACTAACGTATCGTCATAAAGTGAATAAAGTGTATACTAGACCTAAAATGACATTGATGTGAATATTACAAAGAAAACCCCCACAATAATTAATGTAGATTGACACAAAAAAAGGGTTATAATGTGTGCTAGATTTAAACGAATAGTATTAACTAAAATAATATTCAAAAAACCATAAAAAGTTCATATGTGATGAAAAAAATATATATATTTATATATAGTCCCAAGATTAATATTGGTTCTTCAAACTTGACATAAAGGTGCAAAAATATCCACAAATGCGTGTATATAAAAACAAAAAAAAATTTTTCAAAACAATCCTCCACCAGTGAGAAGAGGGGCCGCTTACCAGAGCTTTAGATCCCAGTGTTAGTGAGATCAGTAAGGCAACAGCACAGAGGTTTCTGGGTGAACCGTCACAGGCATCCCACCATCTCCATCTCCAATATGAAGCCTCCAATCGAGAAACGAAGGTGTCGTAGATTGCTGACACCACGCTGTCTCTATCTCCAATACGAAGCCTCCAGTCCGGGAACGAAGGTATCGTGGACCATATAAAAAATCAAAGACACTCGCATAGCGTAAAACCACTTGGTTTAATAAAGTAAAGTTTAAAAGATTTACACTCACATGCGTAAAGAAAAAACGATCATATAAAAACGAGCCGGCCGGACTCGTGTGCCGCCCGCACTTCCTGGTTGGGCGTAGAACGCGGAGACGTCAGAACGCCTATCTCCCTACGCGCGTTTCGTCACGAACGGACGTGTTCACGGGATTCGGTCTCCTATCACTCCTCTGTGGAGTCGAATAATTATAGTCATTTCGGCTCTCTTCTTGTCTCGGATATCTAGATACCTCCATTTTGTTTATATATTGTTGATCATTTTGTTGTGGTCCCTCTAGCCTGTTTACTTGTGACATGTTCTTCTCAGGCGTGGAAAATGTAGAAATAGGATCAGAGATCCCTCCTTGTCTTTGCCATTTAAAAACATCTTCATTTTTAAAATCATTAATATCTCTAATATATTTCTTACTTTTCCTTGCTTGCACTTCCCTGTCTTTCTTCACAAGGTCTTTATTTAGTTGTGTCATCATAGTTGTGAGTTCCAACTTATCCTTATGTGTCTCCAGTTCTCCCTTTATTTCTCCTATCGTTTGATCTATTCTATTTAGTTTTCTTTGCTTCCTTTTGATTAGGAAGTCCAGTAATTCCAACCCTTTCCCATTAAAAAAGGCGAACCATTCATCAATCGATTCTTGGTCCGTAAGACCGTCATTTGGTGTGACGTCCCATCTTAGACGTCTAGGGACTATCTTGTCCTTTTGGTATTGCTCGAAGGTGGTTATATCCCACCAAAGGCTCACCTTCTTCTCCATGTTATGGGCTAATCTGCGTATTAGGCTCTCCAGGCCACCACTTTTAGTGCCATTCGGGTCTGAGCTATTAAAAACCTGCTCTAAGTTGATTTTCCTTTTTTCCATAAAGGAAAAGACTTCCATTGTGGCAGCAAGAATGAATGGGTATTTAAATCAGAAATGAGAGTAAAAGTATTCTCGCGCCTACCTATGTGTCCTAAAACTAGTGGGGTTGCAGCAAAACACCGGCAGGGGTATACACCCTCCCCAGATTAAGTAATAATGGTTAAGAAATGGTGTTGCGCTCCGACTACATAAATCTAATTAAATTAACATGTACTCAAATGACAACCAAAACAGTAATAAACTAAAGTGTGGAACTGTATGTTTAAATAAACTCAGAAAATGTGCATAAATATTAAAGTGCAATACACCAGGTCACATTGTGCGCTTGACAAAAAACTTGATATGAGAAATCCTCTATAGATGACAGTGAGATAATATTAAGTATATATCCGAATATATAGATGATATGACAAAAAAAAAAAAAAAAAAAAACCTGAGTGTCGTTATAGAAGTGCAAAACAGATCAACGAATACACAAAATACTAATAATCCATGTGTAGTGTGTCACGTGTCTGAACAGAATACTAATAGTCCATAAGCAGTGAAATGTGTGTTTGAGCAAAAATTCCAAAAACAAAAATAAGGTGAACTATAGTTATATAGAGAGCATATCCATTTAATGATAAAATGCGTCCATTTGGTGATCAACAAAGCAGTATCCTGCGTGCTCCAAAGGCAGGGGGTGGATTCCACCAGTGCTCCTATCCGTATAATATCCTCACACTAGGTGCAGTAATTACCTTACCTTACTGCTGTAAGGTAAACAGCATTTCCAAAGTGACGCTTGTTGTCCAATGTAGGTTCAGTAGGTGATGTAATCCTGGACTCTCATTCACCGTGGGCACGTTGTAACATGCAGAGAAAGCAAGGGGAACACTCCAATAGTGAAGTACGTATTCACAATTTATTGGGTATAAAACGAAGGTAAGGTACTCACTCTTACTCCCTCTAGTGGTGGAAACCAGGTAAGACATACAACTACTCACAATGAAGAAATCCATTCATATAATTATATATATACAGGATTAACTTCCCTTACCTGTCCTCGCCACAGGAATTGCTGAACCAGACAAATTCCAGCCTTCACCCATCACGGCGGGTATTGTTAGCCAACCTTCAGGTTTATCTGGGGCTCTTTCTCTGAAGAACCTCCTACCTGGGCCATGTAGAAAGCTCTGCCAGAAACTTTCGTGCGCTCTGTATAAACAGTACACCAAGTCTGGTTTTCCCAGAGCCCAGTCTTCCAATGGAGAGGACTTACAGGCAAAACCTCGCTTCTTCGGCTGACGAGGCCCGGGTACCATACCATCTTGGGAGTCAAAATATCGGCCCGAGGTATGGATCGGGTTTGTTGTAGCCCTTAGGCCCTCGCAGGGACCTGCATAGAGCTAATGTTTTACGTGACCAACCACCATAGACACTGGCGAAAAAACTGAGGTGCCTCCCAGATGGGAGGGGTTATATAGGGGAGGAATTCTCCTTAATTGTGGTCAACCAGTGTCCAATCACCAGAGGTGCCTATATAACCCACTATGTAATGAAGCTCCTGTGTCCCGTGATGTATGATCAAGAAAAGATATATATATATATATATAAACAGTGACTAAGAATGAAAAAAGTAAAGTAGTAAAAAATAATGAAAAATATATGTATACAAATGAATGGTGTAACATACAAGAGAATAAATGAAGGAATAATAAAATTGTGTATAATAAAGATGTTAATTCAAAACTATGTAATACAATGTGAATCAAATCATGTTAAAAGCATGTAAATAAATGAATAGATACATGTGTTAACCAAAACATGGTTGCACATGTGGCTAATGCCGTAAAATGTAATGTTCGTGAATGTATCAGGAGCGAGGCATCAACCATGTACGGTCACATCTGGCGTTCCCAGGACGCCGGCACATGGCTCCGCAGCGTGGGCTTTTTTTAACGTGTCCGCTAATGACAATAGTGTTGCCATCTGCAATCTTTGCAGTCAACGCATAAGTCGCGGTAAGCCCAACACTCACCTAGGGACGACCGCCTTAAGAAGGCACATGAGCTGCCATCACCAAGCCCAGTTGGAGCAACAGAACACACAAAGCCACACTCCAGGCTCTCACCGTCCAGCATCGTCTTCTACTTCTCCTTCTCCTCTCTCCTCACAATTGTCCTCCACTCCACCTTCCATCATGCCATCCTCACATTTTTCTGGAAAAAGGCAGGCTTCTGTGTTCGAGCGTAAAAAAATGATGATGCTGGATAACCCTCTTGCCCAACGGTTGACGGCTGGCTTGTCAGAACTCATAGACCACCAACTACTGCCATATAAACTGGTGGACTCGGAGGCCTTTCGAAAATTTGTGGCTATTGGAACACCACAATGGAAGGTCCCAGGAAGCAAGTATTTCTCACAGAAGGGCATCCCAGAGCTATATGGCCATGTTCAGCGGCAAGTGAATGTATCTCTGGCACACAGTGTCGGTGCCAAGATACATCTGACCACAGACACATGGTCTAGCAAACATGGGCAGGGAAGGTATATCACTTTTACTGCCCACTGGGTGAACCTTCTGACGGCCGTCAAGCATGTAACCCGTGGCACCCATGTAGATTTGGTTTTACCTCCATGGATTGCATGCAGGCCTGGCTCTTCTTCTCCTCCTCCTCCTCCTACTCCATCCTCCTCCCTCTCCTCCTCGGCTGACTTCTCCTTTTCCGCTGCTAGCGTCTCTTCCGCTGCGCCGCCCAAGCTCCCCAGAACCTATTCCACATGCCAGGTAAGACGTTGCCATGCCATGCTGCGTCTGTTGTGCCTGGAAGCCAAGAGCCACACTGGCCCGGTACTCCTTTCAGCTTTGCATTCACAGGCAGATCAGTGGCTAACACCGCTCAATTTGACACTTGGTAAAGTGGTGTGTGACAACAGGGCCAATCTGCTTAGCGCATTGAAACAGGGCAAAATTACGCACGTGCCATGCATGGCAAACGTCTTAAACTTGGTCATGCAGCGATTCGTTGTCAAATACTCTGGGGTCCAGGACATCTTGCGGCAGGCAATGAAAATCTCGGCCCATTTCAGAAGATCTTACACGGCCATGGCTCACCTTGCTGACATTCAGCGGTGACACAATCTTCCGGTCAGATGTCTTATTTGCGATTGCCCGACGCGATGGAACTCAACCTTCTATATGCTTGATAGGCTGCTCCAGCAGAAACGTGCAGTTAACGTCTACCTGTATGAACTCTGTGGCAGAACAGGTTCTGGGGAGCTGGGGTTTTTTCACCGCGCCAGTGGCTGCTCATGCACGATGCATGCAGACTTCTGCAGCCATTTGATGAGATCACCAAACTGGTCAGTCGCAGCCATGGCGCCATCAGTGATATGGTACCTTATGCCTTCTTTATGGAGCATGCATTGCGTTGTGTCATTGATCAAGCCGTGGAGGAGCAGGAGCAGGAAGATGAGGAACTTGCAATGCTGGATGAATTCCCAGGGGGGCTACTCTATCTGAGACAAGTCAACAACAGGAGTCTGAAGAGGAGTCAGAGGAGGATGGTGCCGGGCTGGATGAGGAGGAGCAAGAAGAGCATGCTTTAAACCTTTCTGGGATCCCTGTTGTTGTGCGTGAATGGGGAGAGGAGGATGACATTATCCTGGATGATGAGCAGGAGCCAGGCCACCACACCGCTTCCAGTTTAGTGCAAATGGGGGCCTTCATGCTCCAGTGTTTTAACAGAGAACCCCGTATAAAAAGCATAAAGGTCAATGACCAGTACTGGGTGGCAACGTACTTAGACCCCCGGTACAAACATAAAATGGTGGAAATGTTACCACCGTCACAGAGGGCTGTCAGAATGGAACACTTCCAGGCCTTGCTTCGAGAAATGCTGCATTCTGCTTTTGCATGCGCTGGCAGAGGAGAAATTCCCACTCCCAGAGAAAGAGTTACAGGTACCAATCCAACAGCGCCTGCAAGAAGAGGACGGTTTGAAGATGTGTTGGTGACTTCCGATATGAGGTCATTCTTTCAGCCGACCCATCGACAGGTCTCATCCGGATCCAGCATCAGGGAACGCCTAGACCGACAGGTGTCCGACTACATTGGGTTAATGGCTGATGTGGACGCTCTGAGGAGTGAAGAACCCATGGACAACTGGGTGGGCAGGCTTGACCACTGGCCAGAGCTTGCCCAATTTGCAGTGGAACTGTTGGCTTGCCCCTCATCCAGTGTCCTGTCCGAAAGGATATTCAAATCAGCGGCCAGGCTGAGTGGCAAGGAAGGACGGCGGGGGCGAGCGCGGGATTTTCGAGGGGTGAGGTAAGTAAAAACGGGGGGCTGGGGGCACAGGCACTGTCAGATGTTTTTTCACCTTAATGCATAGAATGCATTAAGGTGAAAAATCTAGCAAGGTCATAAACTTATCTGACGCAATAACAATGGTGCGTAGGAACTACACCTTTGAAAGACTCATAGCTATAAATTCCCTAAACTGTAAAAAGTTTGACAACTGTTGGTCTATATGGCTCAAACACTTTTGATGCTCTGACTAAGCTTCACTACAATGAAAAATCTACACTGTATAAGTGCATATCAGTTACTGTGTATATCAACTTATTATTTATCCTTTGTATTTAGTTAAACCTGAAAAACTTCAATAAACATTATTGATAAAAAAAATGATCTCACACAACACTCAGGGTCTTAACTCCCCCATCAAACGTAGGAAGCTCTTCCAACTTTATCACTCCATGTATGCAGACATCCTCTTGCTGCAAGAGACCCACTTCCCATCCACATACAAACCCACATTCCTTCATTAGCGTTACCCCAAATTTTTCATAGCATCCGAGGATAACAAAACAAAAGGGGTGGCCATCTGTTTTGCTAAACACATTAACCACTCTCAACTGGAGACTATAGTTGATCACCTGGGATGCTATGTTATGGTTTCTGGCCACATTGATTGGGCGCTATACACCTTTGTTTCATACTATACCCCCAATAAGGGTCAGAGCCTGCTACATAAACTACAAGCACATCTAATGGGGGTGATATTTATCGGCGGAGACTCTAACACTGCCTTTGATTTCTCTCTTGACAAATCTTCATAAGGGAAACCGAAGCCTAAATGTCTTTCCAAACAAAGCGCTAAAATAGCTAAACTGCTTCATTCGGATGGGTTGATTGCCATTTAGAGAGAGGCCAACCCACACACAAAGGACCATACCCACTTCTCAGCCCCTCACAATTCCTTTGCCAGGATAGACCACATTTTCACACGCCCCACAACAATCCCTCTAATCAGAAGTTACAAGTTTATAAACTCCCTTCTGTCATGGTTATGCAATAGCGTTTGTCTGCTTACCTGTCTCCATGTGTTCATCTCTAGAGACCAGCCGACCCTCACCTGACTGCTTTTGTAATCCATCCTCTGGCATGGCTCCACCCTGGCTCCTATCAGAAAACTCAATATTAACCTGTGCACTGCAGGTCAACCCTGCTGATCAACCTTTGTGTGTTTGGCTTCATGTTACCTGCCGTGTGCTCTTCTGTTGTTCTGTTACCGACTTTGGCGCGTCCCTGACTATCCCTGTTTGCCTGTGATCCTGACCTTTTGGCATGTTCCTGACTATCCCTGTATGCTTGTGGCCCCGACCTTGGCTGTATCCCTCTCTATCCCTATCCTCTCTATCCCTATCATCCGGGCAAGGATATAAGCAAGGTAGGTAATTATCGTCCGATCTCGCTCATTCATAAAGATATTAAAATAATGGAAAAGATCCTTGCAAATAGGGTAGCGAGCTTTATCCCTTCATATATCCATAGAGATCAGGTAGGCTTCATCCCTGGGAGACAGGGTCCAGACCAGATTCGTAGGACCATTGATGTCATCTCAATTCTAAAATCACAGTGGGACAGGGGACCCCTCAAAAAGGTTTTCTTTTCTTGATAGGCCTTCACAAGGCCTTTGACTCAGTAGATTGGGCATTCCTGCCTCTTTATTCAACCCCATCTGTGCAGGTACGCCAGATGGGCAGATACTCATAATCCTTCTCCAAGGGTAAGCAGACTGGGTTGCCCGCTCTCTCCCCTCCTCTTTGCAATGTCCATCAAAACATTAGCCATAGCAATTAGATTGAATCCTGACATTAAGGGGGTGCTTTGTGAGGATCAGGAACATAAATGTGCGTTATACTCTGGTGACCTCCTCCTCTTTATCACCTCTCCTCTAACATCCACTCCTGTGGTATATAAGTTACAGCGTTTTTTCAGCGAGGTTTCTGGCCTACGGGTCAATATGGACAAATCAACAGCATTAAACAAAACAGTCCCTCTGGATCTGCTTACACAGATTTCAAATAACTTTGACTTTTCTTGGGCTCCCACAGCAATCAAACTAATGCCAGATATCAATAACCTTTTGAAAGCAAACTACTCCCCTATGGTACACAAATGTAGAGGCGCAAAGGGAAAAATGGTCAAAGTGTGGTCTATCCTGGCTGGGCAGGGATCATGCAGTTAAGATGATCCTTCTCCCCCGTCTTTTATACTTATGTTGCTCGCTCCCAATCCCAATTACGAAAAAATTCCTCAGTAAATTCCAATCCAAAATAGTTTGCTTTGTTTGGGGCAACAAAGGGTATAGATGCCCCTCAAGAATCCTTTTCCGCCTGAAATCCCAGGGCGGTCTGGGCCTACTAAACCTCTGGGGGTACTTCCAGGCAGCACAACACAACTGGGGGTACTTCCAGACAGACAAATTTCAATGGTATTCTCTAGGAGCCCAAAGCCTGATTGGCTTGCCATGGAAAGACAAGCAACCCCTTTGAATACCATTGATTATCTTCTCTGGTGCAACCCAAAAATTATGTCAGCTATAATGTCCCCCACCCTCTCTCACTCCATTGTCCTATGCTCCAAGCTTTACCCAAAACACACCCTGATACCCCCCTTGTAGTGACTAGCGCATTTGTTTCATAATGCTAACTTCCCACTGGGGTTGAACATTAAAGCGTTCTGATGTTGGACAGATAAGGGCCTCTACTGAATTGGTCACTTCCTCTCCCCGGCAGGTCCACTTACATTGACTAACTGCAGGAAGGAATTAGAAATGCCCAATGCGGAACTATTTAGATTCTCCTGATTTCCTGATTTCCTATACTCCATCTGGACCAACAAAACAGAACCCCCCACAATAACCCCTTATGAGCATTGGGGCTCGAACACGTGGATCAGGGGGGAGGTATCTCATTGATCTATACAGCACTGGCGATAACTACGGACAAGACAACCTACACTTGGGCCTGGGAGGAGGACATCCACGCATCAAAACAAGCCTACAAAGTTATTCTCAATATATCCCTCATTGAAGCTAGTCTAAAAGTATTGACCAGGTGGTATTATGTTCCCTCCAGGCTGGCAATCATTTACCCAGGGACTTTGCCACTATGCTTTAGAGGTTGCGAGCTGGAGGACACAATGCTCCACGTATGGTGAACCTGTCCTCTCATTAGATCATTCTGGCAGAAAGTCTTCCGTACCATCAGCTCCTTAACAAATGAAACAGTGACACCTAAACCCAACATAGCACTGCTAAATCATGATATCCCAAACCTAACTAAGCACTCACAGGCACTGTCATTTTTCATTTTATTAGGAGCTAACGTGACAATAGCTAAGGCCTGAAAGAAACCCTCTGTTTCCTTCCAGGGGTTCAGGAGAAAAGTGTCTTTGATAATGGCTCAAGAACAAAGAGTAGCAAAACTTAATGACAAACTTGAAAGGATTAATGCCACTTGGGGACCTTGGGCCATGTTCTGCAATATACCTTTCCTTCCTGGATCCATGAATGCTCCGATCCCTCTTTGAACCCATCTCTTTACACCTCTCCTCTCCTTTCACAAGTTTCTTATCTTTCCTTCTGGGAACAATCTGGTCCCTACCTCCCTTTACTTTAATTAGACATGAGGCTACCCCTGCCGAGGGTTTAATAATTGTTTTTGGTCAGACTGTCAGGACTTGGTCACTCTCATATTGTACATTTGACAATCAATCACTTTTGAACTGATTATTGATCTGGCAAGTTCTGTACTTATATCCTTTACTATAAGACTAGGAGCGAGCCCAGGAGAGGGGTTGGTCGTGGGCCCGGGAGGCTTCATGCATAAACACATAGAGTTCCCAAAGGGTAGTGTGTAAGGAGCCTCTCGGGTGGTCCGGCGGTTACCTTCAGGTTGTTTTTAATGTTTCACACTGTCAGCTATCCTAATACAGTGAGGCAGGAGTTAAGGCCAGGAGAGTCAGAAGAGTTGGTAGACCCCTGAAATGCTGCCCGGCTTTTAGGGTTTTTGGACAACTCTGTCCCTACCCCCTGAGTTACCCAGTAATAGGGATGAGCCGAACACCCCCCCGGTTCGGTTCGCACCAGAACTTTCGAACGGACCCCAAATTCGAACGAACTTTAGAACCCCATTGAAGTCTATGGGACTCGAACGTTCGAAATGAAAAGTGCTAATTTTAACAGCTAATATGCAAGATACTGTCCTAAAAAGGGTTTGGGGACCTGGCTCCTGCCCCAGGGGACATGGGTCAATGCCTAAAATGTTTTTAAAAATGGCCATTTTGGCGGAAGCACTGATTTTAAAGACGATTAAAGTGAAAAAAAAAGTGCCACATGTTTACCGTGTTTAGAACAGTCCCTGCACAAAATGACATTAAACGGAAATAACACCATTTAAAACTGCTTGCGGTTTTAATGTTATATCTGGTTCCTCCAATATGGTTGAAAATCATTGAGAAAAATGGCATGGGTAGCCCTCCCTGCCCATTACCAGCCTATTTGGGTCTTGTACGCATATTAAGGGGAGCCCTGTTCCCATATTAAAAAAAGGAAATGCGCGTGGCCCCCAGGCCCTATATACTCAGAACAGCAGTATACAGGCGGTGCAAACAAGACAGGGACTGTGTAGGTTTGTTGTGTTAAGTTGAATCTGTTTGTAATTTTCAACTGGTACATTTTTAAAGTGTAGCTCCAGTCAAAAAACTATTTTAAGCTTTTTGGAAAACATAGGGAAGGGTTATCACCCCTGTATAATTTGTTTTATCATCCATCCTTTTTCATCTCACTTGCTGTTGTCTCCTTCCGTTTGCAAGTAGGAGATGTTTGTAAATTGGATGTTTGAAAGTAGGGGCCTGCCCTATATGCTCTGCAGAAATGGCGGAACAAGGTGTTGGTTTTGCCACAACATTGTAAGCCCTGAAAGTGACTCTTGGTGGGCGCTGGAGCGCCCTGCTGTGAACGATTATATCAAGAATTGTAATTACATGCCATTGTTGAACAGTGGTAGAAAAATTGACCTTTGGTGGTTGTGGTGCTGGTGCCACAACACTATAAGTCCTCACCGTTACTCTGGGTGGGCACAGGAAGGGGCCCTCCTGTGAAATATTATATCAAGAATTGTAATTACATGTCCCTGTTAAACAGGGGCAGAAAAATGTGGCCTTAGGCACTGCTGCTGGTGCCACCACACTGCAACCTCTTCCATATACTCTAGTTTTATTGCAGGAATTAGCCCTGCTGCAAAGCATTGCATCAAAAATTGTACTTAAACGCCCCTGTTAAACAGGGGCAGAAAAATTGGGCCTTAGGCACTGGTGCTGGTGCCACCACACTGCAACCTCTGCCATATACTCTAGTTTTATTGCAGGAATTAGCCCTGCTGCAAAGCATTGCATCAAAAATTGTACTTAAACGCCCCTGTTAAACAGGGGCAGAAAAATTGGGCCTTAGGCACTGGTGCTGGTGCCACCACACTGCAACCTCTGCCATATACTCTAGTTTTATTGCAGGAATTAGCCCTGCTGCAAAGCATTGCATCAAAAATTGTAATTAAACGCCCCTGTTAAACAGGGGCAGAAAAATTGGGCCTTAGGCACTGGTGCTGGTGCCACCACACTGCAACCTCTGCCATATACTCTAGTTTTATTGCAGGAATTAGCCCTGCTGCAAAGCATTGCATCAAAAATTGTAATTAAACGCCCCTGTTAAACAGGGGCAGAAAAATTGGGCCTTAGGCACTGGTGCTGGTGCCACCACACTGCAACCTCTCCCATATACTCTTGTTTGATTGCAGGAATTAGCCCTGCTGCAAAGCATTGCATCAAAAATTGTAATTAAATGCCCCTGTTAAACAGGGGCAGGAAAATTGGGCTGATGGCATCAACCAGAACCAGAAATGTTCTTCCAACATATCAGCGGAGGAGGAAGAGGATAGACAATCAACATAACAGGACAGTCACTCAGCATCAGCATAGGCAGTCTTGAAGGGATGTGATATTTCAAAAAAAATTATTCTGTTACATCAGCTTCAGGTGCTTGGTAGCTGTGGGTGATCCAAGACTGATTCATCTTGATGAAGGTCAGTCGATCAACTGATTCGGTGGACAGGCGCACCCTGTGATCGGTAACAAAGCCACCAGCAGCACTGAAGGTGCGTTCCGAAAGAACGCTGGATGCAGGACAGGCCAGTAGCTCAATTGCATACTGTGCAAGCTCTGGCCAGTGATCCATCCTCAAGACCCAGTAAGCCAGAGGATTTTCGGTGGGAAAGGTGTCCAAGTCTGACCTTGCCCCTAGGTATTCCTGCACCATGTAAATCAGACGCTGGCGATGGGTGCTGGAACCGATCATACCTTGGGGCTGCGGACTAAAAAATTGTCTGAAAGCATCAGTCAGACGGCCACCTTCTCCACCGCTCCTTCTGACCGATGCCTCAGCAACACGTTGTCCAGGACCAGGAGTTTGTAACCTCCCAGTCTCTGGGAACGCGTTGCACAGACCTTTCTGCAAGGCCTCCCGGAGATGTCTCATCCTCTGCTCCCTCTGCGATGGCAAGATAAGGTCGGCAACCTTACCCTTGTACCGTGGATCAAGGAGAGTGGCCAGCCAGTAATGGTCCCTCTCCTTGATCCGAAGAATACGAGGAACCTTCCGCAGGCTTTGCAGGATCAGGGAGGCCATGCAGCATAGGTTAGCTGAGGCATTCGGTCCGGAGTCCTCTGGGTCACTAAGGACAACATGATCCGCAGCTACCTCCTCCCAGCCACGTACAAGTCCACGTGTTTCTTGGGACTGTAAATCATCCCTACAAGACTGCTGCTGCTGCTGCTGATGCTGATGCTGAGTGCCAGCCTCCACCTCCATGCTGACACAATCATCCTCCTCCTCCTCTTCCTCCTCCTCATCCTCTTCCTGTGTGATGGGTGGCACAGCAGGAACACTGTCTGGATAAAGGGGGCCTTGAGAGGCAAGGAAGTCCTCCTCTTCCTGCCTCTGTTCTGCCTCAAGTGCCCTGTCCATTATTCCACGCAGCGTATGCTCCAACAGGCGGACAAGAGGTACAGTGTCACTGATGCATGCACTGTCACTGCTCACCATCCTTGTGGCCTCCTCAAACGGTGACAGGACAGTGCATGCATCCCTGATCATGCCCCACTGGCGTGGTGAAAAAAACCGAGCTCCCCTGACCCTGTCCTGGTGCCGTAGTCGCACAGGTACTCATTGATGGCCCTCTGCTGCGTGTGCAGCCGCTGCAGCATGGCCAATGTTGAGTTCCATCTGGTGGGCATGTCACATATAAGGCGGTTCTTGGGCAGGTTCAACTCCCTTTGGAGCTCAGCCAGCCGAGCACAGGCATTAAATGATCGGCGGAAATGCACACAGACTTTCCTGGCCTGCTTCAGGACATCCTGTAAGCCGGGGTACCTGCCCAAGAACCGCTGCACCACCAGGTTAAGGACGCGAGCTACACAGGGCACATGGGTCAGTTGTCCCTGTCGGAGGGCGGAGAGGAGGTTGGTGCCATTGTCGCAAACCACCATTCCTGGCTTAAGCTGGCGTGGCGTCAACCACCTCTCGGCCTGCCCCTGCAGAGCTGACAAAACATCCGCCCCAGTGTGGCTCCTGTCCCCCAAACAAACCAGCGCAAGCACGGCATGGCATCGTTTTGCCTGCGTACTTGCGTAGCCCCTGGAACGCCTACGGAGCACCGCTGGTTCTGAGGACAGAGCACTGGAAGAGGCCATGGAGGAAGAAGAAGAGGAGGGGGTGGAGGAGAGAGGTGTGTCACAACCAATAGTAGCATTTTGGAGGCGTGGTGGCGGAACAACCTCCAACACTACTGCACCTTGTCCTGCATCCTTCCCAGCTGCCAGAAGAGTGACCCAATGGGACGTGAAAGACAGGTAACGTCCCTGTCCATGCCTGCTGGACCATGAGTCAGCGGTAATATGCACCTTACCGCTGACCGCCCTGTCCAGCGAGGCAAGGACATTGCCTTCCACATGCCGGTAGAGAGCCGGAATCGCCTTCCGTGAGAAAAAGTGGCGTTTGGGGACCTGCCACTGAGGAACCGCACATTGTACAAACTCACGGAAGGGGGCCGAGTCTACCAACTGAAAAGGCAGCAGTTGAAGTGCTAGCAATTTAGCCAAGCTAGCATTCAACCGCTGGGCATGTGGATGGCTGGGAGTGAACTTCTTTCGCCGGTCCAGCAGCTGGGGCAGGGACATTTGCTAGCGGTACACCCACGTCCGATTATACCAGGCAGAGTTCCCGGAAGCACTTGGCTGTGACACACCTAATTCTACACCTTCATTCCTCTCAGAGCAGGTTTCAGAGAGGACTGAAGGTCTAGTGGAGTTGGAGATGCCAGCTGATGAGGAGCAAGGAGAGGTCCGCTTTGTTCTTTGGTGTGGGTCTTTGAGGCTTGCCAACGAGCTGCATGGCAGGTCAACATATGTCTGGTCAAGCATGTGGTGCCCAAGCGGCTGATGTTTTGGCCACGTGAGATACGCTTGAGACATATGTTGCAAATAGCAGCGGTGCGATCTGATGCACTCGTCTCAAAAAAGGCCCACACCAAAGAACTTTTAGAATAACGCGCAGAGGCAGCGCTCTGCACAGGCGGAGCTCTGCGGTGTGATTCAGTCGGTGTGCTGCCCCTAAGCTGGCCCCCGGAGGGCATCCTGCCTCGTTGGACATGTGCCTCCTCCTCCTCCTCCTCTCTCCTTCCAGGCACCCACGTGGAGTCAGTGCCCTCATCATCCCCTCCCTCTTCATCGCTGTAGCAAACCTGGCAGTATGCTTCAGCTTGTGGAACATGACTGCCAGATTGCTGTCCTTCTTGAGAATCCCCTTTCTCTGCGCTCACGCTACTGCCTTCCTCTAGCTGAGTGTCATCATCAGAGCCCACAAAACACTGGGCATCCTCCTGGAGCATGTACCCAACACTGTGCTCAAAGAGTTCAGGAGACTCCTCAGGAGGACGTGGTGGGTCTAGGGAAGGAGTCACTGATGATGACATTGAGAGGAGGGAAGACGATGCATTGGCAGCTGCTTTGCTAGTACCCTGAGACTGGGTGAGAGAGGATGAGGAGGATGAAGAGGGCTTGGTCATCCACTCTACCAAGTCGTTGGCATGTTGCGGTTCAACATGTCCAGCTGCCGAAAAGAAGGACAAGCGTGTCCCATGGCCACGTGCTGATGACAATGCACCGCGTCCACGACCAGCACTGTTGTCTCTAGACACAGAGCCTGCTTGCCCTCTTTTATCGGCTCGCGCCTGTCTGCCTCTCCTTGCTGGCCTTCCAGACATGGTAATGGCCTGAAGGGAGTTGGGTAAAAAAGCAGTTGGGTAGTGTATATTGTGCTAGAGGCACACAACACCCACTAACTCCTGCAGATGCCTTTATTATAGAACACCAGAGATAAAGGGGTATATACAGATGTATACTGTGCTGTGCTGGAGGCACACACAACTTCCAATAACTCCTGCAGATGGCAAGTGGTCTCAAATAGAGAAGAGCTATGTAGGTGGATATAGCGGTATGTACTGGGTACAGAGCACGCAGACAGCACGCACTATCTCCTAACACTACTGACTGCAAGCTCTATTATAAAAGATAGATCACTAGCTATATAGGTGAGGTGAATATAGCGGTGTATACTGCGGTCAGGGCACGCAGACAATAACCACTACACAACAGCAAGATCGAAAATCGTCCAAAACGATCGGTGTGTACTGTGTTGAAGGTACACAGAACACCCACTGCTTCAGACGCCAACACACTACACAAGGCCGCCGCGTTGGCGGCCTTATATAGTGTGGGGCGTGCACTACACAGCCTGAGCTATGATTGGCCACAGGCATCCTGCCTGTGGCCAATCATGGCTCTCCTCGCTGCTGGCGCTGCGATTGGCCAAGCATGCGGGGTCACAGTGCATGCTTGGCCAATCATGAGCCAGCAATGCACTGCGCCATCGCAGTGCATTGTGGGCCGTGAGCGCCACACAAATTTGGCGCGAACGGACCAAAATGTTCGGACTTCGCCGAACGGACGAACAGCCAATGTTCGAGTCGAACGTATGTTCGACTCGAACACGAAGCTCATCCCTACCCAGTAACTATTCTACTTTCTGTAGTTGCTAATATATCCTTCTTACTATATCCCCAGTTTTAGTGATATATTGGAACTCTTAACCCCCGTAAACACGATCAGAAATTTGGCCAGCAAAAGACAGATGAGAGCTTTTGGTCAGAAAATGCGACCGTGTGTATGCTCCATCAGACTTTTGCTGGCTGAATTCCTGCCAGCAAAAGATTGAGAGCATGTTCTCAATTTTTCGGTCGGAAAAGGTTCCATTTGGAAATTCCGATCGTCTATACCAATTTCCGACATGCAAAATTACTACGCATGTTCGGAAACAATTTAAAGCATGTGCAGAAGCATTGAAATTAATTTTCTCGGCTCGTCGTAGTGTTTACATCACCACTTTCTTGACAGTCGAAAGTTAAGCGAACTTTTGCGTGACTGTGTGTATGCACGCCAAGTTTGAGCGGAATTCCGACGGAAAAACCATCCAAGATTTTTCCGATGGATATTACACTCATGTGCACGGGCATTAGCTAAATGACAAAGCATACACTGTTATGTACAATTATCTCTGTTATGTCTGACATTTTTTCCAATAAACATATTTTAAAACAGAAAAAAAAAAAAAAAAAGAATAGAAATTCCTACTGATAGACTAGGATTTGAGTAAGCATGATTGTATGACAGCTTTCTATTTTTGAAAACAATGTATATAATATTTGTATGGTGTTTTCTTACGTATATATGTTGTTTACATACAGGTTATATTAAAAGATTTGGGCAACACTCCTCCGAGAGAAGCCGCTGTTGGTGAAATATGTAGAGGAAACAACAGTATAGTCTGTATGGAAGAAACAACTAACTGTAAAGTTCTGCTGTAAATGGAGATTTATATTTTTAACATGATTATAATGTACTGTATTTATTGGCGTACACTCACTTTTTCACCATGAAAATTGGGTGCAAATAGCGTGTGCGTGTTATACGCCAATACTTCAATTTTAGCTGCCTCGGAGGGGACAGGGAAGGGGGCAGGACAAGTGCCATCAGTTTACATACAGTGAGAATCTTCTGTTTACTTGGCGGCCTCTGTAATAGGAAGTCCTGTCTCCTGGGCCACCATTGGACCAGTGTTCTGTCTATCATAGGAGATTCTCACCAAATTGCTGCAGATGGGCATCGATCAGGCTGCACTGATGGCAATGGTGAGGCTGCTGCATTGATGGAAATGGCAAAGCTGCTGCATTGATGGCAATGGTGAGGTTGCATTGATGTGGACTGATGAGGCTTCATTGATGGCACTTGTGAGGCTGCTGATGGACATTGGTGGCGATGGTGAGGCTGCAGATGGGCACTGACCCTTATTTTGCTTAAAAGTTCCTTATTTAAAATTAAAAAAAAAATCCTGAAACTTCCCTCTTAAAATTAATGTGCGTGTTATACGCCTGTGCATGTTATATGCCGATAAATACTGTATATGAAATAAAATGATACTTTTTTTAAGAAAAAAAACTGTGTTATGGCAACATAAAGATCCCAAAATATGTTGTGGGAATGATTTAGAAGAGTTTTGCATTTTTTCTGCCAGAAAACTACAATCAAAAATGCAATCCAGAAGGTTTTTTTTTGTCCTGCCACTTAAACGTTGAGCTCAAAATATGCCTGTAATCATTGTTATGTACATGACAAAAGTATTGCAGAAGCAGTGATTTTTAAGCCAGTGTTCATGGAGTCTAATACTGAAAAATGTAAACTTTTGTATTTGGGAGCTAAAACTATGTATCCAAGCTACTCATTAACCACTTTAATCCTTGAAGGTTTTGCCACCTTACTGACCAGGCCATCTTTTGCGATATGGCGTTGCGTCAATTTAACTGCGACACTGTATCCATATAAAATTGACGTCCCCTTTTTTCCTTCAAATAGAGCTTTTTTTGGTGGTATTTTATCACATTTGCAGTTTTTATTTCTTGCTCTATAAACAAAAAGAGAGTGACAATTTTGATTTTTTTTACTTTTTTTACTTTTTTAACCCCTCACAACATATATATATATATATATATATATATATATATATATATATATATATAAATAAATATATATATATATATATATATATATATATATATATATATATATATATATATATATATATATATATATATATATATATATATATATATATATATATGTTGTGAGGGGTTAGCTCGGCAGCGGGTGTGTGTGACCGCCTGGATGGGTTCACAACACAAAATCAGGCACAGCAGACAGCGTTGTAGGTGCAAAAAAACAAAAGATGCGGTTTATTTATGCTACATGCAGTGAAACATATAACAGCCAAACAAAAAATAAAAACATGAAAATAAATCCTGGTCAGCTTGACCTCTAATTACACACTTAGATTCCCTGTCTAACAACTGAGTGCAGCCTTGTGCTGCACCAGTCCCTGTCTCTGTTGTAGAGGTTTGCCACACAGGCGTTAACTCACCGCACAGAACAGGTGTCACACTCCCCAGTCTATACACACAAAACTGGTTCCAGGATGGAGCATCTCCCTAAGCATGCTGGGGTTTTTTGTAGAGGCCTTAATGAGCCCACTTACTTCAGCTGGGCTCATTAACTCTTCCCCTCTAATTGTACAAGTCTGCATAAAGCCTGAATCTAGGGCACACATATTTCCCATCCTGGATACAACCAGGTGACTTTACCTGCGTGCTGCCACATACCCCCCCCCCCTCTTGTTTCAACCTTGGGGTTGTAACACAAGCAGTCAGACACGCATGTATCCGAGACAAAGCATCCACATTCCCCATTTTAACAACAGGGCGATGCTTAACTGTAAAGTTAAATTCCTGTAGGGCCAGGAACCACCTATTTAACCTTCTATTGGTCTCCTTGTTTTGAGCCATCCACTTTAAAGGAGCGTTATCAGTCACCAGCTCAAAGTGCCTACCTAGCAGATAGTACCAAAGGGAATCTAGAGCCCACTTCACTGCTAAACATTCCTTCTCAATCGTGGCGTAATTTACCTCATGGGACTTCAACTTCCTGCTGAGGTAAATGACTGGGTGCTCTTCCCCGTTCCAGACCTGGGATAACACTGCTCCTAACCCAACGTCTGACGCATCAGTTTGTACAACGAAGTCCTTAGAGAAGTCTGGTGAGTACAACACTGGCTGGCTACATAAGGCTGTTTTTAAGGACTGAAATGCTTCTTCAGCCTCTGGGGACCATTTAACCATAACAGACTCTTTCCCTTTTGTCAGGTTGGTGAGGGGCACAGCCTGAGAAGCAAAATGGGGAATGAATCGTCGATAATAGCCAGTGATTCCCAGAAAGGCTCCTACCTGTTTCTTGCTGTTGGGACGTGGCCAACTCTGTATGGCCTCGACTTTATTGACTTGGGGTTTTATCACCCCCCTCCCAATAGTGTACCCAAGATATTTGGCCTCCTCCTGTCCAATGGTACACTTCTTTGGATTGGCCATAAACCCAGCTTCCCGGATAGAGTCTAGGACTGCTTGTACTTTTGGCAAATGTGAGACCCAGTCTGTGCTATGGATAATCACATCATCCAGGTAAGCTGCAGCATATTTCTGATGGGGCCTCAGAATCTTATCCATTTTCCGCTGGAATGTTGCCGGTGCATTCTGTAACCCAAACGTCATTCTCTTATATTGGAATGCCCCATCTGGGGTTACAAACGCAGTTTTCTCCTTGGCCGACTCGGCCAGGGGAATTTGCCAATACCCTTTGGTGAGATCAAGAGTTGTCATATATCGGGCTGTTCCCAGCCGGTCAATCAACTCATCTATACGCGGCATGGGGTAGGTGTCAAATTTTGTAACTTTTTTTAATTGTTGAAAATCGTTACAAAACCGCCAGCTCCCATCAGGTTTGGGCACTAGTACGATAGGACTGGACCAGTCACTCTGGGACTCCTCTATCACACCCAATTCCAGCATCCTTTGAACCTCCCCACGTATTGCCTCCCCTCGGGCCTCTGGTATTCTATAAGGTTTTAGTTTTACCCTTTCTCCTGGCGGGGTGATAATGTCATGCTCTATGCCAGATGTTTGTCCCGGAAGCTCAGAGAAAACCTCTTTGCTACGAAGTACAAACTCTTTAACCTCCTGTTGTTGGGGTTTCGATAAGGTGTCTGCTATTCCAACCTCAGGAACTAAGCAATCAGGCTGTACTTGTGACAAAGTCTCTGCGACTAGGGATTCCCT
The DNA here is from genome assembly GCF_037356315.1 of Lithobates pipiens. Taxonomy (NCBI): domain Eukaryota; kingdom Metazoa; phylum Chordata; class Amphibia; order Anura; family Ranidae; genus Lithobates; species Lithobates pipiens. The sequence continues at coordinate 511,075,921 of NW_027507748.1, forward strand.
ATCCCTCCAGGCTTTCAGCAGATTGACGTGATAGATCTGCTCCGGCTTTCGCCTTCCTGGCTGTCTAACCCTGTAGTTCACCTCACTAATTTTTTCAATTACTTCATATGGACCTTGCCATTTGGACAGAAATTCGCTTTCAACCATAGGGACTAGCACCAAGACCCTATCCCCCCGGGGAAAAAGTACGGGTCTTGGCCCCACGGTTGTACACTCTCTGCTGTGCTAACTGCTCTTGGGTTAAATGTTCCTTTACAATTGGCAATACCTGTGCAATTCTATCTTGCATCAGGGCGACATGCTCAATCACACTCCTGTGAGGAGAACTCTCATTTTCCCAAGTTTCCTTGGCGATATCCAGCAGCCCTCTTGGGTGTCTCCCATAGAGCAACTCGAAGGGTGAGAAACCCGTAGAGGATTGGGGTACCTCCCTAATGGCAAACATCAGATAGGGTATTAGACAGTCCCAATTCTTTCCATCTCTATCCACCACCTTCTTTAACATTTGTTTTAGGGTTTTGTTGAATCTTTCAACCAACCCATCTGTTTGGGGGTGATACACAGATGTACGCAATTGTGTCACTTTGTACAACTTGCATAGTTCTTTCATAACCCTGGACATAAAGGGTGTACCTTGGTCCGTAAGCAGTTCCTTACAAATACCCACGCGGCTAAAAACAAGAGATAACTCTTTGGCTATGGTTTTGGCCGAGGTATTGCTTCCAGATAACGGGTGGCATAGTCCAATATAACCAAAATGTACTGATGCCCCCTGGCGGACTTCATTATCGGACCTACCAAATCCATTGCGATCCTTTCAAAGGGGACCTCAATGATAGGAAGAGGTACCAGCGGGTTACGGAAATGTGGCATAAGTGCCGACTTCTGACACACAGGGCAGGAGGAACAATAATTTTCTATTTCCTTCATGACCCCAGGCCAATAGAATCTCTGCAATATCCTCTCTCTGGTTTTCTCTGTCCCCAGATGACCTCCCAGAATGTGTCCATGAGCCAATTCTAACACCAACTTCCTGTAAGGTTTGGGCACTACAAGTTGCTCAATGGTTTCTTATGCCCTTTGAGCCACTCGATACAGCAGGTCCCTTTCCATAGTGAAGTAAGGATAAGTGCAAGTCTTATCTGGGCTCACTAACTCGCCATCTATTTTCACCACATTTTCCCGTGCCTTTATTAGGGTGGGGTCTTTTAACTGTTCTGTGGCAAAATTTTCACTGTGAACCTCAAGATCCGAAAACTCCACAGACTGCATGTTTTCATCTGAGGATGTTGGCTCCTCCCCAGTTTCTCGAGTTTCCCCGCTAATACCGACAAGGGAAATTCAGGAGAGTCCTCACCACTCCCAGAGGAATTCTGGTCATCTTCCTGGTTTATAGGGGCCCCAGTGGGGGGCTCAGGACAATCCCAGAGTTCCCAGAATTTTGGAAAATCCCTTCCCACAATAGCATCATGTGGTAAGTGAGACACTAACCCCACCTGATGAGAGAAGTTACCTTTGGGGGTCTCAAAAAACACTGAAGTTACAGGATACTCTCGGGTGTCCCCATGCACACAAATAACAGCCACCCTGTTCTTCCCAGAGACCTCTGTAGTAACTATTCAGCTTTTATCAATGTTACCAGGCTACCTGAATCCAGCAACACATCAACATTTCTACCATTAATACACATTTTACATAAATGTTTTCTCAGGTCCCCGAATGGCAGTGCATGCAACTGTCGCAAACAGCGACTGACGTCTCTCCCTTATAAAGTCACATTGCATAGGCTCATCCACCATGTTTGGTGCGGTCAAAGTCTCTGGCTGCAGCCACTTTCTGCTCAGGTGAATGAGATCATACATTTGAGACCTGGGGGGTTTTCCAACCTGAAAAGTCCAATTATGCACACGCTGAGCCCGGACGGCCAGGGTGACACCCAGCCGTGCCAATATTTCTGTTTTTAGCACCACATAGTCTTTTGCTTGGTCAGGCTCTAGGTCATAATAAGCTTTCTGCGATTCCCCAGTTAACAGAGGGGCCACCAGTCCAGCCCATTGCTCCTTAGGCCACTTTTCCCTTTCAGCAGTCCTTTCAAATGTGGTCAAAAACACCTCCGGATCATCCTCTCCAGTCATTTTTGTCAGTAAACGGCTCACACCAAAGGATGCGGTATTATTGTAACCACTTGCTTCTTTGGTCTGCGGACGTTGCTGTATTAATGTCTCTATTTGCCGTTGAAAACTCTGCTCTTGCTTCTGCAACAGGTCTATGAAGCGGACTTCAGATTGCTGCTGGGCTTGTTGCTGAGCTTCCAAACTCTGCAGGTGAGCTTTCTGCTGAGCTTCCAGACTCTGCTGAAAAGTTGCATTTGTCTGCTGCTGATTTGCATTTGCCTGCTGCTGGGCTGCAAGGCTCTGTTGTTGAGCTACAAGGCTCTTTTGTAAACCCGCATTTGTTTGCTACTGATTTGCATTTGCTAGAGCCAGCTGTCTCAGTATCTCCTCCATGCTGGCCTTAACAAAAAAAAATAAAAAAAATGCCCGCATTCTCCACCAACTGTGAGGGGTTAGCTCGGCAGCGGGTGTGTGTGACCCCCTGGATGGGTTCACAACACAAAATCAGGCACAGCAGACAGCGTTGTAGGTGCAAAAAAACAAAAGATGCGGTTTATTTATGCTACATGCAGTGAAACATATAACAGCCAAACAAAAAATAAAAACATGAAAATAAATCCTGGTCAGCTTGACCTCTAATTACACACTTAGATTCCCTGTCTAACAACTGAGTGCAGCCTTGTGCTGCACCAGTCCCTGTCTCTGTTGTAGAGGTTTGCCACACAGGTGTTAACTCACCGCACAGAACAGGTGTCACACTCCCCAGTCTATACACACAAAACTGGTTCCAGGATGGAGCATCTCCCTAAGCATGCTGGGGTTTTTTGTAGAGGTCTTAATGAGCCCACTTACTTCAGCTGGGCTCATTAACTCTTCCCCTCTAATTGTACAAGTCTGCATAAAGCCTGAATCTAGGGCACACATATTTCCCATCCTGGATACAACCAGGTGACTTTACCTGCGTGCTGCCACAATATATATATATATCCAATAAAGAAATGTAAAAAATCTAATTTCTTCATCAATTTAGGCCAATATGTATTCTGCTACATATTTTTTGGTAAAAAAAAAATCTCAATAAGCGAATATTGATTTGTTTGCGTAAAAGTTATCGCCTCTAAAACTATGGGATTTTTTTATTTACTTATATTTATATTTACTAATAATGGTGGCGAGCAGCAATTTTTAGGGGGACTGCAACATTTCAGATGACAAATCTGACAATATCTGACACTGTTGATACTTTTTTGGGGAGCAGTGACACTAATACAGTCATCAGTGCTAAAAATATGTACTGTGACTGTACTAATGACAATGGCTGGGCAGGGGTTAACATCAGGGGCGATCCAAGTGTTAAGTGTGTCCCTAGGGGGTGTTTGCTAACTGTTTGGGGGTTGCTCTGTGTGAAGACAGAGATTGGTGTTCCTGCTTAGCAGGAACACCAATCTCTATCTTCTCCCCTGTCAGAATGGCAATCTGTCTTGTGCACATAGGCAGACCAACATTCTGCCTCTCTCAGGAAATAATTGCGGGTGGCCAGACCCACTGATTGTCTCTCCCTCTGTCCAAACAGTATGTGTTTGCACCTCGGGCGGTGGCCCCCAGTGTCTATTACATGAATGCACGTACAGGTACTTGATTTCGTGCAATAGAGCCAACCTGTCGCAGTAAAAATATGTTAGGCGGTTGGCAAGTGGCTAACAGCTACTCTTCTGAGGGAATGGAGGATGGAAAAATAACTGGGGGTTCTTGAAGACCATAGACCCAGTATTTGCATGCAATGCTTGGCTGGCGATAGCAATGCATTTGAAAGTGTATTTTTTTGAGAGATAATTATGTAATTCTACCACTCTACTTTATAAAGCCTTCAGTCTCATCTAGAGTATATGGCTCAGCTTTGGGTACCACTCCTCAGGAAAGGCAACAAAGTTAGTAAGGGGAATGGAGGACCTAAATTATGAGGAAAGATAAACTTACTCTTTCTGGAGAAGAGGTGCTTGAGAGGGAATATGATAGCATTATACACATTTACAATGGTGACACCATGTTGGGAATAATCTGTTTAAACTAAGGACACATGGCCACAAGATGAAGTGTTGGTATTAAAGCTCAATCTTCTGCTGCTACATATAGTTACATAGTCACAAAGTTGGTAAGGTTGAATAAAGGCTATAGTTCATCCAGCTCAACCTGTGTAGGTCCACGTGTGTCAATGTCAATATCATTTCCCATATCCCTGTACCTTGTTTTCTTTAAGATGCACGTCCAAGAATCTTTTAAAAATATCAAACTCCCCACTGACACCACCAATTGTGGAAGTGAGTTCCCCATCCTTGTCGCCCCAACAGTGATCTCAAGCCATTAAGGACCGGAAAGATCTTCCCCCTTAATGACCAGGCCATTTACCGTATATACTCGAGTATAGGTCGATCCGAATATAAGCCGAGGCCCCTAATTTACCACAAAAAAACTGGGAAAACTTATTGACTCGTGTATAAGCCGAGGGTGAGACATCCCTGTGTCCCGTCCATCCCTGTGTCCATCCCTGTGTCCATCCCTATTTCCCATCCATCCCTGTGTCCATCCCTGTGTCCTGTCCATCCCTGTGTCCCGTCCATCCCTGTGTCCCGTCCATCGCTGTGTCCCGTCCATCGCTGTGTCCCGTCCATCCCTGTGTCCCGTCCATCGCTGTGTCCCGTCCATCGCTGTGTCCCATCCATCCCTGTGTCCATCACTGTGTCCCGTCCATCCCTGTGTCCATCCCTGCCTACCTGTGCCAATCTGCAGCCTCTGTGTGCCATGCCGCACCTCTCCTCCTCGTCTGACAGACGGCGGCCATTCCACTGTTCAAAAGCCGCGCCTCTCTGTCTGTGATAGGCGGAACACTCAATTTCCCAGCAGTCAGTGTTCCGCCTATCACGGACATCCTCTCATCCTCGTCCGTAGTATGAGAATGAGCGGATGTCCGTGATAGGCGGAACACTGACTTCTGGGAAATTGAGTGTTCCGCCTATCACAGACAGGGAGGCGCGGCTTTTGAATAGTGGAATGGCCGCCGTCTGTCTACCTGATCTCCGTGACTCGAGTATAAGCCGAGGGGGGCACTTTCAGCCTAAAACAAGGGGCTGAAAATCTCGGCTTATACTCGAGTATATACGGTATACGTCACTGCATCACTTTAACTGACAATTGCGCAGTCATTCGACTTTGAGCCCAAACAAAATGTATGTCCTTTTTTACCACAAATAGAGCCTTCTTTTGGTGATATTTGATCACCTCTGCGTTTTTTATTTTTTGTGCTATAAACAAAAAAAGAGCAACAATTTTGAAAAAAAAAAAACTTTATTTTTTACTTTTTGCTTTAATAAATATCCCAAAAACTAATTAAAAAAAAGTCTTCATCAGTTTAGGCCAATATGTATTTTTCTACATATTTTTGGTAATAGGGGATAGATTTATGGCATTTTTATTATTTATTTATTTTTTACTAGTAATGGCGGGGATCTGCGATTTTTAGCGGGACTGTATCGATTGCGGCAAACAGATCTGACACTGTTTACACTTTTTTAGGACCAATGACATTTATACAGCGATCAGAGCAAAAATAGCCACTGATTAATGTATAAATATCACTGGCAGGGGAGGGGTTAACACTAAGGGGCAATCAAGGGGTTAAATGTGTTCCCAAAGAAAATGTTTTTAACTGTGGGGGCAGTGGACTGACTAGTAGATTTGCTGTTCCTGATCACTTGGAACAGCAGATCTACTCCCCTGTCAGAATGGGGATCTGTCTTTTTAGATTGACAAATCCACATTCTGGCTCACTGAGGAGCGATCGTGGGAGGCCAGCCCACATTGCGGCCGCCGGCCATGCACATTGGCTCTGGCGGCATGCGCCCCATCACTCTTAAAGTGGTGGATGTACACCTACGGTGATTCGCGCAGCTGTGACAACCTGACGCAATATAATGACAGAGGCTGGTCAGCATGCGGTTAAGGTTAAAGCACTTCTACTCCAATCTCATTGTGTGGCTCCATGCCCTCTTACACTCCCTGAGATGTTATAGTTTTTTTCCTATGCTGGGAAAGGCTAAAGGTTTTTTGTTTTTTCCTTAATGCATTCTCTGCATCATAGTAAAAAACCTTTTGCATGCAGCTCCCCCATGCACCCCTTAAATATTTACCTGAACCCGAAATTAGTCCACCCCTGTGTCCAAGATCAGTGGTGCTGCTATCTCTCTCCCTTCTCATTGGACCCAATGAGAGCAGAGGGAGCCATTGGCTCATACTGCTGTCAATCACATTCAGCGACGAGGGAGTGGGACACGATGCTGAGCTGCACTATGTTTGTCAATAGACACACAGTGTGACTCAGGATTGAGCCAGCATGAGCAACCCCCTAGCAAGCAGCTTGCTAGGGGCATTACTTGAAGACAAGAGGAGCCAGGAGTGTCGGCAGGGGACCCCAGAGAGGATGATTGGGGCTACTCTGCAAACCCCTTGAACAGAGCAGGTAAATATATCATGTTTGTTATTAAAAAAAAGGAAAAAATATCCTTTACAGTCACTTTAAGACATTTTCCAGCTCCCTGTGGTAATGGCATCTAGTGGTTAGATCACACAAGTTGATTTACTGTAACATATTAGATCAACACATACTTGAAAGGGTTCAAAGACTTCTGACCTCTGTTAGGTCATCTTTTGTGCCTTGTGGTGCGTTGGTGGGTTGTTAGCTACTTTATTAGTGAGCTGCTCTTCAAAATAAACAGCTCAACATTGTGGCTAGGGATGAGCCAAACACCGCCCCATTCGGTTCACCGCAGAACATGCAAATGAACTGAATGTTTGTGCGAACATTCAAACACCGTTAAAGTCTATGGCACACGAATGTGAAAAATCTAAAGTTCAAATTTTAAAGGCTAATATGGAAGTTATTGTCTTAAAAAGTGTTTGGGGACTCGGGTCCTGCTCCAGGGGACATGTATCAATGCAAAAAAAGTTTTAAAATAGCAATTTTTTCAGGATTTTAATAATGCTTAAAGTAAAAAAATAAAAGTGAAATAGTCCTTTAAATATCGTACCTGGGGGGTGGCTATAGTATTCCTGTAAAGTGGCGCCTGTTTGCCACGTTTAGAACAGTCCCTGTACAAAATTACATTTCTAAAGGAATAAAAGTAATTTAAAACTGCTTGCGGCTGTAATGTAATGTAATGTTGGGTCCCAGCACCACCGGCCAGGGTCGTGGGGATGAGGCCCTTGTCCCCATCAACATGGGGACATGGTGCTTTGAGGGGTCACAGACCCCCAAAGTATCCTCTCAATGTTGAGGGCATGTGGCCTGGTACGGTTCAGGAGGGGGGGGCGCTCTCTCATCCCCCCTCTTTTCCTGCGGCCTGCCAGGTTGCGTGCTCGGATAAAGGGTCTGGTATGGATTTTTAGGGGGACCCCCACGTTATTTTTTTTTTAATTTGATGTGGGGTTCCCCTTAATATCCATACCAGATCTGAAGGGTCTGGTCAGGATATTTAGGGGGAACCCCACGTCAATTTTTTTTTTAATTTGGCACGGGGTTCCCCTTAATATCCATACCAGACCTGAAGGGCCTGGTAATTGAATTTGGGGGAACCCCATGCTTTTTTTTTTTTATCAATGACTTTTTTTTTTTTTTTTTTAAAGAGTATTTATTGAGAAATAAGCAAAGAAAACAATACAAATGCAACAGAAAATAAGTGCGAGAATTCGGAACCATCATCGCAGATGAGGTGCATAAGAAAATTGGAGCAGAATGCAACTTTATCGTAATAAACTAAGACCATAGACATAAATATATAAAACCAAGAGGATGGTAGTGAATTTAGTGTGATAGAGCGGCGTACTAACAGCGACTGGATGGATCTTGTATAAAGACAGTTGCAAAAGTAATATGTATGCAGAACAGTAGGAATACCATTTCCCAAGAATAACAATATAACAGATCGTAGAAACGGGAGTAATAGGTCGGATGTATCAAAGGAAAAGAAAAGAACAGAAAGAGAAATAAAAAACAAAGAGAGGAGAGGGATGTGAAGAGGGGAATGCAGGCAGATACATGAAGGAGAAATAAACAGGTAAAGAGAGGGAGGGAAGAGGGATACGGGGTTCACAGGTAGAGTCCCTAGGGTAGGAGGGTTTCAGAGAGATGGTCCAGGGGTTAGTTGGCTGCTGGGCGAGGCACAGGTGGTAGAATGGGGGGAGACCAACCCCGGGATTGGAAGATTAGTGCCAAAATAGGAGAAGGTAAAGTTGTCCAAGTTGAGGATGTCCACCGGAGGGAGAGTGACAGATATGAAGGGAAGCCATCTCGCATAAAAATGAGATTTCGCTTTTTCGTCCCTGTAGTTTGTATTGTAGCGATCTTTGTAGAGGAGTGAAAGGAGTTCCTTCTGCGTCTGGGCGACGGAGGGTGGGAGAGAAGAAGTCCAGCTCTTTAGAATGGATTTCCTGGCAAGGAGAAGGCACAGCAGAGACCAGTCCACCTGGGGGGGTTTGGAGGGCGCGCCGCTTAGGGGCACACGGTTGGTGATGGAAGACCATGGAAGCAGGAGAGGGTCCCAGTATCCAAAGATGAGAAGAAGGGGGTCCTTTGGCAATTTCAGCAGGGTGACTTTAAAGATGTAGGAGAGGATCTGATCCCAGAAGGAAGAGATGAAGGAGCAGGACCAGAAGCGGTGGGCCAGCGAGGGCCTGTTCTGAAGACATAGGGGGCACTTAGTGCTGTCCTGGTCGGATTTGGAAGGCAGGAAGGGGAGGTAGGCCCTGTGGGCAATTTTTAGTTGCATTTCTCTCCAGAGCTCGTTCGGGGTTAGGCGGTAAACTTTGTTGAGTCCATGTAGGATTTTATCCACTATATCTGGGTCAGGGAAGTCTTTCTCCCAGTTGGCGACTGATGAGGATGTCAATTGAGGAGCGACCTGCTGGAGTAGCGGCGTGTAGATGTCAGAAATTTTATAAGTATCGTCCTTGAGCAGGCGGTCCAGGAAGGTTAGGGGGAAACGCTTACGTTCATCGTTGCAGATATCCTTTAAATAGCTGACACATTGCCTGTGGTGGAAGGCGTGAGCTGGTGGTAGGGAGAACCTTTCAGCTAGAAGGGAAAAGGGCAGAGGGTGCCCAGATTCAAGATCGCAGATTGTAGCAAAATTGATGATGCCCTTCTCCTTCCAGATGTGGAACGGTTTGTGGAGTAGGCCAGGGGAAAAAGTAGGGTTCCCCTTAATCGGAAGGTGTCTGGAGATGAAAGGGGGGAGCTTAAGGCATTTTCTGGTTTCCCTCCAGGCTATGGCAGTGTCCCTGAGTAGGAGGTTGTGTTGAAGCAGAGACGGCATTGACTTCCACCTGCAGTGGAGGAGTGCTGTCAATGAGAGTGGAGAGACCATAGCAGCTTCCAAGGAGTAGTTGGAGTATCTGGAGGATTGAGAGATCCAGTCCAGACTAGTTCGTAGCAAGCATGACAGGTTATACAGTCTTACATTAGGTAGGCTGATACCCCCCTCGCGTCTGGGAAGATGCAACTTTTTTAGGGCTATGCGTGGGCGTCTTCCCTTCCATAAAAAGGAAGAGAAAGCCGATTCTAGAATTTTTATGTCCTTGTGGAGAAGGAGCAAAGGAATAGTTTGAAGTGGGTACAATAGCCTGGCAAAGCTAACCATTTTTAGCAGGTGGCATCTTCCCAGAAGCGAGAGAGGCAGATCCATCCAGTTCACCATTTCTTGAGAGATTTTCGTGATCAGGGGGGGGTAATTGAGATGGTAAAGGGAGGAAGGTAATTTACCAATTTTAATGCCTAGATAGGTGATATGTGAGTTGGTGATTGAAAAGATAGAATGTTGTGTCCAGGGGGGTTTGCGAGAGGACCCTATCGGGAGGATTTCACTTTTACTATAATTTATACGTAGCCCTGAGCATGATCTAAAAACGTCAAAGACCTCTTTAATAACGGGCATGTCAGAAGCGGGGTCTGATGAGAAGATGAGCACATCATCGGCAAAAAGAGAGGTGCGCAGGTCGTGTTGACCAATACGAATCCCGTGAAGAGGAGCCGATTGGGACAGGTATCTGGATAAAGGTTCTAGGGCGATGTTAAATAGGAGAGGGGAGAGTGGGCAGCCCTGACGAGTGCCTTTATGCAGGAGGAATTCATCGGAGAGAACTCCAGCCGCGACTAATTTAGCTGCTGGGGATGAGTACATGACTTTGATGAGATGGCAGAAATGCCCCGAGAAGCCCATTTCAGATAAAGTCATAGAGAGCCATTCAAAACTGACATTGTCGAAGGCCTTTTCCGCGTCTAAAGTTATAATAGCAAAATCCCCATCCGGATTGTTCTTAGCATGTTCCAGAGCAAGCATAACCTTATGTATATTCAAGGTGGCAGTTCTGCCTCTCACAAAGCCAGATTGGGCAGGATGTATGAGGGAGGGTACAATGGCAGCCAATCTCGTGGCTATGATTTTGGATAGGATTTTTACATCCAGATTGAGAAGGGAGATCGGCCTGTAAGAACCTGGGTCAAGCGGGTCTTTCCCTTTTTTGGATAAGAGTTTGATAACGGCCTGGTTTCCAGAAGGGAGATATGGGCCACCAGACCAGATGCCATTGTACACCTTTAGGAGAGTGGGTTCTGTAATGGAGGAGAGGGTTTTATAAAATTCACTGGTAAACCCGTCGGGGCCTGGAGCTTTGGACGGGGTTAGTTTACGAATAGTGGAGGAAACTTCGACAAGGGAGATGGGGGCATTGAGCGCTTCTAGTTGTTCAGGGGTAACTTTAGATAACAATACATTATCGAGGAAAGAACGAGCCGCAGTACTATCTATGGGGTCTGGGGCGTAGAGGGACGTATAGTAGTGTAACATCGCCTTGTTAATTGCTTGTGGGGTAGATTGTACAACACCCTTAGCGTCTCTGAGGGAAGTGATGTGCGTCGGGTGGAATGGGTCCTTACACAGCCTCGCCAGTAGCTTGCCCGCCTTGTTACCAAACTTGTGGAGCGTCGCGTCTAGTTGGGATCTTTTAGTTTGTTCAAGTGTGTTTGCCCAAGTGTCGAAACTATTCTTGGCCGCCTGCCATTCGGTTCTATTAACAAGGGAGTCGTTAGTAGAGAGGGACCTTTGGGCTAAATGTAGTCACGCACTGGCCCGTTTGTAATGGGATAGTGCGTTCCTTTTAAAGGAGGAGGCATAGGAGATGATCTGACCCCTGAGGAACGCCTTGCTGGCATCCCAGAAGAGGTTGGGGGAGTCCGAATGGGGGGAGTTTGCTTCCGAGTATTCGCACCAGGAGTTTGCCATGAAATGTTGAGAGTCTGGGTTGTCATGGAGATACGAGGGGAAGCGCCACAGTCTTGGGTGAGGTGGGAGATCTAGGTCAGCAAGACTAACAGAGATTGGGGCATGGTCAGAGATAGCAATATCGAGCACTTCAGTTTCAGACAAATTTGGTATAAGATCGTCAGAGCCAAAGAAATAATCGATTCTCGAGAACATGTTATGGGGGTGTGAGTAAAAGGTATATTCCCTGTCCGCTGGGTGAGATAGACGCCATAGGTCACGAAGACGGAGAGATTCCATGGTGGATGCAAAGTGGGAGGGAGTAGACGAAGCACTAGTCGCCCTGCGACGTGGGGGGGGGACCTGTCGTCTGTATGGTGCAAGATGTCGTTAAAGTCACCGCAGACTAAATGGGGGGTCTGGGAGGTCTGGCGTAACCAAGAGGTCAGGTCACTATAAAAAGTCTTAGTAGGGTTATTGGGAGCATAAACGTTCGTGATCACTAGTTCCTTAGTCCCCAATCGGGCGTGGAGCGAGAGGAGCCTGCCCTGGGAATCTGAGTGCGTGGACAGTACCTCGCACGGGAGGTTTTTGTGGATCAATAGGAGAACACCCGCTTTGCGACTAACGGCGTCGGAGCCTAGGACTTTGCCGACCCAGAGTTTCCGCATGCGATGAAAATCTGGGGCGGACAAGTGGGTTTCCTGCAATAGGGCGATATCTGTTTTCAACCTTTTTAGGTGTCGGAGTACTTTCATTCTCTTATTAGGAGATCTGAGGCCTTTCACGTTCCATGAAACTATTCTTATGTCAGGGGCGTCGAGAAGAAGAAATGGGCAGGCTTTAGAAAATTGTCGCCAGCCGGTGGGCAAGGCAGAAGAAATTGTTGCTGGGAGAAAATGGACCTGGAAGTAATGTGGGACAAGGGAAATAGGATGTTCAGGAAGGAGACACTGGTACTGAGGGAAGGTGGGGGAAGGGGGCAGTAAAGGGGTGGAGCAAACTGAAATATAAACAAAAACATAACCATATACACTGGAGAGAACTTCACTTTTTTCCGCATGGAGTCACTGTGTAGGCCAGCCCCCAGTGCACGGCCCAGAGGTATAGGACGCGAGCGTCCGGGCAGTGGGCCTAAAAATCGAACAAGGGTGCGGATACGCCCCAAGAGCCAAAAAGGGTGCGTGCCATGTTGCGGCAATAGACATACGCAGTGATTCCAGGAGGAGTAAGGCACAGTTCAATAAACATACGTATTAAAGCAACAGACCCACATTAGTGTAAAACAGAACATATATGAGGATCCAAGGGTGGTATTATATATAAAAAAAAAAGATAAGGCAGGTGGCCACAAGATAAAAAAGAAAAAGAGCAACGAGATCAGGAGCGGCGGGAACTCCTGGTATATTTAGGCCAGGGCGGCACATAGAACATAGGTGGCCAGTAACACTGATGGTGTGCCCATTGGATGGGGGCAGCGCTGAAGGCCGAGGTAGTCAAGTATCAACAGGCTGGACCGTGAACAAGCTTGGGCGATAACAGAAAAAAGAAAAATAACAACATAGTAACTCACAAAAATAAGTCAGGTTGACGGACCTGGCGAGAGGATCACCTAAAAGGTGAGGAGAGAGGGATCCAGGAGGGCTGAAAAGTCATCAACGAGGGACGTCCCGATGGCGGGTATCAGGGGCAGCAGACCTGAAGCGTTTGGGTGAGTCCTTCCGGGGCTCCTCTGGTCCAGGGCGCGGTTGAGCGGTGAGGCTTTGTAAGGGGTGTGAGGGTGTGCACCCTGGTGTAGGGAACGGAGAAAGGCTTCGGCTTCAGAGGGGTCCTGGAAAGATAGTTGGTCACCGTTTGGGGCCTTTAGGCGAAGAATAGCCGGAAAGGCTAGGGAGAATTTAAGTTGCATATTAAAGAGTTCCGAGCATACCTGTTGGAATGCCTTTCTTTTCTTGGAGACCTCGATGGAATAATCGGCAAAGATTAGGACCTTGATCCCATCAACTTGTAGAGAGCGTGTTTGCCTGAACTTCTGCAGGATCAGGGCCTTGTCCGAGTAGTTTAGGTACTTTGCGATGATAGGTCTAGGTGACTTGCGTTCTGGTGCAGGTTGACCCATACGATGTGCGCGTTCGACCGTGCAAGGGCCGGGAAGGCCAAGGGCTTCTGGGATGCGCACCGCGCAGAAGTTAGACAGCTCCGAGGACTGTAGCGATTCGGGGATCCCTACGAATCGCAGATTGCTCCGTCTGGCCCTGTTTTCCAGGTCATCAAGCTTCTGTAGAACATATTGATTTGTTCTGTCCTGGGAGCGTTCCGTGGCTTGGGCCTGGTAAATTTCTTCCTCTATGTCCGACAAACGGTGTTCCAAATCATTTAATCTGGTGTGGTGTTCGCCTATTTGGGCCTTGAGCTGCTGCATGCCAGCATTTACAGCTTTTTCCACCGATGCCGTTATCATGGGGGATAATAGAGCGGCCACGGCCTGGGCAATGCGCTCTGTGGTGGAGTCCCCTGCAGGCTGCGTGGAGAGGCTACTCTGTGTTGGAGGGGCTGGAGAAGCTGGTAGTGCTTGTGGAGAGGGGGGAGGCACAGTATCAGAGATCACCTCCATGTCAGCTGCGCGTTGTGGAGAGAAGGGGGCCGAGTAGGCCGAAGCCGGGGCCTCGATTTGCGGCCGCGCCGCGGTCGCGGACGCCGCCGCGTGTGCTCGCGTTCCGGTTTTCTCCAGGAACCGGTCCATGGTCGTGTGGGATGCCTCCGGGGGGTGTTCCGTCGGGTGCCCGGCCGCTCAGCGGGATTTAATAGCCGATTTGGGGGCCGTGATGCAGGAGCCGAGGAGGAGAGCAGTCACTCCATGCGGCGCCGGAATCGGAAGTAGCCCTGACTGCGTTTGAGTGTCAATGACTTTTAATGAGTGTTCTCTGTATTACGGGAGCCGACAATTCATTATAGCCGCGAGTGATTTTAAATTAATTTTTTTTCTACAGAAATGACTCTTTGTGCAGGGACAGTTCTAAGCATGGGAAACATGTGCCCCTTCACAGGCATACTATAGACACCCCCCAGGTACGAAATTTAAAGGAATATTACACTTTTATTGTTTCACTTTAATCATTATTAAAATCACTGCTCCCGAAAAAACAGCCATTTTTAAAACTTTTTTTTGCATTGATCCATGTCCCCTGGGGCAAGACCCAGGTCCCCAAACACTTTTTAGGACAGTAACTTGCATATTAGCCTTTAAAATTAGCAAAATTAGGGGGGGCGTGGCTAGCCGCGGAGCGAGATGGCCGCCTGAGATCTGAGCTCCGCTCCACGGCAGGCTCACACAGCGACACAGCAGCGACGGACCTTCTCTCTCTCATTCGCCAGAGAGAGGGGGGTTGAGGGACACGCAGCGGCATGCCCGGACGTCGCCATCCACCACCGCAGCCGCGCCGTGTGACCGAATTCTTCGGCCACATGGATCAACAGCCCAGCCAAGATGGCGCCGAACGAGCTAGCAATGACACAGGCCCTGCATCGCAAAGACCCGCGCAAGCCTCACGGCAGTCTGCACCTCCTGCACACCTATCGGCAGACCGCAGCGCCAGAGAGGAAGCAGAGGAGATGGATAGCCTCCCCCCATCGTTTCACGCAGGAGATGTGCCACAGGAGAGAGGTAAGAGATTAGCCTCCTCCCCATGCAACTCTCCCCATAAAGCTCATGTGGCTAAAAAGCATCATGGCACTGACCCTGGCTCTGCTCCTGCTGCACCAACCCCACTGTCCACCCTGGCTGCCATACCAGTAACTGATAATCCTGTGTCTGAGAGCATGCTAAAATCCATGTTACTCACCCTGCAGAAAGACCTCCACAGGGAACTACAACTCTCCCTATCCCAAGTGCATGACAGACTGAAATGTCTGGAGGACAGAGCGGACATGACGGATGAGCACGTTTCTTACATGAGTAAAGCTCACAATGAACTTCTTGATGCTCACGAACACCACACAGAAGAAATCCAGAAAATAAAATGAAAGCTCGCAGACCTGGAAGATAGGTCCAGGCGTAACAACATAAAATTTAGGGGGGTCCCTGAAACCGTACTACCCACTGACTTGCCAAACTACCTGCAACAGCTTTTCCTTACCCTGATTCCTAATCTCACGCCCCAAGACTTGATCATTGATCGAGCACATAGAATTGCAAAACCAGACCATCTTCCAGCTGACACACCCCGTGATGTCCTGGCCAGGATTCACTTTTACCAGATTAAGGAACATCTACTTCGTGCAGCCAGGAATCTGCGGCCTCTGCCAGCTCCCTACAGCAAACTGGCTCTTTTTGCGGATTTGTCTCCCGCCACCATGGAACTCCGCAGATCATTCTCACCGGTTACATCCCTGCTCCAGGAGCACAATATTGCATATAGGTGGGGCTATCCGACCAAATTATTGGTCACCTACCAGCAAAAAATAATACAGATTCTGTCTCCCAAGGATGGCTACAAAAAGCTAACTAATTGGGGCCTACTCCCCATCCGCACGAAACCGCACGTGTAGGAGAAGCATTCTGCCGGAATGGCACATCCACCTCGACGCCCTTCAAATGGAAGGGATAAAGTCTGATGTCTCTTAAGAAACAACTATGCCCCTTGCATGCGCAAGCCTGCCAGGGCAACCTTTCAGATTCACACCCCCGATGATTTGAAGTGTGCCAAGCACACTGTTGTATACTCCCTTTTTTGCTTCTAGCGATACAAGAGTTAAGATCCTTTGGTTAAGCACTTCTGTACTTTTTGCTCTGGTTTTTTATTATTTATTTTTTTATTTTTATTTTTTTTTATTCATATTGTTATTGTTATTTTGTTTACAACTGCTTTATCATTAATCCACTGGTATCTAACATTTTGTGACTGATCACCTGGTCCCTGAGATCCGTTTCACTATTGCTTAACCCTAGTAGTAGAAGATATCGTGTTCCTCGTCCTGTTTTTTTTTTGCAGGCCGAGATTCACAGCTTGTAAAGTGTGTATGCTACATTGTACAATTGCCATACCTACACAGTGTAATACTTTGTTCTCTATAACCTGTGGCCGCGCTCGACATCTGTGCATAACCTCTACCAATCTAACATTATGCCACTCAAGATAGTATCCCTCAATGTCAAAGGGCTCAACTCCCCTTTCAAAAGAAACCTTCTCTGGAAAGAAGCTTGCAAACAACAAGCTGATATACTATGTGTACAAGAAACGCATTTTCTAAAATCTAACCCTCCCAAATGCACACACAAAAATTATTCTCATTATTTCTTCTCCAATCATAGCCAGAAAAAAAAATGCGGAGTGATGATAGCTGTCAAATCCAATCTGACCTTTGTCCCGCATCAAATCGACACAGATGAGGATGGTAGATGCATAATAATGACGGCTACAATTGACAATCACCACGTAACACTGGTGAATGTCTATGCACCCAATACATCTCAGAAAAAATTCTATAAACAACTTAAAGCCAAATTACACCTACTCAAACATGACTCCCTTGTTATTTGTGGAGATTTTAATGCCATTCCAGATCCACTACTAGACTCCACCAACCCCGGAAGGAAGGAAACTTCCGCTCTTTCCGCATTTATGGACTCTGAAAACCTATATGACCCTTGGAGGTGTGCACATGATGTTGAGCGCGACTACACCTTTTTTTCCCACCCTGGTAATTCTTACTCTCGGATTGACCTCTTTCTAACGAACAAAAAAGCACTACTAGCCTCCGCAAAATCCCACATTGGCACGATCACATGGTCAGACCATGCACCAATCTCCCTGATCCTGTTTCCCCAAGCTTGCCCCACTAACCACTCTGTTTGGCGTATGAACTCATCCCTGCTCACTAACCAGTCGTATGAACATGTCATAAAATCCGAGATTGAAAATTACTTTGAACATAACTGTGCATCGGTAGCCAATCAGGCCATAGTTTGGTTGGCTCACAAAGCTTCTCTACGAGGGCTCTTTATAAAATTGGGAGCTCAAGAACGTAAGAAACGTTCTGCAGAAGTAGATAAAATCTTACAACAGATCAAATCTTTGGAAAATACTCATAAATCCAACCCCTAAGCTAGTGTTAGACTCCCTACGTGACCGCAGGAGGGAACTTACTAAACTACTGAACCACAAATTTGACTATTACATTAAAAGATTAAAATTAAAAACGTATGCCTTCAGCAATAAATCAGGAGCCTTCCTAGCCAAACAAGTCAAACAACAACAGCGCAAATCGAAAATCCCATACCTTCTAAATCCCAAGGGGGTACACATGACTAGCCCCTTGGATATAGCTAATACATTTGCATCCTTTTACTCAGACCTCTACAACCTTCAAAAGACGATGTCAAACCCTCCAATTGACCCTATCGCTATAGACTCCTTCCTGCCCTCAGTGCACCTTCCTACATTGACCCCGACGCAATTACAAGACTTGTCTGCCCCTTTTTCGATTAAAGAAATCCAGACCGCTATCAAATCCCTCCCCTTACACAAAGCACCGGGCCCAGATGGATTTGTCAACGAATACTATAAACATTTTTCTGACATCCTTGCCCCCCACCTATGCACTGCATTCAATCAATACGCATCCTCGGGCACAATGCCGAAGGAGTGCCTAGAAGCCCTCATAGTAACTCTGCCCAAACCAGGTAAGCCCGCAGACACCCCAGGGAATTTCAGGCCCATATCGCTCTTAAACACAGACACCAAGATTTATGCTAAGCTATTGGCTCTCCGAATCTCTACAGTGATGACCCAACTGATCCACATTGACCAGGTGGGCTTCATCCCTGGCAGACAAGCCTCAGATGGCACTCGTCATTTTATAGATATTATCCAATGGGCAGAACATACCAAAACGCCTTCTCTGCTTCTCTCTCTAGACGCAGAGAAGGCGTTTGATAGGGTACATTGGAAATATCTAGAAGCTGTCCTACAAAAATTTGGTATATCTGGCACACTCCTGCGCGCCATTCTATGTCTCTACACAAACCCTAGCGCGAGAGTATGGACATCTGGAGTCCTATCGGATCCCTTTTATATTACTAACGGCACGCGCCAAGGGTGTCCTCTCTCACCCTTGATTTTCGCCATGATTATGGAACCCTTAGCCCAACACATCCGATCTGACCCCGCAATCTCAGGTATCACTGTAGGTTCAATAGAACATAAAATAGGCTTATATGCGGATGACGTGATCATATCGCTCTCTGACCCGCAACGCTCATTGTCTGCTGTGAATCAAACCCTAGACAGATTTAGCGCAATCTCTTTATATAAAGTGAATCACACCAAGTCCCTAATGCTAGCATTAGGCATAGACAAACCAA
The DNA here is from genome assembly GCF_037356315.1 of Lithobates pipiens. Lineage (NCBI taxonomy): Eukaryota > Metazoa > Chordata > Amphibia > Anura > Ranidae > Lithobates > Lithobates pipiens. The sequence goes on from NW_027507748.1 coordinate 511,094,706, forward strand.
CTATCCAACAAATATCTGACTCCTCCCCCTTTTCCTGGTCAAAAAATAATACTCTGACTTACTTAGGAATCCATCTGACCGCCTCTAGCAAACTTCTTTTGCGCACTAACTTTTCAGCCCTCGTAGAGAAACTCCATAAACTGTCACAGGAAATGAACCACCCATTTGTATCGTGGGCTGGTAGAATTGCTCTGGTTAAAATGTTTCTGCTACCACATGTTTTATATACTTTCCGCACTTTACCGGTACCATTTCTTCCGACACATCTGAAGTCCCTTCAATCCCTTTTCCATGCCTTCATCTGGCAGCACAAAAAGCCTAGGATCAAGAAGCAAAACCTGATGGCTCCAACATGTTTGGGAGGTCTAGGTACCCCGAACATTGTCCTTTACTATAAGGCAGTCCTTTTAGATCAACTTAAACTTTGGTGGGACATGTCCACCCCTTCCAATTGGGCACAGATAGAAGCAGCAATGCTTCCTGCCGAACCTAAATTAATTCTAGCTGCCTCACTTCTAACGCCTGGAATACAGCATTACCCTTTAAGCACTATTTCTGCCTCCCTAAGAGTCTGGACCTCTCTGCTTCAAATGTCCGGAGGCATACCACACTCTATGCTACCCTTTATACCAACCCAATCGCTCAAATTGGTTCTCCCTGATCTTCCACTACAGCCGTGGATCGAAGCAGGTATCTCCGATCTCGGAAAGTTATTCTCTGGTTCACAACTGAAATCTTTCGCTGTACTCCAAACCTCCTTCAACATCTCCCCCAAATCTTTCTACATGTATTTGAGGATCAGATCTTTATTTGACAAAATTGATTGGACAGACCACTGTGGGACTTTATGCAATACGCTCGCATACTTCAATCTAAAGAATCACATCCGTAAGGGCATCTCGTATTTCTACAAAGAATTGTCTCGACCCTCGAAAGACCCTCTCCAGCCGCTGATCCTCCAATGGGCTACACATATTCCGTCAAGCCCGCCTACAGAGATATGGTACCATGCTCTATTGCTGCCCGCTAAACTTTCACGAAGTTCAACACATTGGGAATCACTACAAAAACTCTTCCAACATTGGTACTATACACCCAACAGGCTTGCTAAGATGTTCCCGAATACATCACCTCTCTGTTGGAGGGGATGTGGGTCCATAGGATCCCTTTATCATGTCTGGTGGGAGTGCCCCTCTCTCAAAGTCTTTTGGTCCCAAATCCGAGCTATCCTTCAGTCACTTGTCCGTAACACTTTGTCTCTTTCTCCCTTGGATCTCCTCCTTGGATTGTCTATCCCATCTTGGCCCAAAAATTCCCACACAGTGTCCACCCACGTCCTAATCGCAGAAAGACTGGCGATTGTTTGCAAATGCAAAAGCCCTAATCCTCCGGATCTCCAAGAGGTACTGGCAATCTTGAACTCCAACTTTACTATGGAATACAGCTTCTCCAAAGCCCACCTCACCACGAATAAGTTTCTCAGGGACTGGGACCCGTGGATTAAAGATCCGCGGAGTACGTAACTCACATGACTTTGACATCAGTTCAATCCAGTGGACAGTTCTGTTTTATACTATACTTTTATTGTTTTACTCTATAGGTTGATGATGAATACAGTCACTACTCAATATTGTGTATATGACGTCAGTAATTCATTGTAAGATCCATTATGATAGCTACCTATTCCATCCATCGAATATCGCACAGTTGCTATTCTAGATTCAATCTCTTTGTTGAGAAGCACGCTAACATTAGTAGCGTAACATGTTGTTGACATTCACATCTTCATAAGCAACCTTTGTGTTTATCACTGTAATTGAATGTAATTGCTTTTTCGCTTTGGTACAACTTATATACATTGTATCTCATGAAAAATTTCAATAAACCTTTAAGTTTAAAAAAAAATAAAAAATTAGCACCTTAGATTTAACCCATAGACTTGTACAGGGTGTTCCGCGGCTTTTTTGAATTAGCCGCAAACACCCCAAATTGTTTACTGTTCGCTGAACAGGTGAGTCCTGGACTCTGAAATCTCCTTCAAGCAACACATCAAATCACTGTCCAAATCCTGCTGCCTCAACCTCCACAACATCTCCAAAATATGCCCCTTTCTAACCAATGACACAACAAAGCTCTTAATTCACTCGCTGGTCACCTCTCTCCTCGACTACTGCAACTCCCTTCTCATTGGCTTACCTCTACATAGTCTATCACCTCTTCAGTCCATCATGAATGCTGCTACCAGACTCATCCACTTTACCAATCGCTCTGTGTCTGCTACTCCTCTCTGTCCATTGGCTTCCGCTCGGCCAAATAATTAAATTCAAAATACTAACAACTACATACAAGGCCATCCACAATGTTGCCCCCAGCTACATCACTAGCTTAGTCTCTAAATATCAACCCACTTGTTCTCTTCGTTCCTCTCAAGACCTCCTGCTCTCTAGCTCCCTCATCACCTCCTCCCATGCTCGCCTCCAGGACTTTTCCAAAGACTCTCCAATCCTATGGAATGCCCTACCCCAATCTGTCCACCTATCTCCTACTTTATTAGCTTTTTGACAATCTCTGAAAAACCTTCTGTTTAGAGAAGCCTACCCTACCCACACCTAACAACTGTATTTTCATTTTCTCCATCAGCTCATTCCCCACAGTTATTACCTTTTGTTTCAACTTAACCCTCTCTTCTAGATTATAAGCTCTAACGAGCAAGGACCTCTAGTCCCTCCTGTATTGATTTGTATTGTAAGTGTACTGTCTGCCCTCATGTTGTAAAGCTCTGTGCAAACTGTTGGCGCTATATAAATTCTGTATAATAATAATAACAGGATAGTCACTCAGCATAGGCAGTCTTCAAGGCATCTCACATTCATAGAAAAATTTACTGGTTACTTCAGCATCAGGTGCTTGGTAGCTGGTGATCCAAGATTGATTCATTTTTATGAAGGTGAGCCAATCAACTGAGTCTGTGGACAGGCGAACTCTGTGATTGATTACAAGGCCCACAGCAGCACTGAACGTGCGTTCAGAAAGAACGCTGGATGCAGGACAGACCAGTAGCTCAATTGCATATTGTACAAGCTCTGGCCAGTGATCTATCCTCAAGACCCAGCAACCCAATGGATTTTCAGTTGGAAAGGTCTCTCTCCAAGTCTGATCTTGACCCTAATAATCCTGCACCTGTAAATCAGGTGCTGGTGATGGTTGCTGGAAACAATCAGACCTTGCGGGCTGCAGACTAAAGAATTGTCTGAACACATCAGTCAGATGGCCACCTTCTCCACCGCTCCTTCTGTGACTGACCGAAGCCTCAGCAACATGTTGTCCTTGAGGACCAGTAAATTGTAAAAACTTTCCTGCAAGGCCTCCTGAAAATGTTTCATCCTCTGCTCCCTCTGCGAAGGCTGGATAAGTTCTGCAACCTTACCCTTGTAACCTGGATCAAGAAGGGTTGCCAGCCAGTAATGATCCCTCTCCTTGATACCACGAATCTGAGGGTCCTTTTGCAGGCTTTACTGGATCAGGGAGGCCAGGTAGCGAAAGTTTTCTGGGGAATTCGATCCGGAGTCCTCTGGGTTACTAAGGATGACATGATCCACAGCCACCTCCTCCCAGCCAGGTACAAGTCCATGGGTTTCAAAGAAATGAAAACGATCACTTGAAGACTGCTGCTGATGCTGAGTGCTTGGATCGCCCTCCATGCTGACATAAGCCTCATCCTCCTCCTCCTCTTCCTGTGTGATTAGCTGGCCCACAGGAAAACTATCTGGCTAAAGGGGGCCTTGAGAGGTAAGGAAGTCTTCCTCTTCCTCCCTCTGTTCTGCCTCAAGTGCCCTGTCAATTATTCCATGAAACGTGTGCTCCAACAGGAAGACAAGAGGGACAGCATCATTGATGCATGCACTGTCACTACTCACCATCCTTGTGGCCTCCTCAAATGGTTACAGGACAATGCATGCATCCTTTATCAGTAGGCACTGGTGTGTCGAAAAAAAGTCAAGCTCCCCTGACCCTGTCTTGGTGCTATACTCACACAGGTACTCATTGATGGCCCTCTGCTGCACTGTCACGTACCTTCTAGTAGCGAGCCCGGATTGCGGAAAGAGTCCTCCCGTACAACTCCCACTACCGGTTTCCTGGCAATGTAACAGGGAACACAGTAGTAAGGAGGGGTACAGGTGCCTGGCAGGATCAACAGATGAGTAGGATGGGTAGGTGAAGTTCAGTGGAGCAGGTAATCACAGCGAATGGATCAGCAGGTAATTTATAGCAGATAACACGGTTCAATGGAACAGGTAACTTGATGAAAAGCAGTGCAGGGAAGTAGGCAACTTGTAGCAGATGAACAGTGCAATATACACAGGTACTTGCAGCAGATGAACAGTTCAATATGAGCAGGCACTTGCAGCAGGTGAACAGTTCAATAAGACAAGTGACTTGAAGCAGATGAACAGCGCAATATAAACAGGTACTTGCAGCAGGTGAACAGTTCAATACAAGCAGGTTACTTGCAGCAGATGACACAGTTCAATATAAGCAGGTTCACCTTTAGCAGACGGATGGTCAAAGCAAGCCAGGTCAGATATCAGACTGGAAGCGAAGTACAAGGGAACAGGCAGGAGAATCGTCACAACAAGCCGGGGTCGGGTGCAGGCAGATAGCAGATGGGTCACAGGCAGGCCGGGTCAAACAGGAACGAATACTACGGATCAGGTCTCACAGGTATAACGCTGTAGAGCAGACAGCAGAGACCATTAGCAAGAGGCTAGTTTAAATAGGCCGTTTGGCGCCAACACGGACGCACGCACGCGACCGCGCACGTGCCCGCGCACGCGCACCTGCGTACGAACGCATGCGCGTTCTTACGATCGTGCGTACCCGCGACGATCGTAAACCAGAAGACCTGGAGGTCAGTCTCTTCATGCGATTTTCATGACATTGCCCCCTCCCAAGGGGCAGCCTCCGGATGCCCTTTCGGGCAAATTTTTCCGGATGGGCCCTTTTAAAGGATTGAATCAAGTTTTTTGCATGAATGTTGTCCTCGGGCTCACAGGAGTTCTCTTCGGGCCAATATCCTTTCCATTTGATTAAGAACTGGTTCTGGTTTCCTCTTCTTCTGAAATTTAGGATGGCTTCTATTTCAAATTCTTGTTCACCATCAACCATGATCGGATCAGGAGGAGTGGTATTTCGGTTAGGAAATGGATTGGGAGTGAAAGGTTTCAATAAGGACACATGGAATACCGGATGGACCTTTAGTGAGTCTGGAAGTTCTAGTTCGAAAGCAACTTCGTTAATCTTCCTTTTGACTGAGAAAGGTCCTAAAAACTTGGGACCTAGTTTCCTTGAAGGGCACGCCATTTTCAAGTTTACCGTGGATAGCCACACCAAATCACCAGGTACCAGTACTAACCCCCCCTCGTCTCTTCTTGTCAAAGGTTGCCTTGTTGTGCTCTTGAGTTCTAGTCATTGTTTCTTGCAAAAGTTTGTTGTTGGTTGAGAAAAAGTTCATCTTTTCCTGGACTGCTGGTACTGAGCATTCAGTTAGGGAGTTGGGTAGAAATGAAGGGTGGAATCCATAATTGGCAAAAAAGGGTGTCTGTTTGGTGGCGGAATGGAGAGAATTATTATACGCGAACTCAGCTACCGGAAGCAGGGAGATCCAATCATCTTGTGCAAAAGAGGAAAAACAGCGTAAATATTGTTCGAGAGTTTGGTTCGTCCTCTCAGTCTGCCCATTGGACTGAGGATGATAGGTGGATGAAAAAGACAGTTCAATATTCAAGGCCTTGCAGAGGGACTTCCAGAATCGAGAGGTGAACTGTACCCCTCGATCCGAAACTATATTGGCTGGTACCCCATGGAGCCTAATGATTTCCTTGATGAACACTTGTGCAGTTTCAGAGGCTGAGGGGGTAGCCTTCATGAGAATAAATTGTGCCATCTTTGACAGACGATCAACCACCACAAAGATAGTGGTATGATCGTCTGCCGGAGGCAATTCAACAATGAAGTCTAGAGACAGCATTTTCCATGGCCTGTCCGGAACAGACAATGGTTTAAGGAGGCCCCAGGCCTTAGTTTTACAGTTCTTACTTCTAATGCACGTAGTGCAGGTGTTCACGTATTTTTTGCAATCCTCCCGTAACTGAGGCCACCAAAAAGTACGCTGTACCAAATCAATGGTTCTAGTGATACCAAAATGTCCGGCGAGTGCGTGGTCGTGACACAGCTCTAGGATAGATACCCGCAGAGTTTCGGGGATGTAGATCTTGTCTTTATACCACAGTAACCCACCTCTGGTTTGTAGTTCTGGTTCTGAAAAAGGTCTTTGTCCCATGGAGGCTTGTCTAAGCCGGGAGAGAAGATCTTCCCGAAGCAGAAGGAAATTCCCAGGAGCGAGAATGGTATCTGGAGGAGAAATTTCCTGGGACTTGTGGAACATCCGTGACAAGGCATCTGGTTTTATATTCTTAGACCCTGGGCGATACGTCACATGAAAAGAGAACCGGGAGAAGAAGAGTGCCCACCTGGCTTGTCTTGGTTTTAGTCTTTTTGCAGATCTTAAGTACTCCAGGTTTTTGTGATCGGTAAATATTAAAATTGGACGAGAAGCTCCTTCCAACAAATAGCGCCATTCTTCTAATGCAGATTTAATTGCCAACAGCTCCCGGTCTCCAACATCGTAATTTTTCTCGGCTGCTGATAGTTTACGCGAAAAGAAAGCCACAGGATGGAGCAGGGCCTTAGTTCCTTGTCTTTGGGATAATATAGCTCCTACGGCGATTTTGGATGCATCCACTTCTAAAACAAATGGCAGGGAGGAATCTGGATGTCTTAAAATAGGAGCGGAGGTGAAAAGTTCCTTGAGAGTCTCGAATGCTTCTTGAGCTTCAGAGGTCCAATGAAAACGGGCTCCTTGTCTAGTTAGTTGTGTGATGGGTGCGACAATAGCCGAGAACCCCTTAATAAATTTGCGATAGAAGTTGGCAAATCCAATAAAACTTTGGATTCCTTTCCTGTCTACAGGAGTTGGCCAGTCCAAAATCGCAGCGATCTTCTGGGGGTCCATTTTAATACCCTTACTAGAAATGATCAGCCCCAAGAATGGTATACTTTCCTGTTCGAACAAACACTTGTCCACTTTTGCATATAGTCCGTGTTGGCGGAGCCGACCCAACACACTTTTGACGTGCTTGCGATGGGCTTCAAGGGAGGAAGAAAAAATTAAAATATCATCTAAGTAAACAACAGCGAATAAGTCCAGAAAGTCCCAGAGCACATCATTGATAAAGTATTGGAAGGTGGCGGGGGCATTACACAAACCGAAGGGCATCACCAAATACTCAAAGTGTACGGAAAGCGGTCTTCCACTAATCTCCGGCCTTGATACGGATCAAGTTGTAAGCCCGCAGAGATCGAGTTTAGTGAAAACCGTAGCAGTTCCCAGTCTTTGGAATAACTCTGGAAATAGAGGGAGAGGGTACCGGTTCTTTATAGTGATGTTGTTTAATTCACGGTAGTCCACGCAGGGTCGGAGAGTGTGGTCCTTCTTCTCAACAAAAAAAATACCCGCACCTGCTGGGGATGTAGACGGGCGAATGAACCCCTTCTTTAAATTTTCTTCGAGGTATTCTTTGAGTTTCTCCTGCTCTACCTCTGTTAAGGTGAAAACCCTTCCAAACAGAATTTTGGCTCCAGGAAGTAACTCAATGGGGCAGTCATAAGCTCGGTGGGGCGGGAGCACCTCTGCCTTTTGTTTACTGAACACGTCCAGGAATTCATGGTAGACTTCGGGAATGGCCTGACGTAAATCGATCTCTGAGTCAATAGAATAATAAGGTTGCTGGTCTCAGGAAACCAGAGGAACCACAGAACTTCTGGCAATAAGGTGAAGAAAAAGTAATTTCTCCTGTAGCCCAATTTATGGTTGGATTGTGGGCCTGTAGCCAGGGCATCCCAAGTATTACAGGAAAAAGTGGGGAGGTGATAATGTCCATCCGGAGAAGTTCTCGATGCGAACCAGAGATAACAGTAGATAGAGGTGCAGTTTCTTGAGTTACAGGACCAGATTTAATAGCAGAGCCATCGGCCAAATGGATAGAGAGTCCACTGGTCTTAGGTAGGAGAGGAATCTGATGTTGGGCAGCAAAGGATGAATCCATAAAACAGCTGCAGGCCCTGGAATCAATAATGGCGGGCATCTGTAAAGTCTTTCCTGGGAACTGGAAGGAGACAGAAATGATAAGGTGAGATGAAAACTTTATTAAAGAGTCTGGGAGATCAGGAGGCATAGATGGACACCTATGCTGCGTACACACAATCAAACAATCCGGTGGAAAAGTCTGGCAAACTCAAGTCCGCCAAACAATCCCCCCGTGCGTAGCCTCTGGCATACTTTTTTGACCCAACAGTATGGCGGACTTAGAATTTCGGTTTGCACAAAAATTTGCACGCCATACTCGCATTTCGGCGGACAATCCGGCCGTGTGTATGCAAGTCCGCCGTACTTTTGAAATGAGCGGACTTTTCCCGCCCGGAGAAAAGTCCGCTCATTTCGAGCGGGTCTCCAGGTAGGCGGGGCCTGCGAAGGAGACGTCGCTGGCCCCGCCGCCTGGTATGGACTTAAAGGGGAACCCCAACGCCGAAAAAAATCGGCGTGGGGGTCCCCCCCAAGTCCACAACAGACTCTTGTCCGAGCACGCTACCCGGCCGGCCAGGAAAGGGGGGCGAGCGAGCGCCCCCCCCCCCCTCCTGAGCCGTACCAGGCCACGTGCCCTCAACATGGGGGGTGTCTTGGGGAAGGGGGGCCGCGTGGCCCCCCCACCCCAAAGCACCTTGTCCCCATGTTGATGAGGACAAGGGCCTTTTCCTGACAACCCTGGCCATTGGTTGTCGGGGTCTGCGGGCGGGGGGCTTATTGGAATCCGGGAGCCCCCTTTAATAAGGGGTCCCCCCCAAGTCCACAACAGACCCTTGTCCGAGCATGCTACCCGGCCGGCCAGGAAAGGGGGACGAGCGGGCGCCCCCCCTCCTGAGCCGTACCAGGCCGCGTGCCCTCAACATGGGGGGTGCCTTGGGGAAGGGGGGGCCGCGCGGCCCCCCACCCCAAAGCACCTTGTCCCCATGTTGATGAGGACAAGGGCCTCTTCCCGACAACCCTGGCCGTTGGTTGTCGGGGTCTGCGGGCGGGGGGCTTATCGGAATCCGGGAGCCCCTTTAATAAGGGGGCCCCCGGATACCGGTCCCCCACCCTATGTGAATGAGTATGGGGTACAATGTACCCCTACCCATTCACCTGTAAAAAAAAAGTACAGTTGAATGGGTAGGGGTACATTGTACCCCATACTCATTCACATAGGGTGGGGGGCCGGTATCCGGGGCCCCCCTTATTAAAGGGGGCTCCCGGATTCCGATAAGCCCCCCGCCCGCAGACCCCGACAACCAACGGCCAGGGTTGTCGGGAAGAGGCCCTTGTCCTCATCAACATGGGGACAAGGTGCTTTGGGGTGGGGGGCCACGCGGCCCCCCTTCCCCAAGGCACCCCCCATGTTGAGGGCACGTGGCCTGGTGCGGCTCAGGAGGGGGGGGCGCTCACTCGCCCCCCTTTCCTGGCCCGCCGGGTAGCGTGCTCGGACAAGGGTCTGTTGTGGACTTGGGGGGACCCCCACGCCGATTTTTTTCGGCGTTGGGGGTTCCCCTTTAAGTCCATACCAGGCGGCAGGGCCAGCGACGTCTCCTTCGTGGGCCCCGCCTACCTGGAGACCCGCTCGAAATGAGCGGACTTTCCTCCGCGTGTGTGGGCGAGTCCGTTCATTTCGAAAGTACGGTGGACTTAGTACGGCGGCCTTAGTACGCCGTATTAGTCCGCTGAAAAAGTGCCGTGTGTGGGCAAGTAGCCCGTTCGAAACAGTTTGGCGGACGTCCGCCAGACTAAGTACGTCGGACAGACGGCTACGTGTGTACGCGGCTTTACGGAGCTTAATAGGACAGTTCCTGACGTAATGTCCAGATTCCCCGCAATAGAGACATAGATTGTTATTCCGCCGACGTTGACGTTCTTCGGGGGTAAGAGATGGTCGCAAGACCCCAAGTTGCATAGGCTCAGGTGTGTCAGACGTGGCCCCAGGTCGGGCGGCAGGGGCTGGATGTAAATGGCTTGGGGCCTTTGGAAGCATCCAGGTTGGGCGAGAGAAACCTGTGGCCCTCTCGGCTCTCCTCTCTCTCAGACGACGATCGATCTGTATCGCCAAGTCAATTAGTGCGTTTAAGGTCTGTGGAACACCAACTCTAGCAAGCTCATCTTTCAAAGAATCAGAGAGTCCCATGCGGAACTGATGATGAAGGGCAGCATCATTCCAGTTCGTATCCGTGCCCCATCGCCTGAACTCGGCCACATAATCTTCCACCGCCCTTCGTCCCTGCTGGAGGGTCCGCAAGGCGGTTTCTGCAATCGCTGAAAGTTGGGGATCTTCGTATATTTGAGCCATTGCATCAAAAAAAAGTAGTAAGATTAGCCAACGCTGCGTCCTTCTGGTCTAACAGGCGGTGGGCCCAGGTCTGGGGGTCTCCAGAGAGTAAAGATACCACAAAACCCACCTTGGTAGCCTCCAGAGAAAAGGTCCGTGGTTGGAGGGCGAAATATAATTCGTAGGAGTTGCGGAAGGCCCTGAAGCCACTGCGATTCCCAGAAAATCGCTCGGGTGTGGGAACTTTAGGTTCTGGTGGTAACATCACAACTGTAGGTGCTGGTCCTGCTTCAGCTGAAGAAACTGATGGTTGAGGGGCCCCCAAGGATCCGGAGGGGTTGGAAAGAGCAATCACCTGTTCTTCCAGCCGGGTGTAGCCTTGCTGGAGGCCCTTAACTGCCTCAGAAAGTCCTGCCAGGTGTTGACAAAGTTCTTCCATGGCGGAGGCTCCCCGCTCGGGCTCAGACATTGGCTGTCTGCTATTGTCACATACCTTCTAGTGGCGAGCCCGGATTGCGGAAAGAGGCCTTCCTTACAACTCCCACTACCGGTTTCCTGGCAATGTAACAGGGAACACAGGAGTAAGGAGGGGTACAGGTGCCTGGCAGGATCAACATATGAGTAGGATGGGTAGGTGAAGTTCAGTGGAGCAGGTAATCACAGCGAATGGATCAGCGGGTAATTTATAGCAGATAACACGGTTCAATGGAACAGGTAACTTGATGAAAAGCAGTGCAGGGATGTAGGCAACTTGTAGCAGATGAACAGTGCAATATACACAGGCACTTGCAGCAGGTGAACAGTTCAATAAGACAAGTGACTTGAAGCAGATGAACAGCGCAATATAAACAGGTACTTGCAGCAGATGAACAGCTCAATATAAGCAGGTACTTGCAGCAGATGTCACAGTTCAATATAAGCAGGTTCACCTTTAGCAGATGGATGGTCAAAGCAAGCTGGGTCAGATATCAGACTGGAAGCGAAGTACAAGGGAACAGGCAGGAGAATCGTCACAACAAGCCGGGGTCGGGTGCAGGCAGATAGCAGATGGGTCACAGGCAGGCCGGGTCAAACAGGAACGAATACTACGGATCAGGTCTCACAGGTATAACGCTGTAGAGCAGACAGCAGAGACCATTAGCAAGAGGCTAGTTTAAATAGGCCGTTTGGCGCCAACACGGACGCACGCACGCGACCGCGCACGTGGCCGTGCACGCGCACCTGCGTACGAACGCATGCGTGTTCTTACGATCGTGCGTACCCGCGACGATCGTAAACCAGAAGACCTGGAGGTCAGTCTCTTTATGCGATTTTCATGACATGTACGTGGAGCCACTTCAGCATTGCCAACATTGAGTTCCACCTGGTGGGCATGTCACAAATGAGGCGGTTCTTGGCAGGTTGTATTCCTTTTGAATGTCAGCCAGCCGAGCACTGGCATTATATGACCTGCATGAATGCCCACAGACTTTCTTGGCCTACCTCAGGAGATCCTGTAAGCCCGGGTACCTGCACAAGAACTGCTGCACCACTAAATTAAGGACTTGAGCAACACAGGTAACTTGGGTCAAGTGTCCCTGTCAGAGGGCAGGGAGGAGATTGGTGGCATTTTTGCAAACCACCATTCCTGGCTGAAGCTGGGACGGTGTCAACCACCTCTGAGTCTGCCCCTGCAGAGCTGCCAGAATCTCTGCCCCAGTGTGGCTTCTGTCCCCAAGCAGACCAACTCAAGCACTGCATGTCATCTTTTTGTCTGAGTGCTTGCATAGCCCTTTGAACGCCTACAGAGCACCGCTGATTCAGAAGATAAATCTGCAGAGGAAGAGGCAATAGAGGAAAAAGATGAGGAGGGGGTGGAGGAGAGAGGTGTGGTAGAATCACCACTACTAGCATTTTGGAGGCGTGGTGGCAGAACAAGCTCCAGGAACTGCACCCTGCCCTGCATCCTTCCCAGCTGCCAGCAGTTACCCAGTGGGCCGTGAAAGAAAAGTAACATCCCTGTCCATGCCTGCTTGACCATAAGTCAGTGGTAATATGCACCTTACCACTGACCGCCCTGTCCAATAAGGCTAAGACATTGCTTTTCACATGCTGGTAGAAAGTCGGAATGGCCTTCCGTGAAAATAAATGGAGTTTGGGAACCTACCACTGAGGTAAAGCGCATTCACAAATTCACAAAAGGTGGCAGAGTCTACCAGCTGAAAAGGCAGCAGTTGGAGTGCTAGTAATTTAGCCAAGCTAGCATTCAGCCACTGAGCATGTGGATAGCTGGGACCGAATCTCTTTCGATGGTTTAGCATGGATGTAGCGATAGTAGATTTCCTGCAAGAACCTGGCACACCTAATTATACACCTTCATTCCTCTTAGTACAGGTTTCTGAGAGAACTGAAGGTATGGAGGGGAGTTGGAGATCCCAGCTAATGAGGAGCAAGGAGAGGCCCACTTTGTTCTTTGGTGTGGGTCTTTTAAGTACTGTTGCCAACAGACTGCATGAGAGGTCAACATATGCCTGGTCAAGCATGTGGTGCCCAAGTGGCTGCTGTTTTGGCTACGCTTGATACGCTTCAGACATATGTTGCAAACAGCAGTGGTGCAATCTGCTGCACACATATCAAAAAAGGCCCACACCAAGGAACTTTTCAAAATATGTGGGGAGTCAGCAGTGCCCTGCACATGCAGAGCTCTGCGGTGTGATGCAGTTGGGTGGCTGCCCTTAAGCTGGCCCCTGGAGGGCATCCTGCCTCATTGGAGATGTCTCTCCTCCTCCTCCCCTCTTCTATCAGGCACCCATGTACAGTCAGTGACCTCATAATCCCCATCCTCCATGTCACTGGAGAAACGCTGGCAGTATGCTGCAGCTGGGGGGACATAGCTGCCAGTTACTTGTCCTTTTTGGGGACCTCCTCTCTCTGGGCACATGTTACTGCCTTCCTCAACCTGGGTACCATCATCAGAGCCTTCAAAACCCTGCACATCCCCCTGTAGAATGTACCCGACACTGTGGTTGAACAGTTCAGGGACTCCTTCATGCATGATGGTGGGGAAGGAGTGACTGATGACATTGAGCTGATGGAATAGGCTGATTTGGCAGCTGCATTGGCAAGCAAACTACTCTAAGTCTGGGTGACAGAGGATGAGGAGGATGAGGATGGCTTAGTTATCCACTCTACCAAATCTTCTGCATGTTGTGGATCAACATAACCAGCTGCCGAAAAAAAGGATAAGTGTGCCCCATGGCTATGTGCTGAGGATGCACTGTGTCCATGACCAGCACTGTTGGCTGTAGACACAGAGCCTACTTGCCCTCTTTTAGTGGCCCATGAGCATCTGCCTCTCCTTGGTGGCCTTCCAGACATACTGTAAAATGTTATTAGCAAAACACTGCCTGAAGTTTACTAGAAAAAGTACACCAGGAATGGCCTGCAGTCAGATATAGGCTTGGCTAGACTGGAATGCAGTGGATATATATGTAGGAGACTGTATATATATATTTTATGTACTGCAGATCACTGAATCACCCGCCTGCCTGAAAGTATATTTTAAAACGTACACCAGGAATGGCCTGCAGTCAGATATGGGCTTGACTAAACTGGAATGCAGTGGATATATATATATATATATATATATATATATATATATATATATAAAATACACTGCAGCTAACTGAATAACCTGCCTGCCTGAAGTATATTAGAAAGAGTACACCAGGAATGGATTGCAGTCAGATCTATCTAAACTGGATACAGTGGATATATATATATATATATATATATATATATATATATATATATATATATATACACACGGGACTGACTGTATACATTTATATATTATATGAACTAGAGTTAACTGAATCGCCTGCCTGCTTGAAGTATATTAGAAAGAGTACACGAGGAACAGACTGCAGTCAGATCTAGCTAAACTGGATACAGTGTATGTATATATATATATTAAATATATATATTAAATACATATATATATATATATATATATATATATATAAATTAAATACACTGCAGCTAACTGAATCGCCTGCCTGCCTGAAGTATATTAGAAAGAGTACATGGGGAACGGACTGCAATCAGATATAGTTAAACTGGATACAGTGGATATATATATATATTAAATATACTGCAGCTAACTGAATCGCCTGCTTGGCCAATCATCAGACAGCAATACACTGCAATGTTGCCCCATAATGTTCGTATTCCAACGAACGCTCGAACAGCCAATGTTTAAGTCAAACTCATGTTCGACCGAACATAAAGCTTATCTCTAATTGTGGCACATGTATAACTGTAATCTAAGGTACATTTTACCCAAGGGTAAATACTGTGAATGTAAATGGGCAATTACGGTACAACTACATGTTTGCTACAACAAAACCCAACACCTTTATCTCATGTGACCTAGAATCCCTCGCTTCTGATGCATTCTTACCAGTGTGACACTTTTCAACTTTAGTATTTGAGGTCTGGATTGGGACATACACTGTAATTTATTTTAGTAATCACAGAAATCCTAAAAGCACTCAAGGGACAACCTTATTCTGGACAATTAAACAAAGGTCATCTGTTATACTAGGCTGTGTTATACTTTGCATTACTTTTTATATATATTCATTAGAGAAGCAAATTAACATTAGGGGAAAAAAAACTACAGTAAGTTTTGTTTTGTGTTTAATTTTGTTGTTTCTTTTGACTTTGACATGACAACAATACAATTGATGTGTATTGAATACTTAATAAATATATCCATAGTTAATGTGTCACAAATAATGTAACAGAAATCTTTTTTTTTTTTTGCAAAGGAATATAAAAGTACATTTTATGAAACTATATTCTTTCTTTTGCCTGTTAAATCAGTTCAAACTAATTTACAAAAACCTTAATGACCACATTTTGATACCAATCATACAATCACAGTTCTCTGACTTACAATTTTGTTCCTTTCTGTGTAGTTGACAGTATTTTAACCTAACAAAATCTAGCTATGTGTTATTTGTTATAAGCTGTTCTTGGATGCTGACATTTCCGAGTAGACTGATAGTAAATCATAATCCCCAAGACTACTCATTAATTTTTAAAACTTGCTAAATTAAGTTAAAAGTTTGTTCTCTCCTTCTTTTAGGCTATAAATTCTGCTTATGACCACTCTAATGTAAAATGCTGAAGACGATAATAAATAAGTTGTCACAGATTAAATTTAACTGTAGCAGGCATTAAGGTTTCAACAAAGCATTATTTTTTTTTCCCAAGATGTAGTAGCCAACTGACATACTTGTGACTCTAGGGATCTCTGTATTTTTTCACACCAAATGAATTGTATTTTCATTGCAGACAATGTCATTATCAGACCTGTGGGCAGCCATCAATCAATTTATGATCTCTTAGTCATGGATCACTGCTGTTAAGAACTTGCTAGATTGTGTAAGGGAGACACAAACATGTTTGTTTGGCTAGTCCTTTTACTTGGGGTGATATTTTGAAGAAACAGACAGGCCAGAATTTATCTTGGTAAATATAGGATTTCACAAAAATATGTTTCATGAAAAAGATTGAATACAATAAATACAGAACAGTAATTTTACAAAAATAATAAAAGTACTCAATTATAAGGGAACACACTGAATATAGTTATTGCATTTTCATGTGCAATGTACAAAGTTAACTTAAAACAGAACTAAAGCCTAAAACAACAAGATAAAAATGATTAGTGCACGACAAAATAAACAGGTAGCTTTTGTCGCAATATTCATTTTCATTCAGAAGATCTCCCCAACAGTACTTCATTTCTGCCACAGGATGTTCTTAGTCTATCGGCCCGTGCCATTCAATCCACTTTCTTTGAGCCCCAGTTGTCCTGGACGCACCCTACCTGTGACTAGACATTAAAACTGAAATAACACAGTAAAAATCAAATTTCTCTGTTGACTGCATTCTCCTTCCATCAGTATGCTCATTGTCAGCACATACATTAAACAGATTTTTTTTTATTTTTTTGCTGTTTCTTCTTCTTTTTGCACTTGACTACCACTTTAAATTCAGGTGCTTATACTATAGCTGCCTAGAATTCATCTTTAATATAAATAGGTAAACATGATACTCAAATAAGGACTAAACTTTCTGACAATTTGAACCCTTTCAAACAGACTGCACACATATATGTGGCGTCGCAGAAGTAGGCTTTTTTTCATGGGGTATATATGCATATCCTCTTTGTGTCCTAGAGTCCCAGGTCCCATACTAACAATCGGTTCCAGATCACCTGATTGTTGTGATAGCCTCTGATTGGCTACCACAGTGATCAGTCACTGTGAACCTGCCCTGTGTTTACTTCCTCTTCTGAATGAAGAGAAAGATACATTGTATCTTCCTATCGCTTTGCAGGAGAGGAAATGTAAACAAACCAAAAAAAAAATAGCAAGAACAAGGTTTCCTAGGGTTAGTGTTAGGGTCAAAGGTCACATTCAACATATTTTGGGGGGAATTAAAAAAATTTAATTGGTATCAGTTTCAGTTAAGTCAGTGCCATTGTTTTTTAGGCAGGATACAAAAAAGCAAAATGGGCACCAATGATTCTGGGCTATACTACCGTTACAACAACTAAAATACACATATGTGGTATTGCGGCAATTGTCAGGAGCAAGAGAATTTATTTTGAGTTGTTCTTTGGTGGTTTTTAATTTTTTTTCTATTGTTAGCCAGGTTTCCTTTGATAGTAAAAAAAAATAATCAGGAGATATCCATTACCATTTACCACAAAAATAAAGCTCAATTTGTTCTGTAAAAAACAAGGTACAATCCACCTGGATACACTAAGTATCTGTGACAATATGTAAAGTTATACTAACACATGTCAACTTTGCAAAATTGTGCTTAGGTATTTAGATTTGTTTTACCCTTAGGCGTGAAGGGGTTAAGGCCTGATGTTATTGAGTGAGTATATCACTCATTCATAATTTGAATAATTTACAAAAGCAGTGAAACGACAATTCATCTGAATAAAAGGTTCATACTGGACATTACAGAATAGCTGGAGGTAAAGTTTTCTTGGTAGACACAAACAATTGACAATTTGATTCCATGTGTTGTACTTGGCTTATGTAATTATGTAGGACTTCTCTCTTTACATTGCCTAATCATGAGATGGATGTGACTAAGGTTTATACACGACAATACAAATTCATAGGAGATAGCAGCAGCTGACAATTTTAGTTTGTTGTAGTAAAAGAAAGATAACGAAAACGGGTAAGTTCAATATCACCATTTAGTTTAACAGATGCATTGCATGTTGCATTTTTTAAATGTATATAGCTTATTATTGAACATCGTTGTGGCACATAGCAATGAGCTGAGTATAGCCTCAAGTTAATAATAAACACAATACACATAAAAGTACCATCATCCAAATTAATCAATATCAAGAAATAAGGGTTCTAGAGATGTCGGGGCAGTTACTGAAGCTGCTCCCTTTACCTCTGCACCCAAAAAGGTTTTGTTGAATGATTTATCTTGGTACTTGGTAGGAAGAACACAAAAAAAAATTATAAAAATTACAAATTATTTAATAGAGACAAAAAAATTAATACATTAAGACAGTATTAAAAACATATACACCACAGTTTAACAAACTACCGACGGGTTCCCCCATGAGGTCTCCGTTGAAGGGGGGTATAGAAAAATGTCCTCTACCAGTTTCGCGGCGAACTGCTTCTTCAGGAGGACATTCTTCAGTAGATAAGATATTTACATATAACAAGATAAACACAGCAAATAGATAATTATATGGTAAAACGTTTTTTTTACAATCAATCAAAAATGAGGGGATCAGCTCACCCACAAAGACAAAGGCAGTAGATCACAGGACCCATCGATTTCCTCCCATGGTGGAAATTGAGGTGGCACATAGACAGGCTGACAGGTTAAGCAGGGACAGGATTAGACTGCATGGGTTAGTAATGAAATAGGAAAAATAAATGTACACAGCTTACGTTGTCTGTAGTCATCAGTGATTTGCCAATGATTTTGCAAATCCTAACTTTGAGGCAATTCCCATTAAGGTCTATTATTTTTGCTTTGAATTCTGCCACTTTTAAGGCTAATAAGCAATATGTCAAAAAAGGCACAAAAAACTGGGCACTACAATGGATGAAATGTTTATGCACAAAAGAAGACTTTAAGAAGTACTGTACTGTGGGGAGAGAGTTTTTAAAAATACACAAATTATTAAAAAAAAAAATATTGGATGTCTGTGTCTAGTCATTCATCAATGTACTAGATGATGTCTAGTGTGTTGACAGATGTGTTTGAATAGTCAATTTTAA
Organism: Lithobates pipiens; assembly: GCF_037356315.1. Classification (NCBI taxonomy): domain Eukaryota; kingdom Metazoa; phylum Chordata; class Amphibia; order Anura; family Ranidae; genus Lithobates; species Lithobates pipiens. Next base: position 511,113,502 of record NW_027507748.1, read on the forward strand.
GTTGCAATTGTAGTATGCTAACATTTAAATTGACATTAATTCATTTTGAAACTCATTTAAGTGACACTCTTTTTATATTAAGCATATAATCATATAAAAACCACTTGAGGCTCTAAGGCATCTTTCTTCCTAAATCACCTTAATTCTCAGATATGTATATATTGTCTCTGTTTCAGCAATTGCTCAGTTCCACACATTGTACCTTTTACCATTTGCAACATACCCTAACATATTAAACTGCATTTTTGGGGCAGATATGGATTTAATTTATTATTAAATATACAATCTATATAGCACCAACGCTTTGTGCAGCATTTTACAACATAAGGGCAGGCAGTACCGTTACAATACAATTTAATACAGGAGGAATCCGAGGGCCCATTTATTAGAGCTTGCAACCCAAAAGGGAGGGTCAAGTGACACAAAAAGTAAGAACTGTCGGGGATGAGCTGAAGGAGGAAATAAATGTACAGTTGTGGAGGCAGGATTGGCTTCTCTGAAGAAAAGAGATTTCAGGGACCATCTAAAAGTGAACATAGGATATAGACGGACAGATTGGGGTAGAGAGTTCCAAAAGATGGGAGAGACTCAAGAAAAGTCCTGGAGGCGAGCATGGGAGGAGGTGACAAGGGAGCTAGAGAGCAGGAGGTCTTAGGAGGAATAAAGAGAACAATTTGTCTGGTATTTTGAGACAAGATTAGTGATGTAGCTGGGGTTAGAGTTATGGATGGCTTTGTAAGTTGTTGTTAGTATTTTGAATTTCATTTGTTGGGTGAAGGGAAGCCAGTGAAGGGATTGTCAGAGAGGGGTAGCAGACACTGAATGGTTGGTAAGATGGATGAGTTTTGCAGCAGCATTCCTGATGGACTGGAGGGGACTGAAGGGGAGATGTAAAGGTAATCCAATGAGGAGTGAGTTGCAGTAGTAGAGGCATGAGATAACCAGGAAGTGAATTAGAAGCTTTGTGGTTTCATTGGTTAAGAAGGGGCATATTTTGGAAATGTTAAGGAGGTTGAAACAGCAAGTTTTGGACAGTGTGGGATGTGGGACTGAAAAGAGATTTCATGGTCCAGGATTATACCTAGCACCTTGGCATGCAGGGATGGGTTGATAGTTGTGCCATCATGCGTGACAGAGAAGTTGGGGAAGGGGCATGTGGAGGCAGGGAGGGGGAATATTATGAGCTCACTTTTGGATTAATTGAGATGGTGTGACACCCAGACTGATATGTCTGTTAGTAAATTAGTGATGCATAAAGAGACCGATGGAGTGAGCTGATGGGTAGAGAGCTAGATTTTGATGTCATCAGCTTGGAAACCCAGTGAGGAGGTGTCGATCAAGAATAGGAGAGGTCCAAGAAAAGACCTTGGGGCCCCTCAAAAAAAAAAGGAAGAGGAGAGGAGGAGGTAGAATTGTAAGTAACACTGACGGTGCTGTGGTATAGGCAGGATGAGAACCAACAAAGAGTACAGTCACGGAGACCAAGGGAGTGGCATTTTTTGAAAAGGAAGGGGTGATCAACTGTATTAAAGGCAGCAGAGAGGTCCAGAAGTAGGAGTACAGAATAGTGACCATTGATTTTACTCAGTTTATTATAAAAATATAATGTGTCTGTTGTTAAAAATTATATCACATCACATGTTCTGGAAATGCTATATATAGACAACGCCTAGCCTCATATTAATCAGTTATTCCAAATAAATAATAACTATTTTCATACCAAATGTATATATTTTGACTTTTAGACTGTAACAACAAACATATTTATATTGTTTTTAGGTGTATTGCTCAAGAGTTTTTCTTTATTTGCAGCTGTTATGCCACGTACACACATGTTTTTCCATCAGAATAAACTCCAACAGAGTTCCGATGGAGTTTTGCTGAAACGGTCTTGCCTACACACAATCACACCAAAGTCTGATCGTCTAGAACATGGTGACATACAACATGTACGACGGGACTAGAAAAAGGAAGTTGAATAGCCAGTAGCCACTAGCTGCCCATGCATCGTTTTTGGTCCGTCGGAACAGCATACAGACGAATGGTTTTCCCGATAAGAATTGAATCCGTCTGAAAGATTTAAAACATGTTGTATTTCTAGTTCCATCAGAATTTTAGAAAAAAAAGTCCAATGAGGCCCGTACATGATCGGAATATCCGATGAAAAAATTCCATCTGACTTTTTCTGCCGGAAAGTCTGACCGTGTACACACCATCACACACAAAGAACAAGTAGACAAGGCCATTGTGAACCATATGTCTGATAGATCAATGGATTTTATTGTTTGAGCGCTAAACCTACTATTAGAATGTAAGTGCTCTGTTGCTATCTTATGGTTTTACACTATGTGGAGACATTTTGTTTTTTTTGGATGTTTGGACTGTATGATATTACTAAGAAAATGGAATCTCAGCTACAACCTGGCAGTGTGAAACCCCTGGAGCCACTCAATGGATTATTCTTGTAGAGATTCATCTACCTGTCAGCCTGTTTGACTCAGCATTGTAAGGTTTCAGAGTCAAAGCGCATATATGTTTCTTGGTGGTGGATATCACTTTCCTGGTGATCGAAGTGAAGAATCACTTGCTGACCACTGTATATATACTTTGGCAGAATGGCACGGCTGGTCAAAGTAATGTACCCTACGTTACTTTGAATTTCCCGCCATGCACGCACGGCATCCTGCCAGCAGTGCACGCACGCGCCTGCTGCGAGCTCCATGACCGTGTGATCTGCGGACTCGATTGGCACGATGCCGATGTAAACAGCATCTCCCCGTTCTTTCTAATGACAGGACACTGATCGTCTACTCCCTGTCACAGAGAGCAGCGATCAGTGTCCACGTCACACACAGCCATCCCCCAGACAGTTAGAAACACTCCCCTAGGACACACTTAACCCCTCCCCACCCCCTAGTGGTTAAACCCTTCACTACCAGTGACATTTTTACAGTAATCAATGCAATTTTATAGCATTGATCGCTGTATTAATGCCAATGGTTCCAAAAATGTGTCAAAATTGTCAGATGTGTCCGCCATAATGTCATAGTCATGATAAAAATTGCTGATCGCCACCATTTCTAGTAAAAAGAAAAATTTATAAAAATGCCATAAAACTATCCCCTATTTTGTAGACACTATAACCTTTGCATAAATCAATCAATAAACGCTTATTGCAATTTATTTTTACAAAAATATGTCGAAGAATATGTATCGGCCTAAACTGAGCAAAAATACATTTTTGATATTGCTATGCCATGTATATGTAACATTTTTTTCGATACAATGGTTTATATGTCATACATGTAACCTCTAGTAATATCTATGTTACATTTATCATGTTTTCTACTATGACCACATTTGCGTGGTTCTCTTCATTTGTCTATTGTAGCATTTACAGCTTTTCAATTTAGTTCACTAAGCATGGTAATTTCCACTATTTCTAGAATATCCTCAAAAACACCTTGACACGCCTCACAGATTCTGGTACATTGTTATCTAAAGTGACAAGACCAAAATAGAGCTTTTTGGTCACAACCATAAGCACTATGTTTAAATAGGAAGAATGCCATCCCCACTGTGAAGCATGGTGGTGGCTCACTGATGTTTTGGGGGTGTGAAACTTGATGACAAGTTGAATGTGGCATGTTATCAGAAAATACTGGCAGCCATTGGCCTTCTTCTGCATGAAATCTGTGCATGGGACACTCTTGGACATTTCCAGCATGACAATAACCCTAAGTACAAGGTCAAGTTGACCCTCCAGCGGTTACAGCAGAAAAAGGTTAAGGTTCCAGAGTGGCCATTACAGTCTCCTGATCTTAATATCTTCTAGCCACTTTGGGGGATTTCAAACATGTGGTTCATGAAACTGGAGGCGTTTTGTCAAGATAAATGGGCAGCTATAGCATCTGCAAGAATTTGGGGGCTCATAGACAACTATTACGAAAGACAGTATGCCAATGTCATTGATGTTAAAGGGAGCAATACACATTATTAAGAGCACACAGAAGGTTTTGATGTAATAATCTCTATGAAATGGCTCACTAAATGTTTAAATAACAAAGTACATTTCTTGGAATCCCCAATATTAGAGATGAGCGGGGGACATATCTATGCTTGAAATTTACTGGCCTATGAATTGTGCTAGGAAAAGTTTTGAAGTGCAATATATTATAGAGACTATAGCAGCAAAGAACATATCTGTTCCTACTTCATTTTACCAATGCACTAAGAAAAAGAGTATTTCACATACAGTATATTGCATCAAACTTGCAATGTACCCTGCATAGCAAATAGGATTTACAATACGTTATGTTTTACCACCCTTGTTTTTTAGATTTTATTGATACAAGCCTAAAAATGTATTGGGAAATTTAGAAGATTTATCAGTGAGATCGAAATGCTGTTGCAACAGCATTTTAAAGGGGTTTAGTAATACTACACCTATTTGTACTAATGACTCCATACATCTGAAAACCGGTGGAGAATTTCACTTTGCAAGCCAAGTGAGAATACAAAGCAGAAGCTAAAAAAATATGAATTCATTATAGAAGATATATGACTTAGATGATAATTATACTCACTGAATCTTATCCCATTAATGCCATGCATAATTTAGCATATGACTCAGCATGACTGAATATTTTATAGACCTAGTCTAACTGGTGTGTGTTTGTATGTCTGTGCACTTGTTGTTGGTGATTTATAAATGCATCAGATCTGTCCAAATATGGAGCCATCAAATTGGAAGGTGAATTTTTGGTACAGTTACCACTGTTAATATTGAATGACAGAAAGAGAAATTATTGTTATTACTTACAGAAAAACTTGGCTTTTTAAACAATAAAGATGCAATGCACTGTTTCTAGCATCTTACAACGTCATCCTGTAAATTTGCATCATCTCTAGTTAATTTCTGTTCTGTTATCACTTATGTAACTATGCATAGACCATACTTGTGAGTAGGGATGAACCAAATACCCCCCCGGTTCGGATCGCAGCAGAACATGCGAACGGACCAAAAGTTTCGCTCGAACATTCGAACGCTGTTAAAGTCTATGGGACCCGAATGTGAAAAATCAAAAGTGTGAATTTTAAAGGCTAATATGCAAGTTATTGTCCTAAAAAGTGTTTGGGGACCCGGGTCCTGCCTCAGGGGACATGTATCAATGCAAAAAAAAGTTTTAAAAACTGCAGCTTTTTCGGGAGCAGTGATTTTAATAATGCTTAAAGTGAAAAAAATAAAAGTGAAATATTCCTTTAAATATCATACCTGGGGGGGGGGGTGACTATAGTATGCCTGTAAATTGGTGCATGTTTCCCATGTTTAGAACGTTCCCTGCACAAAATTACATTTCTAAAGGAATAAAAGTAATTTAAACCTGCTTGCAGCTGTAATGTAATGTTGGGTCCTGTCAGTATGGATGAAAATTGAGAAAAATGGCATGGGTACCCCCCAGCCCATTACCAGGCCCTTTCGGTGTTGTATGGATATTAAGGAGCACCCTGAACCCAAATTAACAAAAAAAAATAAAAGGTGTGGGGCCCCAGGCCCTATATACTCTGAACAGCAGTATACAGGCAGTCCAAACAAGACAGGGACTGTAGGTTTGTTCATAAGTTGAATCTGTTTTTTAAAGCGGGGTTCCACCCTAAAGTGGAACCTCCGCTGATCGGATCCCTCCCCCCCTCCGGTGTCACAATTGGCACCTTTCGGGGGGGGGGGGGGGGTGGAGATACCTGTCAAAGACAGGTATTTACACCCACTTCCGGGCATAGACTCCCGTGGGAGTCTACGCCATTTCCTGTCCTGCCGCGCTGTCTGCTGGGACACACACGGGTCCCAGTGACAGCGCGGAGAATTCCTATTGCACTGCGCTACTCACGCATGCGCAGTAGGGAACCGGGAAGTGAAGCCGATTCGCTTCACTTCCTGATTCCCTCACCTAGAATGGTGACGGCAGCAGCCGAGGGCCGAGCGATCGATCGGCATCGCTAGAACCCGGGACAGGTGAGTGTCCATTTATTAAGTCAGCAGCTGTAGTATTTATAGCTGCTGGCTTTTAATATTTTTTTTTTGGTGGAATCCCTCTTTAATTTGGAACAGGTACATTTTGTAAGTGTAACTCAAGCCAAAAAATCTTTTTTCAAGCTTTTTGGATAACATAGGAAGGGTTATCATCACCCCTGTAACATTTGTTTTGCTGTCTGTGCCCCTGTTCAGAAGATTTCACCTCAATTTTTGTCCCAATGACAATTGAATTTTGAAAATGTTGGGTTATTAGGGAAACAAGGATTTGTGATAAAGTATCAGTGGAGACACCTTTTTCCCATATTAACTCTTACAGGAGAGAATTTCCCTTTCTAGGGGTATAGTTCCTCTCACTTCCTGTTGTCTCCCCCCATTTGTAAGTAGGAGTCATTTGTAAGTCAGATGTTTGAAAGTAGGGGACCACCTGTATTTACTACATGGCCTACCCTTTATACTCTGCAGAAAATTGGGCCTTAGGTGTTGGTGGTACCAGAACACTGTAAGCCCTCACAGTTACTCTTGGTGGGCACTGGAATGGGCCCTGCTGTGAAATATTATATCAAAAATTGTAATTACATGCCACTGTTGAACAGGGGCAGAAAAATTGGGCCTTTGGTGGTGATGTGGTGGTGGTGCAACAACACTGTAGAGCCCCCACAGTTACTCTGTTACTGTGGGTGTAGGAATGGGCCCTGCTGTGAAATATTAGGTCAAAAATTGTAATTACACGCCCCTATTAAACAGGGGCAGAAAAATTGGGCCTTAGGCGGTGATGGTAGTGGTGGCACAACACTGTAAAGCCTCACAGATAATCTTGTTGAGTGCAAGAACAGGCCCTGCTGTGAAATATTAGAGAAAATATTGTAATTACATGCCCCTATTAAACAGGGGCAGAAAAATTGGGCCTTAGGCACTGGTGGTGGTGCCACAACACTGCAACCCCTCAGATACTTTAGTTGAGCACAAGAATGAGCCCTGCTGTGAAATATTACAGCAAAAATTGTAATTACATGCCTTATTAAACAGGGGCAAAAAATTGGGCCTTAGGCACTGGTGGTGGTTAGGGATGAGCCGAACACACCCGGTTTGGTTCGCACCAGAACTTTCGAATGAACTGAAAATTTATACGAACTTTAGAACCCCATTGAAGTCTATGGGACTCGAATGTTTGAAATAAAAAGTGCTAATTTTAATGGCTAATATGCAAGATATTGTCCTAAAAAGGGTTTGGGGACCCGGCTCCTGCCCCAGGGGACATAGATCAATGCCAAAATGTTTTTTAAAAACTGACGTTTTTTCGGGAGCACTGATTTTAATGACGACTAATGTGAAAAAAAGTGAAATATTCCTTTAAATATCATGCCTGGGTGGTGTCTATAGTATGCCTGTGTCAGAGAATTAGTAGACCAGACTGTGTGGACTGCACAGAGGAAACCAGAAACACATGTAAGTGAAAAATAATGGTGTTTATTTACATAGGTGAAAAGTAAGTGAATATAATAGTGCACAACCAACCCAAAACCACAAAAAACAATGATATATATACAAATATTGGGGAATACCATAATCGTAACAAAAGCCAGGCCGAGGTCATACACAGGGGGGTCAGCAGATGGGTAAGGATGGAGAACCAACAGGACAGGGCTAGGACAGATGGATGGATGGGCTGTAGAACAGGGATCCAAGGCAAACAAGAGGGACAGGTCCAGGATGGGGTCAGATACAGGCTCAAGGTCAGGATAGCAGGCTCAAGGTCAGGACCCAGGGAGAAAGATACCAAGGCAAGCATGTGTGGGCTTGCCAGGTATTTATAAGACTGCATTGGTACTGCTCCTGAATCCAACCATTTTGGATAGAGGTCCACCGCCTTATTCACAAAATTACTACTCTCCCCATAGAATTCTCCCCAGCACAAATGCTCCTCCATCATACCCCTATTTCAAAAGCAACATATCGACGATCCCTAGCCCAACATCTCATTAACATGGCAAAAATGTGCTTCCCGGTCCTTTAGAAATCCAAATCTCCCCCCTCCATTACTGACTGGTTCCAACGTATTTCCAGAGTGGCCGAGATGGAAGAGCTCATACATCAAGCAAAAGACACTCCACTTAGCTATTGGAAAGTCTGGGCATGTTGGCATCACTTCCGCAACTCTCCTGAATATACAGCGCTGCTCGCCTAAACCTTAACTCTTGACTTATCCCCTAGTTAATATCCCAGTTCAAAGTCATTGACATTTCCAAATCTGGTAAACAATACAATAAACCCTTTTCCCAACTCGACTGAGATTAAAAGAGCATGAACACCGAGTACCTCTGTATTTTATCAGTTTTTCTGTTTTTCTTTTTCTCGTTCCTAGATTTTTGGGTCTTCAAGATCCAAAGTCAAGATACAAACTATTATTACTACTGAGATAAGGGACGTTGTCCCAAATATATTCATTGTGACCAAGTTAACTATTTGGTACATTATACCTCTGTAACCTGCTTTGTTGATTTCTCTTGCAATTTTCAATAAGACTGCATTAATTGTCCTCAAGTAACACCTGAGTGCAGGAAGTGTTGCCTGCTCCCTACTGCCAGGATCCATCCGCTGGTGGACGCTAGTACTGCGGCCCAATGATGACATAACACCAGCAGTGAAAGTTTCTCCTGACAGTTACAAACTGCCAGGAGACACCTGCTGGTGGCCCTCAGCACTGCATGCCAAATGATGGATCTTACCAGCGGACGGACCCTTTCCTAAAAGTACCCCCCCTCAAAGGAGTGGCCTCCGGACGCTCCAATTGGCTGAAATTGTCCATAGTCTATGGCGTCAAACAGAACACTGGATGGGGGTATATCAGGCTGTGCAACATGCTCTTCAGGTAGGGCATCAAGGCAGACAGAGGGCTCCAGATCATCGGCAGGGTCCGGGTTGTCAAACTGGGCAGCAGTCACCTTGAACTGGGCAACAGGCACATCAGGCTGGGCAGCCGGCACAGGCACTTCAAGCTGGACAGCGGGCACAGGAGCTTCAAACTGGACAGCGGACACAGGCACGGGTACCTCAGGCCGGGCAGCAGACAGGAACACCTCAGGCTGGACAGCAGACAGGAACACATCGGATCGGGAAGCTGGTGCATCGGACCAGAAGGCAGGCAGCAGCACTTCAGGCTGGAAGGCAGGCAGCAGCATGTCAGGCACATCAGACTGGAAGGCCGGGACATCAGACTGGAAGGCATCAGACTGGAAGGCCGGGACATCAGACTGGAAGGCATCAGACTGGAAGGCCTGGAAATCAGACTGGAAGGCATCAGACTGGAAGGCCGGGACATCAGACTGGAAGGCATCAGACTGGACGGCATCAGACTGGAAGGCCTGGAAATCAGACTGGAAGGCATCAGACTGGAAGGCCTGGAAATCAGACTGGAAGGCATCAGACTGGAAGGCCGGGACATCAGACTGGAAGGCGTCAGACTGGAAGGCCGGGACATCAGACTGGAAGGCGTCAGACTGGAAGGCCGGGACATCAGACTGGAAGGCGTCAGACTGGAAGGCCGGGACATCAGACTGGAAGGCGTCAGACTGGAAGGCCGGGACATCAGACTGGAAGGCGTCAGACTGGAAGGCCGGGACATCAGACTGGAAGGCGTCAGACTGGAAGGCCGGGACATCAGACTGGAAGGCGTCAGACTGGAAGGCCGGGACATCAGACTGGAAGGCATCAGACTGGAAGGCCGGGACATCAGACTGGAAGGCATCAGACTGGAAGGCCGGGACATTAGACTGGAAGGCATCAGACGGGAAGGCCGGGACATCATACTGGAAGGCATCAGACGGGAAGGCGGGACATCAGACTGGAAGTCATCAGACGGGAAGGCCGGGACATCAGACTGGAAGGCATCAGACGGAAAGGCTAGGACGTCAGGCTGGACAGTAGGCACATCAGACTGGGGCACAGGAACTTCAGGCGGAGACACTGGCTGGATAGCAGGCATAATCAGGTGGGTGATCAGGTTCAGCTGGCATGCAGGCAGACTGGAGCAGGTTGGTTGGTGTGGAGGCAGGTTGCGTTACTGGCAGGATCAAATGGGTAGGAAAGAACTTCCATCTCTTTTTAGATTTAGCTACTGAAGTCCTGTAGGTAGCTGCAGATCTATAGGTAGGGGGTGAAGCAGACTGGAGAGAAGGGTTGGAATATGGCAGGGAAGAGGTAACAGTAGCTGGGGGAAGTTCTTGGGGGATAGTAGGCAAAGGGAAAGAGGCAGTTGGATTAAAGGCAGGGTATGTGCAGCAGGAAGAAACAGGGTATTGATATTTGGTGGGGAGTAGAGTATATTGGGCTGAAACTGAGGTTGCCATAGGTGATGGAGGAAGAGACTCTTGGGCAGGCGTTTGGTAGCAGAGAGGGTTTGTTGTGGGCTGGCTGTGGCTGATTGTAAAATACCAGACCGTGCTAAAAGTAGTGGTTGTACAAACTGTGGGTTACATACTGCCTGTCTGAAAAGGGATTGTACAGAATCAACACATTCTATTATCATCTGTTGGGAGCAGGCTGTGTAATGCTCAAAAAAGTAAGGGGAATCATCTTCCAGAAACCATACCAGTGATGTGACTTGATTAATACTGAAAGGGGGAGAAAAATTATCATGGCCCCCTGGGATGCAGTGCAGATTTGAATTAATGGCTGAACATCCCCAAACAGCATACGGCCCTGATCAACCCAGGAGTGAGCTAAACGAAGGGTTTCCAACAGCTGATCACTGGTCCACTCTTTCAGTGTCTGGCGGAGATAGTCACTACTCTCAGACGCCAGCAAAGCATAATAACGAATCACATCCAAATTCATTTCAGCAAAGCAACCTGAACCAAGATGGTTCCTCTGTGTAGCCACTTCTGGTCAGGGATGGCCTTGGTATACTGTCAGAGAATAAGTAGACCAGACTATGTGGACTGCACAGAGGAAACCAGAAACACATGTAAGTGAAAAATAATGGTGTTTATTTACATAGGTGAAAAGTAAGTGAATATAATAGTGCACAACCAACCCTAAACCAGAAACAACAATGATATATACAAATATTGGAGAATACCAGAATCGTAACAAAAGCCAGGCCGAGGTCATACACAGGGGGTCAGCAGATGGGTAAGGATGGGGAACCAACAGGACAGGGTGAGGACAGATGGATGGATGGGCTGTAGAGCAGGGATCCGAGGCAAACAGGAGGGACAGATCCAGGATGGGGTCAGATACAGGCTTCAAGGTCAGGATAGCAGGGAGAAAGATACCAAGGCAAGCATGTGTGGGCTTGCCGGGTATTTATAAGACTGCATTAATTGTCCTCAAGTAACACCTGAGTGCAGGAAGTGTTGCCTGCTCCCTACTGCCAGGATCCATCCGCTGGTGGACGCTAGTACTGCGGCCCAATGATGACATAACACCAGCAGTGAAAGTTTCTCCTGACAGTTACAAACTGCCAGGAGACACCTGCTGGTGGACCTCAGCACTGCATGCCAAATGATGGATCTTACCAACAGACGGACCCTTTCCTGACAGCCTGTGAAGTGGCACGTGTTTGCCGTGTTTAGAACAGTCCCTGCACAAAATGACATTTAACGGAAAAAAAGTAATTTAAAACTGCTTGCTGTTTTAATGTAATGTCTGGTTCCGGCAATACGGATGAAAATCATTGAGAAAAAAAATGGCATGGGTACCCCCCCTGCCCATTACCAGCCCCTTTGGGTCTTGTATGGATAATAATAACCCTGTACTCAAATTAAAAAAAGGAAAGGCGTGGGGCCCCCAGGCCCTATATACTCAGAACAGCAGTATACAGGCGGTGCAAACAAGACAGGGACTGTGTAGGTTTGTGGTGTTAAGTAGAATCTGTTTGTAATTTTGAACTGGTACATTTTTAAAGTGTAGCTCCAGTCAAAAAATAAATTTTTAAGCTTTTTGGAAAACATTGGGAAGGGTTATCACCCATGTATAATTTTTTTGGCTGTCCATCTTTTTCATCTCACTTTCTGTTGTCTCCTTCCGTTTGCAAGTAGGAGACTTTTGTAAGTTGGATGTTTGAAAGTAGGGGCCGCTAGACCCAGCTATGTCCCAGGCAAACCGCAAACGAAAAGATTTCCGGCCACCGAAGAAACTGACTGATTACTTTAATCAGCCGCCAGACACTGAAATCCAAGATGGCGCCTGCGGTCCTGCTCGAGAATCATCTGCCTACACAGATCTCCCTGATGGAGACGACCGTGTAATACCTACCCCACAGCATTCTCCTGAATCATCTACTCAGTATTCTCCCTCCTCGGCCAGCAATAGCCCAGCAAAGGTGCGGATGCGACTGGATTCTGCGGGGCCCAACTCTGAGGTAAGCCCTGCATCCCTCTCAATCTCACATCAGCCCTCAGCTATTGCAGCCTTCCCCACCTCTGACCAGCCTGTTCTGGACACTACCATGAAGGAGATGCTCATCTCCTTACAATCTTCCCTACACAGTGAGATAGCATCCATGTTTACTAAATTTTCCTCTCATGTGCTGCACTTAGGACAAAAACTCCAACATGTTGAACATCATATGGGTGACCTGACTAATACTGTCAATGACCTTGTGGATGCCCAAGATCACACGCATGATGAACAACAATGGTTGAAATCCAAAATGGCGGACCTTGAAGACCGATCTCGATGTAACAACGTCAAAATCAGGGGTATACCCGAATCGGTCTTGCCTCATGACCTCAACACATACGCCAGAAAAAATATCTCCACTATATTGCCAGACCTGTCACCTATGGAGACCATAATTGATCGCATACACCACATTCCTAAGCCACCACACCTTGCGGCAACCATACCCAGGGATGTCTTAATGCGGGTCAATTTTTTCCACGCTAAAGATCAGCTACTGTTCAAGACCAGACATCTGAACAAGTTACCTGAACCGTTTACTGACTTGCAGCTATTTGCAGATCTGTCTCAACATACTAGACAACTGCGCAGACAACTAAATACCATTACTAAACCACTGTTTAACCACAAGATCCCCTACCAATGGGGATTTCCAACTAAACTCATCGTTACCAGAAATGGAACGAAACATATCATCACATCAGTCCCTGAGGGCATAAAGCTCCTACAACAATGGGAAATCATCCCGGAAGAGCCTGCCGCACTATCCAACACTCGCAGAGGACCTTCCCAACCCCTCTATGCTAAACAACCTCCTAATGCTCGCTGAAGTCACTCTCCAGGCGATGTTCATTCATTTTATGCTATGCTTACTCCGGTCGGTGCCCTGCTGATGCAGTGTTCACCACAAACTTTTACCCCACTCAATTGACACAGCCTAGTGTTTTCAGGCTGTTCTAAGCTACAGTTGATACCGTTTCTTTTACTTTTCTGCTTACAGTTACCACAGTATTCTATTATAACCTCTTCTCTCCACCCTTTCCTTCCCCGGTTTCCCTCCATCTTGAGAACTCTATCTGCAATACCTACAGGAACTCGCCTCCAGGAACCATTTGACACCGTACAGAGACTCTCACCTACCGTAAGTACCGACTACTACTACTACTGCACCTAACACCCACGCCTGCTATACAATATGCCAAAATTTCTCTCACTTAATACAAAAGGACTTAACCATCCAGCGAAAAGATCTTCCATGTGGAGGACTGCCACTCAGTCCAAGTGTGACATTCTCTGTCTCCAAGAGGCACACTTTAAAAAGTCGGATGAGCCTCGCTGTTCTAACCGCCTATTCCCCCACATCTTTAAGTCCTCGGGACCAGACAAACGCAATGGGGTTATGATAGCGATTAAAGACAACATTGCCTTCACCCTACACAACAGCATAGCGGATGAGGATGGGAGGTACCTAGCACTGGACTGTACTCTTGACAAAACCAGATACACCATTGTAAACGTCTACTCCCCCAATACTGGCCAAATCAAATTCCTATCTAGATTGATGAAAAAGCTCGAAAAATTTCGACAGGGTTGTTTCATTATTTGTGGAGACTTCAATGTGGTACCGGACAACTCGATAGATACTTCTTCACGCTCTTCCAGACTAACTTCCCCAATGACTACCTTCATCAGAAACAATAACCTCTACGACATCCGGAGATGTCACCATACCACAGAAAGAGACTACTCTTTTTTTTCACACAGACATAACTGCTACATGAGGATTGACTATTTTCTTGTCGATAAATGGACACTAACGAGATCAACAGACTCGGGCATCGGTACGATAACCTGGTCCGACCACGCTCCAATAACTCTCACCGTTACGGATCATCATCCAAATTCCCTGTGCCACATGGTATGGAGAGCGAATGCAGACATCATCCATTCCCCAAAACATTCTTCTTATATACGCACTCATCTCAAAGAAGTTAAATGCTGGCTCAGTCTCCAGTAATACTGTCCTCTGGAATGCACATAAGGCATTCGTCAGAGGGATCATTATGCAGCTCGGGAGAAGAGGAGGAGATCACAGCGTCTAGACACCATTATAGCCAAGATACATGCACTTGACATTCAAAACCAAACCAATCCAGATCCTAAACTAAAAGAACAGTTAGTTCTCCTCCGACAGGAACTCAGAAATTTACATCTAGAAACACACACTAAAACTCACACAAAATTCAAAGCACACTACTACACTACAGGCAACAAAGAAGGGAAGGCACTTGCGCTCAAGATCAAGAGTCGCTACGTTAAATCCAGAATCCACCACCTCTTCCACCCCACCTCAAAACGGAAACTTTTTGATCCTCAAGCTATTGCCAATGCTTTTAGCCATTATTACCAAACACTGTATAATTTGAAAGATGACACTAACACAAACCAACCCTCCCTCACAGACATTAATACATTCCTACAAACAATTGACCTACCGACACTATCACAACAACATTTAACCGACCTGAATACACCCTTCACCCAGTTAGAGGTTTCGAAACATAATTTCAGCTTTACCTACCAATAAATCACCAGGGCCTGACGGCTTAACCAAGGAATAC
This sequence comes from Lithobates pipiens, assembly GCF_037356315.1. NCBI lineage: Eukaryota > Metazoa > Chordata > Amphibia > Anura > Ranidae > Lithobates > Lithobates pipiens. The sequence goes on from NW_027507748.1 coordinate 511,128,559, forward strand.
TACAAAAAAATTTGTACTACCATGGCTCCCTACCTCTCTCAAGTGTGCAATGATGCTGCCTCCTCCTCTTCTCTTCCCAATTAAATGCTTAAAGCTCTAATAATTAAGCTACCGAAGCCAGGGAAGGAACCTAACACACCACAAAACTTTCGCCCAATTTCACTCCTCAATATCGACACAAAAATATTCGCTAAACTTATAGCTAATCGATTAGTTCAAATTATGCCCACCTTGATCCACCCGGATCAATCAGGTTTTAGAAAGGGTAGACAAACCTATGACGCCTCAAGGAGACTAATTAACATAATACACCATGCAGAGACCAACAGAACGCCTTCTCTGCTCCTGTCTCTGGATGCAGAGAAGGCGTTCGACAGGGTCCATTGGGCTTACCTAGAAGCCACACTCCATAAATTTGGATTCCAGGGCCATATATTTTTGGCAATCATGGCCTTATACTCCTCTCCGTCTGCACAAGTCTACACAGATGGCATTGTCTCCAGATCATTCCCAATCACCAATGTCACCCGCCAGGCATCGCCCCATAGGCCCCCTATCGCCAATCATCTTTAACCTGATAATGGAACCCCTGGCGGCACATATCAGAAAATGTACCACTATAACAGGCTTCAAAATAGGCCACATTGAACATAAAATAAATCTGTTTGCAGATGATGTCATAATGATGCTTGAATCCCATGACTTCCCTGGCTTCGGTACAACATGTTCTAACCAACTTCGGTTCGGTTTCATACTATAAGGTCAATGAAACTAAATCTTATATTTTAGACCTAGGTCTTGACGCTGTTACCAGCAATATTTTACGTAACCAATATGCATATCCCTGGGCCGACAATGGTATATCGTATTTAGGCATCATGCTCACCAAATCAGTATCCAGACTGTTCCAGTCCAATTATATAGCCACCAAACAAATGCTAATCAAAGAATTATCCAACCTGACCCAATTTGAACTCTCATGGTCTGGTAGGCTAGCAGCCTTTAAAATGCTCCTACTACCCAAACTACTATACAGGTTTCGCACCCTTCCCATCCCCTTAACCAAATCCTATCTCAATTCTTTACAATCTATCCTTACAAACTACACATGGCAAGGTAAAAAACCTAGAAGCAACCACTCTAAGCTCATCAAACATAAACATGCGGGTGGCATGGGACATACTGACATCCGAGATTACTACTTGGCCACCATCCTTTCCCAATTGAAATAATGGACTAATCCTCCCCACACCACACTATGGGGTGATATCGAAAATCATGCCACACCAGGTTCTGATCTTAAAAGTTGGCTCTGTAGCTCCCCAGCTTTTATGACGAATCTACGCCTATACTCACCCACCATACAGGCATCGATCTCTGCTTGGAAAATACTACACAACAGTAAGTGGATATCCTCTCCCATGAAAGACATACAGATACCCCTACAAACTCTCCAAATTTTGTCCCCTGATCTAACCCTCCCTACATTGCTCACATCACATGCACTAACCACGAATGAACTTAGAACCCTCACAGACCACAAAACATTCCCCGAGATCCAGTCCACATACGGGGCTCCTACTTCAGACTTCCTCACACACCACAGGATACGTTCCTGCCTGACCACACAGACTCACATAGAAGGGGCACTGCCTACAAAATTATGAAACTTCTATTTCTCCCATAGCTCCACGGCTAAAGGCATCTCACTTATCTACCCATTACTACAGGAGAAAAACGTCTTTTGCAAATCCAAACCCTTCTTAAACTGGGAATCGGACACACACCTACAACTCTCTGATGCCCAATGGCAACAAGCGCTAAACTCTATTTACAAAGCTACACGGTGCACAGGTTTATGGGAAATAACGACCAAAATCACACTTCAATGGTACCTGACTCCACACAGGCTAGCTAAATTCCATTCCACCACCACCCCATTATGCTGGCGTAATTGTAATCATACAGGGACTTTACTCCACATCCTATGGCAATGTCCTAAAGTACGGCCCCTCTGGTCGGAAGTCACACAGCTCATACATGAAGTAAGTCATACCACTCTTTCCTTGACACCGCAACTCGCTATACTCAACGTAATTCCAGACGATGTCCCTTACACATTTCATACAGTCCTTACTCATATCCTTTTGGCAACTAGACTGCTTCTAACTAGAAACTGGAAATCACCAAACTTATCTACTATCCCTGACGTCACCACACTGGTCCATTCACACTACACCTATGAACTTCTAGGATCAAGAGGCCTAGCCTCATACACTAAAACTCAGACCAAATGGCTCCCATGGCACAGATGGTACAAATCTAAGACTGATTTTCCACTCGATGACTTATTTTTTCTTGCTATTATTCCTGTAATTGAAGGATTAATTACCATACAACTTTGTTCTCAAGATCCTTAACCCCTTCCCAATCCATCCCCCCCCTTCCTACCTCCTCTCCAAATAAACTTTACTTCAATTATTACATGGCACATTACCAGATCACTTATCTCTGCTTCCTGTTTTCTGCCAATCATATATATGTGTGCGGAGGTTATTGTTACTACTGGCAATTTCTGTTATATTATATTAAAAATGAAATGAAACTCAATAAAAATCAATTTGGAAAATAAAAATAAAAAAACCTTGGGGCTGCAGAATAGAAAATTGTCTGAACGCATTGGTCAGATGGCCACCTTCTCCAACGCTCCTTCTGTGACTGACCAAAGCCTCAGCAACACGTTGTCCGGGACCAGGAGTTTGGAACCTCCCATTCTCTGGAAACGCGTTGCACAGACGTTTCTGCAAGGCCTCCCGGAGATGTCTCATCCTCTGCTCCTTCTATGATGGCAAGATAAGGTCAGCAACCTTACCCTTGTACCGTGGATCTAGGAGAGTGGCCAGCCAGTAAGGGTCCCTCTCCTTGATCCGAAGAATATGAGGATCCTTCCGCAGGCTTTGCAGGATCAGGGAGGCCATGCAGCGTAGGTTAGCTGAGGCATTCAGTACGGAGTCCTCTGGGTCACTAAGGACAACATGATCTGCAGCCCCCTCCTCCCAGCCACGTACAAGTACACGGATTTATTGGGACTGTAAACCATCCCTAAAAGACTGCTGCTGATGCTGAGTGCCAGGCTCCACCTCCATGCTGACACAAGCCTCCTCCTCCTCTTCCTCCTAGTCCTCTTCCTGTGTGATGGGTGGGACAGCAGGAACACTGTCTGGATAAAGGGGGCCTTGAGAGGCAAGGAAGTCCCCCTCTTCCTGCCTCTGTTCTGCCTCAAGTTCCCTGTCTATTATTCCATGCAGCATATGCTCCATCAGGTGGACAAGAGCTACAGTGTCACTGATGCATGCACTTGCACTGCTCACCATCCTCGTGGCCTCCTCAAATGGTGACAAGACAGTGCATGCATTCCTGACCATGCCCCACTGGTGTGGTGAAAAGAAAACAAGCTCCCCTGACCCTGTCCTGGTGCTTTAGTCGCACAGGTACTCATTGATGGCCCTCTGATGCATGTGCAGCTGCTGCAGCATTGCCAACGTTGCGTTCCACCCGGTGGGCATGTCACATATAAGGCAGTTCTTGGGCAGGTTCAACCCCTTTTGAAGCTCAGCCAGCCAAGCAGTGGCATTAACTGATTGGCGGAAATGCACACAGACGTGAGCCACACAGGGCACATGGGTCAGTGTTCCCTCTCGGAGGGCGGAGAGAAGGTTGGTGCGATTGTCGCAAACCACCATTCTTGGCTTAAGCTGGCATGGCGTCAACCATCTCTTGGCCTGCCCCTGCAGAGCTGACAAAATATCTGCCCCAGTGTGGTTCCTGTCCTCAAAAAAAAACAGCGCAAGCATGGCATGGCATCTTTTTGCCTGCATACTTGCATAGCCCCTTGAATGCCTATGGAGCACTGCTGGTTCCGAGGACAAAGCACTGGAAGAGGCCATGGAGGAAGAAAAAGGGGAGGGGGTGGAGGAGAGAGGTGTGTCACAACCAGTAGTAGCATTTTGGAGTCGTGGTGGTGGAACAACCTCCAACACTACTGCACCTTTTTCTGCATCCTTCCCAGCTGCCAGAAGAGTGACCCAATGGGCCGTGAAAGATAGGTAACATCCCTGTCCATGCCTGCTGGACCATGAATCAGCGGCAATATGCGCCTTACCGCTGACCGCCCTGTCCAGCAAGGCATTGAAATTGCCTTCCACATGCCAGTAGAGAGCCGGAATCGCCTTCCGTGAGAAAAAGTGTTGTTTGGGGACCTGCCAATGAGGAACCGCACATTGCACAAACTCACGGAAGGGGGCAGATTGAAAAGGCAGCAGTTGAAGTGCTAGCAATTTAGCCAAGCTAGCATTCAACTGCTGGGAATGTGGATGGCTGGGAGTGAACTTCTTTCGATGGTCCAGCAGCTGGGGCAGGGAAATTTGCCTGGTACAATCGGACGTCGGTGTACTGCTAGCAGAGTGCCCGCAAGTACTTGGCTGTGACACACCTAATTCTACACCTTCATTCCTCTCAGTGCAGGTTTCAGAGAGAACTGAAGGTCTAGTGGGGTTGGAGATCCCAGCTGATGAGGAGCAAGGAGAGGTCTGCATTGTTCTTTGGTGTGGGTCTTTAAGGAACACTTGCCAACGAGCTGCATGGCAGGAAAACATATGTCTGGTCAAGCATGTGGTGCTCAAGCGGCTGATGTTTTGGCCACGCGAGATACGCTTGAGACATATGTTGCAGATAGCAGTGGTGCAATCTGATGCACTCATCTCAAAAAAGGCCCACACCAAAGAACTTTTGGAATAACATGCAGAGGCAGCACCCTGCACAGGTGAAGCTCTGCGGTGTGATTCAGTCAGTGTGCTGCCCCTAAGCTGGCCCCCGGAGGGCATCCAGTCTCATTGGAGATGTGCCTCCTCCTCCTCCTTTCTCCTATCAGGCACCCACGTGGAGTCAGTGACCTCATCATCCCCTCCCTCTTCATCACTGGAGCAAACCTGGCAGTATGCTGCAGCTGGTGGAACATGACTGCCAGATTGCTGTCCTTCTTAAGCATCCCCTCTCTCTGCGCTCACGCTACTGCCTTCCTCTAGCTGGGTATCAACATCAGAGCCTTCAAAACGCTGGGCATCCTCCTGGAGCACGTACTCAACACTGTGGTCAAAAAGTTCGGGGGACTCCTCAGGAGGACATGGTGGGTCTAGGGAAGGAGTGACTGATGACATCAAGACGAGGGAAGAGGATGTATTGGCAGCTGTTTTGCTAGTACCCTGAGCCTGGGTGAGAGAGGATGAGGAGGATGAGGAGGGCTTGGTCATCCACTCTACCAAGTCTTTGGCATGATCTGGCTCAACACATCCAGCTGCTGAAAATAAGGACAAGGGTGTCCCATGGCCACGTGCTGATGACGATGCACCGCGTTCATGACCAGCACTGTTGTCTCTAGTCACAGAGCCTGCTTGCCCTCTTTTATTGGCTCGTGACTGTCTGCCTCTCATTGTTGGCCTTCCAGACATAGTAATGGCCTGCAGGGAGATGGGAGAACCAGCAATTGGGTAGCTTTAGGTGTATACTTTGCTGGAGGCACACAACATCCACTTTAACTGCTACAAATGCCTGTATTACAGAACACCAATAATAAAGGGTAGCTTCAGGTGTATACTGTGCTGGAGGCAAACAGCACCCACTTTAACTGCTGCAGATGCCTGTATTACAGAACACCAGCAATAAGGGGTATCTTCAGGTGTATACTGTGCTGGAGGCACACAACACCCACTTTAACTGCTGCAGATGCCTGTATTACAGAACACCAGTAATAAAGAGTAGCTTCAGGTGTATACTGTGCTGGAGGCACACAACACCCACTTGGAGGCACACAACATCCACTTTAACTGCTGCAGATTTCTGTATTACAGAACACCAGCAATAAGGGATATCTTCAGGTGTATACTGTGCTTGAGGCACACAACACCCACTTTAACTGCTGCAGATGCCTGTATTACAGAAAACCAGCAATAAAGGGTAGCTTCAGGTGTATACTGTGCTGGAGGCACACAATGCCCACTTTAACTGCTGCAGATGCCTGTATTACAGAACACCAGCAATAAAGGGTAGCTTTAGGTGTATATTGTGCTGGAGGCACACAACACCCACTTTACCTGCTGCAGATGCCTGTATTACAGAACACCAGCAATAAAGGGTAGCTTTAGGTGTATATTGTGCTGGAGGCACACAACACCCACTTTAACTGCTGCAGATGCCTGTATTACAGAACACCAGCAATAAGGGGTATCTTCAGGTGTATACTGTGCTGGAGGCACACAACACCCACTCCAACAGCACTGGGTTTTTAAGCCACAGAGACACTGTCCCTGCCTATCCTGCTCTTTCCGTGACCGCCGCAACACACTACACAAGGCCGCTGCGCTGGCGGCCTTATATAGTGTAGGGCATGTACTTAACCACCCTGAGCTATAATTGGCCACAGGCATTTTGCCTGTGGCCAATTATGTCTCTCCTCGCTACCGGCGCTGTGATTGGCCAAGCATACGGGGTCACAGTACATTCTTGGCCAATCATGAGCCAGCAATGCACTGCGATGGCATAGTGGGCTGTTCGCACCACACGAATATGGTGTGATCGGTCCACAAAGTTCTGAATTCGCCCATCGGGCGAACAGCCGGTGTTCGAATCAAACATGCATTTGACTTGAACAATGAGCTCATCCCTAGTGGTGGTGCCACAACACTGCAACCCCTCACAGATACTCTAGTTGAGTGCAAGAATGAGCCATGCTGCAAAATATTACAGCAAAAATTATAATTATATGCCCCTGATAAACAGGGACAGAAAAAAATGGGCCTTAGGCACTGGTGGTGGTGCCCTGAAACAGAAATGTTCTTAGAAGCTATCAGCATGAACATTGAGGAGGAATAGGATAGTCACTCAGTATAACAGGATAGTCACTCAGAATAGGCAGTCTTCAAGGGATCTCACATTCATAGAAAAATGAATCGGTTACATCAGCATCAGGTGCTTGGTAGCTGGTGATCCAAGCCTGATTAATTTTTATGAAGGTGAGCCGGTTAACTGAGTCTGTGGACAGGCGCACTCTGTGATCGGTTACAAAGCCTCCAGCAGCATTGTATGTGCGTTCAGAAAGAACACTGGATGCAGGACAGGCCAGTAGCTCAATTGCATATTGTGCAAGCTCTGGCTAGATATCCATCCTCCAGACCCATTAACCCAGTGGATTTCCGGTTGGAAAGGTCTCCAAGTCCGATCTTGCCTCTAGGTATTCCTGCACCTTGTAAATCAGACGCTGGTAATGGTTGCTGGAACCGTTCAGACCTTGGGGCTGTGGACTAAATAATTGTCTGAACGCATCAGTCAGATGGCCACCTTCTACACTGCTCCTTCTGTAACTGACCGAAGCCACAGCAACACGTTGTCCAGGAGGACCAGGAAATTGTAACCTCCCAGTCTCTGGAAACACATTGCACAAACCTTTCTTCAAGGCCTCCCAAAGATGTTTCATCTTCTGCTCCCTGTGTAAAGGCTGGATAAGTTCCACAACCTTACCCTTGTAACGTGGATCAAGAAGGGTTGCCAGCCAGTAATGATCCCTGCCCTTGATACCACAAATCTGAGGGTCCTTTCGCAGGCTTTGCAGGATCAGGGAGGCCATGCAGCAAAGATTTGCTGAGGCATTCGATCCGGAGTGCTCTAGGTCACTAAGGATGACATGATCCACAGCCAACTCCTCCCAGCCATGTTCAAGTCCATGGGTTTCTGGGGAATAAAAACAATCCCTTGAAGACTGCTGCTGATGCTGAGTGCTAAGATCCACCTCTATGCTGATACAATCCTCCTCCTCCTCTTCCTGTGTGATCGGCAGGCCCACAGCAAAACTGTCTGTTTAAAAGGGGCCTTGAGAGGTAAGGAAGTCCTCCTCCTGCTCTTTCTGTTCTGCCTCAAGTGCCTTGTCCATTATTCCACAAAGTGTGTGCTCCAACAGGAAGACAAGAGGGACAGTATCACTGATGCATGCACTGTCACTGCTCATCATCCTTATGGCCTCCTCAAATGGTGACAGGACAGTGCATGCATCCTTGATCAGTAGCCATTGGCATAACGAAAAAAAGCCAAGTTCCCTTGAATCTGTCCTGGTGCCATACTCACACAGGTACTCATTGATGGCCCTCTGCTGCATGTGCAGCTGCTGCAGCATTTCCAACATTGAGTTCCACCTGGTGGGCATGTCACAAATGAGGCAGATATTGGGCAGGTTGCATTCCTTTTGAAGGTCAGCCAGCCGAGCACTGGCATTATATGACCGTCAGAAATGCCCACAGACTTTCCTGGAGATCCTGTAAGCCCAGATACCTGCACAAGAACTGCTGAAAAATTAAGGATATAAGACAAACAGGGAACATGGGTCAAATGCCCCTGTCAGAGGCAAGAGAGGAGGTTGGTGCCATTGCTGCAAACCACCATTCCTGGCTGAAGCTGGCATGGCATCAAACATCTCTGAGTCTGCCCCTGCAGAGCTGACAGAATCTCTGTCCTATTGTGCCCTCCTCTCCCCTAAGCAGACCAACTCAAGCACCACATGGCATATTTTTGCCTGAGTACTTGTGTAGCCCCTTGAAAGCCTACAGAGCACCGCTGGTTCCAAGGACAAATCTGCAGAGGAATCGGCCATAGAGGAAGCAGAAGAGGATATGGGGGAGGAGAGAGGTGTGGCAGAATCATCACTACTAGTATTTTGTAGGTGTGGTGGCAGAACAAGCTCCAACAACACTGCATCTTGTCCTGCATCCTTCTCAGCTGCCAGCAGAGTTACCCAGTGCATCGTGAAAGAAAGTTAACGTCCCTGTCCATGCCTCCTGGACCATGAGTCAGCAGTAATATGCACCTTCTCACTGACTGCCCTGTCCAATGAGGCCAAGACATTGCCTTACACATGCCGGCAGAGAGCCGGAATGACCTTTCTGGGAAAAGAAATGGTGTTTGGGAACCTGCCAATGAGGTACTGCACATTCCACAAATTTTCAAAAGGGGGCAGAGTCTACCAGCTGAAAAGGCAGCAGTTGGAGTGCTAGCAATTTAGCCAAGCTAGCATTCAGCCACTGAGCATGTGGATGGCTGGAACTTCAATTTCTTTTGATGGTTTAGCAACTGAAGTAGGGAAATTTGCCTGCTACAAATGGATGTTGGTATAGCGATAGCAGATTGCCCGCAAGTACTTGGCACACCAAATTCTACACCTTCATTCCTCTCAGTGCAAGTTTCTGAGAGGACTGAATGTACAGGGGGGTTGGAGATCCCAGTTGATTAGGAGCAAGGAGAGATCCACCTTGTTCTTTGATGTGGGTCTTTTAAGTACTGTTGCCAACGGACTGCATATGTCTTTTCAAGCATGTGGTGCCCAAGCAGCTGCTGTTTTGGCCATGCTTGATCCGCTTCAGACATATGTTGCAAACAGCAGTGGTGTTATCTGCTGCACACAAATCAAAAAAGCCCACACCAAAGAACTTTTCTAAATATGCGGGGAGTCAGCAGCACCCTGCACATGCAGAGTGATGCAGTCGGGTGGATGCCCTTAAGCTGGCCCCTGGAGGGCATCCTGCCTCATTGGAGATGTGCCTCCTCCTCCTCCTCTCTTCTATCAGGCACCCATGAAGAGTCAGTGACCTCATAATCCCCTCCCTCCTTATCACTGGAACAAACCTGGCAGTATGCTGCAGCTGGGGGAACATGACTGCCAGTTTCTTGTCCTTTTTGGGCACCCCTCTCTCTGGGCTCACGTTACTGCCTTCCTCAACCTTGGTATCATCATCGGAGCCTTCAAAACAGTGCCTGACCATGTGGTCGAAATATTGGGGGGACTCCTCCATGCATGATGGTGGGTTTAGGGAAGGAGTGACTGGTGACTTTGAGCCGGTGGAATATGCCACTTTGGCAGCTGCATTGACAGGCAAACTCCTCTAAGCCTGGGTGACAGAGGATGAGAAGGATGAGGACGGCTTAGTTATCCACTCTACCAACTCTTCTGCATGTTGTGGATCAACACGGCCAGCTGCTGAAAAAAAGGAAAAACCTGTCCCATGGCCAAATGCTGTGGATGCACCATGTCCATGACCAGCACTGTTGGCTGTAGACAAAGAGCCTGCTTGCCCTCTTTTAGTGGCCGGTGAGTGTCTGCCTCTACTTGGTAGCCTCCCAGACATGCTGTAAAATGTTATTAGTAAAACACCACATGAAGTTTACTAGAAAAAGTACACCAGGAATGGCCTGCAGTCAGATATAGGCTTGGCTATATACAGTATATATATATATGTAGGAGACTGCATATATATTTATTGCACTGCGGATCACTGAATCACCCACCTGCCTGTCTGAAAGTATATTTGAAAATGTACACCAGGAATGGCCTGCAGTCAGATATAGGCTTGGCAAGACTAGAATGCAGTGGACATATATGTAGCAGACTGTCTTATTGAGATGAAACCGGTCAAGATGGTCTCTGCTGATACCACTGCGATATTTGATTTTACTTCCAGGTCTTTTTAATGCCTTATCAAATGTGAGTGACCCTTTTACTTATTTCAATAAAATGGCTTTTATGTAAATGGAATCACACTAAGTGGCAGATTTTTTTTCCTTTTACCATATATATTACTGGGAGGATCCGTTCTTGATCTTTGGTCACTGTTCCCTTGGTGGATACCCATTTATGTTATACATTGTGATGGACCCTTGCCTGATTGGTCTACATCAGAAACCATGTATGCTGATTTTCTTCCCTGGGTGTGTTACACCACAAGCTCTGTTGACTCATCAGGCATATGCCTAGTTGGGTTCAACTTGTCTAGTAAGCCTCTTTCTTTTTGGTGGTAGATTATCAACAGACAATTAGTTCACAGATTTATCTTGAAAGTCACTTTATATATTGGAGTCACTTTAGGGACTTTCATTCTAATATATATGCACTGTTTTTTTATGTAAACATCATCATTATTGTTGTTTGTATATTAGAGTAATATTGTATGTATTTTATCATGATTTATTAACATCAGTAAAGGTTTGTTACTAGTTTGATCCCATAAGGGGAATCTCACTTTCATCTTCCCTTTTAGTGCTGCACTTTACCACTTTCATATTTGAAAACGTACACCAGGAATGACCTGCAGTCAGATATAGGCTTGGCTAGACTAGAATGCAGTGGATATATATGTAGGAGACTGTATATATATATATATATATATATATATATATATATATATATATATATTTAATGCACTGCAGATCACTGAATCACCTGCTTACCTGCCTGAAAGTGTATTTTAAAAACGTACACCAGGAATGACCTGCAGTCAGATATAAGCTTGGCTAGACTAGAATGCAGTGGATATATATGTAGGAGACTGTATATATATATATATATATATATATATATATATATATATTTAATGCACTGCAGATCACTGAATCACCTGTCTGTCTGAAAGTATATTTGAAAATGTACACCAGGAATGACCTGCAGTCAGATATAGACTTGGCTAGACTAGAATGCAGTGGATATATATGTAGGAGACTGTATATATATTTTTGCACTGCAGATCACTGAATCACCTGCCTGCCTGAAAGCATATTTGAAAACGTACACCAGGAATGACCTGCAGTCAGATATAGGCTTGGCTAGACTAGAATGCAGTGGATATATATGTAGGAGACTGTATATATATTTTTTGCACTGCAGATCACTGAATCACCTGCCTACCTGCCTGAAAGTGTATTTTAAAAACGTACACCCGGAATGACCTGCAGTCAGATATAAGCTTGGCTAGACTAGAATGCAGTGGATATATATGTAGGAGACTGTATATATATATATTTAATGCACTGCAGATCACTGAATCACCTGTCTGCCTGAAAGTATATTTGAAAATGTACACCAGGAATGACCTGCAGTCAGATATAGACTTGGCTAGACTAGAATGCAGTGGATATATATGTAGGAGACTGTATATATATTTTTGCACTGCAGATCACTGAATCACCTGCCTGCCTGAAAGCATATTTGAAAACGTACACCAGGAATGACTTGCAGTCAGATATAGGCTTGGCTAGACTAGAATGCAGTGGATATATATGTAGGAGACTGTATATATATTTTTTGCACTGCAGATCACTGAATCACCTGCCTGTCTGAAAGTATATTTGAAAACGTACACCAGGAATGACCTGCAGTCAGATATAGGCTTGGCTAGAGTAGAATGCCGTGGATATATATGTAGGAGACTGTATATATATTTTTTGCATTGCAGATCACTGAATCACCTGCCTGCCAGAAATATATTAGAAACAGTACACCAGGAATGGACTGCAGTGAGATATAGCTAAATTGTATGCAGTGGATATATATATATATATATATATATATATATATATATATATATATGTCGCATGACCGTGCAATTGTTAGTTAAAACAATGCAGTGCCGATTTGCAAAAAATGGCCTGGTTATTGAGCAGCCAAATCCTTTAAAGGAAGCCAATGCTCCTGGACACCCTAAAGGATACACTGTAAATAAAACTTTTAATGCAGAGAGGTAAGGTCAGCAGCACAGATATTAGCTTGACCATTTAACCAGTTTTCAGAGGGTTTTACTGGTTAATCATTTTTTTTAATGGCTAAGGGAATGATCACTTGCAAGTGAATCATGTCAAAGAACTAACCAGTAAAATTGACTGTAAGTTCTAATGCGTAAATGGATTAACTCATATTTAAACAGTGCAAAAAGGTTGTGGATGTTTATACTTGTTGTAAAAGAATATATTCGAATATGGGATTCTCAAAATGCACATATATCTGCGGTAAGTGGTAAGAGGTAAGCTTAAATTGGTTCTGAAGGCAGAAGGTTTTTTTATCTTAATGCATTCTATGCATTAGGATAAAAAAAAAAACTTCAGTGTACAGCAGCCCCCCCAGTACTTACCTGAGCCCCATTTCGATCCGGCAATGTTGCACAAGAGCCTCAGGTGTCCAGGACTTTCCCTCCTGATTAGCTGAGACTCAGCAGTAGGTGCCATTGGCTCCCACTGTTGTCAATCAAAGTCAGTTAGCCAATGAGGAGAGAGGGGGTGGGGCAAAGCTACAGCTCTGTGTTTGAATGGACACACAGAAGAGTGGCTCAACTCAGATGCCCCATAGCAAGCTGCTTGCTGCAGGGACACTCAGTAGGAGGGAGGGGCCAGGAGCGTTGGTGAGAGACCCAAGAAAACAAAACCACAGCACAGGTAATTGTAACATGTTTTTAATTGTTAAAAAAAAAATACTTTTATATCACGTTAAGCTGCCAATAGATGGATTGAGCTGGTCTTCTGAACCTGGCAAATTTATCTCTATGTCTGTTCCCTCTTGGCAAAAGTTGATTTAAAGATTGAATTCTGCTGAATGGAACTGTTGTAAAATGTTCTTAACCATTTCAGCCCCAGAAGGATTTCCCCCCTTCCTGACCAGAGCACTTTTTTGCGATTCGGCACTGCGTCACTTTAACTGACAATTGTGCAGTCCTGCGACATTGTACCCAAACAAAATTGACTGGACAGCTCTAAAGTTAGTGATATCTACTGGTTCTTAATGTATTACAAGGGGACCAGAAGTAACCCTGAAAACCACTGGAAGTAGAGGTAATCACAAGGAAGTAGGCAAGAAAAATTCACAAGGAGGTAGGCAAGAAAAAAATGCAGGAAGAGAAAATATAAATTGATAATAATTATCTACCAGAGGATAACACTCATCGGCATTACCCCAATATTAATAGTGGTTGGCCCTATCCCTCAGGGAAACGCTAGGCCAGATAGATGGAAAATCTATATTCCATTAACATAAGTTTTAAACAGTATTGCAATGCATGGCGTGTTAATACCACTGTTTGTAGTGCACTAAGAGGACATTCCAAATATACAATGTACAACCGAAATTCAAATATGTGCAAAAATAAGTGCAAAATAGTGCAATGAGATCGTAGCTAAAAAATTATATATATATATATATATATATATATATATATGTACCTCAAAAGTGACCAGAAAAAATCACAGCTAGAGTATGTGCTATACCAAAAAATTTATCAACAGTGTTAACGTGTACACAATATAAACAAATAAATATACATATACAGAACCAAAGAACCAGGATAAATTAATAATGTGAATAGAAATTACTGAATAAAAAAATAGCTGAATAAAAAATGAAAATAAATGAAAATAAAAAGGTAATAGATACGTGAATGGTCACAAGTGCAAAAAGTGCAAAAAGTGTAAAAACTCAGGGGAATAAAAAAGGTCTCATAGTGTAGTAACTCCAGGTCACAAAAAATGTAATTTCAAAAAATAGGCTTTATTTGTTTACAGACCGAAATCCGGTAAAAAATGTGTATAAAAAATATATAAAAATACAAAAATGAAAACTTTCAAATTTTACAAAACCATAGACCCACAGGAAGGGTAATACATAACGTACAGATGTACAGATGTATATCTCAGGTTCAGTCCCGGGCTCAGATTAAACTACATCACAGAGATAAAAATAAAAAATAAAAATGTAAATATATATAAAAATAAAATTAAAAATAATAATAATAAAAACTGCACAGACCCCTCAGGGTAATCAGATGCGTGCAACGGGGGTCATTAATATAGATTGCCCATCCGCGGGGGTCACAGAAAAAAGTCCCGGTCACTTTTAAGTTCCACCTGCTTGAAGATTTAGAGAGTATATATAATTACATCCTGCTAATTATTTGAAGTGGACTTTATTTTCTAAGGACGTTTTATGTCAGCCACAGTACATGTAGTGGTCATTTCCTGTGGTTTTTTGTGTACTCTGAGGTTATTGCTCTTTTGCACTTTTTGCATTTTTTGCACTGTTTTGGTTCCCTGTACTTTTTTGAATTTTTTGCACTTTTTTACAATTTTTACACTTTTTGCACTCATTTATTTTAATTTTTTATTCAGTTATTTTTTTATTCAGTAATTTCTATTCACATTATTAATTTATCCTGGTTCTTTGGTTCTGTATATGTATATTTATTTGTTTATATTGTGTACACGTTAACACTGTTGATACATTTTTTGGTATAGCACATACTCTAGCTGTGATTTTTTCTGGTCACTTTTGAGGTACATACATATATATATATATATATATATATATATATATATATATATATATATATATATATATATATATATATATATATAATTTTTTAGCTATGATCTCATTGCACTATTTTGCACTTATTTTTGCACATATTTGAATTTCGTTTGTACCCTGTATATTTGGAATGTCCTCTTAGTGCACTACAAACAGTGGTATTGACACGCCATGCATTGCAATACTGTTTAAAACTTATGTTAATGGAATATAGATTTTCCATCTATCTGGCCTAGCGTTTCCCTGTGGGATAGGGCTTTTTGCTATAATAAATATCCCCCAAAAATATATAAAAAAAAACATTTTTTTTCCTCAGTTTAGGCCAATATGTATTCTTCTATATATTTTTGGTAAAAAAAAAAAATCACAATAAGCATCTAATGTTTAGTTTGCGCATAAGTTATAGCGTCTACAAAATAGGGGATAGTTTTATGGCATTTTTATTTTTAATCTTTTTTTTTTTTTTTTTTTTAACAATTTTATTGAAAAGAGATAATAGGCACAAAGGTTCAGATATACAGCGAGATCCCCAACAATCGGGGGAGTAAGATGTTAACAAAATTGCAAATTAAACATACAACAAGTTCGGTAAGATTGTGTACATGAACATTCTTGGATTGAAAGGACCATAAAGGTGTGAGATGTATAGGTACAGATTGCTAGGTATCGGGCAACTACCAAGAGTGGGGAAAAGGGGGAGTTGAGATGGAGAGGAGCATAAGGGGGGCTTGGTATGATCTGCAGCAGGGGGCTAAGGAGATATCTGTCCCCGTGAGGTGGGAGGGCCCATCTGGGGGATGGGGTCGGAGCTCAAAGCAAGGGGGGATGGGTCTGTTTCAGAAAGGTCCAGGGGTAAATGGTAGAGCGGGGTAGGTAATAGATTTCCAAGTCGCTTCATGTAGGTTCCTGAAAGACGCTTCGGATAAAGGCTGGAGTGACGTCATGTTGGGGGTCTGTGGCATGGAGTGCAGTGGTATGTCTGTGTGCCTAGGTTGGAGGAGAATGGGCAGAAGGGTGTGGGTGTGGAAAAGAGGGGAGAAGGAGAAAAAGAGAGGGAGGGGGGGGGGGGGAGGGGGGGTGGTGGGGAAGGGAAGCAGCCGTGGGATGTAAAGGTACAGGAGAGACTGGGGACGTTTGGGGTCCCCTTCCCCAGGACCCCCCCGGAGCATGGAAATTGACACATAAGTAGATATCTTGCTCGCCCTTCTGGTCTGGTGATCTCAAAGTAAATTAATATCATGATATGTAGATCCTCACAGCCAATACTTAATTCAAAATGTCCCTATTTGTATGCGTCCAGGTAATCAGCAGTGGTCTGGAAGTGTTTCTAACAGGCCCATTTTGTGCTGAATTTAGAGGGGGTATCTCTGGATATGTGAATCAGTTCCTCCATTTCAGCCGTTTTGCTGATTCTGGTGAACCATTCTTTAATGGAGGGAATTGTGGATGAGCCCCAGTGAACAGGGATGCACTGTTTAGCTGCGTTGAGCATGTGCATAGCTAAAGAGCCATGGTAAGTTCGTCTCGGCAAGGGCGAGAGGTGAAGGAGGCACTGGGATGGGGTTGGATCAATGTCGTATGTGGTAATTTGGGAGGTGAGTCTGCAAACTTCTCTCCAGTAATTCTGCAGTGAGGGACACGACCACCAGATGTGGAGTGGAGTTCCTCTGTCTAGGTTGCATCTCCAGCAGATGTCAGTGGCGTTGGGGGCAAATTTGTGAAGAAGGGAGGGTGTACGGTACCATCTCGATTGAATTTTATAACCGTTCTCCTGAACGCTGACATTTAAAGATCCCCTGTGAATTGTATGGAAGATGGCCTCCCATTGCTCGTCATTTATTGGCAATGCTAGGTCTTCCTCCCAACGTTTACATGCAGTGGTGGAACCGGGACGTTCTCCATCAAAAAGTAGGTTGTGTGTGAGCGCTATTAGATGTCTTTGGGGGGTGGATTGGGTGCACAGTGTTTCGAACGGAGTCAGTGCCCTAGAGCATTGTGAATTCGCGTTCAGGGAGCGCAGGTAATGAGCGATCAATAGGTAGGTCCAAGGAGGGATGGGTGGTCTATCCACTGAACTGGCGATGTTCTGAGTGGGAGCAAGTGTCCCCCTCTCATAAAAGTGGCAGGCGTTCAGTCTGTCTTTAGGCCAGTTATCTAGTAAGAAGTCTGGGGACAAGCCAGGTGGGAAGTCTGGATTACATTTAATCGGGGTTAAGGGTCCCGGGATTGAAGAGATCGTCGTATGGGAACAGATCTGCTGGAAGCATTTCAGCGTAGAGCGTATGAGGGGGTGGGGGATGGTGGGGATGGCTACATGAGACGGTTTCATCCAAGGTAAGGAGGCGAGTGGGAGGGAAGAGAAGGAGGCCTCCAGAGAGACCCATTCTTTGTTGGGATCGCGAACATTCCAATCAACAATTCTAGTTAAGTGGACTGCTCTATAATAGTTGAGTATGTCCGGAAAGCCCAGGCCCCCAAGGTGTTTGGGGCGAGCTAGGGTTTTAAGGGAGATTCTAGGCTTTCGATGTCCCCAGAGGAATTTAGAGCAGATGGCATTATACGTTTTAAAAAATGTTGGGGGGACTTGTATAGGGACTGTTTGGAGGATATACAGCAGACGAGGCAGAACATTCATCTTAAGGACCGCAATTCTGCCGAACCAAGAGAGAGTTTGTTTGTTCCATCGTTCAAGGTCGGCTGTGAGGTTGAGTAGGATGGGGAGATGGTTTTTAGCATACAGGTCGGCTAGTGTCCTCGGGATTTGCGTGCCCAGGTATGTGATGGAGTCATTCTTCCAGCTGATAAGGAAGTTCGATTCGCATTGCGTTTGAATCGTCTCTGGGAGGGAGATGTTAAGGGCGTAAGACTTGGAGAAATTGATTTTAAGGTTGGAAATGGTTTGAAATTTTTTGAACTCTGATAGAATAATTGGTATTGTAGTAATAGGGTCTGTGAGGAACATCAATATGTCGTCTGCAAAAGCCGCATATTTACATTCTTTAAGTGGGGTGAGGATGCCCTTAATATCATTATTTAGGGTAAGGGTTTGGAGGAGGGGTTCCAGAGTTAGGATAAACAAAATCGGGGAGAGGGGGCAGCCTTGCCTAGTTCCATTACTGATGGGGAAGGCGTCTGACAGAGTGGCATTAACTCGCACCCACGCAGAGGGGGTTGAGTATAAGGACATGATCATGGACATCATATGAGGGCCAAGACCCAGATTAAGGAGTACCGCTTCCATATAGTCCCATGCCACTCTGTCAAACGCCTTCTCCGCATCCAGAGACAGGAAGAAGGCTTTCTGTTCAGTTTGTGTTATCATGTGGTGGATATTAATAGATTTTAGGGTGTTGTCCCTGGCTTCACGCCCGGGGACGAAACCAACCTGGTCAGGGGAAATGAGGGTTGGAATAAATGGGAGAAGTCTGTTGGCTAAGATTTTGGCAAATAGTTTGACGTCCACATTGAGTAGGGAAATTGGTCTATAGCTGCTTGTGATCGTCGGGTCTTTGTCGGGTTTGGGTATAACGGTGATATGGGCCTCTAAGATACTGCGGGGGAGGGATTTGGATGTAGGGACAGAGTTGAAGGCCTTAAGGAAAGGAGTTCGAAGTGTTTCTGCGAATAGTTTATAGTAAGCAGAGGTCAGCCCATCGGGTCCAGGGCTCTTGCCTGGTTTTAATTGTTTGACGGCTTGAAGCCATTCTGTCGCTGAGATAGGTGTCTCCAATGACTGAAGGGTACAGAGGAAACTGTTTTGAGGGGAAGCCTAGAAAGGTATGCCTGAAAATCATTAAGACGCTTTTGGGGATCTGGGGGGCGTGAACAATCAGAGTTGAGGTTGTAGAGGGAGGTATAGTAACGCTCAAATTCCCGGGCAATATCAGCATTCGTTTCAAGGGTGGAGCCAGTTGGGGAGTGGATAAGGTGAATCATTTGTTTGGCCTTCTTGGATCTTAGCGCTCGTGCTAATAGGCGACCTGACTTGTTCCCATGTTCGTAGAAAAATTTCTGTGAGAGGGCAAAGGATCTTCTCGTCTGGTAGCCCAGTATTTCTTGGATCTGGGTGCGAGTATCCAGTAATTCAGTATGGGTGTCTACTGCTAGGGTTTTCTTGTGCTTAGTTTCTAGAGATCTGAGTTTTGTGTATGGGGTTGTCAATGTTGCCGTTCTTTCTTTCTTGCGGGCCGAGGCCAGGGAGATAAATTTGCCTCTTATCACGCATTTATGTGCTTCCCATTGCGTAAGAGGGGAGACGTCAGGCGTGTCATTGTCTAAAAAGTAGTGTGATAAAAAGTCCCTGACCTCCTTAACTCTAACTTCGTCTGTTAGGATACTCGCATCCAGTCTCCATACACTGGTTCGGTCAAGTCGTTCAGGGAAGGTAAAAAGGGCTGTGATAGGGTGATGATCAGAGATCGTCATAGGCTCAATAGAGGCCTTGGTTAAGAAATGTAAGTCCTGCTGGGAGGCCAAGAGGTAATCGATCCGTGAGTACCTATTGTGGGGTGTAGAGAAAAAGGTGAAATCTTTGTCTCTAGGGTGAAGCGTTCACCACGTGTCGTGCAACAGTAGTTCATGTAGGCTTTTTCTGATCTGCTTAAGTGCGCGAAACGTTAAGCTGGAAGTCCCGGAGGAAGTATCTAGCAAAGGATCCAGGGGGGCGTTGAAATCACCACCAAGGATCAGCATCCCTTCAGCAAAAGAGCCTAGTTGGTGCATTGTCTTTCGGAAAAAGGGTACTTGGGAGGTATTGGGGCTGTATACGTTCGCTAGAGTAATCATTCTATTTTTAAACATTCCCTTGATAAATAAGAATCTGCCATTCACATCTGCAAGAGTGTCTAGAGCTTGAAAGTCAAAGTGCTTGGAGAGAAGCATGGAGACTCCTTTACTTTTAGAATTGGGGCATGTTGCGTGAAATTCCACTGGGAAGGCGTGATTGGATAATTTGGGGGTAGATTTTGAGCAAAAATGGGTTTCCTGAAGGAAGACAACATCTGCCTTCAGTTTCTGCATCGTTAATCGCGTTTGATGGCGCTTTTCCGGGGTGTTTAATCCCCTAGCATTTAGGGAAACGAGCTTCAGGGAGATGTTCGTGGACCGTTGTGCTGAAGGGGACATTTTGTTGCGGGCGATGCTCACGAGAGGGGGGTCTCGGGGAGGGGGAGGATCAGAGAAAGAGGGCGAAGAGGAGGAGAGAAGAGAGAGGGAGGAGGGGGAGGGTAGGGGGTAGAGGTTGGTATACAGAAAGGGAGGTGGGTACCCGAAGAAGTGGGAAGGGGGATTGGAAGATGGGACCAGTGTTTGGGTGGAACCTGCCAACCCTCGGAATACCGAATAGGGCACCGGTCGGGTCAACACTGACTACCAGCGTCTGTTGCGTGGGGGTGGCGGGCGGGGTTACACGAGATGTTAAGAGGCTCCGTCACTTCGAGACCTGAAAGGGTGATGTGTGGCAATTGGAAGTGTTACATAGTGTGGGATCGGGGGGGATTAGCAAAAAGTAATAGTTTGAGGACCCCTCAGCCTGAGTAAGAGGGAGGGAGTGTATCAGATCGGCGGTCAGTGACTCAGCCCTAGAGGCGGGGGGTTAAAGCCTAAAAATAAAATTTGAGTACAAGTTCAAGTTCAAGGCCGGGGAGAGGTAGACCGTGTGGGTGTAGGCCTTGTGTATATCATAGGGGGTCAGGAACATCTAAACAGGTTGAGCTATGTGGAGGGAGAAGTTCCAGATTTGAGCATAGTGGTGAGGAGCAGTTCTATGCAAAAACATTCAATCAAGTATAACTAAAATAACTAAAACAGAGGTTCAGAATGGCACAACAAATGCTTTAACGTGTGAAACAGATATTGCAATAGGTACAAAAAATAATAGTAAATGCTTTACCTGAGAGACACTGTAGAGTTTTACAAAACCTGCGGCAATCGGAGTCGGGAGTGAGGAGAGGAAAAAAAAAAAGACTAACTGCGCGGCAATTAGTGTAACACTGACGGAGGGTTCTGTATAGGTGGGCTGTCTTCACTCCAGTTATAAGGAGTGTAGGTTCACTCATGCAATGCCTCAGAAATGCTGCTCATAGAGAATCCCTCCCGGATGGCAAGGTGCGATCCTTCCCTACTCTCCCTCTTCTAGCCAGGGCTCTCCTCTGCTAGTAGATCTGGTGTGTAGCTATGTGTGCGTGTCCCCCCCCCCTCTACCTACGTAATATCATAGAAGTTGGTTAGCCCTGCCCATGACACTTGGGATCGGTGTTAGTGTTAATTAATCATTTTGTGAAATGGAGAGTACAAACCTCATGTAAAAGAAAAAAATGGAAAAAATGCAGAGAATTCAAAACGGGATAGCAGGTGTGAAGTAAGCAAAGATCAGGTAATTGCAATTGTCCCGAAGGACTAAAGGCTATTCTTACCAGACACCTCACTCCCGACTCCAATGTAGATATTAATGCGGCGGGAAACAGTCCATGAGTGAGCTGCCGAGTCCGTTTATATGTAGAGGAAAAAAATAAATAAATATGTAAATAAAGACAAAGGGAAGAAGAACATTAAAATATAAATACGTAAGTAAAGGGTGAAGCAGGTAGTGTCTATGGCGGACCAAGGTGGGTCATGAGAGGTACACCAGGGGGGCTGAGAGTGGGCAGAGGGGGGTATCGACATCAAAGGTATCCGTGAGTGTACATCCGTTTCTGGGAACATCGCTGGGGAATCCAGTTCAAGGTGCATGGAGGGGGGCCGCGAAGTGTAGAGCGGCAAGACAATGGTTCAAAGTTCGCAAGGTAGGTAGAAGTGGACTGTACAAGTCTGGGGCAAGAGAGGTCCTTGCAGAGAGAGAGAGAGAGCACGGCGACCCGCGAGGTGTGTGGGGGAGGGCTTCAATGGAGGGCACCCAGGGGGTCATACGGTGGAAAAATGTCTCCAGCGGGTTGACACATCCGGTGGGAGGCTTTAGTAGATATTGATGTCTCCAGGTAAAGATAGCATTTGCTTTAGTAGAGCGGCATTACAATAACAGTCAGCATTTCTAACAACAGGTGCCGTGTGGCAATCAGAGCTAAAGAACTTTACCCTAGTTATGGCGGGGCCTGCGATGGGCAGGTGATGCAGTGGGGCTCCCATTTCTCGGCGGGGTGGCGTTCCTCTGAGGGGAGCGATGGAGAGGGGGTTGGTGCGCCTGTCTGCGGCGTCTGCCAATGGCGTAGTTGCCAGCTTCATCCACTCCTTCCATCGACGCAGCTCTGTGGAGTGTAGGGAATCTGAAGTCACTATACCAATCAGGGAGGTCCACGTGGGGCAGGTCCAGCGCAGTGCAGAAGTGGTCGAGGTCCTCTGGGACTCTCAAGTTTTCCGTGCGGCCTTGGTGGGAGACAGATAGGCAGAAGGGGTACTTCCAACGATATGGGATGGCTCTGTTCCGCAGTATTTCCAGTAACGGCCGGAGTTCCCTCCTACGTTGGAGAGTGATATTAGACAGGTCTTGGAATATTTTAATGTTCACCCCTCTGTGTATGATTTGGTTCCTCTCCCTGGCCTTGCGAAGGATTTCCTCCTTCAGGGGGAAGTCAGTCAGGCAACATACAACGTCTCTCGGGGGGTCAGTGTCGCGGCCTCTGGGGCGCAGAGCTCTGTGGAGACGTTCAAAGACGATCGGGGTGTCCGGGGGTCTTTCGAGGAGGTCGTTAAAGATATTAATTACCCTCTGGGTTAGGCGTCCAGGGTCCAAGGTTTCTGGAATACCTCTTACTCGTAGGTTGTGACGTCTCCCCCGGTTATCAAGGTCCTCCATGTGCCTGTTAATGTCCCTTAGATGGACGGCATGGGATTCAGTGAGCTGTTGCAGCTGGCACAGGGAGGAATCATGGCGGGCCTGTGTAGTTTCAATGTCCTCTACTCGCAGCGTCATGGTTTGAATATCCGTCCGGAGATCTGAAATGGCTGCAGAGAGGGTATGTTTAGTCTGCTGCGACATTGCGCAAGTCCTCTAGGCTGATTGCAGGTTGATCCCTGGCGTCCGTGTCGGGCTTTGCGCGGAGCGGGCTCCTGCTGTGGGATCGCGGCCTACTCGAGGCCGCGGCTCGGGTGCTGCCAGCAGGCCGGGACCTGAATATTTCAGGAATTTGTCTGGCGGGGGGAGCGTCGGGCTCCGGCGGCGACCGGGATCTCGCCGCTGACATGTTGTGGTGGTGTGGGGGTCAAGTTTAGGCAGAAGGACCGACGATCACTTGCCTGAGCTTATGTAGCAGGGTCTCTCGGACGGGAGCTCCAGGTTCAGGCGGCCATCTCGGAACAGCGTCAAGCCACGCCCCCTTTTAATCTTTTTTATTAGTAATGGCGGCAATCTGCGATTTTTATTGGGACTGTGACATTATGGTGGACATATTTGACATTTTTTACACTATTTTGGGACCACTGCCATTTATACAACGATCAGTGCTATACAAATGCATTGCTTACGGTGTAAATTACACCGGCAGTGAAGGGGCTAACCACTAGGGGGTGATGAAGGGGTAACGTGTGTCCTAGGGAGTGGTTCTAACTGTGGGGAGGGCCTAAAACACACATGACAGTGATCACTGCTCTCAATGACAGAGAGCAGTTATCTCTGTTCCGTCACTAGGCAGAATAGGGAAATGCTTTGTTTACAAAAGCATCTCCCCATTCTACCACTCCATGACACAATGGCAGGCACCCGGCGGACATTGAGTCCACAGGACCCACAGTCATGGTCATAGAAAACGCTGCAGGCACGCCCGCTGTACCGCTTCTTAACCACTACAATACAGGGCACTTTCGCCCCCTTCCTTCCCAGCCCAATATTCAGATTTCAGCGTTCTCACGATTTCAATGACAATTGCACGGTCATACTATGCTGTACCCAGATTAAATTGTTATCATTTTGTTTGCACAAATAGAGCTTTATTTTGGTGTTATTTATTAATGACTCCGTTTTTTATTTTTTTGTGATATAAGCGAAAAAAGAGCGGAAATTTGGAAAAAAACTATATTTTCTTCTTTCTATTTTAAACGAAATCCAATAAGATCGAATTTTGTCATACATTTAAGCCAAAATGTATTCTGCTACATGTCTTTGTTAAAAAAAAAATTGGTTAAGTGTATAATAATTGGTTTGTGTGATCACGGACATATGTACGCAAATGATCATGTACATATGTGTGCAGGTGATCACGGACATATGTGTACAGATAAATCATTGGGACATGTGATTTTAGTGGGACATATGTGGTGGTCATGTTTTTATTATAAGGGACATGTGTTTTTATTATTTGGGGACATGTATGTTTTGGGGACATGTGTGTTTTGGGGACATATGTGAGGACATTGTGTTTATACTGTGTTGTGCGTTTACACTAGACTGGTGATCAGAGTAAAAAGCTGTAGAAAACAGCTCATACTCACTGATCATCAGCCGGCTGCAGCAATCTGCTCTCCTCTCCTCAGCAATGGCTTCCGTGTGAGGAGAGGAGGAGCCGATTGCCTAGCAACCGGCTGTTTGTTTACATCACATGATGGCCGTGATTGGACATGGCCGTCATGTGATCAGGAGGACCAATCACAGAGCCCTCCTGCCGATCCGAGATGCGCCATGTCCGGGTGACACGGGCGCATCAGGATTGCGCTGCTGCGCGGGCACGCGCGTGCGATCCCCCTACTTCTGATGGACGTCCACTCAGAAGTAGAGAGCTCCCACCCAGCCGTATATGTACATTGGCCGGGTGGGAAGTAGTTAAAGGGGCATACCTGTATGCCCTTTTGAACAACAGCACCATTCTACCAACGTATATCAGCGTGCGCTGGTTGGGAAGTGGTTAATCAGCTGGTGGCAGGCAATTGACCTAACCTGCTGATAAGTGTATCCTGACAACAGAGGAGTCCTACTGCCAGAATACAATGGCATAGCCAAGTGGATGGGGGAATTAATTTGTTTTAGTTTCGATAAAACCATCTATCTAATCCAAAAATGTAGACATCTATGGCCAGTCTTAAAGTGGCTATAAACATTGACAGAAAAAACAGATATAAGCTAAGTACAATGGTAGTGGGACAATGGCACCTCATCAATACATTACAATGTTAACTTTTGGTTAAGGATTTTTACAGTTCAAAGGGTCAATGTCAACCCCTAGAGAATCCCTAATCAGTACAAATCTGTATTCTGGGTACACATTTTCAGATTTATTTTTTGTTCAACCAACAGAAAAAAAAAATCTTCAGATACCTGCATTAACAAAAGTGATGTTTTTGCAGCGATTTCTCCTTCTGAGACAGTGAATCCTCCCTCTACACCAGAATACACCAATGAGCTTTCACAACTATGGCTGAAAGTGCTGATCAAATGTTTTTTTTTTTTCCAGCATTAAAATTCAATAGATGCTGGTCGTTAGACCAACTTCCGTAGAACAGACAGCTGTGCACATGGACTGAAAGTCAGCCAATTTCTGCCAATTTTTTGCCCATTTGTACTGGGCTTTAGCTGATTTTTCCCAATCATAATTGGATAAAAACAATATGAGATGGCACAATTCTTTGTTTATAATCACACAAAGACAAAACAAACATTCTTATTGAGATTGTATTTATTATACTATTCAAAGGAAAATGACACACAGAAAAAGTATACTAACGCAACAAAAAATCTTAAACACATCGCTTTGCTAATGAAAATGAAACATAAAGTGTAATGCACTACAAATTTGTATTTATTATAACAATTATAATTGACAGTGAACATATTATATATTTTGCTATGAATGGCACATTTATCCTTTCCAACCACCAGTTTTTCTTTCACATAGAGCGATATCTTCAGATTTTTTGTTATACTAATAGGTACACATAGGTACACATGTCTTAAACTATTTCTCATTAGTGTAATAATGTTCTTTTACTAAATGCTACAATATAAATGAAAGTTCAATTTCTAAAGTAAAAAAGTATTTTTCAGACTGTTCATGTAAATTTTATTGATCTTATATAACCATCCAAAGATCAAAAGATCAGGAAAATAATGAATTTGAAGAAAGCACAGCATGCAACTATTTTTTTTTGGTTCATAATTAAGTTGTTTTTCCTATGACACTTTTCTACATTTAAAAAAAAAAATGTGCTAAATAAAGTTTCTTATAGCTTTGTTGGCATTTTGTAGGCTTTTTTTGTTTGCTATTATAGTGTCATATACACAAAATATTAAGCAACTAACAGAAAATCAAATAATTTAAGTGCTCCAACTTAAAAGATGATTTAAAAATGCAACTCTGAACATGGTTATTGTACCAGATCAATTTTATTACAATGTTTGTAAATAACTCAAACAAAATTGTTTTCTTGACCGTCATATACTTAGCCTTCAAAGTAGAACATTTACTACTAAAAAATATTAGAACAGGTGTTAGGTGTCTGCTAACGTTGTTTTTCAGTTTCTTTTATTTATATGTTAATGAGAATTTAATTACTTCATGAATACTTAAAGAACCTGAGGGTGCCTGATATCATTAGCTTGAACATGACAAGCACCTCAAGTGACCACATGGGAAGACCAAAATTGCATTTAGTTTACTTGCAGATAGCCTGGTGAATTACATTTACCTCCTGCTACATGTTAACTGACACAAATTATGTAAAAGAAAAAAAAAACTCATAAATGTAAAATGAACAAAGAAAAAAAAATCATACAACTTTATCACATTTCAGAAATCATTCAGATGTTTGACATTCCTTCTAGATTTTATAGTAATTTTATTTGAAAATACATGTTCAGAAACAATTTTAAGCTTAGATTAAGTGACAGATTTCAATACTGATTTGTCCTGCATTCACACTTGCTAATGTACCCGCTCTGTGTTTGGATGCAAGAACCCCAGCATGGATTCCCATGAATAACTGCAAGAGGCAGCCCCATTTGAAAGCAATGGGAGTCTGCCTGCTTCGGCAGCTAATCATGCCCACTCACATGTAATCCCTTATGCAGCAATCACATGCAAGTGATCAGCCTAGATGCAGAGTGCCTACATCCAGGGTCAATCACGTGCATGTTATCGCTGCATGAGCAATTACATGGATATCATTATCTTCCAGAGCTGGGAACCTCCCACTACTTTCAATGGGGCTTCCGTTTACAGCTAATCACTGGGTATCCCCACTGGGGTTTTCACATCTAATTACCAAGCAGATGATTTCACAAGTGTGAATGCACCATTATGGCCATTACTTTTTGTGACTTTCACAAGAAAAATTTACACTATACACTATACACTATAGTATATACACTATACACTATATTGCTATAGAAAAAACTTGATCCATTTGTTAGGTGATATTGATTTATTGAAATATCCCTATTATTTACACAAATTGTCTAGAGGCATATAAATGGTTGCACTCATTGGTGTCCAATAAAAGAGATGCCTTATATAGCCAGACAGGGGAGAAAATGCTACCACTTGGGCCAACAGTGTAGTAAATGTTGAAGATAGTCCTCCTACTCCAGCTCCAGGTTACTTTTAGATCAGGCAAAACGGTACACCCCTGCATCTGTCAGAATCTCCACCTGGCATGATCGTCAATTTTCAATGTTTACTGCAGAGAATGATGGCTAATGCAAAAAGGTGCATTAACCATCATTATTTGCAGTAAACAATGAAAAGTCTCTGTCTTGCTAGGACACGTGGGTGCATGCCATCTGTTCCAGGTGCTTTTTTTCCCTTATTTTGTCTAAATATATATGGCTTGTGGCTTTTGGTCTATGTCAATACTATCTCCATTATGTACTTGAGCTTCCTCTTTTTCATTTGTATACACAGAATTGACAAATGTATTTAATAAAATTGCCTTCTCTTTGTCTCCAAACATTAAGGAACAGGGGCAAGGAGGTAACAAACCTTGGGACTTTGGATGTGTAATATATGAGGATCAAGGCTCAAGGAGTAACATAAAATGTTAAGTTTTATTTGAAAAGTATTAAAAACATGAGAAAGAAGAATACATCTATAACAAAAATAAACTTAATTATTAAAGCATATACAAGCAAGGCACTACCACTCTCAACATGTTTCACTCGATAGAGTTTCTTTGGGAGATTGCTGGTGTGACTCTTTTTATACTAAAATAACAAAACAGTTGAATGAATATCTCATGAGCGTATTAAAGAAAAATACAATAACATGAATAAACATGCAAATTGGCATAGTCTATAGAGGAAACTATGCAGGGTTTATTTTAAAAAGAAAAACAATAGTATCAAAACAAAGGAACATAGAAACAAGTGGTCACAACAGAGAACCATGCCTCACCAAAACTGCTTTAATTCCAAAAAAGAGGATGTAGATAAAACAAGAGAGTCAATCGATGTATATGGCAAACCATTTGAGCAGCTGAGCCACCTTGAATGCTTGCAGAAAGGAGCTAAATGGGTAATATTTCTAAGAAGAAATATATCAATATAAATATATTAGGGTAACTAAAATGGAAAATAAAATTCTAAATCCTAATGAATAGATTTACAAGAGAGATAATTACCTGACTAATCAATGAAATTGAATCAATGAAAAGGTTAGGCTGATACCGCTATAGGTAGATGGCTGAAGATTTTCAGATTGATAATAGACATCACAGGCAATACAGTTAGGAAAGAGCCAGACATTAATTGCCAGATGCACCTAAAAATAATATAAAGTAGTAATTAAATAAAGAATTATTATTCTCTTAAACTGTTTGGGAAAGGAGAAAAAAGGCCAAAAGGTTAGAGGTACATCTTACCAAACTAATTCTAAAGCAAATCCTTGAGAGCCGAGAGAGATATAGCCTCATCCCTAGTCGGCTGTCTCTGGCAGAATGTAGGGGCAAGCTGCTGCCTCTTACATAGCCCCTCTCTGACTTGACAGCGCCTGACATCACTGCCGAGTCGTGGGCGCGGACGTGGATAGTCACTGTGCAGGCGCTGAGGATGACAAAAGGCACGTGCGCCACAGGCGCAAAGCATCATAGTTACACGCCCACCATCTCGAAAAGTCCAATGCCCTCACAATAATGTAATGAAGACCTAACCAATGCATGGAGGAGGACGGACCAAAATTGGGCATCACATTCTGATCGCATATGGGGAATATTGTAAATGTAATAAATGTAATAGTAATAGTAGTAAATGTAATAAACAAATTAAACTATAAGGCAGCAAATAATGTTACATAGAAAAGGTAAAGATAAGAAATTAATAAAAAATGTAAATAAAAAAAGGAGAAAATAGAAAGAATATTTGCAATAATTGTAATTACCATAAAAACAAGAGATGAACACAAAAAGAAAGGCCAAACTTATTAAAGAAAGGACTTAAAACTTAGGGCATATTTAAGGCCGGGGGGTAAGGGCACCAAGGTCAAAGATCCAGCGTGCCTCACGTTGCAATAAGATACAATCATTGTCACCCTCTCTTTCATTGGGGGGACATATTCAAGAGCAAAAAAGTACATTCTGGCGTCATCAAAGTTGTGAAACAGACCCATATGATGACTTATGGGTGTCTCCATTTTCTTCCCCCTTACCAGGGAAAAATGATCCCTGATACGGTGAAAAAGGGTAGTTTAGTCTTGCCGACATAAAACACATCACAATTGCAAATCATAATGTAAACTATCCCAATGGACTGACAGGTGGCTAAAAATGTAGGCCTGTACAGATGACCATTGGGCAAAACAATATGCTTGGATGTGTATATACAGTTGCAATAAAAAGTATGTGAACCCTTTTGGAATTACATGGATTTCTGCACAAATTGGTCATGAAATGTGATCTGATCTTCATCTAAGTCACAACAAAAGACAATCATAGTCTGCTTAAATGAATAACATTCCAAAAGGGTTCACATACTTTTTATTGCAACTGTATGATGACAAAATTTGTACTTGTGAAAAGGCCTGGTACTTCTGGATTTGGTCTGGCCAGACGGCATGGAGGCATAGTGGCTATGCACCAGTGCATCTCTTAATGACTTGGATCTCCTGAAATAATTTTAGGGAAAACCTTAAGGTGTTTGGATACATTTGCATCCCCTTTAAGCAATTATCAGTATTTTTTTTAAATATCTTATACTTGTTGATGTTGAACAGAAAAAAAACGTGTGATTATTCTGATCGCTGAGTTGGATTTCGGGGTTTTCTTACCATGGATCAAAGCAAGTCTGTCCTGGTTTTTGGCCTTAAGGTATGCTTTTTTGAGGCATTTTTTGCTATACCCTCAGAGTCGCAAGAACATCTGTAGTGCTTTTGCCTCAGACTCCAATTGACTATCCTCACTACAGTTTCTTTTGATTTGGAGGCATTGGCCATAGGGCACGCTCACTATCATAGCAGCCGGGTGGGAGCTGGTTGAATGGAGCAGGGTATTTCCTGCCAAGGGTTTACAATACAGGGTAGGTATGCCCCCATAGAGTTTAACAAAAATCTGTATATCCAAGAAAGTTAGTTGTGACTGGCTCATTTCCATAGTCAATTTTATATTTAATCTATTAACCTTAAGGCTTTCAAAGAAAGCCTGCATGTCCTCTTTATTCCCAGTCCAAATTAAGAAGACATAGCGTCTACAGATAGGAATATGATCAAGTGTTCTCAAGAGATCCCTGGTGTCCTGCAAATAGGACAGCAGCCTCCCAACATGGGGTCTAAGAAAATCATCAACCAATGCACTTGCATTTTCCGTAAGGCAGCCATTCCCTGAAACTATAGGGCGCCCTGGTGAATTAGTGGCATTTTTATGGATTTTTGGGAGAGCGTATAAGGTAGGAGCCAAGATTCAAAAATTCCCAAGTTTTCTTGTTTATTAACCCTTGATAGTAAGCCAAACTAAGGAGTTGTCTATATTTAGTTATTGTATAGTTGACATGACTCTCAGGTATTTTTCTATACCATTTGTGGTTCTGCAGAAGCTTCAAAACCATTGACTCGTATTGACAATTGTCCATTACAACCAAGTTTCCCCCCTTATAAGAGGGTTTTATGGTTATACATGTTTCTTGTAAAGAGTGAAGAGCTTATTTTTGTACTGGCGTTAAATTGGATTGAGTCATTCCCTGCCATTTGGTTTTCCGTTTTCCGGTCACTTGTTGGGTAAAAGCCCAAACATGGGGGTTACTCTGCAAAGCAAGGAACGTGGTGAATCTAGGTTTATAATCTTTTGGTGTAGACACTATAGAAGGAGGGACTGTCAGAGATGAGGCCAATGCCAATTGATCTGATTGCAAAGCATCAGCTTCTACAAGATCAGTCTCATTGATGTGTCCCTCATCCCATAGTTCCATCAATTCCTCCATCGCTCTTATATCATTAATACTCATTTCCTTTCAAAGGTTTGTAGGCTGCTGGATCTGAGTCAATGGCTGTGATTTATCATACAGAACTCAAAACATTAATTTACGTGAAAATAAGTTGAGATCCTTGATTAAATTTCAAAGGAATCAACTGTTTAAATGGGACAGAAGGTCAGGCCAAGTTGTAGAACTGTGATTTAAGCATCCATGAGGACAATTGACGACAAATTGATTACTTCAAATAGATTTTGGGATGTTTCAGGTGTGGTGACTCCACACTCTCTATCTTTTTTGGGACATGTACTGGTGGAGTGAAAATTGGTGTTGTGTGAAAAACCGACTCCTTGTGGGCAAGGCTTGAGCAATCACCAAGTGGGTTGTGCCTATGTGAGAGGTGATTTCCGACTGATCTGGTGCTTTTAAGGTAGCAGAAGTTTTGGCAGCTGATGCTCTAGTTGTAATGGGTGTAGAGTTGGGGTTAGGAAAACGTTTAAGTTTTCCTATTTGTGCACTTCCATTACCATTGGTGTGTTTGTGCAGTTGTTGCTTTTTTGAGATTGTAGAACAATCAGGTGCCTGTGAGGAGGAAACAGAAGATAATGATGAAGTATCAGAATCATTTTGCTCAGAAATCTGTTCATTCTGAACCCTCATTTTAGTGTTATGTCTCCTGTTCCTAACGGGTGCCCAGTTATAGGCCTGACTATTATGATAAGAGAGTTTATCTCTTGAATTTCTTTTCTTTTCTTTTCAATATTTAGGTCACTATGATTCAATGCCAGCCTTGAGCGCACTCTCACAATCAGGGAAGAGTGTGTCCAGGGCAATGGACTTGTTATCCTCATACAATTTTTCTATTTCTTTGTCCAGAAGTGTTAACTTGTGAGAGTAATGACAACATAAAAGCTCCATCATTTTGGCGGAGCACTGCTGCAGATTTTCTTCCCATTGCAGCTTGAACTCAGGTTCCAATTTGTTAATGGTAGGGAAAATCTATATTCTCAGGCCCCAAGGGGACATCTGGTCATCTATATATTTGGTAAAATACCATTTGTTCCAATAGATTCTGGACTTCCTTTCCAGCATCCAGAGTCTGAGAAAAAAAGATCCATAGAAAGACCTCCCCCTGTTGCATTTTGCGACCTATGGATAGTATCCATAAGGCCCTCAAATACATTACCACAATAGTTGTCCATGGGTAAAAGAGTAAAAGAGTTAAAGTTTTATTTGAAAAGGATTAAAAACATGAAAAAGAAGAATACATCCATAACAAAAAATAAACATAATTATGAAAGCATATACACGCGAAGCACTATCACTCTCAACATGTTTCACTTGATGGAGTTTCTTCAGGAGACTGCTGGCGTGACTCTTTTTATACTAAAATAACAAAACAGTTGAATGAATATCTCATGAGCGTATTAAAGAAAAATACAATAACATGAATAAACATGCAAATGCACAGGAAATATGGTCAAAATTGATGACAAGATGAATGCAGTATGTTATCAAAAATACTGGAGAAACATTTGCATTCATCAGTCATGAAGCTGCGAATGAGAAGTACTTGGACATTCCAACATGACAATGATCCAAAACACAAGGCTAAGTCGACCTGTCATTGGCTACAGCACAATAAAGTGAATGTTCTGGAGTGGCCATCTCAGTCTCCTGACCTCAATATCATTGAGCCACTCTGGGGAGATGTCAAATGTACAGTTCATGCAAGAAAGCCCAGGAATTTACAGGAACTGGAGGCTTTTTGCCAAGAGGAATGGGCAGCTTTACCATCTGAGAATATAAAGAGCCTCATCCACAAATACCACAAAAGACTTCAAGCTGTCATTGATGTTAACCACTTACGGACTGCCCGGTGCAGTTTTATGTCAGCTGGTTGAAGGAAGATATTGTTGTTTTGGCAGCAGCTAGCTGCCATAACCCTGGTATACTCTTCTTCATTGGATGGTCCGCTATGAGAAAAAAATGGTCTTTGCAGCGGATTTGCCGCAAGGTCACTTTTATCAGCGGTGGGAGGGGGGGGCCCCCCTCCCATCACGATCTGGTGCCCTCCGCCGCTTAGTAGGCAGCGGTGGGGGCAATCATGTCCTGTCTCCTGTTAGGTATGGAGACAAGTGAGGGGAAGATGGCCCTCCCCTGTCTCCATAACAATGCAGGGTGGAAGCGACGTCAAAACATAATTTCTGCCCACAGCTATTAAAGGGGCATTTAAAAAAAAAAAATGTTAATGAAATTTTTTTAAATTGCATTTTAGTTTTTGACCCCAGATCTCATATTTAAGAGGTCTTGACATGCTTTTTTTCTATTACAAGGGATTTTTACATTACTTGTTTAGGAATAAAAGTGACAACATTTTTTTTTTTTTTTAAGTGTAAAAATAAAAAAATAAAAGGTAAAATGAATAAGAAAAAAAACATTTTTAAACACGCCCCATCCCGACGAGTTTGCGTGCAGAAACAAACGCATATGTGAGTAGAGCCCGCATATGAAAACGGTATTCAAACCACACAGGTGAGGTATTGCCGCAATTGGTAGAGTGAGAGCAATAATTCTAGCCCTTGACCTCCTCTCTAACTCAAAACATGCAACCTGTAGAATTTTTTAAACGTCTCCTATGGAGATTTTTAAGGGTAAAAGTTTGTCGCTATTCCACAAGTGGGCGCAATTTTGAAGCATGATATGTTGGGTATCAATTTACTAGGCATAATATTATCTTTCTCAATATAAAAAAAATGGGCTAACTTTACTGTTGTCTTATTTTTTAATTCATTGCACTTGTAAGACTGCGCAAATACGGTGTGATAGAAAGTATTGCAACTATGCCATTTTGCTCTCTACGGTGTTATAATTTTTTTTTATAATGTTTGGGGGTTCTAAGTCATTTTCTAGCAAATAAATATGTTTTTAAATTGTAAACAAAAAACTTTCAGAAAGAGGTGACGTCACTATGTGCCTTCCTCCAAGCGATCCGACTAGGAGGAAGGGCGTTTGTGTATGCCGGCCGGCAATCTTTTTTATGCATTCATATGACTACGTAATTGTAAGTGCAATATTTTATTTAATAAATTCACTAGTTTGGAATATACTACACTATGGTTAGTCCTTTTCTCTTCCTGAGCATCCATTGAAAGCATACATATATTGGGACAGAGGAAGTGAGCAGTACTATTCAATTACCATCTGTGTTGTGGTCACCTGAAAGCTTAAAGGTCTAGGCTGGGTTAAAGCCACCCGCCTTTAATGCTTGCCGTTTGGTAAGCAGAATCTACAGCTATGGTGGTCGGGCACTTTACCTGCTTGTGAATGCACATTGTGGTGTTTTAATTAAGCAGTGACTACAATTTCTACATTTCATTGATTTTCCTGGCATCATGTCGGTTTTTATGGACTCCATTTTATAAAACTCTGTAGCGCAGCTTTTTCCATTTTAATTTATAACATATGCCCGGATAACATCATACCTACAGCAACATCCCATACCTGATCTGGTACTACCACAGAAGGTGTGACATTTCCCAACTTTACAATATGCTGCATGCTAAACTTGCATTTGTTAAGTCAAATCCACTGCTAAAATGGTCCTTAGGCCGCGTACACACGGGCGGACTGTCTGACGGACTTGGTCCGCTGAAACGTGTTTCAGCGGACAGTCCGCTCGTGTGTGGGCTTCAGCTGACTTTTTCAGCGGACAGTCTGGCGGACTAAGTCTTTCGGAATTTCCGTAATATTGTCCGTCCAAACTTGGTTTCAGCGGACAGTCCGCTCGTGAGTAGGCAAGTTGGACGGACTAAGTATGGCGCATGCTCAGAAAGGATTTACACGGCCGAAGGTTGCATTGCAGTGTATTGGACGTCGTATTTCTAGTCCCGTCGTACGTGCTGTACACGTCATCGTGCAAGCTTTCAGCGGACTGTCTGTTCATCGTGTGTGGTCAAGTCCGTTCATTCAAAAGTAGGACG